>NC_133656.1:71605868-72974513 GCF_009905375.1 Apium graveolens | reverse complement strand
TTTATTTAGGATTGAACATGGAAAATGAGTTAATAGAAGTTGCCGACTCTGCTCAAAAATTTTTAGTATGACAATATTCATGATTATTGCTTTTACAGCCTAGTTCAAGTATCAGTCACTATCTAAAATCAGTTTCTCTGATTTGGTAATGTTAGTACTGAATTTAACTCACTTAATATGTCTCTTATTAATTTTCAGGCATTGACCCCAGAACTCGCATGGTTTTATTCAAATGCGAATCGTGGTGTCTTTCATGAGATGAATGGTTGTATCTCAATTGGTAAAGAAGTATGTGTACGATAGTACTGCATCTAAACATGTTTTTCTTGCTATTTTGAATAACAATGACAAATCTCTTTTTCTTCCATGTTTTTATCCTTGACTCTCATTTTTCATTTTTCTATAAATTTTTTTTTAACAGGCAAATGTTTATCATGCTACAAGATCTGATGGTCAGGAATTAGCGATCAAAGTGTACAAAACTTCAGTACTTGTGTTTAAGTATGTGTGACAATCCTCTGTCTTGTAATTATTACTTTCCTAATACAATTTTTTTGATTATTGCCACAATATGTTCAATTGTCTCGCATCTTGCTTCTGAGAAAAGTGATACATGCGAGATATGTATTTCTGTGCATATGTAGAGCATACTCAGTGAAGCACTTTACGTGTTATTCATATTGCATTTTTCTGTCCAATCTAGCATCCGAATTAAACAATCAGATTCGCCTTATCAATGCAGTGTTACTAGTCTTCTGATTCTTGAACATTTCAGGGATAAAGATAGATATGTACAGGGGATTACCGTTTCAGATATGGATATTGCCGCCACAATCCAAGAAAAATGGTTAAGACATGGGCTGAAAAAGAAATGAGAAATCTAATGAGGTATGGTGGTAATCTATTTTCTTCAGTATCTAATGAGGCCCGGTATCGATACAATAGCGTCATCTTGCACTACAGGAAGTCATTTATTCAAAATAACGCTCAGAGGTACATATGCTTATTGTCATCATACTGGACCAGAGGCTACAGAGCTTTACTAAGGAGTGGGAAGATGCAGAAAATAAGGGCGTTCCTCAGATGATATTTTACATGCTATTGTCGGTACCAAGTCAAATTCTTTGTATAGACAGTATAGAATATATGAATGAATATGTGTAGTACTTGATATCTGGATTAGATGAATCTGTTGTACCGGATGTTTGAATATTGATTGTTAGATTTATAGATAACTAGTATTATGCAGCAATTGGTTTTGGTAGTTCATTGATTTTTGGAATCTATATTTTTAAAATGTGCATTAATAAACTGGTACAAACATCATTAAAAAAAATGATGTTTGTCAAGCTTAATACATCAGTTCTAGTGGACCATTAATATCATAAAAACCGATGTTAAATACTACATCAAAAAATCTTAAAACAAAAAACTGATGTTATTAAGTATTAGATCAGTTTTATTACAAATAGACATCGGTTACCAATTAAGAACCGATGTCAAGTATTGTTAACATCGGTTTTTGATGAAAACTATTGTTACTGGTACTAGTAACATCAGTTTATTAGTTAAATTGAAAGATTTTGCTTCGCTCACATATATTTAAATTGATAAAATATCATATTCTGATGATATATGAAGATTAGATATGTATAAAATTTAATATCAATATATAGAAATCGGTTTTAAACAAAACTGATGTTATATGCTGTATTTAACTTCAGTTTAAAACCGCTGTTAAATAGGGGGTCTTTAACATCACCCATGAAGACATCGGATTTTTGCATTCATAGACATCGGTTTTTAGCCGATGTCTATTGACGTTTTTCTAGTAGTGTATGAGTCATTATGTGTTTAACGTCTATTCTGTTTATAAACTTGTGATTGTTTGGATGAAAGATAAGTTATGGTTATTAATCTAGTTTCGAGAGCATATCTATTAGAATCCACACACGCACGTTTCTTGTTTGTAAGTTGGTTTGTGTGATTTATTCGAGCTCTGTTTTGAGTCATTGCATTCTTAGAGGCATTGGCTTAGTCATTTAGTTATGGTTATTCTGAGGGATCGATTGCATTATCATTTAGTTGCATTCACATAGTTGTTGTAATATCTGGGAAAATTATGTGAATATTCTATGTTAAATAAATAAATATTATTTGTTTTGTAAATTTAGAGTAATTATTGCCATGATATTAGATGTTGTAGCTGTTATTGTGTTTTCGTGGGGGCCAGAAAATTTTTCGATTGATTAATATACGTTTAAACTGCAATTATATGACCTAATCTGTAATCGGGACGCGTGTTTATTAGCGTCTTTTTAAGATGCTCGTTTTATTTTATTTTATACGCGTGTGAGGTGTTTTGGGTGTTTTTGGGTTTTTGTGGTAATTTGGAGATCGTTTCTATTTTTCAAAAATCAACGACCGGACCCCACCGGGACGAAAACCCCACAAAATCCGTGTTTTCATTTTTATAAAATTTGTATTTCAAATACCCATTATTTTTGTATTTTCGAATTATTTGCAATTCTCGGGAATTTTGACATAAATTTTGTATTTTATCTTTTTTAAAATTATTCCCCGTATATTATTTTGGGGCCCTAATTATTATAATTAGGGGATAAAAACACCCTTAATATATTTTGGGATATAATTTTGTGAAAATATAAATAGCTGAACTGGTATTATTTATTATTTTTTATTCTATTAAAAATCAGAAAATTCAGAAAAACCAAGAACAGTTAGTGGGGGTAAAATTCTGGCAGCAACTTCAATCATGATTTTTGATCGATTCTGGAAACCAAATTAGATGTTCTAGTAATTAAAATCTTCCTCTCGACGAGAGCTTTCTATTGGTATCAACATCTTGATCTGAGGTACAGTAAATCGAAAAATCAATTTTTATATTTTTATGCTTGAAAATCGTTTTTGTTTTTGGATGATTCTGTAATGATTTTGATGTTACCAGTAGCTTTAGGATGATATTTGGAGTCGATTTATGTATTTGGTTGATGTGTTTTAGTCCCGGAAGTGTTAAACCGAGTTTCGGTTTTACAGCAATTTTTGAATTGATTTCTCGGGTTAAATTGATGTTCTTGATGGTTGTTATTAATTGAATAGATTAAGAATGATATTGGCTTTGATTTGGTACCCAAAATTCTGTTTTTCGTTCAGTTTTTGGGATCCCCGGACTTTGCTTCAAGCTCGCCGGATTTGTTCCGGTTTGAAGCCGGAAATTGAACGTTAATCTGTAGTTGGTGGTGTGTTGTGTTTCTTGTGCTTCTGGGTCGATTTAGGACTGAATAGATACCAAAAACACGATCAAGGGCGTGCGTTTGGACCTGTAGGTGTGGTTGCCGGAGCCGGGAGTGGCTGCCGGATTCTGGGCATCTTTCCCAGTTTCCGGCGGTGTTCTTCACCGACCCGGCGACCCAATTCCCCGACCGTTTTTCTAAATTAAAAACCCGACTTTGGATTTCTTTTTTCCCAAACCCAACTATCAATCTGTTTCTGTCCTTTTTCTTTTAAATTATTTCAAAAATTTGTTATTTTTTCCAAAAATCATTTATTTTACTTTCAAAAAGCATTTATTTATTATCTTAAATTCTAAAAATTATTTCTTTAATTATTTTAAATTCCTAAAATTATTTTCTTTTATTTATTTTCAAAACTCAATTTGATTTAATTATTTATAATTTTTTTATTTAAATATTTATGAGTTTAATTAATTGATTATTCATATAATCAATTAATTTTATTTATAAATAGTTAAATAAATACAAATTATTTATAATTAATTCAAATAATTCCTAAAAAACATTTTAGGCTTGTAAATATTATATTTTGATATTTAAAAATTAATTAATTATTATTAATTGATTTATTTCCATTTATTTCTTATTTTATTCATATAATTAAACCGTTCGTCCGTTTAATACGAAACGAACGCGTACAGACTCAGAAAAATATTACGCTTTCAATAAAAATACTTTTAAGTCCTAATTTATTTTATATTGCAATGAAAATTGATTTGTGTATCATTTTAAGTTGGTATCTGATCGATAAATATTATTATTGATCTGATTTTCATTCTGAACGCACTGAGACATATCTTTTAACGATCTAACTTATGTTTTATATGAATATGTGATTACGTTTATACAAATATCAGGATTATGTGCTATGTGATATGCATGCTATCTGTGTACAGTTTATAATGCACATGCTTAGTTATAAACGATCGGTAGATGTCAGACGTATAGTTACGTCGATTGAGTTGGTTCTGTCATTAGATAGTCCTTTTGTTATAGAATTGAGTAGCAAGGAGTGTATCACGTGCTAGACGGAGTTGATAGACAGCAGTTAAAGCCAGAGTTTTATTGAAAAAGTTATTGAGCATAGACAAGGCAAGTATTCCTCCCCTATTCTAAATTCAGAATAACTATTATTTTGCATATTCAAAATATAAGAACTGGTTAAAATACTCTGATAGCGCATTGAATATCAATACTCCTATATTTATTGACATTCCTCTTATTCTAGCAATCATTCTGCTAGAACCAATCTTTTGATTGATAGATAGTGAATAACTATACTATCTAGATATACTCTATATACAGTGAAACTTTGAATTGAGATTAACGAATACCTAATTGTTCTAGTTATTTCGCCATCAATTGTTGAGCAACTCCGGACCATGTGACATGGGGAGTTGAATGGATGAGGATGTCATTGATCCGACTCCTTTAATCAAAATTATTTTGTGAACTTAGTATTAGTTAGCGTAAGAGGTCGAGGCAACCGGTCCAGCGTGGCTATATACGAAAGTGTAATATCTTGCTAGGAGAATATATTCCTTTTATGGATATCCAATAGGTACGGTATGGCTGCGGGATATCGATACCTATACTTACGGTATGGCTGTGGGATACCGGTGCTGTTTCGTGACTGATCATCAGGAACAACATAATGCATAATTGGTGCTTGATTAAATTGTCGCTTAACAACTTAAAGTTTATATCAGCTTTGATTTTTACTCAGATATTGTTATTGGTTGTTCACTTACATACTTCATATCACTTGCTGAGCATCTCTTTCGCTCATACTTGTTATTAATCTAATCTTTCAGCTAAACCGGAGCAGGCTTGAGTTCGAGGTTTAATTAGAGGTCAAGTGCTTGTAAATAGTTTGGTGTGGTTTTCTAGGTAGATAGTTTGGGACGCTTGAATAGTTTAAAGGTTTGTAATAAAATTTGAATAAGTTATAAAACGAATTAGACTTATGGTTTGTAATAAAACTTGGTTTGGATTAGTTTCTGTTTCATACTATAACCTGTGATCGATTCAGTGCATGCAAGGGGCCATATTTATTAATTATTCCGCTGTGATTATTTTATTATAGTTTATTGGCTAGTGACCCCAAATCTAGACCCCGGGTTTGGAGGGCGTCATAGGTGGTATCAGAGCTACAAGTTATGGTCACTGAAACAGGCTTAGGATTGTCATAGATGAATCATAGGAAGATCATATAAGATAGGCCGTGTGTAGGTTAGCTAGTATAGGATTAAATTTAGGTTATTGGGATGGGTTATATAAGTTGTTCAGGTTCCTTATTTTGTGTTTAGCTCTTGGCTTTTATGCATTGCTTTATTATTGTGTTGATTTTGAGAATGGTAAGAAGTGTTGGAAAAGTGTTGGGAGGTTGTGTTGCACCCTATCCGCTGTTTGTTTGTTTATTTGAGATTTGGACCAAAAGGTTTGGATAATTTTCATCAATTTTCTTTGTGTTATTATTCTCGAGATAATAAGCAGGATTATGTGATAATCATGTCAAATGTGGTTAATATGGTAGCAAGTTTATGATATTTTGAGAAGAGATAAATTTTTGATATACTAAAGAATTGCTACATATTTAACACAATTCTTGACAGATTATTATATAAGTTTCTTGTTTTCTTACCAGAATAATGGCACCAAAGAAAAGGAATAATTCAGGAGAGGATCCTACCGGAGTCGGATGGATCCAGCGATTGTCCAGATGTTGAGATTGATGCAGCAGCATATGTTACATCTTACGCAGCAGTAACAACAGCAGCAACAGCAACAGCAACAGCAAGCAGCAGCACCATCTGCAGTGACTTTTAAGCAGTTCCAAGCTGTGAAGCCACCTGAGTTCAAGGGAAGTGCTGATCCTGTTGAAACCAACGCATGGCTCAAGGAGATGGAAAAGGCTTTTAAATTAGTCGGAGCAGGGACTGAACAGAAGACCAACTTTGCAAGCTACTTTCTGAAGGGTGAGGTGAACTATGGTGGGAATCCATGAGAGCATTGGAAGAAGGTGAGTTTATAACTTGGGAGAGATTCACAGAGCTGTTCCGAGAGAAGTATTTCCCAAGGTATATGAAGAATCAAATAGAGATTAAGTTCTTGAACCTGACTCAGGGTGATCTTACTGTCGCTGAGTATAAAGCTAAGTTTACTGAGTTAGCAAGGTTTGTGCCAGATCAGGTTGACACAGATGCGAAGAAAGCCAGAAGATTTGAACAGGGATTAAAATTTTGGATTCAGAATAGGGTGGCCATGTTTGAGTTGACTTCATATGTGGCGGTGGTTCAGAAAGCAATGGTGATTGAAAGTAGGAGTGACATGTCTCAGAAAGGAAAGGATGAGAAGAAAAGGAAATAGAAACCTCAAAAGGAGGTCAACAGTCAAGTAATTTTCAGGGTCGTTTCAACAAAAGGCCAGGATTTCAGGGTAATAGGAATGTGGGATTCAAGAGACCACAATCAGGAAATGGAGAACAAGGCAACCGTTTTCAGAATTCAAATCAGCAGAGGCCCAACCGTCCACCCATGACAGATTGCAAGTTTTATGGCAGAAAACATTCTGGGATTTGCAAAGCTAATTCTGTGTGCTACAAGTGCAATATGAAGGGACATCATGCATATGAGTGCCGCAATCAGATGCCAGAAGTTACATGTTTCCGATGCGGGAAGACAGGTCATTACGCCAACAACTGTAAAGAGCAAGCTCAAGGTGCAAATATACCACAGATCACATGACCATCCTCTCAGGGTGTGCCAAGGATTGAGGGGGCACCAGCAAAGAATCAGCCAAAGGCCAGGACATTCAATATGACTATGAAGGATGTTGTTCAGAGTTCTGACGTGGTTGCATGTACGCTTCAAGTCAACTCCGTAGATGCTAAAGTTTTATTTAATTCTGGAGCTACAAGGTCATTTATTTCTCAAGGTTTTGTCGATAAGCTGCATTGCAAAGTTAAGTTGTTAGGACAAGCATTAGTGATAGAGTTAGCTAATAAGAATCAAGTTTCCGTCGACCGAGTGTGCCCAAAGTGTGATATTGAGATATGAGGACATCATTTCTATGCCAACTTGATACCTTTTAAGTTGGGAGAATTTGATGTTATTTTAGGAATGGATTGGTTATTAGAAAATAACGCTCAGATTGATTGTAAGAATATGAAAGTAAGACTTCAGACATTGGGTAGTAAGAAGAAGGTGGTATTTCGAGGAAATAAGCATGAGAAGAAGTTCTTAACGATAGCTCAAGTGAAGAAGTTATTGCGTCAGAATTGCGAAGCGTATTTGGCCCATGTGATAGACACCAGCAAAGAAGTTCTAGCACTAGAAGCGATTCCAGTTGTCAATGAATTTCCAGATGTCTTTCCAGAAGATCTACCACGATTACCTCCCGATAGAGAAATTGAATTTGCGATTGATCTAGCACCCGGAACAGAACCAGTTTCGAAAGCTCCATACCGGATGACACTAGTGGAGATGAAGGAATTGGCAACTCAGTTACAAGATCTTTTGGAGAAAGGAGTTTTAAGATCCAGTGTATCCCCGTGGGGCGCACCAGTACTGTTTGTCAAAAAGAAAAATAGGAGTATGCGACTGTGTATTGATTATATAGAACTGAATAAGCTGACCATTAAGAACAAGTACCCGTTTCCAAGGATCGATGATTTGTTTGACCAATTGAGAGGCGCTGTATGGTTTTCTAAAATTGATTTAAGATCCGGATATCATCAACTGAAGATCAAGCCAGAAGACATTCTGAAGACCGCATTCAGAATCAGATATGGGCATTATGAGTTTCTAGTGATGGCATTTGGATTAACCAACGCACCAATAGCTTTTATGGATCTGATGAATCGAGTATTCATGAAGTATTTGGATAAATTCGTGATCGTGTTCATAGACGACATCTTTATCTATTCTAAAATAGAAGAAGAGCATGCAGAGCACTTGAGGATAGTTCTTGAGATACTGCGACAGGAGAAATTGTACGTAAAGTTTTCCAAGTGTGAATTTTGGTTAAAAGAAGTACGATTTCTTGGGCACGTGATTAGCAATAAAGGAGTGGAAGTGGATCCAGCAAAGATTGAAGCCATAATCAACTGGGAGAGACCAAAGACACCGACGAAAGTAAGAAGTTTCATAGGACTGGCAGGTTACTACAGAAGATTCGTGCAAGATTTTACAAAGATAGCTACGCCGTTGACAAAGCTCATCAGGAAGAACCAGAAGTTCGAATGGGATGAGAAGTGCGAGGGAAGTTTCCAAAACTTAAAGAATAGATTAGTATCTTCACCAGTGCTAGTCTTACCGGATGATCAAGGAAATTTTGTGATCTACAGAGGATTGGGATGTGTTTTGATACAGCATGACAAGGTGATAGCTTACGCTTCAAGACAACTGAAACCACATGAAGAGAAGTATCCAACGCATGATCTTGAATTGGAAGCTATAGTGTTTGCAATGAAGATTTGGAGGCATTATCTTTATGGGGAAAAGTGCGAGATCTACACGGACTACAAGAGTTTGAAGTATATTTTCACCCAGAAGAAATTAAACATGAGACAACGAAGATGGCTAGAACTAATCAAGGACTACGACTGTACCATCAACTATCATCCAGGCAAAGCAAATGTGGTGGCCGACGCGCTGAGCAAAAAAGAAAGGTTGAATATGATAATTTCTTCTGAGGAATTGATCAAGGAATTTGAGAAGCTTGAAATAGAGGTCAGTACCCCAAGTATGTCTACAGATGTGTTTTGTGTAATGTCTTTTCAACCAGAACTATTAGAGAAGATAAAAAGATGCCAGGAAGAAGTAATGAGCCATGAACGAGGCAGTTTGACAGGAGAAGAGATAGGGAGTCAAAAGGATGATAAAGGAATATTAAGATTTTCTTCCAGAATATGGATACCCAACGTAGCCGAGCTAAAAGATGAAATTCTTCGGGATGCTCACAACTCCAGATATTCAATTCATCCCGGGAGTACGAAGATGTATAGAGACTTAAGAGAATACTTTTGGTGGCCAAGCATGAAGAAGGAAATTGCAGAATGGGTAAGTAAGTGTTACACTTGCCAGCGAGTCAAAGCGGAACATCAAAGACCCAGTGGACTAATACAACCATTGGACATTCCAGAATGGAAGTGGGAACATATCGCAATGGATTTCGTAGTTGGATTACCAAGGACCAGGTCTAATCATGATGCTATTTGGGTTATTATTGACAGATTGACGAAGTTAACGCATTTTCTTCCTATCAACAAGAGATTTTCAATGGATAAATTAGTTCGGTTATATCTTAAGGAAATTGTGACACAACATGGAGTTCCAGTATCCATAGTTTCAGACAGAGATCCTCGATTTAATTTGAGATTTTGGAGAAGTTTTCAAGATTGTCTCGGAACGAAGCTGAACATGAGTACCACGTATCATCCGCAGACAGACGGTCAAAGTGAAAGGACGATTCAGACTATAGAAGATATGCTAAGGGTATGTGCGCTAGATTTTGAAGGAAGTTGGGATGAACATTTGCCACTAGTTGAATTCTCCTACAACAACAGTTATCATGCCAGTATTGGGATGTCTCCTTACGAAGCCTTGTACGAGAGAAGATTCAGATCTCCAATATGTTGGGAAGAAGTCGGTGAGAGAGGATATGGAATTTGAAATTGGTGAAGCAATGATATTGAAGATCTCACCTTGGAAGGGTTTATCAAGATTTGGGAAGAAAGGAAAGCTGAATTCGCGTTATGTTGGCCCTTTTGAAATTTTGAGGCATGTGGGAAAGGTTGCTTACGAGTTAGCATTACCACCTCACCTGCAACATATTCATAACATGTTCCACGTGTCAATGTTAAAGCGTTATTTTCCTGATTCCAATCATGTGATAGAATATGAGCCAATCGAGATTCAGCCAGATTTATCCTTTGTAGAGCAACCAGTGCAGATTTTAGATAAGAAAGAAAGAGTGCTTAGGAATAGGTCTGTGTCTTTAGTGCGAGTCTTGTGGAGGAATCCCAAGGTTGAAGAGTCGACTTGGGAATTAGAAAATGAAATGCAATCCAAGTATCCTCATTTGTTTTCTTAGGCTGACTCTGAGGACAAAAACCTGTTAAGGGGGGAAGGATGTAATATTCGGGAAAACTATGTGAATATTCTATGTTAAATAAATAAATATTATGTGTTTTGTAAATTTAGAGTAATTATTGCCATAATATTAGATGTTGTAGCTGTTATGTGTGTTTTCGTGCGGGCTAGAAAATTTTTCGATTGATTAATATATGTTTAAACTGCAATTATATGACTTTATCTGTAATCGTGATGCGTGTTTATTAGCGTCTTTATTAAGATGCTCGTTTTATTTCATTTTATACGCGTGTGAAGGTGTTTTGGGTGTTTTTGGGTTTTTCTGGTAATTTAGAGATCGTTTCTGTTTTTCAAAAATAACGGACCAGGACCCCACCGGGATGATAAACCCCACAAAATCCGTGTTTTCATTTTTATAAAATTATTCGTATTTCAAATACCCATTATTTTTGTATTTTCGAATTATTTGCAATTCTCGGGGAATTTTGACATTAATTTTGTATTTTATCATTTTTAAAATTATTCCCCATAATTATTATTTTGGGGCCCTAATTATTATAATTAGGGGATAAAAACACCCTTAATTTATTTTGGGGTATAATTTTGTGAAAATATAAATAGCTGAACTGGTATTATTTATTTATTTTTTATTCTATTAAAAATCAGAAAATTCAGAAAAACCAAGAACAGTTAGTGGGGGTAAAATTCTGGGCAGCAACTTCAATCGTGATTTTTGATCGATTCTGGAAACCAAATTAGACGTTCTAGTAATTAAAATCTTCCTCTCGAGGAGAGCTTTCTATTTGTATCAACATCTTGATCTGAGGTACAGTAAATCAAAAAGTCGATTTTTATATTTTTATGCTTGAAAATTGTTTTTGTTTTTGGATGATTCTGGGTTGATTTTGATGTTACCAGTAGCTTTAGGATGATATTTGGAGTCGATTTATGTATTTGGTTGATATGTGTTAAACCGAGTTTCGGTTTTAAAGCAATTTTTGAATTGATTTCTCGGGTTAAATTGATGTTCTTGATGGTTGTTATTAATTTGAATAGATTAAGAAAGATATTGGCTTTGATTTGGTACCAGAAATTTTGTTTTTCGTTCAGTTTTTGGGATCGCCGGACTTTGCTTCAAGCTCGTCGGATTTGTTTCGGTTTGAAGCCGGAAATTGAACGTTAATCTGTAGTTGGTGGTGGTGTTGTGTTCCCTGTGCTTCTGGGTCGATTTAGGACTGAATAGATGCCAAAAAACCCGATCAAGGGGCGTGTGTTTGGACCTGTAGGTGTGGTTGCCGGAGCCGGGAGTGGCTGCCGGATTCTGGGCATCTTTCCCAGTTTCCGGCGGTGTTCTTCACCGACCCGACAACCCAATTCCCCGACCCGTTTTTCTAAATTAAAACCCGACTTTGATTTCTTTTTCCCCAAACCCAACTATCAAATCCGTTTCTGTCCTTTTTCTTTTTAAAATTATTTCAAAAATTATTTTATTATTTTCAAAAATCATTTAGTTTACTTTCAAAAATCATTTATTTATTATCTTAAATTCTAAAAATTATTTCTTTAATTGTTTTAAATTCCTAAAATTATTTTCTTTTATTTATTTTCAAAACTCAATTTGATTTAATTATTTATAATTTATTTTAGTTAATTATTTATGAGTTTAATTAATTGATTAATTCATTTAATCAATTAATTTTATTTATAAATAGTTAAATAAATATAAATTATTTATAATTAATTCAAATAATTCCTAAAAATTATTTTAGGCTTTTAAAAATTATATTTTGGTATTTAAAAATTAATTAATATTATTATTAGTTGATTTATTTCTATTTATTTATTATTTTATTCATAATGATTAAACCGTTCGTCCGTTTAATATGAAACGAACGCGTACAGACTTAGAAAAATATTGCGCTTTCAATAAAATACTTTTGAGTCCTAATTTCTTTTATATTGCAATGAAAATTGATTTGTGTATCAGTTTGAGTCCGTATCTGATCGATAAATATTATTATTGATCTGATTTTCATTCTGAACGCACTGAGACATATCTTTTAACGATCTGACTTATGTATTACATGAATTATGTGATTACGTGTTATACGAATACCATGATTACGTGCTATGTGATATGCATGCTATCTGTTTACAGTTTAAAATTCCATACTTAGTTATAAACGATCGGGTAGATGTCAAGATGTATAGTTACGTCGATTGAGTTTGGTTCTGTCAATTAAGATAGTCCTTGTGTTTATAGAATCGAGTAGCAAGGAGTGTGGTCACGTGCTAGATGGAGTTGATAGCCAGCAGTTGTAAGCCAGAGTTTTAGAGAAAAGTTATTGAGCATACCAGGCAAGTATTCTCCCCTATTCTAAATTCAGAATAGCTTATTGTTTTGGATATTCAAAATATAAGAACTGGTTATAAATACTCTGATAGCGCATTGAATATCGATACTCCTATATTTATTGACATTCTCTTATTCTAGCAATCATTCTGCTAGAACCAATCTTTTGATTTTGTAGATAGTGAATAACTATACTATCCAGATATACTCTATACAGTGAAACTTTGAATTGAGATTAGCGAATAACTAATTGTTCTAGTTATTTCACCATCAGTTGTTGAGATAACTCCGGACCATGTGACATGTGGAGTTGAATGGATAAGGATGTCATTGATCCGACTCCTTTAATCAAAATTTATTTTATGAATTTATTATTGGTTATTGTAAGAGGCCGAGGCACCGGTCCAACATGAGCTATTATACGAAAGTGTAATATCTTGTTAGGCGAATATATGCCTTTTATGGATATCAAATAGGTACGGTATGGCTACGGGATATCGATACCTATACTTACAGTATGGCTGCGGGATACCGGTGCTGTTTCGTGACTGATCATCAGGAACAACATAGTGCATAATTGTGCTTGATTAAATTGTCGCTTAAACTTTAAAGTTTATACCAGCTTTGATTTTTACTCAGATATTGTTATTGTTGTTCACTTACAAACTTCATATCACTTGTTGAGCATCTCTTCGCTCATACTTGTTTATTAATCTAATCTTTCAGCTAAACCGGAGCAGGCTTGAGTTCCAGGTTTGATTAGAGGTCAGGTGCTTGTAAATAGTTTGGTGTGTTTTCCAGGTAGATAGTTTGGGATGCTTGAATAGTATAAAGGTTTGTAATAAAATTTGAATAAGTTGTAAAACTAATTAGACTTATGGTTTGTAATAACATTTGGTTTGTATTAGTGCCTGTTTGATACTATAACCTGTGATCGATCCAGTGCATGCAAGGGGTCATATTTATTAAATTATTCCGCTGTGATTATATTATTATAGTTTATTGGCTAGTGACCCCCAAATCTAGACCCCGGGTTTGGAGGGCGTCACTGTTGGTGATGAGTTCGATTATGAGCTAATCATTATTGTGGGGTTCTAGCGGATTTATTCATGGATTTCTTTAGTTAAATTGTTTCGATGCCTTAGTGTGTGGTGATTGTATGATATCCTAGTGATGGTTATGCGTATTCGTCTTGTGAGCGTCGTGAACTTATAAGATAGTGTGTTAATTCTTAATAAAGTGAAAGTGAATTTAAGGATTTAGAACTTGCCATGCTAGCATAGGTTCATATATTGTTATGCATGATTCGTAGGTAATTTTAACCATCTTACTTGCCCTATGTAATCAAGATAGATAACTTGTGCTTAAACCGTTATGTTGTCAAATTCTATAGACATATAGGGTCTCAATATAATTGGTGCCTATTCAGCTTCTATCTCTTTTTTGGATGTCTGGTATAATAGTACTCGTGCAACGAAATTTGGCCTTTATCAGTTTTGTGTTGTCTGATTAGTGTCATCACTATTGCATGCTAAGGTTAAAAATAATAAGGCTATTGAATGAAGTATTTAATAAAGTTAGAATTCCATGTTTATCATATATATTCACTCAGTCTATCTTATTCTCGTAGTTGTAATAATTAGTTTAATTCTTATTTATAAACAACCTCACTTTGTTATCGTCTTAGCATTGAATAATAACCATACATTGTTGCTTAAGTGCATGAGTTGATTAGTTAACTATTACAGTCTCTGTGGGATCGAATCTGATTTATATCTTATACTACTTGCGAACTCGTATACTTGCGTGTAATATTAGCGCGTGTTTAGCAACTAAAAAGTTTTTGGCGGCGCTGCCAAGGACTGCAATGTTAATTATTAGTTTATGTGATTTCCATCAATGGTCGCTAAAGTTCATTGACTCGGACATTATTACTTATTTGTTTCTCTGTTTTATTTCAGGTGATCTAGCGAGGGTGTATGCATACGCGTTCACGTACTTTTAAGAGAACACTAGATAAAGTTGAGGAAGAAATTGTGGTAGTTCGTAGGGAAGTTTTTGAGGAAGAAAAGAAGGTATAAGAAAAAGAGAAAGTTCAAGAGCCAATTGTAGTAGCTATGGGTGATCAAGCAGAAAATCTGAAGGCTTTGATGGACTATTCTAAGCCTAAGATTAATGACATTCACTCTAGCATCATTAGACCAACAATCAAGGCTAACACTTTTGAGATCAAGTCAAGCACGATCCAGATGATACAGAACTCAGTTCAGTTTGGGGGTTCTCCTACCGAAGACCCCAACATGAACATCAAGGATTTCATCGAGATCCCCGACACTTTCAAGTTCAATGATGTGACTGAAGATGCTATCAAGCTACAACTCTTCCCATTCTCTCTAAGGGACAAAGCTAAGTGCTGGTTACATTCTCTACCAGCAGGGTCTATCACCACTTGGGAAGATCTCGCTCAAAAGTTTCTCACTAAATTTTTCCCCATGGCGAAAACTGTAGCAATCAGGAATGCTCTTACCCAGTTCTCGCAGCAAACTGGAGAATCCCTGTGTGAGGCTTGGGATCGATATAAGGAGATGTTATGGAAGTGCCCACACCATGGAATGCCTGATTGGATGATTATCAACTGTTTCTAAAATGGATTGGGTATTACTTCTAGACCCATGCTTGATGCAGCATTAGGAGGAGCCTTATGGGCTAAGAGCTACGATGAAGCTTATGAACTTATTGAACTAATGGCTGCTAATGAGTACCAGAATCCTTCCCAGAGACTGACTCATGAAAAAGTAGCGGAAATTCTGGAGTTGGACACAGCAACTGCTATAGCTGCCCAACTTAAGGCTTTGAAAATGAAGGTGGACACTTTGGCTAATTATGGAGTTAATCAAATCACTAGTGTCTGTGAGCTTTGTGCCGGTGCCCATGAGACTGATCAGTGCATAATTTCTAGTGAATCAGCTCTGTTCGTGAGCAACTTCCAGCGATCGCAGCAACCTGTACCAGCCACCTATCATCCCAATAACCGTAATCATCCTAATTTCAGTTGGAACAATGCTCAGAATGCGGTTCAACAGCCTTATCAGCAGTATCCAGCTAAGTTGTACAAAACCCCTGGTTTTCAGCAACCGCCGTATGCACCAAAACAATAACTTCACCTGCAACAAGCTAATGAAAAATCTGAATTAGAGGATTTGAAGCTCATGTGCAAGAGTCAAGCTGTTTCAATCAAGACCTTGGAAAATCAGATTGGGAAAATTGCCAATGCCTTGCTAAATCGTCAACCTGGTACATTGCCTAGTGACACTGAAGTGCCAGGAAAGAAGGAAGGTAAGGAGCAGGTAAAGGCAATCACTTTGAGGTTTGGGAAGGTTGCGAATCCCGTACAAACTCAAGAGTTAACTGAAGAAGCTGGGGCTGAGAAAGAAGCAAAGCAGCAGGATGAAGAAGTGGAACCAAGGAAGACTACTATTGAGTACACTCCGCCTGAGGGTAATACAGGGGAGAAACATATCTATCCTCCACCGCCTTTTCCTAAGAGACTGCAGAAGAAAAAGCTGGACAAACAGTTTAAGAAGTTTCTGGAGGTGTTCAAGAAATTTCATATCAACATACCTTTCGCTGAGGCTTTCGAGCAGATGCCTAGTTATGCAAAGTTTATGAAAGGTATTCTCTCTCAGAAAGTGAAGCTAGATGATTTAGAGACTGTCGCTCTCACGGAGGAATACGGTGCTGTGCTACAGCAGAAGTTGCCTCCGAAGCTTAAAGATCCAGGAAGCTTTACTATTCCATGTACTATTGGAAAATTTTCTTTTGATAGATGCTTATGTGACTTGGGAGCTAGCATCAATCTGATGCCTTTGTCAATCTTCAAGCAGCTGGATCTACCTGATCCTAAACTGACGTATATGACTTTGCAGTTGGCCGACCGTTCTATTACATATCCGCGAGATATTGTGGAGGATGTCTTGGTCAAGGTTGATAAACTCATCTTTCCTGTTGATTTTGTAATTCTTGATTTCGAAGAGGATAAGAAGATTCCCATAATCTTGGGAAGACCTTTCTTGGCAACGGGCCGAACCTTGATCGATGTGTAGAAGGGTGAGCTTACAATGCGAGTGCTGGATTAGGATGTGACTTTCAACGTGTTTAATGCTATGAATTTTCCTACTGATAATGAGGAGTGCTTAAAAGTCAAGTTGGTCGATTCGGTGGTCATATCGGAACTTGATCAAATGCTAAGGTCTGACACCTTAGAAAAAGCTTTATTGGGAAATTCAGTGAAGATGATGAAGGTGATGAACAATTGCAATATTTGAATGCTTCTCCCTGGAAGAGGAAGATCGATATGCCTTTTGAATTTCTTGGAATGGAAGAATTGAGCAAAGCTCCTAAACACCTCAAGCCTTCTATTGAGGAAGCTCCTAGTCTTGAGCTTAAGCCTTTACCTGAACATTTGAGGTATGCTTTTTTAGGTGATGCATCTACTCTTCCTGTTATTACTGCATCTGACCTTTCAGGTAGCGATGAGGAAAAGATTTTGAGAATTCTAAGAGAGTTCAAATCGACAATTGGATTGACTATAACAGATATCAAGGGATTCAGCCCTTCCTACTGCATGCATAAAATTCTGCTAAAAGAAGGTAACAAGCCTACAATCGAGTAGCAAAGAAGACTACATCCAATCATGAAGGAAGTAGCGAAGAAGGAAATTCTAAAGTGGCTAGATTCAAGGATCATCCATCCTATCTCTGACAGTTCATGGGTAAGCCCGATTCAATGTATGCCAAAGAAAGGTGGAATTATTGTGGTAGCAAATGAGAAGAATGAGCTTATTCCTACAAGGACAGTCACGGGGTGGAGAGTCTGCATGGATTATAGGAAGCTGAACAAAGCCACTAGGAAGGACCACTTTCCATTGCCCTTTATTGATCAGATGCTTGACAGGTTAGCTGGTCATGAGTATTATTATCTTCTGGATGGCTATTCGGGTTACAATCAGATTTCTATCACCCCAGAAGATCAGGAGAAGACTACCTTCACTTGTCCATTTGGTACTTTCGCCTTCAGATGAGTTTTTTTTGGTCTATGTGGTGCACCAGCCACATTTTAGAGATGTATGATGACCATCTTTTCTGACATGATTGTCCAGAATGTGGAGGTGTTCATGGACGACTTCTCAGTTTTTGGCGATTCTTTTGATGAATGCTTGCAGAATCTGGGACATATTCTCAAGAGGTGCGTTGATGTGGCGCCCTCCAAACTCGGGTCAGAAGTTTGGGGTCCACACACACACCTTATTTATAACCTGCTTATAACAATACTAAAGATAATAATAATATACAATGACCCTACTTACCAACTACCACGGATCGCAACAGGTTAAAGTATGCACACAAGCCAAACACACTAATATATTACATACCGATTAAATCCCAACCATTCAAACTCGAACTGAGTATTAAACATATTACAAACTTTTACAATTTACATTATTCCAAAAGAAGTCTACTAGCTCATCTTCAACAGCCTTAATCCCTAGCTCTCGCACTGGACAAGGGATCCTTGCTACCAACTGGTTCCTTCTTAACTGGAAAGAGTATAAACAACATCGCACAAATGAGCTAACTAGCTCAGCAAGTCACAATGACAAAACTGGGAATAATGATCATCAAGTGAATATGGTTATGATATCAAGTGAATAATGGATTATGATTTAGAATTGGATACTATATTTTTATTTTAAAACCAAGGTTAGGCTGCTGATCAGTCATGCATTAACCCCAAGCAAAGCACACAGCGTTGCTCTAACTACTGGATCCAAGGCACACATTGGCCTAACTTGACCATTATATGGTCTGACCACGAATCTGGTCCACAATTTTATAAAAACAATCCAATTCTAACATAATAACAAGATTAAACAATAATAAACAATAATCAGAATCATTAATAACAGTGAGTGTTTAACAATGAAAGGGTTTCAACCCTTGTGTAGATCAACAAGGTACTTTCAAGGCTTGGATGTTGAGTAATGAAAGAATTGGATAACAAAGGAACCAATGTTTCATGGTTTCAAGAATTTGGTCTTTCAAAGCATAAGATACCATGGGTTGAGTATATAATAATTCAGTTCAGTGTCTGGTATTTAGTTTGTATGTATTTGTGGAGTAGTGTCGTAGATTTGTGGTTCGTGTTTGGGTATACAATAATCAATGGCTTAGAAAGAATATGGTTCATGGCTCAAGAACAATAACTGAAATCAGGGTTTAGGTTTCTGTGCTTCAAAGCACTTGCAATGTCAACAAGACTATCAAGTACTACAATATCTTGAGAAAGATCAGAACACTTGCCTGGGATTAGCTTACTATCCTGCACTCGCTTCCAATCACAATCGTTTTACTCCTCAACTACCTGTTTCCCTTTCCTATGTCTTGCCTCTTCTGCTCGCATAATATAAGCATCTATCAATCATTAACTCATAGGATTCTATTCAACATATACTTCTATCTACCCTTCGTTTCACCCAAATCCGATTAACGGATTGAAAGTTATGCAATAACCAAGTAAACACCGAATATATAGACCGATAGTCAATCAACAAGTCACGTATAAAACATAATACATCACGTAATCAATGACATATCATTTATAAAGAAGTCTCGGGTCATAAATATGCTTTCGGGTATTTAAAATGATTTTTAAAGTATTTTTCAGAATTAATACGGGTCGTTGGATCAATTTCGGGTTAATAAATAGGGTTCGGTTGGCCAATTCTGGCTTCGAAACAATTTTATAATAATTATCGAGCCTTGAAAATAATTTAGAATAATATTTTCAAGCTCGAAACTATTTTTCAGAATTTTTAAATCATTTTTAAATAATTAAATCTAATTAAATAATTAATTAAAATCAATTAATAATTAATTAAATCAATTAATCAATTAATTTCCGAATTAATTGACCAATTAATTAATTAAAAATTAACTAAAATTATTTAACTAATTAATTCAGATTTATTTTTGAATTAAAAATAATTTTCGGAATTAAAATAATAATTTTTAGAATTTTCAGAAATTAAAAATGAATTTTTCTAATAAAAATAAATAGGAAATATGATTTTTAAACATTTTTAAAACAGGAATCCTAAATTTGCAAAGTCTGGAAATTTCAGGGACCTAACTGTATCGTCCCCAAAAGCCCAGGGACCAAACTGCAAATTTTACACCCCGTCGCCGGAAAACACAGGGGTGGCCGGAGAACACGTTCCCGGCGTCCTCACCCCACCAACACCTCCAGATCACAACTATACTTTATCAGGAACACAACCAAGCCAACAAATCGTTCTAATCATCCCTGAGTTGGCCGGAATTTGGCCGTGAAGTTTGCCAGTTTCCGGCGAACTTCGGAAATATTCAAAATACAACTCCCTTCTCTACAGACCTCGTTGATTCATGAAACTTATACGACTAGATTGCAAATTTTACAGAGAACACAATCCACTATATCACAACATCAATCTATTCCAAAATAAGAAACCCCCAAATTTCAATTAAGAACATTCATACGGGTTATAAACCCTAATTTTAAAATTCTAAAATCAAACTCAAATTTGAACATGTTATTGAACTCCAAATCAGACGTATAATATATCAAAATCATCAGGAAATCAAGCTCTACAACATGCAATCATCAAATCATACAAACAATCATCCGAACAAAAATTCATATTTTTAATCAAAATAATTCGAAAATAAATAAAAATATATAAAATCAACCTTTGATTCTGCAGTAAAATAGGTTATGGAATCTGATAGAGCTCTTCAAGACCTTCAAATCTGGTACTCGAGCTTTTCAAACAAAGATCAATAACACCTTCAAAAGTTGGTTTGATTCTTGGAACAGTTTATGAATATATGATTTTTCTCTATAAAATTATATAATTATCTGTCTGCAAATGATTTTGATACGAAATAAAATACGGTAAAAGGCTATTTATATTTACGGGAAATTAGTATCCCGTTGGATCATTCCGGATATTAAATGGTACGTTTATTTGTAAAAACTAATCCAAACAGTATCGGTTTTCGGGATAATTATCCAAATCAGTATAATTTGTACTGCGGTCTTGGTCTCAGCGCCTGGTTACACGTATTACGAAGTGATAATTGTGATAGTTTAATAAAAAGCTCCCGTTTATCGAAAATACGGGTTTTATTGATTTACCGAAACGAATATTGTATCGTAAATGTTGCGCCGGGACCCGCGCAGGACAAACCGTACGCCAGATCGAAAAAGTCGAAACATGGAAAATGCTCGGAATATTACAATTAGGTTAGGAAGGAGTTCTCGGAAGAGTTTCGGGTTCCAAAAACGTAACAACGGTTGACGTCGGTTGGTTCCCGTTTTTATAAAATAGATTTTAAATACTCGGAAAAAGATTTTATAAATTTCATATGATTCATATAAATTCATAAATCAACATAATAATAATTAGGAAGATATGACAATTATCTATATTTTATTTTGGACATATAAAAATTGAAATACTCAATTAATACTATTTTTGAATATTCAAATACAAATAACACTTAACAGTTAATTCACAGAATAGATACTGAACACACATAATAATTATTTAATAGCAAAAATAATTACATGATATATCCCGGATATTACATCCTTCCCCCCTTAAAAGGATTTTATCCTCAGAATCTCTTAAGAAAATAAATGAGGGTACTTTTCTCTCATATCACTTTCTAACTCCCAGGTTGACTCTTCAACCTTTGGGTTTCTCCACAATACTCTTACTAACTTTACCACTTTATTCCTCAATACCTTCTCTCACTCCTCTAAAATCTCTATCGGACTTTCTACATATGACAAATCTGTCTGAAGCTCTATTGGCTCATATTCTATTACATGCCTGGAGTCTGGATTATATTTCTTGAGCATCGATATGTGAAAAACATTGTGAATGTGCTCCATGTGCGGGGGTAACGGCAACTCAGAAGCTACCTTGCCAACGTGCTTTAAAATCTCAAAAGGTCCGACATATCTTGGGCTTAGCTTTCCTTTCTTTCCAAACCTCGTTAGTCCCTTCCATGGTGATACTTTCAGTAATACTAAGTTTCCTTCTTCAAATTCCATGTCTTTCCTTGACTGATCTGCATATTTCCTCTGACGATCTTGTGCGGCTATCAATCTCTTTTGGATAATTTCAACAATTTTCTTTGTCTGCTGTACCAGTTCAGGTCCTAGTATCTTACATTCTCCTACTTCGTCCCAATATATTGGAGATCTATATTTGCATCCATAAAGGGCTTCATAGGGTGGCATCCCAATGCTGGCGTGATAACTGTTTTTATAAGCAAACTCTACCAGGGGTAAATGCTCGTCCCAACTTCCTTTGAAATCAATAGCACAAACACATAACATGTCCTCGATTGTCTGGATCGTTCTTTCACTTTGGCCATCCGTCTGCGGGTGATAGGCCGTACTCATATTCAATCTTGTTCCCAAACATTCCTGAAAACTCTTCCAGAATCTTGAGTTAAACCTTGGATCTCGATCAGATACGATAGACACTAGAACTCCATGACGAACTACAATTTCTTTTAGGTACATATGGACCAACTTGTCGAGCGAAAATCTTTCATTTATAGGCAGAAAATGAGCTGACTTGGTAAGTCTGTCCACTATAAACCAAATGGCATCATGATTAGCCCTTGTCCTTGGTAATCCAACTATAAAATCCATGGCAATGTGTTCCCACTTCCATTCTGGAATCTCCAATGGCTGTAGCAATCCGCTTGGTCTCTGATGCTCTACTTTAACCCTCTGACAGGTATAACATTTACTAACCCATTCTGCAATTTCCCTCTTCATGTCTGGCCACCAATAATTCTTCTTTAAATCTCTATACATTTTGGTACTTCCTGGATGGATGGAATATCTTGAACTATGCGCTTCCTGCAAAATTTCATTCTTCAGCTCCGTTACTTGTGGAATCCAAATTCTAGAAGAAAACCTCAAAATACCTTGATCATCCTTTTGTGTGCACAATTCTTCACCTACCAAACGATTTATATTTTAATCCATTATATCTTCCTGACATTTCTTTATTTTCTCCAACAATTCCGGCTGGAAAGTTATATTGTACACTTTAGCTTCCTCAGGCTTGCAAATTCTAATCTCCAATTCCAATTTCTGAAATTCTTTATATATCTCTTCAGGTACGGATAACACATTTAACCTTTCCTTCCGACTTAACACGTCTGCTACAACATTCGCCTTACCGGGATGATAATTAATCGAGCAATCATAATCCTTGATCAATTCTAACCATCTCCTTTGCCTCATATTAAGTTCCTTCTGGGTAAATATATACTTCAAACTTTTGTGATCCGTATAAATTTCGCATTTCTCTCCATACAGATAATGTCTCCAAATCTTCAGAGCAAATACTATGGCTGCTAACTCCAAATCATGAGTAGGGTACTTCTGTTCATGTTGTTTCAATTGCCTTGATGCATACGCAATCACCTTGTCGTGCTGCATAAGAACACATCCTAATCCTTTGTGAGAAGCATCACTATAAATTACGAAATTCCCTTGATCGTCTGGAAGTGATAAAACAGGTGTCGTGATTAATCGTCGCCTCAATTCCTGAAAACTTTTCTCGCATTTGTCGTTCCATATAAACTTCTCATTCTTTCGTGTAAGCTTTGTTAATGGTGTGGCAATCCTTGAGAAATTTTGAACAAATCGACGATAATATCCCGCCAATCCTAGGAAACTTCTTACCTCGGTGGGTGTTCTCGGTCTTTCCCAATTCGTAATTGCCTCGATCTTTGCCGGGTCCACCTTGATCCCTTCATTAGTAACTATGTGTCCTAAGAACTGAACCTCTTGTAACCAAAATTCACACTTCGAAAATTTAGCATACAACTTCTTTTTCCTTAAAATCTCCAAAGCTGTCCTTAAATGTTCCACATGATCCTCTTCTGTCTTTGAATAGGACAAAATATCGTCTATAAATACAATAACGAACTTGTCCAAATATTCCTTGAAAATTCTGTTCATCAGGTCCATAAATGATGCCGGGGCGTTGGTCAATCCAAAAGACATTACTAGAAA
The DNA here is from genome assembly GCF_009905375.1 of Apium graveolens. NCBI lineage: Eukaryota > Viridiplantae > Streptophyta > Magnoliopsida > Apiales > Apiaceae > Apium > Apium graveolens. The sequence continues at coordinate 72,950,607 of NC_133656.1, read as the reverse complement.
TTCATAATGTCCATACCTTGTTCGAAAAGCTGTCTTTGGTATATCTTCTGGATTGATCTTCAGTTGATGATATCCCGATCTTAAATCGATCTTGGAGAAATACTTGGCTCCCTTCAATTGGTCAAACAAATCATCAATTCTAGGTAACAGATACTTATTCTTGATTGTAAGCTTGTTGAGCTCCCTATAGTCAATACATAGTCTCATGCTTCCATCTTTCTTCTTGAAAAAGAATACCGGTGCTCCCCACGGGGATACACTGGGTCTGATTACTCCTTTCTCTAACAACTCCTGCAACTGCTTCGCTAGCTCTTTCATCTCAACAGGCGTCATTCTGTACGGGGCCTTGGATACTGGTTCTGTTCCAGGTGTTAAGTCGATAGCAAATTCAATTTCCCTATCTGGAGGAAGTCCTGGCAATTCGTCAGGAAACACGTCTGGAAATTCATTCACAACTGGAATATCTTCAAGTTTTGCTAGCTCCTGACTCTTGTCAATCACGTATACTATAAAATGCTTGAATCCTTGCCGTAATAACTTCTTAGCTTGAATTATTGTTAAGAACTTCTTTACTTGCTTCTGTCCCTTGAACGTTACTATCTTTTCGTCGGGCGTCTTCACCATTACCTTCTTGTTTCGACAATCTATCTGGGCATCATGCCTAGATAACCAATCCATCCCTAATATAATGTCAAATTCTCCTAACTTAAATGGTATCAAATCTATATAAAACTTACTACCAGAAATCTCAACCTCACAATTCCCACAAACTTGATTCACAATTACACGTTCTTGATTTGCTAATTCCACAGTCATTATTTCATTTAAATACTCTACTGGACAATTTAACTTGCTAACAAAATCTTGTGAAACAAACGATCGAGTTGCTCCCGAATCTATTAACACTTTGGCACATAAAGAATTCACATTGAGCATACCTGCCACGACATTTGTATCCTAGATAGCATCCTTCACTGACATGTCGAAAACTCTAGCCCTTGGAGTCTCATTTACTGCTGGGGTAGATCCCATGATCCTCAATGCATTACTGACTGGGGCTGATATCTTGCAATCCGTGGCCATATGTCCTGGCTTTCCACATTTGAAGCACGTAAATCCAATGGCGGGAACCTTTACTGCTGGATTTCAGATAGGCTGATCCTTATTTGCTGGCTCTCTAGCTGGCTGATTTCGGCACTCCCTCGAATAGTGCCCTTTCTGGTTGCATTTGAAACATACCACATTCAACTTCTTACAAACTCCTCCATGCTTCTTTCCACAAACTTGACAATCTAGAAAAGTTAATCTCAACTGATTTGGCTGATTCACATTAGCCGAACGGTTGCCCTGGCCTCCGTCTCCTGCATTTTGTCTCCTGAAATTAAAATTTCTCCCTGGCTGGAACTTTCCCTTTTTGAAGTTTGGAAACTTCCCTGGTTGTGACTGACCCTTACTTCCCTCAACCTTCCTTTTCTGGCTTTCTTTCTCCTTCTGGAATATCTCACTCTCTGTCTCTGCTATCATAGCCTTTTGTACTACTCCTGCATAGGTATCCAATTCAAAAATGGCTACCTTCCCTCTGATCCAGGGTTTCAAACCTTGCTGGAATCTTTTAGCCTTCTTCCTGTCAATATCCACATACAACGGTACATACCTTGACAATTCCTCAAATTTACCCTCATAATCTGTTACCAACATGTTCCCTTGCTTTAATTCTAAAAACTTCAGCTCCATTTGATCCTGAACAAACTGAGGAAAATACTTTTCTAAAAACAATTCCTTAAACCTCTCCCAAGTAATAACATATGTACCTTCCAATATCTTCACCATCTCCCACCAGTAGGTGGCCTCATTCTTCAAATAGTAACTTGCAAACTCAGCCTTCTGTTCCTCTTTCACTTTTACTAAGGCAAATGCCTTCTCTATTTCTTTTAACCACACATTTGCTTCAATCGGCTCTAGGGAACCCTTGAATTCTGGTGGGTTTACTGCCTGAAAAGTTTTGAAAGTTACCTGGGGATTGGTCTGTCTTTGTTGTTGTTGTGCTAGGTGAACTATTTGTTAAGCCAAGATTTTGGAGAATCTGGGCTATTGCTGGGTCTATGGGTCCTGGGTTCACATTCTGGTTTGTCTCATCTTGGTTATTATTGTTGTTGTTGTTGGTTTCTTCATTCTGGGTGTTGGTGCGGGTATTTCTTTTAGGAGGCATTTTCTGTAAAGAATCAAACAATATATTTAGCTTTTGAATCAAATCTTTTCATAAAGGAAAAGTTTTGTAAAACAGGAATATCTCCTTTTTGAAAACAGTTGTAACTAAGTAAATTGTATGCTTCTTTACAGAATATAAACAGTTATGGAAAACAGGGTACATGGTATCACAGGGTATAACTGGTGCAATAAATAAGGTAAAGTAAAACAGGTGTGATAAAGTAAATGACAGTGCTGGAAAAGAAAAGGTACTGATATATAGATCAAAAGTTTTAGGGTAGTACAAGCGTAAAGATGCTTCGGAAGTAAAAGCAAAAAGGGTAAAACAACCTACTCACTAGTCAGTATCGCTAGTCTATATATACAACTCAAAAGTCTACTGATACACACTACACACTACTGTACATACTATATAATCATAACAACACTGCTTAGCATCTCCGTTTCTGGATTTCTGACTCATGGCAAGTCTGGACCTCCAATCTCCTCAAGCTCCTCTAGAACCCACTTAGCCCACTCCACTAGGAAATTAGGGGTGATGTCCTCATATGTAGCCTCAGCAATCCTCACTGCAGCTGTCCTACGAAATGCCTGTAGCCTCTCTCTGAGTCGCCTCTCACCACTCCCAACCTCTCTGGTACGCATGATATGTATTAATTCCCGAATCTGACCCTGAAGGAATCGCTGCTCCATAAGGCAAGCCTCAAACTGATGATATGGGACAGGATAAGAAGAGAACTGAAAAGCTACTCCTGTAACTGAATGACCAGTAAAGCCTGAATCAGCAGGTGGGGGTCCTCTAACAGGTGGCCTCATGCTTGGAGGTGGAATAGCCTGCAGTGGTATGGGCTGCAACACCGGTGGAGGTAGAATAGCCAATGCTGGTGGAATAACAGGACGTGGATCCGATGCTGGCGCTCCAACTGAAGGCTCTGAGTGATCAGCTGATACGGGAATAAAAGAGTCGGCCATCGCTGCTATCTGAAATTATATCACAATATCAGAATCTCAAACCACGACACGAACTATACTAATACCGGTTATACCATAACACTCAACCTCTCAACGTTCTATCATTCTATTCCTTACTTCTAATCCTAACCCTCTACCCATTCCCGTCAACCTAGGCTTGTGTCAGTGACTTATAACCTGTAGCTCTGGTACCAAAACTGTGGCGCCCTCCAAACCCGGGTCAGAAGTTTGGGGTCCACACACACACCTTAATTATAACCTACTTATAACAATACTAAAGATAATAATAATATGCAATGACCCTACTTATCAACTACCACGGATCGCAACAGGTTAAAGTATGCACACAAGCTAAACACACTAATATATTACATACCGATCAAATCCCAACCATTCAAACTCAAACTTAGTATTAAATATATTACAAACTTTTACAATTTACATTATTCCAAAAGAAGTCTACTAGCTCAGCTTCAACAGCCTTAATCCCTAGCTCTCGCACTGGACTGGGGATCCTTGCTACCAACTGGCTCCATCTTAACTGGAAAGAGTATAAACAACATCGCACAAATGAGATAACTAGCTCAGCAAGTCACAATGACAAAACCGGGAATAATGATCATCAAGTGAATATGGTTATGATATCAAGTGAACAATGGATTATGATTTAGAATTGGATACTATATTTTTATTTTAAAACCAAGGTTAGGCTGCTGATCAATCACACGCACTAACCCTGAGCAAAGCACACATCATTGCTCTAACTACTGGATCCAAGGCACACATTGGCCTAACTTGACCATTATATGGTCTGACCACGAATCTGGTCCACAATTTTATAAAAACAATCCAATTCTAACATAATAACAAGATTAAACAATAATAAACAATAATCAGAATCATTAATAACAGTGAGTGTTTAACAATGAAAGGGTTTCAACCCTTTTGTGGATCAACAAGGTACTTTCAAGGCTTGGATGTTGAGTAATGAAAGAATTGGATAACAAAGGAACCAATGTTTCATGGTTTCAAGAATTTGGTCTTTCAAAGCATAAGATACCATGGGTTGAGTATATAATAATTCAGTTCAGTGTCTGGTATTTAGTTTGTACGTATTTGTGGAGTAGTATCGTAGATTTGTGGTTCGTGTTTGGGTATACAATAATCAATGGCTTAGAAAGAATATGGTTCATGGCTCAAGAACAATAACTGAAATCAGGGTTTAGGTTTCTGTGCTTCAAAGCACTTGCAATGTCAACAAGACTATCAAGTACTACAATATCTCGAGAAAGATCAGAACACTTGCCTGGGATTAGCTTACTATCCTGCACTCGCTTCCAATCACAATCGTTTTACTCCTCAACTACCTGTTTCCCTTTCCTATGTCTTGCCTCTTCTGCTCACATAATATAAGCATCTATCAATCATTAACTTATAGGATTCTATTCAACACATACTTCTATCTACCCTTCGTTTCACCCAAATCCGATTAATGGATTGAAAGTTATGCAATAACCAAGTAAACACCGAATATATACACCGATAGTCAATCAACAAGTCACGTATAACACATAATACATCACATAATCAATGACATATCATTTATAAAGAAGTCTCGGGTCATAAATATGCTTTCGGGTATTTAAAATGATTTTTAAAGTATTTTTCAGAATTAATACGGGTCGTTGGATCAATTTCGGGTTAACAAACAGGGTTCGGTTGGCCAATTCTGGCTTCGAAACAATTTTATAATAATTATCGAGCCTTGAAAATAATTTAGAATAATATTTTAAAGCTCGAAACTATTTTTCAGAATTTTTAAATAATTTTTAAATAATTAAATCTAATTATATAATTAATTAAAATCAATTAATAATTAATTAAATCAATTAATCAATTAATTTCTGAATTAATTGACCATTTAATTAATTAAAAATTAACTAAAATTATTTACCTAATTAATTCAGATTTATTTTCGAATTAAAAATAATTTTCGGAATTAAAATAATAATTTTTAGAATTTTCAGAAATTAAAAACGATTTTTTCTAATAAAAATAAATAGGAAATATGATTTTTAAACATTTTTAAAACAGGAATCCTAAATTTGCAAAGTCTGGAAACTTCAGGGACCTAACTGTATCGTCCCCAAAAGTCCAGGGACCAAACTGCAAATTTTACACCCCGTCGTCGGAAAACACAGGGGTGGCCGGAGAACACGTTCCCGGCGTCCTCACCCCACCAACACCTCCAGATCACAACTATACTTTATCAGGAACACAACCAAGCCAATAAATCGTTCTAATCATCCCTGAGTTGGCCAGAATTTGGCCGTGAAGTTTGCCAGTTTCCGGCGAACTTCGAAAATATTCAAAATATAACTCCCTTCTCTACAGACCTCGTTGATTCATGAAACTTATACGACTAGATTGCAAATTTCACAAAGAACACAATCCACTATATCACATAATCAATCTATTCCAAAATAAGAAACCCCCAAATTTCAATTAAGAACATTCATACGGGTTATAAACCCTAATTTTAAAATTCGAAAATCAAACTCAAATTTGAACATGTTATTGAACTCCAAATCAGACGTATAATATATCAAAATCATCAGGAAATGAAGCTCTACAACATGCAATCATCAAATCATACAAACAATCATCCGAACAAAAATTCATATTTTTAATCAAAATAATTCGAAAATAAATAAAAATATATAAAATCAACCTTTGATTCTGCAGTAAAATAGGTTATGGAATCTGATAGAGCTCTTCAAGACCTTCAAATCTGGTACTCGAGCTTTTCAAACAAAGATCAATAACACCTTCAAAAGTTGGTTTGATTCTTGGAACAGTTTATGAATATATGATTTTTCTCTGTAAAATTATATAATTATCTGTCTGCAAATGATTTTGATACGAAATAAAATACGGTAAAAGGCTATTTATATTTACGGGAAATTAGTATCCCGTTGGATCATTCCGGATATAAAATGGTACGTTTATTTGTAAAAACTGATCCAAACAGTATCGGTTTTCGGGATAATTATCCAAATCAGTACAATTTATACTGCGGTCTTGGTCTCAGCACCTGGTTACACGTATTACGGAGTGATAATTGTGATAGTTTAATAAAAAGCTCCCGTTTATCAAAAATACGGGTTTTATTGATTTACCGAAACGAATATTGTATCGTAAATGTTGCGCCGGGACCCGTGCAGGACAAACCGTACGCCGGATCGAAAAAGTATAAACATGGAAAAGGCTCGGAATATTACAATTAGGTTAGGAAGGAGTTCTCGGAAGAGTTTCGGGTTCCAAAAACATAACAACGATTGACGTCGGTTGGTTCCCGTTTTTATAAAATAGATTTTAAATACTCGGAAATAATTAGGAAGATATAATAATAAATTCATAAATCAACATAATAATAATTAGGAAGATATGACAATTATCTATATTTTATTTTGGACATATAAAAATTGAAATACTCAATTAATACTATTTTTGAATATTCAAATACAAATAACACTTAACAGTTAATTCATAGAATAGATACTGAACACACATAATAATTATTTAATAGCAAAAATAATTACATGATTTATCCCGGATATTACAGTTGAGACCAATCTGGTTTTCAATTGGGAGTAATGTCATTTTATGGTGCGTCAGGGCATTATTCTCGGGCACAAGGTTTCTAATAAAGGTCTTGAGGTAGATAAAGCCAAGGTGTGGGTCATTGAGAATCTTCCTCCACCTATTTTTGTTAAGGGAATTCACAGTTTTCTTGGTCATGCGGGTTTTTACAGGCGTTTCATCAAAGATTTCTCGAAAATTTCAAAGCCTTTGTGCAGTCTGTTAGAGAAAGATGTTCCTTTTAAATTTGATGACGAGTGCCTTACACGGCACCTATCATAACCGCACCTGATTGGAATGAGCCTTTTGAGATGATGTGCGATGCAAATGATTATGCAGTTGAAGCAGTTCTTGGGCAGAGGACCCTCAACAGTGCTCAACTGAATTATAATACTATGGAGAAAGAACTTTTGGCTATTGTCTATGGTTTTGAGAAATTTCGATCTTATCTACTTGGGACTAAGGTGATAGTTTTTATTGATCACGCTGTAATTCGATATCTCGTCTCGAAGAAGGACTCAAAGCCTAGATTCATTAGATGGGTTCTTTTGCTCCAAGAATTTGAACTAGAGATCAAGGACTGAAAAGGAAATGAAAATCAAGTTGTTGATCATCTCTCGCATTTAGAGAATCCTAATGCTACTTCATTGGATAAGACCTTGATAAATGAGTCTTTTCCCGACGAGCAGCTGTTTAGAGTGCAAGAAGAAGAGTTGTGGTTTGTAGACATTGTGAACTATCTTGTGAGTAACATCATGCCTCCCAAATTATCTTATGCTCAAAGGAAGAAGTTTCTTCATGAAGTGAAGTGGTATATGTGGGATGAGCCGTTTCTTTTTCACCAAGGAGCTGACCAAATTATCATGAGATGTATTCCTTATAGCGAAACGGGGGGGGGGGATCTTGCGAGATTGCCACTCAACGGCTTATGAAGGACATTATGGTGGAGAAAAAACAGCAGCTCGTGTTCTTCAAGCTGGTTTCTTTTGGCCAACATTGTCTAAAGATGTTCATCGGTTTGTTTTGAAATATGATAGATGTCAACGTGTGGGTAATATGTCTAAAAAGGATGAGATGCCTCTTAATGTGCTTCTCGAGGTTGAGGTCTTCGATGTTTGGGGGATTGACTTCATGGGGCCATTTGTCTCGTCTTGTAACAATCAGTATATCTTGTTGGCAGTTGATTACGTGTCAAAATGGGTTGAAGTTAAAGCGTTGCCAACAAAAGATGCGAAAGTGGTGCTTAATTTTCTTCACAAGCAAATATTCACAAGGTTTGGAACTCCAAGAGTCATAATCAGTGATGAGGGGTCACATTTTTGCAACCGCAAGTTCACTGCCATGATAAAGATGTATAATGTGAATCATCGCATTGCTACGGCTTATCATCCTCAGACAAATGGTCAAGCTGAGGTTTCTAACAGAGAGATAAAGCATATTTTGGAGAAAGTGGTATGTCCATCAAGGAAGGATTGGTCTTTAAAGCTTGATGAAGCTGTTTGGATGTATAGAACAATATATAAGACTCCATTGGGAATGTCACCATTTCAGTTGGTTTATGGTAAGGGGTGTCATTTGCCTGTGGAGCTCGAGCATAAAGCATATTGGGCTTTGAAGAAATTAAATCTGGATTTGGATGCAGATGGAAAGAAGAGGATGCTTTAATTGAATGAACTTGATGAGTTTCGACTTCAAACACATGAGAAAAACAAGATGTATAAGGAGAAAGTCAAGAGGTGGCCCGATCGGGGTCTAGTGCTCAAGAATTTTATCCGAGCCAGGCATTCAAGGTAAATGGTCAAAGGTTGAAGCATTACTATGGTGATATGGCAAACCGGGAGGTGGTTACTGCCGTTTAATTGTCCACTTGATCTTGAGATTCTACGTCGAGCTAGCGACGTAAAAGAAGCGCTTCTTGGGAGGCAACCCAAATGTGTTGTATATTAGTAGGTAGAGGAAGCAAGTAGAAAAGAGAAAAACACAAAAAAATCAGAAAAAGGAAAAAATTCAGGGCCAAGTACAGAAGTTGGGCGCGCCTACGTGCGCGGCCGCGCCATTTTTCCAGAAACCAAGCGCGCCCGCGCTGTTCTAGCGCACGGCCGTGCTGAGTCCCTGTTCAGAAAAAAAAATGACAACAGTTTTATTAGAGAAAATCGGGATTTTAATTCCAAAATCAATTCTAACCCAATTTTTACTCTTCCACATCCCATAATTCCCTCTCCTAATCAATTCCATTATTCCCACGAATCCTATAATCAGTTCCCACTTCTATTCCTTATCAAATTCACACCCCTCCACCTATAAATACATACACTTGCATACAACTTCTTCACCAATCCACAAACTCTCAACACAAATTCTCTCTAAACGCTTAAGCTTTTATTATTTCTTTTTCAATCCCGATGGCACCCAAAAGACAGAGAACTCAAGTTGGAAGCAGCACCATCGATTTTTCTACTGCGAGTGGTGTGAGGCCCAGGTTCTCTACTCATGAGGCTGAGGAGGAGTACACGAGGCTTCTCTCGAAGCCTATTACTAAGGAGAGAGGATTTCTGCCATCAGGGAACGATGGTAAGATTTTGGAGATGATTTTGGAGATGGGATGGGTCCCTTTTTGTGAGGCTCCCACTGCTGTGCCCATGAGTGTTATGCGGGAGTTCTACGCCAATGCTAAGGTGGAGAAGAATGGTTTCACGGTGGTGAGATGGATGACTGTTGAGTACAGTATCGAGGCTATTAGGTAAGTGATTGAGCAACCTGCGAGGAAGGTGGGCCAGGACACTTAGAATGATAAGACTCCTGAGGACTTCGATTTGGATCTCATCATTGCTACTCTCTGTGTGCCTGAGACTCATTGGAAGTTCAAGAGGGTCACTACTGATTACTTCACATTCCCTACTTCATGCATGAACAGGTATGCACGAGCTTGGAACTCATTTATTTGTGCTAACATTATGCCATCTTCGCATGTGCATGAGATTACGGTGGAGCGTGCTCGTCTGCTTTGGGGTATTCTGCAAGGTGATTACATTGATTTGGGGATGGTGATATATTAGGGGATCCTGAGGTTTTTGAGGGGAGGTACTACTGGGGCTATTCCTTATGCGTCCATTGTGACAAAGTTGTGCATGATAATTGGTGTTCATTGGCCCACACATGAGCAACTTCAGATTTCCAGTGCTCCTATTGACAGTTCTACATTGCACATCATGGTTGAGTGATATGGAGGGAAGCCTGATCCTAAGGGGCTTGGTTACTCATATGATCATTTACCAGGTGGTGTGCCTATGGAAGCAGCTACAGCAGGAGGTTCTCAACATGCCTGTAGAGCAGCTTAGAGAGCTCAGTATGGAGAGGAGGCTGGGCCGTCAGGATCACAGTAGCAGCAGGAGGCAGCAAGAGCAGAGATGGGAGCTGGTTTGAGTTCAACCCAGTATAGGCGTCTTGCGAGGAGGATGGATGCGATGCACAATATCCACGGTCGATTTGCACGTGATCTCACCCAGGCACTTGGGACTGCATTTAGAGCCACCGAAGTTGATATTCAGTGGCCAGTTTTTTGGTGAGGATTCCGTGTATCCACCTCCGGACACACCTGACACTCCACCCTTTGAGGGTGAGGATTCTGATTCAGAGTAGCTATGCTTGATTCCTTACTATTACCTTCACTGAGGACAGTGAATATATTAAGTTTGGGGGTAGTAGTTGAAGGAGTATAGTTTGTGTGAGTCTCATATAGCATGTTCATGATAGTTTGTGTGAGTCTCATATAGTTTGCATGTTCATGATAGTTTTATTTCATATAGTTGCATATATTTTTCCATGTAGTTTTTTTATTTGGTAGTTTTTATGATAATTTATTCATGTAGTTTCATGCATTTGCATTATATCATGATACCCTTAGATAATTTTTCCGATTAATTGGTGATATTGATGCTAGTGTAGTAATGTTGTATTTAGTGATGTTGAGTCTTATTGGATTGATTTTCATGCTAAAGACACTTGTATTTCACTATGTCTTATAGGTTGCCAGGGTGCTAGATCACAGTCATGATTTGTTTGATTATCGAGGTTTAATCGCTTGTTTATAGTTAGAATCTAGGATCTCTCTTAATAATAAAAGACATGGATATTTAAAAATTGGAGAAATTGGATTTCATTGCTAGTTGTGTGGCTAGGTGTCAAATGGCTAGTAGCCGGCTCATATTTTTATGAGTAGTCTAGGGTTGAATGAGATGGAGCGAAACACACTCATTCTGAAATTGTTGAAAAAGAAAAGAAAAAAAAGTGTAGAAAAATGAAGAAAATAAGTGTTATGTATAATTGATCACGAGTGAGCTCTTTAGTACTCGAGTTATTAAGTTCTTAGGGGACTTTGTGCCTAGTGACCTAAGGCTTCTATAGTCTGGGATCCGCTAACCTAACGCTCGCTACATGAGTGCTATTGTATATGTCTTTTGTGGACCTCACTTATTGCACGATCAAATAAGCATATTTGTGTTGTTTTGTTATGAATAAAAGCATAAATCCATGGTAACTCCGATATAAGAATAAAAGTGTTATAAGTTATTTTGAGTCTAGCTTTTATTCTATTTATAAACTTGCGATTGTTTTGATAAGTAGTGAGTTATGATTGTCGATCTAGTTGCGATAGTATACCTGTAAGCATTTGCACACACGCACGTCTTTGGTGTGTAGATTGATTTGTGAGATTTGATGGATCTTTATGCGAATAATTGCATTTGTTGAGGTGTTGCTGGTTGATTGGTTTAGTTATTCTTTGGGGATCGATGCATTCATATTAGTTGCATTCATGCATTTTTATTTCTTGTTCTTTGAGTTATTTATGCTTGAGGACAATCATCGACTCAAGTTTGGGGGTGTGTTAAGTGGCATTTATGACACTTATTTATGCTCTAATAATATTTGAGTTGGTGTATTTTTACTCAAGTTATTTGTGTTTTAATGTGTTTTCAAGTATTTTTGCATTTCAGGCTTTACTTCGTGAATCAGGTGAATTAGCATTGTTTTGATGCTAATATGGCGTTTAGGATGTGCTGGAATAAAAGCTTGAAAGACTGGCTCAAAGCTGCGAGGAATAAAGAAGAAGAAAAAAAGAATTTTTGGCAGAAGGCAGGCGCGCCCGTGCTGGTGTTGCTCGCGGCCGCGCCGGGAGAACAGGAAGTCAGCGCGGCCGCGCTGGTGAAGCGCGCGGCCGCGCTGGGTTGGGATATTAAAATCCTGATTCAACTACAATTCGATTTTCTGGACTCCTAGGATGCATGGACTGCTATATAAACATAACTTAGGTCATTTTTCAGTTTATTCTTGTGAATCTTTGTTTTGAGTTGTAATTTGGATGCTTGTTTCTTATTTTACTGAACCTTTACTCTTGTTTGTACTTTGGTTTATTTATTTGTATAAAGACTATGTTTGCTATATCATGTTTTCATTGGAACCCATATTGGCGATGAGTTCGATTATGAGCTAATCGTTATCGTGGGGTTCTAGCGGATTTATTTATGGATTTCTTTAGTTAAATTGTTTCGATGCCTTAGTGTGTGGTGATTGTATAATATCCTAGTTATGGTTATGCGTATTCGTCTTGTGAGCATCGTGAACTTATAAGATAGTGTGTTAATTCTTAATAAAGTGAAAGTGAATTTAAGGATTTAGAACTTGCCATGCTAGCATAGGTTCATATATTGTTATGCATGATTCGTAGGTAATTTTAACCATCTTACTTGCCCTATATAATCAAGATAGATAACTTGTGCTTAAACCGTTATGTTGTCAAATTCTATAGACATATAGGGTCTTAATATAATTGGTGCCTATTCAGCTTCTATCTCTTTTTTGGATGTCTGGTATAATGGTACTCGTGCAATGAAAGTTGGCCTTTATCAGTTTTGTGTTGTCTAATTAGTGCCATCACCATTGCATGCTAATGTTAAGAACAATAAGGCTATTGAATGAAGTATTTAATGAAATTAGAATCCCATGTTTGTCATATATATTAACTCAGTCTATCTTATTCTTGTAGTTGTAATAATTAGTTTAATTCTTAGTTATAAAATCATGTTTTTAACAAGGAGACCTGGGAGAGCAATAAGAAGACCTAGAGAGCACGAGAAGGCTACAGAGAAGAAGACTTTTGTTTTCTTTGATTTAGACGATACTTGGATGCTTGTTTTTTATTTGTCTTTGAACCCTAATACTCTTATATTGTTTATTATCATGTTTTTATTGGAACCCATGGTGACGATGAGTTTGATTATGAACTAATCGTTATCGTGGGGTTCTAGAAGATTTATTTATGGATTTCTTTAGTTAAATTGTTTCGATACCTTAGTGTGTGGTGAGTGTATGATAACCTAGTATTAGTTGTGCTTATTTATCTTATATGCGTAACTAACATATAAGATAGTGTGTTAATCTCTATTGAAGTGATAGTGAATATAGAGGTTTAGAACTTGCCATGCTAGCATAGGTTCATGTGTTATTGTTATGCATGATTCATAGGTAATTTTACCCATCTTACTTGCCCTATGTAATCACGATAGATAACTTGCACAATAAACCGTCATTTTTTCAATTCTTATAGATATATAAGGACTAAGTATAATTGGTGTCTATTCAACTTCTATCTCTTTTGTGGATGCTTGGTAGTACGGTATTCGTACAACGAAAGTTGGCGTTTACTAGATTCGTGTTATCTGATTAGTGTCATCACCATTACATGCTAAGGTTAAGAACAAAAAGGCTATTGAATGAAGTATTTAATGAAGTTAGGATCTCATGTTTGTCATATATATTAATCCAACCATTCTTGTTCTTTTAGTTATAATTGTTAGTTTAATTCTTAGTTATAAACAATCTCAACTTGTCATTTGTCTTAGAATTGAACGATAGCCATACCATTGTTGCCTAGGTGCATAATCTTAAGTTAACCTAAACCAGTCTCTGTGGGAACGAATGTGATCTATATCTAATACTACTTGCGAACGCGTATACTTGCGTGAATTTTAGCGCATATTTTCTCCCTAACAAGTTTTTGGCGCCGCTGCCGGAGACTCGGTGGTAATTTTTAGTTTATGTGCTTGTCATCAGTGGTCGTAAAGTTCACTGAATCGGACTCTTTTACTTTCACGGTTTACTTGTTGTGTTTCTGTTATTCCCTAACAATGCAACAAGAATTACAGAAGGGGGGGTTGAATGTAATTCTGGCTACTTTTTTAAGATTTTAAACAGTTCTAACTCGACAAATATATAAGTGTTTGATTTGCAGATTACAGAATGAAGTAGTTATATAAATCAAAACACAAAGTAATAAAAACACAAGCTTTTAAAACTTTCTGGTGGATTTGAAAGTATCCACCAGATATATATATATATATATATATATATATATATATATATATATATATATATATATATATATATATATATATATCGAATGAGAACCCTGTACAACTTGAATAGCTCACAGCTGCTTACAAGTAGAACAAACAAACTACAGAGAAATTCTTGACAAGTATAGCTTTTTCTATCTATTTTTGAAATGTGTTTTCTTAGTTGAATGTTCTACTAGCTACACTTGGTTTATATATTACCAAGTTTACATGACAATAAGACAAGATAATAAAACAAAACATATCTAGTCTAACTCCAAGCTGCTTCACTACTCTATTCCAGCATCTTTGAATATCTTCATAATAGCATGGAAATGGTAATGCTTCTTTGTTCTCAAATTCCTGCTTAATAGGATGCCACATTCCTTTTTCAAACACCCAACGCATGTGACTCTGTTGTCACTGTCAACAGATATTTGAATTTGATCATACGTCGGGTACATGCTTGTCATCCGTCGGGTAGCTTTTTTGATCATCCGTTGGGTAGCTTTGTTAATCATCCGTCGAGTAGCTATTTATCACTTGACTCCATTTCACTTATACAAAATTATAAGACATCTTATATTTACAATTAATCAACCTATTCTATATATCCACTAGTAGTCAACATGACTCATATGCTCCTACAAAATTGTTTGCAGAAATGTGCTACATATCTTATTTTTACATAAGCTACTCACCTGGTGGATGTCAAATCGTTATCCGCCGGGGACTATATTAAAATCATCTGTCGAGACTATATTTGATCATCCGTCGAGTGCTACAAGATACACTAAGTTAAATCTACTAAGGTGTTTTGTTTAATTTATCATCAAGTTCACAACATATTCCTAACAATCTCCCCCAATTTATATCTATTAGAATTGTAGCCATAAATTAAGAGAAACTTGATGATAACAAAACATCCTAAAGATATAGAATGAAAATAGTAGATAAAACTGATAAGTGCCACAAAATTTACTGAAAATT
The DNA here is from genome assembly GCF_009905375.1 of Apium graveolens. Classification (NCBI taxonomy): domain Eukaryota; kingdom Viridiplantae; phylum Streptophyta; class Magnoliopsida; order Apiales; family Apiaceae; genus Apium; species Apium graveolens. The sequence continues at coordinate 72,935,404 of NC_133656.1, read as the reverse complement.
GAACAAAGCAAAGTATATAAATAAGTTGCTCATAATCATTATCAAGGTGCTCCTCTAGTATGAGCAGATAAGTCTATTTCCTTGATTGTCTAGATTTCTTCCCAAGCCTCCTTTTGTTCTCTTCTATCTAATTTTGGAGTTGTTTGTGGAACTCAAGTTTATCAGCTTCTGAGAGATCTAACATTTCTTGCATTTCCAATAGAGTCTCATTGCTAGAGATACTCAACTAGTCCTCCAATCTGAAAAATCTCCTTACTCCCTTTTCATCCCTGAATTCCATCAGCCAATAAGGCCTCAAATGCACTCTCTTTCTTGTGAAGGGAATTGACAGAGTTTTTGGTAGTGCATCTTTAGCTTTATTACTCCTCAGCTCCTCAATCTTCTTTAGAACTAATCTCCTTGCAGTCACATTGTATTCAAAGTTCTTTTTGAAAGATGAGTAGATCTTTATTAGAACAAATTGGCTCTCTAGAGGAATCCTGTGAAGTGGCCATCTTATCTCTTTTCCTCCCTTATATTTAAACACCAGCCTTTCAGGAAGATTTCTGTGAGCATCAATCCCTCTTACTTCTTCCAATTCATCTAAGTAGAGGTTTATGTCAGAGAACTCCTTGATGTCACAGATATATAACAAATCTCCCTTGTTGACTGTAGATTGAGATTTGGTCAGGGTCTTGGATTTGAGAGTCACAGGCTTCACTTTCTTGCTTTCTCTAGTCTTTATCTTTTTTGGCTTATTGAGGATTGGAAAGTTTAGTTCAGAAATTGGCAAGCTATCCCAGTCTACTGGCTCATCCTTTTGAATTATGGGCTCACCATGAATATTCCTTGTTGGATCCACCACCTTGAATTCTTCAAATACCATTGAGGGTTTTGATGTCTGAGTTGAACTTGTAGACTTTTTGGGAATGTAGTCTTTCATTTCCTCATAACTGAAGTCCAATTTTCTTTTGGAGTGGAGCTTATATCTGAATCTTCTTTTCTGTTGTGGTTCATCTTGCACTTTTTGATCTTGAGGTTCAACAATTACATATGGTTGTTCAGAAATCTCAGTTGTAGTCTTTACAACTTAAAGTTTGGCCGAGATAGCAGCTTGCTCCTTCTTTTGTTTGAGCTTCTTAGCATCTAAGGCAGTTTGCTTCTTTTCTTGCCTGATTCTTTCCTTCTCTTCCTTTTTAGCTTCTACAAACTGAGGGTGTCCAGCCACCACACAAATTTATTTATAATTACTATAAATCTTGGCAATTCTTCTTTTAAATGATGAATCAACTAGATCCTTGAAAAATACAATTGACCTAGCCAACAGCTTTTTCTCATCTGGCCTAGGTGTTTCATACACAATATCCATAGGATTTTTGTCTGAAATCTTTGAGTAGTTTCTTTTAGGCTTCATGTTCAGCTTTGCTTTTGGAGATTTGATGCAAGATGTTTGACCCTTTTCCAGATAATTCAAACTCATTTCATTCACAGAGATGTGCTTGACTTGAGAGTGATGAGTGAAGATTTTGTCTGGTTTCTGAATTGGTCCAAATTTCTGTTGAATTTCTGCATCTATTTTCCTCCATTTCTCTTTTAATTCCTTCTCAGCTGTTGCTACATTAATCTTTAGCAGTTTGTCATTTGTTTCCAGTTTTGTTGCTGCCAGATTTATGATGTCAATGTTGTCCATGACTGGTGGCTTTGTGAAAGAAATTGTTGGCACAATTACTTTGCTGACTTGGATATTGAGCTGTTTCTCCCCCACACTAGATGAGCCTTTCTCCCCCTTTTTGTTAGCATCAAGTTGGAGAGTGGAAGGGAGTTGAGCAGCCACCAACTGTTGGAGCAGAGCAGTCTGAGTTTCTTGATTAGCAAGTATCTTGGCCATTGATTTCTCCACATCTGATAATCTAGAGTCCATGGCCTCAACCTTTCTATTGAGATCAACCTCCTTCATTAGCTTCTGAGCTATCTCAGTCATGGTGGTTTCAGAAAGTCTAGCATCCTACCTTGCTATGAAATCCTGTTTTACTTCAGAGACTTCCTGCTTGATTTCATCCACACTTTGACCGTGTTAAAGAGCTTGAATCTTATGCAGCTGGAGTGCTTCAAGATGTGCTGTAAGTAGCCTCTTTGTGCTGGCATTGGTAGATGCTTGACTGACTGTTTGGGTGTCATGAATCAGCTTGAATAGTGTTGATTGAAGATGTGAGTAGCAACATTCCTTTGTTAGCATCCAGGAAGGAACATCTACATCTCCCCCTATGCTCATGCTGTCTTCCTCATCATCCCCACCAGCATCCCCAAATGAGTCTTCAGTCAGTTCAAAATCACTGCCAGTAGTTGAAAGCATAACATTGATTGTATCCTTTGCTCTTTGTAGAGATTGAGTAGTGTGCACCAAATTAAGAGTTCTTTCAGCCTCCTCATTTCCCTGTACAACTAGTGTTTGATAAGCTGTAACAGGGTGAGCAAATGTCTCAGCATCTAGGGAAATAGAATCTATGACAACTTGATATTTTTGCTGAAATAGTCTTTTCCTTTCTGCATCATTGATATTTATTGACTCACTTGCAATGGTGTCCATCCTTATCTCTCCAGTACCTACATTTCTCTCAACATCTCTCTCTCTCTTTTTGCATCAAGGGCTCCCCTTGGCTTCCCACCCTCACACCCTCACCTTCACCATCTAAGGTGGGACACCTCTCACTCACTTTTGCTAGTCTTGAAGAAATGGACTGTATTTGTTCACTAATATTCTCTCCTTTTTCCTGGGAGCAACCCAGCCTCTCACTCAGTTCATTCCCTTCCCTCAGTCCTAAGAGTGATTGCACTACCACTAAGTCTCCTTCACTTGTGATAATTGAAGAAATTTGAAGTTGTGCAGAGACTCCCGACGGATGATGAATATCCATCGGGACAGTAGTATGGCTATCCGATGGATGACTGTTGTTAGGCTTATCCGTCGGGATACAATCACTACTGGATGGATGATGAATATATATCGGGATAGAAGAAATGAATGAATTTGGAGTGCAGACTATTGTAGATTCTCTGCAGATTGATGAAAATTTAGGCACAGATGTCTCAACAGACTCAGAAAGAAATGGCAAGTGAGCCAACAAATAATCTAAAAGATGATGCTAACTTGGTTGGACTTTTGGCTTCTCCACAAGAGTTAAAGATGGAGAATTTGGAAGTGATGTATTGATCATGTCAACATCCAGTGAGTGTGTGGGTGAATTTGGTATTTCAGGTGCTTCAATTTTTAAGGATTTTGGCTGTGACTCCACATTTATTGGAGCCACATCAATCTGACTTTGAGATGGTGCAGTGACTGGGTCTTTAGCTACAGTTTGCACTGTGTGTGATCCTTGTGCATCCCCAAGGGTTTTTGATCTTTTCTTTCTAGCATAAGTTTGTGGTGAACTTGTGTCCCTAGCCCTCTTGATCTGTGCTCCTAGTTGGGAGCTTGTTTTAATAGTAACATCCTTTTGGGAGGATGAAACTAGAATTATGCTTATTTCCTTATTAACAACCACAGTTTATTGGGGTACTATGGTGTGGCTAGGCTTGGGTACACTCATCTCACCAGCCTTATCCTTAGGGTTTCTTTGATTTTCACCCTGTCTCTCACCTTGCTCACTCACCTTCACACTCCCCTCTTTATGTTTAGTAGATTTTGTAACTAATTTATTTTAAAAGAAACCAGAGGGGGCTTTCTTAGTTTTGGGTTTAGAAATTGTTGTTTTGGTAGCTTGGGTAGGCATCTGTTGGGTCATTGACACAGATGTCATTGCTACACTTGAAGGAAAAAAAATGTGTGAGGTTGGAAGAGTGGAGACAGTAGAGCTTACCTCACTTACCTGAGGTCCCTCCATGACTGGAAAATAGAAGAGGGGCACCTCTTTGTGGTGATTAGCTCTATTAAGATCTGCAATAATCCTCCTTTTTTGAACTCAACAATTCAGCTTGTTGGTTGGGTTCTCAATTACAATATTCTCAATAAGATGGTTAGCAAGCATCATAAAGAATCTAGCATAATAGACACTTTTACCTCTCTTATTAAGCTCTCCTAACTTATAACCTAACTCAAACAAGACCAACTCATTGAAATTAAAGTACTTATCAGTAACTAGCATGTAAAACATGTTAAGCATGGGAATGTTAACAGAGTCAAAATTGCTAATTTTACCAGAGAAAAATTTAGTTACAACATCACACAGATAACTCCATTCTTTTCTAAGACCTAACCTCCTAATATCACTTAAATTAGAGGTAGTAAGTGCATATCCCATGGAATTTAGCATGTTAACTATATCAGTGTCTGTGTGTGGAACAGTAGCAGTATTATCTGGAATTTTAAAGCATGCCTTGACAATGTCACTATTAATGCAAAACTGCTTACCTTTGAAAGTGAAAGTTATGGTCTTGTCAGTTGAGTTATACACGGCAGTTGTCCATATCTCCTCTATAACCTCACAGTAGATTGTGGGAGATTCCAGGATCGCATAGTTGAGTTTACAACCTTTCACAAAGTCCATCATTTTGTGAAACTCTCCAGACTATTGAATCTCCTTGTCCACAAGAGCTGTGAAGTTGTTCTTTTCATAGATATATCCACTTTGAGAAATTGTTTTGACGACTGGTGCCATTGTTAGAGACTGAGTAATTTGCAGAGAGAATATTTGCTTTGGAAAAGAAAGAAAGTTAGAGCAATTGAATTGAGAATGATAGAAGTGTAGAATAAAAATGAATTCTGGTTTTATACTATCTCAGAAATAAACTGTCAAAAATAATAAAGTGAAATAAAAAGACCAATCAAAATAGCCCAAAATAGCCATTTAAAAAAATAAACTATAAAAATTGTAATAACCCCGAAAATTTTCAACTTTTGGTAACCCTTATGAATAGTGTTTTAGCTGAATGAGAAAACTTTTCATGCCACACTATATAGGGGTTCTGTTATGGATATTCTGAGATTTTATTAGTACTCTATATGGTATATAAGTGTATGTAAAGATCGCCAGAATCCAATTCCGAACACTTTGAATTTTTTTTCCGGGAAATCCACTAGATACGGAAAGAATTGAGTATAAGGTAACAGGATAAAAAGGATTTAAATTAAAGGATTATAAGAGAGGATCATAAAAGGAATATGATATATTGAGAAAGGTTAAGGGAACCTAAGTAATAAGATCCCGGGTATGATCCCTCAAACGATAAACGAAAACGAAAGTTAAGCGAACCGTATAACAGATCAGAGGTCATTAGGCAAACAATTAGGAAGTTAATCAAAGAGATTAGTGGGGATGATGTCACCCAACCAATGAGAAGAGGACAAAGAGGGGAAGATGACATCATAACATGACATAAGCATGACATGGGAAGGAAGGAGGTGTGGTTGAATGAGAACCACATAAAGTCCAAGGTTAAATAGGTAATTAACTAAAACAAAAGCAAAACCAAATCAACCAAGCCAAACAAATCATTTTCATCAAAACACAAAATCATTTCTTTCTCTTCAACAAAAGCTTGCTCTCGGCTTTTTACTATTTCAAAGGCAAGAAAATTCAAAACTCAAGATCAAGGCTTCCTAAATTGGTAAGATAATTCCCTAATCATCCTTATGCATAGTTATGGCTATATCATGAGTTTAAGCCTTCAATTCTTTCTCAATATTCTTCAATAAATCAATGAAGAAGATAATGAATAGTGATTTCAAAGTTTTTAACTTGTATTTTTCTTGTTTTCCTTTAAGATCCAAGCATCCCTAAGACTTCTCAAAGCTTCTTAAGGCTTCCAAGCTACTCCCACCACTTCAAGGAAGGTATATCATCTCCAAACCCTAGATTCCTATGTATAATAAGATGATTTTGATTATTATGGTGATAGAGTAGCTTGAAACTTGTTTGTTTAAGAGTTTGGGTTGGAATGGTGGTGGTTGATTTGTTGAAATCTTAAGAGTTGGTTAAAGAATGTAGTATAGTTTAAATACAAGTTTTGGGGTTAAGTAAATTGATTACAATGAGTTGAGTTGGGGCTGTTGTAATGTAGTTTAGATGGAGGTTTGATTTGGGTTGTGAATTGGAGTTGAAATTGTGGTTGTTTGAATTGGTTTGAATTTGAGACATCGCGTAAACATAGCCGTCGTAATGTCCGATTTACTTTAGACTGCTTTTGTTCATAACATTAGGACCCGAGAACCCCCTGCTAGATTTTGACCATTGCCATGTTTAGATAGTTCATGTTACGAGCTTCGTTTTGATATGTAGTTCGTTTGATTCCGATATACGGTTTAGGAGAAACGACCATTTCAAGTAACGGCGTTTCGCGAAAGAATCGCCTTAAAACTCGTAATGGTTAATTTATTAAAAATGGTGGAGCCGAGGGTACTCGAGTGACTTGAGAGAACCAGTAAGCGCAAAGCGAGCGTTAGAGTCTAAGTTGGTTAAAGTATAGATTTACAAGTGATATTGGTTTAATTCCAACTTACTTGTTGTTTATAGGTTACCAGACTCGTCCCGAGCCTTTTATCACCCCCAGTCGTTCAGGCAAATTTTCTATCTGTTATACTGTTGTTGTGATGATACGCTTGTATATGCATTATCTTGTAGTAGATGCATGATGGTTATATTAGCAAATTCTTGCGATATATTGTAGCATGCTGATATGATATATATATATGCATGCCTGTTTCGTATTCTTGCCATATATATATGTTGGTTCAGTTGATAATACCTATGCTAGAGAATAGCGGTAATTTGCATATACCCTTAGTATAGGGACCCAAAGGTAAAAGCATTTTCTAAAACCGGGAGTCGAGGATCCCGAGTAGATTAGATATATATATATATATATTTTTATATATATATGGTTATAGTTTTCAAACTATTAATCGAATAAGGTTTATTCGATAACTTTATTTTATTAATGAATACTATCTTGAATATTCATTCGAGGACTTATGACTCCTTTATATTATTTATTGAATATTACTAGAATATTCATTTGAGGATGTATGACTCCTTTATTTTATTTAATGAATATTATTTATAATATTCATTCGAGGTATTATGACTCTATTTATTATTTAATATTATTCTTTAATTTATTAAAGAATAAAGTTTCGATAATCAAACTTATTTTCGATTATTCAAATAAAGATAGTACTTTTGTATAAGTATATCCTTGATTATTTAATTTTCATTCAAGTAAGAGTTTTAAAACTTCTACTTCAATTATTTTTATAAAGATTATTCTTTATGGAAATATTATTTAAATAATAATATCCAGATATTTCTTTTTATTGAGACTGATTTACTTTATTAAATCAGCATTATTCCAAACACTCTTTAAAGTGTTTTCGAGTCTTTAAAATGATTTTTAAAAGTTAGAGCGGATCCCAAAACTCATTTTTATATTTAAGATCCTCCTTTCGAAGGGGATTTAAATACTTGCTCAAAACCTGAGGGATCCGACTCTGTGGTGTGTTTTATATTCGCAACAAGGTTGCTGTCTTGATAAAAGAGTTTTTGATTACTTACCCAATACTCGGGAAGTAAAATTCTTGGAACAGGTTAATCCATTAACAGGCATCGCCTGGGAAATATCGGTGAGTTTTCCTTTCCAACTAGATACGACTTCTTGGTGGAGCCGTATCAACAAGTTTCTACTTGGGGAAAGTGGGGACGAGCTTTACGTTTCAGAGTCATGGATTTCATCTGAACTAGGAGTGGCGTAAGTGGCCGAGTAGCGCCGGCCCAACCTTATTATATTGGCCCAAATGGCCTGGAAGTTCCACTAAGGCGGTCCATTCCTTAGGAGTTCAGTGTTGGGTTGACAAGTAAATCTGACATGTTCTCCTCTACATGTAGAAAATGGTGGGGTTGTACTACTACGACTGATCATCGTAAGTGGTCTTCCTGGCGCGGCAAACTCCCGTAATGGGTTCATCATCCATTTGGATAATTCTGCAACACTACCCGTAGCATTTCGATCGAAAGGCTATGAATGGGTGGTTGCCGAAGCATTGACAGGGTCAAACAGTTTTATTGGTGTATCCATTGAATGAAGTATCTCGTAACTTCATTTCTTTTTAAAATATTTCAAAGATCAAATATTTTCAAGTTTTATTTGTGGTCTCATCTATGGGATGACCTCGTGAATCTTATTATACTTTGAACAGTAGTAGTTCAAGTAGATTTCTAAAAATGGTATAAGTATAGTGAAGTAATTGGTAACTTCATCTTCTTTTAAAACTTATACCCAGTAAGTAATTACCTTACTCATGATAAAGAATTCTAGTAAGTATTTATTTAGATACTTGTATTATTGTTATCACTATATATTATCTTGCGAGTTGTAAGGCTCACTCTTATTTTATTTCTTCATCACACAACAACAGTTAGGAAAGATGGCCAGACTCCAGCAGACCCAGCGCAAGCGCATGGGAAGCGTCCCGCGTCTTCCCGTTGATGTTGTAGCTGTTATAGCTGCAGAGGTAGATCTATCGGTAGATCAGGCATTCTACTTTTGAGAATCAAATTATGTATAATTATAACTTATGGAAGATAATGGCAATTAACTGTAAATTTATCAAGTAATTATTTTGGGTTGTAATAACTTTTAATTGTGGATTCAAGGACTTGTACTTATTTCAATTTCATCTCTAAGACTATAACGGGTTGTGGTGTGTGTTAGTGTGGGGTCACAACATAGGGTTATTTATTATTAATTAAGTTAAGTGATATTGTGGAAAGAAAGACGGTGACGACCGGATCCCTGACCCCGGATCTGGGGGTGTTACAGAAATGGTATCAGAGCTAAGCGTTATAAACCTCAGAGATGATGCGAAGATATAATAACAAACTCACAAAGATAATAAGAACTCTTGCCAAGTTCATGGTCGGACTACTTAAAGTAGTGCTGACAGTTAAAACCCTTACGGGAACCCTTATAAGTATCATGATAGTAACTTAGCTCGTTTAATGTGTAGGCGCCTGAGATAGAGGACCCTGAGATGTTCGAGCGTGAGCATGATGAGGCACTGCTAGATGTTGAGGATCAGGAGGAGCCTGAGATGGAGGAGGATGAGGAGGACCCCTCAGAGGAGTCAGAGACGGAGGTCATTGCTATTTCAGATGAGGAGGACCCCTCAGAGGAGTCAGAGACAGAGGTCATTGCTATTCCAGATGAGGAGGACCCGGATGAGGTCCCAGTAGCCGAGGAGCGTGTCGGACCTATGGTAGTGTATGCTGGAACCCCTTTACCCACACTTCCGGTGGTCAGAGCTCCTACCCCTCCACCACTATCTTGGATCCCCTATGATGACTACTCAGAGACCCATACTTCCGAGCCTAGGCAGACCGAGGAGGCACCCCTAGCGGCTCCGGATTCACCACCTCTTGACCCTACCCACAGGCAGTCTTCGTTAGCCCACGTCTATGTTCAGGATGTACTGAGGACCCGAGTGGCTGTTGCTGAGGCCCGACTGGATGAGGCCAGGAGGGAGTTGGATGCGGAGAGGGCGGGTAGGCATACCCGAGCTTATGAGACTAGGGCTTCTATACCCCGATCCTTGAGGAGGGAGCTTACGGGGATAGAGCTCACGTCCCGAGCGAGGCTCAGATCGCTCCAGGGGGACAGGCATGGTAGGATCTCCAGGCGGCAGGCCGACTATATCTTCCGTCGTGCGATGGAAAGGGTATGGGAGCTGACCCGCTCCGGTGTATGATTCAGGACTGACGATGGGATAGTCTAGTTGTCTAGTTAGCCGAGGCCTTAGTAAGAGCCAATTTTCCGGGATAGTTGACTTGTATATAGCATCCCTTTTTCTGACTAGACAGATAGACTCTTGTGTATCACTTTTGGGACAGATGGCTGTAGCGCTGTTGTACTTTTGACCAGATCAAACTATGTATTTCTCGCATTATGTATATATTTGTTTCCTTTCGGTTCAGTTCCTTAGTGACGAGATCACTGTTCTTATCATTATTATTACTGCACTTCTTATTATAACTATCATAAAATAATAGAATTGCGATATACGTTCTCCCCATTATAAGAGCTGTGCAAGTCACAATGTTGTATATGATTGTGACCTAACGTTGAAATTCCCAATAATTTTTTTTATTATCAGAATCATGCCGCCAAGAAAGATTGGAACTAGGGCGAACCCTGGATCTGAGGACCAGGGAAGCCATAATTAGGACAATAGAAACCAGGAACACAGTGAAGAGGAAGATGAGGATTATGTGGAACAGGATGACTCCCTGTATGAAGAGGAAGAGGAAACATATGATGTTGAGGGATTTGAGATAGAGGCTGAAGAAGGAGAAACTGAGGTTGAGCAACCAGTACCAAACCCAGGCATGGATCCCATGGGCCAGTTCATGCAACTCCTAAGGCAGAATTTGGAACGTCAAACCAACCCACCCCCTCAAGGAAATAACAATGCTGTGGCAAACTCTTTCAGGGCTTTTAAGTCCCTTAAGCCCCCTGAGTTCCACGGATCAGCCGACCCAGTTGAGGCAAGGGGATGGTTAAAGGAAATGGAGAAATCCTTTGAGATTCTGAGTATTGATGAGGCACAGAGGACTGTATTTGCTACCTACCTTCTGAAAGAAGAGGCTAACTACTGGTGGGAGGCCAAGAAAAATATGGAGACAGATGCTATCATAACCTGGGAGAGGTTCAGTCAGTTATTTCTGGGAAAGTATTTTCCGAGGTTTATGGAAAACCAGATGGAGCTCAAGTTCTTGGAGCTAAAGCAGAATAATTTATTTGTAGCAGAGTACGAAGCGAAATTTACTGAGTTATCAAGGTTTGTGCCGGAATTTGTGAGCACCGAGGAAAAGAAAGCTAGGAGGTTTCAGCAGGGACTGAAACCGTGGATTCAGAATAGGGTGGCAATCCTTGAGCTTAAGGACTATGCCACTCTGGTACAAAAGGCAATGATTGTAGAAGCTGGAAGTGAACAGATGCAGAAGGAAAGGGAGAAGAAGGGAATAAAGAGGAAAAGTATGAGCATGGGTGGAGGTTCCGCAGGAAGGAGCTTCCCAACTAGATTTAATCGAGGAGCAGTGTCCCTACCGGGAAGGAACACTGGGTTTAAGCGGCCAATGAGCATGAATGTGAGCCAGAGCGGCCAGAAGTCAAGAATGTCCTATTCCAACCAGTCTCGACCCCCATTGCCAACCTGTAACACTTGTGGAAGAATGCATTCTGGGGAATGTAAGGGAAAGCCAGTAACCTGCTTTAAGTGTGGGCAAGTGGGCCACTATTCTCATAAATGCCCTTCGTCAGCCCCTGCCATCATTCCAACCACCACTTGTCATCAGTGTGGACGCCCAGGTCATTGGAAGAGGGAATGCCCAATGAATAAACCAGCAGCTTCAGGAGCCAGCAGGGCTGCCTCCAATAAGCCACCTACTGCGAGGACTTTCAACATGACAGTCCAGGATGCTATGAAAGACTCAGATGTGATAGCAGGTACCCTTTCTCTAAATTCAGTCAGTGTAAACATTTTATTTGATTCAGGAGCAACTAAATCTTTTATATCAAGGGACTTTGCACGTAAATTAAGACTTAAAGCTGAACCCTTGATTGCACCCTTACAAGTAGAAATAGCCAATCATGAAATTATTCATGTTAACCAGATTCACCCAGCCTGTGAGATAGGCATAGGGGAATAATCTTTTAGTGTTGATCTGATCCCTTTTAAATTAGGGGAGTTTGATGTAATTTTGGGAATGGACTGGCTATCTAGCAATGATGCTCAGATAGACTGTAAAGGGAAGAAAGTTAAGTTAAATATCCCAGGAAAGAAAGAAGTTATATTTAGAGGAAAGAGGCAGACACAGAAATTTTTGACTATGACCCAGGCCAGAAGGATGCTACGAAAAGGAAATGAGGCCTACCTAGCCTATGTGGTGGACACGCAGAAGGAGGTGCCCAACTTACAAGATATTCCAGTAGTCAACGAATTTGAAGACGTATTCCCACAAGACCTTCCGGGATTACCACCCGATAGAGTAATTGAATTTGCTATTGAATTGGCTCCCGGGACGGCGCCAGTTTCAAAAGCACCTTACCGGTTAGCCCCGTTAGAAATGAAGGAATTAGCTATCCAATTGCAGGAACTCTTGGATAAGGGTATGATAAGACCCAGTGTGTCTCCGTGGGGAGCACCAGTTTTATTTGTTAAGAAGAAAGATGGGAGCATGAGGCTGTGCATCGACTATCGAGAGTTGAACAAGCTAACCATAAAGAACAGGTACCCATTACCTAGAATAGACGATCTGTTCGACCAGCTAAAGGATGCTGTTTATTTTTCCAAGATTGACCTGAGAACTGGATATCACCAACTAAAGATTAAACCTGAAGATATTTCCAAGACAGCATTCCGTACCAGATATGGGCATTATGAGTTCTTGGTAATGTCCTTTGGATTAACCAACGCCCCAGCGACTTTCATGGATTTAATGAATAGAGTATTTAAGAAGTACTTGGACAAATGTGTGATAGTTTTTATCGATGATATTTTGATCTACTCAAGGACTGAGACAGAACATGCAGAGCATTTGAGGATAGCTCTAGGAATACTCAGAGAGGAGCAGTTGTATGCCAAATTCTCGAAGTGTGAATTCTGGCGGAATGAAGTACAGTTTTTAGGACATGTGATCAATAAAGAAGGAGTATTGGTCGACCCCTCCAAGATAGAGGCGGTCTCAAATTGGGAAAGGCCAAAAACACCCACAGAGGTAAGGAGTTTCATAGGATTGGCCGGCTACTATCGTAGGTTTGTGCAGGACTTTGCGAAGATCGAAGCCCCTTTGACACGACTTACTCGCAAGACAGAGAAGTTTGAATGGACGGAGAAATGTGAGAACAGTTTTCAGGAATTAAAGAAAAGGTTGGTAACGGCCCCGGTGTTGGCATTGCCGGACGGAAAAGGAGATTTTGTGATATATAGTGACGCGTCGCACAAAGGATTAGGGTGTGTGCTTATGCAGCATGGTAAAGTGATTGCGTATGCGTCGAGACAACTGAAGGAATACGAGATTAGATATCCTACTCATGACCTTGAGCTCGCGACAATAGTATTTGCCTTGAAAATTTGGAGGCACTACTTGTATGGAGAGAAGTGCGAGATTTTCACAGACCATAAGAGCCTCAAATACATATTTACGCAGAAAGAGCTCAACATGCGCCAGAGGAGATGGTTAGAACTAATCAAGGACTATGATTGGGAGATTCTCTATCATCCAGGGAAAGCCAATGTGGTGGCTGATGCCCTTAGTAGAAAGGAAAGACTCAGAATGATAACGACTTCGGAAGAATTGATAAGGGATTTTGAGAGAATGGAAATAGAAGTAAAGGTAACCGGAACCGGAACTGAAAAGCTTTTTGAGATCTCAATGCAGCCAGAGTTATTGGCAAAGATCCGATTGTGCCAAGAGAAAATAATGAATAAAGGCAGAAAGTCAATGACTGGAGAGGAGATCCATACTGAGAAAGATGATAAAGGGATAATGAGGTACTCCTACCGGATTTGGGTTCCGAATGTTCAAGAGCTTAAAGATGAGATTTTGGATGAAAGCCATAGTTTAAGGTATTCCATTCACCCAGGAAGTACCAAGATGTATAGGGATTTGAAGGAATATTACTGGTAGCCCAACATGAAGAGGGACGTAGCAGAATGGGTAAACAAATGTTTGACTTGCCAAAGGGTAAAGGCAGAGCACCAGAGACCCAGTGGACTTTTACGACCCCTATAGATTCCCGAGTGGAAATGGGAACAGATAGCGATGGATTTTATTGTAGGCTTGCCAAGGACGAAAGCCAATCATGACGCCATATGGGTAGTTATAGACCGACTGACAAAGTCAGCTCATTTCATTCCTATCAATGAGAGATACACAGTCGATAGACTGGTGGACATTTACCTTAAGGAAATAGTGACGCGACATGGAGTCCCACGTCCATTGTCTCAGACCGAGACCCCAGGTTCAACTTCAGATTTTGGAGGAGCTTTCAGGAATGTGCGGGGACCAAGTTAAATATGAGTACCGCGTACCATCCCCAGACGGATGGGCAGAGTGAAAGGACCATCCAGACACTAGAGGATATGTTGAGAGTCTGTGCAATAGACTTTAAAGGAAGTTGGGATGATCACTTGTCGTTGATCCAGTTTTCTTATAACAATAGCTTTCATTCTAGCATCGGAATTCCGCCTTATGAGGCCCTGTATGGAAGAAGGTGTCGATCTCCCTTATACTGGGATGAAGTAGGAGAGCGGAAGATGCTCGGACCCGAAGTGGTCCAAAGGACCAAAGACATAGTGGATCTTATCAGAGGACGGCTTGTAGCAGCCCAAGACAGACAGAAGAAATATGCAGACCTAGCCCGAAAGGATAAGGAATATGAAGTCGGGGACTTAGTACTGCTAAAGGTATCCCCTTGGAAGGGATTAATGAGATTTGAAAAGAAAGGAAAACTAAGCCCAAGATACATTGGACCTTTTAAGATATTAAGACGGATTGGAAAGTTAGCTTACGAGCTAGCCTTACCCCCTAACTTGCAACAAGTTCATAATGTGTTCCATGTGTCAATGCTAAGGAAGTATCATCGGGATGCCAGGCACATAGTGGAGTACGAGCAGGTGGATATGCAACCAGATCTGACTTACGTGGAGAAGCCAGTAAGGATTATAGATAAAAAGGAGCAGGTGCTTCGGAACAAAGTGATCAAGCTAGTCAGAGTACTATGGCAGAATCATAATGTAGAAGAATCAACTTGGGAACTAGAGAGCGCAATGCTAGAAAAGTACCCCCATTTGTTTTCTATTTGATTCCGGGACGGAATCCTTTTAAGGAGGGGAGACTGTAATAACCCCCAAAATTTTCAACTTTTGGTAACCCTTATGAATAGTGTTTTAGCTGAATGAGAAAACTTTTCATGCCACACTATATAGGGGTTCTGTTATGGATATTCTGAGATTTTATCAGTACTCTATATGGTATATAAGTGTATGTAAAGATCGCAAGAATCCAATTCCGAACACTTTGATTTTTTTTCCCGGAAATCCACTAGATACGGAAAGAATTGAGTATAAGGTAACAGGATAAAAAGGATTTAAATTAAAGGATTATAAGAGAGGATCATAAAAGGAATATGATATATTGAGAAAGGTTAAGGGAACCTAAGTAATAAGATCCCGGGTATGATCCCTCAAACGATAAACGAAAACAAAAGTTAAGCGAACCGTATAACAGATCAGCGGTCATTAGGCAAACAATTAGGAAGTTAATCAAAGAGATTAGTGGGGATGATGTCACCCAACCAATGAGAAGAGGACAAAGAGGGGAAGATGACATCATAACATGACATAAGCATGACATGGGAAGGAAGGAGGTGTGGTTGAATTAGAACCACACAAAGTCCAAGGTTAAATAGGTAATTAACTAAAACAAAAGCAAAACCAAATCAACCAAGCCAAATAAATCATTTTCATCAAAATACAAAATCATTTCTTTCTCTTCCACAAAAGCTTGCTCTCGGCTTTTTACTATTTCAAAGGCAAGAAAATTCAAAACTCAAGATCAAGGCTTCCTAAATTGGTAAGATAATTCCCTAATCATCCTTATGCATAGTTATGGCTATATCATGAGTTTAAGCCTTCAATTCTTTCTCAATATTCTTCAATAAATCAATGAAGAAGATAATGAATAGTGATTTCAAAGTTTTTAACTTGTATTTTTCTTGTTTTCCTTTAAGATCCAAGCATCCCTAAGACTTCTCAAAGCTTCTTAAGGCTTCCTAGCTACTCCCACCACTTCAAGGAAGGTATATCATCTCCAAACCCTAGATTCCTATGTATAATAAGATGATTTTGATTATTATGGTGATAGAGTAGCTTGAAACTTGTTTGTTTAAGAGTTTGGGTTGGAATGGTGGTGGTTGATTTGTTGAAATCTTAAGAGTTGGTTAAAGAATGTAGTATAGTTTAAATATAAGTTTTGGGGTTAAGTAAATTGATTACAATGAGTTGAGTTGGGGATGTTGTAATGTAGTTTAGATGAAGGTTTGATTTGGGTTGTGAATTGGAGTTGAAATTGTGGTTGTTTGAATTGGTTTGAATTTGGGAAATCGCGTAAACATAGCCGTTGTAATGTCCGATTTACTTTAGACTGCTTTTGTTCATAACATTAGGACCCGAGAACCCCCTGCTAGATTTTGACCATTTCCATGTTTAGATAGTTCATGTTACGAGCTTCGTTTTGATATGTAGTTCGTTTGATTCCGATATACGGTTTAGGAGAAACGACCATTTCAAGTAACGGCGTTTCGCGAACGAAACTTTTCCCCTCGCCTTACTTTGAAACATAGGTTAAAGACCAAAAAGGGTTAATTAATGTATGAAACAATTATGGTAAGTGTTAATGGTTAATTTATTAAAAATGGTGGAGCCGAGGGTACTCGAGTGACTTGAGAGAACCAGTAAGCGCAAAGCGAGCGTTAGAGTCTAAGTTGGTTAAAGTATAGATTTACAAGTGACATTGGTTTAATTCCAACTTACTTGTTGTTTATAGGTTACCAGACTCGTCCCGAGCCTTTTATCACCCCCAGTCGTTCAGGCAAGTTTTATATCCGTTATACTGTTGTTGTGATGTATACGCTTGTATATGCATTATCTTGTAGTAGATGCATGATGGTTATATTAGCAAATTCTTGCGATATATTGTAGCATGCTGATATGGTATATATATGCATGCCTATTTCGTATTCTTGCCATATATATCTGTTGGTTCAGTTGATAATACCTATGCTAGAGAATAGCGGTAATTTGCATATACCCTTAGTATAGGGACCCAAAGGTAAAAGCATTTTCTAAAACCGGGAGTCGAGGATCCCGAGTAGATTAGATATATATATATATATATATATATTTTTATATATACATGGTTATAGTTTTCAAACTATTAATTGAATAAGGTTTATTCGATAACTTTATTTTATTAATGAATACTATCTTGAATATTCATTCGAGGACTTATGACTCCTTTATATTATTTATTGAATATTACTAGAATATTCATTTGAGGATGTATGACTCCTTTATTTTATTTAATGAATATTATTTATAATATTCATTCGAGGTATTATGACTCTGCTTATTATTTAATATTATTCTTTAATTTATTAAAGAATAATGTTTCGATAATTAAACTTATTTTCGATTATTCAAATAAAGATAGTACTTTTGTATAAGTATATCCTTGATTATTTAATTTTCATTCAAGTAAGAGTTTTAAAACTTCTACTTCAATTATTTTTATAAAGATTATTCTTTATGGAAATATTATTTAAATAATAATATCCAGATATTTCTTTTTATTGAGACTGATTTACTTTATTAAATCAGCATTATTCCAAACACTCTTTAAAGTGTTTTCGAGTCTTTAAAATGATTTTTAAAAGTTAGAGTGGATCCCAAAACTCATTTTTATATTTAAGATCCTCCTTTCGAAGGGGATTTAAATACTCGCTCAAAACCTGAGGGATCCGGCTCTGTGGTGTGTTTTATATTCGCAACAAGGTTGCTGTCTTGATAAAAGAGTTTTTGATTACTTACCCAATACTCGGGAAGTAAAATTCTTGGAACAGGTTAATCCATTAACAGGCATCGCCTGGGAAATATCGGTGAGTTTTCCTTTCCAACTAGATACGACTTCTTGGTGGAGCCGTATCAACAAGTTTCTACTTGGGGAAAGTGGGGACGAGCTTTACGTTTCAGAGTCATGGATTTCATCTAAACTAGGAGTGGCATAAGTGGCCGAGTAGCGCCGGCCCAGCCTTATTATATTGGCTCAAATGGCGTAGAAGTTCCGCTAAGGCGGTCCATTCCTTAGGCGTTCAGTGTTCGGTTGACAAGTAAATCCGAAAGGTTCTCCTCTACATGTAGAAAATGGTGGGGTTGTACTACTACGACTGATCATCGTAAGTGGTCTTCCTGGCGCGGCAAACTCCCGTAATGAGTTTATCATCCATTTGGATAATTCTGCAACACTACCCGTAGCATTTCGATTGAAAGGCTACGAATGGGTGGTTGCCGAAGCATTGACAGGGTCAAACAGTTTTATTGGTGTATCCATTGAATGAAGTATCTCGTAACTTCATTTCTTTTCAAAATATTTCAAAGATCAAATATTTTCAAGTTTTATTTGTGGTCTCATCTATGGGATGACCTCGTGAATCTTATTATACTTTGAACAGTAGTAGTTCAAGTAGATTTCTAAAAATGGTATAAGTATAGTGAAGTAATTGGTAACTTCATCTTCTTTTAAAACTTATACCCAGTAAGTAATTACCTTACTCATGATAAAGAATTCTAGTAAGTATCCATTTAGATACTTGTATTATTGTTATCACTATATATTATCTTGTGAGCTGTAAGGCTCACTCTTGCTTTATTTCTTCATCACACAACAACAGTTAGGAAAGATGGCCAGACTCCAGCAGACCCAGCGCAAGCGCGTGGGAAGCATCCCGCGTCTTCCCGTTGATGTTGTAGCTGCTATAGCTGCAGAGGTAGATCTATCGGTAGATCAGGCATTCTATTTTTGAGAATCAAATTATGTATAATTATAACTTGTGGCAGATAATGGCAATTAACTGTAAATTTATCAAGTAATTATTTTGGGTTGTAATAACTTTTAATTGTGGATTCAAGGACTTGTACTTATTTCAATTTCATCTCTGAGACTATAACGGGTTGTGGTGTGTGTTAGTGTGGGGTCACAACATAGGGTTATTTATTATTAATTAAGTGAAGTGATATTGTGGAAAGAAAGACCGTGACGACTCGGATCCCTGACCCCGGATCTGGGGGTGTTACAAAAATTCTGTCACTTATCCATCGTGTCATGCTTACAAACTGTAAGTATATTTGATGGATAGCGTTCAGAGTTTTAACGGCTAAGATTAAGACAATTCGACCGATGAGGATAAATCAATTATCCGTCGGGTTATGAAATAATCCAGAAAAGTAATTGATTTTTATTAACAAATAAGATTCTAATGGATGACCAAACCCGATGGATAATGAGCATCCATCAGGATGTAAATTTTAACTTAGCCAAAATTTCATCCGAAGCTGAAAAATCAATTAATTTTCTGGCTGCATTAAAACTTGTAAAAATATCTGAAATAATTCAAGAATGTGGCGCCCCAAAACCCGGGGTCAGGAGTCTCAGAAGCCATGCTATCTAAACTCACACAACTCACACTACAATATGTAAATACTCACGCTTCACGACCCCACACTTAACACACACACACTACAGGTTATTGTCTTGGAAACGAACCATCATTACTAGAGAAATTTTATTACAACCCAAATGTAATTAGTCTTACCGGGGGTGACCTTTAAGTAAGGTTAATCCGCCGGCCGAATATACGTTTCTTATTTCTTATTTTACATAAACCATACTTATAAATAAGCCGAATTATAAACAATTGAAAACTAATCCAGCTTATTCCGACTACCTGAGGTACTGCACCAAACAATCTACGGAACAGCTGGCCATTTCCTACCCGTTTCCTGGCTGTGGTTCTCATGGCAGGCATCTTGATTCACTGTTGTGTTGTGTCAATTTAAGAAAATAAGTGTGAGCTAAGATGCTCAGCATAATAATGTACAGTATGAAAATGACTGTATAATAACATCATATATTGTATATATGTTTTATTTAAAAGTAGATTTCTCGGTGTCCCATACCTTCTTATTAGAACAATTCTTTTAAGGGGTTTTTATAACCCGCGAATACCTTAATAGTAATCCCAGCACCTAGGCTTGGGTTACGGTATTGCATATCAATTCCAATTGGAAGATTTTGGACATCTCACAGGAGCCACCGCATACGATGATCAGTCGTCCTACGGAAAGTAACCTTCTTTACTAGTAAAAGGACGAATACCGTCATTTCTCGGGTATCACCCTGGCCGCATTCGGGCTACGTGTCCCATTTTCAAGTATACACATACTTCACAAGTTCCAGAGTACACAAAGTACCTTCTCCTGCGGTACCTTTGGTAGCCCATCCAGCACACGTAGTACCAGAGTCTACCCCCCATTGAACCACATCGAAGTTCCCCAAGCGTTTTGCTTGTTGATAGAGATAGTTTATCTTTTTAAAATATAAGTGTATATATATGTATATACGTACTTCCGAGAATTTCGGAGGAAGTACTAGGGATGTGAGTTGACCATTGTCAATAGATAATTAATAAGGGGAAAAGTTTCTTCTTGAAACTATATTCAATATAATAATAAGTCGGGATATATTCACCGACGATCTGAAATTATTCGAATGATACTTCTAAATCAGAAGGTATATCAGGATCTATGATCTTTCAATCAATAACCATCCTTTAATAATTAATCATTACTTAAATAGTAATCTATAAATAATTAAATGATAATTGATACTAATCATACCTCGAATGGGTTATTCTGTAAAAGATTTATTTAAATAATATTCCTCAACTAGTTTGTGTTTTAATAAACTGTAATGATTAATCAGGTTTGAAATAAATAAACGTTGAAGTATACTACTCCTATAATAAAGGAATACGTATATAATATTTAATATCCGAATCAATAAAATATAGTTGAGGGAATATGCTCGTTGGGAAATCGTTTTAAAAGTTCGAGGTGTTTTATTGTTTCGTAAGTGGACGATGAGTCCTTTTAAAACGTACTATTATGGACTTATATCCGTCCTATAATATCTCCGGAACGATTCCCGGGTTTTATCTTAAATCCCGACCGACCCTCGGTCTTCTATCATACATTACGCTTAAAGCGAAATAACTTTTCACGATATATACTTATCGTACATCGCTATTTCATGCAAAAATTCAAAACTACGTATCATGGCAAACATGGTATTTATGCGATGATAGTAAAATGTTTTTCACAAAATAACAGTAAAATGGAGTTGGGTTTGTAAACTTGCCTGGGTATCTCGAGGTGGAGGATGCTCTAGG
The DNA here is from genome assembly GCF_009905375.1 of Apium graveolens. Lineage (NCBI taxonomy): Eukaryota > Viridiplantae > Streptophyta > Magnoliopsida > Apiales > Apiaceae > Apium > Apium graveolens. The sequence continues at coordinate 72,914,371 of NC_133656.1, read as the reverse complement.
TTCCGCTCGGAAATCTAAAACCATAAACACATTTCATTTCGTTAGGTTCCGTCCTAATTCACGGTAACTCGCACTCATGCGCTACTCATTATACACCCTCTCAACTCACACTACCCTTAACATTTCTTTTAAGTCATAAACACTTTATGGTCACTTCATTTCCCTAAGTATCTTGAGTTCATTCTCATTATCGTTGTCGGCTCCGCTTAAGGATTCTTACGGTTTCTACTCGCGCGGTCTCGGCTCCGACATTTTTATAAAATTGAGAAATCATTATTTTCACTTGAAATTTTTATGAAATTTATGAAACTCCTCATGTTACTCTCTGTAAAAATTTCATGATTTATGAATACTTTTAAATCTATCCTTTATATTTTCAAAGTTCGTTATTCGTAGCAGTTTTTGTCGCGTAAAATACTTTTACTAAAATGATCATAACTTTTGATCCGTAAATCGGAATTAAGCGATTCAAGAGCCTAAACGATCCTTATAACATTGTCTATCTTAAAAAAAGGTTATTTATCAAGAATCTACAGTTTACAACTTCGAGACTTTCTGCAGAAACATAAAGTTACGGTTTGTTGTTTTTAACGAAGTTACGTTTATGATCGGGGTTTCGTTTATGCCTTAACTATCAACACAACCACCAACAATCATCATATCATCATCAACACACAAACTCTTCTCAAGAACATCATGTTCTTGAGGCAACAACAACCAACCTTAAATCTACTTAACTTAATCATCAAGATTTCATAAACAACACTTAGTAAGCTAGGTTTACTAACACCCACTAAATGGATCTTAAACATGAACCTTAAATAAATTTAGGCCAAATATTTTTACCTTTCTTGAAAGCTTGAGATGTGTTCTTGAGGATGGTGGAGCCTTGGAAGTGCTTGTTATGATTTTTGGAACCTAAAACCACCATTAAAATCAAGAAACCAAAGAGAGGTTACTATTCACACTATTCACTAGTGAGTTTCTTGAATTTATTCCACCCATCAAACCTTGATAAAAAGAGATGAAAGATTTTTCTTACCTTAGTTTATTTTCTAGGAGGCTTGGGATATAATTGTGGGATTTTACAAGAATTAGAGCTTGGAGTTTTGAATTGCAATTTCCTTCTTTTCCTTCAAATAGCCGAATGGAAGAAAAAATGGGGGTGGGGGGGTTATTTATAGCACTTGGTTGCTTCTCTTGGATGAATTCTAGGTTGCTTCTTGGAAGGTGACTTGATATCTTTACAAGTTAATCTTTATTCTTCCTAGGATAGCTTAGGTTTATTCCTTGTCTCCAAATCCATGGACAAATCTTTGTAGCTTGCTAGCTTACAAGCTAAACTACAAGGTTAGCTCCTTAGCACACTATTTGCTAGCTAGCTTGGTCATCCTAGGGTTAGCTTACTATTTGATGAAGTAACCATGGTTTAGTTATTGCGTTACGTTTAATTAATCGTTTACGCGTTCGCTCGGTTACTTAAATGTTCTCCGCAATACTTATTCGTAAATGGTTCGAAATGTAATTCTTTTCGTTTCTATTCCTTATATTTTTATTTATCCTAATTGAATATAAATCCGTAGGATTTTAATCTCGTAATTATATTGTGATTTCCGTAGTCCTTGATAAGTCGTAATTACGGTCATTTTTCAAAGTTCGTTTTCTTCGAAAACTAATAGCGTTTACATACACTCATTTGGTACGTATAGTCGTAATATCTATTCCGAAACTCATTTTATTAGGCACTATATAGTGTGGGCTCAAAAGTTTTCCCGTCTGTCAAGGTTACTATTCATTAAACGTTTTACAGGGTCTCAAAAATTCGAGTTATTACAGTCTTCCCCTCTAACAAGGATTCCGTCCTGGAATCAATTAGAAAATAAGTGGGAATATCTATTCCTCATGGTGTCTTCAAGTTCCCAAGTTGATTCCTCAACATTTTGATTTCTCCATCATATCCTAACTAGCTTCACTGTCTTGTTCCTCAGCACTTGTTCTTTCTAGTCCATTATCCTAACTGGCTGCTCGATGTAGGTCAGATCTGGTTGTAAATCTACCTGCTCGTACTCTATTACATGTCGGGCATCGGCATGGTACTTTCTCAACATGGATACGTTAAACACATTGTGTACTTGTTGCAAATTAGGAGGCAAGACGAGCTCGTAAGCTAGAGGTCCTATCCTCCTCAAAATTTTAAAGGGTCCTATGAATTTGGGACTCAGCTTCCCTTTCTTTCCAAATCTCATCACTCCCTTCCACGGAGATACCTTCAATAACACAGAATCTCCTACTTCATATTCCATATCCTTCCTGGTCTGATCAGCGTACTTGTTTTGTCTGTCCTGGGCTGCTACCAGTCTCTTCCTGATGAGTTTTACCATTTCTCTGGTCTGCTGGACTAACTCTGGTCCTAATAACTTGTGTTCTCCAACTTCATCCCAACACAGGGGAGAGCGACATCTTCTCCCGTAAAGAGCTTCATACGGGGGCATTCCTATGCTAGCGTGATAGCTATTATTGTAAGAAAATTCTATCAGGGGTAAGTGATCATCCCAATTTCCTTTGAAGTCGATGGCACATACTCGCAGCATATCTTCTAGGGTCTGTATAGTCCTTTCACTTTGTCCATCCGTCTGGGGGTGGTAAGCGGTACTCATATTTAGTCTGGTGCCTACACATTCCTGGAAGCTTCGCCAAAATCGGGAATTAAACCTCGGGTCTCTATCTGACACTATGGCTACAGGAACGCCGTGTCTTATTACAATTTCCTTCAAATAAATATCTACCAACTTGTCTATGGTGTACCTTTCGTTGATTGGCAGGAAGTGTGCGGACTTGGTCAGTCTATCAATGATAACCCATATAGCATCGTGATTGGTCTTTGTCCTAGGTAAGCCTGTCACAAAATCCATGGCTATGTGTTCCCATTTCCATTCCGAAATTTCTAGGGGTCGTAACAGTCCACTAGGTCGCTGGTGTTCCGCCTTCACTCTTTGGCATGTCAAGCACTTGCTAACCCACTCCGCTACTTCTCTCTTCATGTTAGGCCACCAATAATATTCCTTAATGTCACGGTACATTTTCGTACTTCCTGGGTGGATTGAATATCTAGAGCTGTGCCCTTCATGCAACAACTCGTCCTTTAATTCTTGCACATTCGGAATCCAAATCCGGGACGCATACCTCATGATCCCTTCCTCATCCTTCTCGTATCTCACTTCTTCACCGGTCAATGTCCCTTTTTCCTCACTCATCTTCGACATACTCGTATCTTTGCAGTCAGTTTTGGTACTAGCTTAATCTCAAATAATCCTTCCGTTCCCTTACCGGTCATTCTTACGTCGATTTCCATCTCAAATTCCTTAACTAATTCCTCCGATGTCATTATCATCTTGAGTCTTTCCTTCCTACTAAGGGCGTCAGCCACCACATTGGCTTTACCCGGGTGATACAAAATTTCACAGTCGTAGTCCTTTATCAACTCTAACCATCTCCTCTGTCTCATGTTTAGTTCCTTCTGAGTAAAAATATATTTGAGGCTTTTATGGTCAGTGTAGATCTCGCATTTCTCACCGTATAGGTAATCTCTCCAAATTTTTAGGGCAAATACTATGGCTGCTAATTCTAGGTCATGCGTAGGGTATCGGCTCTCATACTCCTTCAATTGTCAAGAGGCATACGCTACAACCTTGCCGTGATGCATTAGTACACATCCTAATCCTTTAAGTGATGCATCGCTGTATATCACAAACTCTCCCTTTCCATCAGGAAGAGCGAGCACTGGTGCTGACACCAGCCTCTTTTTCAGTTCTTGAAAACTCTCTTCACACTTTTCCGTCCATACGAACTTTTCTGCCTTCCGGGTAAGTCTAGTCAGTGGACCGGCTATCTTAGCGAAGTCTTGCACGAATCTCCGGTAATAACCTACTAAACCTACGAAACTCCTAACCTCTGTCGGGGTTGCTGGTCTTTCCCAATTGGATACCGCCTCTATCTTGGCGGGGTCAACTAAAACTCCTTTGCTACTCACCACATGTCCTAAAAACTGAACTTCTCTCAGCCAAAATTCGCACTTTGAAAATTTGTCATACAATTTCTCATTCCTCAAGATTTCTAAGACTATCCTCAAATGTTCCGCATGTTCTTGCTCTGTCCTTGAGTAGATCAGAATATCATCTATAAAAACTATCACACATATGTCCAGGTACTTTTTAAACACTCTGTTTATCAAATCCATAAAGGCTGCGGGTGCATTGGTTAATCCAAACGACATGACTAAGAACTCATAGTATCCATACCTAGTGCGAAAAGCAGTCTTTGGTATATCTTCCGGTTTGATTTTCAACTGGTGATATCCTGTCCTTAAATCTATTTTGGAAAAATGTACAGCTCCTTTGAGTTGGTCGAATAGGTCGTCAATTCTGGGAAGATGGTACCTATTCTTTATAGTCAGCTTATTCAGCTCTCGATAGTCTATACATAATCTCATGCTGCCGTCCTTTTTCTTTACGAATAGTACTGGTGCTCCCCATGGTGACACACCGGGCCTTATCATTCCGTTATCTAATAATTCTTGTAGTTGAGAAGCTAGTTCTTTCATCTCAACTGGGGCTAACCTATATGGGGCCTTGGATACGGGTGCCGTCCCTGGTGCTAACTCTATAGCGAACTCGATTTCTCTGTCAGGTGGCAATCCTGGTAAGTTTTCTGGAAATACATCCTCGAATTCATTTACTATGGGTATGTTCTGTATATTGGGGACCTCCTTCTGGGTATCAATCACATAAGCCAAATAGGCCTCGTTACCTTTCCTCAACAATCTTTTTGCTTGAAGCCTGGTCAAAAATTTCTGGTTCTGTCGTTGACCTTTAAACACTACTTCTTTATCATTCTGCACTCTTATCTTAACTTTCTTCTGTTCACAATCTATTTGCACTTCGTTACGGGATAACCAATCCATTCCTAAGATCACATCAAATTCTCCTAACGCGAATGGTATTAAGTCGACCTCGAAAATTTCCTCTTCTAATTTCAGCTTGCACTTAGGGTATATTTGATTTACAGGGATTATTTCTTTGTTTGCTATTTCCACTCGTAATACCTCACGTAAGGGTATGGCATTAAGTTTTAACTTGCTAGAAAAATCTTGAGATATAAAAGATTTGGTTGCTCCAGAATCAAATAGGACATTTGCATGTACGAAATTTAACAAAAGGGTACCTGCTATCACGTCAGTGTTTTGGACAGCATCCTGAATAGTCATGTTGAAGGTCCTAGCAGCTGGAGGTCGGTTAGATGCAGCTCTACTCATTCCTGAGGCTGGGGGCTTCAACGTTGGGCAATCCCGCTTCATGTGTCCTACCTTCCCACATTGGAAACAGGTTACTTTGGGCCGGGTGCAACTGTTGGCAAGGTGCCCGATTTGGTCACACAGGTAACATCTCAGAGGGGCTCTTGTCTGGTTACACACTCCAAGGTGCCTCTTCTTACAGGTTTGACATTCTGGTATTGGGGCACGTGGTTGGCTATTAAATATTGCCCTAGATTGTCCGCCGCCCTGGCCAACGCTCTCACTTGGGGCCTTTCTGAATCCGGGGCCTCTTACAGATTGGGACACCGCTCCCCTGACGAACCTACTTGGAAGGCTCCTGTTTCCGGTTCCTATTCCTTGGCTTCCTATCTTCCTCTTCCTATTCTCCTTTTCTTTCACAGACTGCTCACTACCAGCTTCAACAATCGAGGCTTTCTGTACTAAGGTGGCATAGTCTGTCAGTTCTAACACTGCTACTCGGTTCTGTATCCATTATTTCAGACCAAGCTGGAACCTTCGCGTTTTCTTTTCTTCGGTATTCACAAACTCAGGCACAAATCTAGACAACTCAGTAAATTTGGCCTCATATTCTGCCACGGTCATCTTATCCTGTTTCAACTCCAGAAACCTAATCTCCATCTGGGTTTCCATAAACCTAGGGAAGTACTTGTCTAAGAACAGTCGGGTAAATCTATCCCATTGGATCACAGCATCAGTTTCTAGGTTTCGTTTGGACTCCCACCAATAGTTAGCTTCTCCTTTCAACATGTAAGAAGCGAAAATGGTCTTATGTCGTTCCTCAACTCCTAGTATCTCGAAGGACTTTTCTATCTCTTTGAGCCAGGCCCGTGCTTCAACAGGGTCAGCAGATCCTAGAAACTCTGGGGGTTTGAGGGACTTGAAGGCTCTAAAGACAGTAGCTGCAGTCTGTTGGCAGCAGGGGGCTGTGGTGGAATAGGCTGTTGGTTCAGATTTGCTCTCAGCAGTTCCATAAATTCATTTACGGGGTTCCCTCCCTGATGGGTATCCTCAGCCTCTTCTTCTACATATTCTTCCTCATCATATTCATTATAGTCTATGCCTTCTTCACTTTCCTCATTTACTACTGGGTCACCTCGTTGTTGGTTAACAGACTCTGCGGGCTGTGCCCTGGTTCCTCTTCTACGGGGTGGCATTATTATGATAAGGAAAATTGGTCACATGATTATGACAGTTAAGTTATTTTATTCATATATACGCATGTCATTTTATTACTTAACAGGTTTTATAAAGTGCATCAATATAGACATCAATTCTTTAATAACTGCTTAGATATATATTCATAAGATCTCCCAATTATATCTTGTGGATGAAACAACTAGCCGAGTTCATACATGCCTGATTACAATCTATCACTGCTAGTTCTAAATACTGAAAGGAAAATACATAAGCCGTGTACCCTGAAAGGCTAGGAACGCTATCTACTACTAGCAATCCTATCAAAATTGGTGACAAGTCACTCAACCTTCTTTAAGGTCTACATCTAGTCACTAATCTCTCAGTCACTATCACTGCGAGTGAGGTCATGCACCTTCCTCATCGCTCCTGCAATCATCATCTCTGCATCGACTACCGGGATGTAACCTCCCACTGATGTCATCCTCATCTGAACCCTGGTACGGAGCTCGATCCCATCAATCTCTCTACGGGCTATGGCTGGGGAAGCAGCTCTGAAATCTCCGGGGTATCCTAGTCGGGTAGCTCTCTCAGCTGTCAGTGCCTGGCGTAACTCAGCAATGCGGGAAGACGCCGCCGTGATCTCAGCGTTAAGCTGACTCACTACCCAGTCGTGTACGGCTGCATGCATGGTCGCCGGTGGTGGTAGAGGTGAGTCTGGGTCGCTAGAGGATATGTTATGGACCTCATGGAACTGTGCTCGTATCTCCTCCTCATCATCATCATCCGTATAGGATATAGGGCTCTGGATCCCTGGGGGCGGTGTAGGAAAGCGAATAGCCTGGTGTGGGTACATCTCTACATCTCTCCATACTACGCCATTAGCTACGGGGACAGGAAGCTCAGTCTCCTCCTCTAGGACATCCTCAGTAGGGTCATCGTCTGAATCATCAATGGGTGGGCTCTCTGGCTCGGGAATAGGGTTATGCTCAGGAATCATCAAATCATCAACATGGTCAACCTCCCTCCTAGGCTCCACTGGTACCTGACACAATAGGCAAGGAGTTACTAACTTAGAGTTGGAATTCCCTTAAGGGTAAAATAGTCAAGACTACCCGTGTAGCCCGACGACGAAACTCGACTTGAGCTCTAATTGATTATTTTATTATTCTTAGGTCTACCTCTTTTATATCCTATCGTTTCCAAGATTTGATAACCTAAGGCTCTGATACCATTTCTGTGGCGCCCCAAAACCCGAAGTCAGGAGTCTCGGAAGCCACGCTATCTAAACTCACACAACTCACACTACAATATGTAAATACTCACGCTTCACGACCCCACACTTAACACACACACTACATGTTATTGTCTTGGAAACGAACCATCATTACTAGAGAAATTTTATTACAACCCAAATGTAATTAGTCTTACCGGGGGTGACCTTTAAGTAAGGTTAATCCGCCGACCAAATATACGTTTCTCATTTCTTATTTTACATAAACCATACTTATAAATAAGCCGAATTATAAACAACTGAAAACTAATCCAGCTTATTCCGACTACCTGAGGTACTGCACCAAACAATCTACGGAACAGCTGGCCATTTCCTACCCGTTTCCTGGCTGTGGTTCTCATGGCAGGCATCTTGATTCACTGTTGTGTTGTGTCAATTTAAGAAAACAAGTGTGAGCTAAGATGCTCAGCATAATAATGTACAGTATGAAAATGACTGTATAATAACATCATATATTATATATATATATGTTTTATTTAAAAGCAGATTTCTCGGTGTCCCACACCTTCTTATGAGAACAATTCTTTTAAGGGGTTTTTATAACCCGCGAATACCTTAATAGTAATCCCAGCACCTAGGCTTGGGTTACGGTATTGCATATCAATTCCAATTGGAAGATTTTGGACATCTCACAGGAGCCACCGCATACGATGATCAGTCGTCCTACGGAAAGTAACCTTCTTTACTAGTAAAAGGACGAATACCATCATCTCTCGGGTATCACCCTGGCCGCATTCGGGCTACGTGTCCCATTTTCGGGTATACACATACTTCACAAGTTCCTGAGTACACAAAGTACCTTCTCCTGCGGTACCTTTGGTAGCCCATCCAGCACACGTAGTACCAGAGTCTACCCCACCATTATCCTTCAACAGAATTCTATCAATCTCGGGAACTTGAACCACATCGAAGTTCCCCGAGCGTTTTGCTTGTTGATAGAGATAGTTTATCTTTTTAAAATATAAGTGTATATATATGTATATACGTACTTCCGAGAATTTCGGAGGAAGTACTAGGGATGTGAGTTGACCGTTGTCAATAGATAATTAATAAGGGGAAAAGTTTCTTCTTGAAACTATATTCAGTATAATAATAAGTCGAGATAATATTCACCGACTGATCTGAAATTATTCGAATGATACTTCTAAATCAGAAGGTATATCAGGATCTATGATCTTTCAATCAATAACCATCCTTTAATAATTAATCATTACTTAAATAGTAATCTATAAATAATTAAATGATAATTGATACTAATCATACCTCGAATGGGTTATTCAGTAAAATATTTATTTAAATAATATTCCTCAACTAGTTTGTGTTTTAATAATCTGTAATGATTAATCGGGTTTGAAATAAATAAACGTTGAAGTATACTACTCCTATAATAAAGGAATATGTATATAATATTTAATATCCGAATCAATAAAATATAGTTGAGGGAATATGCTCGTTGGGAAATCATTTTAAAAGTTCGAGGTATTTTATTGTTTCGTAAGTGGACGATGAGTCCCTTTAAAACGTACTATTATGGACTTATATTCGTCCTATAATATCTCCGGAACGATTCCCGGGTTTTATCTTAAATCCCGACCGACCCTCGGTCTTCTATCATACATTACGCTTAAAGCGAAATAACATTTCACGATATATACTTATCGTACAACATCGCTATATCATGCGAAAATTCAAAACTACGTATCATGGCAAACATGGTATTTATGCGATGATAGTAAAACAATCCTTTCACAACACAACAGTAAAATGGAGTTGGGTTTGTAAACTTGCCTGGGTATCTCGAGGTGGAGGATGCTCTAGGTTCCGCTCGGAAATCTAAAACCATAAACACATTTCATTTCGTTAGGTTCCGCCCTAATTCACGGTAACTCGCACTCATGCGCTACTCATTATACACCCTCTAAACTCATACTACCCTTAACATTTCTTTTAAGTCATAAACACATTATGGTCACTTCATTTCCCTAAGTATCTTGAGTTCATTCTCATTATCGTTGTCGGCTCCGCTTAAGGATTCTTACGGTTTCTACTCGGGCAGTCTCGGCTCCGATATTTTTATAAAATTGATAAATCATTATTTTCACTTGAAATTTTTATGACATTTAGGAAACTCCTCATGTTACTCTCTGTTAAAATTTCATGATTTATGAATACTTTAAGTCTATCCTTTATATTTTCAAAGTTCGTGATTTGTAGCAATTTTTGTCGCGTAAAACACTTTTACTAAAACGATCATAACTTTTGATCCGTAAATCGGAATTAAGCGATTCAAGCGCCTAAAAGATCCTTATAACATTTTCTATCTTAAAAAAAGGTTATTTCTCAAGAATCTACAGTTTACAACTTCGAGACTTTCTGCAGAAACTTAAAGTTACGGTTTGTTGTTTTTAACAAAGTTACGTTTATGATCGGGGTTTCGTTTATGCCTTAACTATCAACACAACCACCAACAATCATCATATCATCATCAACACATAAACTTTTCTCAATAAAATCATGTTCTTGAGGCAACAACAACCAACCTTAAATCTACTTAACTTAATCATCAAGATTTCATAAACAACACTTAGTAAGCTAGGTTTACTAACACCCACTAAATGGATCTTAAACATGAACCTTAAATAAAGTTAGGCCAAAGATTTTTACCTTTCTTGAAAGCTTGAGATGTGTTCTTGAGGATGGTGGAGGCTTGGAAGTGCTTGGTATGATTTTTGGAACCTAAAACTACCATTAAAATCAAGAAACCAAAGAGAGGTTACTATTCACACTATTCACTAGTGAGTTTCTTGAATTTATTCCACCCATCAAACTTTGATAAAAAGAGATGAAAGATTTTTCTTACCTTAGTTTAGTTACGAGGAGGCTTGGGAAATAATTGTGGGATTTTACAAGAATTAGAGCTTGGAGTTTTGAATTGCAATTTCCTTCTTTTCCTTCAAATAGCCGAATGGAAGAAAAAATGGGGGGGGGGTATTTATAGCACTTGGTTGCTTCTCTTGGATGAATTCTAGGTTGCTTCTTGGAAGGTGACTTGATATCTTTACAAGTTGATCTTTATTCTTCCTAGGATAGCTTAGGTTTATTTCTTGTCTCCAAATCCATGGACAAATCTTTGTAGCTTGCTAGCTTACAAGCTAAACTACAAGGTTAGCTCCTTAGCACACTATTTGCTAGCTAGCTTGGTCATCCTAGGGTTAGCTTACTATTTGATGAAGTAACCATGGTTACTTCCTTACCATGGTTTAGTTAGTGCGTTACGTTTAATTAATCATTTACGCGTTCGCTCGGTTACTTAAACGTTCTCCGCAATACTTATTCGTAAATGGTTCGCAATGTAATTCTTTTCGTTTCTATTCCTTATATTTTTATTTATCCTAATTGAATATAAATCCGTAGGATTTTAATCTCATAATTATATTGTGATTCCCGTAGTCCTTGATAAGTCGTAATTACGGTCATTTTTCAAAGTTCGTTTTCTTCGAAAACTAATAGCGTTTACATACACTCATTTGGTACGTATAGTCGTAATATCTATTCCGAAACTCATTTTCTTATGCACTATATAGTGTGGGCTCAAAAGTTTTCCCGTCTGTCAGGGTTACTATTCATTAAACATTTTACAGGGTCTCAAAAATTCGAGTTATTACAAAGAATAATTAAGCATACCTAACTCACTTACCAACCTTGAAAAGGTAGATTCATCAAGTGGCTTGGTAAATATATCTACAAGCTGATTTTCACTTGGAACAAAATGAAGTTCCACAGTACCATTCATCACATGCTCCCTAATAAAGTGGTACTTGATGTCTATGTGCTTTGTTCTTGAATGTTGCACTGGATTTTCAGTGATGGCAATTGCACTTGTGTTATCACAGAATATGAGAATTATATCCACTTGTAGACCATAGTCCAACAATTGGTTTTTCATCCACAAAATATGTGCACAACAACTACCAAAAACAATATATTCAGCTTCAGCTGTAAATGTAGAAACTGAATTTTGCTTTTTACTGAACCAGGACACAAGCTTGTTCCCTAGAAATTGACAAGTTCCTGTTGTACTTTGTCTGCCTATTTTACAACCTACATAATCTACATTTGAATAACCAGTTAGATCAAAACCAGAATCTCTAGGGTACCAAATGCCAAGTTTTGGTGTTCCCTTGAGATATCTGAAAATTCTCTTAATAGCTACTAAGTGAGATTCTCTAGGATCAGCCTGAAATCTAGCACAAAGACAAGTAGAAAACATTGTATCTGGCCTACTAGTTGATAAGTATAGAAGTGAGCCAACCATGCCCCTATAGCTTGAAATATCCACAGACTTTTCAGTAGTGTTTAATTCAAGCTTAGTTGCAGTGGCCATGAAAGTTTTTACAGATGTGCAATCCATTAAATCAAACTTCTTTAAAAGATCATGAATATATTTAGTTTGACTAATGAATATTCCATCACTAAGTTGCTTAACTTGTAAACCAAGAAAGTAAGTTAGTTCTCTCATCATGCTCATTTCATACTTACTTTGCATCAATTTGGCAAACTTTTTGCAAAGTTTTTCATCCGTAGAGCCAAATATAATACCATCTACATAAATTTGAACAAGTATACTAGAGCCATTAACATTTCTAAAGAATAAAGTTTTATCAACAGTACCTCATGTGAAGTGATTTTCCAAAAGAAACTTTGATAAAGTGTCATACCGGGCTCTAGGTGCTTGCTTCAGTCCATAAAGTGCCTTCAAAAGGTACTAGACATATTCTGGAAAATTTGGGTTTTCAAAACCAGGAGGCTGACTAACATAGACTTCCTCCTCTAAATCTCCATTCAGAAAAGCACTTTTGACATCCATTTGATAGACCTTGAAATTGGCATGGGCTGCATAGGCTAAGAAGATTCTGATGGCTTCAAGTCTTGCAACAGGAGCAAAGGTCATCAAAATCTATTCCTTTTTGTTGATAGTAGCCCTTAGCAACCAATCTAGCTTTGTTCCTGACCACTATGCCATTTTCATCCATCTTGTTTCTGAATACTCACTTGGTGTCAATTGGATTCTTTCCTTTAGGTTTGGGTACCAGCTTCCATACCTTGTTCCTTTCAAATTGATTTAGCTCCTCCTGCAAAGCTAAAATCCATTCAGTATCCAACAAAGCTTCTTCTACCTTCTTCGGTTCTTCCTTAGATAGGAAGTTGCTATATAGACATTCTTCTTGAGTTGCTCTTCTTATTTGAACTCTAGAAGATGCATCACCAATGATGAGCTCAAAAGGGTGATCTTTAGTCCATTTTCTTTGTTGAGGTAGAGTAGCTCTAGATGAAGAAGCCTCATTGTTGTCTTGATGTGTGACTGAGTTTTGATTATTAGAAACTCCCCCTGAGTTTGTGAATCCTTGATTTAAGAAAGGGGAACTTTCTGTAGGTAATCTATTTTGACTTTCAGCTTCTCTTACTGTTTCGACGGATGATGCACTTTGTGTCCCGACAGATGAAGCTGACTGTCTCCCAACGGATAAGGCTGATTGTCTCCCGACGGATGAAGCATTTTGCAACTCGACAGATGTTGAATCATGTGCTTTATTAGTTTTAGAATTTCTACATTATCCTTATTCACTGTTTCTTGATCACTTTCATCATCACTGTCATCACTAATCATCTCCACATTATCAAACTTGAGGCTTTTATGGAAATCTCCATCTTGTAGTCCTTCAATCTTTTTGTCATCAAACATAACATGTATTGATTCCATAACAATGTTGGTTCTCAATTTGTAGACCCTATATGCCTTTCCCACAGTATATCCAATAAAAATTCCTTCATCTGCTTTAGCATCAAACTTCCCATGTTGATCAGTTTGATTTCTCAAGATATAACATTTGCAGCCAAAGACATGAAGAAAATTTAGAGTTGGCTTCCTATTCTTGAACAATTGGTAGGGTATCATACACTTTTCTTGATTAACCAAAGAAATATTCTGAGTGTAGCATGCAGTATTCATAGCTTCAGCCCAAAAATATGTTGGTAACTTTGATTCTTCAAGCATTGTTCTTGCAGCTTCAATAAGAGATCTGTTATTTCTTTCCACTATTCCATTTTGTTGTAGAGTTCTTACTACAAAAAACTCATGCATAATACCATTCTCTTCACAAAATGATCTCATCACAGAATTCTTAAACTCAGTTCCATTGTCACTCCTGATTCTTCTTACTCTAAAATCAGGATGATTGTTGACTTGCCTTATGTGATTGATGATGATTTCACTAGCTTCATCTTTAGACTATAGGAAATATGTCCAAGAGAACTTTGAGAAATCATCTACAATTACTAGGAAAAATCTTTTCCTTGAGATAGACAACACATTGACTGGTCCAAACAAATCCATGTGTAACAATTGTAAAGGTTCTTCAATTGTTGAATCAAGCTTCTTTATGAATGATGCTTTAATTTCCTTTCCTTTCCGGCAGGCATCACACAATCCATCCTTAGTAAACTCCACTTGAGAAATACCTCTAACTAGTTCTTTCTTGACAAGCTCATTCATAGTCTTCAAGTTCAGATGGGATAGCTTCTTATGCCATAGCCAACTTTCATCTTGACTTGCTTTACTGAGAAGACAAGTGACAAATTCTGCATTAGATGAGTTAAAGTCAACTAGATATATATTTCCTTTTCACACTCCAGTGAGAACCACTTTGTTGCTCCTTTTGTTTGTCACAACACATGCTTCTGAATTGAAGGTTACTGAATTGCCCTTATCACAAAGTTGGCCGATACTCAACAAATTGTGCTTGAGACCATCCACTAGGGCAACCTCTTCAGATGATGACATTGTCTTTTGAAATCAAGCCATATCCCACAGTATAACCCTTGCTGTCATCTCTAAAAGTAATACTTGGGCCAGCTCTTTCCTTGAACTCAGTGATCAGGGTAGAATCTCCAGTCATGTGCCTTGAGCAACCACTATCCAGATACCAAAGATTCTTTCTATTTCCCTGCACACATCAAAATCAAATCAAGTTGATTTTGGTACCCAAGTTTCTTTGGTCCTGCCTTGTTAGCTTTCTTCTTTGGTTTCTTAGGTTTGATCTCATTTGACTTGAGAATTTCTAATTCATCCTTAGTCATTTGAGTTGAACCCTTGAAACCAGTCATTAAAATATAATTGTCATGCACATTTTGATTAACAGGAAAAGGCATGCTATTTGCAAACATGTTATTCCAGTAAGGTATGCTAAATGGTATTTAAGGCATACTAAGTGCAACATAATAAGGATTAGGTGCAAATGGCATATTAGCAAATTGTGCATTCATATTCTGAGCACACATAGCATTCATAGGCATGGTAGGCATGTTAGTCATGTTGGGAAAAGAGGGAGATGCAGACATAGGAGTAGGCATGGCAAGTTTGCAATTAACAAACAAGTGATTAACACTACCACACTTAACACAGATTTTTCTTGGTGCATATTTATCAGGTGTGTAGTTTTTAATTCCTATTTTCTCATTTCTATTTTTTTTTCTTTTTAGTTTTTATTTTAACTCAATCTTTTCTAATCTGTCATTCAATTGCTTGATGGACAGATGACCAACATTAACTTTCTTCTCCTTCTTCACTTGACTTGATTCTCCTGGAACAAAGTTTTTGGAAACTGATCCATATTTCTCATTCATATTGGAAAGCTTAGCTTTGCTTACAGGTTTACTCACAGCCGACAGATGTGGCTCTTTGTCACTCGACGGATAGTCCTTTTGATTATCCGACAGATGATTTTCATCATCCGTCGAGTCCACATCTGTCAACAATCCTTCAACCATATTGGATTCCAGATTCTCCTTACTCTTCTTCCAGGCTGCATCACAAAAGGACTCAATACCTTGAACTTTAGTGATTTGAGCATAGACATCTCTGGATGATTTCCATGCTTTAATCACTTCCTGTTCTCGTTCAAGCTACTTCTTTAAAATCTCTTCTTTCTTCAAGGACTCAGTTAATTCATCCTTAGCAATCTTACACTCAATTCTCAATTTTTCAAATTCAATAAACTGAGACTCTAGCACATTATTCCTCTCACTTAAAAATAAATTGTTTTCTTTAATTTTAGCATTTTCCTTAGTGAGGGACTAAAGTGTAACACGCAAGTGATATAATTCCGTGGACATGCCATTTATGGCATCATTACACTCAGCCTTAGATAAATGTGTTAGGTTAGTGGTGATTACCTGATTCCTTGAAGAACTTGTTTCTGTTTCATCAGACTTGGCCATTAGGGGTAGATTGACATAGTTTATTTCTTCATCTTCATCCAAACCATCTGCAGCCTAGTCATTCTCCTGTGTGATGAAAGCCCTTTCCTTTTGCTTGAGCAACTCAAAGTATTTCTGTTTATAATCAACAGGCTCAAACTTCTTCTTGCTAGAATCAGACTTTCTACATTCACTTGCAAAATACCCTGCCAAGCCACATTTAAAACATTTGAACTTGGATTTATCCACTAAGTTTCTACTTGGCTTGGCTGCTCCAAAATTCTTTTTGAATTTGAGCTTGGAAAATCTTCTGGATAGGAATGCTAGATGTTCATCAATATCATCCATGTCATCTTGGCTCAAATGATCTTCATTTTCAGCTACCAGCCCTTTACCCTTCCTTTCACAGGCCTTTGATGTAGACTCAACAGCTTCTACCTTCATCTCTTTCCCTTCTCTAACTCAGCAACCAGTGCTATGGACCCTCCTTTCTTCCTTCCTTTCTTCATACTCTCATCTTGCTCTCTTTCAAGCTCATAAGTTTTTAGAATGCTAGAGTCTTTTGTTTGATAGACTCTTCCATGCAACTTCAGAGCATTTAATAGCTTTTGAAATCTACTAAAAATGTCAGTGAGAGAATCACTTTCTTCACATTGGAAGTGCTCATATTGCTGAATTAGCAGCTGCATCTTATTCTCCCTTACTTCCTCAGTACCATCATAAATAATCTGGATTGTGTCCCAAACCTATTTGGTTGTTTTGCAGTTAATGATGTTATTGAACATATCACCATCAAATCCATTGAACAATATATTCATGGCTTTCTTGTCTTTCTTGACTTGCTCAATATCACGATCTGACCATTCATGCCTAGGCTTGGGAATAGACGGTTCATTGCCTGTTGCAACTCTTATTGGTACATGATGACCTCTCTCAATATAATCCACATAGGCCTTATCTTGGGAAAGAAGATGTAGGTGCATTTTCACCTTCCAGTGGTGATAATTATCTTTGTCCAGAAATGGAATTTTGACTCCAACATCCTTCTTGTTCATCTTGTTGTTTTTTGTGATCTTTACACTCTTTGTACTTCAAGAGCTTACTCTGATACCAATTGTTATTCCCCAACAATACAACAAGAATTACAAAAGAAGGGGGGTGAATTTAATTCTGGTTACTTTTTCAAGATTTTAAAACAGTTCTAACTCGATAAATATATAAGTGTTTGATTTGCAGATTGCGGAATGAAGTAGTTATATAAATCAAAACACAAAGTAATAAAAACACAAGCTTTTAAAACTTTCTGGTGGATTTGAAAGTTCCATCAGATATATATATATATATATATATATATATTGAATGAGAACCCTGTGAAGCTTGAATAGCTCACAGCTGCTTACAAGTAGAACAAACAAACTACAAAGAAATTCTTGACAAGTACAGCTTTTTCTATCTCTCTTTGAAATGTGTTTGCTTAGTTGAATGTTCTACTAACTACACTTGGTTTATATATTACCAAGTTTACATGACAATAAGACAGGATAATAAAATAAAACAAAACATATCTAGTCTAACTCCATGCTGCTTCACTACTCTATTCCAGTATCTTTGAATATCTTCATAATAGCATGGAAATGGTAATGCTTCTTTGTTCTCAAATTCCTGCTTAACAGGATGCCACATTCCATTTGCAAACACCCAATACATGTGACTGTGGTGTCACTGTCAACACATATTTGAATTTGATCATCCATCGGGTACATGCTTGTCATCCGTCGGGTAGCTTTGTTGATCATCCATCGGGTAGCTTTGTTGATCATCCGTCGGGTAGCTATTTGTCACTTAACTCCATTTCACTTATACAGAATTACAAGACATCTTATATTTACAATTAAACAACCTATTCTGCATATCCACTAGTAGTCAACATGACTCATATGCTCCTACAAAATCTACACAAAGTTATTTGCAGAAATGTGCTACATTTCTTATTTTTACATAAGCTACTCACCCGGTGGATATTAAATCGTCATTCATCGGGACTATATTAAAATCATCCGTCGGGACTATATTTGATCATCCGTCGAGTGCTACAAAATACACTAAGTTAAATCTACTAAGGTGTTTTGTTTAATTTATCATCAAGTTCACAACATATTCCTAACAGTTTCAGGTACTAATTATAATGGGAGATCCAGCAGCACGAACGAAAGCCTTGATGGATTTTTCTCAACCCAATATCAATGACATTTAATCTAGCATTTTCAGGCTAGCTATCACAGCTAATACCTTTGAGATCATGCCTGGCATAATTCAGATGGTACATAATTCAATCCAGTTTGGGGGTTCTCCAACGGAAGATCCTAATATGCACATTAGGGATTTTATTGAGATCTGCGACACCTTCAAGTTCAACGATGTGTCTGAAGATGCTGTGAAGCTGAGACTATTCCCATTCTCCTTGAGGGACAAGGCTAAGACCTGGTTACACTCTCTACCAGCTGGTTCGATTACTACTTGGGAAGATCTTGCTCAGAAATTTCTTACTAAATTCTTCCCTATGGCGAAAACAACTGCAACAAGGAATGCTTTTACTCAATTTACGCAGCAATCGGGAGAATCTCTATGTGAAGCTTGGGAGCGCTACAAGGAGATGCTTAGAAAGTGTCCTCATCATAGAATGCCTGACTGGATGGTGATCAATTGCTTTGATAATGGTTTGGGAGCACAGTCAAGACCCATACTCGATGCAGCATCAGGTGGAGCATTATGGGCTAAGAGCTACGATGAAGTTATGATCTAATTGAACTGATGGTTGTTAATGAATATCATTATCCAACCCAGAGATTTCCATAGGGCAAGGTAGCAGGAGTTCTGGAAGAGGATACAGCTACGGCTATCACTGCTCAACTAAAGGCGTTGTCTATGAAGATCGATTCTTTGGCTAACTATGGTGTTAAGCAGATAACCAGTGTTTGTGAGCTATGTGCCGGTCCACATGCGACGGAGTAATGCGCTATATCTAGTGACTTAGATCATTTTGTGAGCAACATTCAGAGATCGCAGCACCCAGTTTCTGCCACTTATCATCCTGACAACTGGAATCATCCTAACATCAGTTGGAGCAACAATCAGAATGCGATGCAACAGCCATTCCAGCAGTTTGGAAACAAGCAATTTAATTCTCCTGGTTTTCAGCAACAATTTGCACCAAGACAACAAATCTAACTTCAACAACAAACTCATATTGCAGGTCTATCTTCGAATGAAAAATCTGAATTGGAGGAGTTGAGGCTTATGTGCAAAACCCAGGCTCTTATATGCCAAAGCCAGGCTGTTTCTATCAAGACTCTAGAGAACCAAATAGGACAAATTGCTAATGCCTTATTGAATCGACTACCATGAATGCTTCCTAGTTATATAGAAGCCAATCCAGGCAAGAGGGAAGCAGAAGAATAGGTGACTGCCATGACATTGAGGTCTGGGAAGGTTGCAAGCCCTGAAAAATCTCAAGTTCCAAAATATGAAGTTTTGGCTGAAGAAGATGTGCAGAAGGAAGCAGAAGTGGAATTAAGGAAGAAAACTTTGGAACACACTCCTCCTGAGGGTAATACAGGGGAGAAACATGTCTATCCTCCACCTCCTTTTCCTGAAAGGCTGCAGAAGCAGAAGTTGGATAAGCAATTTGCTAAGTTTCTGGAGGTGTTCAAGAAACTTCATACTAACATACCTTTCGCTGAAGCTCTTAAACAGATGCCTAGCTATGCGAAGTTTATGAAAGGTATTCTCTCTCGGAAAGTGAAGCTTGATGACTTAGAGACTATTTCTCTAACGGAGGAATGCAGTGCTGTGTTGCAACAGAAGTTGCCTCCAAAGCTTAAAGATCCTGGAAGCTTCACTCTTCCTTGTACTATTGGAAACTTGTCTTTCGACAAGTGTTTATGTGATTTGGGAGCTAGCATCAATCTGATGCCCTTATCTATCTTCAAGAAGCTTGGTCTTCCTGATCTGAAACCGACGTACATGTCATTGCAACTAGCTGATCGTTGCATCGCTTATCCACGAGGAATAGTGGGGGATGTCTTGGTTAAGGTGGACAAACTAATCTTCCCTTCTGATTTTGTAATTCTAGACTTTGAGGAAGATAAGAAGATTCCCATAATCTTGGGAAGACCATTCTTGGCTACAGGACAAACTATGATCGATGTGCAAAAAGGAGAGCTTATGATGAAGGTTCACGATCAAAATGACACTTTTAATGTGTTCAAGAAAATACAGTTACCCACAGCTAAAGAGGAGTGCTTTAAAGTAGAGTGGGTCGACTCTGTCATAAATTCAGAACTTGAGCCATTGCCAAAGTCAGATACCTTAGAGAGATCCTTAATAGGGGAATCAGCTATTGAAGATGAAGAAGGAGCAGAGCAAATGCAGGTGTTGAATGCACCTTCATTGAAGAGGAAGTTGGAAATGCCATTCGATTCTCTTGGGTTAGCAGAGCTAAAAATTTCTCAGGAGCGTTTTGAACCATCTATTGAAGAAGCTCCCACACTTGAGCTCAACCGAATTCCAGATCACTTGAGTTATTCATTCTTAGGTGCACCCCATGATAAGGGGTTGGGATATATTTTTGTTGATGTAAAGAGTGGCTAGACGGATCTTCCCGTGCCTATAGAGGGTTCTCCTCATGTGCAACAGGTAGTTGATAGGACTGGTGTTGGTGATGAGCAGTACAGGCGAGTGACTAGGCATATGGAGGCCATGCACAACATTCATCGTCGTTTTGCTGCAGATTTGACACAGGCTTTGGGCACTATTTTCTGAGACACTGGTGTCGAGGTTGATTGGCCACCTGATCCTCCACCCGAGGAGGGTGATCCTCTTGACAACTAGGTATGCCTGAAATCCTTATTATTACCTTCAATGAGGACATTGAAAATTTTAAGTTTGGGGTAATAATGTAAGGATTAGTTTGTGTGTGTCCATATAGTTCATATAGATTCATGTTGCATATAGTTATATTTCATTCGTAGTGTTGCATGATTGTTTATATAGGACATATTTGTTTATTTTTTTATGTGATTTCATATAGTTGCATTTGCATGCATATTAACATGACCCCTTAAGATTAACTATGCTATTTGATAAGTTGATGTTGATTTGAGTGTGGTGATGATGAATAGAGTGATGTTTAAGTCCTAATGAATTGATTTGCATGCCAGAAACAATTATTTTCACAAAGTCTTATAGGGTTACTTTTGATCTAGATCATGATCACACTTGTTTGTTGTTGAGATTTAATCACTTGGTTATATTTAGAATTTGTGATATTCTTATAATGATGTAAAAACACTGATTTTTTTATCAGGAGAAAAACTTGGATTTCATTGCTAGTTATTGTAAGGCTAGGCTTCAAATGGCTAGTGGTCGACTCATATTTTTATGAGTAGTCTAGGATTGAATGAGATGGACCGAAACGCACTCATTCAGAAATTGTTGAAAAAAAGAGCAAAAGAAAAAGAGAAAAAAAGAAAAGAAAAAAAAGTACGTGTTTATTCATAATTGATCAAGAGTGAGCTCTTTAATACTCGAGTTATTAAGTTCTAGGGTACTTTATGCCTAGTGACCTAAGGCTTTTCATAGTCTGGGATCCGCTAACCTAACGCTCGCTACATGGGTATTATTGTATAAGTCTTTTGGTACCTCATTCATTGCACGATCAAATAAGCATCTTTATTATGTGTTCAATAATATCATGAATCATTGTATAACTCTAGTAGGTGTTAGGGCGAAATCACGCACTAATATTCACGCAAGTATACACGTTCGCAAGTAATATAGAATACTTTCTAGTTCGTTCCCTCAGAGACTCAGACTAAGTTATTGTCTAATTTTACTCACTCACCAATGTATGACTACTTCTCAATGTTAAGATAATAACACTTAAAATTGTTGATTTAATATTAACTATAATTAACTACTTAATTAACCACTTAACTAACACTTCAATTTATCAATAATAAAATACTCATGAGATCACAACTTCATTATTACTTCCTTCTATAGCCATAGTTATTACCTTTAGCATGTGACAGTGATGATATTAATCGAATAACACGAAACTGATAAAAGCCAACTTTCATTATACTAATACCATTCTACCAAACATCCACAATTAAGATAGAAGTTGAATAGTCATCAATTATGTTGAGTTCCTATATGTCTACAGAAATTGACAACACAACGATTTAAGCACAAGTTATTCCTTTTTGATTACATAGGGCAAATAAAACTGTTAGAGTTACCCACTAATCATGCACAACGTACATGAACCTATGCTAGCATGGCAAGTTCTAAATCTCAAGATCCACCGTCGCTTCACAAGAGATTAACACCCTATCTTATATGTTCGCGACGCACATAAGACGAATACGCACAACCAATACTAGATATCATGCAATCATCACATACTAAAGTATTAAACAATTAACTAAAGAATTCCATAATAAATCCGTTGCAACCCCATGATCACGATTAGCCCATAATAGAACTTATCGCCATCATGGGTTCATATGAAATCATGATAAACAAACACAAGAAAATAACAACTAAACTAATTATATTAAAACAGAGTACGTCACAAGAGTAAATAAGTCAAAGCAAGAAAACTAGCATCCAACGTTACAACGAAACAAGAATCACAAGAATATATGCTTCCTCTTCGCTGCTGTGTGCTAAATCGGTCTTCTTCCTTATCTCCTTCGCTTCTTGCAAAACACAATCTAAAACATAATCTCCTCTTAATACTCTGTGAAAAATGTCTCAAATCTACCTATATAATAGTCCCATAAAACTCAGATTACATAGAAGTTGGAAGCCAAACAGAAGTAGAAGTCTAAAATAATATATCTTTTTCCCCGACCCTGCGCGGCCGCTCAGCATTTCTGCGCGGGCGCGCAAGGCTGCTGCGCGGCCGCTCAGCATTGCTGCGCGGGCGCACAGGACCCTACTGGAAAATTTCCAGGTTTGCTCCATTTCTTCGCCGTAATCTGCCCGTTCTTTTCCTCTCGCAATGGTGAACACACGCCAAGGCTTATTCTTGATGATTCCTTCTTCGAAATGCAACTAATACCCTGAAATGCATAAACACTAGAAAAACGCATCAAATACACAAAATACTTGATTTCAAGACACCAATTTAAGCCATTTTAAGACGTTCTAAGTGGTATAAAATGCCACTTATCACACCCCCAAACTTAAATCGATGCTTGTCCTCAAGCGTCACAGACTCAAAAACAAATAAAAATATGCATGAATGCAATCTATATGAAAATGCAACGATCCCCCTTACTACAATTAACCAACCAAATTGTCACGTCTCAACGAATGCAGTTAGACACTAAAGAT
The DNA here is from genome assembly GCF_009905375.1 of Apium graveolens. Lineage (NCBI taxonomy): Eukaryota > Viridiplantae > Streptophyta > Magnoliopsida > Apiales > Apiaceae > Apium > Apium graveolens. The sequence goes on along the minus strand of NC_133656.1, from coordinate 72,890,951 downwards.
CAATAAACTCATGCAAACGGACATACATCCAGAAACGTGGTGTGTGCAAATGCTTAACAGATATGCTTTGGAACTAGACCAATTACTATGACTAGACTATCCTCAAGGCAATCCTACGATTATACAAAGAATAAAAATTCTAGGCACAAAGTGATATACAACACTACAAGAACTCTGGAGCTTACTATGGAATCGTGCTTTTTATTTACAACTCAAATGCTTATTTGACCGTGCAATGAGTGAGGTCCACAAAAGACTTATACAATGGTATCCATGTAACGAGCGTTAGGTTAGCGGATCCCAGACTCTAAAAGCCTTAGGTCACTAGGCACAAAGTCCCCTAAGAACTTAATAACTCGAATACCAAAGAGCCCACTCTTGATCAATTTTGCAAAATTTTTTTTTTTTTTTTTAATAACTCTGAGCAAGTGCGTTTCGCTCCATCTTGCTCAACCCTAGACTACTCGCATAACATGCGAGTCGGCTACTAGCCATTTGACGCCTAGCCACAACTAGCAACAAATTCCATTTTTACTCCATTTTTTTTTCTTTTTCATGCCTTTACCACTAAGAACCTATTATCAAATTCTAAGCATAATAAATAGATTATCCTCGAAAATAATCAGATCATAACAACAATCTAGTCCTTAAGCATTCTCTAAGACTTAGTGACAATACAAGTGCTTCTAGCATGCATATCAACCTACACAACTTAATATCACTTTAATGCTATCACTACACTCGCATCAATATCACAATTCAGTCGATAAATTATTGCAAAAGGGATCATGGTATATGCATGAGCTATAAGATATGACAAACAAATAAAGCTATATATATAAAAAAAACTATATGGCAAAAATTATGCAACTATATGAACTAACTATCATGAATATGCAGCTATATGACACACACAAAATATTCCTTAACTACCACCCCCAAACTTAAAATCTTCACTGTCCCCAGTGAAGGTAGTAGAAAGGAACACAGGGTATACCTACTCGGAGTCATCATCATCATCACCCTCAATGGGTGGAGTATCAGGCGGCGGGTATGCAGAGTCCTCACCAAAAACTGGCCACTGGATATCAGTTCCAAGGCCTCGAAAAGCAGTCCCTAACGCAAGGGTGAGCTCCTGAGCAAACCTGCTCTGCGTCTCATACATGGCATCCATCCGCCGTGAAAGCCTCATATACTGGGCATCACCCATCCCAGCACCCTCCTGAGCTCTCGAAGAACTAGCCTCACCACGCCCTGGCCTGGCCATAGTAGCACCTCGTGCTGGACGCCCTCCTGGAAGACGATAACCCAGCCCATGCTCCTCAGGCTCACCACCGGTCCACTCCTGCATCCCATTCAGAGTGCCAGAATCTATCGGAGCTGCTGGCAACTGCAACTGCTCATGAGCCGGCCAGTTCACTCCTACTGCACGGCATAGCTTTGTAACCGTGGATGCATAAGGGATGTTCATATGCTTTGCTCCCCTCAAAAACTTCAGAATTCCTTGGTAGATAAACTCACTAAGGTCCACATAGTATTCCTCATTCAGAATTCCCCACAACAACTGTGCTCTCTCAACTGTGACCTCGTGTGCATGTGAAGAAGGCAAAATATTAGCACATATAAATGCATTCCATGCACGGGCATACCTGTTCATGGCGATCGCCGGAAAGTGACGATACTCATTATTGGCTGGACTGCGGTTCCAAACTGTGCCCGGTCGACAGAGAGTCGCACAAATCAAATCCAAGTCAAAGTCCTCAGCAGTCTTTTCATTCCAGTTCTCCTCCTCGGGCTTCCTCTCTCGCTGTCCAATCACACGGCGAATCGCCGCAAGATGATAATCAACCGTCCGCCCACGAACTACAGAAAACCCATTCTTTTCAGCCTTCACGTTCGCGTAGAACTCGCGAACAACACTCATCAGTACTGCTTCGGGTGACTCACAAAAAGCTATCCACCCCTTCTCTGCAATCATGGGCAACAACTCACCATCCCTCCCTGATGGTAAAAACCCCTCTCCTTCAGAATCGGCTTCCCCAACAGCCTAGTGTACTCTTCCTCCGCGGCTCTGTCAGTTAACCGAGGCCTTGCAGCAGTACCCCTTGATGAATCAGCAGTAGGAACTGTGCTGCTGCTGTCAATAGTGCGTGCTCTCTTGTGTGCCATTGATTTGTGAATAAAAGTGTGTAAGAACTGATTTTTGATGTTTATGTGAGGGTTTAAGTGTAAGAAGTTTGTGGGAGATATGTGGGATAGGTGTATGTATATATAGGGTGTGGAGTAGGTTAAATTAGATTAGGAGTGGGGTTGAGGGATAAAATCATGGGGTAATGGGAAAAGAATTCGTGGGTTTATGGGCTGTGATGGGTTTTTTGTGTGTTTTTGTTTTTTTTTTTGTTTTTTTTTTTCTGAACTGTAAAAAAAATTTCTGGAACTCGACCCCTGCGCGGCCGCTCAGCATAGCTGCGCGGGCGCGCAGAGGGTCTCTGGAAAAAAAAATTTTCAGCCCCTGTTTTCTGATTTTTTTGTGTTTTTGGATAGGTTATTAACTTCTAAGGGTTCCTGTAACAACAATTCATGGGTTGCCTCCCACGCAGCGCTTCTTTTTCGTCATTAGCTTGACGTTCCGTACCTTTCTCACGTAGTCAACAACATGGCACTAACCACCTCTCGGTTTGCCATGTCCCCATAGTAGTGCTTCAACCGCTGATCGTTAACCTTGAATGCTTGGTCCGAATCATTCTCAAAAATTTCCACCGCTCCATGTGGAAACACAGTTTTGACAATAAAAGGTCCAGACCACCTTGATTTCAACTTCCCAGGAAAAAGTCGGAGCCGAGAGTTGAATAACAGAACTTGTTGCCCTGGCACAAATAACTTAGGATGTAGCTTCCTATCGTGCCACCTCTTCACCTTTTCCTTAGACATTTTGTTATTCTCGTACGCTTGAAGTCGAAATTCATCAAGTTCATTAAGCTGAAGCATTCTTTTCTTACCAGCTGCATCTAAATCCAGGTTCAATTTCTTCAATGCCCAGTAGGCCTTATGCTCAAGCTCCGCCGGTAGATGACATCCCTTACCGTACACCAACTGAAACAGTGACATCCCAAGTGGAGTTTTGTATGCTGTTCTGTAAGCCCAAACAGCTTCATCGAGCTTTAAAGACCAATCCTTCCTTGACGGACAAACAACCTTCTCTAGAATGCGCTTTATCTCTCTGTTAGACACTTCCGCTTGACCATTTGTTTGTGGATGATAGGCAGTAGCTACTCGATGATTCACATTATAACGCTGCATCATAGAAGTGAACTTATGGTTGCAAAAATGCGATCCTTCATCACTTATGATTACCCGAGGTGTTCCAAACCTTGTGAAAATTTGCTTATGAAGAAAATTTAGCACTGCCTTTGCATCATTTGTCGCTAAAGCTTTAACTTCGACCCATTTTGAGACATAATCGACTGCCAGCAAGATGTACTGATTATTGTAAGATGAGATAAAAGGCCCCATGAAATCGATTCCCCATACATCAAAGACCTCGACTTCAAGCATCACATTTAATGGCATCTCATCCTTCCTTGACAAATTTCCCACTCTTTGGCAACGATCACACCTTAAAACAAACTGATGAGCATCCTTGAACAAGGTAGGCCAGAAAAAACCTGCTTGCAGAATACGAGCTGCCGTCTTCTCACCTCCATAGTGTCCACCATAAACCGTGGAATGGCAGTCTCGTAATATCCCCTCCGTCTCACAGAACGGGATACATCTCCTGATGATCTGGTCAGCTCCATGTCTAAACAAATATGGTTCATCCCACATATACCACTTCACCTCATGCAGAAACTTCTTCTTTTGCGCGGATGTCAAATTAGGAGGCATTATATTGCTGACAAGATAGTTTACAATATCTGCAAACCATGGTTCTTCCTCCTGAATTGTAAACAACTGCTCATCCAGAAAAGATTCATTGATTAACGTTCTATCTTGTGAAGTAGAATCGGGATTCTCCAACCTAGAGAGATGGTCAGCTACTTGATTCTCAGTACCTTTTCTATCTTTGATCTCAAACTCAAATTCTTGAAGTAAAAGCACCCAACGAATGAGTCTCAGCTTCGAATCCTTCTTAGAAACCAGATAGCGAATAGCTGCATGATCAGTGAATACTGTCACTTTCGTACCAAGCAGATAAGATCGAAATTTCTCAAAGCCAAAGACTATAGCCAAAAGCTCCTTCTCAGTAGTGGTGTAGTTCAATTGGGCCCCATTTAAAGTTTTACTCGCATAGTAGACCACATGGAAGAGATTTTTCTTGCGCTGTCCCAGAACTGCACCTACCGCATAATCACTCGCATCACACATCATCTCAAACGGTTCTGTCCACTCTGGTGCTGTAATAACTGGTGCCGTGATCAAACTCTCCTTGAGAGTTTCGAATGCTGCCAAACATTCATCATCAAATTTAAAAGGCACATCTTTCTCAAGTAAATTGCACAACGGCTTAGATATCTTTGAAAAGTCCTTGATGAATCGCCGATAAAAACCCGCATGACCGAGAAAACTACGGATTCCTTTCACCGAATTAGGTGGGGGAAGATTTTCAATGACTCCCACCTTGGCCTTGTCTACCTCCAGACCTTTGCTAGAGACCTTATGCCCAAGGATAATGCCTTCACGCACCATAAAATGACATTTCTCCCAATTAAGCACCAAATTAGTTTCCACGCATCTTTTGAGTACGGCGCGCAGATTATTCAAGCATTCATCATATGAGTGTCCAAAGACGGAGAAGTCATCCATGAACACTTCAACGTTATTTCCAATCATGTCAGAGAATATAGCCATCATACATCTCTGAAAGGTGGTCGGGGCGCCACATAACCCAAACGAAACTCTACGAAAAGTAAATGTGCCAAATGGACAAGTGAAGGTAGTCTTTTCCTGATCCTCTGGTGCAATACAAATCTGATTATACCCGAAATAACCATCCAGAAGACAAAAATACTCATGTCCCGCCAATCTGTCAAGCATTTGATCAATGAATGGGAGAGGGAAGTGATCCTTCCTTGTGGCTTTGTTCAATTTTCTATAATCCATGCATACTCTCCATCCTGTAACTGTTCGAGTAGGGATGAGCTCATTCTTTTCATTTGCGACCACAGTGATACCTCCTTTCTTAGGAACACATTGTACAGGGCTCACCCATGAGCTGTCAGAAATAGGATAAATGATGCCTGCATCTAGCCATTTCAGAATTTCTTTCTTCACCACCTCCTTCATGATGGGATTCAGTCTTCGTTGCTGTTCCACAGTTGGCTTACTACCTTCCTCTAACAGAATTTTATGCATACAATATGAAGGACTTATCCCCTTGATGTCTGCTATGGTCCATCCTATAGCCGATATGAATTCTCTCAAAATCCTTAAGAGCTTGTCTTCCTCACTACCTGAAAGGTCAGCTGAAATAATAACAGGTAACGTAGATGAATCACCTAAAAAAGCATACCTCAAGTGTTCAGGTAATGGTTTGAGCTCCAAGGTAGGTGCTTCCTCTATTGATGGTTTGAGCTTCCCTTCAGCGTTCTTGAGGTCAGAAGTACCAAGAGATTCAAATGGTATATCCAGCTTTCACTTCCAGGGAGAAGCGTTCAGATATTGTAATTGCTCGTTGCTATCTTCATCATCACTGTCAAATTCCCCCACTAAGGCCTTTTCCAATGCATCAAACATTAGCATGTGATCGAGTTCTGACATAACCGCAGAATCAATCACATCCACTTTTAAGCACTCCTCATCTTCTGTAGGGAATTTCATTGCCTTGAATACGTTGAAGGTCACATCCTGATCTTGGACCCGCATAGTAAGTTCCCCTTTTTGCACATCTATCAAGGTACGGCCAGTAGCCAAGAAAGGCCTCCCCAAGATTATGGGAATCTTCTTATCTTCCTCAAAATCCAGAATAACAAAATCTGCAGGAAAGAAGAGCTTATCCACCTTGACAAGCACATCCTCAACTATGCCCCTTGGGTAAGTAATGGAACGGTCCGCCAATTGTAGCGACATGTATGTGGGTTTTGGATCAGGCAGATCCAGCTTTTTAAAGATCGACAAGGGCATCAGATTAATGCTTGCTCCCAAATCACAAAGGCACTTGTCAAAAGTTAGATTGCCAATGGTGCAAGGAATGGTGAAGCTTCCTGGATCTTTCAGTTTTGGTGGTAACTTTTGCTGCAGAACAGCGCTGCATTCTTCCGTGAGAGCAACGGTTTCAAGGTCATCCAGTTTCACCTTCCTTGAGAGAATAGTCTTCATAAACTTCGCATAACTAGGCATTTGTTCCAGAGCCTCAGCGAAAGGTATATTGATGTGAAGTTTCTTGAACACCTCCAGAAACTTCCCGAACTGTCTATCCAGCTTTTGTTGCTGCAATCTCTTAGGAAAAGGTGGTGGAGGATAGAGCTGTTTCTCCCCTGTATTAGCCTCAGGCAGAGTGTGTTCAACAGTAGTCTTCCTTGGTTCCGCCGCTTTCTCCTTTTGCTTAGATTCTTCATCCCTAACTTCAGCTTCGACTTCTTTTGCCTTTTCAACATCAGCTACTTTTCCAGACCTTAAGGTAATAGCCTTGACTTGCTCTTTGGCTTCCTTCCTGCCTGGTACTTCCGTGTCACTGGGAAGAGTGCCAGGTTGACGATTGAGCACTGCATTGGCTAATTGACCGATTTGATTTTCCAAGGTCTTGATAGAAACCGCCTGACTCTTGCACAACAGCTTAAGTTCCTCAAAATCAGCACTAGTAGGTGCAGCTGCACTTCCCTGTTGAGGATATGATTGCCTTGTAGCATACTGCTGTGGTTGCTGGAATCCAGGTGGGTTAAACTGTTTACTTACTCCTTGCTGATATGGTGGCTGAATAGCATTCTGATTATTCCCCCAGCTGAAATTTGGATGATTTCTGTTGTTAGGATGATAGGTCGCTGGCACAGGCTGCTGTTGTCGCTGATAATTATTCACATACTGAACAGATTCGTTGACAAGAGAACACTGATCCGTAGCATGAGAACCTGCACAAAGCTCACAAACCATAGCTATTTGATTAACTCCATACGTAGCCAGAGAATCAACCTTCATTGATAGCGCTTGGAGCTGGGCTGCAATAGCGGTGGCTGCATCAACTTCCAGAATACCTGCTACCTTGCCTGACGTCATCCTCTGAGTTGGGTTTTGATGCTCATTTGCAGCCATCGTCCTGATAAGATTATACGCCTCCGTATAGCTTTTAGCCCATAAGGCGCCTCCAGCTGCTGCATCGAGCATGGGCCGAGATTGGGCCCCCAAACCATTATAAAAACCAGTGATTACCATCCAATCCGGCATTCCATGATGTGGACATTTTCTCAACATTTCCTTGTAGCGTTCCCAAGCCTCGCACATAGATTCTGTAGGTTGCTGCGCAAATTGAGTAAGAGCACTCCTCATAGCAGTAGTCTTTGCCATTGGATAAAACTTCACCAGAAACTTTTGCGCAAGATCTTGCCACGTAGTGATTGACCCAGCTGGTTCAGAATGTAACCAGTCTTTAGCCTTATCCCTCAGTGAGAATGGGAAAAGCCTCAACTTGATAGCCTCATCAGTCACGCCATTATACTTAAAAGTGCTGCAGATCTCGACAAAATTCCTTATGTGCATGTTGGGGTCTTCAGTTGCCGCTCCTCCAAAAGAAACAGAATTCTGCACCATCTGAATAGTGCCCGGCTTGATTTCAAAGGTGTTAGCTTGAATAGCCGGATGACGGATGCTTGACTGAATGTCATCAATTTTAGGCCGAGAAAAATCCGTAAGAGCTGGATCATCTTGAACAATACGATCTCCCATGTTTACTGGTTCTTTCTGCTCAGTTCCTGAATCCGAATCCTCAAAATCTAACTTCTCCGGTGTATCAAGAACTTCGTCTTTCTCCTCAGCTGTATCTAAGGTCCTCTTGCGAGCACGAGAACGAGTTTGCATAAACGTTTGCTAAAGTACCTGAAACACAACCGAAAAGAGTAATTAACTACTACGTCCTAATCACTGAGTCCTAATGACCAATGATGGTAAGTACATAAACTAAACAAATACGCCGAGTCCCCGGAAGCGGCGCCAAAAACTTGTTAGGGCGAAATCACGCACTAATATTCACGCAAGTATACGCGTTCGCAAGTAATATAGAATACTTTCTAGTTCGTTCCCTCAGAGACTCAGACTAAGTTATTGTCTAATTTTACTCACTCACCAATGTATGACTACTTCTCAATGTTAAGATAATAACACTTAAAATTGTTGATTAAATATTAACTATAATTAACTACTTAATTAACCACTTAACTAACACTTCAATTTATCAATAATAAAACACTCATGAGATCACAACTTCATTATTACTTCCTTCTATAGCCATAGTTATTACCTTTAGCATGTGACAGTGATGATATTAATCGAATAACACGAAACTGATAAAAGCCAACTTTCATTGTACTAATATCATTCTACCAAACATCCACAATTAAGATAGAAGTTGAATAGTCATCAATTATGTTGAGTTCCTATATGTCTACAGAAATTGACAACACAACGATTTAAGCACAAGTTATTCCTTTTTGATTACATAGGGCAAATAAAACTGTTAGAGTTACCCACTAATCATGCACAACGTACATGAACCTATGCTAGCATGGCAAGTTCTAAATCTCAAGATCCACCGTCGCTTCACAAGAGATTAACACCCTATCTTATATGTTCGCGACGCACATAAGACGAATACGCACAACCAATACTAGATATCATGCAATCATCACATACTAAAGTATTAAACAATTAACTAAAGAATTCCATAATAAATCCGTTGCAACCCCATGATCACGATTAGCCCATAATAGAACTTATCGCCATCATGGGTTCATATGAAATCATGATAAACAAACACAAGAAAATAACAACTAAACTAATTATATTAAAACAGAGTACGTCACAAGAGTAAATAAGTCAAAGCAAGAAAACTAGCATCCAACGTTACAACGAAACAAGAATCACAAGAATATATGCTTCCTCTTCGCTGCTGTGTGCTAAATCGGTCTTCTTCCTTATCTCCTTCGCTTCTTGCAAAACACAATCTAAAACATAATCTCCTCTTAATACTCTGTGAAAAACGTCTCAAATCTACCTATATAATAGTCCCATAAAACTCAGATTACATAGAAGTTGGAAGCCAAACAGAAGTAGAAGTCTAAAATAATATATCTTTTTCCCCGACCCTGCGCGGCCGCTCAGCATTTCTGTGCGGGCGCGCAAGGCTGCTGCGCGGCCGCTCAGCATTGCTGCGCGGGCGCGCAGGACCCTACTGGAAAATTTCCAGGTTTGCTCCGTTTCTTCGCCGTAATCTGCCCGTTCTTTTCCTCTCGCAATGGTGAACACACGCCAAGGCTTATTCTTGATGATTCCTTCTCCGAAATGCAACTAATACCCTGAAATGCATAAACACTAGAAAAACGCATCAAATACACAAAATACTTGATTTCAAGACACCAATTTAAGCCATTTTAAGACGTTCTAAGTGGTATAAAATGCCACTTATCAGTAGGAAGGAGGTGTTATGAGTCATTATGTGTTTAACGTCTATTCTGTTTATAAACTTGTGATTGTATGGATGAAAGATAAGTTATGGTTATTGATCTAGTTTTGAAAGCATATCTGTTAAGCATCCACACACGCACGTTTCTGGTTTGTGAGTTAGTTTATGGGATTTATTCGAGCTCTATTTTGATTCATTTCATTCTTAGAGTCATTGGCTTAGTCATTTGGTTATGGTTATTCTGAGGGGATCGATTGGATTATCATTTATTTGCATTTACATAGTTACATTCATGAATTAGGCTTGTTTTGTAGTTTTGAGTCTGTTTATGCTTGAGGACAAACATCGATTCAAGTTTGGGGTGTGATGAGTGGATTTTATATCTACTTGGAATGCTTCATTATAGGCTTAAGTTGGTGTTTTGGACTCAAGTTATGGGTATTTTTTATGTGTTTTTGTGTTTTTACAGCTCAAGCATTAGTTGGAGGATGAATGAAGCTTTTATTGAATATATGATGAAAAGAGTCAAGAATCTGAAGTCAAGTCCATTCCCAAATTATAGAGGGTCTCGAGAGCTTCGTATGGACTATTGGATCGTCGAATTATGATAAGCGAAACTCAACTTACAAGCAAAAGAAGAAATTTGAGGAAAAATCCAGACGCACGTCGCGCCTGCGCTACGAAGTGGGGAGGCTGCGCTAAAAGAACAGTAGCATGGTGCGCCTGTGCTGGAATGCGGGGCGTCCGCGCCAGAAGGTCAGAAATAGAGCACGCCCGCGCTGGGATAGCATGCGGCCGCGCCAGGTCATTTTCACAAAATCCTGATTCCAGTCTGATTTTGAGAGTTTGGAAGCCCAGAATGACCAGAAGCCAATATATATCAATTAAAATCACGTTTTTAACAACAAGGAGACCTAGGAGAGCAATAAGAAGACCTAGAGAGCACGAGAAGGCTACAGAGAAGAAGACTTTTATTTTCTTTGATTTAGGCGATACTTGGATGCTTGTTTTTTGATTTATCTTTGAACCCCTGTACTCTTATATTGTTTATTATCATGATTTCATTGGAACCCATGGTGACGATGAGTTTGATTATGAACTAATCTTTATCGTGGGGTTCTAGCGGATTTAGTTATGGATTTCTTTATTTAAATTATTTCGATACCTTAGTGTGTGGTGATTATATGTTAACCTAATATTGGTTGTGTTTATACATCTTATGTGTGTAGCTAATATATAAGACAGTGTTTATCACATAATCCTGCTTATTACATAATAAGGACAATAACTGTATTTATCGATCAGATACCGACTCGGAATGACTCACAAATCAGATGACCTTTCTATACAAAAGAAATTAGGTCTCAAAATATTTTCATTGGAAGCAGAATGTTTTTCTGAGTCCATATGCGTTCGTTTCGTATTAAACGGACGAACGGTTTATTTATTGCGAATAAAATAAGAATAATAGGTAATAAATCAATTAATAATAATATTAATTGATTTTTAAATACCTAATATAAATTTTAAAAGCTTAAAAGTAATTTTTAGTAATTATTTGAATTAATTGTGAATAATTTACATTTTAGTTAACTATTTATAAATAAAATTAATTGATTAAATAATTTAGCCAATTAATTAAATTCATAAATAATTAACTAAAATAAATTATAAATAATTGTTATGGATAAAAAACTAATATATATAATCACTGTATTTAGTACTAAGGAACGTGAGCTTCAAGGCTTGGTTTGACTGCTCTTGTGTTTCGTGACTCAATCTGCCTTAACAAGATGCCTACGTACCTTGCTGATTGCCAAGGATCAAGTCAAAAAACGTAGTTCTGATTTGTGGGGTGAGGCCCCTTATATAGATGTGGGAGTCCTTGAATTGGACTTGGTATAGGAGACTTGGTGGTCAAGTCTCTGAATTAGGATAGACTTCGGAGTCCTAGAAAGTAGGAAGCTGATTCCTTATCCTATGAGGTTCCTTGGAGGCCAATCTACAAGGATTTATATCCCTACTAGGACTTATCTTAATAGCTGTTTTTCTCCCTTATTTATTAATTACGAAATTAATAAATAATCAGGGTTTTTGGGCCTTCTTTGTTCCAACAGGCCTGATCTGGTCCATCAGGCCTGATCAACATGTTAACTTTTCTGGTCTGAATATCATACATCTTCTTATTGGGCCTTGCAGCCCAAATTGTAATATCCTAATTATGTAATCAGGATTTGTTTATCCCTATCATTTGCCCCCCAACTTGTGGGAAACATTGAGTAGGTTTCGCAGAAGTTAAGTCTATTCATTCCTTTATAGGGTTTCATTTTTGCGTAAAGTGTGGAGCGACCTACACGTTTACAACGATTTTTCCTTTTATTCAGGAATTATCTTAATTTCCAGGAATTTTTCCCTTAATTCCGGGATTTTTCCCTAATTTTCTGGATTTTCCCCTTAATTTCTGGATTTTTCCCTCACTTTCCTGGATTTTTCCCTAATTTTCTGGGATTTATCCTTTATTTTACGGATTTATTCCTTATTAATATTTTTCAGAAAATATTTCAAGCAATTTCCTTATTTTTCTGTAATTTTCCAGGAATTTTCTCTTTTTCTTCCTTCTCTCTCATTTTTTTTATATAAATTTCGACCAGGAATCCCATTCGACCAGGATCCTGGTCGAATTATCCGTCTTTGTGTCCTGGTCGACAACATTTCGAGCAGATTCCATTCGACCAAGAATCCTGGTCGAATTTCGGCCAGGATTTCTCCCCCCTCTCCCTTTTTTTTATCTCGACCAGGGATTTTCGATCAGGAATTTTCGGTCACGAATTTTTTATTTCGGTTAAGATTTTCGGTCAGGATCTCCATTTTTGACCGAATTAACCATCATCTCGTGCCTTGATCGAAGCTATTTTGAGAAGAATTGATTCGACTAGGAATATATCTTGTCTCCTGGTCGACAGGGTCAAGGAACAAATACTATTCTGGCATTTTGGTCGAAGAACTATCATTTATGACCAAGAATTTTGGTCAGAATTCCTTTCTTGACCGAATTAGCTTTTTTTATCAGCCCCGGTCGAGGAAAATTTGACCTCAGACCATTCGACCAGGATTTCTTTGTGCTTTCTGGTCGACAGGGTCAAGAATATATGCATATGTATTTTTTAGGCCCCTAATGCTGGGCTAAAACTTGGGCTCATTTTAACTGGGCTTATTTTCTTACTGGGCTTCTCAGGCCTTTCGATTGGGCCCCTAGTTCTAGGCTTTCAATTTGGGCCAACATTTTGGGTTCAGGCCCATTTTTTAGCTGGGCTTCTTTTCCACCCCTAAAATCATTTCGGCCTCATTCATGGGCCTTTTTAAACACTTGGGCTCTTAACTGGGCTTTTGTTTTCTAAGCACAAATTCCAAATTACTCTAGGATTGTTCTGGATTCTTCCAGAATCTTCAAAAAACTCAAGTTTTTTCTCTTGAATTTTCCAGGAATTTCCTGATGCTTTCAGAACCTTCTTATTTTTTGGCCTGAATAGGCTTTTCTAGGCCCAATTTCCTCTTTTTCCTCCTATATAAAGGTGGGGGGGGAGTGTGCTCTCACTCACACTCTTCACTCTTCACTCTTCATTTCTAAAATTCTCCAATCTTTCTCCTCTCTCAACTTTCCTCCCTTAGCTTCCAGCCTTCTTCCTTTCAAAGTTTTGAAGCTTTTCCTGCTTTACTAATGGCTGATAAGAGTTCTGAGAGGGCGACCAAGATAGCCTCGGCTTCAAAACGAGGTAAGGATATCGAGATCCGTTCTTCGTATATGTCTTTAATCAATATGATTAATACTAGGGGGGATGAATATCCCTCTACTGCACATCTCGATTCTTTTAATCATTGTAATACTTGGCACAACATAGATTTCGATAAACTAAATACACGTTATAACGTCCTTCCTCCTCTTAGATTAGTTCCAGTCTCTGGTGGTGACCGTACTTGCCACTGGAGACCCGACACTCTCTTTATTTACACTGATGCCCTTGATGTTGGGCTTAGGTTTCCTTTCCACCCTTTTATTCCTCATCTTTTAGCTGATTTACAAATCAACCCGTGTCAGCTTCCCCCAAGCCTCCAAACGCTTGGAGGAACATTTTATGTTTTATGGTCTGCTGCCTTAGGGAGGGCTTTCCTCTTTCTGTAGCTGTTTTTAGGAAGGTCTTTCAGTGCTATAATAGCTCTTCCAGTATTTGTGGTTGGGTCTATGTCAAGCAAAGGCCCAAAAGTAAACACATCTTTAACAGCGCCTCCATTCCTGATAACAACCAAAACTGGAGGAATAGTTTCATTGGGTTACGTTGGGAGAATGGTGACTGGGGCACACTCTTCCGATCTTCCTTCGGGAAGGTCAGTGATGGTAGCCTCAAATCCATTCACTTAACTCCTGAGGAAACTGTTATTTATAATGGGCTTAGTCAGGACAACGACAATACTACCAGCTGGACTCTCTTAGAGGAGTTCTCCCTCATTCACGAAGGACTATCCTCTGTTTCTCAACAGGGTATTTTTCTTCACTTATCATCTTTATTTCATTTCATGCATTATTAACATCACTTATTTTGTTTTTTGCCTTATTTTGCAGCTGCTAAGGAGATTAACGAGGACAATGTTCCTCCTGTTGAAGAGACTGCTAGGATGAAGAAAGCTCGGCTCGCAGGCCTAGACACCCGGGGAAAGGCGACAGAGCCTATCTTCTTGAGAAAGCACAAGGAGCCTATGGGGGAGGCTTCAGCTGAAGGAGCTGAGGGCCATAATACTCCTATCACTGCTGCTGCCCCTGCTGCTGCTGCTACAGGCGCCTTTCAGCCTCTCTGGGGATTCCGCCGAGGGGATACCGTGGTTGGTTCCACGAAGCATGTTTGGGATTGGTCCTACCATAGCGTGACTCCCAAGGACTTTACTGACATGGTGGCCACCCCTGACCTTGAGAGGATTAAGCTCATGGGAGCCCAGTCTCTGGCTTCGGTATGCCTTCTCTCTTTTGAACTTATCATTCATTCTTGTAGCATTTTCTTGCCTTATACTTTGTTGATTGCTTTGTTTCAGTCTAACGCCTATTTTCAAGGCGCTGTGAGGCAAGCCGAGTCATGGAAGCGGGCTTCAGATAAGGCGGATAATGCCCTCAGGAGGCAACAGAAGAAGTATGCTACCCTGGAGAAGAAGCTCAAGCGCAAGGAGGAAGAACTTGGGGAGTCTAACGCCGAGCTGGTGGTACTTCGGGCGGAGAAGGATAAATCTATAGACAACTATCTGGACTCGGAGGAGTTTACCCAGTCCATGAGGATTAGGGATGATCCAGTCTTTCCCGGGTTTTTTAGGACTGGTTGGGACACGGCCCTTGGGACCGTGAACGAGGCTTGTCCTGATATTAACCCGGCGGATTATGTCTGCCCTGATGACGAGGCTTTGCTACAGAGGTTTCGTACCCGAGTAGTTGTCTCGGATAATGTTCCTCAGGATCCACTCCTACCTCCTCCCGAGTTTTCTTCCAGACCTGCTGAGGACGACAGCTCCTCCTCCTCCTCCGAGACAACAGAGACATCCAGCGAGAGCGGAGAGGACGATGATATGGATGCCGAGGATACCTCAGCTCCTTAGAGCTTTTTCAGCCCTGCGCGGCTTGTTTTCTTTATCTTATTTTCGAGACTTTATTTATTGAACTTCTTGTAATATTTATCCGATCTATTTTGTTTATCACCCTTTATGCTTGCATCCATGCATTTTGTTTTTATTTGTTAGGCCATAAACATACTTCGAAGAACTCATGAATTTCATAAAATTGTCTGGGATTCATCCCTTACACAAGTCTTAATAAACTTCGTAATAAAACTAGAAGATATAAATCCTAAGCAAGCAAAGCTTCAAGGTGCTTTTCAACCTACTCGCCATCTTGACAAGTGAGAATCGTATCCAACTGCCCTACACATAGTAAACCTTCAGGTTTTGTGCATGCCAAGTTCTCGGGACTTCAAAACCATCCATAGTCTCTAGCTTGTAGGTTCCTCTACCTTGAACACTCTTGACTCTGTACGGCCCTTCCCAATTTGGGGCAAGCTTCCCTTTCTGTCCTATACCAGAAGCTTCTATCTTCCTCAAGACCAGGTCACCTTGTTTGAAAAATCTTTCTTTAACCCTTAGGTTGTAATAGAATGAAGCCTTCTTCTGATACTCTACTATCTTTGCATGTGCCCCATCTCGCACTTCGTCGATTAAGTCCAGAGCTAACCTTTGTCCTTCCTCATTTTCCTCAGCATTGAAAGCCTGAATCCTTGGAGAGGAATGTGATATCTCCACGGGAACTACTGCTTCTGCCCCATATGCCAACATGAAGGGAGTTGCTCCTGTCGTGACTCTATAGGTAGTCCTATAGGCCCGTAATATGGGAAGTATCTCATCCACCCAATTATTTCTTGACTTCTCGATCTTCTTCTTTAGTCCATCCAGGATTATTCGATTTGCTACTTCCGCTTGCCCATTGGCTTGTAGGTGAGCCACAGAGGTGAACCGTAACTCAATTTCATTTTCTTCACAATACTTCTTGAATTCCTCGTTGTTGAATTGTGTTCCATTGTCAGTGACGAGGATACGGGGAATTCCATATCGGCACATAATGTTTTCCCACAGGAATTGTGCAACCTGCTTAGTTGTGATTTTGGCCAAGGGTTTGGCTTCAATCCACTTGGTGAAATAATCAATGGCTACAATCAGAAACTTCCTTTGTGCCGTGGCCATAGGGAAAGGCCCTAGAATATCCATCCCCCATATAGCAAAGGGAATAGGCGAGTTGATAGAGGTCAGCATCTCGGGGGGTTGTCTAACAACAGGTGCATGCTTCTGACAGCGGTCATACTTCTTCACATATTCTTTGGCATCAGCCATCATTTCTGGCTAGTAAAAGCCTAAACGGGTTATCTTATGAGCCAAGGCCCTGCCCCCCAAATGTTGCCCACAAATACCTTCATGCACTTCCCCAAGAGCCAAGCGTGCCTCATCGGGCCTGAGACACCTCAAGTAAGGAACTACGAAAGATCTTTTATACAGAATCCCATCTATCAAAGAGTACCTTAGTGCTCGAACAGTTAACTTTCGTGCTTCAGTTGCATCACTTGGCAACCAACCGGTTTGAATATGAGCCTTGATGGGATCTATCCATGACGTCCCCAGGCCTATGGGAGCCACAAGCTTAACATCTATGCTTCGTGTCTTCAAAACACGGAAGTACACACTTCCTGAACTTTCTTCTATCTCAGATGAAGCAAACTTTGACAATGCATCTGCCTTAGCATTTTCCTCCCTTGGAATGTGCTCAACATGGCATTCATTAAATTGGGTCATCACAGCCCTTACTAGGCGGACATACTTAGCCATCGTATCATCCCTTGTCTCAAATTCTCCCTATACCTGGGATATGATCAATTTCGAGTCTCCACGGACCTTTAAGTTTTTGACTCTTAAGTGTCCCAGCTAGGCCAAGGCCAGCTATCAGGGCTTCATATTCTGCCTCATTGGTTGTGGTTGGGAAGTCTAGCTTCATAGCATACTCAATTAAGAACCCATCAGGGCTTTGTAATACCAATCCTGCTCCACTGGAGTTTGTTTTTGATGCTCCATCAAAATAGAGAACCCAATACTCTTTGAATGCCTTCTGGTTTTCCTCATTCCATACAAAGTCTTTGATGTTCTTTAGTGACTTGAAGAATGACAAGCACTTGTCTCCCGACTTGGAGATGAATCGTCCTAGCGCAGCAACCCTTCCCGTGAGCTTCTGAACATCCTTGACGGTTTTTGGTGGTTCCATGTCTAGGATTGCCTTTATTTTGTCGGGGTTAGCCTCTATCCCCCTCTTGGAGACCATCAATCCCAAAAATTTTCCAGATCCTACTCGGAAAGCACATTTTGTAGGATTTAACATCATCTTATGGTACCTCAGGACCTCAAAAGTTTCCCTCAAATGGGTTATATTATCAGTCTTTGCTAGACTCTTGACTAACATGTCATCAACATAGACTTCCATAGTCTTACCAATAAGGTCCTTAAAAATTTTATTTACCAACCTTTGATAGGTGGCTCCTGCATTCTTAAGACCAAATGCCATAACAAGATAACAATAAACACCAAAGTCAGTGATGAATGATACCTTTGGAATGTTATCCTTATGCATTTTGATATGGTTGTATCCGTTAAATCCATCCATGAAACTCAGCATCTCATGCCCAGCAGTGGCATCAATCAAAGTATCAATCCTGGGCAACGGAAAACAGTCTTTAGGGCATGCATCATTCAGATCAGTGAAGTCTATACACATCCTCCACTTTCCATTAGCCTTCTTCACCATTACAGGGTTTGCTAACCACTCCGAAAATTGAATCTCCTCAATGAAACCAGCCTCTAAGAGCTTTTCTACTTCCTGTTTTATATCCTCTTATATTTTCGGGGCAAAATTTCTTTTCTTTTGTTTCACTGTCTTCCGGCTTGGATCTACATTTAACTTGTGAGTAATCAGCTCCGGGTCTATGCCTGGCATATCAGCTGCTGACCATGCAAACACATCACTATTTTCTTGCAAAAATTTCACCAACTTCCCTCTAAGGGACTCCTCTAATGTGGCTCCAATGAAAGTCATCCTCTCAGGATTCTCGGGGTCTAAAGGAACCGAAACCAAGTCCTCTGCTGGCTTTCCTCTCTTCTCGTCATTTTCTTGGACATCCATATCTTCAATAGGAAGAACCTGCCCCCTGACTCCATCTGCCCTCAAAGAGGCCACATAAAACCTTCTAGCCATTTTTTGATCTCCTCTTTCTTCTCCAATCCCGTTTCGGGTGGGAAACTTCATAACTGAATGGTAGGAAGAGGGGACTGCCTTGAAGGCATGTATTCCTGTTCTCCCCATGATAGCATTATAAGTTGAACAAGCCTTTACCACCACGAAATCCAACATCTGCATTGCTTGCCTTGGTTCCGTACCTATGGTGGTTGGCAATTTGATTATCCCTTCCACATGACATTCTACTCCAGCAAATCCATATATCGGCATGTCGGTTGGTGTCAACTGGGAGTCGTTATACCCCATCCTTAGAAAGGCTTCGTGGAGCAAGATATCCACAGAAGCACCATTATCCACAAGGACCCTCTTAACCGGGCTATTTCCTATCACT
The DNA here is from genome assembly GCF_009905375.1 of Apium graveolens. Classification (NCBI taxonomy): domain Eukaryota; kingdom Viridiplantae; phylum Streptophyta; class Magnoliopsida; order Apiales; family Apiaceae; genus Apium; species Apium graveolens. Next base: position 72,872,153 of record NC_133656.1, on the reverse strand, counting down.
GGTGTTATGACCAGTGGGTCGTCATGAGGAAACTTCACACCCTCTAGGTCAGAATCATCAAAAGCCAATGTTACTTCTGTCATGGCCCTCTTCGGGGCTTCTCCAATAATATGCATAACCTCTCTAGTATATGCCTTTCTAGAATTTTTGGACAATCCAGCAGCAGTTGGACCTCCAAAGATCGTGTTTATCACAGGCCCTCGAGGTCGCGGCCCTCCAAAAATTGCATTTATAACCGGGCCTCTAGGCTGGGGGTTTCGCCCCTGATCGTCTTGGTCCCTCATACGATCCTCAAAGTTCTTCCTTCCATTATTATTCCTGTCCCCTCCTTCTCCAGTATATTTGTTCAATCTTCCTTTTCGAATGAGGAACTCAATTTCATCTTTCAGCTGCCTACACTCATCGGTGTCGTGACCAACATCTTTGTGAAATCTGCAATATTTGCTTTTGTCTAGCTTGGTAGGATCAGCCTTCAGGGGCTTAGGCCAACGAATATCTCGATCTTTCTCGATTTCCATCAAGATCTGGCTTTTAGGAGCATTCAGCTTAGCGTATTCGGTGAACTTTTGCCCAGGTCCTCCCTTCTTGGGGGTTGAATCAGGGTTGCTCGGTTCTAGGATACTTGTCCTTAGCGATATATTCCAGATCAGTTTTTCGCTTCTTGCCTCCAGTGGGCTCATTACTTACTACGGTCTTCCTCATGCTTTCTTCAACTTTGATATACTTCCCTGCCCTCTCCTAAAGCTGCAACATGCTTTCAGGGGGGCGTTTGGCCAAGGACATCTTAAAAAACTCATCCCTAGTTCCTTGTTGTAGTGCTATCATGGCTACCTTATCATCAAGGTCTGGGACTTTTAAAGCCTCCTTTGTGAAACGATTCAGGTAATCTCTCAAGGATTCCTTTGCCCCCTGGACAATGCTCATAAGAGATGCAGAACTTTTCTCATGAACTCTTCCACTGATGAATTGCTTAATAAAAGCCTGGCTCAATTCTCTAAACGACCCAATAGAGTTTGGGGGCAAGCGACTGTACCATCTTTGAGCCATACCCGACAGGGTTTGAGGGAAGGCCCGACACTTTATAGCATCATTCACGGGTTGCAACAGCAGTGCATTAGAGAATGTCCTAACATGATTAGCGGGGTCTCCCGTGCCATCATAGGCTTTGATAGTGGGCATCTTGAATTTCCTTAAGATATGGGCATTCATTATCTCTTCAGTGAAGGGCGGAGTTGGATCATCTGGATCTCCAAGGGGAAGGAGATTGCTTGGATCAGTTCTTGGGACGACAGCCCTTCTTCGTACCGGACCATCCAGGTCTATGACAGGAGGAGGATTTCTCCCCCTAGGAGGTATCTGGGGTCTGGTGGCCTGGTGAGCTTCCAAGTCACGCCTCAGCCTTTGGATTTCAACCTCATGAGCCCTGATCTTTTCCTGCACTTCTTGGGGATTCGCCCCTTGGGTGCTTCGAGGGCGTTGCCTTCCATCGGCCATCGGCTCTTTGCCAGGATGTCTCCTTCTTGGGGCCACTTCATCATCCGAAGATTCGGAATCTCTCTCAGTGTAAGGACCAGAAAATTCCCGATCCTCGGGGATAGGAGCCAAACCTCATATATAGGGGGGCGATTGCCCTCGTGCTTCACTTCGCCCAGCATATCCACTTCCTCCAACCTCAGGGTAAAGGGGCATCCCATAAGGGGGGTTAGTAGTAACAACAGTTGAATATTCATACCCGACGGGTCGAGAATTCACAGGTATATGTACTTGTTGAACTTGAGGATTCGTACCTTGAATAGTCGGGGGAGTCGTCCCTTGTGGTTGAGGTTGAGTTGCCCCTACCTGGGCTTCCCCTTGAGTAGATGCATAAGTTGAGTGGGGAGGAATCTCCACGATTGACGAAATCACCTGGGTTGTCCCTGATGGTGTTCCTTCCTCCAGGGCTCCAATTGTTCTCCGTGTTCTCGCCATGGTTGTTGTTGTGCTTTCCCACAGACGGCGCCAAATGTTATGGATAAAAAACTAATATATATAATCGCTGTATTTAGTACTAAGGAACGTGAGCTTCAAGGCTCGGTTTGACTGCTCTTGTGTTTCGTGACTCAATCTGCCTTAACAAGATGCCTAGGTACCTTGCTGATTGCCAATGATCAAGTCAAAAAATGTAGTTCTGATTTGTGGGGTGAGGCCCCTTATATAGATGTGGGAGTCCTTGAATTGGACTTGGTATAGGAGACTTGGTGGTCAAGTCTCTGAATTAGGATAGACTTAGGAGTCCTAGGAAGTAGGAAGCTGATTCATTATCCTATGAGGTTCCTTGGAGGCCAATCTACAAGGATTTATATCCCTACTAGGACTTATCTTAATAGCTATTTTCTCCCTTATTTATTAATTACGAAATTAATAAATAATCAGGGTTTTTGGGCCTTCTTTGTTCCAACAGGCCTGATCTGGTCCATCAGGCCTGGTCAACATGTTAACCTTTCTGGTCTGAATGTAAAACATCTTCTTATTAGGCCTTGCAGCCCAAACTGTAATATCCTAATTATGTAATCAGGATTTGTTTATCCCTATCAATATTTAAATCAAAATTTTTAAAAAAATAAAATTAAATAATTTATGTAATTTAAAATAATTAAGTAAATGATTTTTAGAATTTAAATTATAAACTAAATAATTTTTGAAATTTAAAAGAAATAATTTAAAAAAAAACAGAAATTGAAATTTGAATTAAAAATAAAAGAAAATATCAAAAATAGATTTATGCATATATGGGAATGGGTTTTCGGATTAAACGGCGGGGAACAGGCGGGGAGTTGGTCGGAAGGTTCGCCGGAGGGGACGAACACGTGGCCGGAAACTGGGTTTTCCAGAATCCGGCCAACGTCGGACCAAACTCCGGTGAGCCCAAAAACTCCCAAATCGATTCGTTTCTGGATCAATTTCAATACCAAAGAATTTAATACAAACTTAAAAATCTGATTTTATAATTAACATCAACCATCGGTTCCTTAATCACGAACTCCGGCAATAAACGAACTAAAACCGGCGAGTTCACCGGAAAAAACCGAAGTCGAGCTATTCTCAACCAATTCGATCGTTCTATACATCAATTTAAAACTTTAATCACGTATAATGTATTCATAACCATATGAACATCAGATAATCAAAAACAAACCCAGAAATTCAAATCAAAAATCTGAGAAAACTTAAAAATTCAGTTTTAACTAAATCTTAATCAAAATCATACAAACTATATATGAAAACGATCCTTGTGATACCAGCAACAATAATCAACTATAAAAAACATCAAAAATTCATTCAAGATCAAAAACGAATTTCAAGAACAAGAACACTAAAATCGATTTTTACAAATACTTCACCTCAGATCGCAAAAGTGATATCAACAAAAAGGTCTCGTCAAGAGGATTTTTTTGGTTACTAGAAAACTCGATTTGGTTCCCTGAATCGTCCAAAATCATCAATCAAAGTTTGAGCAAAAATTTTCACCCCCAAAAATATGTTCTTGATTTTCTATTTTCTGAAATTTTAATAAAAATAAATGAAATAAATAAAATCTGCACTACTTATATTTTTAAGAAATTAAATACCCCAAAATCAATTTAGGGTGTTTTTATCCTTTAATTAAAATGAGTAGGCCCAAAATTAATAATTATGAGGAATAATTTTAAAAGTAATTAAATATAAAATTTATGTCAAAATTCCCCAAAAATTATGAATAATTCAAAAATGCAAAAATAATGGGTATTTGAAATATGTATAATTCTATAAAAATAAAAATATGAATTTTTGTGGGCTTTGACGTCCCGGTTGGGTCCCGGTCCGTTGAATTTTGAGAAATCAAAATGATTCCTAAATTAACAGAAAACCCCGAAAACACATAAAATACATTCAAACGCACATAAAACGAGATAAAACAAGTAACTCGATAAAAATGCAAATAAACACGCATCCAGATTGCAGATCGGTTTATAAAAATGCATTTTAAACACATATGAATTAATCGAAAAAATTTCTGGTCCTTGCGGGGCCACAGATAACAATTATAACACGTAATGTCATAGCAATAATCATTTTAAACTAATATAAACACATTATATTTATTTATTTAACATAAAATATTCACATAATTTTCCCAGATATTACACTCTAACCAACTTAATGTTGTTTCTGAGTGGTGAACATAATTCAAGAATTATGTCACTTGATTTTTGGCAACATTTGAGAAAAGAATTCAAGTGTTTCAGTTGTGAGATAAAATTTAAGATATAAGATATATGAAATTTGAGATTGAGTGTGGATAACTTTCATGATCAGAAAAAGAAAGTTTCAATAGATTTTGAATTGTAAGCAACACTCAAAGATTATAACTCTTAGTGATTAAGAATTAAATCTTTCCTTAAATTTTCCTCTTTAACAATCAATAACTTCCTGTAGTGCTCAATCTGTACTAAAGTGATCACATGAATTTAAACATAGATTAGTTTATTCACATGCACTATTATAAACATTCGAAGTTTAGCATGCAGTATTGATTTGAATTTAACATTTAAGAACATTCAAGCACATATAGGAAAGTAAATAAGAAATTACTTAGAAAGCAAAGAAGCTTAAAGATTTTCATTAAGCATGAAGAAGATGAATACAAAGCAGAATCATAAAACAGTCCTAACAAAAGCTAGAAACTATTCCTAGAAGTTATCCCATCTTCAACTTCTTCAGAGCTTCTTGCTTCCTCAAGGCTCGGCGGTGATAGATCCCCGAGATAGTCTTTGTGAGAGAGATAATTTTCTCTTGCAACTCAAGTTTCTCTCACTCATCCTCCTTGGCTAAGCATTCATCCTCAAGAGTGATTTCCAACTGAAACAGTTGAAGATCCACCTATGAATCACTTGACAACTGCTCATAAACTGAGGATGGAACTTCATGAGAACTGAAGATTTGATCATTAATCTTGACTCTACGTCCCCAGGGGTCATAATAGACACAACCCTTTTCGGACTTGAAAGCTAGATAGTAAATCCCAACAATATTATGAGTGCAAAACAGACGTTGAGCCATGAACATCTGAGAAGATGAGGAGTTGTGTTCAAGAAGTCTTGAAAAATGAGTGTTTAAAGTGAAAGTTCAGTGAGAAGATTTTAGATTGGAGGGTTGTACTTATAGAAAAGAAAGTAGAAACTGAAGAGACTCTTTGATTGACCATGCAATAATTAGACATAATGAGTATACACGATTACGCGTATATAGACAAGCAAAAAGTAATCTCTCTCTTTATATTCCTATTTCCAATGTAAATACTCAAGTATTACAAGATACTTGCATCATAACTAACCCATTTAGACAACTAAAAGATATTCCACTATCTCACTGATTAATTAAAAATATTGCTTATCAATTTATTTTGAACAAGTTCAAAATAATCAATAAAGTATAACAATCAAATAAGTCTTGATCATTATCAACATTTTAATTATAATTATTAGGACTTATCAACTACTGACATGAACTATCAGTCAAAACAAGTTTAACTAATAACAGAGTTTATAAGCATAATTAATAGTTTAACATGCAATTTTTATAAGATCATTTAGTACAATTTGCATGTTATCATGGTGTCAACATTTAGCATAAGAATCACTATCTAACAAGTATTGACAAATAATAAGATACCATGCTTCAATAATATCAGCAGACGTAATTATCAGAGTTTGAGAACTGTCCTGAAATTATTCCCAATTCATTTACCAATCTTGTGAATGTAGCTTCACAGAGAGGCTTGGTGAATATATCTTCTACTTGATGATCTGTTGGAACAAAGACCAATTCCTCTGTACCAGCTTCCACATATTCCCTTATGAAATGGTATCTGATACTGATGTACTTAGTCATTGAATGATGTACTGGATTTCCTGTCATTACAATAACACTTTGATTATCATAATATATAATAGAAGAATAGTCTAATCCATAATCCAGTAATTGATTCTTCATCCATAGAATTTGAGCACAACAGCTTCCTGTAGTAATATATTCTGATTCTGCAGTTGATATGGATGTTGACTTTTGTTTTTTGCTGTACCAAGAAACCAATATGCCACCAAGGAATTGGCAGCTTCCAGTAGTGCTTTTCCTGTCTATTTTGCATCCTGCAAAATCAGCATCTGAATATCCAATTATCTTAAAGTCTGAATCTCTAGGATACCATAATCCCAGATTCATTGTGCCTTTGAGATACTTAAAAATTCTTTTCACAGCTAATAGATGAGGTTCTCCAGGGTCAACTTGGAACCTTCCACAGAGACAAGTAGCATACATTATATCAGGTCTACTAGTAGTCAGATATAAGATTGAGCCAATCTTACCTCTGTAGTTAGTTATATCTACTGAAGAACCAGTATTTAACTCTAACTTGGTTGCAGTGACCATAGGAGTTGATGCAGTTGAGCAGTCTTGCATTCCTAATCTTTTGAGTAAATTCCTAGTGTATTCGGATTGATTTATGAAGATTCCTTCATTAGTCTGTAACTCAATTCTCCCATCATACTCATTTGATACCTAGACTGCATTAGCTCTACAAATCTCTCACAAAGTTTATCATTAGTAGATAAAAAAATGATATCATCAACATATATCTGTACTAATAACAAGTCCTTACCATGGTATTTATAAAAGAGAGTTCTATCAATTGTACCTCTTGTGAAACCACTCTCTAGCAGAAATAGAGCAAGTGTTTCATACCAGGCCCTTGGAGCTTGCTTCACTCCATAGAGTGCTTTATCCAGTAAGTAGACATGATCTGGATACCTTGGATCAAAGAACCTTGGAGGCTGTTCAACATAAACTTCCTCTTCGAGTTCTACATTTAAGAATGCACTCTTCACATCCATTTGGAACATCTTAAACTTCTTGTGAGCATCATAGGCAAGAAAGATTCTTATTTCCTCTATCCTTGCATCTGGAGAAAATGTCTCATCATAATCAATGCCTTCTTGTTGTGAGTAACCCTTTGCAACCAGTCTTGCTTTGTTCCTTATAACAATGCCCTCACTGTCAGTTTTGTTTCTGGACACCCACTTTGTGCCCACTACAGATCTGTTCTTTGGTCTTGGCACAAGAGTCCAAATTTGTTCCTTTCAAACTCATTGAATTCCTCTTGCATTGTTGTGACCCAGTCAGCATCTTGCAGAGCTTCTTCAACCTTTTTAGGTTCAGTTTGAGATAGAAAAGAATGGTAGAGACATTCATATGGAGTGGCTTTTCTTGTTCTTACACCACTGTCAGGATTTCCAATGATTAAGTCAGGTGTGTGTGACTTAGACCATTTTCTTGTAGATGGAAGTTGACTCCTTGAAGATGAACCTCCTCCTTGATCCATGAATTCTCTGTTATTTCTTTGAGTAGTACCACTGTTGTTTCCTGATGCTCCCCCTGAATCAGTGTTCCCGTGGTTATCAATATTTGACTCATCAAAATTTGAGGAAGTTGAGTCTGATGATCTTTCTACTGATGTCTCTTAAGATGAATCACTTATTGTAGTCTCTGGATATGAGTTATGTTGCTCCCCTCAACATATGCTTCAGTTTTAGAAGAATTTCCACCCACCTGTGGAATCTCAGAGCTTTGAGTGATATCAGGACATATTGTATCAGAGTCAGGATTTAAAAGTTCAGCATCAGGTACTTTATTTTCAAATCTCAATTTGTCATGGTCATATGCATCTTCTAGACCTGTTATCTTCTTGTCATGTATAGATTTCATGACTGTTCTTGTTCTCAGATTGTAAACTCTGAAGGCTTTTGTAGTCAACAAATAACCTACAAATATTCCTTCATCAGCTTTCAGATCAAACTTGGTAAACTGCTTCGGATGAATTTTAAGAACAAAACACTTACAACCAAATATATGAAAGTATTTCAAATTTGGCTTCTTTCCTTTCACCATCTCAAATGGTGTTTTTCCATGCTTGTTGATCAATGTTGTATTTTGTGTAAAGCAAGTAGTTTGCACTGCCTCAGCCCAGAAGTAAGTAGGCAATCTTGCTTCCTCTAGCATGGTTCTTGCAGCTTCTATCAGAAATCTATTCTTTCTTTCAAAAACTCCATTTTTTGTGGAGTTCCAGGAGCAGAAAACTCTTGTTTTATCCCCTTGAGATTGTAGAACTCTTCCATAGAACTATTCTTGAATTCAGTTCTATTATCACTTCTGATGATCTTCACTTTGTATGTTGATCCTTTTTCCAGCTCCCTCACATGATCAAGAAGAATGGATGGAGATTCATCCTTGGTGTGTAGAAAATAGACCCATGTGTATCTTGCATATTCATCAACAATTACGAGTGCATACCTCTGCTTGGCAATTGACATTACATTCATTGGACCAAAGAGATCAACATGAAGTAGATGATATGGTTCGAGAATGGAGGATTCAATTTTACTCTTTGTTAGATATATTTGTGATATCATGTCTAATATGATTTGTTTAGTTTCAGAACTTAATATCAGGACTTACTGGAAATCAGGATTTACTGGAGACAGGAAGATATCAGAACTTAAGTTATCAGAACTTGTGATATCAGAACTTAAGGAAGGATATGCTTCAGAAGTAAAGTGCGGCTCATTTCTAGGAGAGGATCTGGACTAAAACAAAGGAAGATATGCTTTAGGAGTTGGACGACTAGAAGACTTGTAGAAGATAATATATGATTGATATATTTTAGGAAGAGATATATTTCATATCAATTAGAAGATATCTTGTAACTGTGTACTATATAAACACAAATTAGGGTTTACACTATATGTGTTATCATTCACGAGAAAGATTATTCATTGTAACCCTAGCAGCTCTTAGTGATATTGTTCATCACTGAGAGAGTAGTTTAACCTACTTTGTAACAGAGCTTATTATATTGAATAAACTTGATTACTGTTATATACTTGTGTTCTAAATCGATTTGATTGTATAAACACTGTATTCAACCCCCTTCTATAGTGTTGTATGATCTAAAAAGTGGTATCAAAGCATCTTTGTTGATAAACAAACAGTGAGATCCAATTTACAATCATGTCTGACGAAACACAAACTCCACCTAAGCCCACCAAAACTCAAGATACTCAAAACAATCAAACCCACGGTCGATATGAAAGTATTAGGGTTCCCATACTTAGAGCATCTGAGTATCCTATATGGAAGGTAAAGATGGCTATGTTTTTGGAAGCCACAAATCCAGAATACCTTGATAGAATAATGATGGACCATATAAGCCTACCAAGCTTCTGTTGCAGTTGCTGATCAACCAGTAAAGACCATACCAAAGGAGAAATGTGATTACACACCTGAAGACATCTCATCTATTGCCAAGGATGCAAGGTTAATGCATTTACTTCATAGTGCAATTGACAATGTCATATCAAACAGGGTAATTAGATGCAAGACTGCAAAGGAAATATGGGATGTTTTGGAGACAAGATGTCAGGGAATCGAAGCCATCAAAAAGAACAGGAAGATAATACTCACACAGGAGTATGAGCACTTTGACTCAAAATCTGATGAGTCACTAACTGACTTATATGACAGATTTGCCAAACTCTTGAATGATCTGTCACTGGTGGACAAGGAATATGATCTTGAAGATTCAAATCTAAAATTCCTTTTATCTCTTCCTGAAAATTGGGATTTGCAGTCTACTACCATAAGAGACAACTATGACCTTGCTGAAACTACTCTTGATGAAATTTATGGTATGCTCAAGACTCATGAACTTGAGATGGATTAAAGGAGCAAAAGGCATGGAAGAAAGTTGAAGACATTTGCACTTAAAACTGAGGTGGAATCTCCTAAAGTGGTTTTCTCAAAGAGGGGCAAAGGAAAGGCTCTCATCATACAGTCTGATTCAGAGTCATCATATTCTGATGATGATGATTCAGAATCTGAAAATTTATCTGAAGTGGATGTTGATGCAGAGATGATGCAACTGTGTGCTCTTATGGTGAAGGGTATCACAAATATAGCCTACAAGAAATTCAGAAAGGGTAAGAATTTTTCCAGGAAAGGTGGAAGTTCTGAAAAGAAAGGGTTCAGAAAGACTGAAGGCAAAGGAGGAAAATCTGATAGAGGAGACAACTCAAAAGTCAAATGCTACAATTGTGGTGAAAGAGGCCACATCTCTCCTGACTTCAAGAAAGGAAAAGGTGATAAAGGCCAGACACTTATCACAAAGAAGAAAAACTGGGCAGACACTTCAGATTCTGAAGAAGAGGTGAACTATGCTTTGATGGAAAATGCTGATAGCAGTTCTGGAACTGCTGAATTGAAGGTACCTCATTCAACTCTTGCTTTTCATACTGATGATATTTCTGAGCTAAGATTATATCTTAAAACCATGTTCATTAGTTTTAGAGATCAGACTTTAGAAAATGAAAGATTAAAATCTGAAAGTCTTGCTCTTAGAAACAGAAATGACTACTTAGAAAAAGAATTAGTTATATTTCATCAAACTCAGAAAGAAAGAGATGAGGCTTTGTATGTTAAAGATAAACTGCTAAAACTGAATAAATCTCTTAAATCTGAACTAGAAAAGGAAAAGGAGATAATCAAAACTTGGACTAACTCTGGAAGAACAACTCAAAAAATCTTAGAAAATGGAAATTGGAAAGAAGGACTAGGTTACCTAGATGATAAAGAAGAAAAGGAAACTGTGTCATCTAAACCAGACTTTAACAAGAAAGCTGAAAAGCCTAAAATTAATCCTGTCAAGTTTGTGTCAAATTCTGACAAGTCAAAATATGAAAAGATGAAACATAAGTCAAAGAAAAGTCAACTTCTGACAAATTAAAACAGGATAAACCAACTGTGGTAAATGTTGGCTTAATGACAAAGAAGCAGCTTAAGTATAAGCTGAAAGAGATTAAAAATGTGAACAAAGTAAAGGAAGCTAGGAAAAATAGGAATGGAAATGAAGGTGTGAATAATAGCAATAATTATATGCATGTTCCTAATGCTCATAGAAAGAAATGATATAATTGTGGAAACTCTAACCATCTTGCTTCTTTTTGCAGGAAAAATAAAGATATAAACTCTTTACCTCCTAGATCAGGAGTTAAGAGTCAGTCTGTTAGGTTTAAATCACAAAATCCTTATTTTCATTATGGTAGTTTATGGCATTCTATTTATACTTTTAAGGAATATTATAGTTTGTATAATGATTATTATCAAATAAAACCTTCTTTAAAGAAAGTTAGTGTAATTCCTTCTAGCGTAAATTCTGATGCAAAGTCTGATATAAAGTTTGTTAAAAATCATGTTAGCATAAACTCTAAAACAAAATCCGCTGCAAATGCTAACAAACTTAAAAAGGCCAAATGATCCAAGCAAGTCTGGGTCCTTAAAACTAACCAATAGTGGTCTTTGTGATTGCAGGACAACAGGAAAAACATCCTGATTCTGGACAGTGGATGTTCAGGACATATGACTAGAACTAAAGCCCTGCTATCAGACTTTATGGAGAAAGTTGGCCCAGGAGTTTCTTATGGAGATGGCAACATGGGAAAGACTCTGGGATATGGAAATATCAATCTTGGGTATGTCATAACTGAATCAGTAGCTCTTGTCTCAGGACTTAAACACAATCTGCTAAGTGTGAGTCAAATATGTGACAAAGGTTATCATGTGGATTTTTTTGAAGAACACTGTGAAGTTGTAAGTAATTCTACAGGCAAGGTGGTTCTGAAAGGTTACAGACATGGTAACATATATGAAGCCAGACTTTCAACAAATTCTGATGGTTCTGCAATCTGTCCGTTAAGCAGAGCATCAATTGAAGAAAGCTGGAATTGTCACAATAGACTCTCTCATTTAAATTTCAACAACATAAATGAGCTATTAAAGAAAGATCTTGTGAGAGGACTTCCAAAATCAGTATTTGCTCATGATGGTCTTTGTGACTCATGTCAGAAGGCAAAACAAAAAAAATCTTCATTCAAGAGCAAAACTGAATCCTCAATTCTTGAGCCTTATCACTTACTGCATGTTGATCTATTTGGTCCAGTCAATGTCATGTCTATTGCAAAGAATAAATATGCTATGGTTATAGTGGATGAGTTCACAAGATACATTTGGGTGTATTTTTTGCACAAGAAGAATGAAACTACATCTACTCTAACTGATCATATCAAACAGCTGGATAAGTTGGTCAAAGATTCTGTTAAAATAATAAGAAGTGATAATGGTATTGAGTTCAAGAATTCAATCATGGAAGAGTTCTGCAAAGAGCATGGAATAAAGCAGGAATTTTCTGCACCTGGAACTCCACAGCAGAATGGAGTTGTAGAAAGAAAGAACATGACTCTTATTGAAGCTGCACGAACTATGCTTGATGAAGCAAAGCTACCAACCTATTTTTGGGCTGAAGCTGTATAGAGTGCTTGTTTTACACAGAATGCTAAACTCATAAACAAGCATGGAAAAACACCATATGAGATGGTGAAGAAAAAGAAGCCAAATATGAAATATTTTCATGTATTTGGATGCAAGTGTTTTGTTCTTAAGACTCATCCTCAACAGCTGTCAAAATTTGATCTAAAAGTTGATGAAGGAATTTTTGTTGGATATCCACTTTCCACAAAATCCTTCAGTGTCTACAATCTAAGAACAAGGATTGTCATGGAATCTATCAATGTATCTTTTGATGATAAAATGATTACTGGACTTGAAGATTTCAATGATCATGATCAGCTGAGATTTGAAAATGAAGATGTAAATTCTGATTCTATAAATTCTGATGACCTAAATCCTGATCATGTAAGTTCTGACGGGTTAAATTCTGATGTCATTGAAACTGTGGTAATTGCTCCAAAGGAAAATGCACCTGTTCAGGGGGAGCAAGCTGATGATCATACCACATCTCAAGACTCTCAAGAAGCATCAGAACCAGTCACTGGCTCTTCAAGTTCTGATTCAACAAGTTCTGATGAGCCAAATTCTGATAATTCTGGAAACTCTAATTCTTCAATTCCTGAAGGATCCAACTCAAATTCTGGAATCTCAGAGAGCATAACTTCAGGGGGAGCATCAGAAAATGCTGATGGAGACAACATGAATCATGGTGGAGGATCCAATTCTAGAGATCAACTTCATCTGTAAGGAAGTGGACTAAATCACACACACCTGATTTAATAATTGGAGATCCTGAAGCAGGTGTCACAACTAGAACATCAACAACAAATGAATATTTCTATCATTCTTTTCTATTTCAGACTAAACCAAAGAAAGTGGAAGAAGCTCTTCAAGATGCTGATTGTACAAAATGGGTGTTCAGAAATAAAACTGACAGTGATGGCATAATTACAAGAAATAAAGCAAGGCTGGTTGCTAAAGGTTGCTCTCAACAGGAGGGTATTGACTATGATGAAACATTTGCTCCAGTTGCTAGATTGGAAGCCATAAGAATCTTTTTGGCTTATGTTGCTCACAAGAAGTTCAAAGTGTTTCAAATGGATGTGAAAAGTGCTTTTCTCAATGGAGAATTGGAAGAAAATGTATATGTTGAACAACCTCCAGGCTTTGTAGATCCAAAATTTCCAAATCATGTCTATAAGCTTGATAAAGCACTTTATGGTCTTAAGCAAGCTCCTAGAGCATGGTATGAGACTCTGACTCAGTTCCTTCTAGGAAGTGGATTTCACAAAGGCACAATTGACAAGACTTTATTCTACCTCAACCATGGAAAGGACTTACTTTTGGTACAGATATATGTTGATGATATCATCTTTAGCTCTACAAATGCAAAACTTTGTGAAAGATTTTCCAAATTAATGCACTTAAGATATCAAATGAGTATGATGGGAGAACTTAGCTATTTTCTGGGACTTCAAGTCAAGTAAACTGAAGAAGGTACTTTCATAAATCAATCCAAGTACACCAGAAATTTACTCAAGAAGTTTGGAATGCAAGACAGTTCTACTGCATCAACTCACATGGCCACTGCCACCAAGTTGGAAAAAGATACTAGAGCATTAGTATATATTACTAACTACAGAGGTATGATTGGCTCTTTACTCTATTAAACTGTAGGTAGACCTGATATCATGTATGCTACCTGTCTTTGTGCAAGATTTCAGGCTGATCCAAGAGAACCTCATCTAATAGTTGTGAAAAGAATTTTCAAGTACCTCAAGGGTACAACTAATCTAGGATTGTGGTATCCCAGGGAATCAGATTTTAAGCTAATAGGTTACTCAGATGCAGATTTTGCAGGATGCAAAATAGACAGGAAAAGCACTAGTGGAAGCTGCCAATTTCTTAGAGGCAGATTGGTTTCTTGGTTTAGCAAGAAATAGAAATCAATTTCCACATTAACTGCAGAAGCAGAATATATTGATGCAGGAAGCTGTTGTGCACAGATTCTTTGGTTGAAGGATCAGCTACTGGACTCTCGGTTAGAATTTTCTAAAATACCTATTTACTGTGATAATCAAAGTGATATTGCTATGACAGGAAATCCAGTTCAACACTCAATGACAAAGCACATCAGCATTAGGTACCATTTCATAAGGGAACATGTGATGGAAGGTATAGAGGAATTGTATTTTTTTTCCAACAGATCAACAACTAGCAGATATTTTCACAAAACCACTATGTGAAGCTACTTTTACAAGACTGGTAAATGAACTTGGAATGGTTTCAGGTTCTTTCTCAAAATCTGTTTAGTTTTTGTTCTCATACATCAGACTTTATGATCAGTATTTACAGATTTTCTTATCTCAATGAAATATGTGCTTAAATTGTTACATATTAAACACTGCTTGTTATCTGATGTGATTCTATAAACTCTGAAAGTGTTTTGAATGTTCTGTGACTATTCAATCCAATGAGGATTATCTTGTTAGATGTTGACTTAGTAGTCTTTAACAAACTATGTATCCCATGTTTGAATTAGTTGTTTATGTGGAAATCAATAACACAAGCAAATTCTGATTTTGATCTTAGTCAAATTTACTTTGTGTATCTTATTACTAAGTCACAAACTAGATTATTGCTTCTTATCTGTCAAATTCTGATGTCAGTAAATCTTAAGGATGAACTACATGCTTGATAAGCCTCACTTATCTGAAGAAAACAAAAGAAAAGAAAAATTGAAATCAAGTACTCCTTTGAGATCTAGAGTAAATATGTGAGAGGGAAGATCCAAGTGCATTGCTGGTATTAAGTTATATGCATTAGAAAAGCAAATTGATTTTTCTTGGTGATTTTTCACATTCTCTGATTACTGGAAAAATATTCTGATAATAGCATAAATTCTGATGGCAGTTGTAACTCATTTACACTGAGAAGCCACTGTCTAAAGAATTTCAAAAGATGCATAAAATAAGCACAAACAGTTGAGGTGGATTCTTGCATAACTTTATTCTACAGTAGACTTCACAATTCAAGATAGATTTTAAGCATTTTTCTTAGTTATGCCTTATTTCTAAGATATACTGAAGTTTATTAGACTTTAATACTTATTTGATCATTTGCACATACACACACTATCACTCCATATGAATGATGAAAATTACTGTAGTGATTAAGTTATTTCTGATAAACAGTTAAGTATTATTTTTATAAATTCTGAGGACAAGTTCTAATTATATTTTGATGATTAAACTCTGAAGATACCAGTCAGTATTTGTGTGAAGAATCACAGAAACAGTCATTTACTTTTTGAGTACAGAAGCCATGTTCTGATGACCGTTAAATTCTGATAAAAGTCAAGTTCTGATGCAAACTCTGATGCTTACGTGTCACATTTTAATTGCTTGACTTATTTTTAGTATTTACTATAACGATTATATTTCACAGGAAAGTAATTAAGTGAGATAAAAATAGTGATAATCATTTGGTTAATGGGTTGCGTGTTTGTTTTGGTAACCGCATGTGAGCAATAATTACTGCACGTTTACCGTGCCCACTAATAATGTTTTGACTGTTTACATGCTGCCATGTGTAAAATGTTGGTTTTACTTCCAAAAAGAGTCGTTGAGTGGAAAGAGTATAAATATTAGAGATAAAAGATTATCAAATCTTTTAACTTCTCTCTTATCTTATCTCTTATTTCTTTTACCCTCTCTCTCTCTCTTTTTCTCTCTATTTTCTGACGGACTTTCTTACAGGCATTTTTTTAAACACCTTGCAAACACATAACTTTTCACTTAGTTTCTCACAGACATGGCACCAAAGGACCTTATCTATGATGGAGCCAAGTTTGTTCCCAACAACTACATGGTTATTCTCAACAAGGACGAGGCTCCTTCAGAGCTTCACTTCATTCAAGACTTTCTATCTCGAAGTGAAATTGGGTATGCTCTGACCCAACCACAGATTCTCGCAGGCAAGAAAATTTTGGAGTTTTGGAGGTCGGGAGTTTATGATGATGGTGGTGAAAATGGGTCCCCAAGCATCATTTTTACAATAGGGGAAGATGAGCACTTGGTAACCTTGTCCACTGTTTGACAAGCATTGCATTTACCAGAAAACTGTACTTTCAGTTCACAAGTTGGGGAGTCAGCTCTTCAAAATATGATGGCAAATCTTGGGTATGAAAAATATTTGTCCAAGCTGAGACAATTGAAGAGGCCCTACATCAGGAGGGAGTTGAGCTTCTTTTTCGACTGTATTACCAAGGCCTTTGCCAACAAATGCTCCAACTTTGATGTTATTCCAATAATGAGTCAGCAAATTGGGTATGCCCTTCTTAATCAAACTCATTTTGATTATACTAATGCTATTTTGGGTTTTATAGGTGATAGGATGAAAGAAGATAGCAACACAGTATATTTTGCTAGATTTTGTCAGCTTATATATAATTTCTGTTGTTCTGATGCACCTCAAAACTTTAATGAGACAATTGAACCCTTTAAACTTCACAAAAGGGCTTTCACATACTTATTATCTGCTAATAATAAGAAGAATGTACTAAGACCCCTCCAAATTCCTCAATCTGTAAAACAGTTCTTAGTAAATTCTGATCCTCACACATACAGTACCATATACCCTGATGTAGCACCAGCACAACCTCCACCTACACAACCTTCCAATACTCAACCACAGCCTCCCATCAGAACCTACTTTCAACCAGCACAATCCTCTCAACCATATTCATCAGCACCTACTATCAGAACCTCACCTCTCAAATCCAAACCAACCTCTGGTACTTCTCAAAAGGGGCCAGTTGTAAAATCTGACAAATCCTCTAGACCTGAAAGGACTATCTCTATGCCTAAATCTCCACGAAGGAGAAGAAGAAGGATTATTCTGAGGGATGAATCTGATGAGGATGATCAAGTCCAGGTTCCTGCATCAGAACCTGTGCCAAAAGAAGCTGAAAATATAATTTTTCAAAAGGAGGTAGAAGCTGAAGAGGTAACTCCTCAGAAATAGAATGAAGCTGAGGGTTCTGGGATTTTGAAAAGAAAAAGACTTTCAAGTTCTGATGCTACTCAAGCAACCCCTTCACAACCAAAGTACAGATCAAAGAAGAAGAGAGCAGGTGTGAAAATTACACAAGCTCAATATGAGGATGTTGAAGAAGCTGAGGAAGGGGATCAGGAATCTCTGATCTCATCAGAACCTATTGTAATTGAAGACCATCCAGCACCTGAAGACACTGTTCATGACACAGTGATCACACCTCTTATCTCTCCACTCAAAGAAACTGCTATAGTTGAAGATTTAGGATTAAGTCCTGAAATTGACATTCACAGGCTGAATATTCCAACTGTCTTGTTTCTGGAAGCACCACCAGCACAAGTGTCAACTCCACCTGTTTCTCCATTAAATGCTGAAATTCCTAATACTCCAATTCTGGATTTGGAACCTGAAGATCAGAATTTGGAAACAGAAGCTCCAGGATCTCCTTCAGTAACACACACTCTGCTGTTATCAGAAAATGATGGGATTGTATCATATTCTGGAGATAGTGCTCCAGCAAGTGCTCCAGTAAATGCTCCAATTCTTGGGAAGGAGGCACTGCTTAAGTTTGTTGAAGAAGATGCTCCTGTTCCATGGGAGGAAACTTTCAGAGGAGTTGAGTGGACAAAGAAGTGGAATGAACCTAACTTCATTCCTAGCTCATATGTTCTGTCAGAGCATATTTTAAAAGCTGATGAGTTGCTGACAAGTTCTGATTTTAAGCAACAACTTAAAGTTACTGCTCTCAGTACTAAAAATCTTCAAGGTCTACACTCCAAGACTCATGAAAAGGTTGATAAACTTCAGGAAAATGCTGATAAACTGAACCTGATACTCAAGCTAGACAAGAATAGGTTTATCAGACCGATTCATGAAAAAGTGGAAGCTATTGAGGAAGTTCAAACTGAATCAAGCCTCTCAACAGAAACAGCTCAATGAAATCCAATCTTCAGTGGAACTTCTTCTTTCTCTACTTCTGTCAGATGATGCCAAAAAGGGGGAGAAGGTAGTTAAGTCCAAATGCTCAATTAGCAAATCACTGAAGAAAAAGGATGATTCTGAAGATGACCAGGGAAACCCTAGCAAGGGAAAAGGTCAAGGTCAAGGCAAGCAAAGTAGCAAAGTTTCTTCACAAAAACTAATTTCTGATTCTAGCAAATCTTCTATACAGAAGAATTCAAGTTCTGAAGTTGTGAATGCTCAAACTCTGATAGCAAGTTCTGATAATCAAATTCTGATGAAAAAGTCTGATGTTCTGATTCAATCTGGAAGTCAAGATTCTCAGAAGTTTTTACAAACTCTGAAGCTTAAAGGAAGGGATACTACTGTCTACTATAAGGATCCCAAGATTCAGACTCTTGATGAAGAAATTGCTAAAAGATTGTTTCTGAAGCATAATCCTGGAATGGATTTAGAGACTTTAAAGGAAAAAAAAGCTTGATTTGCTGCTGAGAAGAAAAATCCTAAATCTAAAGCTTCTAATGCAAAGAAGCCTCCCACACCTAAAGAGAAAGGTATTGTGATAAAAGAAAGATCTGCCACAGAGTTTCCTAGATCAAGTACTAGATCTCTAACTACTACTGATCCTAAAGACAAGGGAAAAGGAAAAGTTGGGGAGACGGGCAAGAAACAGGAAATGAAGATTCCTCAAATTCTGATGGATCATGTATGCAAGTTGATTGAAGTCTTTGATGATGCTACTGCAGAAGATGAAACTGTTGAAACTCTGAAAAGAAGAAAGATGACAGAAGTATCTAAGACAACCTCTGACATAGCTCAAGTTGTTCAGAGTGAAGATATTTCAGAACAGCAAGCTATAGAAGAGTCTGCAAATCCTGAACAAGTCATCAAGACTTCAACCTCTGACAGAGCTCAATTGATTTGAACAAGATGACAGTTACTGATAAGAAGAAACTCCTATGGAAAAATGTTAAACCATCAGATCCTAAGAAAAGTCAACTGCTATCTGATTTCATGACTGTTGGATTGAATGCCAGAGAAGCAAGAGACGGATCTGGGTTAGAATCAAGTGAAGCCAAGATCAAAACAAGAGTTGACGTAACTATCAAAGATCCATTTTTATTAACTGACAAACCACTTGAGGAAGTTACACAGAAACACCTTGACAAGGTTATATTTGTTCAAGTGGTACTGGATGCTCATGATATAGTAATGTCAAGGAAAAGCTGATTATATTTCTTAAAGATGGAAGAACATACCGAATGTCAGAATCAAATATGCTGAACAAATCTCTTAAAGAACTTCAATTCTTTCATTATCTTTTGGAGTTAAAGTCTGAGGTTACCAGAAAATGGTCAAATTTCATGATGAAGACCATAAGGGATAAAGACAGAATCTCTGGATCAAGGGTTGCCGAATTTATTCCAAATATAGCTGAAGATGATGGAAGAGAAATTCCAATGAAGAAGAATTCTGCTAAGATGGAAGTTATTCTGAAAGAAAAATGTCTAAGCTACAATGGAGACTCTTCACATCCCAGAGTTATAAGACTTGGTGATGGATTGGAAGAAATCACATTTCAGCACTTAGGACTGCCATCTACCAGATTGGAAGTCAAGATGAAGAACTGAAGCAAGTCAAGGCTACATTAGCTCAAGTCCTGAGAAATGCAGAAGAAAAGCTGATATCAAACTTTGTGAAGAATCATTTTGGATTTAGGTTGATTCAGTAAGATTGGTAAAAGCTGCAAGGACTGTAAGTTGTAGTTAGTTGTCTAAATAAACTCTCATTACATTTGTACTTAAATATTTTTGACATCATCAAATCTATTAACTTGTATATTTTTCATAATTTACAAGTTGGGGGAGATTGTTAGATATATTTCTGATGTCATGTCTAATCTGATTTGTTTAATTTCTGAACTTAATATCATGACTTATCAGGATTTACTAGAAATCAGGATTTACTGGAGACAGGAAGATATCAGAACTTAAGTTATCAGAACTTGTGATATCAGAACTTAAGGAAGGATATGCTTCAGAAGTAAAGTGCGGCTGATTTCTAGGAGAGGATCTGGACTAAAATAAAGGAAGATATGCTTTAGGAGTTGGACGAATAGAATACTTGTAGAAGATAATATCTGATTGATATATTTTAGGAAGAGATATATTTCATATCAATTAGAAGATATCTTGTAATTGTGTACTATATAAACACAGATAGGGTTTACACTATATGTGTTATCATTCACGAGAAAGATTATTCATTGTAACACTAGCAGCTCTTAGTGATATTGTTCATCACCGAGAGAGTAGTTTAACCTACTTTGTAACAGTGCTTATTATATTGAATAAACTTGATTACTGTTACATACTTGTGTTCTAAATCGATTGGATTGTATAAACACTATATTCAACCCCTTTCTATAGTGTTGTGTGACCTAAAACTCTTGAAAGAAGTTTTCCTTTGCTTGGCTTTATGGCATGAATCACATAAGCCCTCAGGAGTAAACACTACATTGGGCAGTCCTCTCACAAGATCTTTCCTTACAAGTTCATTAATATTGTTGAAGTTTAGGTGAGAATGTTTTTTATGCTAGTTTCGGCTGTCTTCCACAGATGCTCTACTCAGTAGACAAACTTTTGAATTATCAATTCTTGTGGAGACCCTGGCTTCATATAAACTACCATATCTCACACCAGTCAATGTGATCTTGCCATTAGACTTACTGATAATTTCACAATGCTCCTTATAAAAGTTGACATGGTAACCTCTGTCACAGATTTGACTCACACTAATCAGATTATGATTGAGTCTTGCAACTAGAGCTACATTTTCAATGATGATATTTCTAACTTTGATTTTGCCATATCCCAAAATTTTTCCTAAGTTGTTATCTCCATAAGAAACGCTTGGGCCAACCTTCTCCTCAAATTCTGATAGCAGGGATTTATAACCAGTCATATGTCCTGAGCATCCACTGTCCAAGACTAGAACATTCGTCATGTCACCCTGAAATTGGTAATTTGAATCATTTATTGTTTTCAAGGACCCGGACTTGCTTGGATCCTTTGGTCTTTTTAAGTTTGTTAACATATGCAGTAGATTACTTCATATCAGAATTTATGTTAACATTCTTACTATCAGTATTTATACATGCAGATTTAGATTTTTCTTTAATTAAAGAGAGTTACAGTTTATAATAATCATAATACAAATTGTGACACTCTTTACATGTATAAATAGAATGCCAAACAGTTCCATAATAAAAATAAGGACTCTATGGTTTATATTTAATTATTTTATTCCTAAACTCTGATTTGGAAGAAACAGTACTTATCATTCTATTCTTCTTGCAAGAATTAGAAAAATGATTACTGTTACCATAGTTTGAACATGTCTTTCTAGGTACATTAGGCGGGGTTACATAATTTCCATTCTTATTAACACCTACCTTGCTATTCCTATTTTTCCTAGACCTTTTCCTCTTGTCTTTCATGTGTAGATCTTTTAACTTTTGCTTAAGCTATTTCTGAGTCATTGAACCAATATTTACTGAGTTTGTGTGAACTTGTTCACTCTTTTCAGTAATTAAGTTTGATCTAGGTGCTGAGGTAGTACCTTCATCATGAATTGACTTAACAAAATTAGCACTAGGATTAAACTTAATTGTCTTTATTTGAACCTTGTTCAATTTGACCTTGCTATCAGTTTTTATTGGTTCTGTTATTTCAGTTTCTTTTCCACTTTCCTTACCAGAATTAGATCTAGCTGAGTATCCTAATCCTGATCCTCAACAACTAATCTCTAGAATTTCCTGAGTTGATTTTCCTGAGTTAGTCCAAAGTTTAATGACTTCTCTTTCTTTAGCTAGCTCATTTTCTAGATATGCATTATTTTTCTAACAATTTTTCTTTAACATAAACAACATAATCTCTTTCTTTTTGAATTTCTAGCATGGAAACAACTCAGCTTCTAGGTAATCATTCCTTTTCTTTAGCATATAGTTTTCACTCTTGATTTTATTGTTCTCTAAGGTTTGATCCCTAAAACTAACATGCAAAGACTTAAGAAATAATCTTAACTCATAGATATCATCAGTATCAAAAATAAGAGTAGACTGAGGTATCTTTAATTCAGCATTGTCATTCTCAGCATCAGCTTTTGCCATGAGAGCATAATTCACTTCATCATTTGAGTCTGATGAATCATCCCAGTTTCTCTTCCTTGAGATCAAGGCTTGTTTCTTCTCAGCTCTGGGTTTTCTGCAGTCATCTGCAAAGTGTCCAATTCCATCACAGTTGTAACATCTCTCTTTTGACTTGTCAAGTTTTCCAGATCCTGATTCCTTATTTCTCCTGTTGTTCCTCTTATCAGAGTATGTGAAACTGGAGCCTTTCCTGGAAAATCTTCTCCCTTTCCTGAAGTTCTTGTAGACCATCTTCTTGAAGCTTTTAACCAGTAGGGCAGCCATTTGTTCCATATCTTCATTATTTTTATGATCACTGTCAGTATCTAATTCAATATCAGGATTTGAGTCATCATCATAATTTGATGATTCAGTATATGACTTAGCAATCATGGTTTTCCCTTTGGAGTAGCTTTTCCTCCTAGCTTTCTCCTCTGACTTCTCTTCAAATTTGAGTGCAACTGGTCTAGCTTTTGATCCTTTCCTCTTGCTTCTTTGCTCCGTCTCTAGTTCATGAGTTTTCAAAATTCAGTAGATCTCATCTAGAGGAGTTTCATCAAGTTCATATTTATCCCTTATTGATGTGACCTTATAGTCCCACTTATCAGGAAGAGCAAGTAGGAACTTCAGGTTTGATTCCTCCAAATCATATTCTTTGTCGATAAGGGATAAGTCATTCAACAACTTTTGAAATCTGTCATCGATCTCAGTTAAGGACTCATTATCCCTTGAGTCAAAGTGCTCATATTCTTAAGTAAGTACTGTCCTCTTGTTCTTCTTGATATCAGTTGTACATTGACACTTTACTTCTAAAGTATCCCATATCTCTTTTGATGTCTTATATCCAATGACTCTATTGGACATAATACTATCAATACTGTTATACAGGATGTGTCTGACCTTAACATCCTTCATGATAGATGAAATATCTTCAGGAGAGTAGTCCTTCCTGTCTTTATCTATCATCTTCTCTGGTTCTCCTGCAACCAAAACAGCTACCTTCATTGGTTTGTGAGGACCATCATAGATCCTGTTTAGATATTCAGGATTTGTGGCTTCCAAGCACATGGTCATCCTGACTTTTCAAATTGGATATTCATGTACTTTCAGGATGGGCACCTTGATTGCTTCATACCTACTCATGTTGCTGCTTATTTGTGATGTGGCTGGGGGTTGTGGCTTCAGATTCAGGTTATGTGTTTCTTCTTCTCCTTTGTCTGACATGGTTGATTAATCTTCAGATCTTAAACTGTTTGTACGTTCACAGCAAGCTCTGATACCAATTGTTAGGCCCTTAATCAACTGTAGGGGGGTGAATACAGTTAATACAATCAATTTGACAAAGCTTCAACAAAATTAATAGTTTTTATATTGACTGATAAAAACTTATTACAATCATACTATCTCAAAAGGATGAACAAATGTCCTTGAGAGCTACTAGGTTATGCAAAAGATATAACAATATCGCAATATATATAGCATGAACCTAGTCTGTGCTTTATATAGAGCACTATTAGTCGCTAAACACGCGTTAATATTTCACGCAAGTATACGCGATCGCAATTAATATCGAATTATTTCTAGTTCGTTCCCTCAGAGACTGGTTTAGGTTAACTTGTGATTTATGCACTTATACAACAATGATATGGCTATTATTCAATGCTAAGACGAATAACAATTTGGGTTTTGATTATACTACGATTAACTATTGAGAATTATACTAGAGAACATTAACTAAAGAGATTAAAGAGAGTTGAATAATATATGACACCAACATGGGATTCTAACTTTATTAAGTACTTCATTCAATAGCCTTTTCGTTCTTAACCTTAGCATGTAATGGTGTTAGAAATATATTGTGAACTTGATGATAAGTTAAACAAATCACCTTAGTAGATTTAACTTAGTGAATTTTGTAGCACTCGATGGATGATCTAATATAGTCCCGACAGATGAACTTTACAGTCCCGACAGATGACAGATTAACATTCATCGAGTGAGTAGCTTATGTAATAATAAGAAATGTAGCACATCTCTGCAAACAACATGTATTAGTCAAGTAGATTGCTTAGGAATTTGCACGTCATGTTGACTACTAGATTGATATACTGAAAAGGTTGATTAATTGTAAATATGAGATTTTTGTAATTCTGTATAAGTGAAATGGAGTCAAGTGACAAACAGACACCCGACGGATGATCTACAAGACTCCCGACGGGTGATCAACAAAGCTTCCCGACGGATGACAAGCATAGACCCGACGAATGATCAAATTCAAATAGTTGTTGACAGTGACAACACATTTACATGTGTCGGGTGTTTGCAAAAGGAATGTGGCAGTCTGTTAAGTAGGAATTTGAGAACAAAGAAGCATTACCATTTCCATGCAATTGTGAAGATATTCAAAGATGCTGGAATAGAGTAGTGAAGTAGCATGGAGTTAGACTAAATATGTTTTATTTTATTATCTTGTCTTATTGTCATGTAAACTTGGTGACATATAAACCAAGTGTAGCGAGTAGAACAATTAACTAAGCAGATATATTTTCAGAGAAACATATCAAGCTAAATCCTGCAAGCATTTCTTTGTAGTTTAGTTGTTCAAACTTGTAAGCAGCTGTGAGCTTTTCAAGCTTCACAGGGTTCTCATTTTATATATATATATATATATACCTGGTGGATACTTTCGAATCCACCAGAAATTCTTAAAACCTTTTGTTTTTACTACCTAGTGTTTTGATTTCTATCATCTTTTTATTCCGCTCAACTGCTAATCAAACACTGTTATATTTATCAAGTTAGAACTGTTTTAAAATATGAAAAAGTAGTCAGAGTTACATTCAACCCCCCTTCTGTAATTCTTGTTGTATTGTTAGGGAATAACAATTGGTATCAGAGCAAGCTCTTGAAGTACAAAGAGTGTAAAGATCACAACAAACAACAAGATGAACAAGAAGGATGTTGGAGTCAAAATTCCATTTTTGGACAAAGATAATTATCACCACTGGAAGGTAAAGATGCACCTACATCTTCTTTCCCAAGATGAGGCCTATGTGGATTGCATAGAAAGAGCTCCTCATGTACCAACGAGAGCTGCAACTGGCAATGATCCATCTGTTCCAAAACCTAGGCATGAATGGTCAGACCCTGATATTGAGCAAGTCAAGAAAGATAAGAAGGCCATGAATATATTGTTCAATGGAGTTGATGGTGATATGTTTGATAACATTATTAACTGTAAAATAGCCAAAGTGGTTTGGGACACAACCCAGATTATTTGTGATGGTACTGAGCAAGTAAGGGAGAACAAGATACAGCTACTGATTTAGCAATATGAGCATTCACCGTAAAGAAAGTGAGTATCTCACTGATATTTTTAGTAGATTTCAAAAGCTACTAAATGCTCTGAAGTTGCATGGAAGAGTCTATCAAACAAAAGACTCTAACCTCAAGTTCCTTAGATCTCTTCCAAAGGAGTGGAAGCCAATGACAGTCTCATTGAGAAATTCACAGGATTATTGGGAATTCACCTTAGAGAGACTGTATGGCATCCTGAAAACTTATGAGCTTGAAATAGAGCAAGATGAGAGGATGGAGAAAGGAAGAGGAAAAAGAGGATCCATAGCATTGGTTGCTGAGTTAGAGAAGGAGAAAGAGATGAAGGTAGAAGCTGTTGAGTCTACATCAAAGGTCTATGAAAGCAAGGGTAAAGGGCTGGTAGCTAAAAATGAAAAATCACTTGAGCCAAGATGACATGGATGATATTGATGAACATCTAGCATTCCTATCCAGAAGATTTTCCAAGCTCAAATTCAAAAAGAATTTTGGAGCAGCCAAGCCAAATAGAAACATGGTGGATAAATCCAAATTCAAATATTTCAAATGTGGCTTGGCAGGGCATTTTTCCAGTGAGTGTAGAAAGTCTGATTATAACAAGAAGAAGTTTGAGCCTGTTGACTATAAACATAAATACTTCGAGTTGCTCAAACAAATGATGAAACAGAAACAAGCTCTTCAAGCAATCAGGTAATCACCACTAACCTAACACATTTATCTAAAGCTGAGTCTAGGATGCAATAAATGACATGTCCACAGAATTATATCACCTGCGTGTTATACTTAAGTCCCTCACTAAGGAAAATGCTAAAATTAAATAAATTAACTTGTTTTTGAATGAGAGGAATAATGTGCTAGAGTCTCAGTTTATTGAATTTGAGAAATTGAGAATTGAGTGTAAGATTGCTAAGGATGAATTAACTGAGTCCTTGAAGAAAGAAGAGATTCCAAATAAGCATCCTGAACGAGAACATGAAGTGATCAAGGCATGGAAATCATCCAAAGATGTTCATGCTCAAATCACTAAAGTTCAAGGTATTGAGTCCTTTTGTGATGCAGCCTGGAAGAAGAGTAAAGAGAAGCTTAAATCCAATTTGGTTGAAGGATTGTTGACAGATGTGGACTCGACGGATGATAAAAATCATCCATCGAATAATCAAAAGGATTATCCG
Organism: Apium graveolens; assembly: GCF_009905375.1. Lineage (NCBI taxonomy): Eukaryota > Viridiplantae > Streptophyta > Magnoliopsida > Apiales > Apiaceae > Apium > Apium graveolens. The sequence continues at coordinate 72,845,030 of NC_133656.1, read as the reverse complement.
TCGTGTGATAAAGAGCCACATCCTTCGGCTGTGAGTAAACCTGTTAGCAAAGATAAGTTAGCTAAATTGAATGAGAAATATCGAGCAGTCTCTAAGAACTTTATTCCAGGAGAATCAAGTCAAGTCAGAAAGGAAAAGAAAGTTAATATTGGTCATATGTCCATCAAGCAATTGAATGAAATATTAGAAAAGATTGAGGTTAAAACAGAAGCTAAAAAGAAAAACAATAGAAATGGGAAAGTAGGAATTAACAAGCATAACAACTACACACCTGATAAATATGCTCCAAGAAAAATCTGTTTTAGGTGTGGTAGTGTTAATCATCTGCCTGTTAATTGCAAACTTGTCATGCCTACTCCTATGTCTGCACCCTCTTCTTTTCCCAACATGACTGCCATGCCTACCATGCCTATGAATGCTATATCTTCTCAGAATATGAATGCACAATTTTCTAATATGCCATTTGCACCTAATCCTTATTATGCTGCATTTAGTATGCCTCAAATGCCATTCAGCTTGCCTTACTGAAATAACATGTTTGCAAATAGCATGCCTTTTCTTGTTAATCAAAATGTGCATGACAATTCTATTCTAATGACTGGTTTCAAAGGTCCAACTCAGATGACTAAGGATGAATCAGAAATTCCCAAGTCAAATGAGATCAAACCTAAGAAACCAAAGAAGAAAGCTAACAAGGCAGGAACCAAGGAAACTTGGGTACCAAAATCAACTTGATTTGATTTTGATGTGTGCAGGGAAACAGAAAGGATATTTGGTATCTGGATAGTGGTGGGTCAAGGCACATGACCGGAGATTCTACCCTGCTCACTGAGTTCGAGGAAAGAGCTGGCCCAAGTATTACTTTTGGAGATGACAGCAAGGGTTACACTATGGGATATGGCTTAATTTCAAAAGACAATGTCATCATTGAAGAGGTTGCCCTAGTGGATGGTCTCAAGCATAATTTGTTGAGTATCAACCAGCTTTGTGATAAGGGACACTCAGTAACTTTCAGTTCAGAAGCCTGTGTTGTGACAAACAAAAAGAGCAACAAAGTGGTTCTCACTGGAGTGAGAAAAAGGAATATGTATCTAGCTGACTTCAACTCATTAAATGCAGAATCTGTCACTTGTTTTCTCAGTAAAGCAAGTCAAGATGAAAGTTGGCTATGGCACAACAAGCTGTCTCATCTAAACTTCAAGACCATGAATGAGCTGGTCAAGAAAGAACTGGTTAGAGGTATTCATAAAGTGGAGTTTACTAAGGATGCATTGTGTGATGCCTGCCAGAAAGGAAAGAAGATCAAAGCATCATTCAAGAAGAAGCTTGATTTAACAATTGAAGAACCTTTGCAATTGTTACACATGGATTTGTTTGGACCAGTCAATGTGTTGTCCATCTCAAGGAAAAGATTTTTCCTAGTAATTGTGGATGATTTCTCAAAGTTCTCTTGGACATATATCCTAAAGTCTAAAGATGAAGCTAGTGAAATCATCATCAATCACATAAGGCAAGTCAACTGTAATGACCGAGAAATTACGCTTATATTATATTATAATAAAGATAAATTATGTGTATTATTATGTGATTAAATGTGTTGAGTCATTAAACCCTAACTGCTATGTGTTACGAGTTGTCTGTTTTGATCCAAACGTGTTTTGGATATTTATTGAGTGTTTTATCGTAAGTTATATATTTTATATCAACACCCGTTCAGCTCAGACAGTGTTTTAATAGCCCGTATTTCAAACAAAATTATTGGCCTTATTTTGCCAAAAACAACCTATACCATATCGCTATTTTGAACCCCTAGACGTTTTACAAATTTACCTCTTTCGTGAAAAATGACTTTTCCGGACCCCTTCGGGTACCAAAACCCCCCACAAAAATCATATTTTTATTTTTATATGATCATGGAATTATCATATCTTATTTTTCTTTGTATTATTGTAATATTCACAATTTTGGGGAATTTTTGACATTTATTTTGTATTTATTGGATATTTAAAAATTCATTATTAATACCCAAAAATTATAAAAATTGGGGCCAAATATTTTTATTAGGTGTGTAATTAGCCCCTTAATTTTATTTGGGGGTATTATTTTGCATAAATATAAATATCTAATTATTAGTAATTAATTAGTTACTTAATCATAAAAAATCAGAAAAATCAAGAAAATCCCCAATTCTCTGAAATTAGGGTTTGGAGTTCTTGGAATCAAACCGGATTTTGGAAGTGTTTCTGTGCACCAAATCAAACATGTAAGTAATGGTTTTGAAGCTCTTTCGATTCCCTATTCGTTTATATAATTGATTTTAGTGTTTGGATTCTCGATTTTTAATTCATAATTTTCGGTTTATTTCTTGAATTCGGGTTTTAAGATTCAGTAGTTGTTTGATCATTGTGTTGATGGGAATGGATAGATCGTCGAATATGGAGTCAAACGACACCGGTTTTGTAAAATTTGGTCGAGATTTTTGTGTCGCCGGAGCACCGCCGCCGCGGGCGATGTTCTTGAACCTCCCGACGTCGGGGACGGCGAGGACGGAAGGAGGACGAAGGGGGAAAGTCGCCTGGGAACACAGGAAGACGAGGTTGCATAAGGAACGATCAATATCGCCAGAATCGTGGCGTCGTTGCTGTTTTTGCTCGCCGGAAAAACCCACCGGAGCAACGCCGGTGGGGCTGTTCTTCATCAACCCGGAGTCGACCCGGTTTCGACCAGGGAAACGACCCGGTCTTGATCCTTAAAACCCTATCCCCTTTTCTTGTTGTGTGTTTCCGATTTTTAGTATTTATTTTATTTTTCTAAGATCAGAAAATTATTTTAGTAATTCTAAAAATCAAATAAAAATTAGATTTAAATTCTGAAAATTATTATTAATAATTTCTGAATTATTTTATTAATTTAGAAATTATAAATTAGTTATGTATTTAACTATTTAATCATTTATCTAATTATTTATTAGTTATTTATTTAATTAATAATTAGGTGATTAATTAATAAATAAGGATTAAAAATAATCGAATAATATGATTAATAACTCGATAATTAGTTGAATATTACGAGTAACTCGTATCTATACGAGTAGTGATTCGATAATTAGAATTATTATTTGAGCGATAATTTATTCAAAGAGTGTCGTAATAATTATTCGTATCGAATAACTAAATACAATTAATTAATTAATTAATCGTATAAGATATAATATTAATAACAACAATAGTTCGGTAGTTATTCAAGGAATACGAGTAGCTCGTATTTATACGAGTAGTTAATCATTGAATTAGATTATGGTTCGAGTAAAATTTATTTATTCGATAAATATTGTATCAGTTAATTATGTCGATTGGTTATTTATAAATAATCGATCTAATCAGTAATAATAATTAGTAAATAATTGTAATAAATTGTAATTAATCCTAATAATTAGGGACTAATCATTTTAAAATACAATAATTATTAATTAATTATTTAAAAATATAATTAAGGATTATTTAATTATAATTAATTATTTATAATTAATTATTCATTAATTAAATCTTGTTTAATTCATAATAATTAAACCGTTAGTCCGATTTGAGCGAAACGAAGACCCCTAGACTCAGAAAAATGAAACGAATCCAATAAAAATAATTGTAAGTCATAATTTCTTTCAAAATAGGGTTGTCTTGTATTAGTTAATGGTTTATAGACCTTAATAGGGGTATAATCGAGTCAAATAAATCCCGAAAAATTGTAATAAAATCAGATAGGGTCAGTTAATACAGTTATGAGTCTAATATCGATTCTAAAAATATTTATAAGTCTAAAAATTAATTATGTGCCTTATGTGCTATGTACTTTACATGATTATGTGAAACATACGTGCTATATAATTATATGTGTGTATATGCGAGTCAGATAGAAATGCATGGGTAGATTGATTGCGTTGCGTAGTATCAATTCGAGATACGCGTATGTAGTAAGTTATCTAAACGACTATTTTTCTATGATTGGTTCAGTGTCAGCAAGGCCGATCAAGCTAGAGACAGAAGACAGTGAGTTGAACCAGGTCAAGTACGCGCAAGGAAAGTTTTTCCCCTATCCTAAATTCAGAATAGTGAATTATATCCCATTTTTCCATATCAGTTACCCTTTGATAATTCTTGTTCATATACACTGTTACACAATTATTGAATCTTGTTTCTATGTCATTTCGATTCTTGATTTCTCCCAATTTATTGAATCCTTTATTCATATTTCTATACTTTTACCCTTGTTACATATACTCGGATATATCCTGATGTTGGGATACATCAAAAGCATTCCGATTGTTCCGGATGCTCAGCTTTGGACTGGATGGTTACGATACGGGCTGGGTTTTACCCAGACCTTTAATTAGTAGGCCATAGTTGCCTGAGTACTCCTTATATTGGTTGGGTCTATGCAGTTGGGTATAGATCTGCATTGTATCCTGACTGATCAGCAGGTTATAGTGCATATGTTGGTTCTTGTTTCCAGTCTTGTTCATTTGGCACTCGCCAGTATTGGCAAATTATTATTCTATCCAGATACAGATGGTTGTTCAAACCAGCAGCTTATTGGTTCAATTATTCTTCTCTCTTTATACTATATATATATATATATATATATATATATATATATATTATTGCAGGCTTGTTGAGCAATTTTGGATCATCCCCTTTTATTGTTATTCCTATTATTTTACAGTTAAGGTAGAGAATGAAACCCATCAGGACCCGCGTAGTCAAGAAGCAAGTCAAGCAGCGGGACCCTCTTATACCAAGAGTATTCATTCCTATCCCCGAAGAGAGCTTTGAGTTACCAGATGAGGTGTAACAGGATAAGTAGTAATGTTGGGTTGAATAAAGGTTTTATGTGGTTTGAATAAAAGTTGTGTGGTGAGAATGTAGATAAAATAAAGTTTTGTAACAAAGAGAGTTCTTGAGACAGATTATTTTTATTTGAGTTTGTAATAAAGTTAGTGTGTTGTTCTTGTTTTTAACTCTTAACCTTAAAAGATCCTGAGTAGCAGTAGTTCGGGGTAATTATTATATTTATATTCCGCTTGTGCGGGTTTAGTTTATAGTTGGTATTAATAATGCCCCAAATCAATACCCCGGATTCAGAGGGTGTTACAGTTGGCATCAGAGCTTAGGTTTTGACCCTTGAAAATAAGAACATTAGGATTAAGATAAGATTGAAGATCGTATAGGATAGAAGTAAGAGTGTTAGGAATGTTTGTTTATGTGATTAGAAGTTATGAGTTTTAGGATTGTGATTTGATTGTTCTTGTGTTATTATTGTTATGTATATTATATGGCTTCTTTGTCATCGTCTACGGAGCGGACCGAGACAGATCCAGTGGTTGCACCAGTATTGGCACCAGTATCAGTGCAGATCTTTCCTCCATTACCACCACCTCCACCATTACCACCTGGACCAGCACCAGAGATACCCCCTCCACCAGAGGTACAAGATTTTGATGATTATTTCCCTGATTTTGAGCCAGAGATACCTGATTTTCCACCACTAGAGTTCTCGATGTTTGATGTACCTGAAATGGTTGACATTTCACAGTGGGAGGATTTAGAGCCCCAGGTACCTGTGCCGCCAGTTGAGATTCCAGAGATTCCACTGTTGGGAACCACAGACTTAGGGTGTTACTACGTTTTACGATAAAAATTACGAAAAGAGGATTACCTTGTTAATGGTTGATTCCACGCTCTTCTATTGTATTCCCAAATTCCCTTGAGCGAAGTGTGACCTCCATCTTCTCAAGTTATCCTCTCTTCTTGCTCCTTGGTGGCTACAATATGTTTTCACACCATTTCAAGCAAGAAGAGAATAAGAATATATATATGCTACAATAGGGACCATGGATAATTAGGTTGGGCCTTCTAATTACATCTTGAGCCTAGCCCAATGTAATTAAATATTAATTCAATCCACTAAAGAATTAATATTTGCACTACCTTTCCTAATACCATAATTTAATTAATTCGGTTCCAATATTGTTTGCTTATTAAATTCCCCATGTTTAAAATATCATATGTCCATTAATTAAATAAATTACTGATAATTTATTTAATTAATATCTTTTATCCTTGATCATCCACTCAACCTTTATTTAATTATGCCAGAATAAATTCCACCTGCACGGTTTCACATAATTAAATCTTTTTGAGCTTTCAAGGGGACATCATTAACCCGAATATTATCAGGACATGGATTCCTTCAATAAATAATATCCACCATGTATATAATTCCATCACCCAAAATATAATGATATAATTCAAAAGAATTATTTCATATATAAATCAAAGCATGTAAATAATATACACGTGTCAATTACTATTTCCGGATTAAGAACCTAAGCATTAATAATAACATAGAATCTTAGTTCTCCTTCTTAATCAGTATTAAGGGAACAATTCTAAATTTGATCATGTTCAATATACACAAAGTATACTAGTATTATTTATTAGTCAATATAAACTAATCTAAATAATACTACAGCCATACCAGTGGATTGTCCAACACCACATGTGCTGTGAACCTTATTATATTATATAACCGTATTTAACAATCTAATATTCTGTATCCCATTTGATACTAGATTGTTCACAATATATAATATTAGACAACATGTAAACATTCAAATGATTCTCAAATAAACTGGCCAGAAATAAATGTACATACTTCAAATAAATATTTTCAGTATACACTAACAATCTCCCACTTATACTCAAAATATTCTATGTGTACATCAGTGTTTATTTAATCCACTATTACATAAAAATCTATGTGTCCATCCATCTGACTCCTATCGCTTGCACATGCTTGTCAAAAACCTTGGTTGGCAAGCTCTTTGTGAAAGGATCTGCTCGGTTGTCTTCTGATGATATGTGAGCCACAACTATATCCCCTCGCTTTACGATTCCTCGTATGAGATGATACTTACGTTCAATATGTTTAGCTGCTTTGTGGTCTCGCGGTTCCTTTGAATTTTCCACAGCACCAGTGTTATCACAATACACCGTCAAGCTCCTAGGCAAATTAGGTACCACATCTAAGTCCAAAAGGAAGTTCCTGAACCATACAGCCTCCTTTGCAGCCTCAGAGGCCGCCACGTACTCGGCCTCCATGGTGGAGTCTGCAATGCATTTCTGCTTTACACTCCTCCATATAACGGCTCCACCTCCCAAAGTAAAAATATATCCCGAGGTTGATTTCCTCTTATCCCTATCTGATTGGAAATCTGAATCAGTATATCCCAAAGGAAATAGATCTGAGGCCTTGTAAATTAACATATACTCCTTAGTCCTTCTCAGGTACTTGAGTATAGTTTTTACTGCACTCCAATGTTCCTGACCTGGGTTCGACTAATATCTACTAACCATGCCTACAGCAAAGCAGATGTCAGGCCTCGTACATAACATAGCATACATTAAGCTTCCACATGCTGAAGCATAAGGAACTGCTTTCATGCTCTCTATATCCTTAGGTGTCGAAGGACACTGCTTCTTAGATAGAGCAACTCCATGCTTAAAAGGTAGAAAACCTTTCTTGGAGTTCTGCATGTTAAAACGAGCTAAAACTTCATCAATGTACGGCTCTTGAGATAAAGCCAACATTATTATCTTGCGATCCCTTATAACTTTGATCCCAAGGATGTTTGAACAACCATGCCTTTACTGATGACAACATCTCAACATTGTTTTCAATGAGTAAAATATCATCTACATATAGTACTAAAAAAACCACTACATTACCTTTACTTCTCTTATATACGCATGATTCGCTTGGACTTTGATCAAATCCATATGACTGGACTGCCTGATCAAAATGAATATTCTAGTCTCTAGAAGCTTGTTTAAGTCCATAAATAGACCTCTTAAGCTTACATACCAGATGCTCTTGGCCTTCCTTAATGAATCCTTTTGGTTGCTGCATATAGATGGTTTCTTCAAGACTTCCATTAAGAAAAGCTGTCTTGACATCCATTTGCCAAATCTCATAATCGAGATGAGCTGCTATAGATAAAAGAATACGGATTGACTTAAGCATGACTACCGGTGAAAAGGTTTCCTCATAATCGATACCTTCTTTCTGAGTATACCCTTTCACAACAAGTCTTGCTTTCCAGGCTTTCACCTTTTTATCTAATCCCCTCTTTTTCTTGTAGATCCACTTATATCCAATAGGTTTTATACCTTTGGGTGGTTCCACGAGCTCCCAGACCTGATTAAAATACATTGATTCTATCTCAGATTCCATCGCCTTTTACCAAAGATCTGCATCTTTGTCTTGTGCTGCCTCTTCGTATGTACGGGGATCATCATCATGTTCACCAGAGACCAAGTCTGAAGACTCACCTAAAAACATGAATCTATCAGGTTGTTGAACAACCCTCCCACTACGACGAGGCACTGGTGCGGTATTAGTGATAGGTTGTACATTATGTTATGGTTGTTCTACTTGTACTACAGCTTCATGGGTATTATTTGTCCCTCCCACTAGTTCCTCTAAAACGACACTACTCATGGGTTTGTGATTTATTATATATTCCTCCTCTAAGAATCTTGCATTGGTGCTAACAATGACATCCCGATTCTTCGGACTATAAAATAAATATCCTTTCGTTCCCATGGGGTAGCCTACAAACAACCTTACTTCTGTACGAGATTCTAACTTAGTCGCGTTCTTGTTCAGCACATGTGCTGGACAACCCCATATTCGAATATGTCTTAGACTCGGTTTATCCCCGGTCTACAATTCTAAGGGGGTTTTAGGAACCGACTTAGAAGGTACTAAGTTCAGAAGATAAGCTGCTGTCTCTAAGGCATGTCCCCAAAACGACTTGGGTAAATCCGAATAACTCATCATCGATCTAACACTCTCTAAAAGAGTCCGGTTCCTTCTCTCTGCTACACCGTTCTGCTGGGGTGTGTCTGGTGCAGTTAACTGGGATTCTATCCCATTTTCTGATAAATATTCCCTAAATTCTCCAAGCAAGTATTTGCCACCACGATCTGATCGTAGTGACTTGATACTTTTATTAAGTCGCTTCTCCGTTTTAGCTTTGTACTCTTTGAACTTATCAAAGCACTTAAACTTACGGTACAACAAATAAACGTACCCTTATCTAGAATAATCATCAATGAAAGTGATGAAATATTCATAACCACCTCTTGCTTGGATATTCATGGGTCCACATAAATCAAAGTGAACCAATTCTAACAGTTGTTTGGCTCTATTCCCTTTTGCCTTGAAAGGCCTATTAGTCATTTTACCTTCCAAGCAGGTTTCACAAACTGGAAATGGCTCCACTACCAATGAGCTTAAAGGCCCGTCTACTACCAGTCTTTGAATCCTCCTCAAGTTAATATGACCTAATCTCAAGTGCCAAAGATATGTTTAGTTCAAACTAGAAGGTTCCTTTCTTTTAATAAAGTTAGAAGATGTGTTGTGCAATTCCTTAAATTGTAGTTGCAGTGCAGGTTGACTAGGATTAATTATATACAAATTGTCTTGCAATGTACCAGAACATATAATTCGTTTATTCATCATAATAGAAACATTACGATCCAAACAAACATTATAACCATCCAAAGCAAGTTTAGAAACCGAAATTAAATTCCTTCTAAAAGAAGGTACATAAAGACAATTGTTCAAAACCAAAATCCTATCAGAACCAAAAGATAAATGAATAACTCCTACTGCAACTACTGCTACTTTCGTAGCATCTCCCATGAACATGTATATCTCACCATCTCTAAGCATTCTGGATAGTTGGAACCCCTACATAGAATTACAAACATGATCAGTGGCTCCTGTATCTACACACGAAGTGCTCATAGATATAGCCGCTATAAATGTTTCTGTAACTAGAGAAAGAGACATACCAGTATTGTTTGTCTTCTTAGGAAGAGGACAATCCTGTTTCCAGTGACCTGACTGTTTGCATCTGAAGCACTTTCCCTTAGGCTTTTTCACACCACCCTGAACTCCCACTGCCTTTACAGCTTTCTGTGTCTGAGCCTTTTTCTTCTTCTTAATACCTTTCGGCTTAGAGGAAGAACCTTTCTCAGCCACATTCACTTGAACACTCTGCCGAAATAATCCTTCAGCTGCCTGAATTTTTGTCAGCAGTTCCGCGAGACTATACTGCCTCTTGTTCATGTTGTAATTCAAGCGGAACTGCTCAAAACTCTTGGACAAGCTCATAAGGATAATGTCAATCTGGGTTTCCCCGTCAAGTTCAGCACCAAGGATCTCTATCTCATTCAGATGAGACATCATCTTGAGAACATGATCCCTTACAGGTGTGCCTTCAGCCACCTGAGTGTTCATTAAAGCCTTCATGGCTACTTGCCTAGCAGCCCTATTCTGATCTCCAAAAAGTTCCTTGAGATTAAAGAGCATATCCGAAGCAGTGGCCATAGACTGATGCTGATGCTGCAAAACACCTGACATTGCTGCCAGAATGTAACATCGCGACATTTTATCAGCCTTAATCCACCGTTTATAATACTCTTTCTCATCTTCAGGAGCATCAACAGCAGGCTGTTCTGGCTTGGGTTCATAAGTGCAAAACTTGTACTCCTCAGAAGTCAACACAATGTCCAAATTTTGTTTCCATTCAATATAGTTAGGTCTGGTAAGTTTGTTAAAATCCTTAACTATGGTGAATAGTGGATTAAAACCCATTTTATCATAAGAATCATGCATAAAAACATCACATAAAGAAGGGTGCATTAATTATTAAGATCTATTGATTCCTCTAACAATTATTAAAATTTAATGCACTAATATATAAACACCATAAGCTTCTGGTACGCCACGATGTGTGACATGTATACCACCTAATTTTGTTTAAATGTTACTTCGGTCCTATTGCTAAACAATATGCCACGTTGGGGTGGACTATATTATTTTTCATAGCTAAGTGTATACCATCATCAAATCTTAAATTATTTGAAATCTATGGAACTTGGTACGCCACGATGGGTGGCGTGTATACCTTCCAATATTCGTAATTTTTCCTTGAATAGAATACTTCAATTCAATATTCATCAATGGTTTGATTTCCAGGTAGTGGAGGAGTCACATCGGTCTCACTTAGAACACACAGCCTTACAAGTTCGATGAACCCGTTTTTGACAAAATCGCCCCAAATCAGAAATAAAGAAAATCCGTATTTATTCCTTTCAAAATTTATTAATTTAAGAAGTTTGTTATAGTAATTTCTATAACATTCTAGACATCATAAATTACATGCCACGATGGGTGACGTATATATAATTTATATTCGTCTTTATGTTAAATTACCTACAACCAATAATGGAGACCATGGGATTTAATTTCATATTAATTCTCTCTCCCACTTAGATTTTTTTTTATTAAAATTGAGAAATTTTAAAATTAAATGGGGCCCTATGTTGTTATAATTATGTCTAATCATGCATTCAAAATACACACATAATTTTAGCAACATATAACATTTAATTAAAGTAATAAATAAAATTTATGTCCATGTCGTCCTAATTAAGTTAAACATGCAATTTTAAAGGAATTACACACATAATTAACGACACACATAATCAATAAATTAAAGCAATAATTAAAAATTTAATGGAAAAAATTAAAATAAATTTTCCACTATTATGGCCCTTGAAAAAAAAATCCAGCTCTCAAAAAAAATCTGCCCCAAGCGCGCCCCAACGCCCCCAGCAGCCCCAGTAGCCCCCGCAGCCCCAGCAGCCCCAGCAGCCCCAGCAGCCCCAACTGCCGCAGCAGCCCCAGCAGTCCCAGCAGTCCCAGCTGCCGCAGCAGCCCCAGCAGCCCCTTGTAATCACACAGCGGAACAAAAAACTACCGGAATTGATTTCTGATCGCACATAACTATTACAAAATACCCGGAACAATTACAAAAAAAATATAGATCTAATACAAAACTAATTTTGTAAAATCTATTCTAACATGATCAACCCTCGTGTAAATTACAACCACGATTAAACCACGTGGAAACCAAAACAAAAATTAACCACGATTAAACCACGTGGGATCCAAACACATAATTAAAATATACATGGCCATAATAGTGGATTAACAACCTGCATCAAAACCAATACAAGCAAAACACTATATACACGCATATATAATTACGACATGGACATTATATCATAAAACGTAGAACCCATTATCAGGCTTTTGATACCAATTGTTGGGAACCACGGACTTAGGGTGTTACTACGTTTTACGATAAAGATTACGAAAAGAGGATTACCTTGTTAATGGTTGATTCCACGCTATTCTATTGTATTCCCAATTTCCCTTGAGCGAAGTGTGGCCTCTGTCTTCTCAAGTTATCCTCTCTTCTTGCTCCTTGGTGGCTACAATATATTTTCACACCATTCCAAGCAAGAAGAGAATAAGAATATATATAGGCTACAATAGGGACCATGGATAATTAGGTTGGGCCTTCTAATTACATCTTGAGCCTAGCCCAATGTAATTAAATATTAATTCAATCCACTAAAGAATTAATATTTGCACTACCTTTCCTAATACCGTAATTTAATTAATTCGGTTCCAATATTATTTGCTTATTAAATTCCCCATGTTTAAAATATCATATGTCCATTAATTAAATAAATTACTGATAATTTATTTAATTAATATCTTTTATCCTTGATCATCCACTCAACCTTTATTTAATTATGCCAGAATAAATTTCACCTGCAGGGTTTCACATAATTAAATCTTTTTGAGCTTTCAAGGGGACATCATTAACCCGAATATTATCAGGACATGGATTCCTTCAATAAATAATATCCACCATGTATATAATTCCATCACCCAAAATATAATGATATAATTCAAAAGAATTATTTCATATATAAATCAAAGCATGTAAATAATATACACATGTCAATTACTATTTCCGGATTAAGAACCTAAGCATTAATAATAACATAGAATCTTAGTTCTCCTTCTTAATCAGTATTAAGGGAACAATTCTAAATTTGATCATGTTCAATATACACAAAGTATACTAGTATTATTTATTAGTCAATATAAACTAATCTAAATAATACTACAGCCATACCAGTGGATTGTCCAACATCACCTGTGATGTGAACCTTATTATATTATATAACCGTATTTAATAATCTAATATTATGTATCCCATTTGATACTAGATTGTTCACAATATATAATATTAGACAACATGTAAACATTCAAATGATTCTCAAATAAACTGGCCAGAAATAAATGTACATACTTCAAATAAATATTTTCAGTATACACTAACATCCACCGATGGAGCCTGAGTTGGAGCCACCAGTATATGTACCTATGGAGCAGCCTGTTTTATTTCCCGCACCGCTAGCTATCTATGCCCATGTGCCTGGGGTATACCAGTTTCCATAGTCAGAGTTCATGGACGAGGTAGTAGTAGATGAGTCATTACCATTACCTTCTCGAGGTTCCCGCACGGATCTTCGTGAGCATCATACAGTTACATATCAGCGTTTTCAGCCTGAGAGAGAGGAGAGGGTCAGATGGCAGGATCAGTGTAGAGAGATCCTTGGGTTGTTTGAGACACAGGCGGATGGTCTAGTTCGAGCACTTCACCCAGACTACATATTGAGAGAGAGGCTACGCCAGATTTACAGAGTTGGTTCTCAGGAGCTTACTGACCTGAGGCAGCATGACATTAGTGCAGAGGCAGCATACCGCAGGGCGATGAGACTTACAAAGGCAGTGTTAGAGGCTTTGCACGAGGAGCCGAGCCATGTGCCACCAGAATTATGATCTTAGCAGATGGAGGACTGTTGTATTTTGTATATATTTTTATTGATGGAGACAACGTAGTATTTTATGACTAGTTTGTATGAGTGTAGCTACTAGTTTTGACTGATAACAGTAGCAGTATGACTGACATATCATAGACTTTTGTATCAAGCATTTACACCTGCAGCTGGTGTCCTACCCATATATATATAAGATAAACTTTTTCATGTTTTCTTTATTTTATTTTTCCAGTCATTTAAGCATTTACATTTATTTCACTGTTTTACCGTTGTATATCTTAAAATGATGTTTTATTTACGATCATGTTGTACCCTTTATGTTTCAAAATTTTTAAAATTATTGTAAAAAGGATTTATTTAAATATCACAATGTTTTATTTATTTAGATATTTAATAAATTATTTTCATTTCCCATATCAATTGTTTTAACGCTGTTTTAATATTATAAAAACTGTTTTTATTCCATAACACCAGTTTAGTATATTGTTATTAAGAGAACTCATTGTTTTATTATCAGAAAGATGGCACCTAAAAGAAAAGCACGACCCGACTCGTCTAACGGAAATACCGAGGGCCAAAACGATAATAATCAGATGGATCAGATGTTTCATTTCATGCAACAGCAGATGTTGATGATGCAACAACAGATGCAGCAACAACAACAGTTTCAACAACAAATGCTACAGCAAGCCGCTCATCCAGAATATCAAGTACCACCAGCAGCACCTGTAGTTACTTTCAAGAAATTCCAATCGGTAAAGCCTCCGGAGTTTGCCGGTTCCACAAATCCTACAAAGGCGAGAGCTTGGCTGAAGGATATAGAAAAGGCTTTTACATTGGTGAAAGTTGAGGAAGAACAGAAGGCTGATTTTTCCAGCTACTTTCTGAAAGGCGAAGCCAAGTACTGGTGGGAATCGAAGAAAGCTTTGGAAGGGGAAGGTGTGGTGACCTGGGATAGATTTACTGATCTTTTCCTGGAGAAATATTTTCCTCGCTTCATGAAGAATCAAATGGAGATCAAGTTCCTGGAACTGAAGCAAGACAACTTATCGGTCGCGGATTACGAGACCAAGTTCACTGAATTAGCCATATTTGTTCCTGAGCAAGTGGATACAGATGAAAAGCGGGCCAAGAGATTCCAGCAGGGACTGAAACCATGGATTCGTAGCAGAGTAGCTGTATTTGAGCTGATGACTTATAGGGCTGTTGTTCAGAAGGCCATGATCATTGAAGGTGAGAGTGAAGCAGCTCAGAAAGAGAAGGGACCAGGAAATTCCCAGAACTGTTTTAACAGAAGGCCGGGATTTCAAGCCCGGGGAAAAGTAAATGCCAGGAGACCAGAACAAAACAACCAGAGGATGGGTAATTGACTTCCCGTCCCAACTCAGCAAAGACTTATCCGGCCGCCTATACCTGATTGCAGAATATGTGGTAAAAAGCATACGGGGATTTGCAACAAGCCAAATGTCACGTGTTTCAAGTGCAAGCAAAGGGGACACTACTTTGGAGAATGTCCGATGGGAAGAGCAGAGGTCACTTGTTTCCAGTATGGAAGAAAATGACATATTGCCAAGGACTGCAGAGGAGTTGTAATGGCCGCAAGTATTCCAAGGGTTTTAACGTTACCTCCACCTCCACTACCACCACAAAATCAGCCCAGGGCAAGGACTTTCAACATGTCAATGAAGGAAGCAGTATAGAGTCCGAATGTGGTTGCAGGTACGCTCCCCGTAAATTCCGTAAATGCTCTAGTATTGATTGATTCAGTAGCTACTAGATCTTTTATTTCTGAAGATTTTATCTCTAAGATAGACTGTGAGACTCAGTGGTTAGATAAAGTGCTAGTCATAAAATTAGCAAATGATGATCAGGTTATGGTAGATCAAGTATGCCCAGGTTGTGATATTGAGATAGGGAGATGTCATTTCTCAGTTGATTTGATACCTTTCAGGATAGGAGAGTTTGATGTTATTTTAGGAATGGATTGGTTAGCTAGTAATAATGCTCAGATTGATTGCGCAAATAAGAAAGTGGAATTGCAGACTGAAGGAAATATAACGGTAATATTTAAAGATGAAAAACAAAAGCAGAAATTCTTAACAATGATGCAGACGAAACAATTACTACGTCAAGGATGTCAAGCCTATTTAGCCTACGTGTTGGATACTAACAAAGAAAGTCCGAAGATTGAAGATATATCTGTAGTTTGTGAGTTTCCCGATGTCTTTCCTGACGAACTTCCAGGACTTCCACCAGATCGAGAAATCGAGTTCACTATTGATTTAGCGCCAGGGATTGAACTAATTTCGAAAGCTCCATATCGAATGGCACATATTCAAATGAAGGAATTAGCAAAGCAGTTGCAAGAACTTCTCGATAAAGGAATTATAAGGCCAAGTGTATATCCCCATGGGGCGCACCAGTATTGTTCGTGAAAAAGAAGGGCGGTAGCATGCAACTGTGTATTGATTATCGTGAGTTGAACAAGTTAACTATCAAGAATAAATATCATTTACCTCACATAGATGACTTATTTGATCAACTGAAAGGAGAAGCATGGTTTCCAAAAATCGACTTACGATCAGGTTATCATCAGTTAAAGATCAAGGCAGAAGATGTTCCAAAGACTGCGTTCAGAACAAGGTACGGACATTATGAATTCCTCTGATGGCTTTTGGACTGACGAATGCACCTGCAACATTTATGGATTTGATGAATCGAGTATTCAAGAAGTATCTGGATAAGTTTATCATTGTATTTATTGATGACATCTTGATTTATTCAAAAACGGAAGAAGAACATGCGGCGCACTTAAGAACGACATTGGAGATATTACGAAAGGAGCAGCTCTATGCGAAATTTTCGAAATGTGAATTTTGGTTAAAGGAAGTGCAATTTTTAGGACACATTGTTAGGAATATGTGTATTAGTTTGATGATAAGTTCAACAAAACACCTAAGTAGAAATCTGGTGTTTGTAGCCTCAACGGATAAGACCATTCTGGCTATCCGTTGAAGGAGTAGCTTTACTTAGAAATAAGTTTAGTATTGTAGCACATTTTATTCTCTATATTTAAGTTGTAATTCTTAGATGTTGTGGGAAATTATAATTCATGTTGACTACTAGTGGATATGCAAATAGGAGGGCTAACTGTAAATGTTTCATGCCTTGTAATTTTGTATAAGTGAAGTAGTATCAACTGATATTAAAGGCCTTCAACGGATGAGAAACAAAGCTTCAACGGATGTCTCTAAAGCTTCAACGGATAACATCCATCAACTGATGAGTGCATCAACGGATAAAGCTTCAACTGCTAATGTTTCAACGGATAAAGCCATCAATGGATAAAAGCTTCAACGGATGTTAATTTCAATAGCAGTTGATAGTGACAATTCATAAGCTGACAGAGGCACATGGGTTGACAGCGACAAACTGGAATTTGGCAGCCTCTAGGAGGAATCAAGAAAAAGCAGCATTTCCATTCTGGTGCAAGCAAGGAAGTATTCAAAGATTCACAGCTAAACCTAAATTGCATTAGATAGAGAAATGAAGAAGAAACATGTGAAGAATCTTTTAATTGTATTCTACAGTTTTGTCTTCACTTGTAAACTTGGTGTTATATAAACCAAGTAGCAGCTAGTAATTAGATGGTGAATTTTTCGAGAGCTGTTTAGAAAAATCCAGAGAGAAAATCATCTAGTTTGTACTAGGACGCAGCTGTGATCAATTCTTTGATTCACATATTTTCTGAAATAACACATCTCTGGTGGAACAACATATCCACCAGAAAAGTTTTTAAGTTCTTTGTGTTCTTTACATTTGTGCTTGAATATATATTTGTCTGTATTATCTTAAAGCAATTCACACACATTTGTTCATCAAAACACTTAATCTTAGAAACTGCTCAAAACTTGAAAAAGTTTGGAGATTTACATTCAACCCCCCCTTCTGTAAATCTCATTGTTAGTCCACTGGGAATAACAATTGGTATCAGAGCAAGCTCTTAACATACAAAGAGTTTAAAGATCTATTCTGCTAACATCATGAGTAAGAAGGATATTGGTGTAAAGATTCCAATCCTGGAAAGAGATAACTATCATCACTAGAAAGTGAAGATGCATTTACATCTTCTCTCTCAAGATGAAAGCTACATCAACTGCATTGAAAATGGTCCTCACATCCCTCACAAGGTGGCCACAGCTGCTACTGCAACAGTTGTTGTTGGACAGTCTATTCCCAAGCCAAAAACAGAATGGACTGTTGAAGATATTGAAGAGGTTCACAAGGACAAGAAATCCATGAACATTTTGTTTAATGGCCTAGATCAAGATATGTTTGACAATGTCATTAACAACCAAACTGCTAAGGAGATTTGGGATACTGTGTAACTTATCTGTGAAGGTACTGAGCAAGTTAGAGAAAACAAAATGCAGCTTATCATTCAACAGTATGAATATTTTCATTTTGAAGAAGGAAAATCATTGAATGATACCTTCAACAGATTTCAGAAACTGTTGAATGGATTGAAACTGTGTGGCAGAGTGTACCAAGTAAAGGACTCCAATTTAAAATTTATGAGGTCTCTACCAAAGGAATAGAAGCCTATGACTATTTCTCTAAAAAATTCTCAAGATTATAAGGACTTCACACTTGAAAGATTATATGAAATTTTGAAGACCTATGAACTTGAGATGGAGCAAGATAAGCTGTTGGAAAAGGAAAAAAGAAAAGGTGTATCAGTTGCACTTGTAGCTGACAATGAAAAGATTGAAGCCAGGAATGAAGAAAAGACAATGCCAAGTCTTAAAATTGGCACAAGCAAATCAGAATCAAGCAAGGGAAATGAGCAAGTAGCTGAGGTTGAAGACAATTTCAGTCAAGATGACTCTGATGATGTTGATGAACATCTGGCTTTTCTGTCCAGGAGGTTTGCAAAGATGAAATTCAAGAAAAATGCAAAATTCACTAAGTCAAACAAGAACATGGTGGACAAATCTAAGTTCAAATGTTATAACTGTGGCATAAGTGGACACTTTGCAAATGAGTGTAGAAAGCCATCCTCTGATAAGAAGAAATTTGAGCAAGTTGATTACAAAAAGAAATATTTTGATTTGCTCAAATAAAAGGAAAGAGCTTTTCTGACTCAAGATGATTGGGCAGCAGATGGAGCCAATGAAGATGATGATATGGAATATGTCAACCTAGCCCTGATGGCTAATTCTGATGAAAATGAAACTAGTTCATCAAGCAACCAGGTAATTACTACTGACCTCTCTAAGCTTTCTAATATTGAATGCAATGAAGCCATAAATGATATGTCCAATGAATTATATCATTTGCGTGTTTCCCTTAAATCACTAGCTAAAGAAAACACAAGAATCAAATAGAATAATGTGTTTTAAGTGATAGGAATGCTGTGTTAGAGGGTAAGGTAATTGAGCTTGAAAAGATTAAAATCAAATGCTTGACTGTTGAGAGTGAACTAGAAGAATCCGTTAAGAAAGTAGAAATTATTTCTAAATAATTAGAACGTGAGCAAGAGGTAATCAAGGCCTGGAAAACATCTAGGGATGTTAGTGCTCAAATTGTCAAGGTTCAGGGAATTGAATCTCTCTGTGAGAATGCCTGGAAGAAAACCAAAAAGGAAGTTGAATTAATTGATGGATTGTCAACGGATGTGGAATCAACGGATGATGAAAGTTATCCGTTGAAGGAAGAAAAATAGCATCTGTTGAAGGCTCATCAATTAAAACAGGCAAGTTATTTTAAAAAGAACAATTTGAAAAATCTCAATAAGAAGTTTGGTTCAACTTCCAAGAATTTTGTCAAGGAAGAAGCTAGCACATCCAAAGATGCCAGTAAGGTGAATATAGGACACATGACCTTAGATCAGTTGAAAAATAGGCTTAAGTTGGTTGAGGATAAAAAGGAAACTAAAAGAAAATCTAATAGAAATGGCAAGGTAGGGATTA
Organism: Apium graveolens; assembly: GCF_009905375.1. Lineage (NCBI taxonomy): Eukaryota > Viridiplantae > Streptophyta > Magnoliopsida > Apiales > Apiaceae > Apium > Apium graveolens. The sequence goes on along the minus strand of NC_133656.1, from coordinate 72,825,229 downwards.
ACAAATACAACAATTACACACCTGATAAGTATGCTCCTAGAAAAAGCTGTGTGCATTGTAAAAATGTTAATCATCTATCTGATAACTGCAAATCTGTTAAGAATGCTCTCATGCCTTTAACTCCTTCCATGCTTAACATGTCTATGTCACCTCTGCATGCTATACCTGTTATGTCTCATCAGAATCCTCATGCACATTTTGCAAACATGCCATATGTTAATAACCCTTATTTTACTACATTCAGTATGCCTCAAATGCCATACAACATGCCTATGTGGAATAATATGTTTGCACAATCTATGCCTTATCAAATTCAACCAAATGTGCTAAATGATTCTGTAACTAATCCTACACTTCAACCAACTGCATCTGAGATCAAGGTTGACCCAAAGTTGCCTAAGTCAAAAGATGCAGGAGGAATGAAGTATAGGAAAAAGACTAACAAGGCTAGACCCAATGAAACTTGGGTACCAAAATCAACTTGATTGATTTTGTTGTGTGTAGGGAAAAAGAAGGAATCTATGGTACTTGGACAGTGGTTGTTCAAGGCACATGACATGAGATTTCACCCTGCTCACAGAGTTCAAGGAGAGAGCTGGCCCTAGCATAACCTTTAGAGATGACAGCAAAGGGTTCACTATGGGATATGGCTTGATTTCAAAGGAAAATGTCATCATTGATGAAGTTGCATTAGTTGATGGTCTCAAACACAATCTATTGAGCATCAGTCAACTATGTGACAGAGGGAATACTGTTTCCTTCAATTCTGAAGCCTGTGTTGTCACAAATAAGGACAACAAAGTGGTTCTAACTGGAGTTAGAAAAGGGAATGTGTACTTGGCTGACTTCTACTCTACAGATGCAGAATCAATTATTTATCTTTTCAGCAAAGCAAATCCAGTTAAAAGTTGGCTATAGCACAAGAAGCTGTCCCATTTGAATTTCAAGACAATGAATGATCTAGTCAAAAAGGACTTAGTTAGAGGAATGCCTCTAGTGGAATTCACAAGGGATGGACTGTGTGATGCTTTTCAGAAAGGAAAGCAAAAGAAAACATCATTCTGTAAGAAGCTTGAATCAGCAATTGATGAACCATTACAACTGCTACACATGGATCTTTTTGGACCAGTCAATGTATTGTCAATTTCAAGGAAAAGACATTGCCTAGTGATTGTAGATGATTTCTCAAAGTTTTCATGGACTTATTTTCTTGGATCAAAGGATAAAGCTAGTGAAATCATTATCAATCATATCAAGCAAGTCAAAAATCATCCAGATTTCAAAGTAAGGAATATCAGGAGTGACAATGGAACTGAGTTCAAGAATTCAACCATGAAGTTGTTCTGTGAAGAAAATGGGATCATGCATGAGTTCTCAGCTCCAAGGACTCCACAACAGAATGGTGTGGTGGAAAGGAAGAACAGGTCACTAATTGAAGCTGCAAGAACAATGATTGAAGAGTCAAAACTCCCAACATACTTTTGGGCTGAGGCTGTTAACTGTGCATGTTACACTCAGAATATTTCTCTAATCAATCAAGCAAAAGGCATGACTCCCTATCAATTGTTTAAGAGAAGAAAACCAACCTTAAACTTTCTTCATGTCTTTGGTTGCAAATGCTACATTCTAAGGAATCAACCAGATCACAAAGGAAAGTTTGATGCAAAAGCTGATGAAGGAATATTTGTTGGTTATTCTGCTGGAAAATCATATAGGGTCTACAATCTAAGAACCAACATTGTCATGGAATCTTTGCATGTTGTGTTTGATGATAAAAAATTGATGGACTAACAGATGAGGGACATCATAAAGGACTCAAATTTGACAACATTGAGATATATTGTGATGATAGTGAAGATGAGAATGATGGAGAAGGCACCTCGAAAAGAATTCAAAATCTGCCTTTGGATAATGCACAGAATGCTGCATCCGTTGAAAGTCATAATTCAGCTTTCGTTGATAGAAGCAATGCAGCATCCATTGAAAGACAAAGTGCATAATCCGTTGAAGTTCATAATGAAGCATCCGTTGATCACAGTGTTAGGTCCCAATGTGTTTGTAGAAGGGGGGTTGAATACAAACAGTACCAAATAATCGAATAAAATGCGGAATAAAAAATGTGAAACAAAATTCAAGTTAAATAAAAATATTATTAAACTTGAAATGTGTTACAACAACTGTATCGATTACAAGGTATTAATCTCAAATCAATTATCACAAATCTAGAATAAATTCGATATGAACTTTTTCTATTTTTGCAATAATTAGAATCAAATGCTAAACGCGATTTGAGATTAAGTTCTAGGGATTTTAATCCGCTAGATTGATACACAAGAACAAGATAAATAATTCTAGTGGTTTGGATTTAACATTAACAAACTAGAAATTGATCTTGAATTTCTGCAGATGAAGAATGATATTTTTCAGAGGCGGCTGCTTTCTTTTGTTCTTGTATTTTGATTGAGTTAAAAATGATATGCTGCTTCTCTGCTTCTATTTAATCAATCAGCTGAATCAATTGAATTGGAATGACAATCCTTTAAGCTTGCAAGACTTTCGGTAGGACAATTGAATGAACTAGCAAGACAATCTGAATGAACTAGCAAGACAATCAGAATGAACTAGCAAGACAATCTGAATGAACTAGCAAGACAATCAGAATGAACTAGCAAGACAATTATTCTCCTAGAGTAACTTTCGTTATGACAATGGAAAATGGCCTAGCATGACAATCGGTATGACAATCCAGATTGTCATGCTAGTTCATTTCCATTTGTCTTGCTGATTTAAGATTTGAATTTAATCCAATTAAACTTCTGAAAATTCTTAAAATTCCTAGAATTAATTCAGAATTAATTAATCAATTAATTCAATTAATAAATAAATTATTCTTCGCAGATATAATTTATTTTCTTAATTAAATTAGATGACTTAATTAATTAATAGAGAATTAATTCTAGTCTTGAGCAGCAACCATTCTTCTGCAAATCTTCTGAAAATCACTGAAAATTATGAATCAATTCCATCACTTCAACGTTGACACTCGATGTACTGTCTGGTTCATGAGTGACTAACTTCCGTGACGTTTCTTCATGTCTTGACTCTGACACTTTGATTTTCTTCAGATTAAATCCTTGTAATTTATTGATACCCTGACGAGATCTCTGTCACTTGATTAAATCCACGATCTTGATTTATATCACTGAGGCATGATCAAATTCTTGAACTTCTTCCAGTGAATTAACTCCTCAAGTCTGTAGATGAACCTTATTTCTGAATCCTTTGACAGATATTACTTTGCGAGATCTCTCTGACGGTCGATCCACTATTTACTTATTACATTCTTATTTGAGTTGAGTTGAATCCTCGAATATACAAATAGGCTATGACATATGACTTACAATCTCCCCCTATTTGTTTGTTAGACAATAACACACAAATACCTAGAGGATAACTCAACTAACAAATAAGAAAAAGATATAAACATACATGCAAAGTAAATAGCAGAAAAGTTCTGGATGAGATTTAACATTTTCCAGATTCCAAGTAGATGTTCCTCTAGACTGAACATATCTTCAAGTAGTTCCATCTTCATTTGTACAACCACATTTCCTGTTGAGAAGCCCATATCTCTTGCTTCTCCCCCTATGAGAATCAACGGATTAAAGAAGATCACCTTCGTTTTACCACCTCTCCCGTACAATAGGATCCGCAGATAAAAACCAATGGTACTCCCCTAACAGCTTCTTCCCTTACTAGGAAATCACCTTGTGTTTACCACCTCTCCCGTACAATAGGATCCGTAGTTACAAACAACAATGGTGTGGTGTAGTGTACAAGTAGGATCTTTTTCTTACTCCCTGCTATTTCTCCCCCTTAGTTGAGGAATCCTCCAAACTATTACTTAAGCTTCTATCTCCCCCTTAAAGAAGGAATGTATGCCGTCGTTTGAAGGAGTTCTCATATTTCACTTGGTTGGAAAAGAAATAACAAGTAGTTTCTTTTTCTTCCTCACTGTGAGTGTGTGATTGTGTTTTAGTGTACCTCACATGTGTTTCACTCTTCTCTCCACTCGTGTTTACACTCATTCTCACAAGTGTATCACTCTTCTCTCATAGCTCCATAATCCAGCTGTACCTGCAAGGAAAATCACCTTAGCCATCCTTAAGGAGGTCACAGGTGGTGCAATGGGAGTTCACAAATCCCCATCCTTGTTAAACTCGTCAGATGAATCTGAGTCATAATTTACAAGTTGCTAGTTTCCCTTTTAGGGTTCCAGATTTGAATTCTGGGAAGGTAAACAATGATCCAACAAATTTAGCATAAGGATCAAAGTTCCCTTCTAATGTCTGTGAAGACATTTCCTTGTGACTTATCAGGTAATATCTGAATCATTGTCAACAAGTTGCCGATCTGCACCTATGTCAGATCCACTATCCGCAGATGCATCCAGGGGATTTAAGCCTGGGGAGGTAGACACTGACCACTGACATATGGCTTTTGGATCAGTATCCTCTCCTAACACCTGTAAAGGCAATTGGTCCACTAACAAACCTTGAACAATCGAATCTGACCTTAAAATGGTCGAAACTCTTGTTTCCGTCAACTCATCCTTTGTGTGTGTAACCTCTCCTTGTGCATCAAGAATTGATTATGTCTGAAGTGGTGACACTACATCGGATACCTTGGCCGACAGGCAAAATTCAATAGACTCACCCTGTTGAGAGAATGAATCTAGTAACTGTTTTTGTGCCTTTTCAGCCATTACATCTTTTTGAGAAGATGTATGGGGGCTAGCAGTTGTCTCGGTTTAAATACTACTCATCTATATAGGAGACAGAGCTACTGGGTTGACTACAGAACCTTCCTTATGTGGTGCACTAGGCACTATCTCCCTCACGCTCATTCATACTACATTTAGTGGTAAGAGAGTGTTGGTTGGTTCTGTTTTTGTGTTTGTCTTTACAGTCTGGGATAGACGTTGTGGGTTTTCAACCTCATGACTGTTAATGAAAGAAAGTCATTGGAGACTGAACCTGTAACACAGAATATATGGTAATAGAGAGAAAATGATTTACAATAGTGATTTCAAAAGATTTTACATGAAATAAGAAATCACTAATGTAGAAAGAAGTTTAATTTTTGTTTTTCAAATGAATGAGTTTTTGATAAAACATTGATCACTTAGGGTAAAGTCTAAGTAATTCTCATTCATGTCAAAAGCTTACAAATATCTGCAACATAATGTTAACAACATATCATTGACCGATACTTGTCAAGTACTTTAGATACTAATTGTTATGTTGCATAATCAATATACCACTGCACATATAAAACAATATGATTGTGCTTAGTGATAAGATAGTTATTAATATGACGACTCTATTTATTCATATAAAATTATAACTTCTGTTAGAGTGCCATACCATGTCCTTGACGATTGCTTGAGCAGTATACTAGTTCATACCAACCTGAAGTGAGATTGTGAAGAAGAAATTGCATAGTCCAATAGATCTGCAGCTGCAAAGTCCATGAACTGTGGTGCATTGACTTCCTCTTTTGACTTACCAACCAGGAGTACACTTGTACACATCTTACTAGAGTACAATTCCAAGTGTAATGTGCAGCAGGTGCCTGATATGTCGTAATATTCTCAAGTCTCGTCACTGGTGCTATATGTTAGATACTGCTTCCTGATAATAACCTAGCACAATATACAAAATTACAATGATAACATTCCCAGCTTGTAAACAGCCATATCCCTCAGATAAACCTTTGCTGTTATCTCCAAAGGTAATCAGGGGGCCAGCTTTCTCAATCCACATTTGATAGCAGGGCTCTATCTCCGGTCATATGTCTTGATGATCCACTGTCAAGAATCCACACTACCGGTTACACCTGTATACTGCCCTGCACTTCAAATGGATTAGACCTTCTTCGGAACCCAAACTTGGTTGGGCCCGGCATACTTGTAGAACTGTCCTTTGTCAGACAAAACAACATTTTTAATTTTAACGATCTCAACATTTTCAATGACTGAACATTTGACCTTGTAAATAGCCTTAACAAATTTCTGGTTAGGCTTAGGCACAAATGTCTCCTTTCTAGCCTTAGAAGGACTAGCAGTCTTAGACCTATCATGCTTCTTGTTATTCACATGCTGACGAGGAGTAGTCTTATCATTAGACACATGCTTACCATTAAAATAAGTATACATCATATTAAAAGCACAAGACATACAATTAGCAACACCACATGCTTTATGAGAGTGATTAACAGCAGGCAATTTATGCATGGTAGACATGGCATTATTGTTATCCAACTCATGTGTGTCTGAGTTAGTCTCAGTTGCTTTCACAACTTTGACTGGAACTTTCGACTCACTTGACTTGGAAACAATCTTCTCATTAGCCTGATCCTCAGCACGTATTTCTTCTTGAATAACAGAAGAGGTCGCATCAAATGGTTCAGCAATTGATGCTTTATAGAGGGGTTCATCAACACCCTTAAGCACATGTGGTACTTCCCTCCCTTTAGCACAGACATGGGGAGGGGAGTTTATGCCTAATTCTCCAATAGCAGCATTGTAATCATAACCTATTCCAGATGTTTGATTAACAGCTTGCTTACTGTAGAACTATTTAGCCTTCGAACAAGAATTGAAGTAGGCTCTAACCTTAGTCTCAAGACCGGTGATCTTGTCTTTGAGAATAGTTTCGAGTTTTCTATAACAGTCAACTCTATTCTCTAAAAAAGATACCTGTTCTTTTAATTTGTCTTGATTAATGTGCACAAGTCTTAATTCATTGACCTCTTTCTCAAGGTCTGTGATCTGTAAACTTAACAGTTCATTATCACGACGTGCACAATCTAAGTTACCTCTTAGATGATAAACCATTTCAGCATCAGAAAGTTTTACCTCTATTCTTGACGATGAAGCTTTTCCATCAATAGCCATAAGAGCAAGATTTCCTTCATCTTCATCTTCACTGTCAGTATCATCCCAGCTTCTTCCCTTTGCCAGATAAGCCCTTTCAGAGTTCTTTCTTACTTGCTTTGGCTTTCTACATTCTGTGGCAAAGTGTCCCAACTCATTGCAGTTATAGCATCTAATGGTGCTCCGATCAACCATCCCTGTTTTGTATCCACCACTGCTGGTGTTAGAGGATGAAGATCCACCTTTCTGGAATTTGTTGTAGTTGGACTTGTACTTAAGCTTGGGATTCCTCTTGAATCTGACATGGGAGAATCTCTTGACAATTTGGGCCATTGACTCGTCTTCCAATTGCTCCAGCTCTTCCAAGGAATAAAAATCATCACTTGATTGATTTGTAGTAGGAGGATCATATTCTGCTACTAACTCATTTTCCTCACCCTTGGAAAACTGTACCATTCTTTCTAACTGTTGAGATTGTTGTTGTTGTTGACCTTCAGCTACAAGTGCAGTAGATGTGCTGACCATTCTATCCTTCCCGTAGACTTCCTTCTGTTGAATCTGCTCCAACTCATAGGTTTTTAACACTCCATAGACCTGTCCAAAGAAATCTCACTCAGATCTCTAGCTTCTCTAATGGCAGTGATTCTATGTTCAAGATGAGCTGGCAGTGTTAAAAGGAACTTTTTGTTGACCTCCCTGATTGAATAATACTTTCCATTGATGTTCAGGTTGTTGATCAACGCATTGTACCTCTCAAACACTTCAGTAATTCCTTCTCCTGGATTTGATTTGAAATGTTCATATTCAGAGGTTAGGATTTCCAACTTGTTCTCCCTAACTTCCTCTGTGCCTTCATTAATCACCTCAATAGTTTCCCACATGTGTTTGGAATTTTTACAGTTCATCACATGTCTGTTCATCAAGGGATCAAGGGAATCAATTAATATTAATTGAAGGCTGGCATCCAAGGAGGCTTCTTCCTTCTCAGCAGGAGTAAAATCTTCAGGCTCTTTTGGATAGGTTCTAGCTTCAGTAGTCACCACACCATCTATTATTACCTCCGGTTCAATAACCATCGGAGTTTTTATACCCTTCTTTAACAAGTTTGAATATTTGGGATTTGCAACTTGTAAAAATAATAGCATCTTCTTCTTCCACATGATATAATTCTCTTTATCAAATTGTGGAATTTTAACGGTTCCAACTTTATGTGAAGTCATTATGAATTTTTGAATAAATAAAAATTCAAGGAGTTGAAAAATCACAAAAGTCTAGGATCTTGATTTGTTCGTTAATCAGAAGGCTCTGATACCAATTGTTAGGTCCCAATGTGTTTGTAGAAGGGGGGGTTGAATACAAACAGTACCAAATAATCGAATAAAATGCGGAATAAAAAATGTGAAACAAAATTCAAGTTAAATAAAAATATTATTAAACTTGAAATGTGTTACAACAACTGTATCGATTACAAGGTATTAATCTCAAATCAATTATCACAAATCTAGAATAAATTCGACATGAACTTTTTCTATTTTTGCAATAATTAGAATCAAATGCTAAACGCGATTTGAGATTAAGTTCTAGGGATTTTAATCCGCTAGATTGATACACAAGAACAAGATAAATAATTCTAGTGGTTTGGATTTAACATTAACAAACTAGAAATTGATCTTGAATTTCTGCAGATGAAGAATGATATTTTTCAGAGGCGGCTGCTTTCTTTTGTTCTTGTATTTTGATTGAGTTGAAAATGATATGCTGCTTCTCTGCTTCTATTTAATCAATCAGCTGAATCAATTGAATTGGAATGACAATCCTTTAAGCTTGCAAGACTTTCGGTAGGACAATTGAATGAACTAGCAAGACAATCTGAATGAACTAGCAAGACAATCAGAATGAACTAGCAAGACAATCTGAATGAACTAGCAAGACAATCAGAATGAACTAGCAAGACAATTATTCTCCTAGAGTAACTTTCGGTATGACAATGGAAAATGGCCTAGCATGACAATCGGTATGACAATCCAGATTGTCATGCTAGTTCATTTCCATTTGTCTTGTTGATTTAAGATTTGAATTTAATCCAATTAAACTTCTGAAAATTCTTAAAATTCCTAGAATTAATTCAGAATTAATTAATCAATTAATTCAATTAATAAATAAATTATTCTTCGCAGATATAATTTATTTTCTTAATTAAATTAGATGACTTAATTAATTAATAGAGAATTAATTCTAGTCTTGAGCAGCAACCATTCTTCTGCAAATCTTCTGAAAATCACTGAAAATTATGAATCAATTCCATCACTTCAACGTTGACACTCGATGTACTGTCTGGTTCATGAGTGACTAACTTCCGTGACGTTTCTTCATGTCTTGACTCTGACACTTTGATTTTCTTCAGATTAAATCCTTGTAATTTATTGATACCCTGATGAGATCTCTGTCACTTGATTAAATCCACGATCTTGATTTATATCACTGAGGCATGATCAAATTCTTGAACTTCTTCCAGTGAATTAACTCCTCAAGTCTGTAGATGAACCTTATTTCTGAATCCTTTGACAGATATTACTTTACGAGATCTCTCTGACGGTCGATCCACTATTTACTTATTACATTCTTATTTGAGTTGAGTTGAATCCTCGAATATACAAATAGGCTATGACATATGACTTACACACAGTCTGTCAACGGATAATCATTTCACTTCATCAAGTAATAGAACTCCTAATTCCTTTCAAAGGATCAGCAACTCAGGGGGAGTTTCAACCAATCAACATTCTATCTCACATCATGACAATACCGAGGCAACCTCATCTAGAGCTAATCTACCACCTCAAAGGAAATGGACCAAGAATCACCCTTTTGAATTGATCATTGGTGATGCTACATCTAAAGTGCAAACTAGAAGGGCTACTCAAGATGAATGTCTATATAGTAGTTTTCTATCACAGGAGGAACCTAAGAGAGTGGAAGAAGCCCTATTGGATCCAGATTGGATTTTAGCAATGCAAGAAGAGCTAAACCAATTTAAGAGGAACAAAGTATGGAAGCTGGTACCCAAGCCAAAGAGCAAGAGTTCTATTGACACAAAATGGGTATTCAGAAACAAGATGGATGAAAATGGCATTGTTATAAGGAATAAAGCCAGATTGGTTGCTAAAAGGCTATTCTCAACAAGAGGGAATAGATTTTGATGAAACATTTGCTCCAGTTGCCAGACTTGAAGCCATCAGAATCTTTCTAGCCTATGCAGCCCATGCCAATTTCAAAGTCTATCAAATGGATGTTAAGAGTGCATTTCTGAATGGAGAATTGGAGGAAGAAGTTTATGTAAGCCAACCTCCTGGATTTGAAGATCCAAATTTTCCAGATCATGTTTATTATCTGTTGAAAGCACTCTATGGACTAAAGCAAGCACCTAGAGCCTGGTATGAGACTTTGTCAAAATTTCTGCTAGATAATTACTTCACAAGAGGTACTGTTGACAAAACTCTTTTCTTTAGAAATGTTAATGGCTCTACAATACTTGTTCAAATTTATGTAGATGATATTATATTTGGTTCTACAGATGATAAGCTTTGTAAAAAGTTTGCTAAGTTAATGCAAAGTAAATATGAAATGAACATGATGGGAGGGCTAACTTATTTTCTTGGTTTACAAGTTAAACAAGTTAATGGTGGAATTTTTATTAGTCAAACTAAATATATTTATGATCTTTTAAAGAAGTTTGACTTAATGGATTGTTCATCTGCAAAAATTCCCATGACCACTGCCACCAAACTTGAATTAAACAAGGCTGAAAAGTCTGTGGATATTACAATTTATAGAGGCATGGTTGACTCACTTTTATATTTAACTGCTAGTAGACCTGATATAATGTTTTCTACATGTCTATGTGGTAGATTTCAAGCTGACCCTAAAGAATCTCACTTAGTGTCTATTAAAAGAATTTTCAAATATCTCAAAGGGACTCCAAATATAGGAATTTGGTACCCTAGAGAGTCTGGTTTTCATCTAATTGGCTACTCAGATGCAGATTATGCAGGTTGCAAAATAGACAGGAAAAGTACAACTGGCACCTATCAATTTCTAGGGAATAAGCTTGTGTCATGGTTCAGCAAGAAGCAAAATTCTGTTTCTACATCAACAGCTGAAGCTGAGTACATTGCTATTGGTAGTTGTTGTGCACAGATACTGTGGATGAGGAATCAACTATATGACTATGGGCTAACTGTTGACAAAATTCCTATATTTTGTGACAACACAAGCGCCATTGCCATTACTGAAAATCCAGTGCAGCACTCAAAAACCAAGCATATTGACATCAAGTACCACTTCATAAGGGAAAATGTGATGAATGGTACAGTGGAACTTCATTTTGTTCCAAGTGAAAAGCAGATTGCAGATATATTTACCAAGCCACTTGATGAATCAACATTCACAAGATTAGTAAGTGAGCTAGGTATGCTTAATTATTCATAAACTCATGTCCTCATTATAATCTGTTTTGTAGCCTGAAATAAATTTGTTGGAAGAACAAAGTTAGCTTTAAGTAAAGTTTATTCTATCAATGGATATTCCCTATCCGTTAAAAGCCAAAATTGTTCTATCAACGGATGATCATTATCCGTTGAAAGACAAATACATTTCTGGTAATTTTATCCTTCAACGGATAAAACTGTGTTAATCTTCAATGGATAACTATTTACCTCATCCGTTGAAGTGTCACATCAACTGCTTTAAGTGAGTCACAGCCGTTGATTCTTTTACTTTACTGTTGATACATATATACACAGTTGTATGTATGTGTATTAAAAGCAGTTTTCAGAATTTCTACAGTTTTCTTTATTCTCAAACGGCTGTAATTTACTTAAAAGTATTATTTAATCATTCTATTTACGTTTTAATTCGAGAAAGTATAAAAGCCCCTTGAATTCTTATTTTCACTTTACGCTTTCTTGCTATTTTTCAAAAGCTTTTATTCTCTTTCTCTCCCAAAACTCTCAATCTTTCTCTGCAACCTCTACTCACAACAATGGCACCAGTAGTCAAGATTATGTCTCAGTCTGGATTTGTTTATGAAAAGATCAATTTCGTAGCCTTGGTGGAAAAGAATGAAGCCCACTCAGATTATCACAAGATGATGGACTTCATCAAAAACTGCAAACTAAGCTATGCAATGCTGGAAGCCCCAACTATCTATTGTGAGGTAATTGAGGAGACTTGGACAACAGCAGAGTTCAACTCCACAGACATGACCATTGCTTTCTCTCTCAAAGGTAAGGATTACTATATTAACTGTGATGATATACAGTCTTGCTTTAAGCTACCTGAGAATAATGCCATGACACCAAACACTGATAATGATGTATCTGCTATGTTAGATTCTATAGGCTATTCTTTTGATTCTGCTAGCTTAGGGAGTATTAGAAGAAAGGGCCTTAGGAAAGAATGGAGTTTTCTTGGAGATGCCTTTATCAAGGTTTTCTCTGGGAAGATTAGCAATTTTGATGCCATAACTTCATCTCTTGTTAATATGCTCTATATGCTAGTTTCTGATAGGTACTTTAATTTTAGCAACTATGTCATGCTAGAATTAGGTTCCAGGTTAGGTAACAAAGCTAATAGACCTCATAACATCTACTATGCTAGATTCTTTATGTTATTCGCTAACCATGTTGCTGAAGGTTTGGTCATAACTAATGAGAGCAATAAACTCAAATGCTGGGCACAAGAGAAAAAGCTCCTTGCAGACCTTTTGAGAATTAACCTCAACAGCCAGGTGCCATTGGTATATTTACCAATAATGAATGCACCTCAGGTAAGTGAGGTAAATATTTCTGCAACTCCTACTTCTTCCAACCACATTGTTTCTTTGCCTTCTAGTGTGGCAATGGAATCTGTGTCTTTGTCCCAACAGATTCCTACCAAAGCTATCAAAACTAAAAATCCAAAACACAAGTCAAAGAAAACCATCTCTATTGTTTTTCAAAAGACAACAGTTGTAACAACTACCATAAACCCTAAGGGAGTGAACATGGTGTGAGTGGTGAGGGGAGGGGTGAACATCAAGAAACCCCCCAGGATAAGGTGGGAGAGGTGAGTGGTACCTGTAATAACCCCCAAAATTTTGAACTTTTTGTAACCCTTATGAATAGTGATTTTGCAGATTATGCTGAATGAGAAAACTTTTCATGCCACACTATGTAGGGGTTCTTTTATTGATCTTCTGAGATATTATTAGTACTCTATGTGGTATATAAGTATATGTAAAGATCGTCAGAATCCAAATCCGAACACTTTGATTTTTCCCGAAAATCCACCAGATATCGAAAGAATTCAGTATAAGGTAACTGGATAAAAAGGATTTAAATTCAAGGATTTTAATAGAGGATCATAAAATGAATATAATGTATTGAGAAAGGTTAAAGGGAACCCAAGTAATAAGATCCCGGGTATGATCCCTAAAACGATAAACGAGAACGAAAGTTAAGCGAACCATATAACAGATCAGCGGTCATTAGGCAAGCAATTAGGAGTTAATCAAGGGGTTAGTGAATGTGATGTCATCACACCAACAAGAAGAAGACAAGTGTGGAAGATGACATAAGCATGGTGACTTAAGCATGACAAAAAGGAGGGATTGGTTGGTTGATTGTGGACCATTCATTCTTTACCATGGTAAAAAGTTAATTAAACAAACAAGGTGGATCAACCAAGCCAAAAACAAATCATAACAACAAAAAACACAAAACACTCCATTTCTTCAAGGAAGCTCTCGGCTTCTTTTATCAAAAATGAAGATCCAAGCTCCACCACTTACTATTTGGCAAGGTATTTATCTAAGCTTCCCCATGGATAGTTACATACTTCCTATAAGTTTAAGCTTCTAATTCCAAGCCAATCTTTTTTTATAAATCAAGGAAGAAGATGGTGAATAGTAACTTTCAAAAAAATAACTTTAGTTTTCTTGAATTTTTATGAAAGTTTAAGGTTATACAAGCAAGGATCAAAGTTCTTTAGGCATTCAAAGCTCTTGTGTTATGTTAAGAAGCTTAAAGAAGGTATAAACTCCAAACCCTAGCTTTAGTTTTGAGTATTTAGGAATGGTTATGATTGATATAGTATATGTGAAGTATGAAGCTTGTTTGTTTAGAGTTTGGGTTGGAGTGGTAGTGAAATGAATGTTGAATTTTGTTGATTGGTTAAAGGAATTAAGTATAGTTTAAATTCATTATGAGAATAACATAAATTGGAAGAACTTGAGGTGTTGGGACTGTTGTAGTGTGTTTTGGATGGTTTTGGAATGATATAAATTTGGGAAATCGCGTAAACATAGTCGTCGTAATGTCCGATTTACTTTAGACTGCTTTTGTTCAAAACATTAGGACCCGTGAACTCACTGCTAGGTTTTGACCATTGCCATGATTAGATAGTTCATGTTACGAGCTTCGTTTTGATATGTAGTTCATTTGATTCCGATGTACGGTTTAGGAGAAACGACCGTTTTAAGTAACGGTGTTTCGCGACAGAACCATTACCACTCGCCTTACTTTGAAACATAGGTTAAAGACCTTAAAGGACTAAATGGGAGTATGAATCATTTATTTAAAGTGTATTAGGCAGTTGGTAAGACACTCGCGAAAGAATCGCCTTAAAACCCTTAATGGTTAATTTATTAAAAATGGTGGAGCCGAGGATACTCGAGCGACTTAAGTAAATCGTTAAGCACGAAAGTGAACGTTATGACTCTAAATGGTTAAAGTCTAGTTTCTTAAGCGACCGGGGTTTAATTCCGACTTATGTTGTTGTTCATAGGTTATCGGACCCACTCTAAGCTTAAGCCTATCCGGGAGCACTCAGGCAAGTTTTCTATCCGTATAACTGTTGTTGTGATGTATATGTGTATATGCATGATCTTGCGATAAATGCATATTTGTTATTAGCAAATTCTTGCGATATATTGTAGCATGTGATATGGTATATATGCATGCATATTTCATTTCTTGATTTATATATCTGTTGGTTCAAACGCTTATAGTTGCATAATACCTATGCTAGAGATAAGCGGTATTTGAGTTTACCCTTAGTATAGGGGACCCAAAGGTGAACATATTTCTAAACCGGGAGTCGATGTTCCCGAGTATAATATATATATTTTTATATATATATGGTTATAGTTTTCAAAACTATTAATCGAATAAGGTTTATTCGATAACTTTAACTTTATTTTATTTAATGAATATTATTTATAATATTCATTCGAGGGCTTATGACTCAGTTATATTATTTAATGAATATTATTTGAATATTCATTTGAGAATGTATGACTCCGTTTATTTTATTTAATGAATATTAACTATAATATTCATTCGAGGTATTATGACTCCGCTTATTATTTAATAATATTCTTTATTTTATTAAAGAATAATGTTTCGATAATCAAACTTATTTTCGATTATTCAAATAAAGATAGTACTTTCGTATAAGTATATCTTTGGTTATTTAATATTCATTTCAAGTATGAGTTTTAAAACTTCTACTTCGATTATTTTTATAAGGAGTATCTTTATGAGAATGTTATTTAAATAATATTATTCAGATATCTCTAATATATCGGGACTGATTTATTTTAATAAATCAGCAGTACTCCAAACATTCTTAAAAATGTTTTCGAGTCTTCAAAATGATTTTAAAAGTTAGAGCGGATCCTAAAACTCATTTTTATATTTAAGATCTTCCTTTTAAAGGGGATTTAAATACTCGTTCAAAACCTGAGGGATCCGGCTCTGTGGTGTATTTTATATTCGCAACAAGGTTGTTGTTTTGATAAACAATTTGATTACTTGCCCAATGTTCGGGGAGTAAGTCCATCTAATTGAGTCGGCATAAGCGACAGACCGGGGTACGGTCTATCAAAGTGTAAGTGGCTGGGTGGCAGTCCATCAACACGTAAGAGGCCGGGTGGCGGTCCAGCACAAGGTCTTAATACGATCAGGGTGATGACCGGTGGGGGATTCATCCATCTACTAGTAGAAAAGGTTACTTATTGGTATCTTTGCCTGATCAGCAAGATATCAGGTTTATGCCAAAATTTCTTTTCTTTCCAAATTTATTGGATATTGCAACTCTGTTCATACTTTACATGACAGAGGTTTTCAGGAAATGTATGAGAGATATATATAGGTGTATATATATATCGGGACTTAATGAAGTATCTCGTAACTTCATTTCATTCAATAATATTTCAAAGATTGAATCTATTCAAGTATTATCTTGTAGTCTCATTTATGTGATGAACTTTTGAACTAATTATAACTTGAACGGTGGTAGTTCAAGTAGTATTTGGAAAAGATATAAGTATATTGGAGTATCTTGTAACTTCATCTTTTAAACTTATATCTAGTAAATGATTATCTTATGCATGTCAAAGATTTTTAGAAAAACGTTGAGACAAGGTTAGATATATGAGATCACCTTGCAACGATAGTTTTATACAGTTATAAACTGGAACTTTGTGTATATTATGCATGAAAGAGGACTTCCAAGATTTTGAAAAGTATATATGTATATATACTGAATATTTTGCGACTTCATCGCATTAAGATATCAAACTTGGTTCATTTCTTTTGACCAAGACTTTCATGAGTACTATGAGAAGGCTCATATACTGTAAATCATTATACATATTATTTTGGTGGGCTTGTTGCTCACCCTTGCTTTCTTCTTTCATCACACAACAACATATAGAAAAGATGAACAGGACCAAGCTCCCAATTCGCGAGCGGATAGGAAACGTTCCGCAGTTTCCTATAGGCATTGATGTCGCTGTAACTGAGGTAGGAACTACCAATAGGCTAGGCTTCAACTTTTGATGTACCAGATTTATGTATATTTATGAATTGTAATAATGGCAAAGAAATGTAAATTATTCAGAAACCCTTTTAAGGTGTATTGGCAGATAATTGTGAAATAAAATGACTTGTGATTATTTTTGGATATTCATCTCTGAGACTATAACTTGTGGTGTGTGTGTTTATTGTGGGGTCACAGTACAGAGTAGTTGATTATTTATTGAGATTGGGTGTTATTAAGGGAAATGGAACTCGTGACAACCCGGATCCCCGACCCCGGATTTGGGGGTGTTACAGTACCCTAGCCAGCCAAGCCACAGTTTCTCAAAAGACTATGGTGGTTCAAAAGGATTCTAACACATCCCTAGTTGCATCCTCCCAAAAAGATACAACTATTGAAAATAGTCCCCAACCAGGGACACAGAACAAAAGAGGGAGGGACATTGAAGCCACACATTCACCTATCAAAGCCTTTTCAAGAAGAAAGAAGGCTAAACCCCTAGTTTCAACACAGGGGGCACACACTGCACAAATACATCCACCTGTATCTTTGCCTTCTGAAATTCAGCTTGATGTGGCTCCAGCAAATGTGGAGTCACAGCCCCATTCTCTCATAATAGACACACATCAATCACCAAATTCTCCATCACCATCTCTGGATGTGGATATGATATTCACATCAATTCCTGATTCTCCCTCTTTAAAACTCAGGGAGGAGCCCCACTCAAATCCTGGTGATCATCATCTTTTAGATGATTTGTTGGATCATCAACCAATTCTTTCAGACTTAGTTGAAGAATCTGTGTCACCTCACTTAAAATCAATCCACACAGATTCAAAAATTATGTCACTTTCAATATCTACTTCTTTTCCTTCTTCAACGGATATCTCTCATCCGTTGACAAGTGGTTGTTCTTCGACGGATAAGCTTAACAGCAGTTATCCGTTGATACCATCAGTTCCTACTTCAACGGATACTCCCTATCCGTTGATAGTCTCTACATATATATCTGAATCAATTCCAAGTGTAGAAGACATGGTTACTGTACAATCACTTCTAGGATTGAGGGAAGGGAGTGATAATTTGAGTGAGAGGCTGGGTTGCTCCCAGGCAAAAGGAGAGGTTGAGAGTCAAAATATGCATGCTATTTCTTCCAGCATGGCAAAAGTGAGTGAAAGGAGTGCCACCTTAGTAGGTGTGGGTGAGGGTGTGTGTGAGCCAGGGGAGCCCCTGATGCAAGAATATAGAGAAAATGAGAGAAAAGCAGGTACAGAAGCTATAAGGGTGGATTTAGCCATTGTTAGTGAGTCAATGATTGTGGATGATGCTGAAAAGGGAAGACAATTTCAGCAACATTACAAAGCTGTAATTGATAACATTTCCTTGGATGCTGACACTTTTACTCATCCTGTTTCAGCCTATCAACTGTTGTCTGCTCAGGGCAATGTGGAGGCAGAGCAGACTTTGAACATAGTGCACACTTCAGAATCTCTTCAAAGAGATAAAGCCGATGTTAATAGGATGCCTTCTCAAGCTGGTGATCCATCTGAAGAATTTGAAGTACATTCTCATGATGATGACTCTGTTTCTTTGGATGGAAGCATGAACTTAGGGGGAGATGAAGGCCCAAGTTCTGTTCCAAATTTACCTGAATGAGCATGGACAAAGAAATCTACACCAAGACAGCTTGGTGTAGCTTTGGTCAAGCAGGTCATGGCTATTCAAAAGACCCTTCAGGCAACTTCAGATGCTGGTACCAAGGTTATTCTTCAAGCTCATCTAGACTCTCTGCATCTCCTGCAGTTGCAGCACATCAGACAGAATTTGAGTGTGGATGAACTCAAAAAGGATATTGCTGACTTGAAATCCTACAATTCTGAGAAGTTGGATTCAGTCATGCCTTATGGTATAATACAAGATTTGTTGCTGAGACTGAGGAGAGAATATGATGCTAACAAGAGGCTGGCCAAGTTGGAAGACATAGTTCAAGTCATTGAAAACTCTGTGGTCACCATTCTTCAAAATCAACAATCTCAGACAAGTCTACTATTGCAGCTGGCAAAAGCACAAGGCTTGATCCCTATCCTTGATGATAACAAAAAGGGGGAGAATAAAAGGGAAGGGGAAGGAGAGCCATCAACAAAAGTTCAAATATCTAAAGTGCTAGTTCCTTCCATCACCACTTCTCCAACACCTCAAATCAAAGGAAAGCTTGATGGAATTGATCTAATCTAGATAGCAGCAGCTGAGATTAAAGTCAAAGAGCAAAGGAGGAGAATTGATGAAAGGATGCAACAAGTGTTTGGCCCTACAACCTCAAAATCACAATCTGTGAAGCATAGCACAAAGGTGGAGCCAATCATTATGGAGCTCAAGCCAGTAAGGAGGAACGAGGGTGGAGAGACTTCTTCAAAGAATCTGAAACCTATGGTTCTCAAGCCCAACAACAGATCCAACAAGGACTCTACAAAGAACCCTCTAAGCCTTGCTCAGTTAAAATGAGTGGATTTTCCTCTTCCAAAGCCTGATGAAGACAAGGTTTTAGGTCGTAATATCATAAAGCACAAGGAGACCAAGGATGTGGTTGAAAGAATGAACATGGCTATTATCTTCAGAGAGGGAAAGAGTATCTGTGTGATACAAGGACATCCCAAATTCTCAATAGCCAAGAGGGAAGAAACCAGAAGGTTGAAGGAAGAAGCTGAAAAGCTAAAGGCTGACAAAAGAGCACAAGCAAAGCTTGAAAAATAGCGAAAGTCAAGTCAAGCTGAAGAAAAGAAAGAAATTGAAGACAAGGGTGAAGATGTAGGTATGGGGGATATGTTTAATGATGATATGGAAGAAAGAAGTGAGAAAAGAAAGGAATGGCAGAAAGGGAATAGAAAGAAGGTCAATGTAAAAAGGAAGATTGTAGATAAAACTGAAGAAACCCAATCAAAATCCAAACCACTACCTTCTATTCCTGAACCCATTGTGTCTGACCCCTTCATAAACATCCATGGTGAAACAATCACTCCTAAGGAGGAACCAATTGATTGGGACACCATCAAATTGCCCACCTTCTTAACCACTTCTCCACCATCAAAGAAACAGAAAAGAAAAATCAAATCAACACCTCCCCTAACCTCAATCAAATTCACTCAGAAACTCAAGCCTAAGCCACAAGCCTCAAAGGATGATTATGTTCACATTTGTGACATAAAGGAATTTACAGACATTGAACTCTATCTGGATGAGCTGGAGGAAGCAAGGGGAATATATGCCTACAGACAGCTTCCAGAAAGACTAGTGTTCAAATATAAAGGAAGTGGGGAAAGGACTTGGCCTCTTTACAGAATTCTGGATGAAGGCTATTCTACCTTGGTTAGAGTCTACTCAGCTATCAAAAGGGATTCTGGATTTACCAGAACTGCCAAAACTGAGATTCTCAACAAGATTGCCAGCATAAGGAAAACTTGGTGGGAGTCCAATGCCTTGCCTAGAACATTACTCATCCCAGAGCATGGAGTTACAGTTCATAAATCACCTCATTGGTTGATGGAGTTCAGAGACAATTAAGGAGTCAGAAGATTTTTCAGACTTGAAGATCAGTTCAAGATTGCCAGTAATGGAACTCTCAAAGATATGCAATCTAAGTTGGACATCAATGAAGAAGATGATGCTGAATTCTACAGACAACTCAAACTCCAAATAGAGGAGAATGACAGGAGGCTAGGGAAGAAAATAAGGGATCAAAGGAAAAGGAATTAATCTGCTCAGGCTAAATTAGCACCCTTGGAAATAATGTAATTCTTCAATTCAATCTCAGTATATACACTTTTGCAGCACTTTTGAATTTCTACTTTATTTCAGTTCATATGTTTAATAAGTGTTTTTTATCATCAAGTTAAACCCAAATTTATGCCTACAGTTCTAGTAGACATAAATAGGGGAGATTGTTAGGAATATGTGTATTAGTTTGATGATAAGTTCAACAAAACACCTAAGTAGAAATCTGGTGTTTGTAGCCTCAACGGATAAGACCATTCTGGCTATCCGTTGAAGGAGTAGCTTTACTTAGAAATAAGTTTAGTATTGTAGCACATTTCATTCTCTGTATTTAAGTTGTAATTCTTAGATGTTGTGGGAAATTATAAGTCATGTTGACTACTAGTGGATATGCAAATAGAAGGGCTAACTGTAAATGTTTCATGCCTTGTAATTTTGTATAAGTGAAGTAGTATCAACTGATATTAAAGGCCTTCAACGGATGAGAAACAAAGCTTCAACAGATGTCTCTAAAGCTTCAACGGATAACATTCATCAACGGATGAGTGCATCAACGGATAAAGCTTCAACTGCTAATACTTCAACGGATAAAGCCATCAACGGATAAAAGCTTCAACGGATGCTAAGTTCAATAGCAGTTGATAGTGACAATTTATAAGCTGACAGAGGCACATGGGTTGATAGAGACAAACTGGAATGTGGCAGCCTCTAGGAGGAATCAGGAAAAAGCAGCATTTCCATTCTGATGCAAACAAGGAAGTATTCAAAGATTCACAGCTAAACCTAAATTGCATTGGATAGAGAAATGAAGAAGAAACTTGTGAAGAATCTTTTAATTGTATTCTACAGTTTTGTCTTTACTTGTAAACTTGGTGTTATATAAACAAGTAGCAGCTAGTAATTAGATGGTGAATTTTTCCAGAGCTGTTTAGAAAAATCCAGAGAGAAAATCATCTAGTTTGTACTAGGACGCAGTTGTGATCAATTCTTTGATTCACATATTTTCTGAAATAACACATCTCTGGTGGAACAACATATCCACCAGAAAAGTTTTTAAGTTCTTTATGTTCTTTACATTTGTGCTTGAATATATATCTGTCTGTATTAGCTTAAAGTAATTCACACACATTTGTTCATCAAAACACTTAATCTTAGAAACTGCTCAAAACTTGAAAAAGTTTTGAGATTTACATTCAACCCCCCTTCTGTAAATCTCATTGTTAGTCCACTGGGAATAACAATCGGTATCAGAGCAAGCTCTTAACATACAAAGAGTTTAAAGATCTATTCTGCTAACATCATGAGTAAGAAGGATATTGGTGTAAAGATTCCAATCCTGGAAAGAGATAACTATCATCACTGGAAAGTGAAGATGCATTTACATCTTCTCTCTCAAGATGAAAGCTACATCAACTGCATTGAAAATGGTCCTCACATCCCTCACAAGGTGGCCACAGCTGCTACTGCAACAGTTGCTGTTGGACAGTCTATTCCCGAGCCAAAAGCAGAATGGACTGTTGAAGATATTGAAGAGGTTCACAAGGACAAGAAAGCCATGAACATTCTGTTTAATGGCCTAGATCAAGATATGTTTGACAATGTCATTAACAGCCAAACTGCTAAGGAGATTTGGGATACTGTGTAACTTATCTGTGAAGGTACTGAGCAAGTTAGAGAAAACAAAATGCAGCTTCTCATTCAACAGTATGAATATTTTTATTTTGAAGAAGGAGAATCATTGAATGATACCTTCAACAGATTTCAGAAACTGTTGAATGGATTGAAACTGTATGGCAGAGTGTACCAAGTCAAGGACTACAATTTAAAATTTCTGAGGTCTCTACCAAAGGAATGAAGCCTATGACTGTTTCTCTAAGAAATTCTCAAGATTATAAGGACTTCATACTTGAAAGATTATATGGAATTTTGAAGACCTATGAACTTGAGATGGAGCAAGATGAGCTGTTGGAAAAGGGAAAAAGAAAAGGTGGATCAGTTGCACTTGTAGCTGACAATGAGAAGATTGAAGCCAGGAATGAAGAAAAGACAATGCCAAGTCTTAAAATTGGCACAAGCAAATCAGAATCAAGCAAGGGAAAGGAGCAAGTAGCTGAGGTTGAAGACAATTCCAGTCAAGATGACTCTGATGATGTCGATTTCATTAGTATTGAAGGAATTCAAGTGGACCCAGCAAAGATTGAAGCTATTCTAAATTGGGAAAGATCAAAGATGCCAACGGAATTCAGACGTTTCTTGGGATTAGCAGGTTATGACAGAAGATTCGTCAAAGATTTTACAAAGATAGCCACACTATTGATGAAGTTGACGCGAAAGAATGAAAAGTTTGAATGGAATGAGAAATGCGAAGCAAGTTTCCAAGAATTGAAGAATCGACTAGTAACTGCACCTGTGCTTGTTTTACCTGATGATCAAGGAGACTTTGTCATATATAGCGACGCTTCGTATCGAGGACTCAGATGTGTTTTGATACAACATGAAAACGTGATCGCATACGCTTCTAGACAGTTAAAGCCGCATGAACAGAAATATCCGACACACGATCTCGAGCTAGCAGCAATTGTATTCACTTTGAAGCTTTGAAGACACTATCTATACGGCGAAAAATGTGAGATTTATACGGATCATAAAAGCTTGAAGTACATTTTCACCCAGAAGGAACTTAACATGCGACAGCGACGTTGGCTAGAGTTAATCAAGGATTACGATGTTTCAATCAATTATCATCCAGGCAAGGCCAATGTAGTAGCAGACGTGTTAAGTCGAAAGGAATGATTGAATCTGTTAACATCTTCAGAGGACTTAATCAAGGAATTCGATAAATTGGAGATTGAAGTTCGTATTCCAGAAAACTCTACTGAAAGGATTTACGCTATGACTTTTCAACCGGAACTATTGGAGAAAATAAGGTGTCAGGAAGAAGTAATGGACCAGGATATCGACAATTTGACAGGTGAAGAGATTACCAGTCAGAAAGATGCTAAAGGAATTTTTCGAGTTGCTTCGAGGATCAGGATACCTAACGTACTGGAATTAAAAGCAGAAATTTTATAAAATGCTCATAGTTCAGGAAGCACAAAGATGTACAGAGACTAGAAGGAAAACTTTTGGTGGCCAAATATGAAGAAAGAGATAGCGGAATGGGTCAGCAAGTGTTATACGTGCCAAAGGGTGAAAGCTGAACATCAATGTCCGAGCGGACTATTACAACCACTAGATATTCCAGAATGGAAATGGGAACACTTAGCTATGGATTTCGTAGTGGGACTTCTAAGGACGAAAGCAAATCATGATGTAATTTGGGTTATCATTGATCGATTGACGAAATCAGCACATTTTCTTCCGATCAACGAAACATTTTCACTGGACAAGTTAGTGCACTTATATCTCAAGGAAATCGTAATGCGTCATGGAGTACCCGTATCGATTGTATCAGATCAAGATCCCCGTTTCAATTCGAGATTTTGGAGACAATTCCAAGAATGTCTAGGAACGAAGTTGAACATGAGTACTGCTTATCATCCACAAACAGACGTGTAAAGTGAAAGGACAATTCAAATAATCGAAGATATGCTACGTGTATGCGCAATAGACTTTGAAGGCAATTGGGACGAGCACCTACCGCTAGTGGAATTTTCTTACAATAATAGCTATCAAGCAAGTATCGGGATGCCACCTTATGAAGCTCTATATGGAAGAAAATGCAGATCGCCTACATGTTGGGATGAAGTTGGAGAACGTAAGATTCTAGGTCCAGAACTGATTTAGCAGACCAAGGAAAAAGTAGAACTTATCCGCAAATGACTTGAAGCAGCGCAGAATCGACAACGTAAATATGTCGATCAATCCAGAAAAGATATGGACTACCAGGAAGGAGAGCATGTATTGCTAAAGGTATCGCCATGGAAGGGATTAACTAGATTTGGCAACAAAGGCAAATTGAAACCTCGCTACGTTGGACCATTTGAAATTTTGAAGAATGTCGGGAAGGTTCCATACGAGTTAGCTCTACCACCCATATGCAGCATATTCACAACGTATTTCACGTATCTATGCTTAAGAAGTACAACCCTGATACAAGGCATGTAATAAGAATATGAACCAATAGAACTTCAGGAAGATTTGTCATATGTAGAGCAACCGATAAGAATTCTAGATCGGAAAGAGAGGGTATTAAAAAATAAGTATGTGTCATTAGTGAGAGTTTTGTGGAGAAACCCAGTTGTTGAAGAATCAACCTGGGAGCTCGAAAGTGAAATGTTAGAAAAGTATCCTCAGTTATTTGCATAGTGTGATTCTGAGGACAAAATCATGTTAAGGGGGGGATAATGTAACGACCGAGAAATTACGCTTGTATTATATTATAATAAAGATAAATTATGTGTAGTATTATGTGATTAAATGTGTTGAGTCATTAAACCCTAACTGCTATGTGTTACGAGTTGTCTGTTTTGATCCAAACGTGTTTTAGATATTTATTGAGTGTTTTATCGTACGTTATATATTTTATATCAGAACCCGTTCAACTCAAACAGTGTTTTAAAAGCCCGTATTTCAAACAAAATCATTGGCCTTATTTTGCCAAAAACAACCTATACCATATCGCTATTTTGAACCCTTAGACGTTTTACAAATTTACCTATTTTGAAAAACGACTTTTCCAGACCCCTTCGGGTACCAAAAACCCCAAAAAAATCACATTTTTATTTTTATATGATCATGGGCTTATCATATCTTATTTTTCTTTACATTTTTGTAATTTTCACAATTTTTGGGAATTTTTGACATTTTTTTTGTATTTATTGGATATGTAAAAATTCATTATTAATACCCAAAAATTATAAAAATTGGGGCCAAATATTTTTATTAGGTGTGTAATTAGCCCCTTTATTTTATTTGGGGGTATTATTTTGCATAAATATAAATAGCTAATTATTAGTAATTAATTAGTTAATTAATCATAAAAAAATCAGAAAAATCTAGAAAATCCCCAATTCTCTGAAATTAGGGTTTGGAGTTCTTGGAATCAAACCGGATTTTGGAAGTGTTTCTGTGCACCAAATTAAACATGTAAGTAATGGTTGTGAAGCTCTTTCGATTCCCTATTCGTTTATATAATTGATTTTAGTGTTTGGATTCTCGATTTTTAATTCATAATTTTCGGTTTATTTGTTGAATTCGAGTTTTAAGATTCAGTAGTTGTTTGATGATTGTGTTGATGGGAATGGATAGATCATCGAATATGGAGTCAAACAGCACCGGTTTTGTAAAATTGGGTCAAGATTTTTGTGTCGCCGGAGCACCGCCGCCGCGGGCGGTGTTCTTGAACCTCCCGATGTCGGGGACGGCGAGGACGGAAGGAGGACGAAGGGGGGAGGTCGCCTGGGAACACAGGAAGACGAGGCTGCATAAGGAACGATCAATATCGCCGGAATCGTGGTGTCGTTGCCGTTTTTGCTCGCCGGAAAAACCCACCGGAGCAACGCCGGTGGGGCTGTTCTTCATCAACCCGGAGTCGATCCGGTTTCGACCCGGGAAACGACCCGGGCTTGATCCTTAAAACCTTAACCCCTTTTCCTGTTGTGTGTTTCTGATTTTTAGTATTTATTTTATTTTTCTAAAATCAGAAAAAAAATTTAGTAATTCTAAAAATGAAACCAAAATTAGATTTAAATTCTGAAAATTATTATTAATAATTTCTGAATTATTCTATTAATTTAGAAATTCGAAATTAGTTATGTATTTAATTATTTAATCATTTATCTAATTATTTATTAGTTATTTAATTAATTAATAATTAGGTGATTAATTAATAAATAAGGATTAAAAATAATCGAATAATATGATTAATAACTCGATAATTAGTTGAATATTACGAGTAACTCGTATCTATACGAGTAGTGATTCGATAATTAGAATTATTATTCGAGCGATAATTTATTCAAAGAGTGTCGTAATAATTATTCGTATCGAATAACTAAATACAATTAATTAATTAATTAATTGTATAAGATATAATATTAATAATAACAATAGTTCGGTAGTTATTCAAGGAATGCGAGTAGCTCGTATTTATACGAGTAGTTAATCGTTGAATTAGATTATGGTTCGAGTAATATTTATTTATTCGATAAATAGCATATCAGTTAATTGTGTTGATTGGTTATTTATAAATAATCGATCTAATCAGTAATAATAATTTGTAAATAATTGTAATAAATTGTAATTCATCCTAATAATTCGGGGTTAATTATTTTAAAATATAATAATTATTAATTATTTATTTAAAAATATAATTAAGGATTATTTAATTATAATTAATTATTTATAATTAAATATTAATTAATTAAATCTTGTTTAATTCGTAATAATTAAACCGTTAATCTGATTTGAGCGAAACGAAGACCCCTAGACTCAGAAAAATGAAACGAATCCAATAAAAATAATTGTAAGTCATAATTTCTTTCAAAATAGGGTTGTCTTGTATTAGTTAATGGTTTATAGACCCTAATAGGGGTATAATCGAGTCAAATAAATCTTGAAAAATTGTAATAAAATCAGATAGGGTCAGTTAATACAAGTATGAGTCTAGTATCGATTCTAAAAATATTTATAAGTCTAAAAATTAATTATGTGCCTTATGTGCTATGGGCTTTACGTGATTATGTGAACCATACGTGCTATATAATTATATTTGTATATATGCGAGTCAGATAGAAACGCATGGGTAGATTGATAGGGCTGCGTAGTATCAATTCGAGATACGCGTATGTAGTAAGTTATCTAAACGACTATTTTTCTATGATTAGTTCAGTGTCAGCAAGGCCGATCAAGCTAGAGACAGAAGGCGGTGAGTTGAATCAGGTTAAGTACGCGCAAGGCAAGTTTTTCTCCTATTCTAAATTCAGAATAGTGAATTATATCCCATTTTTCCATATCAGTTACCTTTGATAATTCTTGTTCATATACACTGTTACACAATTATTGAATCTTGTTTCTATTTCATTTCGATTCTTGATTTCTCCCAATTTATTAAATCCTTTATTCATATTTCTATACTTTTACCCTTGTTACATATACTCGGATATATCCTGATGTTGGGATACATCAAAAGCATTCCGATTGTTCTGGATGCTCATCTTTGGACTGGATGGTTACGATACGGGCTGGGTTTTACCCAGACCTTTAATTAGTAGGCCATAGTTGCCTGAGTACTCCTTATGTTGGTTGGGTCGATGCAGTTGGGTATAGATCCGCACTGTATCCTGACTGATCAGCAGGTTATAGTGCATATGTTGGTTCTTGTTTCCAGTCTTGTTCATTTGGCACTCGCCAGTATTGGCAAATTTTTATTATATCCAGATACAGATGGTTGTTCAAGCCAGCAGCTTATTGGTTCACTTATTCTTCTCTCTTTATACTATATATATATTGTTGCAGGCTTGTTGAGCAATTTTGGCTCATCCCCTTTTATTGTTATTCCTATTGTTTTATAGTTAAGGTAGAGAATGAAACTCATCAGGACCCGCGTAGTCAAGAAGCGAGTCAAGTAGCGGGACCCTCTTATACCAAGAGTATTCATTCCTATCCCCGAAGAGAGCTTTGAGTTACCAGATCAGGTGTAACAGGACTGCAAGATGGAGATTTCCATGAAAGCCTCAAGTTTGATAATGTGGAGATGATTAGTGATGACAGTGATGATGAAAGTGATCAAGAAACAATGACTAAGGATAATGCAGAAAAATCTACAACTATTGAAGCACATAATTCAACATCTATCAAGTTACAAAATGCTTCATCCGTCGGGAGATAATCTGCCTTATCCGTCGGGAGACAATCAGCTTCATCCGTCAGGACACAAAGTGCATCATCTGTCGGAACATCAAGAGAAGCTGAAAGTCAGAATATATCACCTACAGAAAGTTCCCCTTTCTCAAATCAAAGATTCACAAACTCAAGGGGAGTTTCTCATGATCAAAACTCAGTTACATATCAAGATAACAATGAGGCCTTTTCATCTAGAGCTAATCTACCTCAACAGAGAAAATGGACTAAAGATCACCCTTTTGAGCTCATCATTGGTGATACATATTCTAGAGTTCAAACCAAGAGAGCAACTCAGGAAGAGTGTCTATATAGCAGCTTCCTATCTAAGGAAGAACCAAAGAAGGTAGAAGAAGATTTGTTGGATCCTGATTGGATTTTAGCTATGCAGCAGGAGCTAAACCAATTTGAAAGAAACAAGGTATGAAAGCTGGTACCCGAACCTAAAGGAAAGAATCCAATTGACACCAAGTGGGTATTCAGAAACAAGATGGATGAAAATGGCATAGTGGTCAGGAACAAAGCTAGATTGGTTGCTAAGGGCTACTGCCAACAGGAAGGAATAGATTTTGATGAAACCTTTGCTCCTGTTGCAAGACTTGAAGCCATCAGAATTTTTTTAGCCTATGCAGCCCATGCCAATTTCAAGGTCTATCAAATGGATGTCAAAAGTGCCTTTCTGAATGGAGATTTGGGGGAGGAAGTCTATGTCATTCAACCTCCTGGTTTTAAAGATCCAAATTTTCCAGGATATGTCTACTATCTTTTGAAAGCACTTTATGGACTGAAGCAAGCACCTAGAGCCTGGTATGACACTTTATCAAAGTTTCTTTTGGAAAATCACTTCACAAGAGGTATTGTTGATAAAACCTTATTCTTTAGGAATTTTAATGGCTCTAGTATACTTGTTCAAATCTATGTAGATGATATTATATTTGTCTCTACAGATGATAAACTTTGCAAAAAGTTTGCCAAATTGATGCAAAGTAAGTATGAAATGAGCATGATGGGAGAACTAACTTACTTTCTTGGTTTACAAGTTAAGCAAGTTAGTGATGGAATATTCATTAGTCAAACTAAATATATTTATGATCTTTTAAAGAAGTTTGATCTAATGGATTGCACATCTATAAAAACTCACATGGCCACTGCAACTAAGCTTGAATTAAATACTGCTGAAAAGTCTGTGGATATTTCAAGCTATAGGGGCATGGTTGGCTCACTTCTGTACTTAACAGCTAGTAGGACAGATATAATATTTGCTACTTGTCTTTGTGCTAGATTTCAGGCTGATCCTAGAGAATCTTACTTAGTAGCTATTAAGAGAATTTTCAGACATCTCAAGGGAACACCCAAACTTGGCATTTGGTACCCTAGAGATTCTGGTTTTGATATAACTGGTTATTTAGATGCAGATTATGCAGGTTGTAAAATAGACAGAAAAAGTACAACATGAACCTCTCAATTTCTAGGGAACAAGCTTGTATCCTAGTTCAGTAAAGAGAAAAATTCAATTTCTACTTCTACAGCTGAAGCTGAATATATTGCTGCTAGTAGTTGCTGTGCACAAATTTTGTGGATGAAAAACCAGTTGTTGGACTATGGCCTACAAGTGGATAGAATTCCCATTTTCTGTGATAACACAAGTGCAATTGCCATCACTAAAAATCCAGTACAACATTCAATAACAAAGCACATAGACATGAAGTACCACATCATTAGTGAACATGTGATGAATGGTATTGTGGAACTTCATTTTGTTCCAAGTGAAAAGTACCTTGCAGATATATTTACCAAGCCACTTGATGAATCCACATTTTCAAGGTTGGTAAGTGAGTTAGAGAAGGAGAAAGAGATGAAGGTAGAAGCTGTTGAGTCTACATCAAAGATCTATGAAAGCAAGGGTAAAGGGCTGGTAGCTAAAAATGAAAAATCACTTGAGCCAAGATGACATGGATGATATTGATGAACATCTAGCATTCCTATCCAGAAGATTTGCCAAGCTCAAATTCAAAAAGAATTTTGGAGCAGCCAAGCCAAATAGAAACATGGTGGATAAATCCAAATTCAAATGTTTCAAATGTGGCTTGGCAGGGCATTTTGTTAGTGAATGTAGAAAGTCTAATTCTAACAAGAAGAAGTTTGAGCCTGTTGACTATAAACAGAAATACTTCGAGTTGCTCAAACAATGATGAAACAGAAACAAGCTCTTCAAGCAATCAGGTAATCACCAATAACCTAGCACATTTATCTAAAGCTGAGTGTAATGATGCAATAAATGACATGTCCACAGAATTATATCACCTGCGTGTTATACTTAAGTCCCTCACTAAGGAAAATGCTAAAATTAAATAAAACAACTTGTTTTTGAATGAGAGGAATAATGTGCTAGAGTCTCGGTTTATTGAATTTGAGAAATTGAGAATTGAGTGTAAGATTGCTAAGGATGAATTAACTGAGTCCTCGAAGAAAGCAGAGATTCTAAAGAAGCATCTTGAACGAGAACATGAAGTGATCAAGGCATGGAAATCATCCAGAGATGTTCATGCTCAAATCACTAAAGTTCAAGGTATTGAGTCCTTTTGTGATGCAGCCTGGAAGAAGAGTAAAGAGAAGCTTGAATCCAATTTGGTTGAAGGATTGTTGACAGATATGGACTCGACGGATGATGAAAATCATTCGTCGGATAATCAAAAGGATTATCCGTCGTGTGATAAAGAGCCACATCCTTCGGCTGTGAGTAAACCTGTTAGCAAAGATAAGTTAGCTAAGTTGAATGAGAAATATGGATCAGTCTCTAAGAACTTTATTCCAGGAGAATCAAGCCAAGTCAGAAAGGAAAAGAAAGTTAATATTGGTCATATGTCCATCAAGCAATTGAATGACAGATTAGAAAAGATTGAGGTTAAAAAAGAAGCTAAAAAGAAAAACAATAGAAATGGAAAAGTAGGAATTAACAAGCATAACAACTACACACCTGATAAATATGCTCCAAGAAAAATCTGTGTTAGGTGTGGTAGTGTTAATCATCTGCCTGTTAATTGCAAACTTGCCATGCCTACTCCTATGTCTACACCCTCTTCTTTTCCCAACATGACTGCCATGCCTACCATGCCTATGAATGCTATATCTTCTCAGAATATGAATGCACAATTTTCTAATATGTTATTTGCACATAATCCTTATTATGCTGCATTTAGTATGCCTCAAATGCCATTCAGCTTGCCTTACTGAAATAACATGTTTGCAAATAGCATGCCTTTTCCTGTTAAACAATATGTGCATGACAATTCTATTCTAATGACTGGTTTCAAAGGTCCAACTCAGATGACTAAGGATGAATCAGAAATTCCCAAGTCAAATGAGATCAAACCTAAGAAACCAAAGAAGAAAGCTAACAAGGCAGGAACCAAGGAAATTTGGGTACCAAAAAGCTCTTTACCCTCAAATTCAAACATGTGGGCGCAAAATGCTATCCTGCTCTATTGTTACGTAGCAATAGAAGCCTGCTTATGCTGCTTCGGCGGCGCTTTTTCGCCCTCTCTTCGCTCTGGACAGGAGCGCTAGTGGACACGGGGAGGGAGCAGGCGAAGCGTGTCGTTCGTAATGGAAAGAAAGATACCACTACTTCACCACTTTGTTGGACCGCCGGCGCGAACACCTATATGGAGCAACCAGGAAGGGTTATAGATTCAAAAGGAACAAGTGCTTAGGAGAAGGGTTATCAAACTAGGCAGAGTTTGGTGGTAGGACCACAATATGGGAAAATTTACTCGAGAGTTAGAAAGTGCAATGCTAAGAGAGTATCCCTATTCATTTTCTATCTGATTCCAGGACGGAATCCTTTTAAGGAGGGGAGACTGTAATAACCCCAATTTTTGGAATTTTTTTGAAACCCTTATGAATAGTGATTTTGCTGATTATGCTGAATAAGAAAACTTTTCATACCACACTATGTAGGGGTTCTTTTATTGATCTTCTGAGATATTATTAGTACTCTATGTGGTATATAAGTGTATGTAAAGATCGTCAGAATCCAAATCCGAACACTTTGATTTTTCCCGAAAATCCACCAGATACCGAAAAAATTGAGTATAAGGTAACATAATTAAAGGGATTTAAATTCAAGGATTATAAGAGAGGATCATAAAAGGAATATAATGTATTGAGAAAGGTTTAGGGGAACCCAAGTAATAAAATCCCGGGTATGATCCCTCAAACGATAAACGAGAACAAAAGTTATGCGAACCGTATAACAGATCAGCGGTCATTAGCCAAGTGATTAGGAGTTAATCAAAGGGTTAGTGGGAAGTGATGTCATCTCACCAACAAGAAGAGGACAAGTGTGGGAGGATGACATAGCATGATGACCTAAGCATGACCAAAAAGGAAGGAATTGTTGGTTGATATTAAGCCATTCATTTTTTACCATGGTAAAAGGTAATTAACAAAACAAAAAGGGAAAGCAACCAAACAAGAAGCATTTCTTCTCCCCCCTCATTCTTGCTCTCGGCTTTTCCATGAAAAGCAAAGGAGAATTTTCAAAACTCAAGCTACACACCTTCAAAAATCAAGAGGTTTGTTTCTTTAGCTTCCATAATTCATAACTTAGATGAGCCATAAGTTTAAGCTCAAGATTCCATGTTTAACATAGCTAATCAATTCATCAAAGTTCTTGGTGAATAGTGTTTTCAAGAAACTAACTTTGTATTTTCTTATGTTTTCTTCAAGATCCAAGCTTAGTAGAGATAGTTAGTGGTTATTTAAGGCTTCCTAAGTTATTCTCCACTCTCCAAGGAAGGTATAAACCCTCCAAACCCTAACTTTACTTTGAGTATTAGGTTTGGTTTTGTTTGTTATAGTTCATGAGAGCATGATTCTTGTATGTTTAGAGTTTGGTTGGAATTATAATGATTTTGGGTTATAAATCTTGGTTGTTGGTTGATGAACCTTAAGTATAGTTAGTAGCTCTTGTTTGAGATTGAATAAGATGGATAAAACATGAAGTAAGGGACTGATTTAATAGGATTTGGATGAAGTTTGGTTGTATGGTTGATTTGTGGTTGAATGATGGTGGAATGGTGTTGATTGGTGGTGGTTTAATATTGAATTGATTGGGTAAAAATTTGGGAATTGCTAAGTTATAGCCGTCGTAATGCCCAATTTTCCTTAGACTGTTTTTGTTCTTAACTTAAGGACCCGTGCACTCACTGTTAGATTCTGACCATTGCCATATTTAGATAGTTCATGTTACGAGCTTCGTTTTGATATGTGGTTCGTTTGAATCCGATGTACGGTTTAGGAGAAACGACCGTTTTAAGTAACGGCGTTTCGCGAACGAACCATTACCCCTCACCTTACTTTGAAACATTGGTTAAAGACCTTAAATGACTAATTGGAGTATGAAATATTTATTTAAAGTGTATTAGGAAGTTGGTAAGGCACTCGCGAAAGAATCGCCTTAAAACTCTTAATGGTTAATTTATTAAAAATGGTGGAGCCTAGGGTACTCGAGCGACTTAAGAGAATCGTTGAGCGCAAAGCGAGTGTTAGAGTCTAATTGGTTAAAGTATAGATTCATAAGCGACTTTGGTTTAATTCCAACTTATATGTTGTTTATAGGTTACCAGACTCGTCCCAAGCCATTTATCACCCCCAGTCGCTCAGGCAAGTTTTCTACCCGTTATACTGTTGTTGTGATGTATATATGTATATGCATTATCTTGTGATACATGCATGATGGTTAATTAGCAAATCTTGCGATATATTGGAGCATGCTGATATGGTATATATATGCATGTCTGTTTCATAATCTGGTTATCTATATGTTGATTTCAATGCTTATAGTTGCATAATACATATGCTAGAGATAAGCAGTAGTTGCGTATACCCTTAGTATAGGGGACATTTTCTAAAACCGGGAGTCGATGTTCCCGAGTATATTATATATATATATATATATATATTTATATGTATATATTGATATAATTTTCAAAACTATTAATCGAATAAGGTTTATTTGATAACTTTATTTTAAATAATGAATATTATTTGAATATTCATTCGAGGACTTATGACTCTGTTTAGTCTACTTATTGAATATTATTTGAATATTCATTTAAGGACTTATGACTCCGATTATTTACTAATTAATATTCTTTATTTTATTAAAGAATAATGTTTCGATAATCAAACTTATTTTCGATTATTCAAGTAAAGATAGTACTTTCGTATAAGTATATCTTTGGTTATTTAAGATTCATTTCAAGTATGAGTTTAAAACTTCTACTTCAAGTTATTTATGTAAAAATTATTCTTTATGGGAATATTATTTAAATAATAATATTCAGATAATTTCTAATATATTGGGACTGATTTATTTCATTAAATTAGCATTACTCCAAACATTCTTAAAAATGTTTTCGTGTCTTCAAAATGATTTTAAAAGTTAGAGCGGATCCCAAAACTCATTTTTATATTTAAGATCTTCCTTTCAAAGGGGATTTAAATACTCGCTCAAAACCTGAGGGGTCTGGCTCTGTGGTGTATTTTATATTCGCAACGAGGTTGCTGTTTTGATAAATAAATTGATTACTTACCCAACGTTCGGGAAGTAAGTCCATCTATTGAGTCGGCATAAGCAACATGGGCTCAGTGGGCGTCCATGAAAGTGTAAGTGGCTCAGTGGGATTCCATCAAATGCGTAAGTGGCTGAGTGGCAGTCCAGCATAAGGTCCTATTGCGACCAGGGTGATGACCAATGGGGAATTCGTCCATCTAATAGTAGAAAAGGTTACTTATTGGTATCTTTGCCTGATCAGCAAGATATCAGGTTTATGCCAAGGTTTTCTCCTTTCCAAATTCATTGGATATTACAACTCTGTTTATAATTTTCATAACATAGGTTTTCAAGGAGTGTATGAAATGTATATATATATATATATCGGGACTTAATGAAGTATCTCGTAACTTCATTATTTATAATGATATTTGAAGGATTGAATCTATTCAAGTCTTATCTTGTAGTCTCATCTATGTGATGAACTTTTGAAACTGATTGTAACTTGAGCGGTGGTAGTTCAAGTAGTATTTGGGAAAGATATAAGTATATTGGGGTATCTTGTAACTTCATCTTTTCAACTTATATCTGGTTATTGATTATTTTATGCATGACAAAGATTTTCAGAAAAACGTTGAGACAAGGTTAGATATATGAGATCCCCTTGCAACGATATTTTTATACAGTTATAAACTGGAACTCTGTGTATATTATACAGGTCAGAGGATTTTAGAGATTGTGAAAAGTATATATGTATATATACTGAATATTTTGCGACTTGGTCGCGTTAAGATAACAAACCTGGTTCATTTCTTTTTGACCAAGACTTTCATGAGTACTATGAGGATGCCCACATATTGTAAATCATTATACATATTATTTTGGTGGGCTTGTTGCTCACCCTTGCTTTCTTCTTTCATCACACAACATCAGATAGACAAGATGAACAGGACCAAGCTCCCAATTCGCGAGCGGATAGGAAACGTTCCGCAGTTTCCTATAGGCGTTGATGTCGCTGTAGCTGAGGTAGGAACTACCAATAGGCTAGGCTTTCAACTTTTGATGTACCAGACTTATGTATCTTTATGAATGGTAATAATGGCAAAAAAAATGTAAATTTATTCAGAAACCCTTTTAAGGTGTAATGGCATATAATTATGGAATAAAATGACTCGTGTTATTTTTTGATATTCATCTCTGAGACTATAACTTGTGGTATGTGTTTTTATTGTGGGGTCACAGAACGGAGTAGTTGATTGTTTATTAAGATTGGGTGTTATTAAGGGAAATGGAACTCGTGACAACCCTGATCCCCGACCCCGGATTTGGGGATGTTACAGAAATGGTATCAGAGCTAAGCGTTATAAACCTCAGAGATGATATTACGTTAAGATAATAAGTTCACTAAGATAATAAGAACTCTTGCCAAGTTCATAGTCGGGCTACCTAACGTAGTACTGACAGTTAAAACCCTTATGGGAACCCTTATAAATATCGTGATAGAGGTGTAGTTCGTTATCGTATATGGTAGCGGGACCCCGAACCTTAAGGTTGAGGAGCAACAGCGCGATGATGTTTTATTACTAATTGGAGATCGGATTGTGGATCTGATAGAGCGTCCTAACGCAGGACCGGATGATGTTCATATTGAGGATGTAGCGGTTGAGGATGTTGTCCTAGAAGGGATTGTTGTTGAGGAGGATCCCGTGGAGGATCCTAACATGAATGAATAAAGGACCATTGAGGAATTGATGACCATGGTTAGGGGAACTACCAGAGGTAGGATTGGCCTGTCACTACCGGAGGTTCGTTCAAGTTTGTAAAGATAGTAGCCCTTTAACGCGGCTTACTCGTAAGATTGAGAAGTTTGAATGGACAGAGAAATGCGAGAAAAGCTTTTAAGAACTGAAGCAAAGGTTGGTGACGGCCCCTATGTTGGCGTTGCCGGATGGAAAATGAGATTTTGTGAAGTGTGGTGACGCTTCGCATAAGGAATTAGGGTGCTTCTTATACAGCACAATAAAGTAATCGCGTACGCGTCAAGACAATTAAGGGAATATAAAATTCGATATCCCCACCCATGAGCTTGGGCTCGTAGCAATATTTTTGCCCTAAAGATTGGAGGCACTACTTGTATGGAGAGAAGTGCGAGATTTACACAAGCCATAAGTGCTCTAGTGCACTTTCACGTAGAAAGAGCTCAACATGCGCTAGAGGAGGTGGTTAGAGCTAATCAAGGATTACGATTATGAGATTCTTTATCATCCAGGGAAAGCCAAAATGGTGGCTAATGCCCTTAGTAAAAAGGAGAGACTCAAGATGATAATGTCTTTGGGAAAGTTTATAAGAGATTTTGAGAAAATGGAAATAGAAGTGAAGGTAATCGGAGCCGGTACCTAAAAGCTGTTTGAGATTGCAATACAACCCGAAATTTTGGAAAATAATATATTGTGCCAGAAAAAGTGATGAATGAAGGCAGAGAGCCAACAAATAGATAAGAGATTAATACCGAGAAAGATGATAAGGGAATAATGAGGTATTCCTACAGAATTTGGGTTCCAAATGTTCAAGAGCTTAAAGATGAGATCTTCGATAAAAGCTAGTTCGAGGAATAAGTTTTAAAAGCAAACCCTGAACGTGATAGTCAGGGAGGTCGCCATCAAGATAAAAGGAACCCATAACATAATGAAATGGAAAATGAGGATTTAAAACATGTAGGATGACCCCGATTATGGGGAGGAGGAGGGAACGTTCAGACTAAGGAAACAGAAGTCGAGTAAGGAAAGGAGACCCGAGACGGTACTCCTATACAACAATTTATGGACCTTTCTAGACAGAACTTAGACTATTATCCCCAACCACCACCCTGAGGAAACAATGTGATGATAAATTCTTTCAGGACCTTTAAGTCGCTAAGCTCTCAGAGTTCCAAGGAACAGGTTGACCCAACTTAAAACTCATTCATCTAGTTCAAGTACTGGTTTTAATGACTTTTTAAGCTTCCTAAGACTTTATTCTATCTATTTAGACCCAGGACCCATGAAGGACTAACCTATGAAATGATAATAATCAACCAAAAGTCAAGCTTTCTCAAATATGCCATGTTCTGAGTTGCTCTCGGGTTTGTGTGTGTATGCCTAACCAAATGCAAGTTTTTATGCAATCTAAAGCTACTGGACTCAAGTATGAACCAATTCCCAACTCTCATGAACTCAGGCCTACCAAGGCCTTTCTAAAACTCACCTAAAATGACCGAAACTTCTAGTACAAAAAATCTGACCAATTATAACCAATGCAACTCCTTCCACCTTAACTCCCTTCATTACACCAAAATCATACAACAACCAACCAAGGCAAGTCCTAACATACACTACTACCTACTGAATAACAACATATAAGTTTCATTTACAATATTTTTAGCATGCAATCAATTATAAGGACAAGCAAAGTAACACATCACAAGACAAACCATCACTTAACATATAAAAACAAAAATTTGAATTAAACATGCATGGTAACATCATGAAACCTACTGAACTTAAGCTCCTATCATCATATACATTTTAAACTAGCATTTTGTCAAAAGAAACATGGCATGCAACTCACAAAAATCAAGTATCAAGAGGGTAAAAGAACAACTATATTAACAATACCATGTCGTCGAGTTTTAAGCAAAAATTCGAACTACATATCCAAAATAATCACTTGATATCTACTGAATATAATAATTTATCATCATGGAGTACTTCATCTAGCATTTTATAACCATAAACCACAACATGCATCTCACACAACTCAAGTACCAAAACACAAAATCAACAAGTATGGTTTCTACTTGGAAAATCACTTGTAAATCAACATGCAAGCACTATATCCAACATGCAAGTGTGAAAATTGACATGCAAGTACTACACTTAAGCTATATTGAAGGAAAAATAGCATGCAAGAGTTTAAACTTAATAAAACAATATTTTTAAAGAACAATATTTTCAAAATCTACATGTATGATCATTCTTTATAAGAACTATCCAAGATCAACACTCTAAACATTCGGCTCTTAAGAAATCATTGCCAAATATTTATGAACAAGATTATGAATTGGGAAAAATAGAAGTTTAACACCTCTCCAAGATCATATCTTACTCACTTCTATAAGCCACCATGGTTGCAACCTTGAGTTCATAAGAACTAAGGTCTCAACCTCGCCTTTAACAACATGCACACACAAAATTCACCTTAAAATGATGCTACTCCACTAAATGATGAAGATATTGGATTGACTAACTTGAGAAGTGAAAGAAGATGAAGAAAATATGAAGAAAATGGTAAGAATGGAAGTGGGGAGGGGGTTCGGCCGAGAAGGAGAGAAGAGAGGAGAGGGAGTTTGAGTTGGTGTGTGTGATGAAAATGAGGCACTCACTTGGCTTTTGTCTCTTTAATTTGATTAAAGAAATAGTGGAATGAGGAATGTACATGAATGCCCTTCTTGCTAGTTGTAACAAAATTGCATGCAAGGTTAAAGGGGTAAATTTGCAAGTTAGTGGGGTTGGAATTGACGGTCTTAGCCTTGGACTCCTTTATAACCCAAAATGCATGCAAGGGTATACTAGTAATCTATTAATTAATAAAAGTATGATTAAAAAGAAAGGTTTTTAATAAATAAAATACAACTTCATAAATCACAAAATAAATATCATAAATACTATGAAATTTAAGAAGTTTTATTGAAGTGTTTTCAAAAATTCTTGAACAAGAATATATTTTTAAAGAATTTTTCTAAGATCAATACCCTATTAAAAAGCCATAATAAATATTCTAAGCGACATAAGAAAATGCAAATAATTTGATTCTAAGCCGAATGATAATCTATCATCTAATCGCAACTGCAATAACTCAAATATTATTTAATCGCGTAATGATATTTGCTTGCGTACAATTATTTATACGCTTATAAATAATCTAACGATATTCGCAATGCCATAGAACAAAGAATATATATATGAACACATTGAATTCGCATAATTTCTGACATCTAATACACAAAATTATATAGCACAAAACATAATATCATATTACAATCATATCAAATATTTACAGGCGTTATAGTTGAAAGTCAAATATGTTTCTGGGTACTTTATCCATCGATGGATAATAGTAAATTTGTTATTCATTGATTTTTATCAATCATAACCGTTGATTCTTATAACCATATCCGTTGACACGTGCTTACAGTCATGTATGTATACATTGATGGGCAATTTTTAGAATTCCTACAGTTTTCTTTATTTCTAAACAGTTATTTTTGGCAATTAAAATTGGTTATTTTATTTTACTTTTAATAATTTATTTATCTTTTTCAAAGAAAGTATAAAGTCAAATTTATTTACAGATCTCACTTTTATCTTTCTCTAATTACTCAAGGCAATTTGAACTCTCTTTCTCCCTAAAACCCTTTATCTTTCTCTGTAACTTCGAACCTAGCATCAATGGCACCTATTATGAAAATCATGTCTCAGTCTGGGTATGTTTATGAAAAGAACAACTTCATAGCTTTGGTGGACAAGAGCGTTGCTCAGGAAGACTATCACAAAATTATGGACTTCATTAGCAACTGTAAATTCAAGTATGCCATGCTCGAGTCACCGGTCATTTACTGTGAAGTTGTGGAGGAAGTATGGTCATCTGTTGTTTTCAATTCAACAAATATGATAATTACCTTTACTCTTAAAGGTAACAACTATAGTGTTAACTCAAATGCTATTCAATCTTGCTTTAAATTACCTGAAAATAACATAACTGCTCCACACACTGACATCGATATGGTTAACATGCTTATTACTATAGGATACTCTCTAGATACTACTAGTTTAGGTAGTATTTAAAAGGAAGAGTCTTAGGAAAGAATGGAGCTTCTTGTGTGATGCCTTTATCAAGGTATTTTCTGATAAAATTAGTATTTTTGATGCAATTACCTCTTCTCTGCTTAACATGCTTTACATGTTTTTGGCTTATAACTATTTTGATTTTAGCAATTATGTCTTGCAATAGTTAAGGTCTAAGTTAGGGGATATTCAGAAAAGGCCTAGAAATGTATATTATGCTAGATTTTTAATGATATTAGCTAACCATGTGTCTAAGGACCTTGTAATTGAGAACCCAAATAACAAGCTTGCTTGTTGGGTTCAAGAAAAGAGAGTTCTTACAGATTTGAGCAGGAATAATCTCAACAATGAAGTGTCTCTCAACTATCTTCCGATCTTTGGGGCACCTCAGGTAAGTGAGGTAAACATTTCTGCTC
This sequence comes from Apium graveolens, assembly GCF_009905375.1. Lineage (NCBI taxonomy): Eukaryota > Viridiplantae > Streptophyta > Magnoliopsida > Apiales > Apiaceae > Apium > Apium graveolens. The sequence goes on along the minus strand of NC_133656.1, from coordinate 72,783,964 downwards.
CTATCTCTTCCCAACCTACAATTTCTTTTAACTTCAACTGTGGCTATGGCATCTGTGACAGTGACCAAACAGATGCCTACCCAAGTCACCAAACCAAAATTTTCAAAATCCAAGTCTAAGAAACCAACCTCTAGTGTCTTTCAAAAGACACTAGTTATAACAACTACCACAACACTTGAGGGGAGTGAACAGGGTGGTGATTCAGGTGAGAGAAGGGGTGAAAATCAAAGAAACCTCAAGGATAAGGTAGGTAAGGTTAGTGAGTTCCAAACCAGCCACACCACAGTCTCCCAACAGACTGTGGTGATTAATAAGGAAATCAGTTCATTATTAGTTACATCCTCCAAAGAGGATGTAGCTATTGAAGCAAGCTCTCAACAAGGAGCACATGCCAAGAGGGGTATGAACACAAATAAAATACAAACCTACATTAGAAAGAAGGAGGCTAAACCTATGGGGAAGTCACAGGGCATACACATAGCGCCAGCTGCAATCAAAGACTTAGTTACTGCACCTTCTCAAATTAATCTTGATGTGGCTCCAATAAATATGGAGTCACAACCAAATTCTCTCATAATCGAAACACCACACACACATAATTCTCCAACAAATTCTCTGGATATGGATATGATTAACACATCAATTCCTGATTCTCCATATCTCAAATTCATGGAGGAGCCATCTACTCAAACAAGTGATCATCGTCTAATTGATGATTTGTTAGATCACTTGCATTTTCTTTCTCAAACTATTGATGAATTTGTGCACCAAAATTTAAAATCAATCTTCACAAATTCAACAATAGTTTCAACTACCATTTCCATTGTTTCTACTTCATCAACGGATATCCATCATCCGTTGTAAGTGATTTCAATCAACGGATAAGCTTAACATCAGTCATCCATTAACAGTCATAACTACTACTTTAATGGATATCCCTTATCCGTTGACAGTCACTGCACAACTTGAAATTTCTACATTTGTTACTAGTGCAAATGACTTACTAGTTGTCCAGTCACTTTTAGGTTTGAGGGAAGATAGTGAATTGAGTGAGCGGCTGGGTTGCTCCCATACAAAAGGAGAGGAAAAGAGTGAAAATATGCATGCTATTTCTTTCAGCATGGCAAAAGAGAGTGAGAGGAGTCTCACCTTAGATGGTGAAGGTGAGGGTGTTGAGCCAAAGGGAGCCCTTGATACAAGGACATAGAGATAATGAGAGAAAAGCAGGTACTGTGATATAAGGGTGACATCCACTGTAAGTGAGTCAATGAATATGAAAGGAAAAGACTATATCAGCAAGAATACAGAGCTGTTATATACTCTATTTCCCTGGATGCTGAGACATTTACTCACCTTGTTACATCCTATCAAACACTGGTTGTTCAGGGAAATGAGGAAGCAGAAAGAACACTTAATCTAGTACACACAACAACATCAATGCAAAGGGCTAAAGATGTTTTGTCCTCTCTACCTCCTACAGCTGGTGACAGTTTTGAATGTTATGATGCTGAGAGTGATGGTGAAAGTTTTGATGATGAAGCTGGCATGAACTTAGGGGGAGATGAAGGCCATAGTTTTGTTAGGTCCCGAATTATCGTAGAAGAGGGGGGGGTTGAATACGATAATCATTAAATTAAAGATTCTTTCGAATCTTTAGCGGATATAGATTTATTGCTCGGTTAGTGGTTTCGTGTTCTTGAGAGGAATAATGTTTGGAATGATAAAAATAAGGAACACAAGATATTCGGGGAAATATATATTCGTATATAAATCCTCGAGGGTGTTGCTACACTCTGGTGAATAAATTACCGGCTACAATTTAAGAACAACAAAGTTCCTAGCTACTACAAAGATTTACAAATCAAATCCTATACAATAATCTAGCTTTTGTTTGTCTAAGGATTTAATTACCGGGTAATAATTATAATGCCCCTAAGAATATACAAGAGTTAAATCAGGCATTATAACGTTACTCCGGTGAAAAGTTAAACAGATATTCAAGAAGCTTGAACTTCTCTATAAATCATTGCTGCCATTTTCACTTCTCTTTTGGGAGAGAAGATGAACAGAAATGAATCCCAAAAAAAATGAATGGCTGAATCTCTTCTGCTACAAAGTGTAGACTTAATATCCAATAATGTGTGGTTGAGGAGAGAGAACTCTGTGGGGCGACGACTTTATTTCTCTGTGACGACCAGGAGTACAGGAGGGAGCTTAGTTGATATGTGTGGTGACTCAACACACTTAGTAAACAAAAAAAATTTACCTAAACCACCTGTGGCGACCAGGAGGGTGGGGAATCCTGTGGTGACTACACATTATATGGTTTACCTTTTCTTTTATAAATCAAAACAACAAAACCTTACCTTTACACGTTTGAATTCCATTTACTTTTATTTATTTTTCCTTTTTTTGTTTCCTTTTTCTTTTTGTTTTTCTTTTGTTTTTCTTTTCTTTTCTTTTTTTTGTTTTTCTATTTTGTTTTTCTCTTTTTTTTTGTTTCTTCTTTTTCTCTTTTTAAGTTTAAATTATAACTAAATTAATTTATAAAATAAACTTTAAATATAACTTATATAAATAAACTAATTTAGATTTATGAAATAAACTTATTTAAAGTTTATAAAATAAATCATTTTAAGTTTATTAAATAAATTATATTAAAGTTCACTAGATAAATTTATTTAATTTATCAATTAAACTTTGAGCTTTGCCAGTCCCCTGAGCGTTTAGCTGTATACCCCGCGCACCTCTTCTCGTACTTTAACATATAAATGTTTAATCCAAGTATGTTCCTCAACTTAATAATTCTTCTATAAATAGTACCCAGATTCCTTTCACGAGCTGTTGACTCCTAGTGCAACTGGTCTGGTTCACAGATGACTAACCCCGATTCAGGTCTTCGTATTATGGCCTTGATTAAATTGTTAAGCTTGCAACAACTTTATCGCTTCAGACACTGACTGTCAATAAACAACTGTACTTTCACTAGAATCCTTTATGGTACTTTAGACAACGTCTTCATTAACCTTTGTCTATACCATGTCTTCAATTCTTCAGATTCCTATGCTTCATACACTGTCTATATTCAATCGATGCCAATACACTGAAATCTTCTGGTAGTACTTGTATACTGAATCTTCAACATTTCTGAAACCCTGAAAGTCTTTAACCTTTGTTTTTCACTGAGGCATGATCATATTAATGAACTTCTTTTAGTGACCTGTAGACAGACTTCAGGCCTTATCTAATCTTCTGATTCTTTATATTTGTCTTGTCTTCATTCTTCCTGATTTCTTGTGTAGACATAGTATTATTAACCTGTCATGTTCTAGTGTTGTTATCTCGTTGAGTTATCACGTAACTGTTCATACAGCTACGTAGTCTCATGAACAATCTCCCCCTATTTGATTGTTAAACCTAACAAACAAATTAAATAGAGAGGATAACTCAACTGACAACTAGAAAAAGTAATATACCAGGACTTGTAAATAATGCTACTGGTTTTCTGGATCAAATACTGCATTTCCAGATTTCTTGAGTAACTGAAATGAAAGATGCTTGTTCCTCTAGCACTGAACTGATCTTCAAGTATTTTCATCTTCATTTCCTTGATTCTTCAAATCTCTGCCAGATAATACTTCTCAGTCTTGAAGTAATCATCAGCAACTTCTTTTGTACAACCACATTTCCTGTTGAGAAGCGCATATCTCTCTTGCTTCTCCCCCTATGAGAATCAACTACTTAAAGAAGATCACCTTCGTCTACCACCTCTCCCGTACAATAGGATCCTCAGATAAGAACTAATGGTACTCCCCTTTTGGAAAATAGTTTCTCCCCTTATGAAGAATAGTGATGAACCAAACCACTTCTTCTGATCACTAGGAAATCACCTTGTGTTTTACTACCTCTCCCGTACAATAGGATCCGTAGTTACAAACAATAATGGTGTGGTGTAGTGTACATGTGCTTTACCTTTTTCCTTCTCCCTGCTATTTCTCCCCCTTAGTTGAGGAATCCTCCAAACTATTACTTAAGCTTTTATCTCCCCCATAGAGAAGGAATGTATGTTGTATCTAAAGGAGTTCTCATATTTTACTTGGTTGGAAAATAAATAACAACTCAGAGTCTGATCAACCATGTCTCTTAAAATTCTGCAAAATGGCTTCACTGTTGATCATCATGTTAACCAACATTCCCTACTCCTTATACCTCCCAACTGTGAGATCACCAATGGTTACCAATTGTTATGTCCCAACTGGTTAGTTCTCGAAGTATTCTAATCCAATCTATAAATGTTAGGTTCCTAAGAGTTAGGTTCCAATCATAAACAGATTCGAGACCCGAAGTATAAAGAACCATGTTTAGGGATAGGGAATAGGATATGGTGTTTGTCTTGATTCCTCACTGTGAGTGTATAATTCTATTTCGTGTACCTCACATGTGTTTCACTCTTCTCTTCACTCGTGTTTACACTCATTCTCATAAGTGTATCACTCCTCTCATAGCTCCAAAATCCAGTTGTACCTGCAAGGTGAATCACCTTATCCATCCTTAAGGAGGTCACAGGTGGTGCAATGGGAGTTCGCAAATCCCCATCCTTGTTAGACTCGTCAGATAAATCTGAGTCATAATCTACAAGTTGCTAGTTTCCCTTTTGGGGTTACAGATTGGAACTCTGGGAAGGTAAACAATGATCCAAAGAATTTAGCATAAAGATCAAAGTTTCCTTCTAATGTCTGTGAAGACATTTCCTTGTGACTTATCAGGTAATATCTGAATCATTGTCAACAAGTTGCTGATCTGCACCTATGTCAGATCCAATATCCGCAGATGCATCCAGGTTTATTAGTCCTGGGGAGGTAGACACTGACCACTGATATATGGCTATTGGATTAGTATCCTCTTCTAACACCTGTAAAGGAAATTAGTCCATTAAAGAACCTTAAACAATCGAATCTGACCTTAAAATGGTCAAAACTCTTATTTCCGTCAACTCATCCTTTGTGTGTGTAACCTTTCCTTGTGCATCAAGAATTTCTTATGTTTGAGGTGGTGACACTATATCGGATACCCTAGCCGATAGGCGAATTTCAATAGACGCACCCTGTTGAGATGATGAATCTAGTAACTGTTTTTGTGCCTTTTCAGACATTACATCTTTTTGAGAAGATGTATGGGGGCTAGCAGTTGCCTCAGTTTTAAAACTACTACTCAACTTTGTAGGAGACAGAGCTGCTGGGTTGACTTCAGAACCTTCCTTATATGGCGCACTAAGGCACTTTCTCCCTCACGCTCATTCATACTTTATTTTAGTGGTAAGAGAGTGTTGGTTGGTTCTGTTTCTGTGTTTGTCTTTACAATCTGGGATAGAAGTGGGTTTTCAACCTCATGACTATCAATGAAAGAAGGCCATTGGAGGCTGAACCTGTATCACTGAACATATGGCAATATAGAGATAAAATGCACTTAAGATCTATAATGAGTGAAAAATATGCATTTAATCTTTTGAGAGAAATGATGTACAATACTGATTTCAAATAGATTTTAATGAAATAAGAAATCGCCAATATAGAAAGAAGTTTGATTTTCTCCTAAAATTGTTCGAGTGCACAAGTCTGTTTTTATGCCTAAAAAGATAAATGATTTGATAAGACACGGACTGATGACCTAGTAGTATTAAGAAGAGAAATAAATATTTTGTCTTTCAACATAAAAGAGTTTTTGTAAAAGCATTGATCACTTAGGGTAAAGTCTAAGCAATTCTCATTCATATCAAAAGCTCCATAATCTATCTTTATAAAATTATAATCAACAACATTGTGTATTGATAAATAATCTTAATAAGACTGACTATGCTGCTGATTTCAAATTGTAGTGAATCTGTCAGATATAGCAAATCATATAAATCTACTAGAAATATTAATAATATATCATTTTCTGATACTTGTCGAGTACTTTGGATACCAATAATTATGTTGCATCCTATTTTAAATATTAAAATAAGATATCAATGAATTAAATACCAATTATCTATCAAAAAGATATCAGCATTCAATTTCATATATCATACAATTGTTAACTCCTAACAAATGTAGTATCTCAAATAATACTTGTTCGATAAATAAAGCAACATTAACCAACATTGTCTTGTTTGCAATCTTAGAAAAATATTCTAAGTTCCATATACTTTGATCCATTGAGTATTGCATCTATTATCAAAGTGTTTAGGAATTTGCAAATAAGTATAAAAATTATCCTAACTTGACAACATATGGTTACTTCTAATAAAGCAATCAAACATTTTAACCATAGTTGTACTTAAGAAAAATTTCTATACTTTCTATATTAGTATAAGTGATTGAAGATAAGCATTGATTACTTAGAGGAGTTCTAAGTAATGTCACAAATATTAATATTTCACAATTAGTTAGCAGTTAAACTCTTAACTAAGTATCATTAACTGATATAAGTCAAGAATTAGCACACAACTAATCATGCTACAATCATATTCTAATTTCAGTGAATTCTAGAGATATAAGCATTGCTAAATTCACTAAAACCAAAACCTCATAATTAACCTATAATCATTTAGTTACAATTAATATACTAGATATTAATCGTTAACAGATTTAGTTATGATCAATCATGCTGCTAATTTATTTTAAGTTAGTTTGAATTATGGAGCAAATAAAATCATTGAATTTCTTCAATTTCCATAATCCAAACTACCCAAAATAAATACTAAATATCTATTAGTTAGATACTAGAACTTAAATATTTATAATTACCCTTGAATAATCACTAATAGAATATATGAGTTATACACATTGCAATCACTCTTTGGATAATTAGTAATTTTTAGAAATACTTTCTAAGCATATAAAATATTGAGAGTTTTATACATATAACTTAGAAAATACTTCAACTTTCCTTATCAGTGATTTAAAAAATAAGCATTGATTACTTAGAACAAAAATTCTAAATAATATCACTAATACTAAAAGTACCAAAATTATTCGTACATGATGCAAATAACTATCCTGCATATTATTTTAACATAATTTAAATTTTGAGACTGATATAGAATTGAATTGTCTATAGTCATAATTTAAATCAATTAAAATAATATTAAAACTTAATGCTGTAATACTTAACTACCACAAATGTATATGACATTGTAATCATGATAATCAAGATAGTAGCACTAAGTACGAGGTTCTGGATTTCCGATAAATTCACAAGTCCTTTAAATATTGAAGATTTAATACTTGTGAACTTATATAAAGAATTCCTTACAGATGGGATTTCCAACTAGTATGCAATGAATGATATCCCACACTTACAAACCGGTCTTGAAAGATTAATTTTATCAAGTGATTTAATAAGTGTTTCTGTAATTGGCTCTTTGACTAAAAGACATGCTCTCGAAAGAAATGATACCTGGTGTGAAGGTTCCCTGACTTAGAGTTTTCACAGAGTTGTTGGATTTGAGGTTGTTTCTTATCATAACAAGAAATCAATCTTCTTCCAAGAAGTTGACAGCTTCCTGAGATACTTCTCCTGTCACTTAGGTTGACAGCTTCAGAGATGTTTCTCCTGTCTTTCTTACAACCTGCATAATCTGTATCTATAAAGCCAAACATGTTAAGCATTATATCTTTAGGGTACTTTACTCCAAGAGTTGGTAGTCCCTTAAGATATCTAACAATCTTGTTAATAGCTATATAATTGGATTTTCTACGATCCACTTGGAACCTTGCACATTGGCATCTTGAGAACATTACATGTTGTCTATTAGCATTTGAGTAAAAGAGTGAGCTCGTCATACCTCTATAGCTTGTCATTATACCTGAGTTGCACTGATCAAGCTTTAGTTGTTTCTGTTGGTAAGTAGTCTTGGCATGTTCAGAATCTTCCAAATTTTGTATCTTCAAAAGATCCTTAACTTACTTGTATTTCCATCATTCTTTTGGTTTACTTGTGCTCCTAAAAGAATTGTTCTTTTGGCTTGCTTGAGCTCCTAAAATAATTATTCTAATGGCTTGCTTGAAGTAATTCCAAAAAGAATTGTAACCTTTTTAACATGCTCCTCCATACATACTCTGCAATTACTTAGCAAATAATATTGCACAAGTCTTTGTTAGTAGACCAACATATAACATTATCATTATATCACCGCACATATAAAATAATATGTTTGTGCCTAGTGATGAGAGAGTTATTAGTATAACGACTCTACTAGTTTATATTAAACTTGTAATTTCAGTTAGAGTGCCATACCATGTTCTTGAAGATTGCTTGAGTAGTATACTAGTTCATACCAACCTGAAGTGAGCTTGTGAAGAAGAGATATATGTAGTCCAATAGGTCTGCAACTGCAAAGTCTATGAACTGTTATACATTGACTTCCTTTTTTGACTCACCAACCAGGAGTGCACTTGTACACATCTATTAGAGTCCAATTCCAAGTGTAATATGCATCAGGTGCCTGATATGTCGTAATATACTCAAGTCTCGTCACTGGTGCTTTCTGTCAGATACTATTTCCTGATAATAACCTAGCATCCAGTTTGGCTTTGTCCCTTGTAACAATGCCATTGTCATCCATTTTGACTTCTGGTTATCCTTGTACCAGTTACAATATTGTCACTTGGTTTGGATACCAGCTTCCCTATAATCTGCTTGCTAACTGATTGACTTCATTTTTCTTTGCAATCACCCAATCAATCCGGATCTATCAGAGCTTCTATAACTTTCTTAGTTTCTTCTTCTGATAGAAAACTAGAAAAATAATTATTTCCACTCAGTAGCCCTGCTAATCATTACTCCACCATCTGGATCACTTAAGAACTAGACTCTGGGAATAAACTTGACATCAAACCCTTTGTCTCAGCAGATATGTTCTTGTTGTGTCCTCTGAATTTCAATGTGGTGTTGTGTCTGACTAGTTGATCCTTCTATTGCTCCCCCTAAGCTGTTGCTGGGATTTTCTGAAAATCCTTACCCTTGATGACTGGCTTCATTGAAATAATGAGTTGTGTTATACACTGCCATTCCACTGCTCGGATATGAATCATCAATACCATTAATTTTTCCTTTAACAGCTTGGAGCATTGAGTTGTTGAACTGTGCACTTAGACTTTCAATCATCTTCTGTTGATCAACCACAAGTGCCCTGTAAGTTGTATACTCCAATGAGTAGCCATGGAAAATATCCTAACTAGTCTTAGCTACAAATGCTAAGATCTCCAAACAACTGAAAACATTTAATTGTTTGCTTTTGTAGAATATTCTCTCCAAAACACTTTTAGGTTATCCAGTGTTTGCTCCTGTTGGCCATTAACTCATTAGTGGTCTTCATGTATACATCCAGATCAAGGCTTGATCTTACTTGTTACAAACTGTTTTGACTGCTCCAACCCTTTGGTATTTAGAAGGTCTTAATTAGCTTGATATTTCCCTTGTAGATTTAATCAAGTTTCGGTTCTTCCTTTGTACTACTCCATTCTGACACTGAGCTCCCAGTGCTGGATATGTCTCAAAATATTCTTGATGTTACAGATATTAATCAGAACTGCTTCTTGAATTCAGTCCCATTATCTGACCACAAGATCATTTCTTTTACAGTTGCTTCCAGCTTTATCTTCAGATATGATCAATCACCATTTGTGATGTCTTGTCTTGAGAATGCACGAACATCAACTTTGTTTTATAAGAGTAGTCAACCACCATCACTAAGATATATCTTTACTTTGATGTGATGTTGTCTTTGACTTCTCTTTCCGACATGCCTCACATTTATCATCCTTCTGAATTCCAGATGATGCAGTCCTCTCACTAACCCTTTTTATAAAAGAGTTTCTTGAGTTGATGTTCAAGGGTGAGAGCTTCTAATGCTATAGCTAAACTTTTGTCAGATGAAGCTTTATAGTAGTAACCATATGACTTCACCTTTCTTGAGATTTAAATCTAGCCATGAGCATATCCTTTCCTTACTCTAAGAAGAGCAAGCTTCTCAACCTTCCTGCTTCAGATGAGACACTAATCCTTCATTGAATTGACATTTTATCCTTTGATGCAGAACTTTCTGATAAAAGGATTTGTGCCTTGATTCTCCAGCAAGGAAGTTGCTTCAACTGTTATCAATGACTCCAATAATTATTTGTTATCAGTGATAGCAATTGTTGAGTCCATGATGACATCCCTTTTCTGCATAGCTTGTCCCGTAATGAAAACCTTTGTTGTCATCTCCAAAGATTACTGACGAAATAGCTTATGTCAATCACATTTGATTATGAGGCTCTTTCTTTGATCATATTCCTTGAGTATAAATTGCCAAGAATAAATATGAATCAATTAACCTGTTATGTCCTGCACTCACAAATGGATTAACAGTTCTTGGTACCCAACTTATTTGTTTGGGTCCAGATGGATTAGAGATTTTACTATAAACAGAGATACCAACAGCTGCAACCTTATCATGCTAATTCTTATTTTTGACTGACCATTTTTTCTATTTTAATACCCTTGACAGATTTGTCTCTAAGTTAGGGGAAAATGATTCCAACCTTACATAAGGAGGACTAGCAGTCTTTGCCCTATTGAAATCCTAAACATGCTTTCTACAATTAGTGCAAGTTCTAAGAGATGCATTCATGGGATAAATATAAGCAAGCATTAAAATAGGAATACATGACATTCATTCAGAAACATTACACATAAGAATTAAGCAAGACAGGCATGATATGGAACAAATAGAATTAATAAATAAATCACTAATTCTATCTAGTCCAATCATGTTGATAAATCTTATCTAGATATCTCAATCCAATTATAACTTAATACATATTAAGAAATAATTCAGATTAAATGGATAAATCACATTGTTATAGGATACAGAGAGTACGCATAAACAAAGGTCTTGTATGCTGGAAAAAAAATATACCTCACTAAAGCAATTAATCATGTTCAACAAATATTCAAACACATATTTAAGATCATCTAAATTAATATGCACAAGTTAAACATCAATCCTAGTTACCAGAAAAATAATCTAGTGAACTAGTTCAGCACTATCTATGTGTGATGTTATCATGCTTGTGCGAGTGTTAAACATTTAAACACTAAGATCTCTATCATGCATTGAATATTTAGAACAAGATATTGCAGTAATTCAAGAAATTGAAACATGTGATATGTGAGTTGGATCATCTTTAGAGATTGCTATGAAAGCAAGATATTCATTATTCTCGTCATCTGATCCATCCCAACTCTTTCTCGTGCACTATAAGTTTTGATTGGCTGCTTCCCTAAGAAAACATTCCACCTTTGTCTCAGCTCTTCAACTGAATCCCTACTCATCCTTGTTTGTCAAGCTTCTTGTTCTGTTGTAGCAAAACCCCTGATAGTTACTTGACACATATTGCTTGTCAAACCTGTAGCTATCAAATCTTGTTTATGTCCCAACCTCAATCTGTAACCACCTCTTGAACTGAATTTGTAAGAATCTCTACTTCAGAATAGATAGGCTTGATCCTTGGATATAGCTTATGTACTCCTTGTGAATCTTATGCAACTAAACTTCCCTGACAAGTGAAACACTACCCTGACGTCCAGTCCCTCAAGTACTTCTACCTGAGTTTCTTCTGATTCACCAATCAGTAACTCTTACATTCTGTCCAGAGGTTCCAACTATACTGCATGTAACTGAGATGTTTTTATGTCCCCACTATTCTCTCTGACCTCCACAATTCCTGCCTGTATGATCTCATTGATTCCCGGATAAGTATAGCATTGGTACAAAACACTATGTGACTGTATAATCTGGAATCATAGAGTTGTCTTAAAATCTCCGAGAAAAATTGTACCCGTAGAAATTTCATTCATTCCCTGCGTCTAAAAACCCAGTGGTATCCTATTGAGTAAGCCTTTCAAGAAATTCCATAATTTTCGTCTGTAGGTCTTGAAATCAGTTCCATTGGAGTAAGAAAACCATTATCTTCAATTTCTGTATTCGGGAATTTACCGTCTGAATAACACATGATCTTCGTTTTCTTCAAAAGATTAAAATCCACTTTAAAAGCTCGGAGGAATCCCGAGTCTACCAATCCGTACCCTTAATTTAATATTTAAGAGAAATTTAAATTTCCAATATTTTTAATTTTCTTAAAAAACTAAATTAATCAAAAATAAATATTTACGTAAAATCTAATTTTCAAGAATTTTAAATTTTCTTAAAAATTAAATAAAACATAAATTATTATTTAAGAAAAATTTAAATTTAGGAATTTTAAATTTTATGGAAAAATAAATAAATCAGAAATAATTAATTAAAGGGTTACAAAAATTGTTAAGTGCTAAATGGCGACTAGGAGCAACAGCCAACTCTGTATTGCGACCTTGGTACAGTTGCGCCGTCTTTTACTTGAATCGTACTCCCTGTGGCGAAGCCTTGGATATTCTCTAAGGTGACCTCTGTTGTACAGGGATGCACTTGATTATTTTCAACCACTCCTATGGCGACTAGTTGAGTATAAACACAAGCTGCTTTTTACGCCGACTTTTTGTGGCGATCAGGCAGGGTGTCTTTGTTCGTCTATGGCGACCTTGGGTTCATGTGTGGCGACCAACCAGGAGCTGCCAAAATCCATTTTATTGATTAACAAATGATTAAGTACAAGAAACCTGGCAGCCTTTCCTTTAAACATGGCAGCTAATAGTCAATTTGTAAGTTAATTTGCTGCCAACTTAAATTTCTGAAATGAACCAAGAAATTGTGCCAGATTGAACTTGAATCTGTACACCCCTTTCTTTTTATTTATGCGCGCACGGCTTAATCACAATTAGCAGCCATTGGAAATTGGATGTACAAAAAGGCATGCATTTTACAAATAAAATGTACCGATAAAATAATTTAAATTAATAATTCTATTTACCAAAATTTAAATAATAAATTTACTTAAGTCAAATTTATAAAATAAATTTATTTAAATTGAGTTCATAAAATAAACTTATTCAAGTTTAAATAATAGACTCATTTAAATTAAATTTATAAAATAAATTTACTAAATCAAATTTATAAAATATATTTACGTAAAATCAAATTAATAAAATAAATTTATTTAAGGATCTTGATTTGTGTATCAATCAGTCAGCTCTGATACTAATTGTTAGGTCCCGAATTATCGTGGAAGGAGGGGTTGAATACAATAATCACTAAATTAAAGATTCTTTCGAATCTTTAGCGGATATAGATTTAGTGCTCGGTTAGTGGTTTCGTATTCTTGAGAGTAATAGTGTTTGGAAAGATAAAAACAAGGAACACAAGATATTCGGGGAAATATATATTCATATATAAATCCTCGAGGGTGTTGCTACACTCCGGTGAATAAATTAACCGGCTATAATCTAAGAACAACAAAGTTCCTAGCTACTACAAAGATTTACTGTCACACCCCCAACTTAACATACAAAATAAATAACTTTTACAATATTTAAAAGAAAGTAAACTTGACTGAATCCAAGATCTTACAGTTTAGGGTTTGGAACAGCCCAACACTACCATCTATTTCAACTAATTTTTTTTATCGAGTCCTCACTCAAAACTATCTCTTATTCTACCTGAGCTTGGACATACGCATCGGCGTCACAGGTCTTACGTGTTGTCTGCTTGAATCTAACCATAGCTGCTAGCTGTAATATCAGGGTAAAGCAAGGAGTGAGCCAAATGCTCAACAAGTGCTAAATAATACGGTACAAAGCATAAATCGAGATATATATAAAAGAATGACAATGCGAAGACATAACCAATATTAATAAGAGATAAAACTTTGAGCGATGGCATCATTTGCTTGAATCAAAACATTTTCAAAATCATAACTTAAACAAAATCATTTTATGACGCTACGGATTACAGCGGGTGATCAGCCGCGAAGTAATCCCGAACCTCGCTGGGTTCTAAAACATTAATGGGATCCCTAGGCAACTTTTAAGCCTACAATATAAGTGTGGAAAGGACTCGCGTCTCAGTCCAGATCCACTATTCAAAGAAAACATTTATTCCCCTTTGGGACTGAAAATCCACATTTTAATTATTTCAAAAACTGATGCCGATTTATGATAAAATCTCTTAAGTAGTAAACATTTTATCAAGGGATTATAGATCAACTTGAAACACTGGAAATATGTCACCAAATCTCAGGGCCATGATCCACTAGACTTTACTATATTACGGTAATTGAAAGGTTTCCATATACAAGAACTTTGACAAGGAAATTTAGCGAGGCTATTGGATATTATGAAAGAGTAATGCCAAACTAGGGTTAAAGCAATGGTTTTCGACAAGGTACAAGTACTAGAACATCAAGAAGATAAGCTTCATGAATACTAGGGGTGTTAAGGTATGAAGAAATGATCTTTAGCTCAAGGTATATCAGGATTGTCGAACTTTAGGGCAAGAAAAAGGGTTATCAATCAATTAAGAACAACTTTAAAGAATATCTGGCTTTTAGGTATCAAGGTACAGTTTCTATTGGGGTTCAAACATCAGGGTGAGATGTCAATATTTTAGGAATCAATAGCATGTTAATCAAGAGGATCAATCAAGTATTATATCAAATCTTTATTTTATCATGGCAATCCAATTACTTTGATATACTAGCGTGATACGATGTTTGATCTACTTGCAATATGTACTTGAGGGTTCATGGCATTTCTATATAATATAAAGATAGATTTAAGAATCGCTTGGTTCAAGTATATCAAGATAACTCAGGATAATCGCATCAATATATATGAACTAATTATCACACATTTGCAGTGTAAACGAAAAACAGATTGAATCACTTGCCTTGAAAAAGGCTGGTCTGGTCTGGCTGGTAGGAGCAACTGGAAGCTTTACTCGACCTTTATGGCAAGTTTACCCTCGTCTCGAGATCCTACACAATTAATAATAACCTCATTATAATATACTCTCACCAACTCAACCTATTTACAACCCGAAATTAAACACAAATGGCACTTAGGCCTATATGCACGAAATTTATAATCACCTCATAAATACAATAGTACACATAGCCACATATACTCACATACCATATTTTAATACTAAATAATATCACACACATCATAATGCAACACTAGGCTTGGATGATCTCGATCCCCAACTAAGTCACTTGATCGCTAAACTAGACAAAGTCTCCAAATTGGGCCTTCTAACTCTATGTGCCTTTACTTAACTATCCAAAACCTATTGACCCTCACTTGGGCCTTTAACTCTAATGGAGTTATACTATCTTGCAACCATAGTGGTCAACCCAGGTCTCACTCATAGGTGCTCTAAAACTATGTGGTAAGTGAAAGTGCTCACTGGAGTAAATTTCAGAATGACATCTATGGTTTCTTGAGTGCATTAGACACTCTTAAATACAATTTTACCTCCAAAACTTCTACACTAGACTCTTCTGACCATAAGGCATCTCCCAAACTCAATGTGGCTCAAGGGTCTAGCTTGGGCCTCCTTGGGCCTAAGCTCAAAGTCCATGGTTCCCCTGTTTTTCTGGGCAGAAAATGCCCTGACTTGAACTAACTTGTGACACATGGTTCTAACTCAAATCCTATGAACTATGGTTGGAAAAACTCCTCTGACACTCCCTCTAACTAAGGCCCAACAGGGCCTAATGAGGGCCTACCCATGACATGGTCAAAACTTCCTATTTCTATGTTGCAACAAAACTGTCCCCTGCTGGAAAGATTTTGTGATTCCACTCGTGCACCTAACCAAACGACTTGCAATTCTCCAAAAAACACCTAAAACCTTTTATATACTCCTAATTCTAGCTTCTGGAGGCTTGGGCCTCAAAGTGCACAACAATGACATGGTCAAAACTCACTCTAAACCTCAGGGTACCAAACTGATTTTCTGCAAGAACTAAGACTCTCCTTTCTCCAAGGTTCTCACTTAACAAACCCAACCACCAACAACCAAAATACCCAAACCATAACTTAAATATGGTGATCTACTGAACTAAATTCCTTACACTCAAAATAGGCTTAGTAGAGATCATCCTTACCTAGGGTGCAACATAGCAAAATAAAGGAAATCACATTACACAAATTACAAGTCATCAAGTTTTCAAGGACAACAACTTTAACCCTTTTGATAAGTATAAACGAGATAACATCACATATTAACGAGCACAATTATTAATTAATATCTTAACTAAAATTAATGTTTACTAGCAAAATATCACTTCGAATGATCAATAACTTCCAAAATTCAAGAGAAATCTACATGCATGCATGACTTCGAGTCTTTCAAACCAAAACAACATGATTTCCAAATAAATTTTCATTATAAATCAACATGCAAGCCTATCATGGATTATATCTAAATGACCACCTAGCATGCAAAGGTTTTTACCAAGATTTTACTAAGATTTTCATGTTATTATCACAAAAACACATAAAATGAAACAAAGCAACCAAAGCACCATCCATTCGGCTCCTATCAAATCATGGCCGAATGGATTAGGGTGAAAACAATATTTTCATAAGTGCAACACACTCATGTTTAGCCATTCTCAGCCCTATGATACTATAACTCATGGTGAAAGCCTTGAATTCACAAGAATCAAGGATATTCACTTTGTGTTTAACAAAAAACATCACCATGCAAAGTCAACACATAAGTTTTCTACTCTAAACTCTTGAGATACACATGAACAATATGTAGGAGTAAGATTACTTGATTATAGGATGATTATTTGAGTGAAGAAATGAAGAAAGAAGGGGATGGGGGCTTCGGTTTTGGAGATTGCCGAGAGGGAGGGGAGAAAGCCGAGAGGGAGGAGAAGAAGAAGAGGAGAGGGAAGTGGTGGAGTGAAAGTGGAGTGGTGATCACTTCCTTGATTTGTTTTTATGTCTTGATTTGACTATAATGTGAGTGGGTTTGGATAATGACAAGAGTAACCTTCTAGCTAGAGTTAGGCTATCTTGCATGCAAGGTCAAGGAGGTAATTTAGCTAATAAATCATGAGTTAGTGGGTTTAGAAATGTCTTCTTTGTCCTTGAAGAGTATAGAAAGGTGGTTTGCATGTAAGGGCTTCCTTGTAATTTACTAATTATTACAACTAAAATTTGTAAAGATTTATTTTTATAAAATAAAATACAAGTTCAAAAATTATAAAATTTATACCATAAAATAACTTTGATTTTCAGAAATTTTATAAAATCACTTTCGAAATTTGTGAACAAAATAACTTTTAAAAGAAAATTTCTCAAAGGTTTAGAATATTCCTTATAAATCAAAAATAAAGGAAATAAATAAACTTTTGCTTTTAAAAATCATATACTACATGAAGAAAATTTATAATGCAGAAATTTTCATTCACACAAACGTACAACCATTAAGTATATTTACATTTGGCTCTAATATTATACCAAGTCCACAAATAATATTACACAAAATGCCGGTCATAATATTTACAAATCAAATCTTATACAATAATCTAGCTTTTGTTTGTCTAAGGATTTAATTACCGGGTAACGATTATAATGCCCCTGAGAATATACAAGAGTTAAATAAGGCATTATAACGTCACTCCGGTGAAAAGTTCAACGGATATTCAAGAAGGTTGAACTTCTCTGTAAATCATTACTGCCATTTTCACTTCTTTTTTGGGAGAGAAGATGAACAGAAATGAATCCCCAAAAAAATGAATGGCTGAATCTCTTCTGCTGCAAAGTGTAGACTTAACATCCAATAATGTGTGGCTAAGGACAGAGAACTCTGTGGGGTGACAACTTTATTTCTCTGTGGCGACCAAGAGTACAGGAAGGAGCTTAGTTGATATGTGTGGCGACTCAGCACACTTAGTCAACAAAATAAAATTACCTAAATCACCTGTGGCAACCAGGAGGGTGGGGAATCCTGTGGTGACTGCACAGTACATGGTTTACCTTTTCTTTTATAAATTAAAACAACAGAACCTTACCTCTACACGTTTGAATTCCATTTGCTTTTATTTGTTTTTCCTTTTTCTTTTTCCTTTTTTCTAGTTTCCTTTTTCTTTTTGTTTTTCTTTTGTTTTTCTTTTCTCTTTTTTTTTCTTTTTCTATTTTCTTTTTCTTTTTTTTATTTTTTATTTTACTCTTTTTAAGTTTAAATTGTAACTAAATTAATTTATAAAATAAACTTTAAATATAACTTATATAAATAAACTAATTTAGATTTATAAAATAAACTTATTTAAAGTTTATAAAATAAATCATTTTAAGTTTATTAAATAAATTATATTAAAGTTCACTAGATAAATTTATTTATTTTATCAATTAAATAATTGATAAATTATTTAGCTGTATACCCCGCGCACCTCTTCTCTTACTTTAACATATAAATGTTCAATCCAAGTACGTTCCTCAACTTAACAATTCTTCTATAAATAATACCCAGATTCCTTTCACGATCTGTTGACGCCTAGTGCAACTGGTCTGGTTCACAGACGACTTACCCTGATTCAGGTCTTCGTATTATGGCCTTGATTAAATTGTTAAGCTTACAACAACTTTATCGCTTCAGACACTGACTGTCAATAAACAACTGTACTTTCACTGGAATCTTTTATGGTACTTTAGACAACGTCTTCATTAACCTCTGTCTATACCATGTCTTTAATTCTTCAGATTCCTATGCTTCATACACTGTCTATATTCAATCAATGCCAATACACTGAAATCTTCTGGTAGCACTTGTATACTGAATCTTCAATATTTTTGAAACCCTGAAAGTCTTTAACCTTTGTTCCTCACTGAGGCATGATCATATTAATGAACTTCTTTCAGTGACCTATAGACAGACTTCAGGCCTTCTTCTAATCTTCTGATTCTTTATATTTTCCTTGTCTTCATTCTTCCTGATTTCTTGTGTAGACGTAGTATTATTAACCTGTCATATTCTAGTGTTGTTATCGTGTTGAGTTATCACGTAACTGTTCATACAGCTACGCAGTCTCACCAACAAGTTTTTCTACTCAAACTCCAGAATGGATGCTCAGCAAGGAATGCAGCTATCATCACTTCAATTCAACCATATTCAAATTAATCAACCAAACTCATTCAACCATTCAAGCCACTACAAATGCCACCACTAAAGCTCTATTTGAAGCCCATCTTGAGTCTCTACAGCTGCATAAAATTCAAACTCTTAAATAGAATCAAGATATGGATGATACGAATAACACAATTGGGGGAGTTAGAAAAGTTTGTATAAGAAGATTATAGAAAAACTTCCAGAAGCAACAATGAGTGAAGTACATCTAAAGTTGAGAAAAGAAGGAGATTTTTCATGGAAGTTTGAGGCCCTCACTGCAAGATTATCTAGAATTGAAGACTCTATGGCCAAGATACTGGAAGGCCAAGACAAACAAACTCAACTACTTGAACAGCTGGTGGCTGCTCAAACTTTAACCCCTGCTCTAATTGATGATAAAAAAAGAGGGAGGAAGATGTGCATATACATGTCAGTAAAGTGATAGTACCAACTCTTGCTATTTTAAAGCCACCCGTTAGGAAATAATTAGATAGCATTGATCTAATCAACCTAGCAGCTATTGAGTTGAAGCTGAAAGAACAAAGGCAAAGAATAGATCAAAGAATCTCAGAGGTATTTGGCACAACTGCTACTCAAGATAAATCTGTGAAGCACTACACACAGTTGAAGTCAATTATCATGAATGAAATGAAGCTAGGGAAAAGAAAAAAGGGTGAACCTTCAATAAGAAATGAACTCAAGAACTTTGTGATGCTAAAGCCTAAACAAGCAAGTGTCACAATTTCAACAAAGTACCCAATGTTGGTTGATTACTCTCCACCTAGACTTGATGAAGAAAAGCCGATGGGTGCATCTATTGCAAGCTTCAAAATAACCAAGGATTCCATCTTAAGATAAAAATAGCCAGAATTTACAGATATGGAAAGATGTTATGTATAATGACTGGGCACCCTCAGTTTGGGGAAGATAAAGATGAGGAAAAACAAAGGATAAACCTTCAGAAAGAAGAAAAAAGCAGGCCATTAAAGGAGTTAATAGAAAATTGGAGATTCCTGCAACTTCAACTGAAACTGACAAATCTGTATCTGAAGAAAAGCCAGGGTAGGCTAAAGGGAATAGGGTTAAGGTCAAAGCAAAAAGGCCAAGTAGTGCTACAAAAATAGAAAGTGAACCATTTCAACCTATGCCAACAAATCAACCAACTATAACCACTATGGAAGCAGCTGAGATCAAGGTCAACCTTGAGGTTAATTTTCATGGTGAACCCATAATACCAAAGGATGATCCAATAGATTGGGATAATTTACCAATCCGTGATCTAAACATACCACTACCCACAAAGAAATAAAACCCAAGAAATAAAAATATAGGAACAATGCCAACCCTACCTCAAACAAAAGTTATCTCCAAGCCTAAGCCTATAGTACAAGGAGGATCAACTCTTAATATATGACATCAAAGAATTTTTAGACATCAATCTTTAACTGGATGAACTGGATGAAGTAAGGGCAATTGATGCTTCCTACAAGATGTCAGAAAAGTTGGTGTTAAGATACAAGGGAGTCACGGAGATCACATGGCCTCTCTACAGAATTCTAAATGAAGGCTACAATGTCCTAGTGAAGGTGTTCTCTACAATGAAGAAAGATTTTGGATTCACCGAAGTGGCCAAATCAAAAGTACTCAGCAAGATTAGATAAATAAAACAAAGATGGAGAGATCCAAATGCACTGCCTAGAGTTTTGACTATCCTATACAGTGGTGATAGAGTGCATTTGAGACCTTATTGGATGGTGGAGTTTAGAGATGAATTTTCAGAAGATTTTTTAGACTTGAAAACCAGCTATAAATATCAAGTAATGATACACTCAAGAAAATGCAGGAGATGATGGATATCAACAATGAAAATGAAGCTCAATTCTATAGACAACTCCAACACCAAATTGAAGAGAATAATGAGAGGCTGGGAAAGAGGACAAATGATTCAAGGAAAAAGAAATGATCGGCTCAGTCTAAAGGAATAAGTTCAAAATGACATATAAATATTCTTTACCTTCTTTGTTCAATTTTCAATTGAAGCATTTTGCAACCTATCTACTGTTTACCGTATAATTTTTAATAGGGTATTTGGTTATCATCAAGTTAACCTAAATTTAAGCCTATACTTCTATTAGACATAAATTGGGGGAGATTGTTAGGAATATGTTGTGAACTTGATGATAACTTAGTAAAATACTCTAAGTAGATAAGTTAAATGAGTTTGTAACCATCAACAGATAACCATAGTTATCTATCCGTTGATGGAGTAGCTTATAGTCAAATAAGTTTGTAGCACGTTTCTGTATACCGTAAACAACTTAGGGGTTTGGAAGTTGTAGTGAATTTTATGTTTGGTCCGTAATCAACTGCAGAGGGGGGTGAATACAGTTTATGCAATCAATTCAACAAAGCTTCGACAGAATCAACAGTTTTTATATTAACAGATAAAAACTGATTATAAACATACTCTCTCAAAAGGATGTACAAATATCCTTGAGAGCTGCTAGGTTATACGAATGATATAAAAATGTTCGTAACGCATATAGCATGAACCAAATATGTGCTTTATTTAGAGCACAGTTTTACAATCAAATAAGGAATCCTATTCTATACAATAAGGAAACCTATCCATGTATGATTGGTTCTGAGATAAAGCCCTTCACCGCCTTGAATTACTTCTTTCCTTTTTCCTCCTTGAATATCTACTGAAGTGACAAATCCTGATGATATCATCTGCCGATCACCAAGTACTGATATAAGTACTGATGACAATACTCTTCAGTAAATAATGATATAAGTCCTGATAAAAATTTCTGATAGTTTCTGTCTAGATATAATCAAATATATCTAGCAATCTCCCCAAACTTATGCATTATAGAAATATGTACAAGTTCTTATTGATGATGTCAAAACTATCTAAATGCAGAAAATAAGTAAGCATATTCTTTATTACTTCAGTGAATATCAGACTTTACTCTTCATTCTGAACTCTAACACAGTCTGGAAAATCTTCAAGAAATTTCCTCAACATATTTTCTTCTATTACATTCAAATACCATTGCATCCTTTGTTTATGTTCCTTCAGTTCATCTGTTGATTCATCATTCTGATTAGATGGCAGCCCTGAGATTATGTAACTTCGAATTTCCAAGAGATAGATCCGCCAACTCCAGAAACCCAATTTTCTTTCCATCAGGATTAAAGGTTAAAATTTTAGTCCCTAGAGCATTTCTATCTTGGCTCCTCCAATAGGCATAGCAACAGCATATCCAGTTTGATCAATGTACTTTAGAAGGTAGTTAGATTTTTAAGGCATTCCCTTCTGCTTTAACTATATCAGGTTCTTTATGAATGCGGACCATCTGGCAGTTACAGAATTAGTTACCTTGAGAATTGTAGCAATAAGTTCCAATTCCTGCCATGTTTTATCTTTTAACTATTCTTGATTCAGCCTTAAGCTTCTCCCAGACTCCAGAAAATAAATTATTTTCGCTTCAACATGATCAATAACAATTTGCACTAATATGATCTTCTGTAAGTCTTCAAGCATTACATTTTCTCCAATTTATATCAAGTTAGAATGCTTTCTTAAAGTCAAAGCATCTCCTACAAATGGATCATCAGCATTTAATCTTCCAAGACCAGTTGTAATTCCAGGTTTTTTTAGATTGAGAACTTCCACTGTAAATCTTCTTTAATGTTTCAGAAGAATCTCTTCTAGGTGTTGGTTTCTTGCTTCCCCATAGTAGCTTCTTCTTTTCTTCAAAATTAAGTTCTGGCTTATCAGAGACTATGTCTTCAGAATCAGGATTTGATAAATCTGCTTGAATTAGGTTTAAGAAATCAACAACATGAGTGGAATCAGAGGTTGTGATTGGTTGAATAACAGCTTCTTCTTTAACTTGAGCAATGTCAGAGATTAATTTCAATTTTTCAGCCCAATCAGCTCCATAAATCTTCCTTCTTTGGTGAGCTTGACTGACTTCTTCTTCTTCAGCAATTTCATCAGTATCAAAAGATTTAAAAACTGTATAGATTGGATCTATCAGTATTTGTGATTTAGTTGCTTTAGATACTGATTTCTTCTTTGCACATCTTTGGCTTTAGGATTTGAAAATTTTGACTTCTCTCCTATCTTCTATTTCCCTTTAAGTATTCTGTTAGCAGTTAAGATAGCTTGAGATCTGGGAGATCATTCATCCTCTTCCCGACTTACCTCCTTTATAACTACACCTTTTATTGGTCTGTTAGAAGGATCATCTTCATAAAGTTCTTTAGAGATAACAGCAATATCAGCATTTGCTGTCTTCATGGAATTCTTGAAGTCTTCCTCCATTTGCCTTAGTTGTTCTAGATCAGCTCCAGGATTTTCTCTTTCAAAGATTCTTTTTCTCACCTTAGAGTCAAATGCTTGAATCTTTGGATCCTTGTATAATAGAGTTGTCTTTCTTCCTTTTACTTTCAGAGCTCCAATACCAGCAACAGTAATCTCCACATCTTCAAGTATTATATATAAATAAACTGGAGCTTTTTAATTTACTTCCAGAACCTCAGTTTCTATAGATTGTTGTGGTGACCCTGAAATGGATGAAACTTTATGAATGGACTGTTGTGCTACTACATCTTCAACAACAACATGGATTCCTTCAGGTGGTGGAATAGTAGAGTGAATGGACTATATTTCAATAAAAACAGGGATTATTTTATGTGGTGGAATAGTAGAGTGAATGGACTGCAAGAAAGTATCATTAGTTAGACATGTAGGGAGATTAACAACATTTGGCACATCAGAGTTTATTCGAGGATCAACGGACTATGGTTCAACAACTATTTTTTTAGTACTCTGTGCACCTGTAAAAGTATAACAAGTAACACTTAATCTCTATACTCTTTTAAAATAGTCTCACTACTCCTCACACCACACATCTCATGACATTTAATAGTCAGAGTTTGCTCACAAGGATTACTAAATCCTATCTCTCATTTATCTCTCCTTTTTCCACGAAGGATCCTGCCTCTCATTAATTCCGTTTTTCTCTAAATCTTTTCACATAACTCACAGAAAAGATCAGATAAATTGTCCTACAGAAAAAAAGAGGTGGCTAAAGAAGGGTGGTATGTGGTCATACAACTAGAGGTATTCCTTGAATAAGGTCTAGAAATAATCATACCAACAGGATTTAAAATATGCATAATATATACTGAAAATACCAAATCAATATGTTGATAAATTAATAACAGTATTTATACCTTGTGAATCTGAAGATGCAGCTTCTGTGCAGACATTCAGTGGCGGTATTGATAGAACATCAGTAGATAGATGAGACGGATGAATTCTGCCTTCAGCATCTATAATTAGAGTCACTGCGGCAGGAGTAAGGCCTTCATTGCAACTTTGATGTAATGGTTCTTGTATAGCTGGAGAATCAGGAGTTGCTAGATAACTTTGACAATCAGGTTCTTATGTACTCTTCTCCATAATTGCAGTAATGACCTCCTGGGCGGGCTCTTCATCATGCCATTGTTGAATGGACTTTGCAGTCAGAGGCTCTTGTCCTTCAATATCGATTGCACCACTTTGAGGTGCAGGTTTTTGTGGGATTGGATCAGAAGATGCAGCTATTGTACCCCTTCGAGATACAGGTTCTTACGTGCTTGATCCAGGGAAGAAACCTTTCCCTTGCAGCCTCTTGACACTAGCTTCAACTTGCTCATGAGAGATTTCTCTTGCTCTCTTGTGATATTGCTTTATTGGAGAATCAGACAGTTCTGCAGGTGCCTCAGCAGTTGGTTGGAATTCAGAATTTGGATTGGATGCACTCTGTGTCTCTATAGTAATTTCCTGTTTAATCTTGAGCAAGTGCTGATTGAAATATGCTTTGACCAGTCTTCTTTTTTTTGGTCCAGGGGCTTGTACCAGCATCGGCAGTTGTGCCCTTTATAGTTGGTGGAACAACTTGTCTTGGAGAAGAATCAGATGAAAGGTTTGTAAATCTAGAAGATAAGGTAGCATTGTCCTCATCTGAATCTGATTCTAATCTAGCAAGTACAAGTTTCCTCTTGACAAATTTTGAAGGTTTAAAAGAATGGGGAATTTGAGATGCTTCATCTTTTGACTTAGCTACAGCAGAATTTGTAGCTCTTTAGCCAACTCTTTCTTTCTTTTTACAACAAGTGTCTTTTGGGAGACAGCTGAGGTGGCTTTTGTTTGAGATTATTGTGGTGGTTGAGTATATATTTGGATTTGTGTTTGGGTAGTTGTGTTGGGGTGAGCTATAGGGGGTTTCCAATGGTAATTTCCTGCAGCTTAGCACTCTGGATGTTAAGCAAACCATAAGTCTCAGGGAGCCTTGCTAAGAGCAAGTTCCTAGCAAAACAATAGCAACCTTAAAGGAGCTAAATTCAATCATTTTTCGTCTTGTGAAATTAAGTCAAAAAAGCCCTTTTTGTCAATTTAAACACTCACTATTTCATTAGAGGCGATAGGGGTATCAGAAAAATAATCATTGAAAATCAACTGACAGAATCTGACATAATATACTATATTTCTATCAATATTTATCTTATCACCAATAAAAGACAAGACTACTCTACCATAATCATAATGTAAACCATGAATTAGAGAGTACCTTATCTGTCGTGTCATGATGGGCAAGGCATCAAAATTAGAAGATTTATTGTTTAAAGCCTTTGTGATGCAGTTGAAGAATAAATGCCATTCCTTCATAAGCACGTTCCTTTTTAATTGACCAAGGTTCTTCAAATCCTTGTCATAGCCTATCTCAGTGAAGAATCTCTTTATTTCAGTATCTCCCATGAATCTATTATAGGAGGTATGAGTAGCAAACTGCAATGCATCCATTACAGTTTGAGGAGTTACAATCCTTGTCTTATTATCAAATTCAAACACAAGGCTTGGAGATCCGTTAGATCCTCCATCATCATAGATTCCAGTCCTCCAGATAGCAAGCACCTAGTCATCAGAGATTGTAGGTGGAGCTGTAAGAGCGAACCCAATCTCACTAGATCTAAGAAAGTCCTGAAAAATGTGAAAATCAATATTCATGCTGTAGTTATTCATGATAGCAGAAAAGTTGTTAGTCACAGACTTTGCACCACCATAATCAAATGATTTAGAAGTAGCAGGTAAAGTCATGGTTAATTTTCAAGAAAAATTTTCGAACAAGATTTAGGGTTTCAGAGTTTACAGCTTGAGAAAGGTAAAGTAGCAGAGAGAAATTAATGGATATAAGTAAACTATTATCTTAAATCAAAAACTAATTTTATATAACACATCACTCCACTAATTTAGTCGTAATTCAGTTTAATGGGACACGTGGAAAACATGATTGACTGTAAAAGTAATAATATAAACATGTGTTACTGCATGCACATTTCCCGAGAATAAAGTTTTGCATTAAACGAACGTGTTCCATATCCTCTCGTCAACGTGTAAATATCTGTAACCATAAAAAATTACCCACTTGTCGCTAACTTCAAACCTGTGATTACAATACAGATTAAAGCAATATTCGAATATCGTTAAAATAGCCAATCAAAGTTTGACCATTATCAGTATTTAATCACGACTATCAGAATTTATTAGTCAACACTGGTTTGACCAATATCAGAATTAACAACTTCTGTCAGGATCTATTAGTCAAAGAAAGTTTAACTAATATCAGAGCATATACGCATAATCAGTAGTTCAACATGCAGCTATCAGCTAAGGATCATAAAGTTAATTGCATGTTATCATGGCATCAACATTTAGCACAATAATCAGTATCCAACACATAATAAGATACCATGCTTCAAACATCAGCAATTTAATTATCAGAGTTTGAGAAATGTCCTGATATCATTCCCAATTCATTCACCAATCTTGTGAAAGTAGCTTCACAGAGAGGCTTGGTGAATATATCTACCAATTGTTGATCTGTTGAAACAAAGACCAATTCCACTATACCTGCTTCCACATGTTCCCTTATGAAATGCTACCCGATACTGATGTATTTAGTCACTGAATACTGCACTGGATTTCCTGTCATTGCAATAGCACTTTGATTATCACAATATATAGGAATAGCAGAATAGGCTAACCCATAATCTAGTAAATGATTCTTCATCCATAGAATCTGAGCACAACAGCTTCCTACAACAATATATTCTGCTTCTGCAGTTGATGTGGAAATTGACTTTTATTTCTTGCTATACCAAGAAACCAATCTACCACCAAGAAATTGGCAGCTTCCAGAAGTTCTTTTCCTGTCTATTTTGTATCCTGCAAAATCATCTGAATATCCAATTAGCTTAAAATCTGAATCTCTAGGATACCATAATCCCAGATTCATAGTGCCTTTGAGATACTTAAAAATACTTTTCACAGCTAATAGATGAGATTCTCTTGGATCAGCTTGGAACCTTGCACAGAGACAGGTAGCATACATGATATCAGGTCTACTAGCAGTCAAATATAGGAGTTAGCCAATCATACCTCTGTAGTTAGTTATATCTACTGAAGAACATCTAACTTGGTTGCAGTGGCCATTGGAGTTGATGTAGTTGAGCAGTCTTGCATTCCAAATCTTTTGAGCAAATTCCCGGTGTATTTGGATTGATTTATGAAGATTCATTAGTCTATTTAACTTGTAACCCCAGAAAATAACGCAATTCTCCCATCATGCTCATTTGATACCTAGACTACATTAGCTTTGCAGATCACTCACAAAGTTTATCATTAGTAGATCCAAAAATTATATCATCAACATATATATGTACTAATAACAAGTCCTTGATATGGTATTTACAAAAGAGAGTTTTATCATTTGTACCTCTTGTGAAACCACTTTCTAACAGAAACAGAGCAAGTGTTTCATACCAGGCCCTTGGAGCTTGCTTCAATCCATAAAGTGCTTTATCCAGTAAATAAATATGATCGGGATACTTTGGATCAATGAACCCTGAAGGCTGTTCAACATAAACTTCCTCTTCAAGTTCTCCATTTAGAAATGCACTACATCCATTTGGAACACTTTAAACTTCTTGTGAGTAGCATAGGCTAGAAAAATTCTTATTTCCTCAAGCCTTGCAACTGGAGCAAAAGTCTCATCATAATAATGCCTTTTTGCTGTGAATAGCCCTTTACAACCAGTATTTCTTTATTTCTTGTAACAATGCCCTCACTGTCAGTTTTGTTTCTTAACACCCACTATGTGCCAACTACAGATCTGTTCTTTGGTCTTGGCACAAGAGTCCAGACTTTTTCCTTTCAAATTCATTAAGCTTTTGCATTTCTATAACCCAGTCAGCATCTTGAAGAGCTTCTTCCACCTTCTTGGGTTCAGATTGAGATAGAAAATAATGGTAGAGATATTCATGTTGAGTGGCTTTTCTGGTTCTTACACCACTATCAGGAATTCTAATGATCAAGTCAGGTGTGTGTGACTTAGACCATTTTCTTGTAGATGGAAGTTGACTCCTTGAAGAAGACCCCCTTGATCCATGAGCTCTCTGTTATTTCTTTAACTAGTACCACTATCATGTCCTGATGCTCCCCCTGAATCAGTGTTCCCATAGTTATCAGTATTTGACTCATCAGAGTTTGAGGAATGAGAGTCTGATGATCTATGTATTGATGTCTCTTGAGTTGAATCACTTGAAGAAGTCTCTGGATTTGAATCATGTTGTTCCCCTTCAACATATGCTTCAGTGTTAGAAGAATTCCCACTGACATGTGGAACCTCAGAATTTTGAGTGATATCAGGATTTACTGTATCAGGGTCAAGATTTAAAAGTTCAGTATTTGGTACTTCATTTTCAAATCTCAATTTATCATGGTCATCTACATCTTCTAGACCTGTTATATTCTTGTCATCAAAAGATACATGTATGGATTCCATGATTGTTGTTCTTCTCAAATTATAAACTCTGAAGGCTTTTGTAGACAATCGATATCCCATAAAAATGCCTTCATCACCTTTTAGATCAAACTTGGTAAGCTGCTCCAGATGAGTTTTGAGAACAACACACTTTGTAACACCCCCAAATCTGGGGTCGGGGATCCGGGTTGTCACGAGTTCCATTTCCCTTAATAATACTTAATCTTAATAATCAACCAACTACTGCGTACTGTGACCCCACAATATACACACACACACCACAAGTTATAGTCTCAGAGATGAATACCAAAAATAACACAAGTCATTTTATTCCACAATTATAAGTCATTACACCTCAAAAGGGTTTCTGAATAAATTTACACATTCTTTGCCATTATTACAATTCATAAATATACATAAGTCTGGTACAACAAAAGTTGAAAGCCTAGCCTATAGGTAGACCCTACCTCAGCTACAACGGCATCAACGCCTACAGGAAACTGCGGAACGTTTCCTATCCGCTCGCGAATTGGGAGCTTGATCCTGTTCATCTTATCTATCTGTTGTTGTGTGATGAAAGAAGAAAGCAAGGGTGAGCAACAAGCCCACCAAAATAATATATATTATAATTAACAATATATGAGCATTCTCATAGTACTCATGAAAGTCTTGGTCAAGAAGAAATGAACTAAGTTTGATCTCTTAATGCGACCAAGTCACAAAATATTTAGTATATATATATATACTTTTCAGAATTTTTAAATCCTCTTCCATGTATAATATACACAGAGTTCCAGTTTATAACTGTATAAAAATATCGTTGCAAGGTGATCTCATATATCTAACCTTGTCTCAACATTTTTGTGAAAATATTTGTCATGCATAAGATAATCATTAACCGGATATAAGTTGAAAAGATGAAGTTACAAGATACTCCAATATACTTATATCTTTTCCGAATACTACTTGAACTACCACCATTCAAGTTATAATTAGTTCATCCCATAGATGAAGCTACACGACAAAACTTGTATAGAATTAATCTTTGAAATATCATCAAAATGAAATGAAGTTACGAGATACTTCATTTGATGAAAACATCATTTTGAAAACTCGACCCTGCCAATACTTAACAATCGCCCAGCTATAACGACTCGTGTAATCTTTTTGAATTATTTAATTGTGCAAATATGGAAATTAGTAAATAAATAAAATA
Organism: Apium graveolens; assembly: GCF_009905375.1. Lineage (NCBI taxonomy): Eukaryota > Viridiplantae > Streptophyta > Magnoliopsida > Apiales > Apiaceae > Apium > Apium graveolens. Next base: position 72,753,780 of record NC_133656.1, on the reverse strand, counting down.
TTGGTTTAGTTTTGACAGCTATGTGTTGTTTTGTTATTCTTCATATGTGATTTATAGTGTATCGGATTGTCCGCGCGATTAATTATGGGATCATATTGAATCGTTTTCACTTTCAAAAGTGGATTTAGTGCACATTTATTTGCATAAATATTGGGAATATTTCTAAAATTGTTTTTATAATTTTATAATTACAATAATTATTTTTAGGATTTTATAAAATTGAGAAATCAATATTTCAGTAATTATTTATCTTCAAATAATTTTCTGAGTATGTTTAATGGTAAAATCCATATTTAATTCTAAAATTCTTCAAAAATTATGAAACTCATATTTATTGAAGTTGGGAATATTCCAAAAATTTTAAAATTATTTTGGAAATTTTCGGAATTAATTTCACCCGCGTGTTATTTTGTTTAATTATTAAAAAGCGGGTACAAAATGCACTTCGAAAATTGTTCTAAAATTTTGAAAATTTCATTTTTATGAACTTCAGGATATTTGTAATATTTTAAAACTATTTTGGTGATTTTCTGAATTTGTTTTAAGTACAGCTCGGTTTATTAATTATAAAATGCGGATACGAGTTGTATTTCAAAAATGCTTTAAAAATTATAAAAATTTTATTCTATTAACTTCGGGATTTTTAGAAATTTTTAAGACTATTTTAATAATTTTTGGAGTTTATTTTACGAGTAACTTGGTTCGATAAGTCGAGAGAAAAACGAACCAGGATTTGAAAAGAAGTCAGGCATACACGTGTAGCTCATTCAGGTTGCTAAACTACTGCTTTTGAGACGTGGCAACAGCTAAGAGTAATACAAAATAAAATAAAGGAATTAAAAAATAAACACACAGAACCCCTGTGTTCCTTTTCCTTTCCTATCCAATTTCCTGCCGGTTCTTTTCTTTTTTCCGGTAAGTATTGGATTATTCATTCTTTCTTGGCTGGGTTTTTGCTGATTCACTAGTTATAGTCGGGAACCTGAAAGTGGACGATAGACTAAAGATAACCTAGTGGTCAGTTGACGAGCTCCGTAGAGTTTCAACAGAAAGACCTGAGTGTCAAAGTCGAATCCAATGGGATCTAGTGGTTGGAAGTTAGAGCCTGAGTAGCAAAGTCGGCTCAGAGTTGATCAGTAATGGTTGTAAAGCCTTGTAAGGCAAGTATTTCTGAACTTTTCTTCAAGACATATTACCAATGTTTTCGAACTGTTTCATAACATGTTGCTATTATTAAACATAACTCCTGTTTTATAATGCAAGTGTTTTAAACTACTTACCCTTGAACCCTGATTCTTTCTTGATCTTGAGTCGTAATCCTTATTCTTTGTAAACCATCCTTTGTTGATCCTCAGATATCAAATCACACCAATATGATACTACTCCCCAAAGGTATAACTACCGAACACCAAACACTGAAACAAAATTGTTTGAAAATGCAGAAACTTTTATACTGCAACCATTCTTTATAACATCAAAGAATTATACCTTGAAAAATCATTTCTGACCTAATACCGGATGCTGGTACAAATTGAAAACCGTTTCTTATACATACCCTGAAATCCCCTTGAGATATCCATAAGTTTCCTTATGCTTTTATTCAAGTGGTTAACCATCGTTGATTATGAACTTATTATATTGAATTATATCGTTTATCATATTGAACTGCTTTAGGATTGGATAGTTTTTACATATGTGGACCAGATTCGTGGTCAGACCATACCAATGGTCAAGTTAGGCCAATGTGTGCCTTGGATCCAGTAATTAGAGCAGTGCTGTGTGCTTGCTCGGGGTTAGTGCATGACTGATCAGCAGCCTAACCTTGGTTTTTAAAACTTAAAATGAATATCCAATTCTAATGATTAGTTAAAAAGTAACTTGATTCCTTTAAATCATCTTATTTGATCATTGTTTAACCTCAGTTATCACTATTATGACTTGCTGAGCTAGATAGCTCACCCTTGCGATTCTTTTATATATTTTACAGTTGAAAAGAATTTGGATGATAGTGAAGTTCCTCAGTCCAAAGTGCGGCTAAGGTCCAGGCGGGTTGGATCGAGCTAGCAGAAGTTTCATGCGGTAAAGAGATAGTCAAATTGTGAGAATGATTTTATTATTAATTGTAAGTTAAATTAGTTGGGATTTGGTACGATATAATAATCAAGGTTGTGGCTTGTTTTCATACTTTAACCTGTTGCGATCCGTGGTTTTTTTTTATGAAGCAGGGTCATTATAAATAATATTTCTTATACAGGTTGATATATCGTGTTTGTGTTGTGGACTCCAAACTTCTGACCCGGGTTTGGAGGGCGCCACAGGTTGGTATCAGAGCCATAGGTTATAAGTCACTGAAACAAGCCTAGATTGTCGGGATTGGGTAGAGGGTTAGGATTAGGAATAGGAAACAGAAAGATAAGACGTTGTGAGGATGAGTGCGACTATATAGTAAGTCTTCGACACGGTTAGTGTTGCGATTCGGATCCTCAGCTTGCGACGTGAATACCAGACAATGGCAATGCAGATCTTGATTTCCCGATGTCATTTGATCGTTTGGGGCTTTCCGTTCGAGGATCGTCATCTTCTTTCAGATTGAATTGCACCTTGTTCCTCCACCAGCATTAATGGCACTACCTTCTGTTGTAACGGGTGCACTTCATCAAGCTATTCTACGCTACTTTTCCATCTCTTGATGCGAGATTACCTATTCAAGAATTTCCACCTGTTTATTCTTGCCTTACTGGACATTCGGCCGTGAGTGTGTCTCTTTAGTTTACCCTATATCCTGTTCTATACCCCCAGTTGAAAACTTGTCCTATGACGCGATTGTACCTACGAGGATGGATTCGAGAGCTACAGTAAATGGTGAGCGCTTGAGTTCTAAATAGAGGTGAGATGAAGTTTAGAAAGGAGATTTAAGTGTTTCAGAGGATAGCTGTTATCGGGTTAAAAGAAGCCCTTAGTGACTAAGCCACCCGTGAATAAGTATGGGATGAACTAGATAAATTTTGAAGGAGTAAGAGAGAAAAGTATAAACCTGGGATTTTTGTGAAATTAAATGATGATGATATGATAAATGCGATATGTAAAGTAGTAATGTGATGTGATACGAGCAAACTTTGTTCTATGAAATAGACTTATTGACTATTGGATAGCCTGTTTTACTTAACTACTGCAATGAGAATGTCGGGAGTATTACCAGTATGGAAGCTTTGACGTGAAGCTACGAATAAGATAACATGCAACGACAATTGAATTTTTCGTCGATTAAGGAAGGCAAATGGACCCGATAAAGGAGAAAAGGTAGATTGGAGTGAATGAATTTTTATGTAATTGTTTCTTTAATATGGTATCTTGTTATAGGTCGGAAGGACAACAACCAACTCATATAGTAAGGACAACCAGGTTTGTGATTTTCAAAACTTTTAAAACAAGTTTTCGAAAAAGATTTTCCTTTACAAATTTCTAAAAGCCTTTTCGAATAAAATGATTTTTAAACATTGGTTGTCAAGTTACTACTTGATTTTCTTGTTTGTTAGAAAGCCCGGATTACCTGGAAGAATGCTGTTTCAGACTTAGTACTGTTAATTTAGAGGATAAAGTGATCAACGATTATGAAGAAGTTGGTTATTCTCAACAGAAAGGTACAAATATTGTTTGATAAGATTAACAACAGAATCAGTGTACGGAGCAATTACTCATCCAATTACAGGATTATCCAAGTTCAAAGAATTTACTGATCTAACAGAAGTCTGAGTATGACTGAAGGAGATTGAGAAGATTTCCAGATTTCCTAAAAAGAAGAATATTATTAACACAAGGATCGCTATGTTGAATGCTTCGGGGTTATTCTAAATTGAAAAAGGAAACTCGAGGTTGTCTGGTAGGGACGTCATTATGATCGAGTTGTTAAAGTATTATATGTAGAGGTGTAATGTTTAAGATGCAAGACGTGACAAGTAAGAATCTACCATAATGCTTAATTTGCAAAGGCATTTCAATATACTTTCTAAAAGTTATTGTATGAAACAATGGAGATATGATCGAACAAGCTCAAAAGATGAATACAAGTGAAATGTGGATGGTGACCAAAGGTATCATTTTTGTCTTCAATATTACAGCGTATATTCCCTTTTTGATTCCTAAATAAGTATGAACTTCTTAAACTCCTTGCTATGATATCGAAAAGGAGGATATTGCATCCCTTTCAAATTTAATTGTTTCCCTCAATTTTTGCTTTTTGATTGGGATAAACAGTGTTATGGTGAGACACTTTGTCAGAATGACGAAGAGTCGGGTGGGACGCCACCTAATCATATGCTGTATGCCATATGGTACGAAAGACTGGCCATCTTAAGTACCAATGTGGTTGTCTCATTCATATTCAAATCCTTACTTCTTCTTTCTTTTCAACTCTAATTTTTGGTTGAATTGCGAATTTTTCTAGTTGTTTTGCTGTATTGTCATTCTTTGCAAGAGATTTTCCAAACAGAAACCAACGTATTATGAACCAAACAGACAAAATTCTAGCTACCTCTTATGCATGGAAAGCAAACAAGGGCATATGACGAGAATTGCAAGTCACTAGGCCCAGTAAAGGATCCACTAAGAGCCAAGGGAATTTACTCCAATAAGGAACGCGTCTTCGAGAATGAGAGTTTACGAGTTGTCTGTAAAATATGTTATTCAAAATACGGACATGATGATATGAATGATTATGGTGAATACCTTAAGCGTTAAAGTATTAAAAGATGTGAGAGAAACTTAATTGTTTATCTCTCAAAGTTGTGTTGATAAGATGAATTACCCTGTTGAATTGATAAGATTGTGATTAAAGGACTAGCAAGTCAAGAACGTGTAGTTGTTAAATAAATGAGTACCAATGGTGAAATTGAGATTCCTGGAAATAAGTTGTGTAGAATTGATATCCTGAAAGATAAGAGGATTTGATATTATTCTAAGGAATGGATTGACTACTAAAGCGTGATGTCCAGACAGACCGTCGTGACGAAAAGATAATTCTAAGGATGCCAAATGAGAAGGTGAGGAGGTTCAGAAGATGAAAGAAGGTAAAGAATTTGTTAATGATGATTATGATGATCCAGTTATGAGTATTATGGTGATTATGGAATACATAAAAGTCGGAAGCAAGCAAAGTATGAAGATTTATAGTAATTAAGGAGTTTCAAGATATGTTTTTGAATGAGTTATCAACATTTCCTTTGGATATAGAAATTGAGTTCGTGACTGACTTAGCACCCGAAATGAAGCCAGTGTCCAAGGCCCCGCACAGAATGGCGCCAGTTAAAGTGAAGAAGTTAGCAAAGTAGACACAAGAGATATTCGAAGAAGAAGCGATTAGACCCAGCATATCCTATAAGGTGCACCAATACTAATTGGTAATAAGAAAATGGAAGTATGAGATTATGTGTCGACTAGCGAAAGCTCACCCAGTTTACTATCAAAAGCAAGTATCTGTTACCTTGACCTAATGATTTGTTTGATCAAACGAAGGAAGCAAAGTACTTTTATAAGACTAATTTAAAACTTGGTACTTCACCAATTAAAGATTAAACTTATGGATTTATCAAAGACACTTTCTAGAACTAAGTACTGTTCTCGTGTTGTCATTTGGATCAACCAATATAACCGTAATAATTGAACTTGATGAACAGAATCTTTAAGGAATATCTGGATAGGTTGTATTTGTGTTACTTAAAGTCAATGGAAGACCATGCGAAGTATTTAATGATAACGGAGGAGTCGGAGAAGAAAAGAAGTGTATGTAAAGTTGCAAGGTGATAGTTTTTGATGATAGAAAGCGTAAATAGTTAGTGAGGAGGAGATTAGAGGAGATCCAGTAGAAATTAAAGTCACCATGAATAAAGAAAGGCTAAAAGCATCAACAAATGTAAGAAGTTTTACCATGGACCGGCTATACTGAAAATTAGTACAAGATTTCTTGAAAATTTCAATACCTTTGACGAAGCTAGTTAGGAAAAGCAATAAGCGAGTATGAAATGGAGAAGGGTGAAGAAAGTTTTGTAGAGTTAAATGAAGGAATGGTTATAGTACCTGCTTTATCACTTTGAAGATATCAAGGAGATTTGTTAGTTTATAGCGATGCTTCTCATAAGGGAATAGGATGTATGTTGATGCAACACAATAGAGTTATTGTATATGCATCCAGACCACCGAAACCTTATGAGTAGAAGTATCCTACCCATAATTTGGGATTAATAGTAATAATATTCGTTTTGAAAGATTTGGGAAACCTGATATGTATGAAGAAAGGTGTAAGATCTATACGGGCCATAAGAGGTTGAAGTATGTATTCACGAGGAAAATCAAAGATAGAGGAAAGCAATAACGGACATAGAAACTATACCGGAAGAATTTTCTATGGAATTTTAGAAGTTGGAATTGGGAGTCAGAGTTTATAATCGAAACAGGAGCAAGGATGAATAGTATGACCTTTCAGTCGAAGTTGTTAAGAGAAAGACAAGGAGATGTCAAAAGAAGATAATGGATCATGATGTTAGCAGTAGTGAGAGGAAATTTATGCGCCCAGGAGAATGATCACGATATCCCTAGGTTCTCTTCCAGCACTTGGAAGTTACAAGTAAAAGAATTAAGAAATGAAATGCCACATGGAATTCATAGTATAGAGTATATACTCTATTGAAGAGATGCCAAAATATATGGAAATAAAAGAAAAACAGCGGTAACCGGGTATAAGAAGGATATTTCAAAATGGATTAGAAAGTGTTGGACATGTCAAAGAATTAAGGTGAACTATTGGAGGCCTAATGGATAAGACAGACCCAAGGAATGGTTTTACAAAAAGTGAATCGTGAAAGGTACCAGTGATGTTCATGGAGAAAAGGAATGAAATTATAAGAGTATGTACTGATTATTGGGAGTTTAACAAAACAATGAATAAGAAGAAGTGAGACCCTATAAAGAATTGATTACTTATAAGACCTAATTTAAGAAGTGTGTTATGTATTGAGAATTAACTTAAGATCTGACCTGAGAAAATATCAGAGATTACGATTAAAGTGAGTTCAGAGCATTGAAAGCTCTGATGATATTATGTGAAATGATAAGTGTATCAAGTGGCTATAAGGAATTAAGGAATATGATGTATAAGGAGTATTTGGATAAGTAAACTGTATTTATTGATAACATCCTCAGCTATTCAAGGAATAAGAAAGTCTGTGTGGAATACCCAAGAATTTTTCTCTAAGGATCAGAAAGAAAGCAACTATGCATTAATACATGAATATATGAGATTACTTTTCAGCCTTAACTGATGAAAAAGGGTAAAAGATGTTTAAATGTTTGGAAACCAAGTTGAAAACGAGCACCGCCTATCATCCTTTAACGGAGAATTAAAGTACGGAAGTGATGCAGGAAATGTAAGATATGTGGAGGAGTTGAGTTTTAAGAAAACACTGGAATGATTATTTATCATCGATGTCAGCTTTGGAATGCTACCTTACCAAGCTTCATACGAACGCGAGTGTAAGTTCCCATTTTTATTAAAATAAAGTGAGAGAAAGGAAGTGATTAAATTCTAAGTTAATTCTACACACCAAAAGTGTAGTGCTAGTGGTTAAAGCAACTCGGAGTAGACAAAGAAAGAGGACGAAATTGTATTGAGAGAAAGTATGAGTATAGAAATAGGACCAGTAGTGTTAGTAAAAGTGTCGTCTTGAAAGAGATGAGATAAGTTTGAGTAGAAGGGACAATCTAAGTCCTAAAATGAGTGAACCATTCGAGGTATTGATAAATATAGATGAAGTTGTTCATAAATGATATGACCGTCACACCTGTGTGTACACCTAATATATTTTATTTGTCAATATTAAATTGATAAGTATTGGGTTTGAATTAAGTGATTGATCAGGAGCCAATGGGGCTCTTGTCCAAGTTGTTCTGTATATAGTGATCAATCCAAATTCTTGATTGTCAAAGGCAAGTCCTTGGAAAGGAATGCCTACCTATTGTGAGTACGTTTGAACCCTCGAGTAGAAGGGTCTACTTAGAAATTAGAGTCAGATATGCTTGACAAATATCCTCACTTGTGTAACTAGACCAGATTCTGAGGACAGAATCTTTTTAAGGGGGGAAGGATATAACGACTCGTGTAATCTTTTTGAATTATTTAATTGTGCAAATATGGAAATTATTAAATAAATAAAATATGTGTGTTGGTTTTGACAGCTATGTGTTGTTTGGTTATTCTTCATATGTGATTTATAGTGTATCGGATTGTCCGCGCGATTAATTATGGGATCACATTGAATTGTTTTCACTTTCAAAAGTGGATTTAGTGCAAATTTATTTGCATAAATATTGGGAATATTTCTAAAATTGTTTTTATAATTTTATAATTACAATAATTATTTTTAGGATTTTATAAAATTGAGAAATCAATATTTCAGTGATTATTTATCTTCAAATAATTTTCTGAGTATGTTTAATGGTAAAATCCATATTTAATTCTAAAATTCTTCAAAAATTATGAAACTCATATTTATTTAAGTTGGGAATATTCCAAGAATTTTAAAATTATTTTGGAAATTTTCGGAATTAATTTTACCCTCGTGTTATTTTGTTTAATTATTAAAAAGCGGGTATAAAGTGCACTTCGAAAATTCTTCTAAAATTTTGAAAATTTCATTTTTATGAACCTCAGGATATTTGTAATATTTTAAAACCATTTTCGTGATTTTCTGAATTTGTTTTAAGTACAGCTCGGTTTATTAATTATAAAATGCGGATACGAGTTGTATTTCAAAAATGCTTTAAAAATTATAAAAAATTTATTTCATTAACTTCGGGATTTTTAGAAATTTTTAAGACTATTTTAATAATTTTTAGAGTTTATTTTACGAGTAACTTGGTTCGATAAGTCGAGAGAAAAATGAACCGAAAAGAAGTCAGGCATACACGTGTAGCTCATTCAGGTTGCTAAACTACTGCTTTTAAGACGTGGCAACAACTAAGAGTAATACAAAATAAAATAAAGGAATTAACAAATAAACACACAGAACCCTTGTGTTCCTTTTCCTTTCCTATCCAATTCCCTGCTGGTTCTTTTCTTTTTTCCGGTAAGTATTGGATTATTCATTCTTTCTTGCCTGCGTTTTTGCTGATTCACTAGTTATAGTCGGGAACCTGAAAGTGGACGATAGACTAAAGATAACCTAGTGGTCAGTTGACGAGCTCCGTAGAGTTTCAACAGAAAGACCTGAATGTCAAAGTCGAATCTGATGGGATCTAGTGGTTGGAAGTTAGAGCCTGAGTAGCAAAGTCGGCTCAGAGTTGATCAGTAATGGTTGTAAAGCCTTGTAAGGCAAGTATTTTTGAACTTTTCTTCAAGACATATTACCAATGTTTTCGAACTGTTTCATAACATGTTGCTATTATTAAACATAACTCCTGTTTTATAATGCAAGTATTTTAAACTACTTACCCTTGAACCCTGATTCTTTCTTGATCTTGAGCCGTAATCCTTATTCTTTGTAAACCATCCTTTGTTGATCCTCATATATCAAATTACACCAATATGATACTACTCCCCAAAGGTATAACTACCGAACACCAAACACTGAAACAAAATTGTTTGAAAACGCAGAAACTTTTATACTGCAACCATTCTTTATAACATCAAAGAACTATACCTTGAAAAATCATTTCTGACCTAATACCGGATGCTGGTACAAATTGAAAACTGTTTCTTATACATACCCTAAAATCCCCTTGAGATATCCATAAGTTTCCTTATGCTTTTATTCAAGTGGTTAACCATCGTTGATTATGAACTTGTTTTATTGAATTATATCGTTTATCATATTGAAGTGCTTTAGGATTGGATAATTTTTACATATGTGGACCAGATTCGTGGTCAGACCATACCAATGGTCAAGTTAGGCCAATGTGTGCCTTGGATCCAGTAATTAGAGCAGTGATGTGTGCTTGCTCGGGGTTAGTGCGTGACTGATAGCAGCCTAACCTTGGTTTTTAAAACTTAAAATGAATATCCAATTCTAATGATTAGTTAAAAAGCAACTTGATTCCTTTGAATCATCTTATTTGATCATTGTTTAACCTCAGTTATCACTATTATGACTTGCTGAGCTAGATAGCTCACCCTTGCGATTCTTTTATATATTTTACAGTTGAAAAGAATATGGATGATAGTGAAGTTCCTCAGTCCAAAGTGCGACTAAGGTCCAGTCAGGTTGGATCGAGCTAGCAGAAGTTTCATGCGGTAAAGAAATGGTCAAATTGTGAGAATGATTTTATTATCAATTGTAAGTTAAATTAGTTGGGATTTGGTACGGTGTAATAATCAAGGTTGTGGCTTATTTTCATACTTTAACATGTTGCGATCCGTGATTTTTTTTGTGAAGCAGGGTCATTATAAATAATATTTCTTATACAGGTTGATATATCGTGTTTGTGTTGTGGACCCCAAACTTCTGACCCGGGTTTGGAGGGCGCCACACCAGCCGTAGCCTTTCTATCGAAGTGCTCTGGGTAGTGTTGCAGAAATATCCAATTGGATGATGAACTCATTACGGGAGTTTGCCGCGCTAGGAAGACCACTTACGATGATTAGTCGCAGTAGTGCAACCCCACCATTTTATACATGTAGAGGAGAACCTGTCGGATTTACTTGTCAGCCGAACACTGGACTCCTAAGGAATGGACCGTCTTAGCGGAACTTCCAGGCCATTTGGGCCAATATAATAAGGCTGGGCTGGCGCCACTCGACCACTTACGCCACTCCTAGTTCAGATGAAATCCATGACTCTGAAACGTAAAGCTTGGCCCCCCTTTCCCCAAGTAGAAACTTGTTGATACGGCTCCACCAAGAAGTCGTATCTAGTTGGAAAGGAAAACTCACCGATATTTCCCAGGCGGTGCCTGTTAATGGATTAACTTGTTCTAAGAATTTTACTTCCCGAGTGTTGGGTAAGTAATCAAAAACTCTTTTATCAAAACAACAACCTTGTTGCGAATATAAAACACACTATAGAGCCGGATCCCTCAGGTTTTGAGCGAGTATTTAAATCCCCTTCGAAAGGAGGATCTTAAATATAAAAATGAGTTTTGGGATCCGTCCTAACCTTTAAAAATCATTTTGAAGACTTGAAAACATTTTTAAGAATGTTTGGAGTAATGCTGATTTAATAAAATAAATCAGTCCCAATATATTAGAAAATATCTTAATATTATTATTTAAATAATATTCCCATAAAGAATAATCTTTATAAAAATAATTGAAGTAGAAGTTTTAAAACTCATACTTGAAATGAATAATAAATAACAAAAGATATACTTATACGAAAGTACGATCTTTATTTGAATAATCGAAAATAAGTTTGATTATCGAAACATTATTCTTTAATAAAATAAAGAATATAATTTAATAAAATAAGCGGAGTCATAAGTCCTCGAATGAATATTCAAAATAATATTCATTAAATAAAATAAGCGGAGTCATAAGTCCTCGAATGAATATTCAAAATAATATTCATTAAGTGAAATAAATTTATCGAATAAACCTTATTCGAATAATAGTTTTGAAAACTATTTATATATATATAAATATATATATATAATATACTCGGGAACATCGTCTCCCGATTTAGAAAATATGTTCACCTTTGGGTCCCCTCTACTAAGAGTATACGCAACTACTGCTTATCTCTAACATAGGTATTATGCAACTTATAAGCAATTGAATCAACAATTACATATCAAGATTACGAAATAGACATGCATATATACCATATCAGCGTGCTCCAATATATCACAAAATTTGCTAATAACAATCATGCACTTATCACAAGATAATGCATACATATATTTACATCACAACAACAGTATAACGGGTAGAAAACTTGCCTGAGCGCTGGGGGTGATAAAAGGCTTGGGACGAGTCTGGTAACCTACAAACAACATATAAGTTGGAATTAAACTAAAGTCGCTTATGAATCTATACTTTAACCAATTAGACCATAACGTTCGCTTTTGCGCTTAACGATTCACTTAAGTCGCTCGAGTATCCTCGGCTCCACCATTTTTAATAAACTAACCATTAAGGGTTTTAAGGCGATTCTTTCGCGAGTCCCCTACCAACTGCCTAACCCAATTTACATAATTGTTTCATACTCCAATTAGTCATTTAAGGTCCTTAACCAAGGTTTTAAAGTAAGGCGAGGGGTAATAGTTCGTTCGCGAAACGCCGTTACTTAAAATGGTCGTTTCTCCTAAATCGTACATCGGATTCAAGCGAACCACATATCAAAATGAAGCTCGTAACATGAACTATCTAAAAATGGAAAAGGTTAGAATCTTTCAGTGAGTTGACGGGTCCTAAAGTTAAGAACAGAACAGTTAAGGAAAATCGGGCATTATGACGTTTATGTTTACGCGATTTCCAATTTAATTAACACTCTAAATTATCAGCAATTCACTCACAACCACCAATAAAACAATATTCAACCATCATACTACAAACTCAGTCCCCAACTCCAAGTTTTACCAATTTATCCAACCAATCAAAGACCCAATATTCAAAACCAATACAAATCCACCAAAACTACTTATAATCAAAGATCAAGCCTTAATACTAACAATGCTTCAATAAAACTTAATGGAATCATAAAATCAAAGCTAGGGTTTGAAGTTGATACCTTCCTTGGTAGGTGTTAAGTTGCTAGGAAGCCTTAGGGAGCCTTAATCTAACCTCCTACAAGCTTGATCTTTCCAAAGAAATCAAGAACACAAAGTTAGGTTTTGAAGTTTCTAAAAGTCAGATTGAAAGAACTGTCAAAACGAGGGTCTTACCATGCTTATTTGGATGAGACTTGTGAACGAGGGTTGTAGGCCATCTCAATACCTTTCCAAAGAGCTATAGAACATATTATTGGAGTGAGTATTGAAGGAGATATGGTAGTTTGAAGTTGCTGCTCTGGTTTTGGCCGAGAGCTTGCTTCTTTAAAATGAAAAGTCAAGTTTATGTTATCATTTTTTTGTTTTGTTTCTTTGTTTATGGCTTGGCTAATTTTGAGGATTTACCATGGTAAAGAATGAATGGCTCACAATCAACCAACAACACACTTCTTTTTGTCATGCTTAGGTCATCATTCTTATGTCATCCAATTGCCACATGTCTCTTCCTTGTGGTTTGATGATGTCACAATCCTTGGCTTCTTGTACAAGCTTGTCTCTTGGTCGCTTATTTGTTTTACGGTTCACTTAACTTTCATTCTCGTTCGTCGTTTGAGGGATCATATCCGGGATCTTATTACTTGGGTTCCCCAAAACCTTTCTCAATATTTTATATTCCTTTTTATGATCCCCTCTTAAAATCCTTGAATTTAAATCCTTTTTATCCTGTCACCTTATACTCAATTCTTTCGGTATCTGGTGGATTTTCGGGAAAAAAATCAAAGTGTTCGAATTTGGATTCTGACGATCTTTACACACACTTATTTATTTTATGGAGTACTAATACGATCTTAGAATATCAATAAAAGAACTCCTACATAGTGTGGCATGAAAAGTTTTCTTAATCAGCAAAATCACTATTCATCAGTGTTTCAAAGATTCCAAAAAATGGGGTTATTACACACTTACAACTAAAAATGTGAAAGTACTTCAAATTGGCTTCTTTCCCTTCACCATTTCAAATGTTGTTTTTCCATGCCTGTTAATCAATGTTGCATTTTGTGTAAAGCAAGCAGTTTGCACAGCCTCATCCCAGAAGTAGGTAGGCAATCTTGCTTCCTCTAGCATGGTCTTTGTAGCTTCTATGAGAGTTCTATTCTTTTTATCAACAACTCCATTTTGTTGTGGAGTTCCAGGAGCAGAAAAATCTTATTTTATCCCCTTAAGTTTGCAGAACTCTTTCATAGAGCTATTCTTGAATTCAGTTCCATTATCACTTCTGATGATCTTTACTTTATATGTTGATCCTTTTTCCAGCTCTCTTACATGATCCAGAAGAATGGATAGGGATTCATCCTTGGTGTGCAGAAAATATACCCATGTGTGTCTTGTATATTCATCAACAATTACGAGTGCATACCTCTTCTTGGAAATTGACATATTATTTACTGGACCAAAGAGATTAATATGAAGTAGATGATATGGTTCAAGAATGGAGGATTCAATTTTACTCTTGAATGATGTTATCCTTTGATTGGCTTTCTGGCATGAGTCACATAAGCCATCAGGAGTAAACGCTGTATTGGGAAATCCTCTTACAAGATCTTTCCTCACAAGTTCATTGATATTATTGAAATTGAGGTGGGAAAGTCTTTTATGCCAGTTCCAACTATCTTCCACAGATGCTCTACTAAGTAGACAAACTTCTGATTCATCACTATTTGTGGAGACCCTGGCTTCATATAAACTACCATTTCTTACATCAGTCATTGCAATCTTTCCATCAGTCTTACTGACAATTTCACAATACTCCTCATAGAAGTTGGCATGGTAACCTCTGTCACAGATTTTACTCACACTGATCAGATTATGCTTGAGTCCTGCAACCAGAGCTATATTTTTAATGATGACATTTCCAACTTTGATTTTTCCATATCCCAAGATTTTTCCTAAGTTGTCATCTCCATAACAAACACTTGGGTCAGCCTTCTCCTCAAATTCTGATAGCGGGAATTTATAACCAGTCATGTGTCCTGAGCATCCACCGTCCAAGACTTGAGTATTCCTCATATTTTCCTGCAATCAGTAATTGAAATCAGTTAGTATTTTTAAGGACCCGGACTTGCTTGGATCCTTTGGCCTTTTTTAGTTTGTTAACATATGTAGCAGAAGACTTTTTATCAGAGTTTATGTTAACATCCTTACTATCAGTTTACACATGCAGAAATATATTTCTCTTTATTTAAAGAGGGTTTCAGTTTATAATAATCATAATACAAATTGTGATACTCTTTACATGTATAAATAGAGTGTCAAACACTACCACAATGAAAACAAGGACTATATGGTTTATATCTAACTGTTCTATTCCTAAACTCTGATTTGGAAGGAACAATATTTATCTCTTTATTCTTCCTGCAATAATTAGCAAGATGATTAGTACTACCACAGTTCAAACAGGCCTTTCTAGGTGCATTGGGAGAAGTTACATGATTGCCATTCTTATTAACACCTACCTTGCCATTCTTATTCTTCCTGGGCCTTTTTTTCTTGTCTTTCATGTGTAGATCCTTCAGCTTTTGCTTAAGCTATTTCTGAGTCATTAAACCATTATTTACTTATTTTATTTGAACTTGTTCACTTTTATTAGTAATTAAGTTTGATCAAGGTACTGAGGTTGAACCTACCTCATTAACTGATTTAACAGCATCAACACTTGGATTAAACTTAATGCTCTTCAACTGAACTTTCTTCAGTTTGACCTTAGTATTAGTACTTACTGGTTTATTTTTCTCAGTACGAGCACTGGAAATGGTAATGATTTACGATAAGCGGAATTATTAGATGTAGCATTTACGGAATTGATTTAAAAGTACGTGAACGAATGCGAGATAATTTAGGATGGAAAGGGATCAAGTGATAACCTAGGAAAATTAAGTATTTATAAATTTATCCAACAAGTAATAAATTAGGAAGCTAGTTACAAAAATAGATAAATAACAAATTTCAATAAACATAAAATTCAAGGAGCTTATCATGCAAGCTTTGACAAATGAGACACCTAGCTAAGCCTAGCCTTTGAAAATATGATGCATCTTGTCCTACACACTTTCTATATTCACAAGAAGTCTATTTCCACCACATTTCCAAGAAGCAAGCAAGGTAATTCTCTCTCTCTCTCTCTCTCTCTCTCTCTCCAAAAACCCAATTATGATTTTCAAGAACACCATGGGAAGAAAAATTCATATCTCATGTTATACCCATTCAAACGTCACCAAATTTTAACCAACGCTTCCTCATATCATGTACAAGGTACATTCAAAATTTCATAGCCATTGGATTAGTATAGCATAGTCAAATCCTTGCTTAAAATTGGTAGTGAATAGTAACTCTAAAAATCTCTTTTTGTTTTCTTGATTTTCATGGCATGATTTAGGATCCTTAAGCATAACCAATCCCTCCCAAGGTTCAACCATAAAGAAGAGGACCTCCCAAGCTACCAATAAAGGTATAAACCTTCATCCAAACTTTGTTTAAGTTTTAAGTTTCAAGAAATGTAAGGATCTTGGATATAAGTATGGTTTTGATGATTGATTTGATGTTATCTTGATGTTTAGTTAATTAGTTTTAAGGTTGATGATTGTTGCCTCAAGAACATGATGTTCTTGAGAGGATTTAGTGTTGAGATGATTATTTGATGGTTTTTGATGGCGGTACAATGATTTAAGACAAATGAAACTCGGATCGTAATCGTAACCTCATTAAAACAAACAAAACTCAACTTAAGTTTCTGCAGACGTTCCCGAATGTATAAACTGTAGTTTGAGACCTTTTTATGATATAAATATTATGAGGATCGTCTAGGCGCTTGAATCTCTTGATTTCGATTTATGGATCAAAAGTTATGACCGTTTTAGTAAAAGCTTTATAATCTTGTGAGTTTCTTAATGAGACTGTCATTGGTTTCCATTCCTTTGCAAGAGATCTAAGGAATTTCATATTAGAGTCTTTAGTCTGATAGACTCTTCCATGCAACTTAAGAGCATTTAGTATTTTTTAAAATCTACTAAAAATGTCAGTGAGTGACTCACTTTACTCATTGTGAAAATGCTCATATTGCTGAATCAAGAGCTGCATCTTATTTTCTCTAACTTGCTCAGTGCCATCACAGATTATCTGTATAGTATCCCAGACTTCCTTGGCAGTTTTGTAGTTGATAATGTTGTCAAATATGTCTGCATCAACTCCATTGAACAGAATGTTCATGGCCTTTTTATCCTTCCGGACTTGTTCAATGTCAGGATCAGACCATTCGTGCCTTGGCTTGGGAACTGATGGCTCGTTTCCTGTTGCAACTCTCATTGGAACATGAGGGTCTCTTTCTATGCAGTCCACATAGGCCTCATCTTGAGAAAGCATATGAAGATGCATCTTTACCTTCCAATGATGGTAATTATCTTTATCTAGAAAAGGAATCTTGACTCCAACGTCTTTCTTGTTCATCTTGCTGAATTGTTTTGATCTTTAAACTCTTTGTACATTAAGAGCTTGCTCTGATACCAATTGTTAGTCCCTTAACAATATAGCAAGAATTACAGAAGGGGGTTGAATGGAATTCTTGAACCTTTTTCCCGAAATAAAAGTGTTCAACTCGAATATAGATATAAGTGTTTTGATTAGCACAATGCGGAATAGATACTTAATTGAATCAAAACATAAGTAATTAAGAACAAGAGTCTTTAAAAACTTTCTAGTGGATTTAAACAATTCCACTAGAGATATATATTATATATCGAGAGGACTCTGTGTGCAAGAATGCTCACAGCTGCTTACAAATTGAACTACTGAGAATACAGGGAAATGCTAATGATTGTTCTTACAAAGATTTCTCTGTTTTTCTTTTGTATCTCAGCTATTCTTTTTTTATTTGCTACGTTCTTGGTTTATATATTACTAAGATTACAAAGTCAAAAAGACCGAATAAATATAAAAACTATCAGTCTTAGCTTTGCTACTTTTCATCCTCTTTTACCCAGTCAATGAGCTTCCACAGTAGATTTGTATACATCTCGACGGTTGTGCTCAGTTTTCACTATTCAACTGATGTTTGAATTCTTTATATGATCATCCGTTGGACTTTATGAGTATCCGTTGGATATATGATCATCCGTCGACTTTCTGAACATCCGTTGATGGCTTTATTGATTATCTGTCGACTGCTATATTAAACATCCGTTGATAGTCATTTGATCATCCGTCGATGGCTTTGTTAATCATCCGTCGATAGCTATTTTGGTACTTGACTTCATTTCACTTATGCAGAATTACAAGACATCATTTATATATAATTAATTAACCTATTCTGCATATCTAGTTAAAGTCAACATAACTTATAGACTACTACAGAATCTATACAAAGATGTATATAGAACTGTGCTACAGACTCATTATTACATAAGCACTCACTCGATGGATAATAAGTTAACATCCGTCGGGACTGTAATGAGTTATCCGTCGGGACTATAATGAGTTATCCGTCGGGACTATAATTCTTATCCGTCGAGTGCTACAATATTTTTTAAGTAAAATCTAATTAGATATTTTGTTTATGAAATCATCAAGTACACAACATATGCACAACATTACCCATTAATCATGCATACAATACATGAACCTATGCTAGCATGGCAAGTTCTAAATCTCAAGATTCACTGCCGCTTCACAAGAGATTAACAAGCTATCTTATATGTTCGCGACGCAAATAAGACGAATAAGCACAACCTATGCTAGATATCATACAATCACCACATACCAAGGTATTAAACAATTAACTAAAGAAATTCATAGTAAATCCGCTATGATCCCATGATCACGATTAGCCCATAATAGAACTCATCGTCACCATGGGTTCATATAAAAACATGATAATAACACAACGATATAAACTAGCATCCATTGTTACAAAGAATTAAAAGAATCACAAGATAAACGTATGCTTCCACTTCTTCATTGTTGCGTGCTAAAATGGTCTTATTGATCTTCTCTCCTTGTTTCTTGTTTTTGAAAACGTCTCCCCAATAGGTTTATATAAGAGTCCACAAGAAACAGCGCCAACAGAAGCCCATTAGAACTTGAATTCAAAAAATCAGGTTCTGAAATTATGAACCCAGGCGGCCGCCTCCTCCTTCCAGGAGGGAGCCTGCTACCAGGCGGTCACCTTCTCCTTCCAGGAGGGCGCCTGCAAGCCTTCTGGAATTTTCATAAGTTTGCTTCTGATTTTGCTGAATTCTTCGCACAACTCCCCGCAACTGATCCCAAGTACTTCTTTAGGCTTATTTTGATGAAATCCTCCTATTTAAGCAAGTTATACCCTGAAATGCAAAAATACTCGAAAATGCATTAAATACACAAAATACTCGAGTTCAAGACGCCAATTTAGCATTTGATGAGTTGAAGTCATCTAGGTACACATTTCCTTTTCTCACTCCAGTGAGAAACACTTTGTTGATCTTTTTATTTATCACAACACAGGCTTCTGAATTGAAGGTTACTGAGTTTCCCTTATCACAAAGCTGGCTGATACTCAACAGATTGTGCTTGAGACCATCCACTAGGGCAACCTCCTCAATGATGACATTGTCCTTTGAAATCAATCCATATCCTACAATATAACCCTTGCTGTCATCTCCAAAAGTAATACTTGGGCCAGCTCTCTCCTGAAACTCTGTGAGCAGGGTAGAATCACCAGTCATGTGTCTTGAACAATCACTGTCTAACTACCAAAGATTCCTTCTGTTTCCCTGCACACATCAAAATCAAATCAAGTTGATTTTGGTACCCAAGTTTCCTTGGGTCCTGCCTTGTTAGCTTTCTTCTTCTGTTTCTTAGGTCTTAACTCATTTGACTTAGGAATTTCAGATTCTTCCTTAGTCATTTGGGTTGGACCTTTGAAACCGTTTAATGCAACAAAATTATCATGCATATTATGGCTAACAGGAAATGGCATGCTTGGTGTAAACATGTTATTCTAGTAAGGCATGCTAAATGGCATTTGAGGCATACTATATGCAACATAATATGGATTAGGTGCAAATGGCATATTAGCAAACTGTGCATTCATGTTCTGTGTAGGCATAACATTAACAGGCATGGGAGGCATGGCATTCATGTTAGGAAATTGAGACTGCACAGACATGGGAGTAGGCATGGCAGATTTGCAATTAACAGACAAATGATTTACACTACCACACTTGACAAAGATTTTTCTAGGAGCATATTTATCAGGTGTGTAGTTATTGTGTTTGTTAATCCCTACTTTACCATTCTTGTTATTTTTCCTTTTAGTCTCTGTTTTTATCTCAATTTTCTCAAGTCTGTCACTTAACTGTTTGACAGTCATGTGACCAACATTAGCCCTTTTTCCTTTCTTAACTTGACTTGACTCTCGTGAAACAAAGTTCTTGGAAACAGACCCATACTTCTCATTCAGCTGGATTAGTTTGGCTTTGCTAATGGGCTTGCTCACAGCCGACGGATGAGGATTTTCATCTTTCGACGGATAACACTTTTTGTTATCCGACAGATAGTCCTCATCATCCGTCGAGTCTACATCTGTCAGCAAACCATCTACCAAATTAGGTTCTAGTTTCTCTTTACTCTTTTTCCAGGCTTCATCACAAAAAGACTCAATTCCTTGAACTTTGGTGATTTGAGCATGGACATCCCTGGATGTTTTCCATGCTTTAATCACCTCTTGTTCACGCTCGAGCTGCTTCTTTAAAATCTCTTCCTTTTTCAAGGACTCAGTTAATTCCTCCTTGGCAATCTTACACTCAATTCTTAGTTTCTCAAAATCAACAAACTGAGACTCAAGCACATTATTCCTCTCACTTAAAAACAAGTTGTTTTCTTTGATTTTAGCATTTTCTTTAGTAAGAGACTTAAGTGTAACACGCAAATGATATAATTCTGTGGACATGTCATTTATGGCATCATTACACTCAGCTTTAGATAAAAGTGCAAGGTTTGTAGTAATTACCTGATTGCTTGAGGAACTTGTCTCTGTTTTATCAGACTTGGCCATTAGGGCTAGATTGACATAGCTGACATCTTCATCTTCATCCAAACCATCTGTTGCCCAGTCATTCTCTTGTGTAATAAAAGCCCTTTCCTTTTGTTTGAGTAGATCAAAGTATTTTTGCTTATAATCCACAGACTCAAACCTTTTCTTACTGGAATCTGACTTTCTACACTCATTTGCAAAATGCCCTGCCAAGCCACATTTGAAACATTTGAATTTTGACTTATCCACCATGTTTCTATTTGGCTTGGCTGCTCCAAAGTTCTTCTTAAACTTGAGCTTGGAAAATCTCCTGGAAAGAAATGCTAGGTGCTCATCAATGTCCTCCATATCATCTTGGCTCAATGAATCTTCACTTTCTACTGCAAGCCCCTTGCCCTTGTTCTCACAGACCTTAGAAGTTGACTCAATAGCTTCCATCTTCACTTCCTTCTCCTTTTCCAAATCAGCAACTAGTGCAATGGATCCTCCTTTCTTCTTTCCTCTCTCCATCCCTTGATCTTGCTCTATCTCAAGCTCATAGGTCTTCAAGATGCCATACAGTCTCTCCAAAGTAAACTCTTTATAATCTTGTGAGTTTCTTAATGAGATTGTCATTGGTTTCCATTCCTTTGGAAGAGATCTAAGGAATTTCAGATTAGAGTCTTTAGTCTGATAGACTCTTCCATGCAACTTAAGAGCATTTAGTATTTTTTTGAAATCTACTAAAAATGTCAGTGAGTGACTCACTTTCTTCATTGTGAAAATGCTCATATTGCTGAATCAAGAGTTGCATCTTATTTTCTCTAACTTGCTCAGTACCATCACAGATTATCTGTATAGTATCCCAGACTTCCTTGGCAGTTTTGCAGTTGATAATTTTGTCAAACATTTCTGCATCAACTCCATTGAACAGAATGTTCATGGCCTTTTTATCCATCCTGACTTGTTCAATGTCAGGATCAGACCATTCGTGCCTTGGCTTGGGAACTGATGGCTCGTTTCCTGTTGCAGCTCTCATTGGAACATGAGGGCCTCTTTCTATGCAGTCCACATAGGCCTCATCTTGAGAAAGCATATGAAGATGCATCTTTACCTTCCAATGATGGTAATTATCTTTATCTAGAAAAGGAATCTTGACTCCAACGTCTTTCTTGTTCATCTTGCTGAATTGTTTTGATCTTTAAACTCTTTATAGATTAAAAGCTTGCTCTGATACCAATTGTTAGTCCCTTAACAATATAGCAAGAATTACAGAAGGGGGTTTGAATGGAATTCTTGAACCTTTTTCCCGAAATAAAAGTGTTCAACTCGAATATAGATATAAGTGTTTTGATTAGCACAATACGGAATAGAAACTTAATTGAATCAAAACATAAGTAATTAAAAACAAGAGTCTTTAAAAACTTTCTGGTGGATTTAAACAATTCCACTAGAGATATATATTATATATCGAGAGGACTCTGTGTGCAAGAATGCTCACAGCTGCTTACAAATTGAACTACTGAGAATACAGGAAATGCTAAGGATTGTTCTTACAAAGATTTCTTTGTTTTTCTTTTGTATCTCAGCTCTTCTTTTTTTTATTTGCTACGTTCTTGGTTTATATATTACTAAGATTACAAAGTCAAAAAGACCGAATAAATATAAAAACTATCAGTCTTAAGCTTTGCTCCTTTTTGTCCTCTTTTACCCAGTCAATGGGCTTCCACAGTAGATTTGTATACATCTCGACGGCTGTGCTCAGTTTTCACTGTTCAACAGCTGTTTGAATTCTTTATATGATCATCGGTTGGACTTTATGAGTATCCGTTGGATATATGATCATCCGTCGACTTTCTGAACATCCATTGATGGCTTCATTGATTATCCGTCGACTGCTATATTAAACATCTGTTGATAGTCATTTGATCATCCGTCGATGGCTTTGTTAATCATCCGTCGGTAGCTATTTTGGCACTTTACTTCATTTCACTTATGCAGAATTACAAGACATCATTTATATACAATTAATCAACCTATTCTGCATATCTAGTTCAAGTCAACATGACTTATAGACTACTACAGAATCTATACAAAGATGTATACAGAACTGTGCTACAAACTCATTATTACATAAGCTACTCACTCGATGGATAATAAGTTAACATCCGTCGGGACTGTAATGAGTTATCCGTCGGGACTATAATGAGTTATCCGTCGGGACTATAATGAGTTATCCGTCGGGACTATAATTCTTATCCGTCGAGTGCTACAATATTTCACTAAGTAAAATCTACTTAGATGTTTTGTTTATGAAATCATCAAGTACACAACATATGCACAACATTACCCATTAATCATGCATACAATATATGAACCTATTCTAGCATGGCAAGTTCTAAATCTCAAGATTCACTGTCGCTTCACAAGAGATTAAGAGGCTATCGTATATGTTCGCAACGCACATAAGACGAATAAGCACAACCTATGCTAGATATCATACAATCACCACATTCAAGATATTAAACAATTAACTAAAGAAATTCATAGTAAATCCGCTATGATCCCATGATCACGATTAGCCCATAATAGAACTCATCGTCACCATGGGTTCATATGAAAACATGATAATAACACAACGATATAAACTAATAAAAATACTAAATAAAAACAGAGTACGTCACAAGAGTATTAAGGTTCAAAGAGTAAAGAAAACTAGCATCCATTGTTACAACGAATTAAAAGAATCATAAGATAAACGTATGCTTCCTCTTCTTCGTTGTTGCGTGCTAAAAGGGTCTTATTGATCTTCTCTCCTAGTTTCTTGTTTTTGAAAACGTCTCCCCAATAGGTTTATATAAGAGTCCACAAGAAACAGCGCCAACAGAAGCCCATTAGAACTTGAATTCTAAAAATCAGGTTCTGAAATTACGAACCCAGGCGGCCGCCTCCTCCTTCCAGGAGGGAGCCTGCTACTAGTCGGTCACCTTCTCCTTCCAGGCGGGCACCTGCAAGCCTTCTGGAATTTTCATAAGTTTGCTTCTGATTTTGCTGAATTCTTCGCACAACTCCCCGCAACTGATCCTAAGTACTTCCTTAGGCATATTTAGATGAAATCCTCCTATTTAAGCAAGTTATACCCTGAAATGCAAAAATACTCGAAAATGCATTAAATACACAAAATACTCGAGTTCAAGACGCCAATTCAAGCTGTTATGAGACGCTCTAAGTGGTATAAAATGCCACTTATCAGCAGCTCTCCCGGCGATTAATTTCCCGGACTCATCCCCGCCTGTCGAGACTGCAATTGACCTGTAGGAGTAGTTTAAAATCGATTAGGACTGAAAATCAGAGGAAATCGAATCATTTTGGGGCTCATCGGAGCTTGGGCGGAAAATTTTCCGGGCCAGAATCTGCAAACACTGGTCGGTGTTCATACCCGACCCGGTGTTATTCATGTAGACCCGATTTTTTTTTGTAAATACGACCCGGGTTTGATCCCCCTATCCAGTTTTCCTTTTTTCTAAAAACCTGTTTCCACAATTTATGTTTTAAAATTTATTAAAAATTCCTTTTTGTTTTCAAAAATCTTTTTTTTTTATTTTCTTTTCAAAAATTGTTTTTACTTATTTAATTAATTATTTTAAATAATTAACTAAATTAATTTAAATTCTAAAAATTATTTTCATTTATTATTTTTAAAAATGAAAATCTGATTTAATTATTTAAAATTTAGTTTAAATAATTGTTTATAGATTTAATTAATTGATTAATTCAATTAATCAATTAAATTTATTATAAATAGTTAAATAAAGTATAATTATTTATAATTAATTCAAATAATTCCTAAAAATTAATTTTGAGATTTTTAAGTTTATATTTGAGTATTTAAAAATTAATTAATATTATTATTAATTGATTTATTCCCAATTATTTTTATTTTATTCGTAATAAATAAATCGTTCTTCCGTTTAATACGAAACGAACGCATATATACTTAGAAAAATATTCCTCTTCCATTAAAAATACTTTTGAGACCTAATTTCTTTTGTATTAGAGGGCCGTTTGATTTGTGAATCATTCTGTTTCGGAATCTGATCGATAAACACTATTGTTGACCTGATTTTAATTTTAAACGTACCCAGTCTTATCTTTTGACAATGCAACTTATGTGTTACATGAATTATGTGATTACATATTATACGAATAACATGATTATGTGATATGCATGCTATCTGTTATAGTTTTAAAATTCCATGATTAGTTATAAACGATCGGGTAGAAATCGAGACGTATAGTTACGTCAATTGAGTTTGGTTCTGTCAATTAAGATAGTCCTTTTATTTATAGAATCGAGTTGCAAGGAGCGCATTCCAGTATTAGACGGAGTTGATAGCCAACAGTTATAAGCCAGAGTTATAGTGAGACGTTATCGAGTATACCATGAAAGTTTTATCACCTATTCTAAATTCAGAATAGTGTCTTACTTTGTTTATTCAAATACCAATTGCAACTTTACATACTATTCTAATTTCTGAATAGTTTAATAGTTTGCTTATCAGATTGTTTAATTATAATCATGCAAGTATATATTCCCTATTCTAAGTTCAGAATAGTTAAACTTTTATATTTCGCTGCAAAATTACTCTATACAGTGGAAATTTGAAATGAGATTAGCGAATAACTAATTGTTCTAGTTATTTCGCCATCAGTTGTTGAGATGACTCTGGACCATATGAAATGGGGAGTTATATTGTTAAGGATATCGTTTGATTCGGCTTCTTTGATTAAAAATGTTTTATGGATTGGATGAATGTGTAACTGATCGGGGGGGACGGTCCAGCAGAGGGATTTGTATTATATGAAATATTATGATACAACTCGTGCTATAGGAAGATATATTGCCTTTTATCTGAGTACTCGTGTTTTGGGACATGTTTCTACGAACCATGATCCAGTGCTATCATACGGGCTGATCAGCATGTGATAGTACATCCGTCGGTGAAAGATTCCAATCTAAAAATTATCGTTTATAGCTGGTTTAGCTTTTATTGTGATCAAACATTACTATTTATCTCTTGTTATTCAGTTATTATCAAAATGCGGTTTATCATTTCAAGCATACATTTTGTACTGCTTGCTGAGCATTTCTTTCGCTCATACTTGTTCATTATTCTGATATTTTAGCTAAGTCAGAGCAGGCTTGAGTTCCAGGTTTGACCAGGAGTTGTGTGCTTGTAAATAGTTTGGTGTATTTTACAGGTAGACTGTTTGGGACGTTTGACTAGCCTAGAGGGTTGTAATAAAATATGAATAGTCTGTAAAAACTAAATAGACTTACGGGTTGTAATAATATTTGGTTTATTTTAGTGCATGTTTCATACTATAACATGTGATCAATTCAGTTGCATGCAAGCGATATTATATTATTCCAATGTGCCTATTATATTATAGTTTGTTGATCAGTGACTCCCAAATCTAGACCCCAGATTTGGAGGGCGTCACAGGTTGGTATCAGAGCCACAGGTTATGGTCACTGAAATAGGCTTAGGGTTGTCTTAAGTAAGTCATAGGAAGATCACATAAGATAAGCACATATAGTTTAACTCTTATAGGGTTAAGTTTAGGGTATTGGGCTGGTTATAGCTAAGTCGTTCAGGTTTCCTATTTTGTGTTTAGCTTTAGGCTTTTATGCCATTGTTTTGCTATTTTATTGGTTTCTGAGGATAGTAAGAAGTGAGGAAAGAGGTTGGAAGGTTGTGTTGCAACCCTATCCACCATTTGTTGGTTTATTTGAGATTTTGAGCAAGAGTTGGAAGGTTTGGATAATTCTTTGTTAATTTTCTTTGTGTTATTATTCTGTGAGGTTGTAAGCAGGATTATGTGGTAATCATATCGCATGTGTTATTATGGTAGCAAGTTTACAATATTTTGAAAAAAGATACTTCTTAAGAATTTTGATATGCTAAAGGATTGCTACATATTTGACAATATGCTTGACAGATTATTTTATAAGTTGATTGTTTTCCTACCAGAATAATGGCACCAAAGAGATGGCTCAAGCAAAGAAGTTATTGCGTCAGAATTATTGCAATGAATTAAGCAGTAAAAGAATTTCTTAACGATAGCTCAAGCGAAGAAGTTATTGTGTCAGAATTATGAAGCGTATTTGGCCCATGTGATAGACACCGGTAAAGAAGTTACAACACAAGAAGCAATTCCAGTTGTCCATTAATTTCTAGATGTCTTTCCAGACGATCTTCCAGGATTACCTCCCGATAGAGAAATTGAGTTTGCAATTGATCTAGCACCTGGAACAGAACCAGTTTCTAAAGCTCCGTACCGGATGGCACCACTGGAGATAAAAGAATTGGCAACTTAGTTGCAAGATCTTTTGGAGAAAGGAGTTATAAGACCCAGTGTATCCCCGTGGGGCGCACCAGTTTTATTCATCAAGAAGAAAGATGGAAGTATGCGGCTGTGTATTGATTTTCGAGAATTGAATAAGCTGACCATTAAGAACAAGTATTTGTTGCCAAGGATTGATGATTTATTTGACCAACTGAAAGGCGTTGTATGGTTTTTTGTGATTGATTTAAGATTTGGATATCATCAACTGTAGATTAAGCCAGAAGACATTCCAACAACAGCATTCAGAACCAGATATGGACATTATGAGTTCTTGGTGATGGCATTTGGGTTAACCAACGCACCAGCAGCTTTTATGGATCTGATGAATCGAATGTTCAAAAAGTATTTGAATAAATTTGTGATTGTGTTCATGGATGACATTTTGATCTATTCTAAGATGGAAGAAGAGCATGCAGAGCATTTGAGGATAGTTCTGGAGATTTTGTGACAGGAGAAATTGTACTTGAAGTTTTTAAAGTGTGAATTTTGGTTAAAAGAAGTAAGATTTCTTGGGCATGTGATTAGTAATAAAGGAGTGGAAGTGGATCCGTCAAAGGTTAAAGCTATAATCAACTGGGAGAGACCAAAAACACCAACATAAGTAAGAAGTTTCATGTGATTGGCAGGTTACTACAGAAGATTCGTGCAAGATTTTTCAAAGAAAGCTACGCCATTGACAAAGCTCACTAGAAAGAACCAAAAATTTGAATGGGATGAGAAATGTGAAGAGAGTTTCCAGGAATTAAAGAACAGATTAGTATTTTTTCCAGTGCTGGTCTTATCGGATGATCAAGGAAACTTTGTGATTTACAGTGACGCGTCGTATAAAGGACTAGGATGTATTTTAATGCAGCATGACAAAGTGATAGCCTACGCTTCAAGATAGTTAAAACCACATGAAGAGAAGTATCCAACTCATGATCTGGAATTGGAAGCTATAGTGTTTGCATTGAAGATATAGAGGCATTATCTTTAAAGAAAAAAATGTAAGATCTACACGGACCATAAGAGTTTAAAGTATATCTTCACCTAGAAAGAGCTGAACATGAGGCAGAGAAGATGGCTAGAATTGATCAAGGACTATGACTGTACCATCAACTATCATCCAGGAAAAGCAAATGTGGTGGCAGATGCTCTAAGCATAAATGAAAGATTAAACATGATCATTTCATCTGAGGAATTGATCAAGGAATTTGAGAAATTTGAGATAGAGGTCAGTATTCCAAGTATGTCTACATATATGTTACATATTATGTCTTTTCAACCAGAATTGTTAGAGAAAATAAGAAGATGTCAAGAAGAAGTAATGAGCCATGAACAAGACGAGTTGACAGGAGAAGAGAAAGGGAGTCAAAAGGATGATAAAGGAATATTAAGATTTTCTTTCAGAATATGGATACCCAACGTGGCCAAACTGAAAGACGAAATTCTTCAAGACGCTCATAACTCCAGATATTCAATTCATCCCGGAAGTACGAAGATGTACAGAGACTTGAGAATTTTTGGTGGCCAAGTATGAAGAAAGAAATTGCTGAATGGGTGAGTAAGTGTTACACTTGCCAGCGATTCAAAGCATAACATCAAAGGCCCAGTGGACTGTTACAGCCATTGGACATTCCGGAATGGAATTGGGAACATCTTGCAATGAATTTTGTAGTGGGATTACCGAGGACCAAGGAAAATCATGATGTTATTTGGGTTATTGTTGATAGATTGATGAAGTCAGCATATTTTCTTCCTATTAATGAGAGATTCTCATTAGATAAATTGGTTCAGCTATACCTGAAGGAAATTGTGGTTCGACATGGGGTTCCAGTATCCATAGTTCCAGATAGAGACCCTCGATTCAATTCAATATTTTGGAGAAGTTTTCAAGATTATCTCGGAACGAAGCTGAATATGAGTACCGCGTATAATCCACAGACAGATGGTCAAAGTGAAAGAACAATTCAGACTATAGAAGACATGTTAAGGGTATGTACCCTAGATTTTGAAGGAATTTGGGACAAACATTTGCCATTAGTTGAATTCTCCAACAACAACAGTTATCATGCCAGTATTGGAATGTCGCCTTACAAAGCCCTGTACGGCAGAAGATGTAGATCCCCAATTTGTTGGGATAAAGTTGGCAAGAGAAAGATGTTGGGTCCAGAACTGATCCAGCAGACAAAAGAGAAAGTGGAACTCATTTGGAAATGATTAGTAACAGCTCAAGATCGTCAACGCAAATATGTTGATCCTACCAGAACGGATATGGAATTTAAAGTTGGAGAAGTAGTGCTACTAAAGATTTTACCTTGGAAAGGCTTATCCAGATTTGGGAAGAAAGAAAAGCTGGGTCCGTGTTATGTAGGCCCTTTTGAGATTTTAAGGCGTGTGGGAAAGGTCGCTTACGAGCTAGCTTTACCACCACATATGCAGCATATCCACAATTTATTCCATGTATCGATGTTGAAGCATTATTTACATAATTCAAATCATGTGATAGAATATGAGCCAATCGAGATTCAGCCAGACTTATCTTTTGTAGAGCGACCGGTACAGATTTTAGACCGGCAAGAAAGAGTGCTTAGAAATAAGTATGTGTCTTTAGTACGAGTCTTGTGGAGGAATCCCAAGGTTAAAGAATCGACTTGGGAGTTGGAAAGCAAAATGCGAACCAATTATCCTCACTTGTTTTCCTAGGCTGATTTTGAGGACAGAATCCTGTTAATGGGGGAGGATGTAATATTCGTAAAATTATGTGAATATTTTATGTTAAATAAATAAATATAATATGTTTTATGAGTTTAAAATAATTATTTCCATAATATAATATGTTATAGTTGTTATATGTGGCCCCGCAAGGACCAGAAATTTTTTTGAGTAATTGTTATGTGTTTAAACTGCATTTATCCGAATCGATCCGTAATTTGGACGCATGTTTATTAGCGTCTTTATCGAGGTACTTGTTTTATCTCATTTATGTGTGTTTGAATGTATTTTATGTATTTTCGGGTTTTTTTTTAATTTAGGTATCATTTCGATTTCTCAAAAATCAACGGACAGGGACCCCACCGGGACGTCAAAGCCCACAAAATTCACGTTTTTATTTTTATAGAATCATTCATATTTCAAATACCCAATATTTTTGTAGTTTTGAATTATTCGCAATTTTGGGGAATTTTGACATAAATTTTATATTTTATTGCTTTTAAAATTATTCCCCATAATTATTATTTTTGGGCCTAATTATTTTAATTAAGAGATAAAAACACCCTTAATTGATTTTAAGGGTATAAATGTCTGATTAATATAAATAGCTGCAGAATATTTTTACTTCATTTATTTTTATTAAAAATTTCAGAAAATAGAAAATCAAGAATATAATTTGGGGTTTTTAATTTATGATGTTTTTGGATGTTTTTAATGATTTTAATAGCTTCACCATGATCTGTAGAGTCGATTCATGTGATTATTATGTTTGATCTATTGCTAGTTTTCTTAATCGAGTTTTTAAGTTTTATGTTATTTTTATTTTTGATTTTTACGAATCATAGAAGCTGTGGGTATTGATGATGATTGTGTGTATAGATTGTATGTGTTCATGGTTGTGTTTTGATATATAACGAATTCGATTTGGTTAGGTAATGACTAGGATCGGGTTTTTTGCAGGAAATCTCCGAGTTCTTGCCAGATTTAATGGCAACTCGGCCGACGATTGATTTCCAGGACTCGTCCCCGTCAGTCGAGACTGCAATTGACTTGTAGGAGTAGTTTGAAATCGATTAGGACTGAAAATCAGGGGAAAGCAAATCATTTTGGGACTCATAGGAGCTTGGCTAGAAAATTTTCCAGGTCGGAATATGCAAACACTGGTTGGTGTTCATACCCGACCCGGTGTTATTCATGGAGACATGTTTTTTTTGTTAATGCGACCCGGGTTTGATCCCCCTGTCCAGTTTCCTTTTTTCTAAAAATCTGTTTCCACAATTTCTGTTTTAAAATTATTAAAAATTCTTTTTGTTTTCAAAAATTCATTTTTTTATTTCATTTTATTTTAAAAAATTGTTTTTACTTATTTAGTTAATTATTTTAAATAATTAACTAAATTAATTTAAATTCTAAAAATTATTTTCATTTATTATTTTCAAAAATGAAAATTTGATTTAATCATTTATAATTTATTTTAAGTAATTATTTATAGATTTAATTAATTAATTAATTCAATTAATCAATTAATTTTATTTATAAATAGTTAAATAAAGTATATGTAATATATAAGTGATGATGTCAAAGATCACTGGAGATAACAATATCATTAGTGTCTCTGATCAAAGTATGAAGCAAGCCAGATGGACATCTGATCTAAGGAGGAGATTAATGAACTGTTATTTTTGGTAATCAGTTAAACTTAGGGCCAACCCTAAGTAAGTTGTATTGTTATCTTAATTTGTATTTTGTACTTGTAACACTTAAAGTCTGTAAAAATGCAAAGGAGCATACTGGAGTCTTTTTCCTGAAACAGTATCAAGCCTAAGGATTCTATCTGGAAGAAGATCAAGAAGATCATGCCTCAAAAGAATTTTGAAGAAGCTTGGAGTTGAATAAATCTGTTTGGAGAAAAATACTCTAAGTCAAGATCTCTACAAGTCACAGATTTAATGTTATAGAGAAGTCATTTGAGAACTCCATAATGGATTATCGAGAAGTCAGGATAGCTACTAGGGAACTCAGAAAGATATCAACAAGCCAAATTGAAGACAGGAAGATTGGAGATATTGATAAGTCAATTTCTTCACTAGAGAAGCCAGAGTTATCGACAAGTCTATATTCATTAGAGAACTCTGAGTTATCGATAAGTCAAGTTCCACTAGAGAACTCAGAGATATCAATAAGTCAAAATTCACTAGAGAACTCAGAGATATCGACAAGTCAAAATTTACTAGAGGACTCTGAGATTTCGACAAGTTAATTTGACTAGAGAACTCTGAGAAATAGACAAGTCAAGAAGCCACTAGAGAAGTAAGAGTTATCGATAAGTCAAAGTGAAGATGTGAAGACTAGAGATCTCGACAAGCCAAAGTTCTCTTATAGAGAACTGAAGACCTCTATAAGCCAAACTAAATATAGAGTACTAGAGATCTCGATAAGCCAATATACTTATCGAGATGTCAAGTGTTCTACATACCTAAACTGGAGATCTCGATGTACAATCTCAAAGTACAAGGTTGCAGATCAGTTCAATATCCAAGATAAATAATCAACAAACAATCCAATAGCTGGATTGATATCTACAAAAAGCAGCTTGAAGAATGTGCAAGATCAATGGCAAAGATTAACTGATAGAGGAAGATTAAAGTAAACACGGGATGGTAAAGATATGCTAAGCCAAAAATGGAAGATCTGTTTTTCCATAAATAGAAATGACAAGTGACAGTTTAGAAAAGCTAATAGCATGTCTTATTACACACTGTGTAAACCAGCAGTTAACTGAGATATAAAGTTAACACTGGTCCTTAGTCAGTTGTAACAATTTAGATCAAATTTCTTGTAACACTCTCAAGAAGAAGCTAAGCTCTTTATCAACAAAGAGACTAGAAATTTTGTAGCAAAACAATCTTAATTTTAATATAAAATTAAGTGAGTTTTGAAGATCTGTGTTCTTTAATTTTCTGCAAGTTTAATTTCTGCATGAACACATTTCACTACAAGAATTAATTTACCTTTTTCAACCATAAACATTCAAGAAAAGCTCAAAAAAATAGTAAAACACATTCACCCCCCTGTGTGATATTCATTTCCTAACAAGTGGTATCAGAGCAAAATCTGAAAGTAAATAGATTTAAGATCTTGGAAGAATGAATACACAGAAAATCAGTAGTATCAAAATTCCTACCTTTGACAAAGCTAACAACACTCTTTGGAAAAAGAAAATGATGTTGTTCATCAAGATGGCCAATCCACTCTACATTCAGATCCTCAAGGATGGACCTTTCGTTCCTACGGTTAAAATTGAGGAATCTACAGATGGAGACAGGATTATCCCAGCTCTATATGCTCCAAAAGATCCTGCTGAGTATACTGATCCTGAAAAGGAGAAAGTCTCCCTAGATAGTAGCTTGCAATTAATATTGATTGAGTCACTTGACAATGTGATGTACAACAACATTGTCAACTGTGACATTCCCAAGCAAATATGGGAAAAGATTGAGATACTCTGTGAAAGAACTGAAGAAGTTAGGTCAAACCAAAGAAGGATACTGATTTCACAGTATGAGGTTTCATGGCTAAGCCAAATGAAAGCATTACTGATGTGTTTGAAAGATTCAATAAGCTGATAAATGACTTGCAACTTCATGACAAATACTATGAAGCTGAAGAAGTGAATCTAAAGTTCCTGCTTACTGTCCCTGATCATTTGGAACAGAAAATCTCAGCAATCAGGGAAGGGAGAGACTTAAGCAGAATAACACTGGAATTTCTATATGGAATTCTCAAAATATATGAACTAGAGATGATTCAAAGATAATCGTCGAGATCTGGTCAAGGACATGTTGTGGATGGCTCAAGTGCTTTAATTATAAATGAAAGTCAAACATCCAATGATGAACCAAGATCTCAAACTCCAGTTGCCTCAGCAAGTGAGCAAAGAATAAATGATTCACAGGAACAAGTCATTCTGGAATTGGAAAAAGATGAGTTCTATAGTCTTTAAGAACTGGATGAGCTAGATCAGTCAATGGCCTATTTGGCTAGGAAATTATCTAATATTAGAGTAAAGAAGCCAAGATACTTCAAGAATAAAGGACAGTCTTTCAACAAAGATAGCAGCTGGAAGGAAAAAGGGACGTACAATTTTGATAGCAAGAATAGCTATAAAAGTGGATCTGTTGACAGATCTAAGATAAGGTGCTTCAACTTTGATGAAATGGGCCACTTTGCTAAAGAATGCAGGAAACCCAAGAAGGTAACAAAAGATAAAGCTTATCTTGAACTTGAAGCAAAGTATGAAGCTCTTCTGAAGAAATAGCAAAGCAAAGCTTATATTGCAGAAGGTAAAAGTTGGGATGACTATGAAATTGATGAAGATGAAGAACTTGGAAACTATGCACTCATGGCCTTAGAGAAAGGAGAATCATCTTCATCTAAATCACAGGTACCAACGCTTACCACCATTGATTTAAATGTGAATCAATATAAGGAAACTGTTGAGAAGATTAGCACAGAAATGCTTTACATCCACACAAGCATGGTTGCTGCTAATGAAGAAGTTAGCATTTAACAAATTTGAATGAGAAGCTTGAGAATGAAAAATAAGGGACTAAATTGTTGACAATGGAGCTTGAAGCTTTGAAACAAGAAAATGGTTATCTGAAGAACAAGCTCAAGTATGCAAATGAGATTGAGGCTGTGTTAAGGGAAAAACTGGAGAAAAATGAAGTAAAGTTGAATTCCTTCAGTAATGCATTTGAATTGGTTAGTCAGTACCATGAGAAAATCAAACCATGTGCAAACATTGCTATTGGTCTTGATTATGATGCTTTAAACAGCAAAAAGAATAACATAAGGGACAAAGAAAAAGCAACAGAGAATGAAAATGTTCCAGCAATACTAAAAAAGGTTGGGTCACCTATGTTCAACGCTTATGAAGTAGACCTCAGTGAAGAAAAATTGATTATCAAGAAAGAAATTGCAGATAAGGATAATGAAAAGAAAAATGCAAACTCATCTCAATCTTCTATGGCTGAAAAAAATCTCTTGGACAATCAAAGCACCAAGACTCCTATCAAAGAAATAAAGATTGAAGATACAAGGAAGAAGAAGAAAAATAGAAATGGGAAAATAGGGACAAGCAAAAGCAATGATCTCGCTTATGTTGCAGATGTTCCTGGAAAGAAGTGCGAAAAATGTAGCACTGTAAATCATCTAACTCACCTTTGTAAAAAGGCTGTTAGTAAGTCAATTAAAGGAGCTTGCAAATACAATGAAGCAGATTTAAATGATCCCTACTCATTATATGATAAGTTTGACTGCATCCCTTGCAAGAGTTGCCACAAATTGAGAGTAGACCTTAAAGAAATAAAAATTGAGTCTACATCAGAAAGGGCAAATGCACAATAATCATTGAACTCTATTTTATCTGAAACAACTTACCCTACTTCTGCTAAATCAGTTAACAAAAAGAAAGTTCCCAACACTGCTTGGGTCACTAAACATACCTGAATCTCATTGTGTGCAGGGTAAAGTGAAGAAAGTCATATGGATCATTAACAGTGGATGCTCCAGACATATGACAGGTGATAAGGCCCTGCTATCACAGTTTGAGGAGAAAGCTAGCCCATTGGTTACCTTTGGTGACAACAGCAAAGGATTCACAATGAGATATGGCAAGATTATTTCTGAAAATATTGTCATTGATAATGTAGCACTAGTAGCTGGTCTTGAAGTGAATCTTCTCAGTGTTAGCCAATTTGCAGACAAAGGTTTTGAAGTTTTATTCAACAAAGAATAATGCACTTTTATCAGCAAGAAAACTGGTGAAGTTGCTCTGAAAGAAGCAAGGAAAGGAAGCTTGTTTGTTGAAAACTTGGACTCAACAAATAAGGATTGTATTTGCTACTTTTACACCAAGGCATCAAAAGGACAAAGCAAGCTATGGCATAAGAAGTTTTCTCACTTGAATTTCAAGGCAATTAACAACTTAGTCAAAAAGGAGTTAGTGAGAGACATTCCCAAACTGGAATTTGCTCAAGTTGAAGTTTGTGAAGCTTGTCAGAAAGGAAAGATGAAAAGATCTAGTCACAAGTCAAAAACTGTGAATTCTATAAGTGCACCCTTGCAACTTATTCACATAGACTTATTTGGGCCAGTGAATGTATTATCAATTTTAAGGAACTGATATACACTTGTGATTGTGGATGATTTCTCAAAATACACTTGGGTAGAGTTCATGTACTCTAAAGATGAAAATCCACACATCATAATTGAGCACATCAAGAAGATAGAAAAATAGGTTGAAGATTACAATTGTGTGGAAAGACTGAGTAGTGACAATGGAACAGAATTCAGAAATGTTACATTAAGTGAATTCTGCAAAGGCAAAGGCATTGTTCAAGAATTCTCAGCTTCCAGGACACGTCAACAAAATGGAGTAGTTGAGAGAAAGAATAGAATATTGGTTGAAGCTGCCAGAACAATGCTGCAAGATGCCAAGTTGCCAACAAGTTTCTGGGAAGAGGCTGTTAACACTGCTTGTTACACTCAGAACAGATATCTTATTAATAAGGCACATGGCAAGTCACCCTACTCAATCATGTCTAAGAGGAAGCCTACTGTAAAGCATCTTCATGTGTTTGGAAGCAAGTGTTATATTTTGAAAGACAACTCTGAATATGTGGGAAAATTTGACTCAAAGGTTTTTGAAGCAATTTTTCTGGGATATTCACTGGAAACAACAACCTACAAAGTTTATGTGAATGATCAAAAGAAGATTATGGAGAGCACATATGTGATCTTTGATGATGACAAATGTACAGGATTGAAATGTCTTGATGATAATGAAGCTGAAGCCCTGGCATTTGAAAACCTCAACATTGATAGTGACTCTGATGGAGAAGTTGAAGTTGATGCACATCAGACATTAAATGAAGAGACTACTCAACAGGAAAATCATGAAAGTGGAAACTCATCTCAAACACCTGAATTTGAGAGCACAAACTCAAGGGGAGAAAGAGAAGAAGGATCCAGCAGTCATACCAATAATGAAGAAAATAATGAAGGCACCAGTCAACAAACTCATATAAGGAAGTGGGATAGGAGTCACACTAGAGATGCAATTATTGGTGATCCTACTGTTGGTGTGAGGACTAGGAGTGCAACTGTTAATGAGTGTCTACATGCATGTTTTCTATCTCAAGTAGAACATAAGAAAATTGATGAAGCTCTTCTAGATCCTGACTGGATATTTTCCATGCCGGAAGAATTGAATCAGTTTGAAAGAAGCAAAATCTGGAAATTAGTTCCTACACCAAAGAATAGAAGCATCATTGGAACAAAATGGGTGTTCAGGAACAAGATGGATGGAAATGGTATAGTTACTAGAAACAAAGCAAGGTTAGTTGCAAAAGGCTACTCACAAGAAGAAGAAATTGATTATGATGAAACTTTTGCTCCAGTTGCAATACTTGAAGCTATAAGAATTTTCCTAGCATTTGCTGCACATTCAAACTTTAAAGTGTATCAAATGGATGTCAAAAGTGCCTTTCTGAATGGTGAGCTAGAAGATGAAGTTTATGTGCAACAGCCACCTGGCTTTGAAGATCCGAAATTTCCAAATTTTGTGTACAAGTTACTCAAGGATCTATATGGACTAAAATAGGCACCTAGAGCTTGGTATGACATACTATCAGATTTCCTACTGAAGCATGGTTTTACTATAGGAACCATAGAAAAGACTCTCTTTTACAAGAAACATGGTGAAGATATGATCCTAGTTCAGATTTATGTGGATGATATCATCTTTGGTTCTACTAATGAAAAGCTTTGCCAAAGATTCTCCAAGCTTATACAAAGTGAATATGAAATGAGTATGATGGGGGAACTGAGTTACTTCCTTGGACTTCAAGTCAATCAAAGAAGTGATGGTATCTTCATCAGCCAAACTAAATATGTCAAGGATCTATTGAAAAAGTTTTGAATGGTTGATTGTTCACCTGCATCTACACCTATATCTACTGTTACTAAGTTGGATGAAGATAAGAAGGGCAAGAGTGTAGATATTTTAAGCTATAGAGGGATGATTGGATCATTTCTTTATTTAAAAGAAAGTAGACCAGACATCATGCTTGCAACATTTCTATGTGCAAGATTTCAAGCCAATCCAAAAGAATCACATTTGATGGATGTAAAGAGGATTTTCAGATACTTGAAGGGAACTCCAAACTTGGGATTATGGTATCCTAAGGGAACTGGTTTTGCAGCTGTTGGTTACACAGATGCAGATTTTGCTGGATACAGGGTTGACAGAAAGAGTACCAGTGGAAGCTGTCAATTTCTTGGACAAAGACTTGTATCCTGGTATAGCAAGAAACAACAATTTGTATTAACTACTATAGCTGAAGCTAAATACATAGCTGCAGGAAGTTGTTGTGCTCAAGTGCTTTGGATTAGAAATCAGCTAATGGATTATGGCCTAGTGTTACATACGATTCCTATTGTGTGTGACAATACTAGTGCTATATCTATAGTAGCTAATCTAACTAATCATTCCAGGACAAAGCACATTGATGTTAGGTACCATTTTATTAGAGAACATGCTACAAATGGTACCATTGAGCTCATTTTGTACCAACAGAAAAACAATTGACTGACATTTTTACTAAACCTTTGGATGAAGCAACTTTCACTAGACTTGTAGGTGAAATTGGAATACTTAATTCTTCATCCTAAGGCAAGAACTCAGCTAATATTTTGCAGCAGACTAATCTCCAATAAATCAATAATAATTTGATTTTATTGGAAGTTAACTGAAATATGAATTATAAATATTTCAGAAATCTCTGCATAATTGTATTTCAAATTCAAATTTAACTTGGAATTTTTCAAATTCTAAGTAAACTACTCAGCTATTAGTTTACATTCTTAATATGTAAAATTACCACAAGGCGGAATTACATAAACCAAAAGTATATAGAGAACTGAGTACTCGATAAGTATAAATTGACTTCTCGACAAGTCATTTTAGGACTTCTCGAGTGAGTCCTCAATAAGTCAATTTACTGACTTCTCGAGTGACTTCTCGATAGGGTTAAATAGTGTTTATTCACAGAGTTCTCTACAAGTACAATTTTTGACTTATCAATAACTCAGAACTGAGATAATTTAAATTAATAAATTATTTCGGTAAAATACTTTTGAAAATTTATTCTAATCTTATTTTGAATTTATTCAAATAATAGTTAAAATTAGTTCAGTCCTCTTCTTGGACAAACTGGGTATTTATTTGAAATCTCGATAAGTCAAGTTTGAGTTCTCTAAAAGAGTAATTTAAAATGACTTCTCGATATGTACTTCATTTCTCAAAATGACTTCTCGATAGACTAACTCGAAATTTCTATTTTTGAGTTCTCGATAAGTCATTTACTCTTACTATAAATACCCAGACTTCTTGAATACATATTTTAACTTGGAATTTCTCAAAATTCTAAGCAAACTGAATATTTATTAATTCATATTCTAAATATGTGAAGTTCATAAATAACAGTTCAAAAGAAGCAAAAAGTATGAAAAACTGAAATAATTTAATTCATAAATTATGTTCAGCAAAATACTTTTGACATACTTT
The DNA here is from genome assembly GCF_009905375.1 of Apium graveolens. Classification (NCBI taxonomy): domain Eukaryota; kingdom Viridiplantae; phylum Streptophyta; class Magnoliopsida; order Apiales; family Apiaceae; genus Apium; species Apium graveolens. Next base: position 72,714,313 of record NC_133656.1, on the reverse strand, counting down.
GTCTATAATTACTCAGACTTATTGACACATTTACTTGCTTATGTGCATTTTTTTTAAAATTTGGAATATGTTAGTCTAATGTAAGTAGACTAGTACATTATATGTGATGTTTTGAGAATGCTGATAATAGTTAAATTTATTTGACTATATGTTAATTATGTGTTTTGAATTTATTCAAAATAATTCCTTATCAGTATTTGTTTTGATGAGTTAGCTAGTGTAATATTTTGCTGATAGGAGGGGTCACTTTTTATGTAGGGAGTACTTGTTTATTTGCATGGGAAATAGTTATCCTAGAAAGTGAACTAAGATTCTTGAGTACTTGCATGGGGAATAGTAACTAGTCATTTCTAACTGTCTAGTTTCTCGTAAAGTATGCTTGTGTGATTATTACACTTATTAACCGGGCAATTCAAGAGTCTCTTGGTTTCTCTTTTTTCTCCCTCTATAAAATCAAACTTTCACTCTTCATTATTCATTACTACTTTCTTTCTCATCAAACACCTTAATCTCGAAACTCACTTCTTGTTCATCTCTCTCTCTCTCCAATGGATGCCCCAGTCTTCTACAAGCTTTTCAATGGAGTTTATCAACCCGTTTATCACTTGGCTGACAACCAAGTTTATTTTGACCCTATCGGACTTCGTGTCTGTATCAAGGGGGTTGTTTGCAGCCCCTTTGATGTTCCACTTGATGTCTTTGATGAACTCTCATGGGACGATCAGATAAACTTCCTTTTCTTTAAAGGAGAAGTCTCTCTGGAGCAGGAGAGACGTGCCATGGTGGCTAAGCAGCAGCGCCTTGCTACTCTAGAGTTGCAGGAGAGGATCATCTCTCTTGCACACTCCATGTCCAGAGCTTACCAGCGCTGGGCAAGGAGGATAGAGGCCGAGAAGAAGAAGCCAAAACTAGAGTAGTTAGGATTAGGATTCACTTGGTGTAATCTATATCTTAATGTACTCTGTTTTTTTATTAATGAAAATTCTCTTCTTCTCTATCAATTTGTTTTTGTTGCTTGTTGTTTATGTCATGATTGCCTTGTGTTTACAACTCAATTAATTATTATTTTTCTTGTCATAGTGCTTGCAATTGTATATCTCAATGCATATGGCTAATTAAAACTCCAAAAAGACAAATATGTTCAATGCATTACAGGTCCAACACAATCTACTCAGACAATAACAGGAAATTCAAATAATCAATCAACAAGTATTTGTGCTAAACTGCAGCTAAAACATTTCTAAACCAAACTATAGTTTACCCAGGCACAGCAACACAAACACAAACTCAAACACAATCAGGTGACCCTCAAAAGAAACCTGTTTTACAAAAGGACAACAATTTCATAATGTTCTTCAGATTGTTTTGTTGTTTGAGAAGAGGATCCACCACAAACATGGGAAATTCATCAGTTTTTGCTGAATATCCCATGAATATCTCTAATGCACCTTTATGTGCAAAACATTCTTCACAGACTGAAAGGTTTGAGGATAGTACTCCTGAGGGGGGGCTATCTAAATCCTCTCAATTCAATTGGAGGTTCCTCAAAAATGAACAACTCCCCTCATAACTCTAGCAAAAGTTGCCTTAGCAGTCAAAGCTATAAGTACAATTGCCTATGATGATGTCATGAGAAGGGCAAGTATAGCACATTTATGTGCCAGTGTGTTGCAAGACACACAAGGGTTTGAGGCTGGTGTACATAATAGTAACCCAGTCAAATCCCCTCCAATTCAGTTGGAGGTTCCCACTTCAAGTGAGGAACAACACACTATCAAAACTACAGAGCAATTTGTGAGTCAAACTGTGACCCTAGTCACAGGTGTTTCTGATGATTCATTCATCTTACAATCTCAAACTAGTATTTACTCTTCTGATGAAATGTGTATGTTTAGACCTATATGGAAGATTGAGAGAAAAATAGAAAGTAAAAGAGGCAGGATCCTTCCTGGTAAAAGGACAGGTATATGAGTGTCTGGATTTAGTAATCCTTGTGAGGAAACTCTGACTCTCAAAAGTCATGAGACTAGTGCAGTGAGAAGTAGTGAGACTAGTTATTCAAAAGAACAGATAGTTTAGGACTTTTGTTACTAACAGGCTTCTTCTGCAGATCTAAGTGAAACTCCTATTCTACTTGATAAACTCATCACCACATATCTCACTGAAGATCGAAGCTACAGATAGTGTTCTAAATGGACAATGACAGCAGCTTGAATAATGTACATCTAGCTGGATCTTTCTACCTGGAGATAATGTCAAAAAGGGGGAGAATATATCTAAATGTCAAAACAGCTGATGGATGTTGCCAGATAATAAAATTATATTCTTCATAGGGGGAGAGAAGAATAAATCTAAATGTGTAACTCACAAAAGAAGACCAGATAGGGAGATTGAATTCCGCATTTAGCTAGAGTTTTGACATCATCAATCAGAACTTGTGCATAATTCCATAATGAACAAGTTGGGAGAGATTGTAATATATAAGTGATGATTGTTAGGGCAAAAACACGCGCTAATATTCACGCAAGTATACGCGTTCTCAAGTAATATAGAATACTTTCTAGTTCGTTCCCACAGAGACTCAGACTAATTTATTGTCTAATTAAACTCACACACCAATGTATGATTACTTCTCAATGTTAAGACACTAACACTTAGAATTGTTGACTAAACATTAACTACAATTAACTACTTAATTAATCACTTAATTAACACTTCAATTTAACAATATTAAAACACTCATGAGATCACAACTTCATTACTACTTCCTTCAATAGCTATTGTTATTACCTTTAGCATATGACAGTGATGATATTAATCGAATAACACGAAACTGATAAAAGCCAACTTTCATTGTACTAATACCACTCTACCAAACATCCACAATTAAGATAGAAGTTGAATAGTCATCAATTATGTTGAGTTCCTATATGTCTACAGAAATTGACAACACAACAATTTAAGCACAAGTTATTCCTTTTGATTACACAGGACAAATAACACTGTTAGAGTTACCCATTAATCATGCACATCATACATGAACCTATGCTAGCATGGCAAGTTCTAAACCTCAAGATCCACCGTCGCTTCACAAGAGATTAACACCCTATCTTATATGTTCGCGATGCACATAAGACGAATACGCACAACCAATACTAGATATCATACAATCATCACACACTAAAGTATTAAACAATTAACTAAAGAATTCCATAGTAAATCCGTTGCAACCCATGATCACGATTAGCCAATAATAGCACTTATCGTCATCATGGGTTCATATGAAATCATGATAAACAAACACAAGAAAATAATAACTAAACTAATTATATTAAATCAGAGTACGTCACAAGAATAAATAGGTTCAAAGTAAGAAAACTAGCATCCAACGTTACAACGAAACAAGAATCACAAGAAAATATGCTTCCTCTTCGTTGCTGTGAGCTAAAACAATCTTCTTCCTTATCTCCTTCACTCCTTGCGTAATACCATGATCCACTCTCGTGAAAACGTCTCCAAATCTACTTATATAATAGTCCCATAAAACTCAGATTACATAGAAGTGGAAGCCAAACAGAAGTAGAAGTCATAAAATAAATTGTCTTTTTTCCCGACCCTGCGCGGCCGCTCAGCTGGCGCTCAGCTTTCTGCGCGGCCGCTCAGCATTGCTGAGCGGGCGCTCAGGACCCTTCTGGAAAATTCCTGAGTTTGCTCCGTTTCTTCGCCGTAATCTGCCCATTTCTTTCCTCTCGCAATGGTGAACACATGCCAAGGCTTATTCTTGATGATTACTCCTCCGAAATGCAACTAATACCCTGAAATGCATAAACACTAGAAAAACGCATCAAATACACAAAATACTTGATTTCAAGGCACCAATTTAAGCCATTTTAAGATGTTCTAAGTGGTATAAAATGCCACTTATCATACCCCCAAACTTAAATCAATGCTTGTCCTCAAGCGTCACAGACTCAAAAACAAATAAAAACATGCATGAATGCAATCTATATGAAAATGCAGCGATCCCCCTTACTACGAATAAACCAACCAAATTGCAACAACTCAACAAATACAGTTAGGCGACTAAAGATCAATAAACTCATGCAAACGAACATACAGCCAGAAATGTGGTGTGTGCAGATGCTTAACAGATATGCTTCGGAACTAGACCAATTATTATGACTCGACTATCCTCAAGGCAATCACATGATTATAAAAAGAATAAAAATTATAGGCACAAAGTGACATACAACACTACAAGAATTCTGGAGCTTATTACGGAATCATGTTTTTTATTCACAACACAAATGCTTATTTGACCATGCAATGAGTGAGGTCCACAAAAGACGTGTACAATGGTATCCATGTAGCGAGCGTTAGGTTAGTGGATCCCAGACTCTAAAAGCCTTAGGTCACTAGGCACAAAGTCCCCTAAGAACTTAATAACTCGAATACCAAAGAGCCCACTCGTGATCAATTATGCATAAGCACCACAATTTTTCTTTTCTTCTCTTTTTTTTTCTTTATTCTTTTTTTTTCTTTTTATAAAATTTCTGAGCAAGTGCGTTTCGCTCCATCTTGCTCAACCATAGACTACTCGCACAACAAGCGAGCCGGCTACTAGCCATTTGACGCCTAGCCACAACTAGCAACAAATTCCATTTTTTACTCCAATTTTTTCTTTTTCATGCCTTTATCACTAAGAACCTATTATCGAATTCTAAGCATAATAAATAAATTAACCTCGAAAATAATCAAATCATACAAACAATCTAGCCCTTAAGCATTCTCTAAGACTTAGTGAAAATACAAGTGCTTCTAGCATGCATATCAACTTACACGACTCAATATCACCTTAATGCTATCACTACACTCGCATCAATATCACAATTCAGTCGATAAATCATCGCAAAAGGGATCATGGTATATGCATGAGCTACATGATATGATAACAAATAAAGCTATTTAAAAAAAACTATATGGCATGAATTATGCAACTATATGAATTAAAATATCATGAATATGCAGCTATATGACACACACACAGTATTCCTTAACTACCACCCCCAAACTTAAAATTTTTACTGTCCCCAGTGAAAGTAGTAGAAAGGAACACAGGGTATACCTACTCGGAGTCATCATCATCATCACCCTCAGTGGGTGGAGTATCAGGCGGCGGGTATGCAGAGTCCTCACCAAAAACTGGCCACTGGATATCAGCTTCAAGGCCCCGAAAAGCATTCCCTAACGCAAGGGTGAGCTCCTGAGCAAACCTGCTCTGCGTCTCGTACATTGCATCCATCCGCCGTGAAAGCCTCCTATACTGGGTATCAGCCATCCCATCACCCTCCTGAGCTCTCGAAGAACCAGCCTCATCACGCCTAGGCCTAGCCATAGTAGCACCTCATGTTGGACGCCCTCCTGGAAGACGATAACCCAGCCCATGCTCCTCGGGCTCACCACCGGTCCACTCTTGCATCCCGTTCAGAGTCCCAGAATCAATCGGAGCTGCCGGCAACTGCAACTGCTCATGAGCCGACCAGTTCACTCCTACTGCTCGGCACAGCTTCGTAACCGTGGATGCATAAGGGATGTTCATATGCTTAGCTCCCCTCAAAAACTTCAGAATTCCTTGGTAGATAAACTCACCAAGGTCCACATAGTACTCCTCATTAAGAATTCCCCACAACAATTGTGCTCTCTCTACTGTGACCTCGTGTGCATGCGAAGAAGGCAAAATATTAGCACAAATAAATGCATTACATGCACGGGCATACCTGTTCATAGCGATCGCCGGGAAGTGACGATACTCATTAGTGCCGGTCTTGAAGGTCCAAACTGTGCCCAACCTACAGAGAGTCGCACAAATCAAATCCAAGTCAAAATCCTCAGCAGTCTTCTCATTCCAGTTCTCCTCCTCGGGCTTCATCTCTCGCTGCCCAATCACACGGCGAATCGCCGCAGGGTGATAATCAACCGTCAGCCCTCGGACCACAGAAAACCCATTCTTTTCGGCCTTCGCGTTCGCATAGAACTCGCAAACCACGCTCATCGGCACTACTGCGGGCGACTCACAAAAAGCTATCCACCCCTTCTCTGCAATCATGGGTAGCAACTCACCATCCCTCCCCGATGGTAAAAACCCTCTCTCCTTCAGAATCGGCTTCCCCAAAAGCCTAGTGTACTCCTCCTCCGCAGCTCTGTCAGTCAACCGAGGCCTTGCAGCAGTACCCCTTGATGAATCAGCAGTAGGGACTGTGCTGCTGCTATCGATAGTTCGTGCTCTCTTGGTTGCCATTGAATCTCGAATAAAAGTGTTTAAGAACTGAGTTTTGGTGCTTGGGAGAGAGTTTAAGTGTAGGAAGTTTGTGGGAGATATATAGGATATGTGTATGTATATATAGGGTGTGGAATAGGTTAAATTAGATTAGGGTTGGGGATTGAGGGGTAAAATCATGGGGTAGTAGGAACAAATCGTGGGTTTATGGGCTAAAGTTGGGTTTTATTTTTTTCTAATTTTTTTTTTGAACTAAAAAAAATTCATTCAGCCGACCCCTGAGCGGTCGCTCAGCAAAGCTGAGCGGGCGCTCAGGGGGTCACTGGAAATTTTTTTTTCAGCCCCGTTTTTCTGATTTTTTTGTGTTTTTGGATAGGTTATTAACTTCTAAGGGTTCCTGTAACAACAAATCATGGGTTGCCTCCCACGCAGCGCTTCTTTTTCGTCATTAGCTTGACGTTGCATACCTTTCTCAAGTAGTCAACAAAATGGCACTAACCACTTCTCGGTTTGCCATATCCCCATAGTAGTGCTTCAAACGCTGACCGTTAACCTTGAATGCTTGGTCCGGATCATTCTCAAAAATTTCCACCGCTCCATGTGGAAACACAGTTTTGACAATAAAAGGTCCAGACCACCTCGATTTCAACTTACCAGGAAAAAGTCGGAGACGAGAGTTGAATAAGAGAACTTGTTGCCCCGGCACGAATAACTTAGGATGTAGCTTCCTATCGTGCCACCTCTTCACCTTTTCCTTATACATTTTGTTATTCTCGTACGCTTGAAGTTGAAATTCATCAAGTTCATTAAGCTGAAGCATTCTTTTCTTACCAGCTGCATCTAAATCCAGGTTCAACTTTTTCAACGCCCAGTAGGCCTTATGCTCAAGCTCCGCAGGTAAATGACATCCCTTACCGTACACCAACTGAAACGGGGACATACCAAGTGGAGTTTTATATGCTGTTCTATAAGCCCAAACAGCTTTATCAAGCTTTAAAGACCAATCCTTCATTGACGGACAAACAACCTTCTCTAGAATGCGCTTGATCTCTCTGTTAGACACTTCCGCTTGACCATTTATTTGCGGATGATAGGCAGTAGCCACTCGATGATTCACATTATAATGCTGCATCATAGAAGTGAACTTACGGTTGCAGAAATGCGACCCTTCATCACTTATGATTACCCGAGGTGTTCCAAACCTTGTGAAAATCTGCTTATGAAGAAAATTTAGCACTGCCTTTGCATCATTTATCGGTAAAGCTTTGACTTCTACCCATTTTGAGACATAATCGACTGCCAGCAAGATATACTGATTATTGCAGGACGAGACAAAAGGCCCCATGAAATCGATTCCCCAAACATCAAAGACCTCGACTTCAAGCATCACATTTAACGGCATTTCATCCTTTCTTGTCAAATTTCCCACTCTTTGGCAACGATCACACCGTAAAACAAACTGATGAGCATCCTTAAACAAAGTAGGCCATAAAAAACCTGCTTGCAGAATACGAGCTGCCGTCTTCTCACCACCATAGTGTCCACCATAAACCGTGGAGTGGCAGTCTCATAATATCCCCTCCGTCTCACAGAACGGGATACATCTCCTGATGATCTGGTCAGCTCCCTGTCTAAACAAATATGGTTCATCCCACATATACCACTTCACCTCATGCAAAAACTTCTTCTTTTGAGCGGAGGTCAAATTAGGAGGCATTATATTGCTGACGAGATAGTTTACAATATCTGCAAACCATGGTTCTTCCTCCTGAACTACAAACAACTGCTCATCCGGAAAAGATTCATTGATTAATGTCCTATCTTGTGAAGTAGAATCGGGATTCTCCAACCTAGAGAGATGGTCAGCTACTTGTTTCTCAGTACCTTTTCTATCCTTGATCTCTAACTCAAATTCCTGAAGTAAGAGCACCCAACGAATGAGTCTCGGCTTCGAATCCTTCTTGGAAACCAGATAGCGAATGGCCGTATGATCAGTGAATACTGTTACTTTAGTACCAAGCAGATAAGATCGAAATTTCTCGAAACCAAAGACTATAGCCAAGAGCTCCTTCTCCGTAGTGGTGTAGTTCATTTGGGCCCCATTTAAGGTCTTACTCGCATAATAGACCACATGAAAGAGATTATTCTTGCGCTGTCCCAGAATTGCACCTACCGCATAATCACTCACATCACACATCATTTCAAACGGCTCTGTCCAATCTGGTGCTGTAATAACTGGTGCAGTGATCAAACTCTTCTTGAGAGTCTCGAATGCCGCCAAACATTCATCATCAAATTTAAAAGGCACATCTTTCTCAAGCAAATTGCACAATGGCTTAGATATCTTTGAAAAGTCCTTGATGAATCGCCGATAAAAACCCGCATGACCAAGAAAACTACGGATTCCTTTCACAGAAATAGGTGGTGGAAGATTTTCAATGACTCCCACCTTGGCCTTGTCCACCTCCAGACCCTTGCTAGAGACCTTATGCCTAAGAATAATGCCTTCACGCACCATAAAATGACATTTCTCCCAATTGAGCACCAAATTAGTTTCCACGCACCTTTTGAGTACGGCGCGAAGATTATTCAAACATTCATCATACGAATGTCCAAAGACGGAGAAGTCGTCCATGAACACCTCGACATTATTTCCAATCATGTCGGAGAATATAGCCATCATACATCTCTGAAAAGTGGTCGGGGCTCCACATAACCCAAACGAAACTCTGCGAAAAGCAAACGTGCCAAATGGACAAGTGAAGGTTGTCTTTTCCTGATCCTCTGGTGCAATACAACTCTGATTATACCCTGAATAGCCATCCAGAAGACAAAAATACTCGTGACTAGCCAACCTGTCAAGCATCTGATCAATGAACGGAAGAGGGAAGTGATCCTTCCTCGTGGCTTTGTTCAACTTTCGATAATCCATGCATACTCTCCATCCTGTAACTAGTCGAGTGGGGATGAGCTCATTCTTCTCATTTGCTACCACAGTGATACCTCCTTTCTTAGGTACACATTGTACGGGGCTCACCCATGAACTGTCAGAAATAGGATAAATGATGCCTGCATCCATCCATTTCAAAATTTCTTTCTTCACCACCTCCTTCATGATAGGATTCAGTCTGCGCTGCTGTTCAACAGTCGGCTTACTACCTTCCTCTAGCAGAATTTTATGCATACAATATGAAGGGCTGATCCCCTTGATGTCTGCTATGGTCCATCCAATAGCCGATTTGAATTCCCTCAAAATCCTTAAGAGCTTATCTTCCTCACTACCTGAAAGGTCAGATGCAATAATAACAGGTAAAGTAGATGCATCACCTAAAAAAGCATACCTCAAGTGTTCAGGTAATGGCTTGAGCTCCAAGGTAGGTGCTTCCTCTATTAATGGTTTGAGCTTTCCTTTAGCATTCTTGAGGTCAGAAGTACCAAGAGATTCAAACGGCATGTCCAGCTTTCACTTCCAGGGAGAAGCGTTCAGATATTGTAATTGCTTGTTGCCATCTTCATCATCGCTGTCAAAATCCCCCACTAAGGCCTTTTCCAATGCATCAGACATTAGCATGCGATCGAGCTCCGAAGTAACCGCAGAATCAATCACATCCACTTTTAAGCACTCCTCATCTTCTGTAGGGAATTTCATTGCCTTGAATACGTTGAAGGTCACATCCTGATCTTGTACCCACATAGTAAGTTCACCTTTTTGCACATCTATCAAGGTACGGCCAGTAGCCAAGAAAGGTCTTCCCAAGATTATGGGAATCTTCTTATCTTCCTCAAAATCCAGAATAACAAAATCTGTAGGAAAGAAGAGCTTATCCACCTTGACTAGCACATCCTCCACTATGCCATTTGGGTAAGTAATGGAATGATCAGCCAATTGTAGAGACATGTATGTGGGTTTTGGATCAGGCAAATCAAACTTTTTAAAGATCGACAACGGCATCAGATTGATGCTTGCTCCCAAATCACAAAGGCACTTGTCAAAAGTCAACTTGCCAATGGTGCAAGGAATGGTGAAGCTACCTGGATCCTTCAGTTTTGGCGGTAACTTTTGCTGCAGAACAGCGCTGCATTCTTCCGTGAGAGCAACGGTCTCAAGGTCATCCAGTTTCACCTTCCTTGAAAGAATACTCTTCATAAACTTCGCATAACTAGGCATTTGCTCCAGAGCCTCAGCGAAAGGTATATTGATGTGAAGTTTCTTGAACACCTCCAGAAACTTACCGAACTGTCTATCCAGCTTTTGTTGCTGCAATCTCTTAGGAAAAGGTGGTGGATGATAGAGTTGTTTCTCCCCTGTATTACCCTCAGGCAGAGTGTGTTTAACAGTAGTCTTCCTTGGTTCCGCCGCTTTCTCCTTTTGCTTAGCTTTTTTATCTCTAATTTCAGCTTCTCCTTCTTTTGCATTTTCAGCATTAGCAACTTTTCCAGACCTTAAGGTAATAGCCTTGACTTGCTCTTTAGCTTCCTTCCTGCCTGGTACTTCCGTGTCACTGGGAAGAGTGCCAGGTTGACGATTGAGCACTGCATTGGCTAATTGACCGATTTGATTTTCCAAGGTCTTGATAGAAACCGCCTGACTCTTGCATAACAGCTTAAGTTCCTCAAAATCAGCACTAGTAGGTGCAACTGCATTTCCCTGTTGAGGATATGATTGCCTTTGAGCATACTGTTGTGATTGCTGGAATCCAGGTGGGTTAAACTGTTTACTCACACCTTGCTGATATGGTGGCTGAATAGCATTCTGATTATTCCCCCAGCTGAAATTTGGATGATTTCTGTTATTAGGATGATAGGTAGCTGGCATAGGCTGCTGTTGTTGCTGATAATTATTCACATACTGAACAGATTCGTTGATAAGAGAACACTGATCCGTAGCATGAGAACCTGCACAAAGCTCAAAAACCATAGCTATTTGATTAACTCCATATGTAGCCAGAGAATCAACCTTCATTGACAGCGCTTGAAGCTGTGCTGCAATAGCGGTAGCTGCATCGACTTCCAGAATACATGCTACCTTACCAGACATCATCCTCTGAGTTGGGTTTTGATGCTCATTTGCAGCCATAGTCTCGATAAGATTATAAGCCTCAGTATAGCTTTTAGCCCATAAGGCGCCTCCAGCTGCTGCATCGAGCATGGCCGAGATTGGGCCCCCAAACCATTATAGAAACCAGTGATCACCATCCAATCAGGCATTCCATTATGTGGACACTTTCTCAACATTTCCTTGTAGCGTTCCCAAGCTTCGCACATAGATTCTGTAGGTTGCTGTGCAAACTGAGTAAGAGCACTCCTCATAGCAGTAGTCTTTGCCATCAGATAAAACTTCACCAGAAACTTTTGCGCAAGATCTTGCCACGTAGTGATGGACCCAGCTGGTTCAGAATGTAACCAGTCCTTAGCTTTATCCCTCAGTGAGAATGGGAAAAGCCTCAGCTTGATAGCCTCATCAGTCACGCCATTATACTTAAAAGTGCCGCAGATCTCGACAAAATTCCTTATGTGCATGTTGGGGTCTTCAGTCGCAGCTCCTCCAAAGGAAACAGAATTCTGCACCATCTGAATAGTGCCCGGCTTGATTTCAAAGGTGTTAGCTTGAATAGCTGGATGAAGAATGCTTGACTGAATGTCATCAATTTTTGGCCGAGAAAAATCCATAAGAGCTGGATCAGCCTGAATAATACGATCACCCATGTTTACTGGTTCTTTCCGCTCAGTTCCTGAATCCGAATCTTCAAAATCTAACTTCTCCGGAATATCAAGAACTTCCTCTATCTCCTCAGCTATGTCTAAAGTCCTCTTGCGAGTACGAGAACGAGTTTGCAAAAATGCTCGCTAAAGTACCTAAAACACAATCGGAAACAATAAGTAACTACTACGTCCTAATCACTGAGTCCTAATGACCAATGATGGTAAGTACATAAACTAAACAAATACGTCGAGTCCCCGGCAGCGGCGCCAAAAACTTGTTAGGGCGAAAACACGCGCTAATATTCACGCAAGTATACGCGTTCGCAAGTAATATAGAATATTTTCTAGTTCGTTCCCACAGAGACTCAGACTAATTTATTGTCTAATTAAACTCACGCACCAATGTATGATTACTTCTCAATGTTAAGATACTAACACTTAGAATTGTTGACTAAACATTAACTACAATTAACTACTTAATTAATCACTTAATTAACACTTCAATTTAACAATATTAAAACACTCATGAGATCATAACTTCATTACTACTTCCTTCAATAGCTATTGTTATTACCTTTAGCATGTGTCAGTGATGATATTAATCGAATAACATGAAATTGATAAAAGCCAACTTTCATTGTACTAATACCATTCTACCAAACATCCACAATTAAGATAGAAGTTGAATAGTCATCAATTATGTTGAGTTCCTATATGTCTACAGAAATTGACAACACAACGATTTAAGCACAAGTTATTCCTTTTGATTACATAGGGCAAATAAAACTGTTAGAGTTACCCACTAATCATGCACATCATACATGAACCTATGCTAGCATGGCAAGTTCTAAACCTCAAGATCCATCGTCGCTTCACAAGAGATTAACACCCTATCTTATATGTTCGCGATGCACATAAGACGAATACGCACAACCAATACTAGATATCATACAATCATCACACACTAAAGTATTAAACAATTAACTAAAGAATTCCATAGTAAATCCATTGCAACCCCATGATCACGATTAGCCCATAATATCACTTATCGACATCATGGGTTCATATGAAATCATGATAAACAAACACATGAAAATAATAACTAAACTAATTATATTAAATCAGAGTACGTCACAAGAGTAAATAGGTTCAAAGTAAGAAAACTAGCATCCAACGTTACAACGAAACAAGAATCACAAGAAAATATGCTTCCTCTTCATTGCTGTGTGCTAAAACGATCTTCTTCCTTATCTCCTTCACTCCTTGCGTAATACCACGATCCACTCTCGTGAAAACGTCTCCAAATCTACTTATATAATAGTCCCATAAAACTCAGATTACATAGAAGTCGAAGCCAAACAGAAGTAGAAGTCATAAAATAAATTGTCTTTTTTCCCGACCCTGCGCGGCCGCTCAGCATAGCTGAGCGGGCGCTCCGCTTTCTGCGCGGCCGCTCAGCATTGCTGAGCGGGCGCTCAGGACCCTTCTGGAAAATTCCTGAGTTTGCTCTGTTTCTTCGCTGTAATCTGCCCATTTCTTTCCTCTCGCAATGGTGAACACATGCCAAGGCTTATTCTTGATGATTACTCCTCCGAAATGCAACTAATACCCTGAAATGCATAAATACTAGAAAAACGCATCAAATACACAAAATACTTGATTTCAAGGCACCAATTTAAGCCATTTTAAGATGTTCTAAGTGGTATAAAATGCCACTTATCAATGATGTCACAGATCACTGGAGATAACAATATCATTAGTATCTCTGATTAAAGTATGAAGCAAGCCAGATGGATATCTGATCTAAGGAGGAGATTAATGAACTGTTATTTTTGGTAATCAGTTGAAATTGGGGCCAATCCTAAGTAAGTTATATTGTTATCTTAATTTGTATTTTGTACTTGTAACACTTAAAGTCTGTAAAAATACAAGGGAGTAGACTGGAGTCTTTTTCCTGAAACAGTATCAAGCCTAAGGATTCTATCTTGAAGAATATCAAGAAGATCATGCCTCAGAAGAATTTTGAAGAAGCTTGGAGTTGAATAATTCTATTTGGAGAAAAATAATCTAATGTTATAGAGAAGTCATTCGAGAACTCCAGGATGGCTTATCGAGAAGTCGGGAAAGCTACTAGAGAACTCAGAAAGATATCGACAAGCCAAATTGAAGACATGAAGATTGGAGATATCGACAAGTCATTTCTTCACTAGAGAACTCAGAGTTATCGACAAGTCTACATTCATTAGAGAACTCTGAGTTATCGATAAATCAAGTTCCACTAGAGAACTCAGAGATATCGATAAGTCAAAATTCACTAGAGAACTCAGAGATATCGACAAGTCAAAATTTACTAGAGGACTCTGAGATTTCGACAAGCTAATTTGACTAGAGAACTCTGAGAAATCGACAAGTCAAGAAGCCACTAGAGAACTAAGAGTTATCGATAATTCAAAGTGAAGATGTGAAGACTAGAGATCTCGACAAGCCAAAGTTCTCTTATAGAGAACTGAAGACCTCTACAAGACAAACTAAATATAGAGTACTAGAGATCTCGATAAGCCAATATACTTATCGAGATGTCAAGTGTTCTATATACCTAAACTGGAGATCTCGATGTACAATCTCAAAGTACAAGGTTGCAGATCAGTTCAATATCCAAGTTAAACAATCAACAAATAATCCAACAGCTGGATTGACAAGTCTACAAAAAGCAGCTTGAAGAATGTGCAAGATCAATGGCAAAGATTAACTGACAGAGGAAGATTAAAGTAAACACGGGATGCTAAAGATATGCTAAGCCAAAAATGGAAGATCTGCTTTTCTATAAATAGAAATGATAAGTGAAAGTTTAGAAAAGCTAATAGCATGTCTTATTACACACTGTGTAAACCAGCAGTTAACTGAGTTATAAAGTTAACACTGGTCCTTAGTCAGTTGTAACAATTTAGATCAAATTTCTTGTAACACTCTCAAGAAGAAGCTAAGCTCTTTATTAACAAAGAGCCTAGAAATTTTGTAGCAAAACAGTCTTAATTTTAATATAAAATTAAGTGAGTTTTGAAGATCTGTGTTCTTTATTTTTTGGCAAGTTTAATTTCTGCATGAACACATTTCACTACAAAAATTAATTTACTTTGTTCAACCATAAACATTCAAAAAAAGCTCAAAAACACAGAATACCACATTCACCCCTCCCCCTCTGTGAGTTATTCATTTCCTAACAGTATAATTATTTATAATTAATTCAAATATGTTTTATATTCGTAATAAATAAACCGTTCGTCCATTTAATACGAAACGAACGCGTATAGACTCAGAAAAATATTCCACTTCCAATAAAAACACTTTTGAGACCTAATTTATTTTGTATTAGAAGGACGTTTTATTTGTGAATCATTCTGATTCGGTATCTGATTGATAAACACTATTGTTGACCTAATTTCAATTCTAAACATTCCGAGTCTTATCTTTTGACAATGCAACTTATGTGTTACATGAATTATGTGATGACGTATTATTTGAATTACATGATTACATGTTATGTAATATGTAGGCTATTTTTTTACAGTTTTAAAATGCCATGATTAGTTATAAATGATCGGGTATAGGCCGAGATGTATAGTTACGTCGATTGAGTTTGGTTCTATCAATTAAGATAGTCCTTTTGTTTATAGAATCGAGTTGCAAGGAGTGTAATCCAGTAATAGACGGAGTTGATAGCCAGCAGTTATAAGCTTGAGTTATAGTAAGAAGTTATCGAGTATACCAGGCAAGTTTCCTCGCCTATTCTAAATTCAGAATAGTGTATTACTTTATTTATTCAGATACCAATTGTAACTTTACATACTATTCTAATTTCAGAATAGTTTAATAGTTTTCTTATCATATTATTTAATCATAATCATGCAAGTATATCTTCCCTATTCTACGTTAAGAATAGTTAAACGTTTTATATTTCGCTGCAAAATTACTCTATACAGTGGAACTTTGAAATGAGATTAGCGAATAACAAATTGTTCTAGTTATTTCGCCATCAGTTGTTGAGATGACTCCGGATGATGTAAAATGGGGAGTTATATTGTTAAGGATGTCGTTTGATTCGGCTCCTTTGATGAAAAATGTTTTATGGATTGGATGAATGCGTAAGTTACAGGGGTGGACGGTCCAGCGGAGGGCTATGTATTATATGAAATATTATGATACAACTTGTGTCATAGGAAGATATATTGCCTCTTATTTGAGTACTCGTGTTTTGGGACATGTTTCTACGAATAATGATCTAATGCTATCACATGGGCTGATCAGCATGTGATAGTACGCCCGTCGGTGAAAGATTCCAATCTAAAAATTATCGTTTGTTATTGTTGGTGAGACTATATAGCTGTATGAACAGTTACGTGATAACTCAACACGATAACAATACTAGAACATGATAGGTTAATAATACTACGTCTACACAAGAAATTTGAAGAATGAAGACAAGGAAAATACAAAGAATCAGCAGATTAGAAGAAGGCCTGAAGTCTGTTTACAGGTCACTGAAAGAAGTTCATTAATATGTTCATGCCTTAGTGAAGAATAAAGGTTAAAGACTTTCAGGGTTTCAGAAATGATGAAGATTCAGTGTATAAAGTGCTACCAGAAGATTTCAGTGTATTGGCATTGATTGAAGATAGACAGTGTATGAAGCATAGGAATCTAAAGAATTGAAGACATGGTATAGGCAGAGGTTAAAGAAGACAATTGCAGTCTTGAAGTTATACTCACTGACAGGAGTTCATTTATTTGTTCAAGCATCAGTGAAGAATAGTGAATGAAGTATTCAAGATTGTAATAGCAATGAAGACGGTGTCTAAAGTACCAGAAAGGATTCCAGTGAAAGTACATTTGTTTATTTACGGTCAGTGTTAGAAGCAATGGAGATTTGAATTAGGTTCTCTCAATGCTAGTTGTTTGTGAACCAGACCAGTGCACCAAACTTCAGTATACAAGAAGGGAGTTTAATTCAATTACAAAAGAAGGTGTTGATACAGTGAAGAATGGAAAAATAGAAGAAAAATATTCTAAGGCAGAAGACTCTACACTTTGGTCACCATAGAAGTGTAAGGACTACTACAAGTAACTCCAATGGTTGCCGCAGAACTGGTCGCCTTAGAGAAGTTCTCTAAGGCACCACAGTGGTCGCCATAGAGATTCTCTAAGGCACCAGTGGTCGCCATAGGAATTAGTCGCCACACAAGGAGTCTCTGTAGCTACCTGGTCGCCATAAAGCCTTAGCTGGTCCACAGAACTTTAAGTGATCCTTGGTCGCCATAGAAGATCACTTGGTCACCGTAGAAGGTCACCTGGTCGCCATAGAACATCTACTGTCACCGTAGAAGATCACATGGTCGCCATAGAACACATGTAGTCGCCATAGAAGCTTGCATAGGTCTCCATAAAAGAGTTGTGTATTCATTGATTTCAATGCAGCAAAGTTAAATGGAATGTGTGGACATAAACATGCCACCTATCCATTGAATTTGAAAGTCTACACAGAGAAGCAGAATATATAACAATCAACACAGATATTGTTAAGGAGTTCTTTCATCTTCTCTCTCACGAGAGGTGATGAAAACAAGAAACAAAGAGAATACAGAGAAGCTCAGCACATTGATATCCGTTTAACTTCTCACCGGAATAACTTTATATTGCCCTATTTAACTCTTGTATATTCATAAGGGCATTATAATCGTTGTCCGGTAATTAAATCCTCAGACAAACAAAAGCTAGATCATTGTATAGGATTTGATTTGTAAATATTTGTAGAAGCTAGGAACTTTGTTGTTCTTAGATTATAGCCGGTAAAGTTATTTACCGGAGTGTAGCAACACCGCTCGCAGATCTATATATGATTATATACTTCCCCGAATATCTTATGTTCCTCGTTTTATGGTTCCAAACACTATTCATCTCAAGAACACGAAACCACTAATCGATCACTAAATCTATATCCGCTAAAGATTCGAAAGAATTTTTAATTTAGTGATTATTGTATTCAACCCCCCCCCCCTTCTACGATAATTCGGGACCTAACAGTTATTTATAGCTGGTTTAGCTTTTATTGTGATCAAACATTATTGTTTATCTCCTGTTATTCAGTTATTATCAAAATGTGGTTTATCATTTTAAGCATACATTTTGTACTGCTTGCTGAGCATTTCTTTCGCTCATACTTGTTCATTATTCTGATCTTTCAGCTAAGTCAGAGCAGGCTTGAGTTCCAGGTTTGACCAGGAGTTGTGTGCTTGTAAATATTTTGGTGTATTTTTTAGGTAGACTGTTTGAGACGTTTGACTAGCCTAGAGGTTTGTAATAAAATATGAATAGTCTGTAAAACTATATAGACTTATGGGTTGTAATAACATTTGGTTTTTTTATTGCATGTTTCATACTATAACCTGTGATCGATTCAAGTGCATGCAAGGGGTCATATTTATTATATTATTCCGTTGTGCCTATTATATTGTAATTTGTCGATCAGTGACTCCCAAATCTAGACCCCGGATTTGGAGGGCGTCACATTATCTGTGTAGATAACAAGAACATCAATAGAGCATTGCATTTAACTTTTTATCTGTGTGAGTTTCCATGTGAGGACATATACTCTTTATTTGTGTTTAATAAGTCTGAATTTGAACTTATGGTAGGTATGTTTTGTAAGTCTGATGTGCATGATGGTCTCTGTGATGTCAACTGTGGTATCCACTTTAAACACTTTACTAGCACTTTCCAACACCTTGCTCTAATCATTAGGTCTACTGTTATGCCTAAAGCTAATCAGAGCAAGTATTTCTGACTTCTTTGATAAGAAAATCATGCATCTGCTTTACAATAACTGAAAGGAATATGTCCTAAGTCCAATCATGTATAAGGATTTAGGGATAACTTTTTTGTAATCTGTTTTGATTTCATTGATATTAATAAAGACTTGTTTTGTTTTTATTACGGGCTTTATCTATTTAAGTGTTTAAATAAGATATACCATAGTTTAGAGTAAAGCTTTTTATGGATTATGATGAGATCATAATAGTGAGACCTAAAAAGATGATAACTCTAAATTAAATAGTTCCTGGTCATAGGATTACTAACTGGTAATTAATAATCCGCAAAGATCGGTACATACTATGCTTGCTTCATTATGAAGGATGTCTGTTCTCATAGACATTTGTGTGGTGCCACTATAGCTAGTATGTAGGTGCTTATTATAGAATAAGTTCACTAAACATGACTCGCCTAGCTGAACAACTGATGGAGTTCACTCACGTGTCAGCAGTTGTTCACATAGTGATAGTTGTACAAGTATCCTTAGACTTGAGGTCATCATATTCATCTTGTGTACACTGAACTATGCTTTGGTTTAGTTCTTAGTCTCCAGGGACAATTATTAGGGCTCTTTGGGTATAGGAATTTGTACACGAAGATAGTGTATGATCAATAAAAGATCTACCCCTTCCAGTGAAGGAAGCGAATATTCAAGGCTGATCCACTTATACTAGTTCAGGAATCTCTGGCCAGAGTAAATGAAATTAGAAAGGAGTTTCTAATTTGCATAGAACTAAGCATAGTAAATGGTAAGCAAGTGATTGAATTAGATAGGCTTGACACGAGATCCATGCCTTGTATTTAATCGGAACATTGTAGGGTAGAAGGAGTTTATTGTACGGTAACTATTCACTGACAGGTTCTTGGTATTTTAAGCAGTGAATTCATATTATCCGGATAGTCGCGATATGTTGAGAAGCATCACTCACGATGTAGAATAAATGTGATTAATTAATTAATCATATTTAATAAATTAGAGAATTTATATAAATAATGATAAAATAGTTTTATTATTATTTATTTCTACTACCGGCTTAATATTGAACCTACAGGGTCACACCATAAAAAGAGAATGATTTAATGGTGGAGGAATTAATTAATAATGGCTAATAATTATTTATTTGTGAAATAAATAATTAATTGGCAAATTTAATAATTGATTAAATGAGATTTAATTGATTATAAATTAATTAAGAAAAGTTCTTAATATTATTAATTAAAGGATTTAATTTTTGAAAATTAAATCAAGAGAGAGAATTATTTCTAAAGTGTTTAGAAAAAGGATTAATAATTAAAAGGTGTTTTAATTATTAATGAGAATAATAAATGGGAAAATAATAATAATATTTATGGGAAAATTTCAGCTGAAAATTTTGCCTATAAATACACTATTATAGACCCTATTTTATTCTAACCCACATCTAACCCGAAAACCCAAAAAGTTTGGAAAACCCAATTCTCTCCACCTCCTTCCTCCTCCTTAACATCGTTTTCTTGGTGGATACCGGTGGAGTGCTTCACACTTGAGGAGCAACTGCTAAGGATCTCTGATCGTTGTCTCCGAATTATTTTAAAAGGTTAGATTCGATCCCTCGAATTTTTATTCATGATTTATATGCTTTTATTTGGATTTTGTATGTGTAAAAAGTGTTTTGCCATGCCCCCGCTGCGTTAAAAATCCAACATTGGCATCAGAGCATAGGTTGTATGCATATAGATCTGTGGTAAAAATTTCAAAATTTTATGTGCTTGTATGAATTAATTATGATTTTTACAAGTTATATCATGGATTAATTTTGTCTGATGAGAAATCGT
Source organism: Apium graveolens (assembly GCF_009905375.1). Classification (NCBI taxonomy): domain Eukaryota; kingdom Viridiplantae; phylum Streptophyta; class Magnoliopsida; order Apiales; family Apiaceae; genus Apium; species Apium graveolens. Next base: position 72,693,654 of record NC_133656.1, on the reverse strand, counting down.
TTCTCAGAATAATTTTGATTGTTGATCTGGATTCTACAAGTGTTGTAGATCGTCTGGGTATTTTTTTCATAATTTTATGATGTATAGATTTTTTATTATGAATTTTTGAAGTTGTTTCAATTAAAATTCGTAATTAAATAATCATATATATATATATAAATTGTAAGTTTGTATATGTATATGGCTGCTAATATATCTGTATAGTCTGCTATGTTTGTGTTGAATGCACGGGTAAAGTACAGAAACAGTCAGGTACGGCTGTTGCACGGAGTTCGAGAAAGAAAGCAACGGCGGCTGAAAAGACAAAAAAAAAAAAGAAAAAAAGGGTGTAACGCATTTCGGGAATGCGTTACACACCTGTGGCGCATTCACGGAATGCGTTACAGCCCGTTTGTTGATATTAAAATTGATTTTTTGGGAGTTTCGTAACTCCGTTTTGGGCGTGCAATATACCGTTGGATTCGTTTTTCCGAGACGGATCTAATGGAGTGATCAATTTTAGTTTATATAAAAGTTTTGAACTGTTTATATTTCTATGAAGTGTTTTAAAGCTGGTTTTGACTGTTTAAGTTGCTTTTAAATGCTTAATGTGATACATAGAGATGTATAATGCTTAGACTAATGTGCTAGATGATGTAAAATGCCTACCTTGATGTTTATTCATGTTTATATATGTGATATATGCTTAGTTTATCATGCAATGATAGATTTAGGTGAACTTAAATGAACATAAGGCGTTTGTTAGACAACCTAGTATAGTAAAATTGTTTCATAACCTTAAGAATAATATTAGGAATACAATCATGAGATTCTTGTATTTGTGAAACACGTAATTGAATATGAATTTTCGATATGAGAGAAAGGATGATTCTGTCAACAACAGATTTCTATCTGTAAGAAAGGGTTATTAAGTGACGCCTCTTGACAATGCTCCACCGGATCTGGGAATCGTCTGATTATTGATTATTGATTTGAAATATTTAATTTAAAAGGAAGAATCTCTTTATAATATGATTATGATTGTAACGTAATATAATACCTCTAAAATTAAATAATATCAAGTAGTAATTGGCCAATGACACAACGGGCTTGTGTCGGTCATAGCCTTCCAACATGATAGAAAAGTAGTTCTTATTTTTGAATCATTGTCGGTTCATGCTACAGCCGAGGTCTTTGATTTCGAAATAAAAAATACTTGTCTATTACATAGAGATGTGTACATTGAATAAGATTCTAAAGGTCGGTACGTGCTACAGCCGTGGGCCTTTGGGGACTGATTCAACTGTACGGAATGTTGGGTTAGACTTGACTTAGAATATTGAGTTTGTCGTGCTACAGCCGAGACTCAATTATTCAAGAGGCTAAAGTTTGATTAGGGAATAACATGAGATGTAATTGACAAGAGTTGTCTGCCTATTGAACATTACATGGCGGTTCGTGCTACAGCCGGGGTCGTGTAATGGAATGTAGGATCCCTATTCCCACTAGCATTATGAATGCTTAATTTTTCACGTAGGGGGTTGAATAAATTAGGAAAACTAGTGGGAGCCACTTATGAATAAAGACCCGATTCATATAGTGTTTTAAAATGAAATCAAATATTTGCTAAGTGGTGTTATGTGTTTATCATTTACAGATTTACAATATATATTATGTCTTCTGCACTATCACTAAGGAGCATACTGGATGCTCACAAATTGACTGGTCCTAATTATGCTGACTGGCTTCGAAACTTGAGAATTGTTCTCAGGATTGAGAAGCTGGAATACGTGATTGACTCACCTAAGCCTATTGAACCTGCTAGTGATGCACATAATGATGAACATATTGTGTATCGTAAGTGGATAGATGATGCAAATATTGCTCAATGCATCATGCTAGCTTCCATGAACATTGAGCTACAGAAGCAACATGAGCATATGGATGCTCACACTATCCTCATGCATCTACAAGAGTTGTATGATATGGCAGGGAGGACAGCTCGATATGAGATATCAAAGGAGTTGTTCGGTTGTAGGATGTCTGAGGGATCATTTGTGAATGACCATGTACTTAAGATGATCAATTTGATTGAACGTCTTGGACAACTTGGTTTTGCCATGGATGGGGAGCTGAGCCAAGACTTGGTCTTGCAATCACTTCCGAGTTCGTTCTCGCAGTTTGTTGTGAACTTTCACATGAATAAGTTGGATGTCAGCCTGCCTGAACTCCACAACATGTTGAAGACTGCGGAATCGAATTTCCCCCTAAGAAGAGTTCTGTTCTTCTAATTGGTGAAGGTTCCAATCCTAAGAAAAGGAAGAGGAACTCTTCCAAGAAGAAGAAAGTAGGTGAGAAAATGCCGGTTCCGCCAAAAGCTGAAGACCCTGAGAGCAAAGTTGTTTGCTTTCACTGTAACAAGGTGGGGCACTGGAAGAGGAACTGCAAGGTTTACCTTGCAGAATTGAAGAAGAAGGGTAGTGAGACTACCGCTTCTGATTCAGGTATATTCATGATAGAAGTGAATATGTCATTTCTACTTGGGTATTAGATACCGCCTGTGGTTCTCATATCTGCAATTTGTTGCAGGGACCAAGGAGAAGTAGGACTCTTGAGGAAGATGAGGTGATTCTACTGATGGAAATGGAGCAAGAGTTGCTGCTGAAGATGTAGAATCATTTCATTTACATATGCCTACGGGCAAGACTATTATTTGAAATAATTGTTATTTTGTTCCCTCGATTGTGAGGAATATTATTCCCATGTTAGACTTGGCTGGATTTTCATTTATTATTGAGAATAATGAATGTTCTATTCTTAGAGATAATATTCTTTATGGACGTGGTACTTTAAATAATGGTCTGTATATATGTGACATAATTTACTTCAGATTGAACAAACTAATAAAAGAAAAGGGATGATAAAAATCTCACTTTATAGTGGCACTGCAGTCTCCATTTAGTGGACATGGAGAGAGGGCTGCAGATTTGCTAGAAATGGTACACACAAATGTATGTGGACCAATGTCTACGCAAGCCATGGGTGGATTTTCATACTTCATTACTTTCATAGATGATAGATCTGGATTCGGATATGTGTTTGATGAAACACAAGTCTGAGGCCTTTGAAAGGTTCAAAGAATATAAGTATGAAGTGGAGAAACAAACCAAACATAGTATTATAATTCTTCGATTAGATCGAGATGGTGAATACTTTAATGGAGTGTTTCTAGATTATCTCAAAGTAAATGGTATAGTCTCCCAGTGGACTCCTCCAGATTGGTATCTGAAAGGAGAAATTGAACTTTGTTAGACATAGTTCGGTCCATGATGAGCTATGCAAATCTTCCAGTATTCCTATGGGGTTATGCATTATAAACCTCGACATATTTACTGAATAAGGTGCTTTCCAAATCTGTTCCTCAAACTCCGTATGAGATATGGAAAGAAAGGAAACTGAGTCTTAAACACATTAAGATTTGGGGATGTCCAGCTTATGTCAAGTAAGTTGACCCAAATAAGCTGGAATATCGATCCGTAAAATGTAGTTTTGTGGGATATCCTAAAGAGACTTTAGGGTATTACTTTTACACCGATCATCGGGTGTTTGTATCCAGACATGCTACCTTCTTGGAAAAGGAGTTTATCCTTGAAGGAAACAGTGGGAGCAAAATTGAACTTGATGAAGTTCAAGAAGCACAAACTACTACGAATCAAGTGGAAACACCTGTTCTGACTGAACAACCTTTTGTGGAACAGCCCATTCATAGATCAGGGAGAGTGTCTCCCCAACCTGAGAGGTATTATGGCCTTGTCATTGAGAATGGCAATGAGTTGTCGATCATTGATGATGACGACCCTGTGACCTATAATGAGGCTATGAGTAGTGTTGACTCAGAGAAATGGCATAGTGCCATGAAATCCGGAAAGAAATCTATGTATACGGGATACAAAAGAATGATTAGACCAGATGGCCAGGTGGAGACCTTTAAGGCCTGGCTTGTGGCAAAAGAATTCAAACAAAGGCAATGGATTGACTTTGATGAAACCTTTTACCTGTAGCCCTGTTAAAATCAGTTCGGATTTTGCTTGCGAATGCTGCTTACTACGACTATGAGATCTGGCAATTAGCCAGATGGTTTTCTTTCCAAGAGAAATGAAAACCTAGTGTGTAAGCTGCTGCGAACCATATGTGGTTTAAAGCAGGCTTCTCGAAAGATGGAACATTCGTTTTGATGAGACAATCAAAGAGTTTGATTTTATCAAAAACGAATATGAACCATGCGTCTACAAAAGGGTTAGTGGGAGTGCGGTAACATTTCTTGTATTGTATTGAATTAGAGTTGACACACATAACAACATAGCAGACCCACTCACAGAGCTACTTTTTGAAAGTCACTTTGATCGTCATAAAGATGAGATGGGTATTAGATACCAGAGTGATTGGCTTTAGTACAAGTGGGAGATTGAAAGGAATATGTCCTAAGTCCAATCATGTATAAGGATTTAGGAATAACTTTTATGTAATCTGTTTTAATTTCATTGATATTAATAAAGACTTGTTTTGTTTTTATTACGGGCTTTATCTATTTAAGTGTTTAAATAAGATATACCATAGTTTAGAGTAAAACTTTTTATGGATTATAATGAGATCATAATAGTGAGACCTAAAAAGATGATAACTCTAAACTTAAATAGTTCCTGGTCATAGGATTACTAACTGGTAATTAATAATCCACAAAGATCGGTACATACTATGCTTGCTTCATTATGAAGGATTTCTGTTCTCATAGACATTTGTGTGGTGACACTATAGCTAGTATGTAGGTGCTTATTATAGAATAAGGTCACTGAACATGACTCGCCTAGCTGAACAACTGATGGAGTTCACTCACGTGTCAGCAGTTGTTCACATAGTGATAGTTGTACAAGTATCCTTAGACTTGAGATCATCATATTCATCTTGTGTACACTGAACTATGCTTTGGTTTAGTTCTTAGTCTCCAGGGACAATTATTAGGGCTCTTCTGGGTATAGGAATTTGTACACGAAGATAGTGTATGATCAATAAAGGATCTACCCCTTCCAGTGAAGGAAGCGAATGTTCAAGGCTGATCCACTTATGCTAGTTCAGGAATCTCTGGCCAGAGTGAATGAAATTAGAAAGGAGTTTCTAATTTGCATAGAACTAAGCATAGTAAATGGTAAGTAAGTGATTGAATTAGATAGGCTTGACACGAGATCCATGCCTTGTATTTAATCAGGACATTGTAGGGTAGAAGGAGTTTATTGTACGGTAACTATTCACTGACAGGTTCTTGGTATTCTAAGCAGTGAATTCATATTATCCGGATAGTCGCGATATGTTGAGAAGCATCACTCATGATGTAGAATAAATGTGATTAATTAATTAATCATATTTAATAAATTACAGAATTTATATAATAATGATAAAATAGTTTTATTATTATTTATTTCTACTACCGGCTTAATATTGAACCTACAGGGTCACACCATAAAAAGAGAATGATTTAATGGTAGAGGAATTAATTAATAATGGCTAATAATTATTTATTTGTGATATAAATAATTAATTGGCAAATTTAATAATTGATTAAATGAGATTTAATTGATTATAAATTAATTAAGAAAAGTTCTTAATATTATTAATTAAAGGATTTAATTTTTGGAAATTAAATCAAGAGAGAGAATTATTTCTAAAGTGTTTAGAAAAAGGATTAATAATTAAAAGGTGTTTTAATTATTAATGAGAATAATAAATGGGAAAATAATAATAATATTTATGGGAAAATTTCAGCTGAAAATTTTGCCTATAAATACACTATTATAGACCCTATTTTATTCTAACCCACATCTAACCCGAAAACCCAAAAAGTTTGGAAAACCCAATTCTCTCCATCTCCTTCCTCCTCCTTAACATCGTTTTCTTGGTGGATACCGGTGGAGTGCTTCACACTTGAGGAGCAACTGCTAAGGATCTCTGATCGTTGTCTCCGAATTATTTTAAAAGGTTAGATTCGATCCCTCGAATTTTTATTCACGATTTATATGCTTTTATTTGGATTTTGTATTTGTAAAAAGTGTTTTCCCATGCCCCCGCTGCGTTAAAAATCCAACAATAACAAAATCAATTTCAGTATCTCATATGTTATTCTTTTGAACATGATGCTTATCTTGTTGATTATATGCCATATGGTATGTTAATTTCTTCTCTCTCTGCAATCTATAACATTCTAATGCCTGAAATCTTTGCAAATCTGGCTTATTCTCAAATCACCAATGACCATTTTATGCCACAAATGCCCCTGATGCATTGTGAACCACAAGAGGTCACTCTTGTTGTCATTCCTCAGTTCATCGGAGAGGAAGATGTATTTCTCTCTAAATTTAAGTCTGTCAAGGCCATGTTAATGAACTGAAAATGGAACTTAAGAGAGTAAAAAATGAAAATGATGAAGTTAAGGAAAAGGTAGGAGAACTAGAGGATGTCATTGCATCTTGCAAACATAGGATTGCATATTTAGAAAACCTAGCTGCATCTATACTAGGAACCAATTGCATGACTAACCAAGAAATTGTCAAATCCTATCAAGTCCTTTTAAGTGAGAACACGGCAATGATTCATGAGTTAGAATAAGTTGGTGTGGGAGTTAAAGGTCAATTGATTGATAATCTACCTGATTTAATCCATGTCTGTGATGCTGGTGGAAATGTGATTAGTTAAGTTTGTCTGATTCTGCTGTCTAATGAGGTCATCTCTGTGATGTTGTGCTGGTACTTGTTGTTATGTACCTCTTTCATTATTTTCTGATGTATTTGTAGCTTAATAGACTATGTGATGTCTGAAGACTTGTTTGTAATGATCTGCTGCTAATCTGAACTTTCATTTATGTACTTGAATTTAAGAAGTGTATGCACTTCTATGGCTTGTAATGACTTTAAACAGGTTCAAGTTCTTGTTCTATATAATCAGTAAACCACACTGATTACTGAGAACACTTTTGGTAATATATCATGGCTTGTTTTGTTACAACTGTGTAAATCTGTCTTTATATATTTTATGCAGGAACAATGTTTACACTATCCTAATTATCTATTCTATTGTGATAAAACTGCTACTATAGTAGTACTTAGTAACTTGATGCACTATGCCATGCAAAGTATCATGCATTATTCAAAAACCTTGATCTAAAAATCTGAGTAATTCTGATTAATATTTAAAAGTGATATTTGCAAAAAACAACAATCAAAATATATGAACCACTATGCAGAATCTTCAAGGTTTATGAACTTAAAATGATATAAAATCTACTGTATTTACTATGTCCTGACATTTTATCAATGCATATGTGATCTATTCTTTAAATCATGAATAAACAACAAGATATGTCTTTACAACCTCTATATGTTATTAAGTCTATAGGATTACCAGAGGATGGTTCTTGTATGGTATCTAACTAACTTGCAGGAAAAACACACTCATGCCAAAGCTCAAGTCTATTCAAAACATCTTCTCCAAGCAATTTGTCAGAATCATCAAGGCTTTCTCAGTTAAAGGTAAAGTAGGTATAAATTCTGAACTTCTGATAATTTTACTTCACACACACACACAAACCAGATTGTTGTATTGAGTTCCAGTATCAACCCAATCCTATATATTTTTTTCTGTTAGTTGAATGTATTAGAAGATAGTGAGTGTCAATGTTGCTGATTTAGAAAATTGTATTAAGTGATAGTCTATGTTTAGTAGAAATGTTTAAACTAGAATATATTAGGTATTCATATCTATAAACTTCAAATATTGATTGATTCTCATATGTAATAGACATTGACTGTGATAGTAATGAATTGTGTAATACTCGGAATTGTGGAATTTGCTAAGATGGCCTGTATTATGGTAATCAAATCTATGCAAAATCCTAATCACTACTTTCATCTCTCAGTTGGTTAAACTTATGCTCGTCTGTATTCAAGTAAATTTTGATGTAAAAATGAATCTCCAGACTGAATTTTTGCTGGGAACACATTTTCAAACTTAAAACGAAATAAGAAATAAGATGTAGTAATTGTAAAACTTTACTGACAATAAGTGTTTAAAGATTTAGTCATTCAAAAGTCAGAAATTTAGTCTACAATCTCTTGTCAGTTGTAACGACCGAGGAATTACGCTTGTATTATATTCTTAATATAGATAATTTTTGTGTATTATTATGTGATTAAGTGTGTTGAGTCATAAAACACTAATTGTTATGTGTTACGTGTTGTTTGTTTTGGTCGGAATGTGTTTCGGGTATTTATTGAGTGTTTTATTATAAGTTATATGCTTTATATCAAAATCCGTACAGCTCAAACATTGTTTTAAAATCCCATATTTCAAAGAAAATCATTGGCCCTATTTTGCCAAGTATGGCCTATACCACATCGATATTCTGAACATCTAGACGTTTTACAAATTTACCTCTTTCGCGAAAAATGACTTTTACGGACCCCTTCGGGTGTAAAAAACGCCACAAAAAAATACATTTTTATTTTTATATGATCATGAAATAATTAAACATCATTTTCTTTGCATTTTTGTAATAATCACAATTTTTGGGAATTTTTGGCATATATTTTGTATTTATTGGATATTTAAATATTCATAATTAATACCCAAAAATTATAAAAATTGGGGCCAAATAATTTTATTAGATGTGTAATTAGGCCCTTAATTTTATTTAGGGGTATTATTTTGGTAAATATAAATAGTTGATTTCTTGTTAATTATTAGTTAATTAATCATAAAAATCAGAAAATTCAAGAACAATCCCCAATTCTCTGAAATTAGGGTTTATAGCAGCAAGAATCAAAGCACAAATTCGAGGTGATTCCGGCATCCAAATCGATCATATTCAGTACCAACAAGGTGAGTCAAGCAAGAGACAGAAGGCAGTGAATCATACGAGGTGAAGTACGCACCAGGCAAGTTTTTCCCCTATTCTAAGTTCAGAATAGTGAAATGTATCCAACTTTATATATCAATTACACCTTGATAATTCTTGTTCACATATAATGATACACAATTATTGATCCTTGTTTATATTTCATTTCGATTCTTAATTTCTCCCAATTTATTGAATCCCCTATTCATATTCCAATACTTTTACCCTTGTTACATATACTCTGATATATCCTGATGTTGGGATACATCGAAAGCATACCGATTGTTCCGGATGCTAAGCTATGGACTGGATGATTACGATGTACCAGACCCTTGATTATTAGGCCATAGTTGCCTAGGTACCCCTTATGTTGGTTGGGTCTATTCAGTTGGATATAGATCTGCACTGTATCCTGACTGATCAGCAGGTTATAGTGCATATATTGGTTCTTGTTTCCAGTCTCGTTCATTTGGCACTCGCCAATAATGGCAATTTACTATTCTTTACAAAAACAGATGGTTGTTCAAACCAGCAGATTACCGGTTCATTTATTCTTCTCTATTTACTCTATATATATTGTTGCAGGCTTGTTGAGCAATTTTGGCTCACCCTCTTTTATTGTTATTCACCTTGTTTTTTCAGTTAAGGTTGAGAATGAAACTCATCAGAAGCCGAATAGTCAAGAATCGAGTCAAGCATCGGGACCCTCTAATACCAAGGGTGTTTGTCCCTATCCCAGAAGAGAGCTTTGAGTTGTCAGAGCAGGTGTAGCAGGATAAGTAATAGTTGTAGTTTGAATAAAAGATGTTTAGTTTAAAAATATGAATAGAATAATGTTTTGTAATAAAGAGAGTTCTTGAGACGGTTTATTTAGAATGGGTTATAATAAAGTTGGTTTGTCGTTCTTGAAAAGATCCTGAGTAGTAGTAGTTCGGAGCAATTATTTTATTTATATTATGCTTGTACATGTTTAGTGAGTAGTTAGTTTTAATAATGCCCCAAATCTATACCCCGGATTTGGAGGGTGTTATAGTTGGTATCAGAGCTTAGGTTTTGGCCCTTGAAAACAAGAACATTAGAGTTAAGATAAGATAGGAAGATCACATAGGATAGGAGTAATGGTATTATTGTTGTTTGTTTATTAGATTAGGTGTTTGTGAGTTCTAGGAATGTGATTTGATCTTTTCTTGTGTTATGGTTATTCTATTAGATGGCTTCCTCAGCATCGTCTTCCGAGTGGACAGCCTCAGGACCAGCGGTACCCCCAGCATCAGTTCAGGTGTTTCCACCATTACCACCACCTCCACCTTTGCCACAGGGACCAGTGCCAGATCATCTACCAGCACCTGAGGTACCGGATTTCATTGATTACCTTCCCTACTTTGAGCCAGAGATACCTGAGCTCCCTCCATTAGAGTTTCCAATATTTGATGTTTCTGATATAGACAATTTGCCTTTGGGGGAGGATTTGGATCCGCAGGTTCCAGTAGAGCAACCTCAGATTCCACAGCCGCAGCTACATCCAGAGCCATCGATGTATGCACCACCAGACCAGCCTGTACTATATCCAGCACCATTGGCTATCTATGCCCCTGTGCCTGGGATATATTAGTTCCCTCAGCATGAGTTTATGGACGAGATTGTTGACCAGCCAGTGCCATTGCCTACTCGAGGTTCTCACATAGATCTTCGCGAGCCCCATATGGTATCTTATCAGCAGTATCAGAGTGAGAGAGAGGAGAGGCAGATATGGCAGGATCAGTGCCTAGAGATACTTGGATTATTTGAGACTCAGGAGCATGGACCAGTTAGAGCACTCCAGCCAGATTATATATTGAGGGAGAGACTCCATCGGATACATAGGGCAGGGTCCCAGGAGATTGCCGACTTGAGACGAGAGGAGATTCGCACCGATTACCGCAAAGCGATGAGACTAACTGAGGCCGTGCTAGAGGCGCTACAGCAGGAGTTAGGTCGAGTGTCGCCTGAATTCTGATTCTAGCTGACAGTAGGATGTTGTATCATGTGTATTATATGTAGATAGATGCATCATAGTATAGTATGACTGGTTTGTATGTGTGTAGCCGTTAGTTTTGACTGATAGTAATAGCAGTATGACTAATCTGATGTAGACTCTTTTTGTATCAAGCACTGACACCTGCAGCTGGTGTCATATCTATATATATAAAATAAACATTTCCATGTTTTCTTTTATTTTCCAGTCTTTCAAGCATTTACATTAATTTTACTGTTTTACTGTTGTATATTTTAAAATGTTGTTTTCATTTACAACCATGTTGTACTATTTATTTTTCCAAAATTTTCAATTATTTCTAAACGATTTATTTAAACATTAAACTGTTTTTAATTACTTATTTTAGATATTTTGTAAACCGTTTTCTTTTCCATTATCAAATGTTTAAATTTTGTTTTAATACCATATAAAATTATTTCTTCATGCATATCACCTGTTTAATAAACTGTTATTAAAAGAACCAATTGTTTTATTATCAGAACTATGGCACCAAAAAGAAAAACAAGAACCGAGTCGTCTAATGGCAATACCGAGGGTGAAAACAATAATAATTCCAAGGACCAGATGTTTCACCTTATGCAATAACAGATGATGATGATAAAGCAGCAGATGCAGCAACAACAGTAGCAATTTCAACAACAAATGTTACAACAGGCAGTTAGACCAGAACAACAAGCACCACCAGCAGCACCGATAGTTACTTTCAAACAATTCCAGTCGGTGAAGCCTCCAAAATTCGAAGGTTCCGCAGATCCTACTAAGGAAAGAGCTTGGTTAAAAGAAATGGAGAAGGCCTTTGCATTGGTAAAACTTGAAGAAGATCAGAAAACGGATTTTGCTAGTTACTTTTTGAAGGGAGAGGCAAATTACTAGTGGGGATCTAAGAAAGCACTGGAAGGTGAAGGGTCAGTGAATTGGGATAGATTTACCGATCTTTTTCTGGAGAAGTATTTTCCTCGTTACATGAAAAATCAAATGGAGATCAAGTTCTTGGAGTTGAAGCAGGGTAATTTGTCGGTCACGGATTATGAAGCCAAGTTCACTGAATTGGCCAGATTTGTTCCTGAGCAGGCAGATACTGATGAAAAGCGAGCGGAGAGGTTTCAGCAGGGATTGAAGACATGGATCTCTAGCCGAGTAGCAGTGTTTGAGCTGACAACTCATACAGCCGTAGCTCAGAAGGCCATGATTATCGAGGGAGAAAGTGAAGCGTCTCAAAAGGAAAAGGGACCAGGAAGTTTTCAGAACCACTCCAATAGAAGGCCAGGATTTCAAGCCCGGGGAAATGTGAATTTCAGAAGAACAGAGCAGGGCAACCAGAGGACGGGTAACCGACTCCCAGCCCCAAATCAACAGAGACTTATCCGACCACATATACCTGATTGCAGAATATGTGGGAAGAAGCATACTGGGATTTGTAACTAGCCAAACATCACGCGTTTCAAGTGCAAGCAGAAGGGAAACTACTCTGGAGAATGTCCAATAGGGAAGGCAGAATTCACTTGTTTCCAATACGGAAGAAAAGGACACATCGCCAAGGACTTTAGAGGAGCAGCAATAGCCGCCAGTATTCCAAGGGTTTTAGCATTACCTCCGCCACCACAACAGAATCAGCCCAGGGTAAGGACTTTTAACATGTCAATGAAAGAAGTTATGCAGAGTCCAAATGTTGTTGCAAGTACGCTTCCTGTGAATTCTGTAAATGCCCAAGTACTGATTGATTCTGGAGCTACGAGGTCTTTTATTTCTGAAGAATTTATTCCTAAGCTATATTGTGAGATCCAACGTTTAGATGAGACATTAATTATAAAGTTAGCAAACGATGATCAGATTATGGTAGATCGAGTGTGTCTAGATTGTGATATTGAAATAATGGGACATCATTTCTCAGTTGACTTGATACCTTTCAAGTTAGGAGAATTTGATGTTATTTTAGGAATGGATTGGTTAGCCTGTAATAATGCACAGATCGATTACGCAAATAAGAAGGTGAATCTACAAACGGAGGAAAATGCAACAATAACGTTTACAGGCAAAAAGCAGAAGCAGGGATTCTTAACGATGATGCAAACGAGGCGATTATTATGTCAAGGATGTCAAGCTTATTTAGCCTATGTATTGGATACGGAAAAAGAAAGTCCGAAGATTGAAGATATTCCTGTAGTTTGTGAGTTTCTCGATATTTTTCCAGATGAACTTCCAGGACTGCCTCGGGATCGAGAAATCGAGTTTACTATCGATTTGACACCAGGAACCGAACCAATTTCAAAAGCTCCGTATCGAATGGCATCTGTTAAAATGAAAAAGTTAGCAAAGCAATTACAGGATCTTCTCGACAAAGGAATTATAAGGCCCAGTGTATCCCCATGGGGTGCAGCAGTGTTGTTTGTGAAGAAGAAGGAAGGTAGCATGTGACTATGTATCGATTACCGTGAGTTGAACAAGTTAACTATTAAGAACAAATACCCTTTGCCCCGAATCGACGACTTATTTGATCAACTGAAAGGCGCAACATGGTTTTCGAAAATTGATTTAAGGTCGGGTTATCACCAATTGAAGATCAAGGCGGAAGATATTCCAAAGTCTGCATTCCGAACGAGATATGGACACTACGAATTTCTTGTGATGGCGTTTGGACTAACCAATGCACCAGCAGCATTTATGGATTTGATGAACCAAGTATTCAAGAAGTACCTGGATAAGTTTATCATTGTATTTATTGATGACATCTTGATATACTCGAAGACTGAAGAAGAACAGGCAGAGCACCTGACAATGACATTGGAAACGTTGAGGAAGGAACAACTTTAAGCGAAATTTTTGAAATGCGAATTTTGGTTGAAAAAAGTGCAATTTCTAGGTCACATCATTAGTGTTGAAGGAATTTAAGTCGATCCAGCAAAGATTGAAGCTATTTTAAACTGGGAAAGACCAAAGATTCCGACGGAAGTTAGAAGTTTCTTGGGGTCAGCAGGTTATTATAGAAGATTTGTTAAAGATTTTGCAAAGATAGCCACACCATTGACCAAGTTGACCCGGAAGAATGAGAAATTTGAATGGAATGAGAAATGTGAAGAGAGTTTCCAAAAATTGAAGAATCGATTGGTAATCGCACCTGTACTTGTCTTACCTGATGATCAAGGAGACTTTTTTATTTACAGTGACGCTTCTTATCGAGGACTTGGATGTGTTTTGATGCAGCATGGCAATGTAATCGCATACGCTTCTAGACAACTAAAGCCTCATGAGCAGAAGTATCCAACACATGATCTGGAACTAGCAGCAATTGTATTCGCACTGACACTCTGGAGACACTATCTTTATGGCGAGAGGTGTAAAATCTACACGAATCATAAAAGTTTAAAGTATATTTTCATGCAAAAGGAACTCAATATGAGACAATGACGTTGGCTAGAGCTAATTAAAGATTACGATGTATCAATCAATTATCATCCATGCAAAGCAAATGTTGTAGCAGATGCATTGAGCCGAAAGGAAAGATTGAACCTGTTAACATCTTTAGAGGACTTGATCAAAGAATTTGATAAATTGGAAATTAAAGTTCGTGTTCCCGAAAGCTCCACTGAAATGATGTGTGCAATGACTTTTCAGCCAGAATTATTGGAGAAGATAAGAAGGTGTCAAGAAGAAATAATGAATCACGAAATCAAAAATTTGTCAGGAGAGGAAGTTACCAGCCAGAAAGATGACAAGGGAAATTTTTCGAGTTGCTTCGAGAATCTGGATACCTAACATACCGGAATTGAAAGTGGAAATTTTACAAGACGCTCATAGCTCAAGATATTCAATTCATCCCGGAAGCACCAAGATGTATAGAGATTTGAAGGAAAACTTTTGGTGGCCAGATATGAAGAAAGATATAGCGGAATGGGTCAGTAAGTGTTACACGTGCCAACGAGTCAAAGCTGAACATCAACGCCTGAGCGGATTACTAAAACCACTAGATATTCCAGAATGGAAATGGGAGCACTTAGCTATGGACTTCGTAGTAGGACTACCAAGGACCAGGGCAAATCACGATGTGATTTGGGTTATCATTGACAGATTAACGAAGTCAGCACATTTCCTTCCAATTAACGAAAGGTTTTCGCTTGACAAGTTAGTACATTTATATCTCAAGGAAATTATGATGCGTCATGGAGTACCTGTGTCCATTGTATCGGATCGAGATCCCCATTTTAATTCGAGATTTTGGAGACAATTCCAGGAATGTCTAGGAACCAAGATAAACATGATCACTGCTTATCATCCACAAATGGATGGTCAAAGTGAAAGGACTATTCAGAAAATTGAAGATATGTTACGTGTATATGCGATAGATTTTGAAGGCAGTTGGGACGAGCACTTACCGCTAGTGGAATTCTCTTACAACAACAGCTACCATACAAGCATCGGAATGCCACCTTATGAAGCCTTATATGGACAAAAATGCAGAGCACCTACATGTTGGGATGAAGTTGAAGAGCGCAAAATTCTCGGTCCAGGACTGATTCAGCAAACCAAGGAAAAAGTAGAACTTATTCAAAAGTGACTCAAAGCAGCACAAAATTGACAACGTAAATATGCAGATCCAACCAGAAGGGATGTGGACTATCAAGAAGGAGAGCATGTACTGCTAAAGGTATCACCATGGAAGAGATTGACTAGGTTTGGCAACAAATGCAAGCTAAAGCCTCGATATTTCGGTCCATTTAAAATTCTGAAGAGATTCAGAAAAGTTATATACGAACTAGCTTTACCACCCCATATGCAGCATATTCATAATGTATTTCATGTGTCAATGCTTAAGAAGTATAACCTTGATACAAGGAATGTAATAGAGTATGAGCCGATAGAACTTCAGGAAGATTTGTCGTATATGGAACAGCCGGTAAGAATTTTAGATAGGCAAGAGAGAATTTTAAGAAATAAGTCTGTACCCTTAGTAAGAGTTTTATGGAGGAATCCCATGGTTGAAGAATCAACATGGGAGCTTGAGAGTGATATGTTAGAAAAGTACCCTTAGTTATTTTCATAGCGTGATTCTGAGGACAGAATCCTATTAAGGGGGAGAATGTAACGACCGAGGAATTACACTTGTATTATATTCTTAATAAAGATAATTTATGTGTATTATCATGTGATTAAGTGTGTTAAGTCATAAAACCCTAATTGATATGTGCTACATGTTGTCTGTTTTGATCGGAATGTGTTTCGGGTATTTATTGAGTGTTTTATTATAAGTTATATGCTTTATATCAAAATCCATACAGCTCAAACAGTGTTTTAAAAGCCCATATTTCAAATAAAATCATTAGCCCTATTTTTCAAAGTACGGCCTATACCACATCGATTTTCTGAACATGTAGACATTTTACAAATTTACCTCTTTCGTGAAAAACGACTTTTCCGGACCCCTTCGGGTGTCAAAAACCCCACAAAAATCACATTTTTATTTTTATATGATCATGAAATTATTAAACGTCATTTTTCTTTGCATTTTTGTAATATTCAAAATTTTTGGGATATTTGAAAATTCATAATTAATACCCAAAAATTATAAAAATTGGGGCTAAATAATTTTATTATATGTGTAATTAGACCCTTAATTTTATTTAGGGATATTATTTTAGTAAATATAAATAGTTGATTTATTGTTAATTATTAGTTAATTAATCATAAAAAAATCAGAAGATTCAAGAACAATCCCCAATTCTCTGAAATTAGGGTTTATAGCAGCAAGAATCAAAGCACAAATTTGAGGTGATTCCGGAATCCAAATCGATCATATTTAGTACCAACAAGGCGAGTCAAGCAAGAGACAGAAGGCAGTGAATCATACGAGGTGAAGTACGCACCAGGCAAGTTTTTCCCCTATTCTAAGTTCAGAATAGTAAAATATATCCAACTTTCCATATCAATTACACCTTGATAATTCTTGTTCACATATACTGATACACAATTATTGATCCTTGTTTCTATTTCATTTCGATTCTTGATTTCTCCCAATTTATTGAATTTCCTATTCATATTCCAAAACTTTTACCCTTGTTAGATATACTCTGATATATCCTGGTGTTAGGATATATCGAAAGCATACCGATTGTTCCGGATGCTAAGCTATGGACTGGATGGTTACGATGCAGGTCGGGTATTAACCGAACCCTTGATTATTAGGCCATAGTTTCCTAAGTATCCCTTATGTTGGTTGGGTCTATACAGTTGGGTATAGATTCGCACTGTATTCTTATTAATCAGCAGATTATAGTGAATATGTTGGTTCTTGTTTCCAGTCTCGTTCATTTGGCACTCGCCAGTAATGGCAATTAACTATTCTTTACAGAAACATATGGTTGTTCAAACCAGCAGATTACCGGTTCATTTATTCTTCTCTTTTTACTCTCTCTCTCTCTATATATATATTTATACATATTGTTATTTCCAGTGGACTAACAATGAGATTTACAGAAGGGGGGTTGAATGTAAATCTCAAAACTTTTTCAAGTTTTGAGCAGTTTCTAAGGCTAAGTGATTTTGAGAACAAGTGTGTGAATTGCTTGAAGCTAATATAGACAGATATATATTCAAACACAAATGTAAAGAACACAAAGAACTTAAAAACTTTTCTGGTGGATTTGTTGTTCCACCAGAGATGTGTTATTTCAGAAAATCTGTGATTCAAAGAATTAAATCACAGCTGCTTCCTAGTACAAACTAGATGATTTTCTCTCTGGATATTTCTAAACAGCTCAGGAAAATTCTTATCTAATTACTAGCTGCTACTTGGTTTATATATCACCAAGTTTACAAGTGAAGACAAAACTGTAAAATACAATTAAAAAGATTCTTCACATGTTTCTTCTTCATTTCTCTATCAAATGCAATTTAGGCTTGGCTGTAGATCTTTGAATACTTCCTTGTTTGTATCATAATGGAAATGCTGCATTTTCTTGATTCCTCCTAGAGGCTTCCACATTCCAGTTTGTCTCTGTCAACCCATGTGCCTCTGTCAGCTTGTGAATTATCACTATCAACTGCTGATGAACTAAGCATCCGTTGAAGCTTTCATCCGTTGATGCCTTATCCGTTGAGGCTTTATCCGTTGAAGCTTTATCCGTTGATGCATTATCATTTGAAGTCTTTATCCGTTGAAGCACTTATCCGTTGATGGATATTATCCGTTGAAGCATTAGAGACATCCGTTGAGCTTTGTTTCTTATCCGTTGAAGGTCTTCAATATCCGTTGATACTTCTTCACTTATACAAAATTACAAGGCATGAAATATTTACAATTAGCCCTCCTATTTGCATATCCATTAGTAGTCAACATGACTGATAATTTCCTACAACATCTAAGAATTACAACTTGAATCCAAAGAATGAAATGTGCTACAATACTAAACTTATTACTAAGTAAAGCTACTCCTTCAACGGATAGCTAAGATGGTCTTATCCGTTGAGGCTACAAACACTAGATTTCTACTTAAGTGTTTTGTTTAACTTATCATCAAACTAATACACATATTCCTAACAATCTCCCCCTATTTATGTCTACTAGAACTGCAGGCATAAATTTGGGTTTAGCTTGATGATAACAAAACACTTGACAAATATATAAACTGTAATAAAGCAAAAATTCAAAAGTGCTACAAAAATGTGTATGCTGAGATGGAATTGAAGAGTTACATTGTTTCCAAGGGTGCTCCTTTAGCCTGAGCAGATTAGTTTCTTTTCCTTTGATTCCTTATTTTCTTTCCTAGCCTCCTGTCATTCTCCTCTATTTGAAGTTAAAGTTGTCTGTAGAATTCAGCTTCATCTTCTTCATTGATGTCTAACTTAGATTGCATATCCTTGAGAGTTTCATTACTGGCAATCTTGAGCTGATCTTCAATTCTGAAAAATCTTCTGACTCCTTTGTTGTCTCTGAACTCCATCAACCAATGAGGTGATTTGTGAATTGTAATTCCTCTTTCTTGAATGAGTAATGTTCTAGGCAAAGCATTGGGCTCCCTCCAAGTTTTCCTTATGTTGGCAATCTTGTTTAGAATCTCAGTCTTGGCAGTCCTGGTAAAGCCAGAATCCCTTTGTATGGCTGAGTAGACTCTAATCAAGGTAGAGTAGCCTTCATTCAGAATTCTGTAAAGAGGCCAGGTTCTTTCCCCATCTCCTTTGTATTTGAACACTAGTCTTTCTGGTAGCTGTCTGTAGGCAGCTATTCCCCTTACTTCCTCCAGCTCATCCAGAAAGAGTTCAATGTCTGAAAATTCTTTTATGTCACAGATGTGAATATAATCATCCTTAGAGGCTTAAGGCTTAGGCTTAGGCTTCTGTGTGAATTTGATTGAGGCTTTAGAGGGTATTGATTTGATTCTTCTTTTCTGCTTCTTTGATGGTGGAGAAGAGGTTAGGAAGGTGGGCAATTTGATGGTGTCCCAATCAATTGGTTCCTCCTTGGGAATGATTGTTTCACCATGAATGTTCATAAAGGGGTCAGGCACAATGGGTTCAGGAATAAAGGGTAGTGGTTTGGATATTGATTGGGTTTCTTCAGTCTCATCTACCATCTTTCTCTTTGTATTGACCTTCTTTCTGTTCCCTTTTTGCCATTTTCTCTTCCCTTACTTCTTTCCTCCATATTAGTATCAACCATGTCCCCCATAGCTTCATCTTCACTTTTGTCTTCAATTTCTTTATGTTCTTCAGCCTGACTTGACTTTAGCTATTTTTCAAGCTTTGCTTGTGCTCTTTTGTCAGCCTTTAGCTGTTTGGCTTCTTCCTTCAACCTTCTGGTTTCTTCCCTCTTGGCTATTGAGAATTTGGGATGTCCTTGCATCACACATATGCTCTTTCCCTCTCTGAAGATAATAGCTATATTCCTCCTTACAGCCACATCCATGGTCTCTTTGAGTTTTGAGATACTTCTACCCAAAAGCTTGTCCTCATCAGCCTTTGGAAGAGGAAAATCCACTTCTTTCAGAGGATTCTTTGTAGAGTCCTTATTGGATCTGTTGTTGGGCTTGAGAACCATAGGTTTCAGATCCTTGGAAGAAGTCTCTCCAACCTTATTCCTCCCTACTGGCTTGAGCTCCATAATAATTGATTCCACTTTTCTGCTATGCTTCACAGATTGTGATTGAGAAGTTGTAGAACCAAATATTTGTTGCATCTTTTCATCAATCTTCTTCCTTTGCTCTTTGACTTGCAATTCAGCTGCTGCTATCTGGATTACATCAATTCCATCAAGCTTTCCTTTGATTTGAATAATTGGAGAAGTGGTGATGGCAGGAACTAGCATTTGAGAAATTTGAACTGTTGTTGATGGCTCTCCTTCCCTTTCCCCTTTATTCTCCCCCTTTTTGTTATCATCAAGGGTAGGGGTCAAGCCTTGTTCATTTGCCAGCTGCATGAGTAGATTTGTTTGAGTTTGTTGATTCTGAAGAATGGTGACCATAGAGTCTTCAATGATCTGAACTCTAGTTTCCAATCTGGCCAGTCTCTTGTCAGCATCAGTTTCTTTCCTCAGTCTCCCCAACAAATCTTGCATAGTACCATAAGGTATGACTGAATCCAACTTCTCAGCATTGGAGGATTTTAGATCAGCAATATCCTTCTTGAGCTCATCCACACTTAGATTCTGTTTGAAGTACTGCAACTGCAGGAGATGCAGAGATTCCAGATGAGCTTGAAGAATTGCCTTGGTACCAGCATCTGTAGTCTCCTGAAGGGCCTTTTGAATTGTCATGACTTGTCTGACCAAAGTGACACCAAACTTTCCTGGTGTTGATGCTTTTGCCCATGCCCATTCAGGAAGATCTGGAACAGAACTTGGGCCTGCTACTCCCCCTAAGTTCATGCTCTCATCCAAAGAATCAGAGTCATTATCATTAGAATTTACTCCAAATTCTTCAGATGGCTCACCAGCTTGAGAAGGCAGCTTGTTAACAGCAGCTTTGTCTCTGAAAAGAGATTCTGAAGTGTGTACAATATTTAATGTCTGTTCTGCCTCCACATTGCCCTGAGCAGCCAATAATTGATAGGTTGCAACAGGATGAGTAAAAGTGTCAGCATCCAAGGAAATGTTATCAATTTCAGCTTTGTAATATTGCTGAAATTGTCTTTCCTTTTCTGCATCATCCACTTTCATTGACTCACTAGCAATGGCTGGATCCACCCTTATAGCTTCTGTACCTGCCTTTCTCTCTTTTCTCTATTTTCTTGCATCAGGGGCTCCCCCTGGCTCACACACACCCTCACAGCCTCACCCTCACCTTCTAAGGTGGCACTCCCCTCACTCACTTTTGCCATGCTGGAAGAAATAGCATGCATATGGTGACTCTCAACCTCTCCTTTTACCTGGGAGCAACCCAGCCTCTCACTCAAAAGATCACTCCCTTCCCTCAAACCTAAAAGTGATTGTACAGTAGCCAAGTCCTCTACAGTTGGAATTGTTTCTGTTATGTGTGTAGAGACCATCAACGGATAGGGATTATCTGTTGAAGTGGAAACTGATGGTATCAACGGATAACTGCTGTTAAGCTTATCTGTTGAAGAACAACCACTTGTCAACGGATGAGAGATATCCGTTGAAGAAGGAAAAGATGTAGATATAGAAAGTGACATAATTGTTGAATCTGTGTGAATTGATTTTAAGTGAGGTAACACAGATTCTTCAACTACATCTAAAAGAATTGGCTGATGATCCAACAAATCATCTAAAAGATGATTATCATCAGGTTTTGAGTGGGGCTCCTCCCTGAGTTTTAATGAGGGAGAATCAAGAATTGATGTGAATATCATATCCACATCCAGAGAGGGTGATGGAGAGTTTGATGATTGGTGTGTTTCTATTATGAGAGAATGGGGTTGTGACTCCACATTTGCTGGAATCACATCAAGCTGAATTTGTGAAGGCACAGATACAGGTGGATGTATCTGTGTTGTGTGTGCCCCTTGTGTGGAAACTAGGGTCTTGGCCTTCTTCTTTCTTGAAAAGACTTTAATTGGTGAATGTGTGGCTTCAGTGTCCCTCCCTCTTTTGGTCTTTGTCCCTGGTTGGGGACTATTTTCAATAGTTGCACCTTTTGGGAGGATGCAACTAGGGATGTGTTAGACTCCTTTTGAACCACCACAGTCTTTTGAGAGACTGTGGCTTGGCTGGCTGGGGTACCACTCACCTTTCCCACCTTATCTTGGGGGTTTCTTGATGTTCACCCCTCCCCTCACCACTCACACCCTGTTCACTCCCTTCAGGGTTTATGGTAGTTGTTACAACTGTTGTCTTTTGAGAAACAACAGAGGTAGTTTTCTTTGACTTGAGTTTTGAAACTTTAGTTTTGGTGGCTTTGGTAGGAACCTGTTTGGACAAAGACACAGATTTCATGGCCACACTAGAAGGCAAAGAAATAATGGGGTTGGAAATAGTAGGAGTTATAGAGGTGTTTACCTCACTTACCTGTGGTGCATTCATGATTGGAAAATATACCAATGGCACCTGGCTGTTGAGGTTCATTCTCAAAAGGTCTGCAAGGACCCTTTTCTCTTGTGCCCAGCATTTGAGTTTATTATTCTCATTTGATATAACCAATCCTTCAGCAACATGGTTAGCCAATAACATAAAAAATCTAGCATAGTAGATGTTATGTGGTCTATTAGCTTTGTTACCTAATCTGGAACCTAATTCTAGCATGACACAGTTGCTAAAATTAAAGTACCTATCAGAAACTAGCATATAAAGCATATTAACAAGAGATGAAGTTATGGCATCAAAATTGCTAATCTTCCCAGAGAAAACCTTATTAAAGGCATCTCCAAGAAAACTCCATTCTTTCCTAAGGCCTTTCCTTCTAATGCTACCTAAACTAGCAGAATCAAAAGCATAGCCTATGGAATCTAACATAGCAGATACATCTTTATCAGTGTGTGGTGTTATGGCATTATTCTCAGGCAACTTAAAGCAAGACTGTATATCATCACAGTTAATGCAATAATCCTTACCTTTGAGAGAGAAGGCAATAGTCATATCTGTGGAGTTGAACTCTGCAGTTGTCCAAATCTCCTCAATCACCTCACAGTAGATGGTTGGGGCTTCCAGCATTGCATAGCTCAGTTTGCAGTTTTTGATGAAGTCCATCATCTTGTGATAATCAGAATGGGCTTCATTCTTTTCAACCAAGGCTACGAAATTATTCTTTTCATAAACAAATCCTGTTTGAGACATAATTTTGACTACTGGTGCCATTGTTGTGAGTAGAGGTTGCAGAGAAAAACTTGAGAATTTTGGAAGAGAAGGAGAATGAAAATTACAAGAAAGCGTAAAGTGAAAATAAGAGTTCAATGGGCTTTTATACTTTCTTGAATTAAAACGTAAATAAAATGATACTTTTAAGTAAATTACAGCCGTTCAAGAATAAATAAAACTGTAGAAATTCTAAACTACCTTTAAAACAAATACATACAACAGTGTATATCTGTATCAACGGTTAAGTAAAGAAATCAACGGCTGTGACTTACTGAAAGGAACTGATGTGACACTTCAACGGATAAGGTAAATAGTTATCCGTTGATGACCAACACTATTTTATCCGTTGAGGGATAAAATTACCAGAAATGTATTTGTCTTTCAATGGATAATGAACAACCGTTGATAGAATAATTTTGGCTTTCAACGGATAGGGAATATCCGTTGATAGGATAGGTCTTTCTTAAAGCCAACTTTGTTCTTACAGCAAATTCATTTCAGGCTTCAATGCAGATTATATAGAGGACATAAATTTATGAATAATTAAGCATACCTAGCTCACTTACTAATCTTGTGAATGTTGATTCATCAAGTGGCTTGGTAAATATGTCTGCAATCTACTTTTCACTTGGAACAAAATGAAGTTCCACTGTACCTTTCATCACATGTTCCCTAATGAAGTGGTACTTGATATCAATGTGCTTGGTTCTTGAGTGCTGCACTGGATTTTCAGTAATGGCAATGGCACTTGTGTTGTCACAGAATATTGGAATTTTGTCAACAGTCAAACCATAGTCAAATAGTTGATTCCTCATCCATAGTATTTGTGCACAGCAACTACCAGCAGCAATGTACTCAGCTTCAGCTGTTGATGTAGAAACAGAATTTTGCTTCTTGCTGAACCATGACACAAGCTTGTTCCCTGGAAATTGACAGGTGCCAGTTGTGCTTTTCCTGTCTATTTTACAGCCTGCATAATCTGCATCTGAGTAGCCAATTAGATCAAAACCAGACTCTCTAGGGTACCAAATTCCTAGATTTGGAGTCCCTTTGAGATATCTGAAGATTCTTTTAATAGCCACTAAGTGAGATTCTTTAGGGTCAGCTTGAAATCTAGCACAGAGACATGTAGAAAACATTATATCAGGTCTACTAGCAGTTAAATATAAAAGTGAGCCAACCATGCCTCTATAACTTGAAATATCCACAGACTTTTCAGCCTTTTTTAATTCAAGCTTGGTGGCAGTGGCCATGGGAGTTTTTGCAGATGAACAGTCCATTAAGTCAAACTTCTTTAAAAGATCATAAATATATTTAGTTTGACTAATGAAAATTCCATCACTAACTTGTTTAACTTGTAAACCAAGAAAATAAGTTAGCTCTCCCATCATGCTCATTTCATATTTACTTTGCATTAACTTAGCAAACTTTTTACAAAGCTTATCATCTGTAGATCCAAATATAATATCATCTACATAAATTTGAACAAGTATTTTAGAGCCATTAACATTTCTAAAGAAGAGAGTTTTGTCAACAGTACCTCTTGTGAAATGATTATCTAGAAGGAATTTTGATAAAGTCTCATACCAGGCTCTAGGTGCTTGCTTTAGTCCATAGAGTGCTTTCAACAGATAATACACATAGTCTGGAAAGTTTGGATCTTCAAATCCTGGAGGTTGGCTTACATAAACTTCCTCCTCTAATTCCCCATTTAGAAATGCACTCTTGACATCCATTTGATAGACTTTGAAATTGGCATGAGCTGCATAGGCTAGAAAGATTCTGTTGGCCTCAAGTCTGGCAACTGGAGCAAATGTTTCATCAAAATCTATTCCTTCTTGTTGAGAATAGCCTTTAGCAACCAATCTGGCTTTATTCCTTATGACAATGCCATTTTCATCCATCTTGTTTCTGAATACCCATTTTGTGTCAATAGAACTCTTGTTCTTTGGTTTGGGTACCAGCTTCCATACTTTGTTCCTTTCAAATTGGTTTAGCTCCTCTTGCATTGCTAAAATCCAATCTGGATCCAATAGAGCTTCTTCCACTCTCTTAGGTTCCTCCTGTGATAGAAAGCTACTATACAGACATTCATCTTGAGTAGCCCTTCTAGTTTGCACTTTAGATGTAGCATCACCAATGATCAGTTCAAAAGGGTGATTCTTGGTCCATTTTCTTTGAGGTGGTAGATTTGCTCTAGATGTGGTTGTCATGATGTGAGATAGAATGTTGATTGGTTGAAACTCCCCCTGAGTTGTTGATCCCTTAAAAGGAATTGGGAGCTCTATCAACTGATGAAGTGAATTGATTATCCATTGACAGACTGTGATCAACGGATGCTTCATTATGAACTTCAACGGATGATGCACTTTGTCTTTCAACGGATGCCGCATTGCTCCTTTCAACGGAAGCTGAATTATGACTTTCAACGGATGCAGCATTTTGTGCATTATCCAAAGGTAGATTCTGAATTCTTCTTGAGATGCCTTCTTCATCATTCGCATCTTCACTATCATCACAATATATCTCAATGTTGTCAAATTTGAGTCCTTCATGATGTCCCTCATCTGTTAGTCCATCAATCTTTTTATCATCAAACACAACATGCATAGATTCCATGACAATGTTGGTTCTTAGATTGTAGATCCTATAAGATTTTCCAGCAGAATGACCAACAAATATTCCTTCATCAGCCTTTGCATCAAACTTCCCTTTGTGATCAGATTGATTCCTTAAGATGTAACATTTGCAACCAAAGACATGCAGAAAGTTTAAAGTTGGTTTTCTTCTTTTGAATAATTGATAGGGAGTCATGCCTTTTGCCTGATTGATTAGAGAAATATTCTGAGTGTAACATGCACAGTTAACAGCCTCAGCCCAAAAGTAAGTTGGGAGTTTTGACTCTTCAAGCATTGTCCTTGCAGCCTCAATTAGTGATCTGTTCTTCCTTTCCACCACACCATTTTGTTGTGGAGTCCTTGGAGCTGAGGACTCATGCATGATCCCATTTTCTTCACAGAACAACTTTATGGTTGAATTCTTGAACTCAGTTCCATTGTCACTCCTAATATTCCTTACTTTGAAATCAGGATGATTATTGACTTGCTTGATATAATTGATAATGATTTCACTAGCTTCATCCTTTGATCCAAGAAAATAGACCCATGAAAACTTAGAGAAATCATCAACAATCACTAGGCAATATCTTTTCCTTGAAATTGACAATACATTGACTGGTCCAAAAAGATCCATGTGTAGCAGTTGCAATGGTTCATCAATTGCAGATTCAAGCTTCTTACTGAATGATACTTTCTTTTGCTTTCCTTTCTGACAAGCATCACACAGTCCATCCCTTGTGAATTCCACTAGAGGCATTCCTCTAACCAAGTCCTTTTGGACTAGATCATTCATTGTCTTGAAATTCAAATGAGACAGCTTCTTGTGCCATAGCCAACTTTCAACTGCACTTGCTTTGCTGAAAAGACAAGTAATGGATTCTGCATCTGTAGAGTTGAAGTCAGCTAAGTACACATTCCCTTTTCTAACTCCGGTTAGAACCACTTTATTGTCCTTTTTACTTGTGATAATACAGGCTTCAGAATTGAAGGAAACAGTATTCCCTCTGTCACATAGTTGACTGATGCTCAATAAGTTGTGTTTGAGACCATCAACCAATGCAACTTCATCAATGATGACATTTCCTTTTGAAATCAAGCCATATCCCATAGTGAATCCTTTGTTGTCATCTCCAAAGGTTATGCTAGGGCCAGCTCTCTCCTTAAACTCTGTGAGCAGGGTGAAATCTCCTGTCATGTGTCTTGAACAGCCACTGTCCAAGTACCATAGATTCCTTCTTTGTCCCTGCACACAACAAAATCAATCAAGTTGATTTTGGTACCCAAGTTTCCTTGGGTCCATCCTTGTTAGCCTTTTTCCTAGACTTCATTCCTCCTGCATCTTTTGACTTAGGTAACTTTGGGTCAACCTTGATCTCAGATGTGGTTGGTTGAAGTGTAGGGTTAGTCACAGAATCATTTAGCACATTTGATTGATAAGGCATAGATTTTGCAAACATGTTATTCTACATAGGCATATTGTATGGCATGTGAGGCATACTAAATGCAGTAAAATAAGGATTATTAATATATGGCATGTTTGCAAAATGTGCATGAGGATTCTGATGAGACATAACAGGCATAGCATGCAGAGGTGACATAGACATGTTAGGCATGGAGGGATTTGAAGGCATAGGAGCATTTTTAACAGATTTGCAATTATCAGATAGGTGATTAACACTTTTACAATGCACACAGCTTTTTCTAGGAGCATACCTATCAGGTGTGTAATTGTTATGTTTGTTAATCCCTACCTTCCCATTTCTTTTAGATTTTCTTTTAATTTCCTTCTTATCCTCAACCAACTTAAGCATATTTTTCAGCTGATCCAAAGTCATGTGTCCTATATTCACCTTACTGGCCTCTTTGGATGTGCTAGCTCCTTCTTTGACAAAGTTCTTGAGAGTAGAATCATTCTTCTTATTAAGGTTTTTATTTTTAAAATTACTTGCCTGTTTTAATTGATGAGCCTTCAACGGATGCTCCTTTTCTTCCTTCAACAGATAACTTTCATCATCCGTTGATTCCACATTCGTTGACAATCCATCAATTAATTCTAACTCCTTTTTGTTTTTCTTCCAGGCATCCTCACAGAATGATTCAATTCCCTAAACCTTGGCAATTTGAACACTAACATCCCTAGATGTTTTCCAGGCCTTGATTACCTCTTGCTCACTTTCTAACTGTTTAGAAAGAATTTCTACTTTCTTAACAGCTTCTTCTAGTTCACTCTCAACAGTCAAGCATTTAAGTTTAATCTTTTCAAGCTCAATTACCTGATTCTCTAACACAGCATTCCTATCACTTAAAAACACATTATTCTCTTTGATCCTAGTGTTTTCTTTAGCTAGTGATTTAAGGGAAACCCGCAAATGATATAATTCATTGGACATATCATTTATGGCTTCATTGCATTCATGTTTAGAAAGCTGAGAGAGATCAGTAGTAATTACCTGGTTGCTTCATGAACTAGTTTCATTTTCATCAGAATTAGCCATCAGGGCTAGGTTGACATATTCCACATCATCATCTTCATTGACCCCATCTGCTGCCCAATCATCTTGAGTGAGAAAAGCTCTTTCCTTTTGTTTGAGCAAATCAAAATACTTCTTTTTGTAATCAACTTGCTCAAATTTCTTTTTATCAGAAGTTGGCTTCCTACACTCACTTGCAAAGTGTCCACTAATGCCACAGTTGTAACATTTGAACTTTGATTTGTCCACCATGTTTTTGTTTGGCTTAGTGAATTTTGTATTTTTCCTGAACTTCATATTTACAAACCTCCTGGACATAAAAGGCCAGATGTTCATCAATATCATCAGAGTCATCCTGACTGGAATTGTCTTCATCCTCAACAACTTGCTCTTTACCCTTGCTTGATTCTAATTTGCTTGTGCCAATTTTGAGACTTGGCATTGTCTTTTCCTCATTCCTGGCTTCAACTTTTTCACTGTCAGCTACAAGTGCAACTGATCCTCCTTTTCTCTTTCCCTTTTCCAACAGCTCATCTTGCTTCATCTCAAGTTCATAAGTCTTCAAAATTCCATATAATCTTTCAAGTGTGAAGTCCTTATAATCTTGAGAATTTCTTAGAGAAACATTCATAGGCTTCCATTCCTTTGGTAGAGACCTTAGAAATTTTAAATTGGAGTCCTTGACTTGGTACACTCTCCCATACAGCTTTAATCCATTCAATAGTTTCTGAAATCTGTTGAAGGTGTCATTCAATGATTCTCCTTCTTCAAAGTGAAAATATTCATACTGTTGAATGAGAAGCTGCATTTTGTTTTCTCTAACTTGCTCAGTGCCTTCACAGATAAGCTGCACAGTATCCCAAATTTCCTTAGCAGTTTAGCTGTTGATGACATTGTCAAACATATCTTGATCCAGGCCATTAAACAGAATGTTCATGGCTTTCTTGTCCTTGTGGACCTCTTCAATATCTTCAACAGTCCATTCTGCCTTTGGCTTGGGAATAGACTATCCAACAGCAACTGTAGCAGTAGCAGCTGTGGCCACTTTGTGTGGGATGTGAGGACCATTTTCAATGCAGTTGATGTAGCTTTCATCTTGAGAGAGAAGATGTAAATGCATCTTCACTTTCCAGTGATGATAGTTATCTCTTTCCAGGATTGGAATCTTTACACCAATATCCTTCTTACTCATGATGTTAGCAGAATAGATCTTTAAACTCTTTGAATGTTAAGAGCTTGCTCTGATACCAATTGTTATTCCCAGTGGACTAACAATGAGATTTACAGAAGGGGGGTTGAATATAAATCTCAAAACTTTTTCAAGTTTTGAGCAGTTTCTAAGGCTAAGTGTTTTTCAGAACAAGTGTGTGAATTGCTTGAAGCTAATACAGACAGATATATATTCAAACACAAATGTAAAGAACACAAAGAACTTAAAAACTTTTCTGGTGGATTTGTTGTTCCACCAGAGATGTGTTATTTCAGAAAATCTGTGATTCAAAGAATTAAATCACAGCTGCTTCCTAGTACAAACTAGATGATTTTCTCTCTGGATATTTCTAAACAGCTCAGGAAAATTCTTATCTAATTACTAGCTGCTACTTGGTTTATATATCACCAAGTTTACAAGTGAAGACAAAATTGTAAAATATAATTAAAAAGATTTTTCACATGTTTCTTCTTCATTTCTCTATCAAATGCAATTTAGGCTTGGCTGTAGATCTTTGAATACTTCCTTGTTTGTATCAGAATGGAAATGCTGCATTTTCTTGATTCCTCCTAGAGGCTTCCACATTCCAGTTTGTCTCTGTCAACCCATGTGCCTCTGTCAGCTTGTGAATTGTCACTATCAACTGCTAATGAACTAAGCATCCGTTGAAGCTTTCATTCGTTGATGCCTTATCCGTTGAGGCTTTATCCGTTGAAGCTTTATCTGTTGATGCATTATCAGTTGAAGTCTTTATCCGTTGAAGCACTTATCCATAGATGGATATTATCCGTTGAAGAATTAGAGACATCCGTTGAAGCTTTGTTTCTTATCCGTTGAAGGTCTTCAATATCCGTTGATACTTCTTCACTTATACAAAATTACAAGGCATGAAATATTTACAATTAGCCCTCCTATTTGCATATCCATTAGTAGTCAACATGACTGATAATTTCCTACAACATCTAAGAATTACAACTTGAATCCAGAGAATGAAATGTGCTACAATACTAAACTTATTGCTAAGTAAAGCTACTCCTTCAACGGATAGCCAAGATGGTCTTATCCGTTGAGGCTACAAACACTAGATTTCTACTTAAGTGTTTTGTTTAACTTATCATCAAACTAATACACATATTCCTAACATATATATATATATTGTTGCAGGCTTGTTGAGAAATTTTGGCTCACCCCCTTTTATTGTTATTCACCTTGTTTTTCAGTTAAGGTTGAGAATGAAACCCATCAGAACCCGAGTAGTCAAGAAGCGGGACCCTCTAATACCAAGGGTGTTTGTCCCTATCCCAGAAGAGAGCTTTGAGTTGCCAGAGCAGGTGTAGAAGGATAAGTAATAGTTGTAGTTTGAATAAAAGATGTTTTGTTTAAAAATGTGAATAGAATAATATTTTGTAATAAAGAGAGTTCTTGAGACAGTTTGTTTAGAATGGGTTATAATAAAGTTGGTTTGTCATTCTTGTTTTCAATCCTTAACCTTGAAAAGATCCTGAGTAGTAGTAGTTCGGGGTAATTATTTTATTTATATTATGCTTGTACAGGTTTAGTGAGTAGTCAGTGTTGATAATGCTCCAAATCTATACCCCGGATTTGGAGGGTGTTATATTAGTTTTTTATCAAATATAAGGTTATCAATTATGAATACATGTTTTTGATCATTAAATAAGAGTTTATCAAATTTCGAATACATCTGATTTAATCAAATTCTGAATACATATGAGTTTATCAAATCTGAATACATAATTTTTATTCTATGCATGCCTAATTCATTTCCCTCCTTTCAGTTTATCTTGCTAAAATTATTTACACTATGCTAAAACTTTGATTATAAATCTTTTTGGCATATACCAAACAAAAGGGGAAGAGAATCATAATTTTAAATTTACCAACAAGAGAGACAAAAGGGAAGAGAATCCTAATTCTATGATTTTTTCTAGCTAAAGGGATCTATTTATGCTTCTATCTTCTTGTTATATCTAACTAACCATTTTGCAGGATTTTAAGAAAGGAGCTTAAACCTTTTAAGTATTTAAATGTTTATGTGCAAAATAGGTTTTCAAAACTCATGCATACACCAAGGGGAAGCACACACTTGCAAAAATTAAATTTAATGTTTGTTTGGTAAATACCAAAAAGGGGAAGATTGAAAGGATATCTTCGATATGTTATTTATTTTGGTATTTGCACGACTAAACATAAAACTTAATTACACGTAGATCCTCTCCATTAGGACATTAATTTAATTGATCCAAATCAAAGTCAAAAAGTCAACTAGCAAAATCATTTCTTTCAAAACATATTTATATCACATATATATAAATATAAAAGAGATATTCTAGTTTTCCAAAATATCAAAATTATATATATGATGGAATAAATCTCTAAGGAAATATGATCAAAGAAGAAATATCAAGATATGACATTTTTTTAGATATGTGTTGCAACAGGAATATGGCAACAAACTCGAATAAGGAATATATCAGAAATATTATTTAGAAGTCTCGTGCTATATTAAAAATATTTCACTCTTCACTCAAAAATATATTCTCACATCAATAAAAAAGAGTTTTATTCAAAATTTATTAATATTCATGGTTGGAATATTGATATCTAGGTCTACAACTCATCTCATGTATACTTACAGTAATTTTCTCCCGTTTCGTAAAATCAGCATTTCTCGGAGAAAATTATTCAAAAATACTCAAAAATTATTTTCTACCATCCAAATATATTTTATAATAGGAAATATATTTTAAGTATTTATTCAAGTCAAAACTTTGGTCAAAAGATCCATCTCCTTCATTTCAAAACCAATGGTATTTTTACTCAGAAGAAAAGGCTGACAGAATTATTTTAAATCTAGATAAAATACTTCAACTGACTAGAATGACTTGAAATTTGGTATTTAAATGGTATTTTATATGTATGGTAAAACTTTTGTAATATTTAGATAATTTTTTTCTAGGCACAATTTTTGAGGTAGTTAGTCCCACAGTTGACCACGTTTGACCTAGTTATCATTGACCATTGTTGACCAAAATTTGCAGGACTTCATTTTATATTATTTAAATAATTATCATATTTTTTATGATATTTATTTAGTAGTTTTGAGGTGGTCATAATTAATGATATTTAATCCTTAATTAAGTGATTAAAAATGATTAAAAGAAAAGGAAAATACATTATAAATAAAATAAATCAGCTGAGTTTTTGGTCCCATAAAATTGTTTGTCTTATATGTCTATGTCAAAGAAATACAACCTACTTGTCATGCCATCAATCCCTGTGAAATGCAACATCCATCATCCATTTTTCTCAAATCTCCACCATTCAATCCACCCAACTTCTCCTATAAATAAACCTCCATCCCCAACCCATTTTCTTTAAGCTAAAGAGCCACAAAGTTGCTGGGATTTTTTCAAGAAGTGCCTCTCTTCATCTCTTTCAAATTCTATACACACACTTCTTCTCAAAAACCTTTTCTCTCTTCTATATACTTACATATATACAAGGTTTTTGAAACCCAAGTTTAGCTTCACCCAACCAAGCTTTATCCCACTAAGTGAGCTCATCCACTACCACTTCCCGGCCTCCCGAAGGGCTGCCCAAGTTCGACAAAAGTGCCAAAATCCGGCCAAGGGAAAAGAGAACTAAGATTCGAACTCGGAATTCGAATAAGTACTTGATCTTCCTAAAAATTATTTCATCAAGAAGATCTATAAAGATAAGTACTTAATCTCCAAGGGTGGGATTTTATTTGACACAAGTTCACGAGTTAGCCAATTATTTTAACACTCTTTAATTGGATCTTGGATAACAAATATTCGTGCACATAAAATTATTACGAAGCATAGTTTAATCCCTTCTAACATCTTTAGTGTTCCGGGGGATTATAACTCGATCTATAAATACTTCATAATTTGTCAAATATCAAAACGGATTAAGTTCACGAGTTAGCCAATTACTTTCACGTTATTTAATTGGATCTTGGCAAAAAAATATCGTGCACATAAAATATTACGAAGCATAGTTTTAATCCCTTCTAACATCTTTAGTGTTCCGGGAGATTATAACTCGATCTATAAACACTTCGTAATCATCTGTTATTTAAAGACGAATCAAATCCATGAGTTAGCCAATTAATTTCAAGCTCTTTAATTGGATCTTGGCTAACACATATCGTGTATATAAACAATTACGAGACATATCGTATAAGCCCCTTCTAACATCTTTAGTGTTATGTGGGTTCTTATTCGATATATATAAACTACTCGTAATTATTCGTCTAAACTTCAAAAGCACGATCTTACGCCAATTACTTGCACTTCTCTTATTTGGATCTTGGATAAGACTCTTAAATATTATACAAGTGTTTGAAGTTAAAAGTATACTTTGACTACATAATTGTCAAACATTAGTATACTAAAAATTTTAATCCTGCGAGCGTAAATGATAAGTTACATTTCCGGGATTTTAACTAAAGTATTCTTCGATCTATAAATACTTAATCGAAATAAGAAGAATACTAAAGAAGTCATAAGATATAAGTGCTTTATATAAAAGACTTCTAATATTACTCCACAAATTCATATAATCTTTAAAGGAGTAATTATAAAAATACTTGGACTACTATTTATTATCTTAAGTCAAGTATTCTTATTTAGTTTTAATATTCTTATTTGAATATTATACTATCTTGTGGGCTAGTACCGTAACATACTAGTTCAAAATGAACCTTTCTCTATTGTTGTTTTGTGGATTGTATTATTAGTTTTGTAGTGAGGTGAAGTGACATGAGGTGATTTTCGTTCTAAGACCCAAGTCCTAGACGTACTAACGGAGAGTTAGTAGTCTTTGCACTGTGAAGAAGAGGAAAGATCCAAGACCGGATCACTAAGATCCAAGACCGACAAAATCTAAGGAAGCCAAGTCTATAAAAAGGTTCTACAACAACTTTGAAGAAATAGCAGGGAGTTATTGTCTAAGATAAGTTGTGTAGGTATTACATTTATTTTGAGGTGGTGACCCTTGTGTTACGCGCCAAGAAAAATACTTGTAAGGTTGTAAAGGCTTCTCCGCCTACTAAAGGAGCGAGTATATTTTAAGGGAAAATCCCGAGTCCGGGAGAGGAGCTCGGGGACTGGACGTATGGGGTGAGCGAATCTATTAGAGGTTGCGCCATCGCGAACCAGGATAAAATCTCCGTGTGATATTTTATTTCCTTGCACTTTATTTTCCACACATATAAACTGTATAACCACACGATAAAGTTTTAAAAAGGGATAAATTATTTTAAAACGCCATAATAATTTTTAAATTGGTAATTAAGCTATTCAACCCCCTTTTTAGCTTAATATAGCCCTCTTAACGGGACCTAACAGACTTAGCTATGGTTCATGAGTTAGAGGACATAGGTATGGATGCAAGGGGACCACTTATTGACACTCTACCTGATTTGGTTCATGTGTGTGATGTTGATGGTAATGTAATTGGATGATCAATGTGCTACTTGTTGTTGGATGATTATGTGTTGTGTTGTGCTTCTGTTTCTGTACTACTTTTGTTGATCTATCTTTAATATGTTTTTCTTTTGAGAACTTAGTTCTTTTTACTTTGGTCTGTAATCTTGAATTCTTATTTGACGTTGGTTGGATTTGATGGGGTGAATACACTCTTTATGCCTTGTAATCTTTAAGACAAGTGCAGAACTTTGTTCTATTTAATCAGTAAACCACACTGATTGATATGAACACTTTTGTTCCATATAATGTAATGTACATTCTGTTACTTTGGTGGTGCATACAATATCATACTTATTAATGCTTGTTTTCTCTCACATTCACTAACCAGCCTATGCAGGAACAAAATGATAGTTGGATTTAGACACTTATAATTTAATCTGACACTCATTATAATTAACTATTATTGACTTATTAAGCCTGTACATTTCTATCTTATACATATTTAAGTTAAATTGGTTATCTTTAGAAATTTGACTTGTTGATATACAATATTGAGTCTAAATACTAAATTTAGTAGTTTGCCATGATAATCCTTGTTATCCAGACCTATCTATTTGCTTCATATTATATTTAACTAAGTTGATAGCCTGGACAATAAGGATTAGGAGTCTAATGCAACTGTTTGTTAGAAATATTTGGTCTGGATATTATATTATCCAATGAACAGAATCACTGTATTTAAACTAACTATTGTGTTAGCTTGGATTTATGTACTGTCTAATACTCTGCAGTAATGAAGCACAAATTCACTTTTAAAAAAAGGAAATCAACAAGTACTCAAGGAAAGTCCCAGCGTAAGTCAGATAAGCTAAATTGCCAACTTGTAGCCCAAAGCAAATCCGCAAGAAGCTGCAAAAATAAGATTTCAGGTAAGAAAGATATGCAATTAAATTCTTATTTTTCTCCTTCCTTTCAAACCAACCCAAAGTATTTGGCTCTGCTAAGGTAAAACAGGCATAGTTTCTCTAATTTGTGTACTTAGTTGCGTATATAAGGTTGTTTAGAAGTTTGTATAATTTAGTTAAGTCTCCTTGCTATTTAGACAGTTTCAAATAGATTGTATTAGCTTGTCTAAATCTGTAAAGAGTATGCGGTGAAGAATTATAGTTTGTATGATAGAAAGCTAATAGTGTATCAACTAGAATGTATTAGTGCAAACTCATGTAAACTGCTATTTTTTGTATCTGATAAAAAGCACGGGCTTAGAATGTATTAGGTCCTTTGACATGCAATATTTGATGATACTTAAATTAGATTGTGTTAGGATAGAATAATATAACTTCAGTCGATATTCTACAAGTGTATTTAACATAACTACACCAACTTGTATGTATTTACAAGAAATCAAATAACCAGGTGTCAATTACTCAATCTTGAAAAATATGCATGCAATAAGGCCATATAAAACACACATAAATTAGAAATATTTACCATGATTTTTCAAATGAAAAGGAGTTATGTCTTTATATACACTGTCATAGTATGCTTAAACAATATCAAAAATCTACAAACTCGAATATGATAGTATCTTTTAGATCCAAACAGAAATGTTCAACACATTGTATTTCTAATATAAACTGCAAATGAAATTCATTTTCTTCAAATACTATGTGCACGTAAACGAATTTCCATGGTTAAAATGTGCAAGTGATTTGAATTAATGCATGAACCTTTCATCTTCTAAAGATCCAAATTACATTTCATCAATTCATGCTCCTAATAATTCACATATAACTTCTAGCCATCAAATGTAGTAAAACAAAAGGGGAAGAAACAATTTGAATTACATGTTTATCTAAATTACCTGAATATCATTACATGCCCCACATATAATGTTTTACCATGATAAAATTGTTACTACTTTTTGGATATCTTTCAAACAAAAGGGAAAGAGAAGTTAAAGAAATTTAGACTAATTTAGACTCCCTAATTTTTCAAATGCTTAACTTTTGCTATATAACCATTGTGTCTCTATATGTATAAAAAATCTAACAAAGTTTCTGCAGGAATTATCCTAAGAGAGGAATCAAGATAAGTCCCACAAATTGTATGTGCAAAAATATTTTTAAACTCATGCATACACCAAGGGGAAACACACACTTGAAAATTTTAAATTTTATGTTTGTTTGGCAAATACCAAAAAGGGGAAGATTGAAAAGATATCTTTGATATATTATTTATTTTGGTATTTGTATGATTAAACATAAAATTTAAACACACGTAGATCCTCTCCATTAATACATGATTTTAATTGATCCAAATCAAAGTCAAAATGGTCAAACTAGCAAAATTATTCTCAAGTATATTCATATAAAAGAGATATTCCACTATTCTGAAATATCAAAATTATATCATTATGGAATATATCTCTAAGGAAATATGATCAAAGAAGAAATATCAAGACATGATATATCTTAGATCTCAATTGCAACATCAATAAGGCAACAAACTCGAATAAGGAATATATCAGAAATACTACATAGAAGACTTGTGCAATATCAAAAAACAATTACTCTTCGCTCTAAATTATATATTTACACACAAAAAAAGAGTTTATATTCAAAGTTTATTAATATTCATGATTTAAATATAATATCCATTTTATAACTCATTATGTGACCACTTAACATAATTTTCTCTCGTTTCGTAAAATCAGCATTTCTCGAAGAAAATTATTCAAAAATACTCAAAAATATTTTCTACAATCCAAATATATTTTATATATTATGAAATATATTTTAAGTATTTATAAAAGTCAAAACTTTGGTCAAAAGATCCATCTCTTTCATTTCAAAACCTCTGGTATATTTCATCGGAAGAAAGGGCTGACAGGACAGTCTATATTTTAAATAAAATACTTCCTCTCGCTAGAATGACTTTAAATTTGGTATGGATCATTTAAATTGTATTTTATATGCATGGTAAAAATTTGTAACATTCAGATAATTTTTTTCTGAGCACAAATTTTGAGGTAGTTGGTCCCATAGTTGACCACATTTGACCTAGTTACCATTGACCAAAGTTGATAAAATATTGCAGGACATCATTTTATAATATTTAAGTAATTAACATATTTTTTATGGTATTTATTTAAGAGTTTTCAGGATGGTTATATTTAATGGTGCTTAATGCTTAAATAAGTGATTAAACATTAATTAAAAGAAAAGGAAAATATATTATTATATAAAGAAATTAGCTGAGTTTTGAATCCCATAAAGTTGTTTATCTTATATGGCTAGTGGAAAAGAAACACAAACTACTTGCCATGTCATCAATCCATGTGACATATAACATCCACCATCCAATTTTCTCAAATCTCCACCATTCAATTCACCTAACTTTTCCTATAAATAAACCCCCACCCCAACCCATTTTAACCAAGAAGTATTTGTCTTCATCTTTTTCAAATTCTAAACACATACTTCTTCTCAAAAACCTTCTCTCTCTCTTAGATATATACATATATACAAGGATTTTTATATACAAGCTTAGCTTCACCCAACCAAACGCGATGACTTTTTACGAGCGGACGGTGGACGGTGATGACTTTATTCTGAGTCCTAATTTTATAAATAAATAAATCGATTGGTATAAAATGTTTTCGAAAATAAATTGTATATTGCAGTTGTACGTAAATACTTACGAGTTTGTGGAATTGATATTGTGACGAACTTGTGGATTGTTGTGATTGTTGATGTCGATTGTTTTGACGGGTAGGCCGATAAACAAAGGAGGTGCTGCCCGAATTTTTGGAAACTTATATTCGAAAATACGGGGACATATCATGTGATTATTGGGGTTACTAGTTGAATATATATATATATATATGTACTTATATAATTATAAATAAGTATTTTGCAGAACCTGCTGATGTGTTGTAATAAAGTATCTTGTAAAATATAACTGAGAACCTATTTTCCAAAGCGACGAGTATATGTATTTTCCGAAAATGATTACCGAACTAATTTTTCGAGAACGTAAACCCTAATTGTTGAATGTGTTATAATAATGTGTGTAATTATGAGTAGGGATTTAATATCGAATGGGTAGATTGTTAGCGAGGATATGTCAAGCATACCTAGACGTCTAACGTAGGGTATTTCGACTCTGTAGGTCCTAATCGAAGGACTCAAGAATTTAAATTGAACTAAAAGTAACCTAGTAATTAGTCGACGAGCTCAACAAGGTTCCAAGCAAAAGACCTGAGAGTTGAAGTCGGATTCAAGATAGTTTACTAGTAAGGCATTAAAACCGAACTTCCAAGTCAGTCCAAGGTCAATCAGTGATAGTTGTAAAGCTCTGCAAGGCAAGTACCCCTGACCATTCTTTTATGGTCCAGTATATGTGAATAACTAATGTTTTAATTTCGTAATGGAATAGAAACATTTTAAGTTACGTATCCCCGGTAGTTATAAATCACTGTTTTCATCCTGTTTAGGGGAAAAGTAACTTCGAAAGGTACCTATCTCGAATGAAATGATTTGCGAACTAGACTTTCTATGTGTGATGTTAAAATGAATGGTTTGGAAATGAGATAGGTACAAGTGTTTTGAAAACTGGATAAAACGATCAGATATGGGATACATTGGGGCCAGGGGGCCTATTAAGGTGGCGTAAGAGGCTAATTCGGTTGTGCGCAATTTATAACCGATTAGTCCAGCAGGTCAGAGACCTAGCTAGTCTCTGAATTCCGGAACAAATAAATGGGATGGCAGTTAGAGCTGTTTGGTATTGATAGCCTGATCAGCTGTCTTCACATATCCGTACGTATCTGATTTCGGTTGTGTGGTTCCCGTGACGGAACAAGTGATTTATACAGTGAATTTGGAAATGAAAATGTCATGCTAGAATTAAACTCTGGTATTTATACATAGCACACTACTGATGTTATTATTTTACAGAGCATGTTAGTTTTGAATATCCAGTTTATGAATGTTTACCATGCTTTGCAAACGAGCTATAATCTTTATTCATATCATTGTTTTATCATAAATTGCTTATTCGTTATTCATATAATGGTACTGCTGAGCAATTGATTGCTCACCCTTGCAGAATGTTTTTTATATATATTGTAGATGCCTAGGAGATCCTTCCGCAGTAGTCAAGGCAGAGTTCCAGTTCCTTCCGTACCAAGCTCCTCTGAGGTAGTTGTGTTGGACCAAAGATGGTCTGTTGAGTTGCTGCATTAGGTTAGTTATGTCAGGATTGTTTATAATTAGTTGGGTTATAATAGTTGTAACCTAAGTCATACTTAAACCTGGCAAAGGTCTTGGTAAAGGGGTCATAGTTAGGTATTATTAATGATTTGTCTTGTAGTATGATTGTTATCATTGTTATTAGTGACGTCAACTCCTAACCCCTGGGTTGTGGCCGTCACAGTTGGTATCAGAGCTACAGGTTTGAGTCCCTGATTTAGGTTAGGAATAGAGTCAGAAGAGTGTGGGAAGGTTTATATGAAGTGGTGAGTCAGCAACTCCATCAGAGGAGCGAGTCTATGAGTTCAGTCAAGGGTTTCGGAGACGTAACCCTGACGCTTGTTGAGGATTGGCTAGAACTACCCTAGCCTAGAATACGTCTTCTTCGTATATGGATTATTAGTAATGTCCGATAGAGATTTCATGTTTTACCCTCGAGAAAACGAGTCTGATCGCGAGAGCTCAGCCTTTGAGCAGACCCTGGATGTGTGGACTGAAGAAACACACATATTATCCATAAGTATAGAATTTTCAATGTTAAGGCATGTTAATGGACCGAGCATGTGATCTCGGTAAGTTCGGACAATACGATAATAGTCGGTGGCTACTATGATAGCCAAATTCCGTGAAGTACGGGGATCAGTATTGTTGTTATATCTTAAACCTGTTACGCACTTCTTGAGATGTATTTTGTTTCCAGAGTAATTGTTTACTATCCCATAAGTTGCTTATTTTTCCTGTGGGAAAGTTAAGGACGCGAAGTAAGCAACTTAGGGCCCTGTTGATTCCATTACAAATCAAATTTTCTGCCTCCCTAATTGTGAATTTTCTATTCAATCATTGTTTCTTGTTTCGTTGATTCTGTCGGTTGATTGGGGCAAACAATGCATATGATTTGACTATTTATCTGTGTGACAAAGGGTCCGGTGGGACGCCACCGAATTATATATTGTGAACTATGCGGTACTAAGTCTGGCCATCTTATGTACTTGTATGGTTGCTCTCAGTCATACCTACATCTTCTTCACTTCCTTCCTTATTCAATTTCCTCAATTTTGAAGTCTCATATGATAATCTATGATAATGAATTTTGCGATTAGATGGTCCTCGTTACTGAAAGCAAGTAAAAGTTAATTGTTGGGAAGAATGAAAGCCCTATATTCGAATGTTATTTAAGAATAAAGGTAGCAGCGAGGGTTCAGGATCTAATGAGGGAGTTATAGCCTCGGGAACAGCGATTCAGTGGTTGATGGATCACTTGTAAGTGTTAAGAAATCATCCTTAGAGGGGTATTTGGTTGAAATTTGGACTATGATGCCTAGAAGAGTCCAGTGTTCCTTAAGTTGACCTGATTTACCAGTTGTTCTATGTAATTGGTGGTTGATATAGCCAGCCAAGTTTTGTGGTATATCAGATTAGTGATGATATGGTAATTGAGTGGTGACGGGAAGTTAGTCAGCTGCTGTTATATTGAGGAGCCATGCTACGATGTTTAGTTTCTTTGTATTTCAGTTTTCCTGTAATATTGTTGATTCTGCTACTGTTAGTGTTGCTATTGTTGCTAGTACTTTTAATCTAGATCCCTCTTATAAATGGACCCTGATATTAAGGACATGGGTATTTGATTGGGTAGCATTTTCCCGATACAGGTGCACCATTTAAACGGTGATACCTTTCGTCAAACATTTTTGTTATGTTTTGAATAAACTCATCTATATAGCTCAGGAAAATGCCACCCAACAAAGTTACCCAGTCTAAAGAGAATAGTAGTAGTTTTGCTGTGGGTCCAGTTATCAATGAAATTCTGGATTTGTTGCGCCAGCAACAATAACTATAGCAGTAGTTAATCCAACAAATTCAGCGGTAACAACATCGGCAAAGAGAGCCAAACTAAATTACTAGTTTATGATCCTTTCAGTATGTTAATCCCCAGAGTATAAGGTGAAGTGGACCCTATTATTTCCATAAATTGGCTTAAGAAAAATGGAAAAAGGTATTGACCCTCACGCAAGTAAGTGGAATCTTAAGACCGATTATGCAAACTAATTCTTGAAAAATGAAACAATTTACTGATGGAAGTCAACCAAAGTGTTAGAGAGAGAGGGCCCTGTTCCATGGGCTAGGGTTACTGAGTTGATTTTGGAAAAGTATTTTTCCTGATTGTGTGAGAGAGCAAATGGAAATTAAGTTCCTCAAATTGAAGCAAAGCGATAGAAGTGTAGTTGAGTAGGAGGCTAAGTTCACAGAGTTGGCTAGGGTTGTACCAGATTACGTACGCTCCAGAGTTCAGAAGGCAAGGAGGGTTCAACAGGGGTTGAAGCCTGAGATTCGCAGTGGAGTTGTGATATTTCAGCTCAAGACGTATCCTTCTGTAGTTCAGGTCACCTTGGTAGTTGAGATTGATCAGAAGTTAGCCGCTAGAGAAAAAGAAGATAAGAATCGAAAGATAGATGATATGGAAGGAGCATTAGGTCAAGAAGGATCTATCTAGAAGTCTCAGGAAAAGGCTGGAAGGAGTAAGAATAAAGAATCTAGAGGGAAAACTCTTTCTTTAAACAGGATTAGTAACACCTCAGTCAGCTCTAATCAAGCCAAGTCATTTAAGTCACCTATAACGGAGTGTAAGCAATGTGATAAAAGGCATGGTGGAAGGTGTAAGGAAAATACTGAATGTT
This sequence comes from Apium graveolens, assembly GCF_009905375.1. NCBI lineage: Eukaryota > Viridiplantae > Streptophyta > Magnoliopsida > Apiales > Apiaceae > Apium > Apium graveolens. The sequence goes on along the minus strand of NC_133656.1, from coordinate 72,650,758 downwards.
TCAGGGGGGGCAGAAAGGACACTACGTGTCAGAATGTAAGGTGGAAAATCCAAGAGTCACCTGTTATAACTGTGGCAAGGTGGGGCATGTTTCCAAGAACTGTAAAAGTGATTCCCAAGATAGTATGGGAGGTAGTGCATCAAAAGGTTTGACGTCCACTACAGCCAAGGGTAAGACTTATAATATGAGTAAAAGTTCAGCTGCTCAAGACCCTGATAAGGAACCAAGGCAATAATTGATTACCAGAAGAAGTAAATAGTAATATTTATGGAAGCTAATATTAGGATGAGTATCCGAGGGCATAAGCCAGAATACAAGGCGCAACTAGCGCATGTAAGGGATATTAAAAAGGAAGCACCTAAGTTATAAGAGATCCAGATAGCAAATGAAGTCCCAAAGGTTTTATCGGATGATTTACTAGGATTACGTCGAAGTATGAGATATAATCTCTCATTGGTTATTGTACAGAGTCGGGCTGGTGTCAAATGCCCCGAATCGTATGGCCCAGTAAGAATCAAGTAAGTAGTTAAGGAAATTTCAGGATTGCGGAATGAAGGAGTAATGAGATAAGGTGTATTCTGTGTTATGCATTGATGTGATTTATAGGAAAGAAGAATGGATGTATGAAGTTATGTGTGGATTATCAGAAGTTGGAAAAGTTGACGAATAGGAATAAATAACCCCTGCATAGAATTGATTATTTATATAACTCAATGAAAAGAACGTGTTGGTTCTTAAAAGTTGACCCAGAGCAAGCTTCCGTCGGTTGAAGGTTAAGTCTGGGGTAATATTAAAGGACCTATTAGAACGAGATGGGGACATTGCGAGTCTCGGGTAATGTTACTTGGATTAGCAAATTCACCAGTTGCGTTTAAAGGTTTAATGAACATAATGTATAAGGAGTACTTGGATGGTGTAATTATATTTATTGATAACATCTTCGCCATTCAAGGAGTAAGGAAGGCTAAGTTGAACATCTGAAGAGATGTGTGCGGAAGGTTGAAAAGTAGCAATTGTATACTAAGCTTCAGAAGTATGAAATTCTGGTCAAAATTAATTATGAGCCACGGTTGTTTAAGTAACTACCAACCAAGCAAGGTCCATTTAAGGACAAATGTCTTGAGTAGAAATGAAGGATTGAATGTGATTAAGATTACTGGGGAATTAATAAAAGAATTGGAATGAGTGTAAGTTGGAGTTCGAATACCTGAAGGTGATAAAAAATGAGTATCTAAGATTACTTTCCAGCCTTAACTGATTAAAATAAGTACGAGGTGTTTAAATTCTGGAATCTAAGTTAGAAGTGAGTATCATCTATCATCTTTAGACGACGGGTCAAAGTGAGAGGATGATTCAGAAGATATAAGATATGTTGAGAGTATATATGTTGGGTTTAAAAAGGAACCTGAGGTAATCACCTACCATGGATTGAGTTTTCTATGCTAATAGATATCACGCGAGTAATGGAATGCTACTTTGTGAAGCGTTGTATGGACATAGGCGTGGGTCCTCACTTTATTGAGAGAAAGTAGGAGTAGAGATATTATTAGGTCCTGAATTAATTCAGCACACCAAGGACGTAGTGGTGTTGATTTGGAAAAGAGTTGAAGCAACCCATAATAAACAAAGAAAGAAGGCGGATTTGCATCAAAGGAGTGTGGATATAGAAATAGGATCATTGGTGTTAAAAAAAGTTTCACCTTAAAAGAGATTGGCTAGGTTTGAATAGAGGGGACACGTTGAGTCCTAAATATAGTGAACCGTTCGAGGTATTGATAAATATAGGTAAAGTTGCCCATGAGTTGATGTTGCCGTCGTAGTTGCAGCATATATATAGATAATGTGTTCCATATGTCAATGTTAAGGTGATATGTATCTGATTCGAACCAAATCATTGATTGGGAACCCATGGGCTCTTATCCGAATTTATTCTGCGTAGAATGATCGATCCAAATCCTAGATCATTAAGAATGAGTCCTTAGGAATGAGTTTGTGTCTATAGTGAGTTTGGGCATAATAGTAAGCTAAGCCCTGGGAATATCAGATCGTTTATGATACTGAGAAAATCAGGTAAAGTAGTCTGTGAGCTAGCGTTGTTAACATAGTTGCAGCATACTCCCAGTATGTTTTGGCATCTTTTTGTCAAAATAGTGAATCCTCGATTTGAATCAAGATAGTGTGTACGAACTAACCTAGATTTTAGATCGCAAAAGCGAGACCTTAGGAATAAATCTACTCCTATAGTAAGTATACATTGAGGGAATCCTCGAGTAGAAGAGTCTACCGGAGAGTTGGACTCAAATATGCTTGACAAATATCCTCACTTATTGGTTAAATCATATTCTGAGGACAGAATCTTTTTAAAGGGGGAAGGATATAACGACTCGCGTATTTTTGTGTTATTTAAATGGGTAATTATGAAACTATTAAATAAATAAAATATGTGTATGGGTTCTGTCAGCTGTATGTTGTTTTATTATTAGTTATGTGTGGTTAGTGGTTTACGAGGATTACTTGTATAATTGTTGTTGAGCTATGTTGTCTCGTTATTACTTTTAAAAGTGGAATTAATGCAAATTTATTTGCATAAATATTCGAATTGTCTCTAAAATTGTTTTTATGGTTTTATAATTATAATAATTATTTTTGAGATTTTATAAAATTTGGATATCAATATTCCATCAATTATTTAGTCTTGTATGATTTTCTAATTTCATTTATTTGTAAAATCCGTATTTAATTCCAGAATTCTTTAAAAATTATAAAACTCATATTTATTTAAGTTTGGAATATTCCGAGAATTTTAAATTATTTTGGAAATTTTCGGGATTAATTTCACCCGCGTGTCATTTCGTTTAATTGTTAAAAAGCGGGTATAACGTGTACCTTAAAAATTATTTAAAATTTCGAAAATTATGTTTTTATTAACTTCGGGATATTTAAAACATTTTAAAACTATTATTGTGATTTATCAAATTATTTTAAAGGTGACTTGGTTCGATAATCCGCGAATTTTCGGAACCAATTGAACTAGCAGGACACGTGTATGTACATTTTTTACTTGGCTGATACGTGGCAATCCGGTGGAGTGTATCAATAAAATATATATATATATATATATATATATATATATATATATATATATATATATATATATATATATATATACTAAACCCCCTTTTCTTTCACTGTTGTGCTCACTGTCTCTCTCTCGATTCTCTGTTTCTCTCCTTTTGCTCTCGCGAACCCATCTTCTTCCCTGTTCTTTTGTTTCCCTCTGTTCTTCCCCGGTTTCGCTCGGTTTCTCGCCTTCCGGTGAGTTCTCCGTCCGGATTTTCAGTGATTCCTTTATTCCCTGTTTGGCTTGTTATATATACTTTTGTATATATATGTGTGTATTATGTGTGTGTGTTTAAGTGTGTGTGTATGTGTGTGTTTAAGTGTGTGTGTGTGTGTGTGTGTGTGTTTAAGCGTCGATGTGTGAGTGGTAGTGGAAGGGGGCACCGCCCCCTATGTTGCAGCCCTGTCCGTGGTTCTGTGGCGCGTTTGCGCGTGTTGATTGCTTGGTTCCTGTTCTGTTTTTTTACAGATTGTAAATTGGATTATTATAATAATTCTAATAATTTTTTGCAGGATTTTGATTAATATTTATGATATTAATTATTCACGCGGAATTATTTTTAAGGATTAATCGGTGAAGTTTTGCGTTGGAAACCCGAGAATTAATCGGGTACCCATAAAATTTTGCTGACGTCCGCGGTGACTTTTTACGAGCGGACGGTGGAAGATGATGACTTTGTTTTGAGTCCTAATTTTATAAATAAAGAAAAAAATTGGTATAAAATGTTTTCAAAAATAAATTGTATATTGGAGTTGTACGTAAATACTTACGAGGTTGTGGAATTGATATTGTGATGAACTTGTGGATTGTTGTGAGTGTTGACGTCGATTGTTTCGACGAGTATGCCGATAATAAAAGGAGGTGTTGCCCTTATTTTGGGAAACTTAAATTCAAAAATACGGGGACATATCCTGTGATTATCGGGGTTACTAGTTGAATATATATATGTACTTGTATAATTATAAATAAGTATTTTGCAGAACCTGCTGATGTGTTGAATAAAGTATCTTGTAAAATATAACTGATAACCTGTTTCCCAAAGCGACGAGTATATGTATTTTCCGAAAAATGATTACTGAACTGATTTTTCAAGAAGGTAAACCCTAATTGTTGTATGTGTTATAATAATGCGTGTAATTACGAGTCAGGATTTAATATCGAATGGGTAGATTGTTAGCGAGGATATTTCAAGCATACCTAGACGTCTGACGTAGGGTATTTCGACTCTGTAGGTCCTAGTCGAAGGACTCAAGAATTGAAATCGAACTAAAAGTAACCTAGTGATCAGTCGACGAGCTCAACAAGATTCCAAGCAAAAGATCTGAGAGTTGAAGTCGGATTCAAGATAGTCTACTAGTAAGGCGTTAAAACCGAACGTCCAAGTCAGTCTAAGGTCAATCAGTGATAGTTGTAAAGCTCTGCAAGGAAAGTAATCCTGACCATTCTTTTATGGTTCTGTATATGTGAATAGCTAATGTTTTAATCTCGTAATAGAATAGAAACATTTTAAGTTACGTATCCCTTGTAGTTATAAATCACTGTTTTTAACCTGTTTTGGGGAAAAGTAACTTCGAAAGGTACCTATCTCGAATGAAATGATTTACGAACTAGATTTTCTATGTGTGCTGTTAAAATGAATGGTTTTGGAAATGAGATAGGTACAAGTGTTTTGAAAACTGGATAAAACGATCAGATATGGGATATATTGGGGCCAGGGGGCCTATTGAGGTGGCGTAAGAGGCTAATTCGGTTGCACGCAATTTATAACCGATTAGTCCAGCAGGTCAGAGACCTAGCTAGTCTCTGAGTTCCGGAACAGGTAAATGGGATGGCAGTTAGAGCCGTCTGGTGTTGATAGCCTGATCAGCTATCTTCACATATTCGTACGTATCTGATTTGGGTTTTGTGGTTCCCGTGACAGAACAAGTGAGTTATACAGTGAATTTGGAAATGAAAATGGCATGCTAGAATCAAACTCTGGTATTTATACACAACACATTACTGATGTTATTATTTTATAGAGCATGCTAGTTTTGAATATCCAGTTTATGAATGTTTACCATATTTTCCAAATGAGCAATAATCTCTGTTTCTATCACTGTTTTATCATAAATTGCTTATTCGTTATTCATATAGTGGTGCTGCTGAGCAATTGATTGCTCACCCTTGCAGAATATTTTATATATGTATTGCAGATGGCTAGGAGATCCTTCCGCGGTAGTCAGGGCAGAGTTCCAATTCCTTCCGTACCAAGCTCCTATGAGGTAGTTGTGCTGGACCAAAGATGGTCTGTTGAGTTGCTGCGTTAGGTTAGTTATGACAGGATTGTTTGTAATTAGTTGGGTTGTAATAGTTGTAACCTAAGTCATACTTAAACCTGGAAAAGGTCTTGGTAAAGGGGTCTTAGTTAGGTATTATTAATGATTTGGCTTGTAGTATGATTGTTATCATTGTTATTTGTGGCGTCAACTCATGACCCCGGGGTTGTAGCCGTCACATCAAACATATCGACAAGTCATTTAACATGCAAAGATCAAGAGACCTCGACAAATCAAATATACCTATAGAGAACTCAGAGATATCGATAAGTGATTATACTTATCGAGATGTCACTTCTCTATAGAACAAACTCGAGATCTCGATATGCCTTTCAAATACAGAATGGAAACAAATGAAGATTCAAGATTATCAGTCAAATAATCTATCATCTAGATTGAAAAGTCTACAAAGTAGCTGAAGAGAGTACAAGATCAAGGGCAAAGATTAACTAGACAAAGGATGGTCATAGACCTAGAAGATTCTACACATATTTTCTAAGCCATAAATAGAAATAGAAAAAGGTTGCTTTAGAAAAGGGTTTAGTACATTCTAGTGCAAGTTTTGTAAACCCGTGCTGCTAGTGTATAAAGCATGCACTGGTACATAGTTTAAAAGCAACAAACAGATTCACATTTATTATATTCTCTCAAGGAAGAAGCTGAGTTCTTATATTTTTAAGAACACGGAATTTGTAGCAAGACAAACTTAATTAATACAAATTAAGTGAACTTTGAAATATTGTGTTTATTATGCTTATTATTTTAATTCTGCTACCACAATATCTCAACAGTTAAACTGCTTTGTTCACACACGATATCCAAAGAAATTTTTTTAAGGCTAAAAATCCATAAAACACATTCAACCCCCCCCCCCCCCCCGTGTTGTACTCAATAACTAACATTTACGTTCTTACCAAAACAAGAATTTCAGGGAGCATGTAACATGTCCAAGTTCTAACAAAGTGGATTTGGCTTCTAAGAATTATGTTTACAGTCTTCTTTTTCTGCATTTGTTTTTGTGGGATAGTCTTCTTTTGATATCATTTTTGATGATGTGGCTCTTGGTTGAACCTTTTTTTACTTTCATTATTTTTGTTCCTACATTGTCAAATGAGGTGTTAAGGTTGTTGAACCATGTTGATGTGGTTGATGTGTCCAAAGCTTTTAAACTGCCTCGTGAAGTTCATGAGCTAAAGATTTTGAATTTTAAATTTGAGGAAAATTCTTTTAGTTTGTTGGCCAAGGAGATGGTTGTGGATGAGAAGGCTTTTAACCTGTTAGCTAATAACTTGGGCTTGGTAACTGAGTGTGAATCTTTAAGTTCAGATGTGAAGGTATTGTGAGGTGCATTTTCTTTGAATCTTATCATGTTGATTTGCAAAACAAAGTTGGCAGTAGGAGTGGTTCTTCGAACCATCTCGAAGATGTTGGCGTATGAGTTGGTAGCCTAGGGAATGCCTCTCGGAAGCTTTTTTAATCTTTTTTTCTTCAATTTAAGTTTTTTAAGTTTAGCTTTGATTGTTAAATATATTGCTTTTGACTTCACTTGTTTCCATTTTTCCTTAACTACTTCTCTCACTTTCTTTTACTTTGTACTTTCTCTTCGTATTTTGTTTCTTTTACCGAATGAGTTGGAGAAGTTGTTGAACTGGGGTGAAGCGGTTGAAGTTGTCAATGTCCCGAAGTTTCGTTATGAGGTTCGTGGCCTTGAAGATCTTGGAGTGCCAAACAGATAATTACATTTTGCTTTTCTTTTGAAGTTCTTGATGCATTTGAGCTTGGTGCCTGTTGCCCGACCATTATTGAACCTTGTAAGATGAAAAGGTCATTTAAAGTATTGAAAGAGAAGCCTTCGGAGGTGGTGAAATGTCTGAGGCTTATCTAGAATATTTACGGATAAAGACAGGTAATGATGGAAGGGGCTCTTCAAATATTCCCTCTTCATGATTTTGTCATTTTTCTTAACTTTCTTTGAACTAGACTGTATGTTAAATGTAAGTAAGCATGGAGGCCCCGCGAACTTTACTTCCATATATAGTAGGTGAATAAGCTGGTTGAATTGTATAGGTCACTTGATGAGAACAAAAATGTAATGATCGTGTTGGCTTGATGAATTTATGAGATGATTGACTTAAGCTTTGACCTTTTTAATGCATTGAGGGTTGAACTTATTTGTACTCGTGAAGAGATTTTTCATGTACACTCGTCACATGTATAGATCTTTGAGCTCATTTTTATGCGCTTTTTGAGCATGTTAGAGAGTGAGTAGTCTTTGAGGTGCACGAGGCCTTTGTATTTGCTTGTGGAGAGGTCGCAGAATTCGTTATTCGTGACTTTTTTTGGATTCGCTCTTGGCGAGATATTTTTAGAATTGCTTTGTGCAAAAAATTTCGGAATCGCTCTTGGTGAGGTCGAATGAAGCCGAATTAAATCAGCAAAGTCTTTGTATCCGCTCTTGGCGAAGTCTCTGGATTTGCTCTTGGCGAGGTATTCCTAGACTCGCTCTAGGCGAAGTCGATGAAGCCGAATGAGTTCGGCGAGATCTTTTGGATTCGCTCTTGGCGAGGTGTTTTTAGACTTGCTCTAGGTGAACTCGATGAAGCTGAATAAAGTTATGAAAGTCTTTTGGATTTGCTCTTGGCGAGGTCAATGAAGTGGTAAATTAATTTTGGTTCACTATTCGCAATGTCAAACAAAGCTGAATAAAGTCGGCGAGGTATTTGGATCCGCTCTAGGCGATGTGTCTTTTGGCGAATTATTTGGATTCGCTCTTGGTGACGACTTCGGATTCGCTTTGGCGAGGTATTTGGATTTGCTCTTAGTGAGGACTTTGGATTCGCTTTCGCAATTTTTTTGTATTTGCTCTTGACAATGATTTTGGATTCATTTTTTGCAAGTTTTTGAATTCTCTATCAGCGAGGAATTTGGATTCTCTTTTAACGAGTTTTTTGGATTCGCTCTTGGCGAGGACTTTGGATTCGCTTTCGCGAGTTTTTTTTATTCTCTCTTGGCGATAATTTTGGATTCACTTTTCGCGAGTTTTTGGTCTTGCTATTTGCAAGGATTTTGGATTCACGCTTTCGCGAGGAGTTTTTAAGTGTAGAAAAGAACATATAATGTCTTGATGAAGTTGGAAAGATCTAATGTACATGAGGAGTGTGAGCTATTAAGCTGTTTCATGAAGTTATGAATCATCAGAACCTTTTAAGCATAACATTGCTTGAGGTAAGCGGGATCTGAGGTGTCTTTGGGATGCATGAGGTGTTTGGACTCGTACCTGGTGATGTTTTTGGATTCGCTATGCGCGAGTAATTTAAATTCGCTCTAGTTGATGTGTCTTTGATTCGCACTTGGAAAAGACTTTGAATTCACATTTGGCGATGTCTTTGGATTTGTTTTCGCGAGGCATTTTTAAATTCACTTTTGATGAGGATTTTGGATTCGCTATTGGTGAAGATTTTGGATTTTGCTTTCGCGAGGCGTTTTTGAATTCGCACTTGGCGAATATTTTGGATTCGCTTTTTGCGAGGCATTTTCGGATCGCACTTGACGAGGAATTTGGATTTATATTTGGTGATGTCTTTGGATTCTCTTTCGTGTGGCATTTTAGAATTCGTACTTGGCGAGGATTTTGGATTTACATTTGGCGATGTCTTTGGATTCGCTTTCGTGAGGCGTTTTTGGATTCTCACTTGGCGAGGATTTTGGATTCGCACTTGGAGAAGACTTTGGATTCTCTATTCGCGAGGTTGTTGGACTTCAAGAAGTATTTAAAGCATAGAACTAATTGAAGTCACAGGATACGGATTGATGAATTTGGTGAAGACTAATACTTCAAGAGGCTGGTGATGTCAACAAAGTGCGACAATTGAAATAGAAGATTGATGAAATTTATGAATGTGAAAAATGACTTAGAATGATTTGAAGTTTTTTTGGATTGAGCTCTTGTTCGTGTAGACCTTGATGCTCCCATTATGTAATTTTCCTTTTATTTTTTGTAGATTATTATGGAAGTATTATTGGCATTGAGCTTCCTTATTACATTGTTTGTGAATCCACTTTCAAGTTTAAGGCTTCTTTAGTTGTATGTTACTTCAAGCGTTGAAGGTCGTTGATCCATTGAGGTCTTCGAGGCGGTATGTATAGGGCTCTTTCAGACAAGTGAAGTGGTTCCTTTAAACTGGTTGATATGTCCGACGACTCGTGAAGTCAGCTCCATCAGACAAGTGAAGTGGTACCTTTGAACTAGTTGAGCTGTCCAAGGAGCCATGAAGTGGGCTCTTTCAGACAAGTGAAGTGATGCTTTTGAACTGGTTGAGCCATTGAGGTCCTCGAGGTGGTATGTGTCGGGCTATTTCCTAGTTTGGTACTCTGATGATAAATGTCCTTTTGACATGTTGAATTCTCTCGCGAGTCTCAAATTTTGGCGAGTCTTAAATTTCGGCATAGTTTTATGATGAGATATAAAAAAATTGATCATAGTACAGGTTCCGTGTCTTATTGGTATTCATAGTATTTGTTACTTGATTGGGATTCATGAGACTTGGTGGGTTACATTAAAGATCCGCTTTGAGGATGGTGACGATCGTTACTCTGTCATTGAGCTTCGTGAATTCACGCACCTTTTGGGGTCTGAAAAGTCAGTGCCCTTTTGGTGGGGGAATCCTTTATGCATTTAACCCCTCTGAGGTACGAGGGAACCTTTGTCTTTTATTTTAAAGAGGAGGATGATTGTTGCACCGACGTCATTTATATTTTGTCAATTCTATTGTTGTTCCAAAAATATTGTCATTGCAAAGAATGATCATAATACTTACCTGCTCCTTGAATTCAGAGATCTGTAGGTTTGTATATTGCCACAATTATAATCTCTGCTCAAATATTTCCGTAGTTGCTTGAAATTATATGGGCTCTTTTTGAAGACCATTTCAAGGAGGAAACTATGTATGGACTTAGCCGCTCATGGTGTTTGAGTAATTGATAGTTAGCTCTTCAATCATACTCGGTATATCAGCCATCTCAATTTTAAAGTGATTCATCTGGTGCTTCGCGACTTCTCAATGCCCGTAGAAACTGATTCAACCCTTGACGAGGTGGACGAAGTCTGAAGACTCAATGAAGCTACCAGACTGGTTTGTAGAAGGTACTTTGTTGGGAGATTGTTGAACCACATGTAGGTCATGAAGGGTTTTGAGCACATAAACGTAACGAAAACATTAATTAAAAACGTGAAAAATCAGAATTTTTGAAACCCACCGCAGGATCTATGCGAAAAACATATATTTAATTCGTAGATCATATTGTTTTCCTTAAAAAACTTTACAAATTGGTTGACTAATGGAGATCCAAAGCTTGTTCAATCACCACGAATCTCGCTCTCGCGATCTACGCTCTATCGGTATCCACACGAATGCTAGAATTCAAGGATTGGATGTGTAATAGCACAAACTCGTTTCTTCTAGCTCTCTCCATCTTCTCTCTTGGTGGCTAGGGTTTTAATAAAAGTCTTGCTTGCAAAATCAGCTACACAGGAGATATTAGATTGAGAGTAGAAAAACGAATTATAACTCTTAACTAATTAGGAGTTATTATTAATTCAAAATTTCGTATTTGTATTATAATTAAGTCTCACTTAATTATTTAACAAATAAATTTCATAATTAATATTAGTAAATTCAAATATCAATATATATTTAATTAATTAAGTCATACTTAACTAATATTATAAATAATTCAAATTACTTTAATATAATTTAAGTCCGATTTAAATTAAATAATCCTTCAAGCATTCTTAGTGTGTGACCCTATAGGTTATTATTACGTTGGCAATGAATTTTAAATCTAATTTAAAATCGTAAACAATGAGCGGCATGTAGTAATACATCATTGCTACCCAAGTAATAATAATTGAATCGGTGATCGATTAAACCTTTTGTGAATAATGTACAATGTAATATAATCCCTTTAACCAAATATTATAGATTAAACTAGAGGCATGTAATGTGTCATCCTCATCATAGTTTAATCCAAGTTTCCTTGATCAATGAGTAGACTATCATATCAAATCAACATTTGAGCGTGGCCACGCATTTCATAGTCTAGCTCACACAAGAGGCCAATAATATCACTCCTAAAATAGGAGGGTTAAATCTCATCTAGATCATTCATATTTCTCATACGATTCATAATATACCCAATGTCCATATTTATCATTACCCGGTCAAGGATAACTTTTAATGGAATCAATGTATATTAATTCTCGTATAGAAATATAATGACTTCGGGTCTAAGGACCATTACATCATTATCACTGTGAGAATTACTTATGACACAACAGACATGTAGAATCTCATATTGGGCCTGTCCAGCACCATGTACATATACATTTGCCTGTGTTTTTTACTTTACTATCACTATACCTATGATCAATGAGATGTGATCACCAGTCAACAAATACACCAGTCTTAATGTATTATTATTATCCCTTAATAATAATACTCGACTATGTACCTTTAGGAATATTGATACTATTCTCATAATCTCATTTCTAAGTCACGTACTTAAAGATATAGAATTGCATATCATATTCCAAGGACATTTATTAATCTAATAATTATATCACAATAAATTAAGAATTAATAAATTATAAAGAGAATAATCGATAGAACATAAACATTAATAATCCTAATGTCTTAAACTAAAACATCATAGTGTTGTCTCTAGGGCACAACCACTAACAATCTCCCACTTGTACTAGAGCCAATCACCCATGTATCTAATACCCATGGAACTAGTATGACCATCATACTTCTGCTGTGACAAAGCCTTAGTCAGTGGGTCTGCAACACTATCATTACTATGCACTTTACATTTATATCTCCTTAATCAATAATCTCATTAATAAGGTGATATTTCCTAAGGATATGCCTAAACAGTCTCCATGGCTGTTTCAAAAAAAATATCAATATATTCGGCTTCCATAGAATCATCAATGTTCTTGCTGTGAACTATTCAAGCTAACATCAATTATATTTAGACAAAACACAAAACAGAAATAAACTCGTAATCATCCTTGTCTGTCCAAAAATTAGGTTCAGAAACTAGTATCAGTGTAACCCTTTACAACCAATTCCCTATCTTCTCCATACACCAAAAATAAATCTTTAGTCCTCCTTAAGTACTTAAGAATATTCTTGAAAAATATCAAGTGACCCTCACCTGGATTAGACTGATATATGATCGTCCTGCTCAAAGTATACGAAACATCATGATAAATACATATCATTGTACACAATATAGATCCAATTGCTGATGCATCTGGAACTTTCTCAAAACGGCCCTTATCATCTAATGATTTAGGGGGCAATTATCTTTTGAGATCACTATCCCATAAGACATTGAAACATATCATTTTTGTGTCTCTTGCATCATAAAATGATGTAATACTTTATCAATGTATGTACTCCGACTAGGTCGATTAATCTTTTCAATCTATCTCTATAGATCTTGATCCCTAATATATAGGTAGCATCTCCTAAGTCTTTCACCGATAAACTATTTCTCAACCAAGTCTTAACAGCCTGTAGAGAAGGCATGCCATTCCTTATTTGTTATATTTCATCTACATATAATACTAGTAATGTCACATGGCTCCCACCAACCTTCTTGCAAACACATGGTTCATCTTCATTTTGAATAAAGCCAAACACTTTGACCATTTTATCAAAATTAATATGCATTCTCCTTGAGGCTTGCTTCAATCTATAAATAGATAGAAGCAATTACAAACTATCTTAGCAAACTTTGGATCGACTAAACCCTCAGGTTGTATCATATATACAGCCTCTTCAAGGCTCCCATATAAGAGAGCAGTTTTGACATCCATTTGCCAAATTTCATAGTCAAAGTAAGCAACTATTGCTAACAAAATCCTGATGGACTTAACCATAGTAACCGGTGAAAAAGTCTCATCATAGTCTAGATGTTACGACCGGCATTTTATGTAATATTATTTGTGAATAATATTAAGTTAAATAAAAATATATTCAATGATTGTGCGCTAGTGTGAGTAAAAATTTTTGCATTATAAATTTGCTTTGTGTAGTATATGATTTTTCAAAGCAAAAGTTTACTTAATTTCTTTATTTTTGATTTATAAGGAATATTCTAAGCCTTGGAGAAATTTTCTTTTAAAAGATATTTTGTTCACAAATTTTGAAAGTGATTTTATAAAATCTCTAAAAATCCAAGTTATTTTATGGTATAAATTTTATAATTTTTGAACTTGTGTTTTATTTTATAAAAATAAATCTTTATAAATATAATTAGCAAATTACATAGTTATCCTTGCATGCAAATTCCTTCCATACATTCCAAAAGGGCTAAAGAGTCAATAACCACCCCACTAACTCTTATTTCCTAGCCAAATACCTTCTTTACCCTTGCATGCAAATTCAACCAAGTTTAAGTGGAAGGTTAATCATGACAATTCCTAATTCCACTCACTTTTGCCAATACAAAAACCATAAGACAAGCAAAGTCATGATCATTTTACTCATCACCCACACCACACTCACTCTCTCCTCCCTCCCCTTCTCCCTCACTCTCGGCTCTCTCTCATTCTCGGGTTTTTAGACCGAGAACCCCCCCCTCCCCATTTTTCTTCATTTCTCCACCAAGCTTCTACTCTTTATACAAGTAAATGTTATCTCCCATACCATGATCATTCATATTTCAAAGAGTTTTGAGTAGAAAGTTTAAGTTTAAGGGTTGCATGTAAAGGTTTTAGTGAAACTCAAAATACAATCTTGATTCTTATGGATTTAAGGTTGTTTTTGAGAGGACTACAATGAATGGATAAGTGCCAAGTCATGAGAAGGAAAATCTTGATGATTTAATGGCCATTTCCATCCATTTCATTCGGCCATGACCATATGGGAGCCGAATGAATGGTCCTTGAAATCATTCTTGTAGTTTTGATCAATTTTTGCATGTTTATGTGATAATGACTTGAATTTGGTGGTGAAAATTTGATAAAACTCCTTGCATGCTAAGTGATCATCTAGGTATACCTTAGGCTAGGCTTGCATGTCAATTTTAAGATGGAATATATGTAGAAAATATGTTGTTTTGGTTTGAAAAACCCGAAGGCATGCATGCATGTGGAATTCTCTTAGTTTGTTGTAAGATTTTGACCATTTGGAAAAGATTTTGTTAGTGAGCCTTAATTTCAGTAGGAATAATGTGATAATATGGATTTATGCTTCTTGTTGCATGGTAATAATTTGTGGTTATCTTTTATAAAAATATATATCTTGTTGTTTCAAAAGCATAAAGGTTTATGATTTGTTAAGAGTAGTCTCTTTTATTTTGCCATAGTTGCACCATAGGTAAGGATGATCTCACCAAGGGTATTTTGAGAAAAAGGGAGTTAGTTCAGTAGAACACCAAGTATAGGTCTTGGTTTAAGTATTTAGTTGTTGATAATTGGGTTTGTCAAGTCAAAACCTTGGAAAATGAGAGTTATAGTTTCTGCAGAAAAATCAGTTTAGTACCCTGAGTTTAGAGTGAGTTTTGACCATGTCATTGATGTGCACTTTGAGGCCCAAGCCACCAGAAGTTAGTATGGGGAGTATATAATAGGTTTTAGGAGTTGGTTGGAGGTTTGCATGTCATTTGGTTAGGTGCACAAGTAGAATAACAAAATCTGTCCAGCAGGGGACAGTTTTGTTGCAACTTAGAAATAGGGAGATTTGGCCATGTCATGGGTAGGCCCTCATTAGGCCCAATTGGGCCTTAGTTAGAGGGTATGTCAGAGAAGTTTTTCCAACCATAGTTCATAGGATATGAGCTAGAACCATGTGTCACAAGTTAACTCAAGTCAGGGCATTTTCTGCCCAGAAAAACAGGGGAACCTTGGACTTTTAGCTTAGGCCCAAGAAGGCCCAAGCCAGGCCTTTGAGCCACATCAAGCTTGTGAGATGCCCTTAGGTCAGGAGAGTCTTGTGTAAAAATTTTGAAGAAAAACTTGTAGTTTAAGAGTGTCTAATGCACTCAAGAAACCTTAGTTACCATTCTGAAATTTGCACCAGTGAGCACTTTCACTTATCACATAGTTTTAGGACACTTAGAAGTGAGTATTAGGTCGACCACCATAGTTGTAAGATAGTATAAGGTCAGTAGAACAAAAGGCACAAGTGAGGGTCAATAGGTTTTGGATAATTTAGGAAAGGCACATTGAGTTAGGAAGCCCAAATTCGAAGACTTCGTTTAGTTAGCGACCAAGTAACTTAAGTGGTGAGTCGAGATCATCCAAGCCTAGCGTGGCATTATGGTGCATATGATGTTATTTGGTATTAATATACGATATGTGATTATGTGGCTACGTGTGTACATTTGAAAATATAAATGTTGGATATGAATTAAGTGTGTATAGGCCTAAGTGCCATCCATGTTTAATTTCGGGTTGTAAATAGGTTAAGATGAAAAGAATATATTATAATAAGGATTATTATTATTGATGTAGGATCTCGAGACGAGGGAAAACTTGCCATAAAAGTCGAGTGAAGCTCCAGTTGTTGCTCCTACTAGTCAGACCAGACCAGTCTATCTCAAGGCAAGTGATTCAACTTGACCTTCGCATTTACTGTAAACAGTTCATATATATATATCGATGCAATTATCCTGAGTCATTTTGATGTATTTAAATCAAGAGTATCTTTTGTTTATCTTTGAGTTACATAGAAATGCCATGAACCCCCGAGTACGTATTGCAAGTAGTTCAAAAGTCTTTCATGATAGTTTAATGCCATGATAAAATAGAGATGTGTTATAATACCTTATTGATCCTTTTGATTATCATGCTATTGATCCCTGAGAAATCTTGATGTTGCACCCTGATGCTATGATTCAACTCTTGAAATAACCTCGATAGAAACTTTATCTTGATACCTAAAAGCCAATCTTTTCTTAAATTCATTCATGATTGTTTGATAACCCTATCCTTACCCTAAAGCTTGATGCCCTGTTATATCTTGAGCTGATGATCACTTCCTTTATATTTTAGCACCTCTATCCTATTGGAACCAGTGATGCTTATCTCCTTGATGTTCTAATACCTATACCTTGTCTACAACCATTGCTTTAAGCCTAGTTTGGCATTACTCTTTCATATTATCCAATAGCCTTGCTTAATTTCCTTGTCAAAATTCTTGTTTATGGAAATCTCTCGATTACCCTAATATAGTAAAGTCTAGTAGATCATGGCCCTGAGATTTAGAGTCAGAATTCCAATGTTTCAAGTTGATCTATAATCCCCTGATAAAAATGATTTCAGTCAAAAGAGATTTTGTCATAAATCGGCATCAGTTTTCGAAATGAATAAAAGGTGGATTTTTTTCAGTCCCAAAGGGGGACAAATGTTTTCTTGAATGGTGGATCTGGACTGAGACGCGAGTCCTTTCCACACTTATATTAGGCTTAAAAGTTGCCTAGGGATTCCCAATAATGTTTTAGAACCCAGCGAGGTTCGGGATTACTTCGCGGCTGATCACCGGCTGTAATCCGTAGCGTCATAAAATGATTTTGATTAAGAATGGTTTTAAAATTTGTTTTGATGCAAGCAAAATGATGCCAACTCACATATGTTTTTATCTTTCGATTATCATTGGTTATGTCATTCCATTGTCATTCCTAAAGGTATATCTCGATTTATGCTTTGCGTTGTATTGTTAGCACTTGTTGAGCTTTTGGCTCACTTCTTGCTTTACCCTGATATTACAGCTAGCAGCCATGGTTAGATTCAAGCAGACTGCCCGTAAGACCTGTGATGCTGACGCTTATGTTCGAGCTCAGGTAGAATAAGTAATAATAGTTGTGTGAGGACTCGGTATTTGTAATCAGATGTAATAGTTGGTAGTGTTGGGCTGTTTCAAACCCTAAACTGTAAGATCTTGGATTATGGTTGTATAATACTCATTAAAATGATGTAATAGCTATAATTATTTTGCTATTTAAGTTGGGGGTGTGACAGGTTTTGGTATCAGAGCTACGGTTTAGAGTCCCTGGACAGCCCAAATAGGTTATAGGATTTGTGTGTAGGTTATAGATACTACGCGAGAGAGTAGGTAAAGTAAATTATTATTAATACTCCTCTTATTGGTTGTCAGCAAAGGGCGCATT
The DNA here is from genome assembly GCF_009905375.1 of Apium graveolens. Lineage (NCBI taxonomy): Eukaryota > Viridiplantae > Streptophyta > Magnoliopsida > Apiales > Apiaceae > Apium > Apium graveolens. The sequence continues at coordinate 72,633,139 of NC_133656.1, read as the reverse complement.
CCTCGTCATCCTCTGGGTCGGACGACACTATTGCTTTCTCCGTGTATGCTGAGTTGAGGCGCGAGTTCGATATGCTTCAGGGCAAGTACGACCGACTGATAGACCGACTGAAGAACGTGTATCCGGACAGCCGAAACTACGAAGGGAAGCCCAAGGAGCAGATGATTGCGAGACTTGAGACCTTGGTTGGGTACGTCAACACTAAGCTTGAGGAGATGCCAGTACACCGGGACCGTACCAGCCAGTATGTCATTCAGATGGTGGCGGATGAGCTCCAGAGCATTGCGAAGACGCTTCGAGAGGAAAAGTCTACCAAGCCCCGTTCAGATGGAGTGGAGCCTTAGTTCTTTCCATTTACCTTTCATGTTGTTGTACTATCAGACTCTATGGAATCCCCAGTTGATTCCGTCTTTCCTTTAAATAAGCCTGTTATTTCTAGAATCAGACTATGTCCCAATCCTATGTACTGTGACCTTTAAAATTTCAATAATTATGTGCTATTGTTCCAATTGCTCTCAACTGTTATTTTATGTTTTGTCATCATATCTGGAAACTTGACCCCATATGTAAACAGGAATGCCATGCGATACCCTCGAATCATTTTATCATTCATATTTGTTATAACACAACTCTTATTTCAGGATCATGCCTCCCAAAAAGAAGAATCCAACAACCACCTTCACCACAGACCCAAATATTCTTCAACTACTGGAAACCTTGCAACAGCAAACCAATGCTATAGCTCAACAACAACTAACCCTTCAACAACGAATTGAAAACCAAGATAACCGTGAGCCATATCAACCACCTGAACCACCAGTACCACCAAGACAAATTGTCACTTTCAAGGCTTTTCAGAATGTGAATCCACCTGTATTTCATGATACCACTGATCCAGTGATAGCAAACACATGGATCAAGGAGATGGAAAGGGCTTTTGAGTTGGTACAGTTAGGGGACGATCAGAAGACGCTGTATGCCACTTACTTCTTGAAGGGAGAAGTCATTTATTGGTGGGAATCAGTAAAAGCTATGGAAGTCACTCAGCAGATTTCTTGGGAGAGATTTAAGAAGTTATTTCTGGACAAGTATTACCCTAAGTACATGCAGAATCAGATGGAGCTAAAATTTCTTGAGTTAAAACAAGGGAACATGACTGTACTGGAATATGAGAAGAAGTTCACTGAGTTGTCAAGGTTTGTGACAAAGTATACCAGCACTGAGGAAGAAAAAGCAAAGAAATTTCAGCAAGGATTGGAGCCTTGGATCAGAGATAGGGTGGCTATGTTTGAACTTGAAACTTATGCGGGAGTAGTACAGAAAGCTGCTCTGATTGAGAATAATGGGATGCAGTCAAGGAAAGAGAGGGATAACAAGAAGAGGAAGGTTCCATTTTATGGAGAAAAGTCTGAAGCTGGAAGTTCGCAAGATCGGAATGTAAGGAGGATTGGTTTCCAGAAGGGCGGAAATTTTCAAAGGAAAGGAAATTTGGGCAAAAGGCAAGAATCAAAAGGGAACAATCAGGCAAGCCAAGGGCAAGTTGGAGAAAACAGGTTCCAGAGGCCAGAATGCAAGCACTGTGGAAGAAGGCACCCCGGAGTATGCAATAAGCTGAGTATGACCTGTTATAGGTGCAATCAGAAAGGACATTTGGCCAATGAGTGCAAGATGCCGAAGCCGGGAGTTACGTGCTACAAATGTGGGAAGACTGGACACATGGCTAGGGAGTGTAAGGCAACAGGACCAGTCAGAGCTCTGATGAACGTGGCAAGTACCAGTGCAAGCGTGCCAGCTGAGGTATTGGCATTACCTCCACCACCCGCACCAACCCCGCAAGCAACAGCCAGGACATTTGACCTAAAGATGAAAGATGCTGTTCAGAATTCTGAGGTGATAGCAGGTACACTTTTACTCAATAATGTCAAAGCTAAAGTATTGATTGATTCGGGAGCCACAAGATCTTTCATATCAGAATCTTTTGTTGATAAGATCCAATGTGATAAAACGGTTATGAGTGAGGTAGTAAATGTGGTAATTGCGAACCAAGAGAAGATTCCTGTGAATCAATTTTGTCCAAAATGTGAGATTGATATTTCGGGATATAAGTTCTCGGCCGACTTGATACTCTTCAAGCTGGGAGAGTTTGATATAATCTTAGGAATGGATTGGTTAGGAGAGAATAGCGCGCAGATAAATTGTAAGACCAAGAGAGTGTATTTAAAGACGAAGAGTGGAGAGAAGGTAGTATTTAAGGGACAGAGGCAAGAGCGACTATTTCTTACAATTATTCAGGCTAAGAAGTTACTTAGAAAAGGTTGTGAGTCGTTCCTAGCATATGTAGTGGATTCAGAGAGAGGCAGCCCCAGCATGGAAGATATTCCTGTAGTTAATGAGTTCCCCGATGTGTTTCCCGACGAACTACCAGGCTTACCACCAGATCGACAAATTGAGTTCGAGATCAACCTTGCTCCAGGCACGGAACCAGTTTCAAAGGCTCCGTATAGGATGGCACCAGCAGAAATGAAAGAGTTGGCGAGCCAGCTACAAGAATTATTGGATAAGGGAGTGATACGACCAAGTACGTCGCCATGGGGAGCACCTGTTCTCTTTGTGAAGAAGAAAGATGGGAGTATGCGTCTATGCATAGATTACCGGGAGTTGAATAAAGTAACGATCAAGAACCGCTACCCGCTACCAAGAATAGATGACCTTTTTGATCAGTTAAAGGGAGCAAAATGTTTTTCGAAGATTGACTTGAGATCGGGATACCATCAATTAAAGATCAAGGAAGAAGATATTCCCAAGACCGCATTTAGGACTAGATATGGGCATTATGAATTCCTAGTAATGCCGTTTGGATTGACCAACGCTCCGGCCGCATTCATGGATCTGATGAATCGGGTATTTAAGAAGTATTTGGATAAATTTGTCGTGGTATTTATTGATGACATCCTTATTTATTCTAAATCGGAAGAAGAACATATGCAGCATCTCTGGATAGCCTTGGAGATACTCCGACAAGAGAAGTTGTATGCCAAGTTTACCAAATGTGAGTTTTGGTTAAAGGAAGTTCAATTTTTGGGGCATGTTATTGGAAGTGATGGAATTAAAGTGGATCCGGCAAAGATTGATGCAGTTATGAGTTGGGAGAGGCCAAGGACTCCTACGGAAGTGCGAAGTTTTCTAGGATTGGCCGGGTACTATAGAAGATTCGTCAAGGATTTCTCGAAGATCGCCACACCATTGACCAAGTTAACCAGAAAGAATCAAAAGTTTGAATGGAGTGCAGAATGTGAAAATAGCTTTCAAGAGTTAAAACAGAAGTTGGTAACAGCTCCGGTGTTAGTACTTCCAGATGATCAAGGGAATTTTGTAATATTCAGCGATGCCTCACATAAGGGTTTGGGTTGTGTGTTGATGCAACACAGCAAGGTAATAGCATATGCGTCAAGACAGTTGAAGCCGCACGAGTTAAAGTATCCGACGCATGACTTGGAACTAGCCGCCATAGTGTTCGCACTCAAGATTTGGAGACACTATCTCTATGGAGAAAAGTGTGAAATCTACACGGATCACAAGAGTTTAAAATACATTTTTACTCAGAAAGAGCTCAATATGAGGCAGAGGAGATGGCTGGAATTGATTAAGGACTATGACTGTTCGATAAATTACCATCCTGGAAAGGCGAACGTAGTGGCCGATGCGCTGAGTCGGAAGGAAAGATTGAATGCAAAGATAACATCAAAAGAGTTATCTGAAGAAATCGGAAAATTTGAATTGGAACTTTGTGCTTATGGAAAGTCAAAGAAGTTTGTCATGCAATGACCTTTCAGCCAACACTACTGGAAAAGATAAAGAAGTATCAAGAGGAAGTAATGGAAAAAGAGAAAAATCAGTTATCTGGAGAAGAGATTAATACTAAAAGGGATGAGCAAGGAATACTAAGGTTTTCATCCAGAATATGGATTCCCCATGTATCTGAATTAAAGAATGAGATCCTCCATGAAGCCCACCATTCGAAATTTTCAATCCACCCGGGAAGCACCAAGATGTATCAAGACTTAAAGAAGAACTTTTGGTGGCCAAATATGAAAAGAGACGTGGCAGAATGGGTTGCGAAGTGCTATACCTGTCAGAAAGTAAAGGCAGAACATCAACGACCAAGCGGATTAATTCAGCCCCTGAAGATTCCAGAATGGAAATGGGAAAACATCGCTATGGACTTTATAGTAGGACTACCGCGAACAAAGTCCGGACATGACGCAATATGGGTTATAATTGATCGTCTTACGAAGGCGGCGCATTTCCTTCCAATAAATGAGAAGTCGTCGCTGGACAAGTTGGTTCATCTGTATGTGCACGAAATCGTATTAAGGCATGGAGTACCTGTATCAATAGTTTCAGACAGAGATCCCCGATTTAACTCAAGATTCTGGAAGCAATTCCAGGAATGTCTTGGCACGAAGTTGAATATGAGCACGGCGTATCACCCGCAGACTGATGGCCAGAGTGAAAGAACAATTCAAACAATTGAAGACATGTTGCGCAGTTGTGCAATCGATTTTGCTGGAAGTTGGGACGACCACCTGCCATTGATTGAATTTTCATATAACAACAGCTATCATTCCAGTATCGGCATGCCACCATATGAAGCTTTGTACGGGCGAAAATGTAGATCACCAACAAGTTGGGATGAAGTAGGAGAAGGAAGAATTCTCGGCTCAGAATTGGTACAACAGTTGCATGACTCAGTCAAGTTAATTCAGAAAAGGTTGCTTGCTGCTCAAGATAGACAGAGGAAGTATGCAGATCCAGCGCGTAAGGATGTTTAATTCCAAATTGGCGAAGCTGTGTTACTAAAAGTGTCACCTAGGAAAGGGTTGATAAGATTTGGCAAGAAAGGAAAGTTAGCACCTAGATACGTAGGTCCTTTTGAGATTTTGAGTCAAGTAGGAAAGGTGGCCTACGAGTTGGCCTTACCACCTCAGTATCAGCATGTGCATAATGTGTTCCATGTGTCGTTGCTTAAGAAGTACAATCCTGACGCTAGCCATGTGATAGAATATGAACCTGTAGAAATTCAGGCGGACCTGTCATTTGTGGAGCAACCGGTTAAAGTACTCGACTGGCAAGTAAAGAGTCTTAGAAATAAATCAGTAAAGTTAGTAAAAGTACTTTGGAGGAACCCTAAGGTCGAAGAGTCGACTTGGGAGTTAGAGTCTGATATGCGTTCCCGGTATCCTCATCTGTTCTCTTAGATTCTGGGGACAGAATCCCTTAAGGGGGAGAGGATGTTACGACCGGCATTTTATGTAATATTATTTGTGAATAATATTAAGTTAAATAAAAATATATTCAATGATTGTGCGCTAGTGTGAGTAAAAATTTTTGCATTATAAATTTGCTTTGTGTAGTATATGATTTTTCAAAGCAAAAGTTTACTTAATTTCTTTATTTTTGATTTATAAGGAATATTCTAAGCCTTGGAGAAATTTTCTTTTAAAAGATATTTTGTTCACAAATTTTGAAAGTGATTTTATAAAATCTCTAAAAATCCAAGTTATTTTATGGTATAAATTTTATAATTTTTGAACTTGTGTTTTATTTTATAAAAATAAATCTTTATAAATATAATTAGCAAATTACATAGTTATCCTTGCATGCAAATTCCTTCCATACATTCCAAAAGGGCTAAAGAGTCAATAACCACCCCACTAACTCTTATTTCCTAGCCAAATACCTTCTTTACCCTTGCATGCAAATTCAACCAAGTTTAAGTGGAAGGTTAATCATGACAATTCCTAATTCCACTCACTTTTGCCAATACAAAAACCATAAGACAAGCAAAGTCATGATCATTTTACTCATCACCCACACCACACTCACTCTCTCCTCCCTCCCCTTCTCCCTCACTCTCGGCTCTCTCTCATTCTCGGGTTTTTAGACCGAGAACCCCCCCCTCCCCATTTTTCTTCATTTCTCCACCAAGCTTCTACTCTTTATACAAGTAAATGTTATCTCCCATACCATGATCATTCATATTTCAAAGAGTTTTGAGTAGAAAGTTTAAGTTTAAGGGTTGCATGTAAAGGTTTTAGTGAAACTCAAAATACAATCTTGATTCTTATGGATTTAAGGTTGTTTTTGAGAGGACTACAATGAATGGATAAGTGCCAAGTCATGAGAAGGAAAATCTTGATGATTTAATGGCCATTTCCATCCATTTCATTCGGCCATGACCATATGGGAGCCGAATGAATGGTCCTTGAAATCATTCTTGTAGTTTTGATCAATTTTTGCATGTTTATGTGATAATGACTTGAATTTGGTGGTGAAAATTTGATAAAACTCCTTGCATGCTAAGTGATCATCTAGGTATACCTTAGGCTAGGCTTGCATGTCAATTTTAAGATGGAATATATGTAGAAAATATGTTGTTTTGGTTTGAAAAACCCGAAGGCATGCATGCATGTGGAATTCTCTTAGTTTGTTGTAAGATTTTGACCATTTGGAAAAGATTTTGTTAGTGAGCCTTAATTTCAGTAGGAATAATGTGATAATATGGATTTATGCTTCTTGTTGCATGGTAATAATTTGTGGTTATCTTTTATAAAAATATATATCTTGTTGTTTCAAAAGCATAAAGGTTTATGATTTGTTAAGAGTAGTCTCTTTTATTTTGCCATAGTTGCACCATAGGTAAGGATGATCTCACCAAGGGTATTTTGAGAAAAAGGGAGTTAGTTCAGTAGAACACCAAGTATAGGTCTTGGTTTAAGTATTTAGTTGTTGATAATTGGGTTTGTCAAGTCAAAACCTTGGAAAATGAGAGTTATAGTTTCTGCAGAAAAATCAGTTTAGTACCCTGAGTTTAGAGTGAGTTTTGACCATGTCATTGATGTGCACTTTGAGGCCCAAGCCACCAGAAGTTAGTATGGGGAGTATATAATAGGTTTTAGGAGTTGGTTGGAGGTTTGCATGTCATTTGGTTAGGTGCACAAGTAGAATAACAAAATCTGTCCAGCAGGGGACAGTTTTGTTGCAACTTAGAAATAGGGAGATTTGGCCATGTCATGGGTAGGCCCTCATTAGGCCCAATTGGGCCTTAGTTAGAGGGTATGTCAGAGAAGTTTTTCCAACCATAGTTCATAGGATATGAGCTAGAACCATGTGTCACAAGTTAACTCAAGTCAGGGCATTTTCTGCCCAGAAAAACAGGGGAACCTTGGACTTTTAGCTTAGGCCCAAGAAGGCCCAAGCCAGGCCTTTGAGCCACATCAAGCTTGTGAGATGCCCTTAGGTCAGGAGAGTCTTGTGTAAAAATTTTGAAGAAAAACTTGTAGTTTAAGAGTGTCTAATGCACTCAAGAAACCTTAGTTACCATTCTGAAATTTGCACCAGTGAGCACTTTCACTTATCACATAGTTTTAGGACACTTAGAAGTGAGTATTAGGTCGACCACCATAGTTGTAAGATAGTATAAGGTCAGTAGAACAAAAGGCACAAGTGAGGGTCAATAGGTTTTGGATAATTTAGGAAAGGCACATTGAGTTAGGAAGCCCAAATTCGAAGACTTCGTTTAGTTAGCGACCAAGTAACTTAAGTGGTGAGTCGAGATCATCCAAGCCTAGCGTGGCATTATGGTGCATATGATGTTATTTGGTATTAATATACGATATGTGATTATGTGGCTACGTGTGTACATTTGAAAATATAAATGTTGGATATGAATTAAGTGTGTATAGGCCTAAGTGCCATCCATGTTTAATTTCGGGTTGTAAATAGGTTAAGATGAAAAGAATATATTATAATAAGGATTATTATTATTGATGTAGGATCTCGAGACGAGGGAAAACTTGCCATAAAAGTCGAGTGAAGCTCCAGTTGTTGCTCCTACTAGTCAGACCAGACCAGTCTATCTCAAGGCAAGTGATTCAACTTGACCTTCGCATTTACTGTAAACAGTTCATATATATATATCGATGCAATTATCCTGAGTCATTTTGATGTATTTAAATCAAGAGTATCTTTTGTTTATCTTTGAGTTACATAGAAATGCCATGAACCCCCGAGTACGTATTGCAAGTAGTTCAAAAGTCTTTCATGATAGTTTAATGCCATGATAAAATAGAGATGTGTTATAATACCTTATTGATCCTTTTGATTATCATGCTATTGATCCCTGAGAAATCTTGATGTTGCACCCTGATGCTATGATTCAACTCTTGAAATAACCTCGATAGAAACTTTATCTTGATACCTAAAAGCCAATCTTTTCTTAAATTCATTCATGATTGTTTGATAACCCTATCCTTACCCTAAAGCTTGATGCCCTGTTATATCTTGAGCTGATGATCACTTCCTTTATATTTTAGCACCTCTATCCTATTGGAACCAGTGATGCTTATCTCCTTGATGTTCTAATACCTATACCTTGTCTACAACCATTGCTTTAAGCCTAGTTTGGCATTACTCTTTCATATTATCCAATAGCCTTGCTTAATTTCCTTGTCAAAATTCTTGTTTATGGAAATCTCTCGATTACCCTAATATAGTAAAGTCTAGTAGATCATGGCCCTGAGATTTAGAGTCAGAATTCCAATGTTTCAAGTTGATCTATAATCCCCTGATAAAAATGATTTCAGTCAAAAGAGATTTTGTCATAAATCGGCATCAGTTTTCGAAATGAATAAAAGGTGGATTTTTTTCAGTCCCAAAGGGGGACAAATGTTTTCTTGAATGGTGGATCTGGACTGAGACGCGAGTCCTTTCCACACTTATATTAGGCTTAAAAGTTGCCTAGGGATTCCCAATAATGTTTTAGAACCCAGCGAGGTTCGGGATTACTTCGCGGCTGATCACCGGCTGTAATCCGTAGCGTCATAAAATGATTTTGATTAAGAATGGTTTTAAAATTTGTTTTGATGCAAGCAAAATGATGCCAACTCACATATGTTTTTATCTTTCGATTATCATTGGTTATGTCATTCCATTGTCATTCCTAAAGGTATATCTCGATTTATGCTTTGCGTTGTATTGTTAGCACTTGTTGAGCTTTTGGCTCACTTCTTGCTTTACCCTGATATTACAGCTAGCAGCCATGGTTAGATTCAAGCAGACTGCCCGTAAGACCTGTGATGCTGACGCTTATGTTCGAGCTCAGGTAGAATAAGTAATAATAGTTGTGTGAGGACTCGGTATTTGTAATCAGATGTAATAGTTGGTAGTGTTGGGCTGTTTCAAACCCTAAACTGTAAGATCTTGGATTATGGTTGTATAATACTCATTAAAATGATGTAATAGCTATAATTATTTTGCTATTTAAGTTGGGGGTGTGACACTATACCATGAATTTCTTTGAAACTTTTTGCCACTAGTCGTGTCTTATAGGTCTGTACTTTACCATCCATGTCAGTTTTCTTCTTGAAAACCCACTTGCACCCTATAGGTTTTACCCCTTCGAGTGGATCAACTAAAGTCAATACTTTATTTTGATACATGGATTCCATCTCAGATTTCATGGCCTCTAGCCATCTCTCGGAGTCTAAATTGTTCATAGCATCTTGGTAGGTGAGAAGCTTATCATTATCAGTAAGCATCACATCACCATCTTGTGTCAAAAGAAATTCATATTTTCTCCCGGGCTCATGGTGAATCCTACTAGATCTACGAATAACCAGTGTTTCTTGGACAAGATTACTTCAACATTTTGATGTACATCCTGATCTTATTCTAAATCTGATTCAATGTTATCATGTGGTTCTCGATCTTCATCGAGATGTATTGTCCTCCCACTGATTTTCTTAGAAAGTAGTTCTCCCTCAAGAAATACAGTAGCCCGAGCAATAAACACTTTGTTCCCGGAAGGATTATAAAAACTATACCTTAGTCTCACTTGGGTATCCCATAAAATAGCTTCTATCTAATTTTGGTCCAAGCTTGTCAGAGGCTAAACGTTTTACAAACGCTTCACATCCCCAAATTTTCATAAATGACATGCTTTAACATTTATCACTCTATATCTCATACGGAGTATTTTGAACCACTTTAGTCGGAACTTGATTAAGTGTATATGTAGTCGTTTCTAGAGCATAACCCTAGAAACTGAATGAAAGATCCGCTTGACTCATCATTGATCGCACTATGTCCAACAAAATACGATTTCTCCTCTCAGAATCTCTATTCCATTGAGGTGTTCCAGAAGGAGTAAGTTATGATACTTATAGGGATAAATAAATCCTGATTACATAATTAATTATTACAGTTTGGGCTGCAAGGCCCAATAAGAAGATGTATGATATTCAGACCAGAAAGGTTAGCATGTTGATCAGACCTGGTAGACCAGATCAGGTCAGATGGAATGAAGAAGGCCCAAAAACCCTGTATATTATTAATTAGTTTCATAATTAATTAATAAGGGAAAAATCAGCCATTGAGAAAAGTCCCGATAAGGATATAAATCCTTGCAGATTAGCCTCAAGGGGATCTAAAAGGATAAGGAGTCAGTTTCCTACTTTTTAGGACTCCAAAGTCCATTCTAACTATGAGACTTGCCCACCAAGTCTCCTATACCAAGTCTAATTCAAGGACCCCCATATCTATATAAGGGGCCTCACCCCACAAATCAGAACTACATTTTTTGGCTTGATTCTCTAATTCACAGAGATACGTAGGCATCTCGTAAAGGCAGAGTTAAGCTACGAAACACGAGAGCAGCCATTAAAGGCCTTGAGCTCCCGAACCTTAGTAATAAATATAGCAATTATATATATTAGTTTTTAATCCATAACATTTGGCGCCGTCTGTGGGAAGGCACAACAACAACCATGGTGAAAACACGGAGAACAATTAGAGCTCTGGAGGAAGAAACACCATCAGGGACAACCCAGGTGATTTCATCAACCGTGGAGATTCCTCCCCACTCAACTTATGCATCTACTCAAGTGGAAGCCCAGATAGGGGCAACTCAACCTCAGCCACAAGGGACGACTCCCCCGACTATTCAAGGTACGAATCCTCAAGTTCAACAAGTACATGTACCTGTGAATTCTAGACCTGTCGGGTATGAATATTCAACTGTTGTTACTACTAACCCCCTTATGGGATGCCCCTTTACCTCGAGATTGGAGGAAGTGGACATGCTGGGCGAAGTGAAGCACGAGGGCAATCGCCCCCCTATATACGAGGTTTGGCTCCTATCCCCGAGGATTGGGAATTTTCTGGTCCTTACACTAAGAGAGACTTTGAATCTTCGGATGATGAAGTGGCCCCAAGAAGGAGGCGTCCTGGCAAAGAGCCGATGGCCGATGGAAGACAACGCCCTCAAATCACCCAAGGGGCGAATCCCCAAGAAGTGCAGGAAAGGATCAGGGCTCATGAGGCTGAGATCCAAAGGCTGAGGCGCAATTTGGAAGTTCACCAGGCCACCAGACCCCAGATACCTCCTAGGGGGAGAATTCCTCCTCCTTTCATAGACCTGGATGGTCCGGTACGGAGAAGGGCTGTTGTCCCAAGAACTGATCCAAGCAATCTCCTTCCCCTTGGAGATCCTGATGATCCTACTCCACCCTTCACTGAAGAGATAATGAATGCCTATATCTCAAGGAAGTTTAAGATGCCAACTATCAAAGCCTATGATGGCACGGGAGATCCCGCTAATCATGTTAGGACATTCTCTAATGCACTGCTGCTGCAACCCGTGAATGACTCTATTAAGTGTCGGGCTTTCCCTCAAACCCTGTCGGGTATGGATCAAAGGTGGTATAGTCGCTTGCCCCCAAACTCCATTGGGTCGTTCAGAGAGTTAAGTCAGGCTTTTATTAAGCAGTTCATCAGTGGGAGAGTCCATGAGAAAAGTTCAGCATCTCTTATGAGTATTGTGCAGGGAGCAAAGGAATCCTTGAGAGATTACCTGAATCATTTCACAAAGGAGGCTTTAAAAGTCCCAGATCTTGATGATAAGGTACCCATGATAGCACTGCAACAAGGAACTAGTGATGAGTTTTTCAAGATGTCCTTGGCCAAACGTCCCCCTGAAAATATGTTGCAGCTCCAGGAGAGGGCAGGGAAGTATATCAAGGTTGAAGAAAGCATGAGGAAGACCGTAGTAAGTAATGAGCCCACCGGAGGCAAGAAGCGGAAAAATGATTTGGAGTATATTGCTAAGGACAAGTATCCTAGAACCGAACAAAATTCTGATTCAAACCCCAAGAAGGGAGGACATGGGCAAAAATTCACTGAATACGCTAAGCTGAATGCTCCTAGAAGCCAGATTTTGATGGAGATCGAGAAAGATAGAGATATTCGTTGGCCTAAGCCCTTGAAGGTTGATCCCGCCAAGCTAGATAAGAGCAAGTATTATAGATTTCACAAAGATGTTGGCCATGACACCGATGAGTGTAGGCAATTGAAAGACGAAATTGAGTTTCTGATTCGAAAAGGAAGATTGAACAAGTATACTGGAGAAGGAGGGGATAGAAACAACAATGTGAGAAGGAACTTCGATGATCAAAGGAGAGATCAAGAAGATCAGGAGCGAAATCCCCAACCTAGGGGACCAGTGATAAATTCAATTTTCAGAGGACAACATCCACAAGGGCCTGTGTTCAACACAATTTTTGGAGGACCAACTGCTGCAGGGTTATCCAAGAACTCCAGGAAAGCGTATGCTCGAGAAGTTATGCTAGGACAGGAGTAACAATATCTTTTGATGATTCTGATCTGGAGGGTGTGAAATTTCCCCATGACGACCCGTTGGTCATAACCCCGATAATAGGGAACAGCCTGGTAAGAAGGGTCCTTGTGGATAATGGAGCTTCAGTGGACATTTTGCTCCATGATACCTTTTTAAGGATGGGGTATAATGACTCCCAATTGATCCCAACCGACATGCCGATATATGGATTCACAGGAGTGGAATGCCCCGTAGAAGGAATAATCAAGTTGCCCACAACTATAGGACAGGAACCAAGGCAAGCAACTCAGATGTTGGACTTTGTGGTGGTGAAGGCTAGTTCGACCTACAACGCTATCATGGGAAGAACAGGGATACATGCCTTTAGGGCAGTCCCTTCTTCTTATCATTCAGTTATTAAATTTCCGACTCGAGATGGGATTGGAGAAGAAAGAGGAGATCAAAAAATGGCAAGAAGCTGTTATGTGGCCTCTTTGAGGGCAGATGGAGTCGGGGGGCAGGTTCTTCCTATTGAAGATATGGATGTCCGAGAAAATGATGAGAAGAGAGGAAAGCCGGCAGAAGACTTGGTTTCGATTCCTTTAGAACCCGAGAATCCTGAGAGGATGACTTTCATTGGAGCCACATTAGAGGAGCCCCTTAGAGGGAAGTTGGTGAAATTTTTGCAAGAAAATAGTGATGTGTTTGCATGGTCAGTAGCTGATATGCCAGGCATAGACCCGGAGCTGATTACTCATAAGTTAAACGTGGATCCAAGCAGGAAGACAGTGAAACAAAAGAAAAGAAATTTTGCCCCCGAAAGACAAGAGGCTATAAAACAGGAAGTAGAAAAGCTCTTAGAGGCTGGTTTCATTGAGGAGATTCAATTTCCGGAATGGTTAGAAAACCCTGTAATAGTGAAGAAGGATAATGGGAAGTGGAGGATGTGTATAGACTTCACTGACCTGAATGATGCATGCCCTAAAGACTGTTTTCCATTGCCAAGGATTGATACTTTGATTGATGCCATTGCTGGGCATGAGATGCTGAGTTTCATGGATGGATTTAGCGGATATAATCAGATTAAGATGCACAAGGATGACATTCCAAAGGTATCATTTATCACTGACTTTGGTGTTTATTATTATCTTGTTATGGCGTTTGGTCTTAAGAATGCAGGAGCCACCTATCAAAGGTTGGTAAATAAAATTTTTAAGGATCTTATTGGTAAGACTATGGAAGTCTATGTTGATGACATGTTAGTCAAGAGTCTAGTAAATACTGATCATATAACCCATTTGAGGGAAGCTTTTGAGGTCCTGAGGTACCACAAGATGATGTTGAATCCTACGAAGTGTGCTTTCGGAGTAGGATCTGGAAAATTTTTGGGATTGATGGTCTCAAAGAGAGGAATTGAGGCTAACCCCGATAAAATAAAGGCAATCCTGGACATGGAACCACCAAAAACTGTTAAGGATGTTCAGAAGCTCATAGGAAGGGTTGTTGCGCTGGGACGATTCATCTCCAAGTCAGGAGACAAGTGCCTATCATTCTTTAAGTCATTAAAAAATATTAAGGACTTCGTATGGAGCGAAGAAAACCAGAAGGCTTTCGAAGAACTGAAGCAATATATGGCGCAGGCCCCGTTGTTGGCCAAGCCAGTTTTAAGTGAAGTTTTATTCTTGTACTTGGTTGTTTCAAAGAATGCCTTGAGCGCAATATTGGTTAAGGAGGAACTGAAAGTCCAGAAACCCGTATACTATGTCAGCAAAATTCTGCATGGTGCTGAATTGAATTATTCAACTATTGAGAAATTTGCTCTAGCATTGGTAATGGCTTCGAGAAAGCTGCGTCCTTACTTTCAGGCTCATCAGATTGAGGTGCTAACAAATCAGCCACTGAGAAATATCATTCACAGTCCCAAGGCAAGTGGGAGATTGATTAAGTGGGCAATAGAGCTGGGAGAGTTCGATCTCAAGTATAAGCCGCGAACGGCAATAAAAGCTCAGGCGCTAGCTGACTTCGTGGTGGAGTGTACCATACCCAACCAAGAAGTCGGGGGCAGGGAGATACCACACCACAAGACAAGGGAGTCGATAATGGGGACAAAGAGAAGGATGATAAGGGGAAAGAATATTGGGTTCTCTATCTTGATGGAGCGTCAAAAACAAACTCCAGTGGAGCAGGATTGGTTTTGCAAAGCCCTGATGGGTTCTTAATTGAGTATGCTATGAAGCTAGACTTCTCAACCATAAACAATGAGGCAGAATATGAAGCCCTGATAGCTGGCCTTGGCCTAGCTGGAACACTTAGAGTCAAAAACTTAAAGGTTCATGGGGACTCGAAGCTGATCATATCCCAGGTAAAGGTTTTGAGGCAAGGGATGATACGATGGCTAAATATGTCCGCCTAGTAAGGGCTGTGATGACCCAATTTAATGAATGTCATGTTGAGCACATTCCAAGGGAAGAAAATGCTAAGGCAGATGCGTTATCACAGTTTGCTTCATCTGAGATAGAAGAAAGTTCAGGAAGTGTGTACTTCCGTGTTTTGAAGACAAGAAGCATAGATGTTAAGATTGTGGCTCCTATAGGCCTGGGGACGTCATGGATTGATCCTATTAAGGCTCACATTTAAACCGATTGGTTGCCAAGGGATGCAACCGAAGCACGGAAGTTAGCTGTTCGGGCACTAAAGTACTCTTTGATAGATGGGATTTTGTACAAAAGATCTTTCGTGGTTCCTTACTTGAGGTGTCTCAGGCCCGATGAGGCACGCTTGGCTCTTGAGGAAGTGCATGAAGGTATTTGTGGGCAACACTTGGGGGGCAGGGCCTTGGCTCATAAGATAACCCGTTTAGGCTTCTATTGGCCAGAAATGATGGCTGATGCCAAAGAATATGTGAAGAAGTGTGATCGCTGTCAGAAGTATGCACCAGTTGTTAGACAACCCCCCGAGATGCTGACATTTATCAACTCGCCTATTCCCTTTGCTATGTGGGGGATGGATATTCTAGGGCCTTTCCCTATGGCCACGGCACAAAGGAAGTTTCTTATTGTAGCCATTGATTATTTTACCAAGTGGATTGAAGCCAAACCCTTGGCCAAGATCACAACTAAGCAGGTTGCACAATTCCTGTGTTAAAACATTATGTGCCGATATGGAATTCCCCGTATCCTAGTCACCGACAATGGAACACAATTCAACAACGAGGAATTCAAGAAATACTGTGAAGAAAATGAGATTGAGTTACGGTTCACCTCTGTGGCTCACCCGCAAGCCAATGGGCAAGCTGAGGTAGCAAATCGAATAATCCTGGATGGACTAAGAAAGAGGATCGAGAAGTCAAGAAATAATTGGGTGGATGAGATACTTCCCATATTATGGGCCTATAGGACTACCTGTAGAGTCACGACAGGAGCAACTCCCTTCATGTTGGCATATGGGGCAGAAGCAGTAGTTCCCGTGGAGATATCACATTCCTCTCCAAGGATTCAGGCTTTCAATACAGAGGAAAATGAAGAAGGGCAGAGGTTAGCCCTGGATCTAATCGATGAAGTGCGAGATGGGGCACATGCAAAGATAGTAGAATATCAGAAAAAAGCTTCATTCTACTACAACCTAAGGGTTAAAGAAAGGTTTTTCAAATAAGGTGACCTAGTCTTGAGAAAGATAGAAGCTTCTGGTGTAGGACAGAAAGGAAAGCTTGCCCTGAATTGGGAAGGGCCGTACAAAGTCAAGAGCGTTCAGGGTAGAGGAACCTACAAGCTGGAGACTATGGATGGTTTTGAAGTCCCGAGAACCTGGCATGCACAAAACCTGAAGGTTTACTATGTGTAAGATAGTCGAAGTACGATTCTCACTTATCATTATGACAAGTAGGTTTAAAAGCACTTTGATGCTTTGCTTGCGTAGGATTTTATATTCCAGTAGAATTTGCATTGTCTAGTTATTATTGATTAGGGTCGAACCCATGCTATGTAAGGTTTTGGAAAACCAGACTTCATATTAAAGAGTTTGAAATTATTTCAACCTAAGGATATTTAAAGTTGTGATAATACCTTGTGTGGTGCACGTTGCACAAATCAAAGGGATAATTAGTTCAAATGCATATTAAGTATTGGAAAGATAAAGTAGAAAGGGGCAAGTAAGGAAAGCAGTATATGAAATAACCCCGAAGGGTAACAAGTTCTGACATAAACAAAGTTCACATATTGTCTAAAAAGAAGATATACATAAAAAAAACTTAGGCCTCGGAAGGCTGGGATTCTTCGGAACCACTATCCGAAGTCTCCTCGGATGTCTCAGTCGTCCCCTCAGAAGTCCCCGTAGAGGTTCCATCAGAACTGCCTTCGGATGCTTTGGACGATACGGGAGACACTGGATTCTGAGGCGCAGCCCTTGGAGGCTCTTCCACCCTGACCTTCTTCACAGCAGGCTCAGAATCTTCTTCGGAAGAAGTCTCCTCCTCCCTAGAGCTGGACTCGAGTTCTTTCCTCTTGTGGCCTTGGCTCCCTGAAGGGTCGTCTTTGATCAGATCAGCGAGCTTGTCAGTAACACCCCCAAGCTCTGGAACTCGCACAGGGCAAGGAAAGGAGGACTGCTCGAGGACTTCTGGAAATTCATCTTGGATGGCCTCCACAGCAGCATCCCAGCCTTCTTTATAGCTAACTGGGTGTAGGAGGGCATCGTGCTCCACCATTAAGTCCTTGAACTCCTGAGTGTCCATCCAGCCGTCAAAGGCTTTATCCTTCTGAGCCTTTAGGATAACATTTTCAGCCCGGGCCGTTTCCAGGTCAAAAGTGGAAGAGGCAAGTTGAGCTTCAAGGGCCTCTATTCTCTGGTTGGCCTCCTCCAACTTCTTGTTAGCGTCCTCCAGACCAACCTTCCAAGCCTTGGCTTGGTGAATCGCCCCTTGAAAGTGGGCGTTAGCCTACAAGAAAAGCAGCAAAAGTATGAGAAGAAAATTAAAAAGGGCAAGTATGAAGGGCATAGGAAAAGGACGTACCGTCGCTAAAGCCTGGGCTTCGAAAAGCTCATTCCCCTCTAAGTCCTGTTGAAGGACAAAGTCTTGATAGTCCACCGGGGAGATGGAATGTTTAAACCATTCCTTGGCAAGCGTCGTGCTGCCAACGATTGAATCCTTGCCCCGGATCCCCCAAGCAGGTTGAAAATAGGCCCCTGGCCTCTGCTTGGTGTGTAAAACTTGGCTGGGGCCTTCTTCGCCTGGTTCCATTACTTGGAGGAGGAACTCAGGGAAGCGATCACCAAGGCGCGGGTCTTTAAAGACCTTTCCAGCCCGCTTCATCCTGGTTGTCTCCAGGTCTTTAGGCTTGGTAGCCTCCTCAACCTTCTCAGCCACTGCAACAAGTGAGATAAGTAAGTTGAAGAATCAGCGGAATAGAAAATGAAGGAAATAAAAAAGAGATATAAGGAAGGAAACTTACTTTTTGTAGGGACGGGAGAGAGGTCGCGTTCTACAAGAACGGTCTCCCGGATAAGGTCCCAAGAATGAGAAGTCCCATTATCTTGCGTAAGGAGGTTGAAAGCTCTAGCCTCCTCCTAAGATAAAGTTATATCGTTTGGGCTCCCATCGATGGCTAGCCCAAAGGACGATCGAAATAGGGTGCCCCAATCTCCACCCTCCCAAACGACGAACAAAAAATCTTTCTTCCACCCCAAGTTGTTGTTAGGGATGGACTTCCCGTTCACAATGTGAGGAATAGTAGGGCGCTGATTTAGAGAAACCCAACCCGGACTTTTATCAGGGTTGTTTTTGAACTGGAAAATCTTTCTGAAAACGGAAACGGAAGTGGGGACGTTGTGCTTGGCACATTGTGACAGATAGCACAGAATAAGCCTTCAAGAATTAGGGGGAGTTGGCAAGGGCTGATGCCCACATCAGCCAGTAAAAGAGGAATGAACGGATGAAAAGGGAGTCTGATACCTGCCCTTAGAGTATCCCTATAGACGCATAATACGTCCTTCTTCCACTGGTAGGCTCTATCGGCCGGACCTGCAAGAACCAGCTTGAAAGGTTCCTTGATTTTGAAGCAGCTGCTCAACTTTTCCAGCTCCTTGGGATCCCGCAAAGCACTAATATGGTCGTGCGTCCAGATGCGCATCAGACGGGTACTCGTCCCCTCGAGTGTTGATCATGTCGATTAAGGAAGTGTACCTCGATCGAATAGGGAATTCATTGGACTTTCTAGCCACATTCATCTTGGCCAAGCGAGTCATTTTCTTGTCAGCCATCTGAAAAAAGGGCACATAGACAGGTTATCCTAAAAGGGCACACAATGGAAAAGTAGACACAAGAAGTAAAGGGAGGGATTTTACCTGAAGAAGCGCTCCTAAAAAAGGCTTTGAGCTCCGACTTGTTGTTATTGCTCTGAGAATCTTAGCAGGAGGAGAAAGAAGAAAAACTTAGAAATGAGAAAGTGAGCAGTAGTAGCCTCTCCTCACTCCTTTATATAAGAGGAAAAGGGAAGTTGAAGGGACAAAAGCCCATTAAGGATAGAGGCCCAAAGAAAAAAAGCCCAGAAAAAGGAATATTCCAGAATATTCCAAGGAATTCTAGAGAATTTCCAAATCAATAAAGAGGCCCAGTAAGATTTAAGGCCCAATAAAGAGGCCCAATAAGATTTAAGGCCCAATAAAGAGGCCCAATAAGATTTAAGGCCCAATAAAGAGACCCAGTAAAATAAGGCCCAATAAAGAAGGCTAGGCCCAAATCCAATTAGGATTTGGAAAATGCAATACCCTAAATTGTAGCCCTAAAAGTTGTAAGGCCCACTGAAGAAGGCTAGTGGAAGACCAGAATTCAGGTCGAAAACCAGGTCATGAATCCTACCCGAAATCTTTCGAGCAGGTACTCGAAAATAACGGGTAAAAAAGACCAGAATTCAGGTCGAATTCCAGGTCGTGAATCCTGCCCGAAATCTTTCGAGCAGGCACCCAAAAATAACAAGTAAAAAAGACCAAGATTCAAGTCGAAAACCAGGTCGTGAATCCTGCCCGAAATTTTTCGACCAGACACATGAAAATAACGGGAATAACAGGACTGGATTGAGGTCGAAGCTTCGACCAGGAATGAGGTCAAAATGAACCAAGCATTTTTCAAGAATGGGGTTTAAAAACCTAGACTAAAACCCATGTCGAAAATCGACTAGGATCCTGGTCGAAAACCAGGTCGTGAATCCTAGTCGAAATCCTTCGACCAGGAACTATGAGAAACAGAGAATTTTCGAACAGGATTCAGGTCGAAACATCGACTAGAATCCTGGTTGGAATCCTAGTCAAAAAGCTCAAGACCAAGAATTAAAAAAGGGTAAGTTTTTGACCTAGATCCAAGTCGAAAGTTCGACTAGGATCTTGGTCGAATTCCAGGTCGTGGATCCTAGTCGAACTCCTTCGACCAGGATTGCAAGGCTGACCCATATTTCGACTAGGATCCAGGTCGAAATTTCGACTAGGATCCTGGTCGAAAAAGGGCTGGAAATCTGAAAAATCCCAGAAAATAAGGAAAATCCCAGAAATTAAGGGAAAATCCAGAAAAATAAGGATAAATTCCAGAAATTAAGGGAAAAATCCAGAAAATTAAAAAAAATCCCGGAGTCAAGGGAAAAATTCCTGGAAATTAAGATAATTCTTGAATAAAGGGAATAAAAGTAAATCGTTGTAAACGTGTAGGTCGCTCCACACTTTACGCAAAACGATACCCAGTAAGGGAATAAATAAACTTAACTTTCGCGAAATCTTATACGGTTTCTCAAAAGTTGGGGGGCAAATGATAGGGATAAATAAATCCTGATTACATAATTAATTATTACAGTTTGGGCTGCAAGGCCCAATAAGAAGATGTATGATATTCAGACCAGAAAGGTTAGCATGTTGATCAGGCCTGGTAGACCAGATCAGGCTAGATGGAATGAAGAAGGCCCCAAAACCCTGTATATTATTAATTAATTTCGTAATTAATTAATAAGGGAAAAATCAGCCATTGAGAAAAGTCCCGATAAGGATATAAATCCTTGCAGATTAGCCTCAAGGGGATCTAAAAGGATAGGGAGTCAGTTTCCTACTTTTTAGGACTCCATAATCCATTCTAACTATGAGACTTGCCCACCAAGTCTCCTATACCAAGTCCAATTCAAGGACCCCCATATCTATGTAAGGGGCCTCACCCCACAAATCAGAACTACATTTTTTGGCTTGATTCTCTAATTCACAGAGATACGTAGGCATCTCGTAAAGGCAGAGTTAAGCTACGAAATACGAGAGCAGCCATTAAAGGCCTTGAGCTCCCGAACCTTAGTAATAAATACAGCAATTATATATATTAGTTTTTAATCCATAACAGATACACTATCACACTCCTTCAAGAAACTCTTGAAATTGAGGTTTAAGTATTCTGCTCCACGATCTGATCGTAAAACTTTTATACTTTTCCCTTATTTTATTTTCTACTTCAGCCTTATATTCTTTGAACATTTCAAAAGAATAGGATTTGTTCTTCATAAGAACCATATATCCATATCTACTGAAATCATCAGTAAATGTTATGAAGTAGTATTAGCCCCCACTTGCCACCATACGCATTTGATCACATACATCATTATGTATAAGTCATAATCATTCGGTGGCCCTTTCACCTGATCAGTTAAAAGAAGCTTTAGTCATTTTTCCAATGAGACAAAGTTCGCATCTTCCGTATGATTCAAAATCAAACTTATCCAAGTATTCATCTATATATAACTTAGAAATGTGTTTCTCATTAATGTGGCTTAACGACAATGCTAGAGGTAATGTTTGATTTGAGTCAACTTAGAACATATAAATTGTTAACTAATTGTGCAACATTATAAGTCTTATCATTGAAATAGAATAAACAACTATTATTTAATTAATTAAAATGAAAACCTTTCTTGTCCTGACAAGAAGTTGACTTAATGTATCCGCTAAAGGCAGGCACGTAATAACAATTTATCAAGTTCTCAATCTCGCCTTATGGTCAAAATTAGGTATTGAGTTCCTTCAACTAGAGCAACAACTTTTGCTCCAATTCTAACCCTATACCTGAAGCTTGACCATTGCTAGTCTTTTTCTTTAGATCTTCCAAATAAGCTCGACAATTTAACTCCATTCATCCAGTTATTTTCATAGAAATGACAATCATCTCCTTTAGCAACACCACTATTAGGCTTCAAAAGCCCTTTGGGATTGGACTTTGGTTTGACACCGAATAAGATCAAATATTCACCTTGCATGTCCACTTTCCTTTCCCATTTGCATTCCATGTGTACATCATCAATATGGACGTAATTCATGCCTTTACCGTGTTATTTTCAGCAGTTCTAAATATGTTTAACAACTCAGTGAGTGTTCTGTCTATCTCATTCCTTTTGTTCTTAACAAACTAAGAATAGAAGTTGTTCAAAGATTGTTTGATCAAATCAAACTGAGTCTCTAGACTATTCTTGAAACCCAAAATATCAACGTACATATACCTATCATCTTTAGAATATGTGGTCCAACCGGATATCATTCTCCCATTAATTCAAAGTATGGTGCCTTATTATTGTCAAATATTTCTGACGAGCCTATCCTTCAAACATCCTTTGAAGGTGCTCAATCATATCATAAGCATCATTATGCTTTTATTGCTTCTAAAGCTCAGCACTCATAATTACAAGTATGAGACATGAAACATCAGTTGCATAATTAATTTGCTTCTGGTAAGCATTTTGTTCTGCACATGTTTCATTCTCAGCTAGAAGAAAAAAGGGAGGGGTTTGAGTGACATCCTTGAACCTAAGTACAATCCTCAAGTTCCCGTGTCAATTGAGGAAATTATTTCATGTCAGCTTGTCCTTTTCAGGGACTATTACATAGAGAAGTTATTTGTATTATTTGTCATTTGATATCTACAATATTAAAGTGCATAAAATGACTTAGTCTACAGATGATCATTAAATTATGTTCAAGTGATTATTCATATATATATTCATAATATATATCTCCCACTATTTTTATCAAATCAATAGCCCTAACTATTAATTCGGAAAAAATATCTTCTATATCCTTCTAGTGAGCCAAGATCCATATTTCACCATGCGTTAGGTCATCTTTGGCTTTTCTCCTAAAACATGATTATTTAGGTAAACAACATTTATCAATTATATCAACTATATAACTCTTGGATAGCTTGGTGGAACAACATTTGCTTATATTTATCTAATAAATCTCGCCAAACTCTATGCCTCTAAGTTCACAATCCTATTGTGATAACTTAGTTAAGTCAAACCCAATAGTCAAAAAGTATCAATATACTTCAACACATCTCCCACGATAGATAGGAGTACTTCACTTTGGCGAACCCACTCCTGGTCGAACTAGGGGTTAACGTATTGGACTCATTGGAAGGCATCTGATCAACTTAATATTAACTTTGGGGTTTTGTTAATTTTAAAACGATCATGATCTCATCATAAAGAGATTCCCAATTTTTCCTTGAATAAAATACTTCAAATCAATATTCATCAATGGTTTGATTTCCAAGTAGTGAGGGAGTCACAACGGTCTCGCTTAAAACCCACAACGTTACAAGTTTAATGAACTCACTTTTGACAAAATCACCCCATGTCAGAAACAAAGAAAATTTGTATTTTATTTCGTGTTTCATAAACACAAGAATCTCATAATCGTTTGTTCATTTTTAAAATCTTGAATCGTTACAGATTTTATCTTGTTTAGCAAGCATGGCATGGGTGTCGTATCTAATACATACATCCTTAATCTAATTAAGCATGCATCTTTATAAACTACTCTACACATACATTCATCATATGCGCATATATATGTAAAGTGCAATAAATAAACGTGGTTGATTATGGCTTCATCCTATGTGATCTTTATCAAGCTAATGACAAAGATCTAGGTCAATCTAAGGTGGAAAATAAATACAGGCTAACTATTACATGTCTTCTTTCTTGTATTGCTTCCTTGGATGGCCTCTGTATGGGATTACTGTTGATCTTCAAATCTTCATGTCTTCATGTACATTACAAGAATGAAATATGAAAACTAATATAATGAACTTACAAGAAGAACTCGAGTTACATTCGAGATTTAATAATTACAAGATTAAACGACATGCAAGCCGTATTTAAAAAACCAAAACCATTAAGCTAAGGTCATAAGCCATAACCATACATCATGCTTAATTAACACAAAAGAACATGTTAAAACACATAATATGATCTTAACATATCATACCCATCATGATCTAATCATAAAAACCAAATATTGAAAAAATCAGAAAATTCGAAATTAAATCTGATAACATTAAATCGCATATTACAGGGCCTAAACGACGTCAAACGCCTTACAGATCAGTCGATGATAGTTTTAGCTATAAGACGTTCATACGCTCGATTCCATATGAAATATCGTATTCGTTCGCCAAAATCGGACACCAGACACAGATTTCAGCAAATCCGCTGCATCCGATTCAGAATCGTATCAAATAGGATTCTTATAATAAGAACAAGCACAAAACATATATATATCAGTATATATACAGATTATGTAATCATCATATGATTATACAACTCTCATGCATATCATATATTCAAAACATATATATACATAAGCATATATAAATATAACAACATGTAAAACATACAAAATCGCATACATAACAGTCATGAAATATTGTATACATGTTATCATCATAAAACCAATAAACACATAAATGAATTAAACACTTTTCGCAAGTAGCTCTGATATCATTGAAGGGTTTCGAGCACATAAACGCAATGAAAATATTAATTAAAAACGTGAAAAATCAGAATTTTCGAAACCCACCACAGGATCCATGCGAAAAACATATATTTAATTCATAGATCAGATTGTTTACCTTAAGAAGCTTTACAAATTAGTTGACTAATAGAGATCCAAAGCTTGTTCAATCACCACGCATCCCGCTCTCTCGAGCTACGCTCTATCGGTATCCACACGAATGCTTGAATTCAAGGATTAGATGTGTACTAGCATAAACTCGTTTCTTCTTGCTCTCTCCATCTTCTCTCTTGGTGGCTAGGGTTTTAGTAAAAGTCTTGCTTGCAAAATCATCCACATAGGAGATATTATATAGAGAGTAGAAAAACGAATTATAACTCTTAACTAATTAGGAGTTACTATTAATTCGAAATTCCTATTTGTATTATAATTAAGTCTCACTTAATTATTTAACAAATAAATTTCATAATTAATATTAGAAAATTCAAATATCAATATATATTTAATTAATTAAGTCATACTTAATTAATATTTTAAATAATTTGAATTACTTTAATATAATTTAAATCCAATTTAAATTAAATAATCCTTTAAGCATTCTTAGTGTGTGACCCTATAGGTTATTATTACGTTGGCAACGAATTTTAAATCTAATTTAAAATCGTAAACAATGAGCGGCATATAGTAATACATCATTGTTACCCAAGTAATAATAATTGAATCGGTGATCGATTAAACCTTTTTTGAATAATGTACAATGTAATATAATCCCTTTAACCAAATATTATAGATTAAACTAGAGGCATGTAATGTGTCATCCTCATCATAGTTTAATCCAAGTTTCCTTTATAAATGAGTAGACTATCATATCAAATCAACATTTGAGCGTGGCAACGCATTTCATAGTCTAGCTCACACAAGAGGCCAATAATATCACTCCTAAAATAGGAGGGTTAAATCCCATCTAGATCATTCATATTTCTCATATGATTCATAATATACCCAATGTCCACTTTTATCATTACCCGGTCAAGGATAACTTTTAATGGAATCAATGTATATTAATTCTCGTATAGAAATATAATGACTTCAGGTCTAAGGACCATTACATCATTATCACTGTGAGAATTACTTATGACATAACAGACATGTAGAATCTCACATTGGGTCTGTCCAGCACCATGTCATATACATATGCCTGTGTTTTTGACTTTAGTATCACTATACTTATGATCAATGAGATGTGATCATCAGTCAACAAACACACCAGTCTTAATGCATTATTATTGTCCCTTAATAATAATACTCGACTAGGGACCTTTAGGTATATTGATACTATTCCCATAATCTCATTTCTAAGTCATGTACTTAGAGATATAGAATTGCATATCATATTCCAAGGATATTTATTAATCTAACATTTATATCGCAGTAAATTAAAAATTAATAAATTATAAATAAAATAATCGATAGAACATAAACGATAATAATCCTAATGTCTTAAACTAAAACATCATAGTATTGTCTCTAGGGCACAAACACTAACAGGTCAGACTCTTCAGGCATGTTAAAAAGTGGTACTTTGCATATACCAAGTGATTCGACCCTTGATGAGGTGGACGAAGTCTGAAGACTCAGTGAAGTCACCAGACTGGTCTGTTGAAAGTGTTTTGTTGGGATATAATTGAACCATATGGAGGTCGGACTCTCGAGGCGTGTCGAGAAGTGGTACTTTTACCATATCGGAGTGTCTATCGAACGCCCTTATGTTTATTTATCCTATATTTTTCTTTTATTTCTATTGTATTTGGAAAATATTTTTTCTTTTCTTGGAAACGTAAGTCGTTGTTTACTTTTGGCGACTGCTTTACCTCTTTTTTTCTTGTTAAATTTTGATGAGCTAGTAGATGCTTATGTAAGAGTAGCACACTTTCTATTTTTGTTTGCACCATGCTTGTTTTGGAGCTCTTTTTCTTTGAAGTTCTCATTTCATGCAGTGCATGTTGGCTTTTGTTGGCATCTTTTTGGAGTTGGAGCTGACGATTGTACAATCTTATATGCTCGAGATAGTCGTTATTCATGAAACAAAGGGGGATTACATATGTCGGCTTACTTTTAATCTTCCTTTATGTGAACAAAATTGTAAAGGCAACTTGATTACATAAACTTACTTAGATCATGACTTAACAATTTAAAATGAGATTTTGTTGTGGAGCGTTCATGGGTT
Source organism: Apium graveolens (assembly GCF_009905375.1). Classification (NCBI taxonomy): domain Eukaryota; kingdom Viridiplantae; phylum Streptophyta; class Magnoliopsida; order Apiales; family Apiaceae; genus Apium; species Apium graveolens. The sequence goes on along the minus strand of NC_133656.1, from coordinate 72,606,437 downwards.
GAACTGTTTGAGGTTGATGGCATTCCCATCATTTATTACTGGAGTTTCATCGAAGTGAGAGGGGCGATAGGTGCCAGAACTGGTGATCTTTGCGACCCTGTATGGTCCTTCCCTTGGAGCAGAAATTTTGCTTTGTTTGGAGGGCATTGAAGCTACAGCCACCCTTAGCACTAGATCGTTTACCTTGAAACTTCTTGATTTTACTTTTGCGTACAGAGCTCGGACACTTTTTCTCTGCAATTGGCTACTTTTGAACTATATTAAGTCTATGAGCTCTTCGAGGAGGTTATTGTTCAGGCGTAACCCTTCTTGAGAATTCTCTGGATCGAGTTGTCTTTAACAGATAAATGTGAAAGCTCTCCGCTTTGGACTTTGTGTTTAATCAAGTTCTTTAACTGGTAGAACCTTGTTGTCGTGTTCCATCTGTCATCATGGTTGTCGCAGAACGGTGCTCGGAGGCCTATTCAGGTTCATGGGCCTCAAGGGCCTGTCCCCTAGGCTTGCCTTGAGTATAGCCAGTATCTGGGCTTTATCGATATTGAGCTTTATGAAGTCACGTTTTGCACGAGGTTTCTGAGTTGTATGAGGTGGAAGAGGGTTTTTCTTCTTTCTTTTCTTGATTTGAGAACTTCTGAGCTGACCTTTTATCAGTTCCCCGACCTCAGTCAGCTTGTCGGTAGTCCCATTGTGCGGAGCGGTCCGAAGACGTTCAAGATCTCAGAAACCTGGACGATTGGATGCTTCCAACTGCCTCTTGTAATGTTATTTCGTTGCTTGATTTTTGCAGATAAAATTTAGCCTTGCTTATGAGCACTTGTTTTTCTTCCGAAGTAAGGACGAAAGTTTGATTATCTTTCTTTGATCGGTGCTTTTTGCATATCGGATCTGAACGGTTCGGTCTTTCACCAGATCCGAAGAGGTGGGCAAAGTCTGAAGGGTTGGTGGGGCCATTGAACTGGTCTATATAAGGTACTTTGAGATTTTATATTTACCTTTGCTTTCTTAATTTTTCTTGACGGTGGACTCTCCGAAGGGACATCGGTTCCTCCCGAGCGTGACCTTATGAGATACTTGAATAACACTGCATCGTACTTCGTTGGGTTCATGGACCTCAAGAACATCTGCATCGTGCTCTCAGGAGTGTAATTTTGAATGAAGAGAATTGCCTCGAGAATTCCTCAACTTGAGTATGCTCGCTTCATAGACTTCATGTAAATGAACATGACCTTCCAAGACCTCAACTAGCTTTCTATAGCTTTCCAGCTCTTTGCCTAGGAGGCGCATGTCTTCATCCACCTCACTGTCCTCATCTGGAAGGTCTATCTTTTCTAGAACTTTTTTGTGTGCTGCTTTATCATATTCAAATGTAGCCTATCGTCGCTTAATAACACTTGTTTACCTTGTGGAATGAGAACTAAAGTTTTGTTGTCCTTTATCCGATCTACATTCTTCGCACATCTGATTTGAACGGCTCAATTCTCGTCGGTGACGGAAAATCGAGGTTGATTTACGTCTTTTGAGTCCGAGTAGGAGAGATGAGATATGATTTTGTGGCGATTTGGACCTCAATCCATAATTTTTGAGCTTCGATCTGTGATTTGCTCGGTGTATGTGTTGTTTCTAGAGGAGGTTAGAGCTCCTTCTAACGCCATTGTTGAAATATAATATTCGGAGCTTTTTACGATGAGTGATTACAAGTGTATTTATAGTGTCTAAATGGGCCTTCTAAGTGGGTTCTGTACTAGGTGAGCCTAGGCCTAACAGAGACTATTATAAATGCAGTAAAGCTATTGGATTTTGGTTTGAAAAAGAGAAGAACGACTGTGTGATCGTAAAAATCGCTTATACAAGAAACATATCTTCGGTTCAAGTGTATAGTCTGAGTAGTAATTCTTGGAAAACTGTCGGTGATTCTTGTCCAAGTGCACCTTATTCAATAAGCGATTACAATCTAGTGTATGCTAAAGGAACACTGCACTGGCTGGCTTGGCATGAGCAGGGTTGGAGTGTTGTTTCCTTGGCTATGAATAATGCAAACTTTGGAGAAACAGTAATAAGTAGATGTTGCTTCACAATAGGGAGATTACATCTTGGAGTGGTGGATGCTAACTCCTTTCGTATCTTGGAAAGCCATGATTTAGCTTGCTCGAATTATTCAGGTTGGCCGCGTTATGGTGATTTTCTAGGATTCAGAAACAATGGCGAAGCTCTTTTTTCGTCCTCACACAATAATAAGTTTCTGCACAGCAAAGAAGTAGTTTCATTTGATCTTGGTACCAAACAAACCAAGGATTTCGAATTCTTCCCTCGTGATCTTATCTGCTTACATCCTATTGTCTAAAGTCTTGTTCTTCTAAATGGTAACGACATGAATGTGCGGAAAACTTCTCCTTTGTACACTAACAGTGTGTATGAATTCGGGGATGGGAAGGCAAGGACTGGGGAGAAAAAGAATTGTGGTGGAAGAAATTGTGAAAAAAACGGTTGAAATTTTAAAGAATTGTTGGAAAGATTTGTAAATACGGTTGGTCTTTGAGCAGTCAGAAAAAGACTTCTTCTAAGGAGATAGTTGAAGAGAGTCACAATCTTAACTAATAGAAAGAAAAAGAAATGATATCGCTCTTATTAAATGACCTTTGGTTATGTTTCTTTGCCAAATGTAGATCCTGGTCCATATCATCAGCTCCTGTGTCAGCTTGCAGGTTTCATGATGTTACTTCCATGTACATGATTTTCGATACCTCCAACTGTTGTTCAGAATCTTGATCATTTGTGCTCCGCTCCTATCCTGTTTCTGCATATATCTGGTTCTTGTATGTGATCAAGAGAGCACATAATTCCTCTGTAAATAGAGCAACATTGCTAATTTCTTATAATATTTGAAATTTTTTACACCTGTGTAAACTTCATGTACATTCATTGCCCCTTTTCTCCTCCGAGCCTCCCACAACTTTAGTCCCAAGTCTTCCTGACTTCAAAATAATTTCCGCAATACAAAGTAAAACCTAAACAAATCAACAGCTAGCGAAAAATGGGTTTGACATGAATGGCGGGAAGTTGTCTTATGGACGCTCAATTGTTCAACATCCTATACTTTTAAGGAGACTGGAGGTCCATTTTCCGCAGTTTGCCCAAAAGGGAAAGAAAGGTCAATAAACTCAGGGACGGCCCTGAGAAATAGAAAGGTCCTATACGATTTTTTTTGCGCCCAACAATAAATTAAAAGAAGTATAAGAAATGAGATATTTATAGTGTTTATGTTAGTTTAACTAAATGAGAAAGTTATCTTAATGTTTTTGGTGGTGTTTTAGGATAAAAATGAAAAACAAATGTGCCCCTAAAATTTATTTTGTGCCTATATTATTAATGGTCATTCATTACATCTGATAGTGCACCATCTGAGAAGTGTTTCTCCAATGGTCAAACAAAATAAATATTCACGGTTGCTGCAATGGAGTAATTTGATATTCCCTGTCCGACATTCCTCGAGGAGATACCTTTCTCTGGACAACTACATTTAGGAAGCTGAAAACTCTTCCCGCGTTCTCCAGACTCTGCTAATTATCGTAAAGCAATTGGATTTTGGTTTAATAAAGACAAAATTGACGTGGTAGTGAAAATCGTGTTGGACAAACTTAGTATTTTAGACTAAGTTGTGAATCATTTTGAGACTCTATATGAGTGAGACACATTATGTGTTAGTGGTGTGTATTTATTGAAATGTATTCTCCTATTCGAGGGGATTCCAATGCATATTTACACGTTCAAAATGAATAAAAGGTGAATGAGAACTGATGTTCCAAAGTTTTACCTTTTAATATGAAAAGTGGTTTTGTACCACATTGAGAGTAGCACAAACCCATTCCTTAGTTTTCTTATAAATACCATGTACCACATCGAAAAGAAAAACAAGTCCTTTGAAGCCTCTCTTTATAAATAGAGTCTTAGGGCATCAATTTTATTAAGTCAAGGGAATAAGAGTAATCTCTTTCATTCTTGGTCTCTTTAGTCTTAAATTTTTCCAATATTCCGGTGATAGTTCTCGGGTTTAGTTCAAGTTCACTGAGAGTATATTCGATCTATCGATTATACTAGTATCTCATTTTATCCTGGGAGGCTATCGACTCGCACATACGGTGAGAGGCGAAATAGCTTTAAGGAGACAGTTTCAACTGGACTCGAGGATCTCCATTTGGTTATATCATTTCTTTCTCTGTTTGATTTCGTTTACTCACGCACACACTTATTTGATTTATATATATTAATTGCAGATTGTATTCACAATCTTAAAGTTATTTTATTTTATACATCTGTGACTGATACATCTATATTTGCTTGTTTTGTTGAGTAACAGATGGATGGAGAACCAAACTGTGAACGATCCGATGAACATGACGGCTGATCCCAACGCACAGATCACTGGATCTGATGGGGTTCACCAGCAGCCGATTAACCCTAACGCACGGATTGTACGATCGGATGGGGGTCAAACACCTGTTGGACATGTGCATTCGGGACATGTGCCTGTGGGACACACTGTCATTGGACAGTTTAGTGTTCCTCTTGGACAGATATCGGCGGGATTCACTCCTTCGATCATACCTGTGGTGCCTACTGGTGTGCATACACCTGTAGTACATACGCACGTACCATCTATTCCACCTGTGGTGCCTGCAGCACCTGTTATGCCAACTGTGCATGCTGCACATGCTGAAAAACCTGAGAAGTTCAACGGAACGAACTTCAAACGTTGGCAACAAAAGATGCATTTTTATCTGACCACGTTGCATATGGATCGCTTCCTTAAGGAAGAACCACCGTTGCTCACTGCTGAGAGTAACATGCAGACTATGTATGCTGCTGATGCTTGGAAGCACTCTGACTACATCTGTCGGAACTATGTGTTAAATTGTTTATCTGACTCGTTGTATAACGTATACAGCGCGAAGCCAACAGCTAAGGTCTTATGGGAGTCACTTGACCATAAGTATAAAACCGAGGACGCTGGGGCAAAGAAGTGGATTGTTGGCCGCTTTCTTGATTATAAGATGGCATACTCTAAGACTGTGGTCAGTCAGGTGCAGGAACTGCAGGTGATCATTCATGACATTCATGCTGAGGGAATGGTCATAAGTGAGTCTTTCCAAGTTGCTGCTGTTATTGAAAAGCTTCCACCTGGATGAAAAGATTTCAAGAACTACCTTAAGCACAAGCGAAAGGAGATGTCTATGGAGGATCTTATTGTTAGACTTCGTATTGAAGAAAACAACATAGGGTCCGAGAAGAAAGTTAATGTTGCCACTGAGATGGCAAACATGGTGGAGCATGTTCAAAGCTCCAAGCCCAAGAAGACTAATTCTAGTAAAGGGGCAAAGCTGGCACCCAAAGGAGGGATTTCGAAGTCGAAATTTCAGGGGAAGTGCTACAACTATGATAAAGTTGGTCATAGGTCTTCTGACTGCAAGAAGCCCAAGAAGCCCAACAAGAAGAAAGAAGCAAACATGGTAGAGAATATCTCCAAGGAGATGAGTGATATAGACCTCTGTGCTACGGTCTCTGAAGTGAACCTGGTCGATTCTAATCCACGTGAATGGTGGATTGATACTGGTGCTACTAGGCATGTTTGCTCAGACAAGGCGATTTTCTCTAGCCTCAAAGCTTCCGATGCTGGTGAGAAGCTCTACATGGGGAATTCAGCAACTTCTGCCATTGAGGGTTAAGGCACGGTGATCCTGAAGATGACCTCTGGGAAGAATCTGACTTTGAAGAATGTATTTTATGTGCCTGATATTCGCAAGAACCTTGTGACTGGTTCTCTGTTGAGTAAGCATGGCTTTCGCATTGTAATAGAGTCAGATAAAGTTATTTTGTCTAAGAGTGGTATGTTTGTAGGCAAGGGTTATTTAACCGATGGGCTTTTTAAGCTCAATGTAATATCCGTTAAGGACGATAATGAAATGAAGAATTCTTCTTCTTACTTGCTTGAGTCTCCTAATTTATGGCATGCTAGATTAGGACATGTAAATTATGACACTTTACGACGTTTAAGTGCAAAAGAATACATACCTAAACTTACTATCGATTCAAAACATAAGTGTGAGATTTGTGTTGAGGCAAAATTAACGAGATCATCATTTAAACGTGTGGAAAGGAACACCAAAGTGCTAGACCTAATACATAGCGACATATGTGATTTAAAATTCGCTCCAACAAGAGGAGGAAACAAGTATTTTATTACATTTATTGATGATTGTACAAAATACTGCTATGTATATTTATTGAAAAGCAAAGACGAAGCTATAGATAAATTTAAAATCTATAAGGAAGAAGTTGAGACACAACAGACTGAGAAAATCAAAACGATACGAAGTGATCGTGGAGGTGAATATGTTGAACCATTTGGAGAATTCTGTTCACAATATGGTATAATCCATGAGGTCATTGCACCATACTCCCCTCAGTCAAATGGTGTGGCTGAAAGGAAGAATCGCACTCTGAAAGAAATGATGAATGCGATGTTGTTAAGCTCTGGGCTTCCAAAATCGATGTGGGGAGAAGCCATCTTAAGCGCAAATAATATTTTAAATATTACGATGCGCAAGAATAAGGATGTAAGTCCTTATGAAATGTGGAAGAAAAAAAAACCAAGTTACCAACACCTGAAAGTGTGGGGGTGCCTTGCAAAGGTACTGATCCCTACACCGAAGAAGGTGAAGATAGGTCCTAAGACTGTGGATTGTATCTTCATCGGATATCCTCCACACAGTACTGCATATCGGTTTCTTGTTCATGAATCCAAGATTCCTGATATTCAAAAGAATACCATTATGGAATCAAGGAATGCCTCATTCTTTGAGACGATGTTTCCCTGTAATCCAGGAAACCAACAACCTACGACGTCTAAACGATCTCATGAGTCTGTAGATGACGATAATGAGAGTGACGAAAGTGAAGACAAAAATGTGGGGGTAGTGAGAAGGAGCAAAAGACAACGAACGGAGAAATCCTATGGGTCTGATTTTATGACCTATTTGCTCGAAGAAGGTGACCCAAAAACCTATAAGGAGACGGTTACCTCACCTGATGGACCTATGTGGAAAGAGGCCATCAAGAATGAAGTTGATTCAATTATGCAGAATCATACTTGGGAACTAGTGGACTTGCCAACTGGTTGCAAACCATTAGGTAGCAATTGGATTTTCAAGAAGAAGTTGAAAACTGATGGCACTATTGATAAGTATAAGGCCAGACTTGTGATTAAAGGATACAAGCAACAAAAAGACCTTGATTATTTTGATACATATTCTCCTGTAACGAGAATAACGTCCATAAGGATGATGTTTGCTATTGCTGCAATGCGTAATCTAACTGTACATCAAATGGATGTGAAAACAGCCTTCCTAAATGGGGACATGGATGACGAAATCTATATGGAACAACCCGAAGGGTTTGTTGTCCCAGGACAAGAAAGGAAAGTTTGTATATTGGTGAAATCATTGTATGGTTTGAAGCAAGCGCCTATGAAATGGCATGAAAAATTTGACGAGGTCATGCTGGCTAATGGCTTCAAAATCAATGAATGTGATAGCTTTGCCTATTACAAGGATAACGAGAGTGGCTATGTCATGATGACGCTATATGTAAATGATCTACTTATTGCCGGAAGCAATGATAAAGTGATCAAATCTACCAAGGACATGTTGAAATCAAGATTCGACATGAAAGACATGGGACTAGCAAATGTAATTCTGGGAATTCAAATTTCTAGAACATCAGAGGGTCTCGCATTAGGTCAACCACATTATGTTGACAAGATCCTTGAGAAGTTTCTTAAGGATGACTTTGAGAAAGTTAAGACACCTGTGGATATGACTTTGCACCTATCCAAGAACAAAGGTGTAGCTGTTTCCCAATTGGAATACTCGAGGATAATTGGTAGTCTGATGTACCTCATGAGCTGTACAAGACCAGACATTGCATACTCAATTAGCAAGTTGAGTAGGTTTACGAGTAATCCGGGAGCTGATCACTGGAAAGCGATCATAAGGGTACTAAGGTACTTGAGGGGAACTCGAGACCATGGACTGCACTATGGCAGATACCTAGCAGTATTAGAAGGATATACTGACGCAAATTGGATATCTAGCAAGAAAGCACTTAAGTCTACGAGCGGCTATGTGTTTACATTAGTTGGAGCGGCAATATCATGGAAATCCTCAAAACAAACGGTGATAACTCATTCCACGATGGAAGCTGAGTTTGTGGCACTAGATAAATGCGCCGAAGAGGCTGAATATCTACGTCAGTTTCTGGAGGATATTCCAAGATGGCCAAAGCCTGTAACTGCAATAGGGATTCATTGTGATAGTCAATATGCTATTGGCAGAGTACATAGCACGATGTATAATGGAAAGTCTCGTCATATACGACGACGACACAGTTCCATTAGACAATTGATCTCAACCGGAATTATCACTATTGACTATATACCGTCAAAAGATAATATCGCGGATCCACTAACCAAAGGGTTATCAAAAGAAGTGGTTGAGAAATCATCGAGAGGGATGGGCCTTAAGCCTATTGCTTAACGGCATCATGGTGGACACCCAACCATTGCTGACTGGAGATCCCAAGAACTTGGTTCAATGGGACAACTAAATCATGATGACCAAATCACTGTGGGGGTAACCCCTGGCCTGTTCCTATGATGAGGAAACAGTGAGACCTGTAAGGTACGAGGTTAAGCTTTGAGCTTTTAATGATCTTTGATGAATACATGGAGTTCAGGAGTGAACGCATGGAATTCAGTTGAGTAAACGCGGGTTACTCTATAAGATAAAGATCACATATGTGGGAGAGAAGTGGGGCCGCTTCAAAGGAGAATTGTGAGGCACAATTCTTTAAAAACTCCTGCAGAACCAGGACGATGTTTCATGGCCAAAATGGACATAATCATGAGAACTGAATGAATCAGGAAAGATATAGTGATGAGTATGTCATCGTTTACACAAACGGTCGAACAGTTCAAGGACATCGCGTCATACTGTCTACCAGTAAAGTCTATATACTTATTCGAGCGAAGGTTCAAGGAGCATTTTCTACCTATCGTATGTTATATCTGACCGCCGGAACTATCACCAAGTCAAGCTCCGCATCTGTCTGTCTATGTGGTGCGTGCTACTGGACCATCAATCTCATTTGTGGGGGATTGTTGGACAAACTTAGTATTTTAGACTAAGTTGTGAATCATTTTGAGACTCTATATGAGTGAGACACATTATATGTTAGTGGTGTGTATTTATTGGAACGTATTCTCCTCTTCGAGGGGATTCCAACGCATATTTACACGCTCAAAATGAGTAAAAGGTGAATGAGAACTGATGTTCCAAAGTTTTACCTTTTAATATAAAAAGTGGTTTTGTACCAAATCGAGAGTAGCACAAACCTATTCCTTAGTTTTCTTATAAATACCATGTACCACATCGAAAAGAAAAATAAGTCCTTTCAAGCCTCTCTTTATAAATAGAGTCTTAGGGCATCAGTTTTATTAAGTCAAGGGAATAAGAGTCATCTCTTTCATTCTCGGTCTCTTTAGTCTTAATTTTTTTCAATATTCCGGTGATAGTTCTCGGGCTTAGTTCAAGTTCGCTGAGAGTATATTTGATCTATCAATTATACTGGTATCTCGTTTTATCCTGGGAGACTATCGACTCGCACATACGGTGAGAGGCGAAATAGCTTTAAGGAGACAGTTTCAACTGGACTCGAGGATCTCCATTTGGTTATATCCTTTCTTTCTCTGTTTGATTTCGTTTACTCACGCACACACTTACTTATTTGATTTATATGTATTAATCGCAGATTGTATTCACAAGCCGCTTATACAAGAAACACATTTTCGGTTAAAATGTTTAGTTTGAGCAGTAATTCTTGGAAAACAGTCACTGATACTTGTTCATGTGCACCCTTATTTCACGAGGCACGGCAATTTAGTGTATACTAAAGGAACATGGCACTGGCTGGCTTTGCATGAGCAAGGTTGGAGAATTGTTTCGTTGGATATAAATAAATGCAGAGTTTTAACTTTTAAGAGACATCGATGACTAGGTGCTGCTTTTCCACAGAAATTGTATCTCCGAGGAGTGGATTTGAGCTGCCTACATGATTTGGGTTGGCCGCAGTATATAAATATTTTGTCGCTCTTATGTTCTACAGAGGATGGTGAAGCTCTGTTTCACTCCAGGCACAACAATCGGTTTAAAACCGCAGACGGCTGCAATAATAATCAAAAAATGCATCTGAAGATGAAACAAAACAACATTACAAATTTCTCCTAGTGCCGGAAATAGCAGCTCAAATGGTTCTGAATTGCTGCTTACAATAATCATCTGTGTACACTTCAATCACATTTTGTGTAATTCCCCTGCTCCTGCATCCCAAGATATAATCCAAATGAGGAACAAAGGTCAGCAAACATCCAATGAACAGGCCTCATGTAATTTAAACTGTATGATGGTGGGACAACGAGGCTTCTCTTGTCGCCAGCACACATGCCTGTTAAGTGTTAATCACAAAACTAGGTAAATGTAAAGCTAATACAAGTAAAAAACAAGAAGAATGACAATGTAAAGGCCTGTGTTCCGAATCTCCATAACGCTTTTCACCTGTGCAAAGAAGATGTATGATATGTTAAATGTTTACACGAAAAAATAATAAGCCGTATCATCTACTATCTGTTATGTTGAAGATCTCATGATTGAACTCTGTGGAACATGTGAATGAATTGGACGCGCAAAACAGAAAAAAAAAAAGAAGATAGTACGTCTTTCTAAATGGCATACGATCATGTTCCTTCACACATGCAGATCCTGGTCCATATCCATGAGTTGTGTGAAAAATAATTTATATACTCGTCCACTCTCTAAAATTCTACATTTTTAAGAGCAACTCTGATTGAGTCTAACATGTTCCTTAATAATATTATTATAAAAATGAATTCTAGTATTTTAAAATATTTAATTATATGTCAACTTCAACAACATAACTTCTAAGTGTATTCTAATAATATTTTATTATTATATTTAAACTCTAGTTATTCATTTGATATGGAAAAGAAGAAAGAATTGATTTTTTTATTATTGAAATGAAGGTGAGGAAGTTATTTATAAATAAGGCATGAGTGGAGCATATCAACTTCTTAAGGAAGCATTAGGATGCTTTGGAGCTCTATTTTATACAAAATTCCTCAAAATTTTAATTTAGGATCTTAAATAACTAATTTGTTGAAATTACTCTAATTCTACTCGAGAGCTGCCGGCCCGACAAGAGTCCAAACTCTTTATGCTAATGAATAAGGGAACAAGAAATTTGGAGCTTTAGGACATATTTTTTTTATATGCGTGAAGGAATAAATTGATTTTTTTTAAAATTATATGCACAAAATAAATTTTAAAAGCACATTTTTTACTTTTTTATTCTAAACACGACAAAAAATAGATATCTTTTCAGTTGAGTCCAATAAACACTATCGATATCTCATATGTTACAGAAAAATTGACAGAAATAAATTAAATATTACAAACTATTACCAAAATAACCAGATTTGAAAAAATTGCCATATTTAGCCGGCTGAATACCCATATGATATACACGTATAGAATGTATTCCAACTTTTCCCCATTTATCCCGTTAACCACTGAACAAAACCGTCATGCTGCCGGCTCCCAATCATAAATCTTTATGGTATGCTTTATTGATGCACTATCCTATTTAATCAATTTTATGTTTATTTTCAATTTTCAATTTTTTTTCATAGTGCCCAGTCTCACACAAGTAATTCAACTTGAAAAACATTTGATGAATGCAAAGAAACCTATCCAGGAGGCCAGAGGTACGTACACTGTAGCCTAAGAGATAAAAAAATGTCAATAACAACTTATAATTGAACATTATAAAACCAGAGGTTCGTAGATTTCCCTGATGATGGTGGGATCACGGGTCTTCACTTGTTGCCAACACCCACGAATGTTAATAACAAAATTTGGACTCCGATGGCAAGCACGAGGTTTCAAAATGTTGAGTATGTTAAAGTTTACAAAATTCTACTGTAAAATTTAAAGAAATTGAACCGAAATCAGTATCACTGTAATCAAATTCAACAGATCTTTGTGTACCCTATAATTTTATGTTATGTAACTTCTGCTTGAATTTTCAGTTTCACAGTTGTAAAGCCTCCAATATTATAAGTCATTTATTTCTTTCATTATCTAAAATGCTTCTTCACGCATAATTAAGCACAAAGTCTGCTTCAAAACAGCAGTGCACACCGCTTCAGCCTTCCTGGTGATCAAGGAGCTTCTCGTTGGATTTTAATTACAATTAATAATCAAGAGGGCAAAAAGTCATTTGCAAATTGGGCAACATTGTAAATTTCTTATAATACTCAAAAACACAGCTCATTGGTTCTGAGTTGCTGCTTACAAAGTTGCGATATTTTACCTGTTACATGCATTGCCTCCCTTCACACCAGGCCTCCCACATTACACACCCAAGTCTTCCAACTTAACAAAAATTCCCATAATACAAAGTTAAACCTTGATGAATCAACAGGGATAAGTGGGTTTCACAAAAATGGTATGAAGTTGTCTTCAATGGACACTCAATAGTTCAACATCGTATATCACCCAGGAGTCTGGAGGCACATTTTTTGCAGCTCCCTTGCTTCCATTACTAAATCACAATACATTACCCAAAGACAAAAAAGATCAATAAACTTCCAGATTCCAATACAATTAAATAAACATATAGCCAGAGATTTATCTATTACCCTAACGATGGTGGTACAACGAGCCTTCTTTTATCACCTGCACGCATGCCTGTTAATCACAAAATTAGCTCAATGTAAAACTGATTCAAGAGAAAACAAGAAGAACGATGCGCAGAGGTTTTAGAAGTCATATTTACCATCAAGACCAATATTCCAACCCTGCATAATGCCTTCATCACCTGCGCAAAGAAGATAAATGATATATTAAACTGTTATAAATGTAAGAGATAAATCTAACTTTATGACAAGGTAGATTCAAAGAAGTTATATGATATATTAAACCGTTATAAATGTAAAAGATAAATCTAACTTTATGACATGGTGGACTCTGATGTTTACACGGCACACACAGGGTTTGAATTGTTCAATTTATTGAAGTTTCAGGATCAGAGAAATATTTTAAATGCTGAATTCTACAAATTTGTGCTGTGAACATCAAAGTCCAAATTGTTAGGAGTCAAGTGTTTCATTCAAGTCCTAATCTTTTTGGCCTTCCCAGTACCTAGGCGAAACCGATAAGGAGCTTTGCCATTCGAGTCAATTACTTCTCCATTCTCCTTTAACTTGGCTGTGTACTGCACCTTGAGCTGTATATATTTACAGGAGAGTTTCATCAAACAGCACGATCAATATAACGTAAAAAAAACCCTTAACACTACTTACCTTTTTCCCTAGTGCAGCTGCTTTTCCATCAGATTTACTTGATTCTAAATCTTTGATAACCAGTCCGTTCGACAAAGTCCTTACCAGAGATGACCCTGACATAACTTTCTCCTTCTGAACTTCATTTATAGAATTCTCCTTTTCTCCGTTCAACGAGACAGGTACATCCATAATTTCATCATTTTTTTGGACTATACTCTTTTCTTTCTTCTTTTTTGCTGCCTTCTCAGGTGTATTTTCATCAGCTTTTCTTTCAGGAACAAGATCGCTGCACAGAGCAAATGTTTCGGACATAAAATATAATAATAAAATTAAAACATGATTAGAAATGAAGAACATAGGACCCCAGTTAAAATGTACATCAAGACACTGAAAAAAATACCCTTCATCTTACAGATGTTTTGCACGATATATATATATATAAGTGCCCTAAAACGAGAAATTTACAGAAGCTGTGGCTTGAACAACGACCGATGTGCACTAAGCTTCACATGAAAATAAACTAATAAAGTGACACACAGGACAATTTCACATACAGAAAAATATATTCTTTTCTCAGCTGAAGTTATTTCACTCACTTATCAGCAGGGGTTTTCTGTTCTTGTTCTCTTTTTCTCCTCTTCTTTTTTGGTTTTTCTGAGCCTTCTTCCACAATAGGGAGTAAGCTACCAGCTGAGAGTCCAGTTCCACTGCCTCAACAAAATATATAAAATAATTATTGACAAGTGGTTTACTAACAATTATGCTAACGATTTCATGATCAAACTCTTAAGAACATATGCATGGATTATCAAAAGAAAAAGAGAAGTGGTTTCACATCTTATTAGATGGCCTTCGATCATTTTCCTTTCCCATGTGCAGATCCTGGTCCATATCATCAGCACCTGTGTCAGCTTGAAGGTTCTCTTGAAAGCTTTTGAGGTGGTAATCAGTATTTGCTTCTGGGATTTTCTCCTCCTTAGAACGCTCCTTCCTTTTCTTTTTTGGCTTTGCGCCACTTTCAAGGCCCAATTCAGGGGAGGACAAAAGGTTAGATCTCCTGCTATAGCAAATTGTAGGTGGAAAAAATGCATGACAGACATACACTTGACTGCATATATCTAAAATTTATAAGAAAACATCATCACTCACTTATTAGTGCCCAGATCAACATCAATCTCATTGGTTACGATTGGATTCTGACCAATAGCTATGTCATTAGTCTTTGCATCAGTTTGTTTGGCTTTATGGTCTAAATAATTGTGGTTGGCAGCATCAGCTTTAAGAATTTTATCTTCCTTAGAAACTCCCTTGCCCTTTTTCTTTGGAATAGTCCTGATAAGTTGGCTTTATCAGAAGTAGAAAGCAATTAATATAGACCTGCAGTACGTAGCCTCGTGAAACACTTACAGCCAGATACCAGCAGACATACACTTGACTACATGTATCTAACAATTTAAAAGAAAAAATATTCACTAACTTAAGTATGAATATTACTGTGGTCATATTTTATTGCATGTTTTTCTAACATACGAATATTAGTTACTTACGTATTCATGCCTGGATCATTAGCAATCTCATTAGTTACAATAGGATCCAGACCAAAAGCTATGTCATTAGTTTTCTCCTCACTTTTCTTAATTCCATCGCCTTCATTACTGTAATCAGCAAGATCAGCTTCAAGAGTTCTCCCTTCACTAGCACCCTTGATTTTTTTCTTTGGAATAGTCCTGTATTCAAGGGTCATTTTATCAGAGACTAGAAGTCAGTATATAGCAGGCCAATCCCTGCACTACTGAGACTCCTTAATACTTATGGGCAAATAGCAAAAAAGAATACCCTCATAAACTACATAGAGCATAATAATCGAAAGAAAATCAAGCAAAAACAGATTTTACTAACATCACTTCATTACTATCATACCAATCACTATTTCGAAGCATGTTGTTATATATTATTGTATGTAGTTTACACTTGGTAGGGAAATTACAATTTCAAATCTGACCAAATTTTAAATTTTTTTGTAGTTATCAATATTAGAGTAGATATCACAACAATTTCTTGGAGAAACACTACAGAAAAATAAAAGTTTCATAAAGGCTCGCCTTTCTGGATCATCGTTTTTAACTGGACCATCGACCCTTGGTTTGTTAGTGTTTGTCTTGCTCCTTTGCTCATCAGTATCATCATCAACTGCTATAATGATAAAATCATGTGTCGATAACTTTTAAAAAAAATGATAAAGATCTTTCTGCAAAACTTCAAATTATTCAGTAAAATGCTCAATATTATGATTTTAGAATATTTTAAACACAGTACACCACATTTCTTTTCAGTCTTGGGGTTTGATGGTAAAATATGAATGATACACTGGAAAGTGGAAAGTCTTGCCCTTGGCGTACACATACCTGCATCAGTGGAAACAGGGGAAGGTGGTAAAACTTCCAGGTTGTCATCATCATCGATGAAACTATCTTCATACTCATCTTCATCACTTTGTAGAACAGATTCCTCATTTTCAGAGTTTGCAATATCCTCCCCGTATGATTCTCTTTTGCCATCAGGTAAAGGAAATCGAAATAATTTTGAACGTGAATTTAGAGCATAATATACTAGCTAGTCCGATTTATAAGACTGAGATGCAATTACTGTTAATAGATAACAACACTTTTTAGTCTATGATATAATAACACAAGTTTGTAATAACAAGCACTCATATATCCACCCTATCTGTACAAGTAATGTAAAAAATGAGGAAAACTGGAAAAGTGTTAATTCAACTCTATGTTACTTTACAAAAATATTTAAAAAACAGAAAAGCAAAGTTCAAGTAGACAATTCATGTTTAATAAGCTGCCGCGTTTTATTTATATCCGACACAACCTTTTCTTTGTGAAATGTCAGTTTTTTAACAAAAAAACAATAGATACTTAATTTATCCTACACAACAGCATAACATGGAAAATTTCTGCCAAGTTTGTATATATGTAAGTAGATAAAAAATTACAAGCAAAAAAAGGATACGAGTCATCAGCGTGAAAACCGCGATCAACACAAGTGTAAAAGCCCGTAAGATGAACGCCTCGGGGACCAATAACGGAAAACACGACTTCTTCATCCTCATCAAATTCCAAATTTAGCTGCAACGACTCACTCTTACCTGGCAATAATGCACACAAAAGAACAGGACTCTTTTCTCCCACATTACATTGAACTAAACTAGTTTGTTGCGAAGACCCAATCGCCAATGTCGCCTATACAGTACACAAACAACATTTTCTCATCCACCCTTCCAAGAATCAAAAAAAATCTTAAACTTAATCAATACATACATTTTAACTATGAACCAAAAAAATTCCCGAACTACATTTTATAATCCACCCTTCAAAAAAATCGAAAAAAATCGAAAAAAATCATAAACTTAATCCATACATACATTTTAACTATAAACCAAAAAAACCCATATAACATTTTCACAAAAAAAAATCAAATCTTTAAATAAAACACTATGTAATAAACAAGAAAAAATGGTACCTGAGAAATATGAAGCCTTTTTCGAACTTCATCATCGAATATTAAAGAAAATGGACTTCCGGGCTTTACTTCAACACCTGAAAAAACAAAAAAGAGACCAAAATCAGCCAAGATTTTGGGTTTTTAATCTCCAAAACATAGCAATATAAGCAAATAATTGAGTACAATAAACATATTTAAAGCAAGAAAAAACACACAGATAAACATATGCATATGTGTACAGAGAAGAAGAGGAAGAGGGCTGACCCCAGAAAGCCATGGAGAGAACTTTGAAATGGAAAGGGCTTAAACCCTAGTAAAACCAAACAAACTTTTCCCACTCTCTTAGTTGAAAGTTAAAACCCTTTGTAAAATGTGTGTATCATAGTGTATTTATAGGGGGGGACTTGACTCTTTAACTTCTTGTTTATATTAAATATATTGAACAGGGGACCAAAATATCAATTTTGATTTTAAATGGTCCAGAATGGTAATTTTGAAAATAATGGTCCAAAATATCACTTTATAATGGTGTTTCGTTTTCCGTTTTGTATTTTTAATGCAAAACGGTAAATAGTGCGCCATTTTGGTACTCTAATTTTTTTTAATTTTTTTATAATGTGCAAAACGGTGGTTGAAGTAGTATTTTGGCTCAAAACGGTACATCATATAGCATTTTGTATCAAAACGGAACTTTATCTACCGTTTTGCGCATAAAAAAATTCAAAATGTCAAAACATTACACGAAGTTCCGTTTTAGGTGTTTTGCATAACAATACACGATGTACTGCTTTGAAGTGATATTTAGAGTAATTTTTAACCCCAAGTGATATTTAGGGCACCACCCAAATATATTTGGGAGGTGCTAAATGCAATAACAAATTATTCCATGCTGCAACGAGAAATAACGAGGGATTACTTATAAGCCGTTCAAGGTTGAGGTTAAGGCTTTAAATTTTAAGTCAAGGCGCACAGATCAAGATAGACACACTTATTATGAATATTAATACAAAGACCATGTATCTACGTGTAATCATAATCAGTATTCTAAAAATCGGTGCAGGCGGCTGCATATGTGCTAGGTGGTAATAAAACGCCCCGACTCGGGTTTAGGCGGTGATTTAGACGTTTTTTCAAAAAATCGGGATTAGGCGGGCTAGGCGATCAAAAATCGGTCCTAGGCGGTCTAGACGGAAAATAATTAAAAAAATATTGTTTTTACGTTTTTATAATTTTAATTCATTAATTTCATAATTTCATACAATACCATGTCAATTTCTAATATAAAGTATTGGTGAAAAGTACAAGTAATCTAATATATTTATTTTCTCACTTAAAATATAAAAGTAACATATTATAATTAATTTAAAAGTGTGAATTAAAATATAATTTATATTGTAAACTTAATAATTAGTACATAACGCGTGTCAAATGTGTCGATATTATTTAATACCATTATAATATTTTTTTTAAACAAATATTTGACACATTGATCATTATATAATTATAAAAATTAAAAATAATATTTATATTTTTCCGATTAATATTCTGATTAATCGATCTGATTAATCTCCGACTTGCCGATTAATCTCTCGAATGTACACTCACCGCCCGGGCATACCTAGCGATTTCTGGAACACGTAATACTACTTTGTTTATGTCCCGTATCTTTGGACTTCAATCATTAAAAAATACTTACTTTTTGCATATTTTATTTGGAAGATATTTATTTTTACATTAATCTTAGGTAATAAAAAAATATAGTTCGATAAATCATTTCAAACTATTCTTATAAAGATAAATTTGAATCTGAATTTTTATTTAAGTAGGGATCTTCAAAAAATTAACAAACTATATTTTATATATAATTAATAAGAAATGACCCCAAAAAACCCATTTTTAATTTTAATGTCCCGATCACTTCACTTCAGATTTTTTATTCTAAATACCCCTCAAATGTGACGTTTTGGGCGCCGCATGAGGCAATGTGTATTTTACGATTCCGTAAAAAAATTAAACTAAAAACAAGTTATTATTTTCTATTTTTTTGTACATGGATGATTGGAAATTTTCATCAATTTTAGTTATGTTCGAAAAAAAATTCAAGATTAAATCACCTAAATATTTTTCTAAATAAATATATATTATTTAGTATTAGTAAGATACTTTCTCTGTTTTTTATATGTCGTTTGACTTTTTTGTACACAACTCTAATTCCTTAGATCGTTTAAATAAATTAATATTTTTTAATTATTTTTGGTAAATTAAAATTTTAGTTATATATTTTTATTCATAAAAAGAAAAAATTTAAAATTATTATTCTTACTATGCGGTTAAAATATTTAGACATGTGTGAATTAAACGTCATATAAAAAATAACAGAGGAAGGAATTTTTAATAAAAACAAGTGATAGGGTATTCGAATAAATAAAAACATTATTTATATGTATCAGATTGCATTGAATAGTACACCTTTTACATTATTTCACAAAAAGCTAGGGTTATTATAGTTAACTAGGAATTTTTGTCCGCGCTACGCGCGCTCATTAAATTTAATTTTTTTTAAAAAATAAGTTATATAATTTTATTCAAATATTTTGTTATTAATATATAATTAATTCAATTTAGAGAGGTGTTGATATTTTGTTTCTGTTTCATTTTGTATCGTTCATTTTTTGAGTCGATAAATATTGTTTACACGGTTTTTTTAGTTTATAAATATTGTTTAAGCGATTTTTTCAGTTAATCAATATTTTTTCACATATATATTTTTCTACATATATTGCTTAAAAATATGAACTCGAAAACAATTTTTGTCAATTATTCCTTTATTTGAATTTTTATATAAATATTTTAAATATAAAAATTTAGTTCAATATTATTCGGCGTCGCCTTATGACGACACCTCGCATTTTAAAATTTGGATAATTAAGAAAATGAAAGTACTCAATATAAGTTATTTTAAAATAGTTGAATTGAAAACTACAATGTAGTACATTTCTACATATATTGCTTAAACACGTGAATTCGAAATCATTTTTTATCGATTACTCTCTAACTATATTTCTATATATATAACTTAAATATAAAAAATTAGTGTAATATTACTCGGCGTCGCCTTACGGCGACGCCTCGCAATTTAAAATTTGAAAAATTAAAAGATATAATACTCATATAATTTATTTTAATACTGTTCAATTGAAAATCGCAATGTTTTACGTAGATACATATACAAAACATAAAAATTAGTGCATTAAAATAAAAGTCAATATTCTGCTAAAAGAAACTTTTTATTCAAAAGTATTTTAATATTATTGCGACACCTCGTTGTTTAAACATTATATAATTAAAATATTTCTTTTATCAACACAAATCCATATCAATGCTCTATAATTTGTAAAATTACATAACATTACATTAGCATTTTATTTGAGGTATAACCCACTCCTGAATATATAGAATATATGAATTATAATATAAGTATGTTGTTTTTTAACTTACCACATATAATTGTCAAAATAAAAGAAATTGAAGTAGAATTCATGTTAGTAATACTACATTTTTTAAATATTAAATAAATTAAGAAATTATGTTTGTGATTTTCCAAAAGGTATAATTTATCGTTAGTCTTTTTCTTTATAAAAACTCTATACCAATGGTGATTACATAAATAAAGTATAAAAATCACACTCCTATCATTAATTTATTCTAAATATTATTATATTATCCATGCGCAATGATAATTCATTAAAAACTTAATATTTTCTTTTTTTATCACAAATTTACTCGTATAATTTGTACGGTAAACCTAATAATGTCATATTTTCTTAAAAGGGAAGCACACCGCTTTTGAAACTTAAAACTGTAATGGCTACGTTGAAAAAGGTTAAATAAAATTATAACTTCCATGCCAACAAAATTCATCTTTATTGTGACAATTTTCTGCTTATTTTAAAATTTTTGGAGGCTTTCATTAATTTATTCATATTAGAGATTTCAACATCAAATACATATAGACCTTGTTCACACTATAACTTTATTAGTTAAATAGAATAAAAAATATGGATATAATACTGAAATTTTTATTTACATACTGTTGTAATTTTGAGAAAATTAAAAATGAATAGACTTGTAATTTCTCTTTTTAAAAAGGAAATAAACTTGTAATTTGTTATACTTATTCAAAATTATTAGAAAAAATAAAATATTTTAATATCCAAATTTCAAATAGGTAAGAGTACATGTATTTTTGTAAACATAATTTTTATGTGTGAATTTTTACAATTACAAATATATAAACATGACCCAAATAATGGTAAACTTTTGACTAAAACAACATAAAAGATACAAAAAATCAACATAAAAATACAAAAAATCAATATAATAATCTTCCCAACTTACTAAAAGATACTACAGGCATCAAGAACCAATTAAATTAAATATTAAAACCATCCTGACTCTTTTATTATATATGATTTGTATCATGAACAATATGAACTATACCACGTAGAGATTATCCAATTCTTCAAGAAATTCCTACATAATATTACAGCATTTCAAGCATCCATAAGAGATGTTCTAATAACACTAACTCAATAATATCATTGCCATGTTTACTCACTTTTACTTCTTTAATTTCTCGTTAGATCACTCAACAAAAAACTCGGGTTTTACAGCATATTGCCGAGCACTTGCATATATCTACCAACTTCCCTGCACCAGCTACAACCTCCGGTGCTGCTAGAGTAGTTGTAACCACAACTACCACTTCACTCCTATCAGTACATACCAAAATAGTATAAATTTGTGATCAAAAAAATTGTATGATTTTTTTATCTTTGCAAGTTTATCAGACGTAGCTATCAACCATTTTTTAATATGAGTCAACTCAACCTGTAAGAAATAAAGATTTAGATATATGACAAAAGAACAGTTAGGTATGGAACAACTAAATAAAACTCTAAAAATCTAATCATCTGAAAATACAGTTGGACAGAGTTTAAAGTATCGTTATAAGTTCCTGAAAAACATATATTATCATAAGCATGTTTCATTTTTGTCATTCATCATTATCTTGATGCTTATAGCGAAACCATAAGCATGTTTACAGAATCTATTACTATATATGGCCATTTTCAATTTCATATGAAATCTCCCTAAAACTACCTTTCAACCATAGTTTTAGCATTGCTGATGCACTGCCAATGCTAGATGGAATGCTTCCATTTAGCCAATTAATGATCAAATCAAGAACATACGCACCTTGTAGTTCACCTAAAATTGCAGGAATTGAACGAAATTAAAAGTTCCTAGATATATTCAAGAATAGTATTATACTCAAGTTTCGGATGCTAGATGAAATTTCTACTAAAGTTTCAAGAATTTAAACTCTTCCGTTTAGTATGCAACTTCACCAGACTAATAGCCGACAAATTCAAAGTCTCAAAGTTTCTCATATTAGAAATACAATTCGAAAATTCATCGGATAGTAAATTTTATCCTTAATAAAGAGAATTGCACAAACTAAACTTTTGCATTGATCATCGAAGTTTTCCAGAAAAAAAGATTGCATTAAAATCTTGTGATATAAGTATTATTTAATGTAGTTTGGTAGTTTTCCATTGAAACTGTTCTTTTTGATGCTCACAGCTCTGAAATCATTCCAACCCGGAATTCTCTAGGAGTGTCGAACATGAAGGAAAAGTATTCGGGATTAGATTAGAGAGAATATTTTTTTGTAATCAAAATAATATGCAATGTTCTGCATTAAGAAGAAGCTGATCAAGTATGAAATGAAATAGACTATTGTAACATAGATCAATCACCTGCAAGTTATTGAACTGGGAAAAATATGAGAAATGGTCCAATAAAGTTTTTATTCGCCCAGTGATAATTTGTGAAGAAACTCTGACTGATAGATTAAATTGTGGTGCAACTCCAGATAGTCTTAGTCGCCTCTTTTCCACTTTATGCAAAACATTCAGTGTTATGATAGAATTACCAAATGCATTAACGTATTTGCAGCACCACGCAAATCAAGTTTGACATCAACCTTCATAATATATCAAACACTCTTAAAAAAAATCACTTGATATCAAGATATACGAAACAAAAGTTAAAATGAAACTAAATAATCACACACTCAAACTGCTTCCAGTTGCGGGTTAATTACTGAAAAGAAATGTAACACTTTTTTACATATTCTTACATCCATAAGATTAAACTAAGCGAAATATGTTCAGAACTAAAAAATCAACATAATATAGGTATAAATATGATATTGCTAATTGATAGCTTATACACGAAACAATTCCTAACATACAATAAAATAAAAGGTGTGAATCTGATTAGGTGCATGCAATTCATCAAATGTATCCACATAAATGCTATTTTCTGACGAATTATTCACATCTCTTATACATTTAAAAGAATAACCCGATATCAGAAATATCAATAAAGTCTTAAGATGGTAGGTGTCCTAGATAGCTTTCGATATCCATATACATGCTATTGTCACAAGATGATTGCTCTGTCTCAAGTAAATATAAAATTCTTATGTAAACAGTAAACAAATAAAAATCACATCAATCAAACCAGAGGCTTTCTAGAAAAAATGTTGTCAATCAAACCAAAGGCTTCCTAGAATATTCTAAGAAGTTTTCATTGTCGTAGTCATTAATCGTCTACATTTTCTTTTCTGCAGATGCAAACTCAACGGAGGCCTATAAATCATATAATCAAATAAAATTGAGATCCACAATGAAAGAAAAATCTTGTAGGTAGTGAAAAATAAGTGTAGATAGTTTTTCGCATTATATTAATCCTTATCGCGATAGAGTTATAAATTACATCAAACTTATCCTATTTTGAATTTAAGCCTCAACGGCCTTTTAGGGATAATCACTTAAATTACTTAAATTCTAAACAAATATAATTGGTTCTAGACTTCTAAACTAAATGCTTGTAAAGTTTGGAAATTTTTATATCTAAAAAGCAGTTAGAATCTAAATAGTGGTAGCTATTTCTAAAATTCTGAAATTTTCATAATTTTTGTCCTATATTGGATTAATGTTTATGTAAACTTAAGTTTAGAATTGGTTAATTAACAAATAAGTAAATTTTGGTAATTATTAAAATTAAATTGAAATAGTTGCAGCCTTGAAACTTACTTGAACACACGCAATCTTGATGATCATTTGTATCATACTAATGTCATAAACAAAACTCAATGCAATTTTTAGTCTTGTCTATTGACATGGTCAGCTAGTTTTCTCTCGTTTTTGTCAAAGTCTTTTGTCTGGTAAAGTTGTTATCAATCAGTTTCTTCCAGTAATGGCGTCTACGAGTAATATTATCGAAGCAATGAACAACGTCATTTTGGATGATGAAGAAGAGGGCGTGTTAATGATGAACGAGGCAGAGCAAATTAGTGAAAATGAATCTTTTGTTGGTTTTAATCCGAAATTGTGTTTGGTGGGCAAGTTCATATCTGACGGAGTGGTAGACTTTTCAGCAATGCAGCAAACCATGGCGGCACTATGGAGGCCGGGAAGAGGGGTTTATATTAAGGAGTTGGATGCGAATCTATATCTATTCCAATTCTATCATGAGTTGGACGTTCGTAGGGTTTTGGATGGTAGTCCTTGGTCGTTTAATAGAAGAGCTTTGATTATCAAGAAAATGGAGGGCAACAATCCAAGATGTATGCAATTGGATTCTTTAGACCTGTGGGTGCAAATTCATGAGTTACCAGTTGGTTGTATGTCAGAAAGGGTCATCCAGGAGGTTGGCAACTTTGTAGGTACTTATGTAGAGTCTTGTCCTAAGAATTTTGTTGGAGGATGGAAGGAATATATGAGAGTACGTGTAAGAATTAATCTGGCAAAGCCTTTGAAGAGGAGAATGAAGGTTCGAAAGAGTGGGAATGATTGGCAATGGATTGTGTTTAAGTATGAAAATGTACCTAATTTTTGTTTCATTTGTGGATTACTTGGTCATTCGGATAAATTTTGTGGTCGATTGTTTGACACTCCTGAGAATGAGATAGTAAAACCATATGGGACGTGGATGAGGGCTTCATTTCATCGCCAGACTAAGCTTATCGGAGCAAAATGGCTACGTACCGATAATGAGGAGGATGATCGGAATAAGCAATCGGAATTAGGTGACAGTCAAAGAAGGATAGGGGGGAAAGGCGTGAAGTTAGGAGTGAAGATTGAAGCTGAACATCCGGAGGAAACAATCAAGGGATTTGGAAATGCAACAAATTTTCAAAATGCAGCAAAAGGCGCGAGTGATGGGATATCCCAACAAGCTGATTCTGCTGAGTTGGCAGCCAATAAAAAAGGCATATCAGTTGTAGAAAATAAAAAACGCAGAACCGAAACTAATGGGCTGGATAATGATATTGAGATGGGCCAGAATACTGAGTTAAACATGGATTCAGAGGAAGAGGAAATAATTGGCGATGATATTGAGATGGGCTCAGGCTTAGCACACAAACTGGGTCCAAAAAACGTGCAGGTGGCGGGTTCCGGGAGCGGAGCTCGCCAAGAATTATGAGTACTATAAGTTGGAATTGTCGTGGGCTTGGGACCCCATGGGCCGTTCAATTCCTTAAGGAGATTGTTCTCCAAAAGAAACCCAATTTTATATTTTTATGTGAAATTTTATGCAAGAAAGACAAGGTGGAAAGCATTAGAAACTTGCTTGGTTTTGAGGGTATGGTTACAGTGGAGTCACAAGGTCATAGTGGAGGTGTTGCATTCTTGTGGAGGAATAAGGAGGAAGCTTCGTTAAGGTCTCTCAGTAAAAATCATATTGATTTGGACATTACCATTCAGGGGTGGCAAAGGTTCAGATTGACAGGGTTATATGGGGAACCTGATCGAGCAAAACATAAAGAAACATGGCAGCTTATAAGGAATCTGTCAACGACATCTAGTCTCCCTTGGGTGTTAATTGGAGACATGAATAATGTCCTTAGTCAAACAGATAAAAAGGGTGGAAGAATGTATCCGAGTTGGCTTATTCAAGGGTTTAAAGAGGTTTTGGAGGATTGCAATTTGGTGGATATGGAGTTAATAGGATACCCGTACACTTGGGAACGTGGGCACGACACTGATGACTGGGTAGAGATTCGGCTGGATAGAGCAGTAGCAAGTACAAGTTTTTTACAGCAATTTCAAGAAGCTAAGCTTACAAACATGGAGGTTACTACGTCTGATCACTGTCCGTTACTTCTTGAGCCCATGGTCACGATAAAGTCTGGTACGTTTACCAAAAGGTTTAGGTTCGAAAACGCCTGGTTACGCGAACCTATGTGCAAAAGTATTGTGGAGGATATATGGAATAATAGCACAGGTAAATCATGGCAAGAAAAAATCATTGCTTGCTCGAATAATCTGGCGGTGTGGGGAAAGGAAATTACTGGGAGTTTTAGGGATCGAATTCAGAATTGTAAAAAGGTGATTAAGATTGTTAGAGGAAGAAGGGACGAAGCCTCTATTAAGC
The DNA here is from genome assembly GCF_009905375.1 of Apium graveolens. NCBI lineage: Eukaryota > Viridiplantae > Streptophyta > Magnoliopsida > Apiales > Apiaceae > Apium > Apium graveolens. The sequence continues at coordinate 72,579,943 of NC_133656.1, read as the reverse complement.
TGTACCAGGAAGAGTGCACAAAGTTGTCTGAAATTTATGTGTAGCAGGAAATTTTCTGGAAACAGAGAAGTAAACAATTATGGCTTCGCGAAGGGGACCATAATAGTAAATATTTCCATTCTGCGATGAAGAACAGGAGAAGGAATAATAAAATTACTCAGTTGACTAATAAGGCTGGTATGCAGATAGGATGGGGTTCGGGAATGGAGGAAACAATGATTCATTATTTTTCAACTCTGTTTAAAGCCTCAGTAACGAATTGGCAGGATGTGTTAAATTGTGTTCAGTGTAAGATTACAAGGGAGCAAAATGAAGAATTATTGCAGGCAGTGGAGGTAAAAGAGGTGAAGGATGCTCTGTTTCATATGCATCCTGATAAGTCACCTGGACCAGACGGAATGAGTCCCGGCTTTTATCAAAAGTATTGGCATATAGTTGGAGCGGATATTGTTCAAATGACTCGCCACTTCTTTGAAACTGGTACGTTCCAGGAGCACTTAACTGATACTAATATTGTTTTAATTCCAAAAAAGAAGTGTCCAGTGCTTATGACCGATCTACGTCTGATTTCCTTATGTAATGTGGTGTATAAAATCATATCTAAGGTGTTAGCAAATCGATTGAAATTAGTTATTGATAAAATTATCTCAGAGACACAAAGTGCTTTTATCCTAGGGAGATTAATATCGGATAACATAATGATTGCTTATGAAGTTATGCATTTTATGAAGAGGAAAAATAAAGGAAAGAGGGGTTGGATGGCCTTAAAACTCGATATGAGTAAGGCTTATGATCGAGTTGAATGGGGCTTTCTTAGGGCAATGTTGGCGAAACTGGGCTTTCATGACAGAATTATCAATTTGTTTATGGCATGTGTGATGTCTGCTCGGTATAGAATTGCTCATGATGGCAGGGAGTTTGGGTCAATCATTCCCGAGCGTGGCATTAGACAGGGCGATCCATTATCATCCTACTTATTTCTCATATGCACAGAGGGATTTACTGCTATAATTCAGGATTATGAAAGACGAGGTTTAATTCAAGGGGTTAAGGTTGCTCGTGGGGTGCCTGCTTTATCTCATTTATTCTTCGCGGACGACAGTTATATTTTCTGCAGGGCAAATAAGGAAGCTGCAAATCATGTGGTAAATATGTTGAATACTTTTGAAATGGCATCAGGGCAACAGGTGAATATCTCTAAGTCATCTGTTTTTTTCAGCAAGAATATGAGTCAGCAGGATAAGAAGGAGGTCTATGATGTTCTAAAATGCCCTGAAGCTAATGATAATAGTACTTATTTGGGTCTACCAAATATTATGGGAAGAAACAAAACAACCATAATGGGTTATTTGAAAGACAGGCTTCAGAATCGAGTGCAAGGATGGGATAAGAAAACCTTGTCTAAGGGAGGGAAGGAAATTTTGCTGAAAACAATTGCTCAAGCCATCCCAACGTACGCAATGGGGGTATTTTTGTTGCCTTTAGAATTATGCAGAGATTTGGAGCGTATTATGTGTCGTTACTGGTGGAAAACAGGCCGTGATAAGGATCGTGGTATTCATTGGCTAAGCTGGGAAAGATTATCGAAGAGAAAATCTGAAGGAGGTATGGGGTTTCGAAATGTCCACGATTTTAACATAGCAATGATTGGTAAACAAGGGTGGAGGCTAATGTTGTATCAGGATAGTCTAGTGGCAAGAATTTACAAAGCTAGATATTATCCGAGAGGCTATTTTTTAACGGCTAAATTAGGAAGCAATCCTAGTTACATCTGGAGAAGTGTTATTGCAGCTCAAGAACTTCTGAGAAAAGGTTCAATTCGTACGGTAGGTAATGGGGAGTCTGTGTCTATTATAGGCGACCCATGGCTCCCTCAGAACGATGATCCGTTTGTCCATACTGTGAATGAAGGGCTACAGGGTAAGTTTGTGTCGTCTCTTTTTGTTACTGATGAAAACGAATAGGATATTGAATTATTAAATGACATGTTTATTCAAAGAGACCTTCAGTTGATTGAGATGATTTCTGTTCGTCGTAATGAGAAAGATGGTTGGTACTGGAAGTATAAGAAATTGGGGCAGTACTCGGTTAAGAGCGCGTACCGGATGTTGCAGAACAATGGAGAGAACAATCAGCTGAGTAATAACTCTGGTTTCTGGCGTAAAATGTGGAATTTAAAAGTACCACCAAAAATCAAGGATTTCCTGTGGAGAGGTGCAACAGATTGCTTGCCAACAAAGGATCGGCTGAGAGACAAAAGAGTAGATATTAATAACATGTGTCCAAGCTGTAACAATGGACCAGAAACTGCTTTGCATACGTTAGTAACATGTCAATTTTCAAGGGCCTGTTGGGATAAGGTCGGAATGAGTGTCATGCCTGATAGAAATACAAGCATTCTTAGCTGGTTGGACACTGTGTTGAATGTGTATACAGGGAAGGATGTTCGAATGAAAGTAATGGTTTGCTGGGCATTGTGGAAATCCAGGAACGAGTTAGTTTGGGATCAAAAGGGTAAAGAAGTTACAGAGATTATAACATCAGCTGCAACGGTTCTTAATCAATGGAGTAATGCTCAAGATAAAAACTTTGACTGCTTTCTGGGGTTTATTACGCAGGAAGAAGGTGATGAGCAATGGACTTTACCAACTCAGGATACGATTAAGTTAAACACTGATGCTGCAATCTTTGAAGAGCTCAACCGTTATAGTTTCTCATTAGTTGCTCGTAATCATAGAGGGGAAATAGTTGATGCTTTAGCCAAATGTCATCAGGGTACCATACGACCAGAGATGGCAGAGATTATGGGGATAAGAGAAGCTCTAAGCTGGGTCAAGACACAACCAGGTAAGGGTTTTGTGGTCGAAACAGATAGCTTAGTGGCTGTGCAGGCAATTCGAAGTTCAGCCATCAAGCTCTCATACTTGGGGAGAATTATCGAAGACTGTAAAACGTTGTTAGGAGAGTTAAAAGATAAGGAAGTATCTTTGAGGTTTATTAGACGATCCGCGAACAAGGTTGCTCACTTTATTGCGAGGAATACTAGTTCTTTAGCTGGTCATAGTTGGCGAGGGGATAACACCCACGCAGATTTTATTCATGTAGTTCGGAGTGATTTGAAAGTTTAATGAAAGCTTTTTCTTTCTGGCAAAAATAAAAATAAAAATAACTCAATGCAAAAATTAGTAGAACATGATCACTCAATATTGACTTTGCTATTATTATTGAGTTTTCTAATGTTAGTTAATTTTGGAAAAATAGCCAAGAAATTGAAAAATGCATTACTTATAGTTGCAAGCAAATCTGAGTATTTACAACTGCTACTTGGGGAGGTTTGAAAATATGCACATGTCTATATAATTATATATCATTATTCATAATTTTTTTTGAATAAAAGTTTAGCATTTTTATTTTTACTCAAAAAATATGTAGATATGTTTTCTTTAAACTTAAATCACCTAAGCCACTTTCATTTGAAAAAAGGGAATATTCGAATTGTATAAATATATTATTCATGTACAATTTATTAAGTAACAATTATTATTTATTAAAAACAAAATATTTTCCTTTTTATTTTAATTAACATTAATTTATTGATATTTTGTATAGTATGCATAGTAATCTCATATTTTCTTAAAAAGTGAAGCTCACTGTTCAAAAAATTTATCATTATTGTTTACAATCTCTCCTCTTTTTAAATAATTTAAATTATACAATTCTACGTAAATATTTTGTTATCTATTACTTCAATTGAGAGAGAGAGGTATTGATATTTCTTCCCATTTCATTTTTTCGGTTGATAAATATTGTTTACGCAGTTATATTAGTTTATAAATATTGTTTACACGATTATTTTAGTTGATAAATATTTTTTATGCGGATATAAATATTAAACACATTAAATATATGAGCTCAAACTCAATTTCTATCAATTACTCCTCTAATCGCATTAATCTATATAAAACTTTAATATAAAAAATAAGTTCAATATTACTTGCCGTCAAATTACGGCGGCCCCTGCAGTTTAAATTTTGGAAAATTGAAAAATGTAAATATTAAACATTAGTTATTGTAATATATGTTAAATTTAAAATTACATTGTTGCACAAACATGAAAATTAGAGCATTAAAATACGTCAATTATTATGCTAAATGAAAAGTTTGATTCAAAAATTTATTTCAATATTATTTGGCGGCGTCTTAGACGCCTCATAGTTTAAATACTACTCCCTCTGTCCCTCCCATTTGTTTACACTTTCCTTTTTTGGATGTCTTTCCAAAAATAGTAAGGTTTTTATAATTTTTAAAATAACTACATCTACTACTTCTCTCCACTATACCCACTTTATACATATAATATTAATCGGTCCCACTACTTTACTCACTTTTTTAACTTTCCTCCACTATTTTATCATTTTTCTTAAACTCCGCGCCCCACCCAAATGTAAACATTTGGGAGGGACGGAGGGAGTATAAAATTAGAATATTTATTTTCTCAACAAAGCTCTATAACAAATGCTCTATAAAAATTAATACTTAACGTTGTCTTAACATCCTATTTAGATGGATTATAGAATATATAGTTCTAACTTTTCACCTCTCAAACTAATTAGAAAATAAAGTAAAAAAAATAGAATTCATGTTAGTGATATAACATGATTTAAATATAAAATGTCAAAAATTTTAGAAAGACAAATATATATATATATTTAAGTATTTATTGTGCTGGAAATTTACATATATACATTTTCTAACCCACTAGAGCATGAAATTTTTACAAATTATTAGAGAGATTTTTAAAAATTCAAAAGTTATAATTTATCAATAATTTTCTTTCTTAAAAAGTGTATTGAAAAGGTGATTACAAATAAAAGTATAAAAATCCGACAATGATATTGGCTTTTATGTTTTACACTTAAATAAAAGAAAAACATATATGTATACTAATAATATGATCAAATTATCTTTTTTTTAAATAAAAGTTTAGCATTTATATTTTTTTCAAAAAAATTATTTAAAAAAAATATATATTTAAATATATTTTCTTTTCACCTCGTTAGATCGGAGGGAGAATTATAATTCAATATAAGTATATTATCGATGCTAATCAATAAAGATAATTTATTAAAATCATAACATTTACATTCTCATTTAAATTAGCATTAATTTGGTCAATATGATTTGATAACGTAATAATGTCATACTTTTAAAGGTCGTGACCAACAAAATTATCATTATTTTAACCATATTTCTTTTTTAATTTTTTGGAGATTTTCATTAATTCATTCAATATTTGAGATTAATATAAAAATATAATAGACGTCAAAGTGAGTATTACATAAGGTTAAATAAGTTATTCACAATTTTCATACTTTTATATTACACTTTTATTTTAATAATATTTTTATGTACATATTTTGAATGAGTATAATAATTTTATTAGTTATATACAATGAAAAGTATGCATATAAAAAGTAAATTTCTTATTTATATACTATGATAGTTATATATTGATTTTTTCACGAAAATGTAAAAATGAATACACTTTTACTTTGCTTGTTAACAAAAATAAATAAACTTGTAATTTATTATGCTTATACAAAATTATTTGATAAAAGAAAGATTATTGTACATCCATACCTCATTATATTAAGCTTATTATGAGCCCTGGTTTTAAAATTTAAATTCTTGACTTTTATGCTAATATTTTAAATATAAGTGCTTTCAAATTTTAATATCAAAATTACTCTTAAATTTCATGAATATTTTTTGCTCAATATTTTGATTATAAAATTAATAACATTTACATAGAAAGAAATGGGAAAATAATAATTAAAATTTTAACAAATTAATCTCTAGATTATAGAATTTTTTGTATTTTAAATTTAGAGTGGTGTTCAAATTTTGAATTTAAAATCATCCAAAATATTGCAATATAAGTATTATAAAACAAAACAAAACAAAACTTCAAAATACATATTGGGAAAAGTAATATTACTACGTAAAAATTACCGTGCTATTTCTTAAGAGCATGAAATTTTTACAAATTATTAAAGCGATTTTTAAAAATTCAAAAGTTATAATTTATCATTAATTATCTTTTTTAAAAAGTGTATTGAAAAGGTGATTACAAATAAAAGTATAAAATCTGATAATGATATTTGCTTTTTATGTTTTACACTTAAATAAAAGAAAAACATTTCTATATACTAATAATATGTTCAAAATTTCTTTTTTTTAATAAAAGTTTAGCATTTATATTTTTTTCAAAAATTATATGTAAATATATTTTCTATACACCTCGTTAGAACGGAGGGAGAATTCTAATCAATAAAGATAATTTATTAAAATTATAACATTTACATTATCATTTAAATTAGCATTAATTTAGTCAATATGATTTGATAACGTATTAATGTCATACTTTTTTAAAAGGTGAAACTGGTGACAAACAAAATTATCATTATTTTTAACCATATTTCTTTTTTAAATTTTTGGATATTTTCAATAATTCATTCAATATTTGAGATTTTAATATAAAAATATAATAGATCTCAAAATCACTATGTAACATAAGGTTACATAAGTTATCCACACTTTTCATACTTTTATATTGTACTTTTATCTTCATAATATTGTACATATTTTGAATGAGTTTAATAATTTTATTAGTTATATACAATAAAAAGTATACATATAATTTTATTAGTTATATACAATAAAAATTTATTATTTATATACTATGATAATTAGATATATGATTTTTTCAAGAAAATGTAAAAATGAATACACTTTTACTTTGGCTTGTTAACAAAAAAAATAAACTTGTAATTTGTTATACTTATACAAAATTATTTGATAAAAGAAAGATTATTGTACATCCATACCTGAGTATATTAACCTTATTATGAGCCATGATTTTAAAATTTAAATTCTTGTCTTTTATGCTAATATTTTAAATATAAGTGCTTTCAAATTTTAATATGAAAATTACTCTTAAATTTCATGAATAGTTTTTGCTCAATACTTTGATTAAAAAATTAATAACATTTACATAGAAAGAAATGGAAAAATAATAATTATAACTTTAGCAAATTAATCTCTAGATTATATAAATTTTAAAATTTTAAATTTACAGTGGAGTTCAAATTTTACATTTAAAATCATCCAAAATATTGCAATATAAGTATTATAAAACAAAACAGAATTTAAAAATACATATTGGGAAAAGTAATATTACTACTGTAGTAAAAATTACTAAAAAGTTTTCCTTAAACAATCTCTAAACATTACTAAAAATAGAATTACCAGTAAGAAATTTTCTAACATATAACATATGAAAAAATCACAATGTTTAGAAGTGTTATTTATGTTCTGCACAAAAGCTGGAATTTGGAACTCTATGTTGCAAGAACCTTTTCTTGAGTTATAATCTCCATTCTCACTTTCATATCCTTAACCTGTGTCATGGGGAGATCCTTCCAAACTGGTAATGCACTTCTTCCCTGAGTAATTCAATCTCATTCCAATAATAATTTCCTAATGAGGTGCACAATGTACATTCAAGATTAGATTGCTATTATATAAATATTAACCGGACATCTCGATGATGCAAACTCCTAAATAGAAAAATAACTTATAAAACCGATGCTCCAACTTTGTTAATTTTCTAAGTTTTTACGAAGCTTTTAGAGTACCCAAGCCACCAATCGATTTTTTTGGGGTCTGATTAACAGAAACAACATACACAAACACAACCAGAGCCATGTTTGCAATCACATCACAACCTCAAGCTGCAGAACAAATAGTCAGAGGTTAAGAAGGTAAAGACTGTGTTCATCCTTGTGGAAGATTACAATTATATGTTATAGAAGATTATAAATAGAAAAACAGGGGTTTGAATTCTAACCAATCTGATAACATGACATGCCTTGTAAGAAACACATGATCTGACAAAAAGAGAAGTATCGAATGTACTACAAAAATATAAACTATGCCCTTCAGATTAGAATATAACATCAAATAATTATATAGATGAAAACGTGAAGTGCATCACAAAAGTAACAACTAAGGAGGCACTTAAGATAAATGGGATTAGGGAGAGCAGGCATGCTAGCTGCACATTTTGGTTAATAAAAGAAGTACAACTACTAAGCATATAACTTAAGTGAACCAATTTCACATATTTCAGATATGTTGTAATTGGTAAAATAGAATGGAGCTGTGAGAGAGTTTTGAGAGCATCATGTCATGAGAACGTGTCGGCAGGTGTGTATAAATTCAACTATAGGCGACTGCAACAAAAACTTCCAGCCTATACATGTTCTGAATCCCCACAAAATGATGTTAGTGATGTATCAAAATTCAATATGCTTTTTCTAAATTACCTCAAAAACACAATCTAGAAAAAAAGGGAAACACAGCCAGAATATGAGAGAACATAGTTTTGATCAAATGGTATAACATTGGTTTACCTCAATGTACAGATTGTACGTAAAAATAAAAGCATATGCGTGTTATAAAATTAAATGTATACCTTGATGACCAATGTTGCATGATTCATCAACACATCATCATCTCCTGCACAAACCAAATTATAAACAAAGAAAATTAATACAAAGAATAACACAAAAATAATAGAATATAAAGACTAAAGAGATGAAATAAATGAAAGGAAGAAAAAAGAAGTGAGCAAATAAGATTTATGTAATTTATAAATGTGTTTATAAATTGATGAGTGAAATATGTGAAATTATAATAACTTAAGCAGGACATGCATAGACAAACAAAATAAATTGACAATTAATCTATATATAAGCAAAACACCTTCTTGACATCCATATAATTTCATAAAATAAAGATATATTTAACTAAAACTTATAAATAAACATATTTCTATACATAACCATCATACTAATTATCATTTATTATTATAATCATAGAATGTCTCATCAAATTACAAAGTTCAACATCAACATCATACTTTATGAGTAATATTACCTCTTAATTCTGACAATCAGCAAACTCATATTGTTGGTTAAAAACATGGCATCTAGGCTTTCAAGCTTGGAGCAATAAGTAGAAAACAACTACCCGTGCTAATACTTAAAACTCAGACCTCCGGAAACTTAGATATTCCTGCAAAATTCCATGTTCTTTTAGAAAAGTAATTATAATACCACTAAAAATTTAACACAAAAGAAGTAAGAGAGAAAGGGGAAGAGAGGGAGTGATTGACTAATTTGTAGTTCTTGCAGTGACCTGTGTTGTTGGTTTAGGGATGCTTGGATGTACTCGTTTTTCTGCTATTAGTTTTTTTGACTTATTATGATATCATTACAGCATCATGTGGTCGAACCGGAGAAATAACTCTCAACATAATTGACAGCCACTTTAAGTTGATATTCTCTTCCTGCATTTTTTTGCATAATAAGAAAACCGAAAAGAGAGTCTAAACTTGCTATAGATAGACACAAAGTGCGGCTGGTAATTTATTGCCATGGATGTAAATGAACTCATATAAAATAATTTTATATATTAAAAGCACAAAATTTAAAAATAAGAGTGATGTACACATTTTCTAATCTACAACATAAATTTTATACCCCTAAACAATGCAAATTAAAAAATATCTACACATTCTTTTACACTGACAATAAGATATATACAATATATCATACAATTTGGCCTACAAATCAGTTCCATCTCTGCTACAAAGTAATATGATAGACTGACAAAACACAAGTTAAATAAATTGCTAGCTTGGTCACTGACTACATAAAGAATATTTTTTTAAACAACATAAAGAATATTAAATTCAATTTCATCTTCGCTTAAAATAAATTACATCAACTACAATCATGTAAATGCACAACATTTAATACTTTCAAGTTAGGATCAGAAGCATTTCAGTAAACCTGATTTGAGCATTTAGTCAAACATGATAAATGTGAACTCTCAAGTCTCAAATTAAAAACTCCAAGAACTCTTCATCAGAATGCAACATTACTTAAAAATCAAGTTTTATATTTCTGCTATTAATCTCACATTCATCAATATGAAAAACTCAATCCAGAAAAACATAAAAGCATGTAGTTTGCTGAGAAACATACCTAAAGCATGTAGCATTACATCAAATACCTTATGAGACAAAGAAAAACACTCATTTTTTTTCCATTTGCGCAGTTTCAAAACATACCTAAAGCATAACAAAACCAATCTCAAACGGTAACAAAAAATATCATATACACAAAACTAAAAAAAATCAAATACTTTAAACTATAACAATCAGCAAATATGTTCTATGCATTTTATCATACACGTAATGACATTTATATTAACTATAGAGCAATTTTACAAATATCTCATATGCATCTAAAGAAAGTTACCTCAAAATCAATAGGAATTACAACATTAACACAAGTCTCTTATATGCATCAATTTAAAGACATAGATGTAGTTATTAATCTTCGATTTTGCTGAGAACTTTCACATCTTCTGCAAGATACACGTTTTCGGCTACAAATCTGAAAAATTCACCATTTTAAAACTTGTTAGTTCAAAATATTTAAAATCATATACAACAAAACTAAGTTATACCAAAGTAACAATAATAAATTAAAAGAACAGAGAATGAACAAATCTAGAAGTAATAAAAAAATCAAAGAAAATTAGGTACATAAAAATGGGAGAGAGAAAAATTAATTTAAGATAGCACTCCTTATATAGGAAAAAAGGGTCTCAAGTAGTCTCAATTACCGAGAAGTGCAACTTTGCAACATTGTTCTTTAGAAAACTACGAATACGAATCAACTTTACTAATAGTGTAAAGAGAGAATACAAATTTCACCTTCTTTATCATGCTTCTTTTTTCCTTTATCGTGATGCTTGACATGGTATCTCCATTATGATAGCATAATTAGAAAACAAACTGCAAATCAAAATATAATTTCAAAATTATGAGTAGCATCGACGGATGTGAACAAAAATATGAGGACAAACATATATTAGCATAAAATTTAGACAAAAAATATACAATTTGTATAATAAAAACACATTACCTCCGTTCATGATTTAAAACAATTAAATTCCCCAAAACTTATTACACAAAATACGTATCTACTCTAAAACATATACAAACACTTAAAATAAATACAAAGAGTTGAATTTTTTTAAGAATTTTAATCAAACAGTTGGTCTACGAAACTTTTGTATGATTAAAAGTGAGAATTCTTATGATTGCTTTTTATCTCGCATTCATCATCATGTAAAACATGAAAATCAAACGAAACCCGATTAAAATTTGCATGTAACCTGCAAAAAAAAAGAGAGATGAATGAGATTCTGAGATTTGAAAGTTGTGAGAAGAAAACTAATTGATTATACGTGTGTTTGAATTTGTGTATGTGTATATATCAATCTAATCAAATTCAACTGAATGCACAAATCAAGTAAGATATAAATTAGTGATAGTTTCTAAAAATAAGTAATTTGAGATTCAAAATTCAAAAATATTACAAAAAAATGAGTATTGGTTAACAAATAATGAGTGACATGAGAAAATCATGGTAATATCTTAATTTGAATTTGAATTTCAAAAAATATCCTTATGAGAAAATCATGCATGATTTGATTTTTTTTTAAAAAAATTCATAGATAGATTGATTTTGAAATTCAAAAATAGGTAAATAGTAATTAAGATGGGTCAATTGAAACTAATTGGATAGTCCATGGATATAGCAAAATATATAGGATTTGGGTCATGGGTAAATTTATTTACCCATGGATAAAATAAGGAGTAGTCATTAAGATATATAGATTATATATTACTGTACGAAGTAAATGTTTACTGCATTTAGCAATTATGATATATTTTCATAAACAGATAATTGAATATGCCAACATTTTTGATCAAAAAAAAATTATAGATTACCGCACGGAGTAAATGTTTACTGCATTTAGCAATTATGATATATTTTCATAAAGAAATAATTGAACATGCTAACATTTTTGACAAAAAAATGGCTAACATTAAATTTTATCTAAACTTATTTTATTCCCAAAAAATGTCCCATTTAAAACTTTTTTCGTGGAAGACGCTTTTCGTTATATAAAATAAGCCCACGTTCATGTCTCACATTTATTTTATTCAAATTATATTAGGATTATTACAGCAAAATTAGGGTAACACAACCTATATTCTCGGGAGATCTATACTGGATATCTATACTATATCTATTACTATTTTATAAAAGACGAAATATTGAAAGTTTTGATAAGGTATATGTTTTTTGGTACACGCCGAATTTACTAAATTACCTTTCTTTTACTTAAAAGTTTTATTAGTCTTAGTAATCGAATTATAATAGAAAAAAAAAATTAAAATCATTTTCAACTATAACACGTTATCTTTTTTATTTCTCTCAATTATAACAACTCCTCTAAATATCACGGACAAACTTATTTAATAAAATAGAATAATAATATTATAACCACTAATAACTAATAAATCACCTTTTCAGATACTTAATTGTTTATTTTATTTAATTATTGTTTTACTGAAAGATTTTGTTAAGTTATCTGAAAGGGCAATCTATTAGAGATGGTGTATGCCGTAAATTTAATCTACTATAAAGGCTAATCTATTTATGGTGCACATATGTATGCCATAAATTACCCATAAATTTATTTTACAATTATTCAATGATAAAATAAAATTAAAATCTAAAAAATATTTAGATCAACTAAAATCTATTACTATTATATAAAAGACGAAACATTAAAAGTTCCGGTACGGTACCTGTTTTTTGGTACACGCTGAATTTACTAAATTACCATTCTTTTACTTAAAAGTTTTATTAGCCATAGTAATCGAATTATAATAGAAAAAGAAATAAAAATCATTTTCAACTATAAAACGTTACCTTTTTTATTTCTCTCAATTATAACAAATTCTCTAAATATCAAAGATAAGCTTATTTAATAAAATAGAATAATAATATTATAAGCATTAATAACTAATAAATTACTTTTTTCAGCTACTTAATTATTTATTTTATTTAACAATTGTTTTACTTAAAGATTTTGTTAAGTTATCCGAAAGGGCAATCTATTAAAAATGGTGTATGCCGTAAATTTAATCTATTATAAAGGGCAATCTATTTATGGTGTACACATGTATGCATAAATTACTCATGAATTTATTTTATAATTATTCAACGATAAAATAAAATTAAAATCAAAAAATATTTAGATCAACTAAAACTAAATAATTTATACTTTTCAGGGCTAAAAGAAATTATAACATACATTCGAGTTTGAACAAATTAAAACAGAGTTGAAAATAATTGGTTTGTTTGGTCAGTATAATTGGTCTTAAATTAAAATAATAATTAGTTTGATTTATACATAACGCATAACATATATCGAAATTAGTTACTATAATATAATAACAAAATATATCCAACTATACTTATTCAGACATATTTATTCTTTTAAAAAATATATATCTAAAAATATTATAAAAGAAATTATAAAATAATATTTTTTTAAAACAACCGTGCATCGCACGGGTTTTAGGCTAATTATATTATAATAATTGGAATGGGGTATAATTTGGTTTAACGGTTATTCCTTTATTTTGATTAATAAAATAAATAAATAGTGTTATATATCCGCTAAACTACTAAATTACTGAAATACTGCATACCTAGTCTACTTATCCTAATAAACTACAACCACAGTTTATCCTATTATTAAAAATAAATAAATAAAGTTTATATATCCGTTAAACTACTAAATTATTAAACTACTACATACATAGTCTACTTATACTACTAAACTACAATCACAACTTATCCTATTATTAATAAAATAAATAAATATTATTATATATCTGCTAAACTACTCAATATAGTATACTTATCCTACTAAAATACGACCACATGTTATTCTATTATTTTTATTATAAATTTATAATTATTATTTATATATAAATATTTTAAAATTTGAATATGGCGGATAAATAAAAAGTATAATTATTAACGGGAACCCGTTCATCACACGGGATTTAAGCTATTATACTATAATAATAGGAATGTGATATAATTTGGTATATATTTTTTGGTTGATTTGGTTATCGTCATTTATGACCGTTGGATCTTTTTAATCAAGTAATTTGAACCATTAAATTCAAATACTAAAAGAATATAAACTACTTAAGCTCACAGGTTCAAACCGCGCCAACATCAAATATTTATATTATTATTTATACAATAGTAAAATTCTCAGGTTCGAATCCACCAACGACAAAATATTTATATTATTATTTATACAATACCCAAGATTCAGGTTTGAATCCCGCCAACAACAAATATTTATATTATTATTTATAAATATATTAATAAGGTAATGATCCAAAATGAAATTTATTATAATTTTAAATAATATAAAAATATTAATGAAGACTCGTGCATCACACGTGTTGTAAAACTAGTATCCATTAAAAGATCAACATATATTTTCATGAAACATTTTATTCACGGTAAAAGAAACATGTAAACCACTGTAACACACATCTTAATTGTTGAATACATTAATAAAATCTCTAAAACCCTTCGTGATCTCTTAAACCCTCCTCATAGTCGCTCACGCTTTGGACGCGGTTGTCGATGCTATTTGGTGCCTTTCTTGGAGCTCTCAACTCACACGGTTGTTATGCGATTTGTTGGTGTAAGAACTAATATATTGTTTTCGTGTCTTTATTTTTTTATAGTTTCAGCATACTGTATTGTTTGACATTGATATCTGGTATCCCCGATTTTATTTATAAAGTTTTAACTTCGTTTCAATATAATTGTGATAGCCCTCAAATCCGGTGACAGTCCTCAAATCTGGGGTCAGGATTGGGTGTCACTAAACAAACTTAAAGAATATAAATATGTATATTAACATAAATAGACATATGACCCATTATTTTATGGATTGATTACAAATTTTGGTATGAAACAAGAATTTGAAACATCTAAACTACTATAACAACTAATTCAGATTTCATTACCTCTTTACCAACTTTCTCATCTTATCCAACTTCCTGAAACTGGGATCTCTCCGTAGCACTGCCTACTGCCAGGGCCGACTCAAGAAATTTTGAGGCCTTAGGCGAATCTCAAAATGAGGCCTATTTTTAAAAAATGAAATAGTATTTAATGATAATTTTTTATAATATTTAAAATTTTTAAACACACTGAAAAAGGTTAAAATAAATAATACACAAGATCCACTTGCTACTGACACCATATTTTTTCTTAAAAATGCTAGTTCTCTCATGTTTCACCAGTCTTCACACACAATAACTTATATTAATTTAAAATATTGATAACAATTGACAAATAATAAATTATATTTAATCTAAATTTTTTACATCATTTTTAAAATTGAACATACCATATTATATTAATAAATTTAAAAGTAAAATGAATTGAAGGGAAAAGTGAAATTTTATATTAAAAAGTTTAAAATTACTCTTTTTTGACAATGTGAGTTTATGTTCATGAGGACTATGTTATATTATCAATAAAACAATAATTCACTTATATTAGGTTAGAGGTTCAAGTCAAACATTTATCAGTGAACACAAGAACAAAACATACCTAATGTTATTGATAAATATATTATCCATTTTTTATTTTTTACAAGATTTAATTTTTGTAGTAGTAATAATTAGTACCATAATTTTTGGGGCCTCTGGAAAATGCTATATAGTAGTACTAGTCAGTACTCCCTTTGTCCCACTAGGTTCTTAACATTTGAAATAGAAAATTCGGCACGCATTTTAGGGCTCATATTAAGTAGAGTTCCATAACTTATTTTTAAAATTTTCATTTTTTTAATAAAACTTCAAACATTAAACTTTTAATCAAAAAAGAAAATCTTAAAAATATGTTATGGAACTATACTTGATAAGAGTCTTAAAATATGTGTCAAACTCTCCATTTCAAACGTTAAGAACCTGCCGGGATGAAGGGAGTACTAGTTAGTACTAACTAGTATTTTTTAGTAATTCTATATAGTAGTACTAGTTACTACTATAATTTTTGGGGCCTATGGAAAATGGGGGCCTTGGGCGATTGCCTAACTCGCCTATATGGTGCACCGGCCCTGCCTACTGCAAGCTATTTACAGCTATCCTCATGTATCACTGAAAGGATAAAAGATAACAAAGTAAGAGTGAGCCAAGACTGCCCAACAAGTACTATATATATATTTTTCCAGGTATGAATAGTAACAAAGTATATTGGTTGAAAAGAATCACCGGAAACATGCTTAAAATAAATTTTATATCATCTCTGCTTAATTAAATAATTGGGTGAGTAAAACATTAGCCCTCAGGGTTGTCAAAGAAAATAAATTTAAATTTTTTTGGAACATAAATGAAATCTTTCTCATTCATGTGATGAATCCATCATTTGCTTGTCTCGTCACTAATAAAGTTTAAAAGAAGGAATGTTGTTAATGGCGATCAACAAGAAATTAGACTAGATATTAGAACCAACATATGTACCATACTCCGTTGATCAGTCAGAATACAGTACAGACATATGCCCAACTGCATAGACCCGCCAACATATAGGGTATCCAAGCACACCATTCATGTGATGAATCCATCATTTGCTTGTCTCGTCACTAATAAAGTTTAAAAGAAGGAATGTTGTTAATGGCGATCAACAAGAAATTAGACTAGATATTAGAACCAACATATGTACCATACTCCGCTGATCAGTCAGAATACAGTACAGACATATGCCCAACTGCATAGACCCGCCAACATATAAGGTATCCAAGCACACATTGGCCTAATAAATTATAAGGACCGAAATTATTGTCCTTTTTTCGTAACCATCCATTCTGTAGAGTAAGCATATGAAATTATCGGTATATTTGAATAATGAACCAATCCAAGCACACGTTGGCCTAATAAATTATAAGAACTGAAATTACAGTCCTTTTTCGTAACCATCCATTCTGTATAGTAAGCATCCGAAATTATCGGTATGTTTGAATAATGAACCAATGCCATAATCCTCTCATGTTTATAAAACAAGGTTTTAAGCAAAATAGGATATAACGAGGTTCGATTCACAACTCACCAAATAAATCGGGGTGTTTGATAGTTGCCCATTTTGATTAACAAATCATATTTCAGGATTTGTAAATAAACTAGAATAATAGGTATTTGCCGAAGGTATCAATAACTGATAATGAAATAACAAGAATATGGGAGAGTGGCATAATCAAGATTTTTCAAAATGATATGTAAAACATTTAACTATTCAGACTTTAGAATAGGGAAGAAATACTTGCCTCAATTGATAGTTTTAAACAACTATCATTACGCTCTCCTTAGACCGTCTCGTCTCTGAGTCATAAAGATACTATTTCAATCAACCGACAATATAATTATCTACTATGTACCTCTATATTTATTGTCTACCCACCCCACGAAAATAGATAAGCATCATAATCAACTATAAACATTTAAGAGATGCGTGGACACATAATTCACATGACAATAAACACATAGCGCACATAACACGTGACTCAATTCATTAAAAGATTCGTCTCGGTGTGTTTAAAAATAAAATCGGGTCAAAACATGGATTTTCGATAAATATCTAACTCAGATGTGTTCGTAATAACCATCCTTCCGTTATAAAATAATTTAGATCTCGAAAATATTTTTATTGAAAGAAGAATAATTTTTTGAGTCTGGAAACGTTCGTTTTATTTAAAACGAATAAATTGTATAATGATTATCGAGTTATCACAAATAATTTGAATAATAAATCATTTTTTCAAATTTAATAATCAATTAAACAAGTAAATTAATCAAAATAATTAACTAATTAGTATTTTAATTAAATAATAATTTAAAACCTAAAATGAATACTTTTTATCATAACACACTGCTGCAAATCACATTAATGTCATTAAGGGAAATATCAAAAACAAAATGAGATGAGTTCTAGCTCCATACACCATAATGACTAGAGCCATTGAAAAATTAAACAAAAGTCATCAAAACCTGATAGTCCTAAATTATTCTAATACTAGTCTGCTACAAAAATATAAATTCTTAAAAGGTTCTAAAAAGAAATAATGAACTTATTTTTTTTTCATCATTTCCTCTAAAATTTTCTTTCGCATATGAAGTGGACATCCAAACATTGCCCATGCACTTTCAGGATGTTTCACGAGAAAAAGATATGCTTGGCAGAGTTACTTTTATCAAAACCGATAGTTTCCAACCCTTTATAAATTTCTTCGTTTGTATAAACACATTGTCGAGACCTTTTCAGAATGATGTTGCTTTCTTTAAGTATAGTGTGTCCTTCCCTTATAGCACCTGCAACATTTTCCAAGGAAGTCGTAATTTTTTATTTATGTCTTCTTCCTCCTCACATTTATTTTTCTTCCTTTATTAATTTCCTCCTTCTCCTCACACTTACGCTTCTTACCCTTAGCTTGACCTGCAATATTATATGTTTCATACAGAGATTGCGTAATTGTTACAAACTGAACATCATTGTCATTGTTTAAACTGTCCAAATTAACATTATTCAATGTTACTAAATCATCAATATCATCAAGTGTCCAGTCCCCGGAACTTGTACTATTTCTTCACTTATTTTTCTCCTTAGATGTACAGCTCCAGCACCTGTCACTCTGTCTTTAGCAAATAACTCTTCTAATTCATTATAGTTTAAAATTGGTTTGGTTTTCCACTTCAGAGCATCAGGATTTACCTAAAAAATTAAACAAAGTTAAGGAGTACTAGTACCACAAATAAAAAAAATGCATCAATCAGTAGCACTAATTACTTACATCAATTAATTGATCCCAAACATCTTCTATCGCTTCAAACAACCTTATTTCTGAATTCCAAGAAAATCCACTCAAGCCTACTCCACGAAATAAATCATAACTCTGGGAGAAGTGATCTTTCAGAGTTTTCAAATGAATCTTTAAGTGATCTTTATTCAGTTCCATGTTCAATTTTTGCCGAGTCTCAGATACCATATTAACATAAGCTTGAGAAGTGAAAATTCCGTCAATCATGTTGGCCTTCATATTGCTGATTCAACATGGAGTGGATAAATACACTATCCATGACATGGGTCCATTTCAAATGTTCTCTCTTCACTGCATCTCATTCCTTCACTTTTTGGCCCATCTGTTATAACATAAAAATATATTATAAAGATTAACAAGTACCATGATAATAATAATAATAATAATAAAAATGAAACATAACTTCTACTATCCTGGTAAACATTATCACAACAAAGTTAAATAAATACAACAATGTTAAATTTGGGAATAAATGAAAAAAAGCAATGAACATAATCTATAAAAAAATTAAAATTAAAAACAATTACATAAATAATTCTCACAATTAAACTTGTAAAAGTTAAAAAAAAACAAATTCTTTTT
Source organism: Apium graveolens (assembly GCF_009905375.1). Lineage (NCBI taxonomy): Eukaryota > Viridiplantae > Streptophyta > Magnoliopsida > Apiales > Apiaceae > Apium > Apium graveolens. The sequence continues at coordinate 72,560,452 of NC_133656.1, read as the reverse complement.
CAATGTCTAGGAATAATCTTAACAAAACATCTCATCAAAATTAGCATCTACTCCTCCATATCTAATTCGTTCTCTTGTTGATGCGCTACATAATTGGTCCACATAGCATTTGCTATTTTGTTTCTTACTACATCAGCAGTGGCACCATCTTCACTCTTTTCCCTTGGTGCAGCATATGTTATCTCAGGATCCTCATTTTTTAACTCTTTCATTACTTCTTCTTCAGCTTTGAGATCACGATCTTCAACTTGTAAAAAGTTATGTAAGATGCAACAAGCAAGAAATATGTATGATTGTGTTTCACACAAATAAAATGGCTCAGTCGTGCTTCTAATAATTGAAAATCTTTTTTTTTAAAATACCAAATGCACGTTCAATAGTATCCCTTAAAGATGCATGACGGTGATTAAACAACTCTCTTGGATTCTGAGGTCCACGAGTCGATTACCCTTTCAGATGTTAATGGACACCTCTAAATGGAGCAATCAATCCTTTTCTATTAGGCAGACCCGCATCAACTAAGTAATATTTACCTATATACAAAAAAAATAAGAATTATAATATAGACAACAAAGAAAGTAGAAATAACATTTACTATTTATAACAATCATTACCATCGAGAATTATTAATTTTTCATCTCTAGACAATGCATCTTTTATTATTCTTAAATCTGATGTGGTACCTTCTCAACCACACAAAAGATATGTAAACTTTAAATTAAAGGAACATGCAGCCAATACATTTATTGTCGGATATCCCTTCCGACCACGATATCTCAGAACATCTTTGTAAGGCACTTGTTAGTCCTTAACAATGCAACAAGAATTACAGAAGGGGGGTTGAATGGAATTCTTGAAACTTTTTCACAAAGATAAAAAGGTGTTCTAACTTAAATATATATATCAGTGTGAATTGATTTGCAGAGTAATAATAACTTGAAATGAATCAAAACACAAGTAATTAAAAATACAAGTTTTTAAAAACTTTCTGGTGGATTTGAATGTATCCACCAGAGATATATAATATATCAAGAGAACTCTGTGTAGCAATTAGATCACAACTGCTTACAAATTTTAACAACTAAGATTGCAGAGAAATGCTAAGAATATAACTTATAAATGTTTCTCTCTTGGTTGCTTAGTTAGTTGTTCTATTTGCCACTTCTTGGTTTATATAACACCAAGATTACAAAGTAATAAGACAAGATAATAAAACAAAAAACTATCAAATCTAATACTATGCTACTTCATTACTCTATTCCAACATCTTTGAATATCTTCATAATAGCATGGAAATGACAATGCTTCTTTATTCTCTAAAACCCAATTGAATAGGCTTCCACATTCCTTTTGCATACACTCGACGCATGTGACTGTATTGTCATTGTCAACAGATGTTTGAATTCTTTATCCGTCGGGTTCATGATCATCCGTCGAGTTCATGATCATCCGTCGGGTTGTCTTGTTGATCATCCGTCGAACGACATTGTTGTTTATCCATCGGGTAGCAATCTGGCACTTGACTTCATTTCATTTATGCAGAATTACAAGACATCATCTATGTACAATTTATCAACCTATTCTGCATATCTAGTTAAAGTCAACATGACTTGAGTACTACTTACAAAATCTAAACAATGTGTATGCAGAAATGTGCTACAGACTTATTGTTACACAAGCTACTCACTCGATGGATAATAAATCATCATCCGTCGGGACTATATTGAGTCATCCGTCGGGACTATAATCCTTATCCATCGAGTGCTACATTTTTTACTAAGTAAAATCTACCAAGATGTTTTGTTAATGAAATCATCAAGTTCACAACATATCCACAACAATCTCCCCCAATTTATGTCTACTGGAATTGTAGCCATAAATTAAGAGAGACTTGATGATAACAAAACACCCTAAAAATACAACTTTGAAAGTAAGTAGATAAAACTGTAAAGTGCTTCAATTAGCAAAATGTACAAATATTTGCTCACAGTCATTTTCAAGGTGTTCCTCTAGCCTGAGCAGATTTATCTAGTTCCTTGAAGGTCTGGATCTCTTTCCAAGCTTTTTGTTATTTTCTTCTATCTGATTTTGGAGTTGTCTATAGAATTCCAGTTCATCAGATTCTGAGAGATTTAGCTTTTCTTGCATTTCCAAAAGAGTCTCATTGCTAGAGATGCTCAATTGGTCTTCTAATCTGAAAAATCTTCTAACTCCTTTGTCATCCATGAACTCCATCAGCCATTAGCGCCTTAGATGCACTATTCTCCCTGTCTAAGGAATAATTAGAGTCTTTGGGAGTGCATCTTTAGCTCTAATACTCCTCAGTTCTTCAATATTCTTTAGAACCAGTCTTCTTGCAGTTACATTGAACCCAAAGTTCTTCTTGAAATATGAATAAACCTTTATCAGTACAACTTGGCTTTCTTGAAGGATCCTGTGAAGTGGCCATTGAATCTCTTTTCCTCCCTTGTACTTGAAAACTAACCTTTCAGGTAGATTTCTGTAAGCATCAATCCCTCTCACTTCTTCTAGTTCATCTAGATAGAGATTTAGATAAGAGAATTCCTTGATGTCACATAAGTACATGTAATCTCCCTTGTTGACTTTAGATTGAGCTTTGACTAGAGATTTAGATTTGAGAGGTGACAACTTCACTTTCTTGACTACTCTTGACTTTGTTCTTTTTGGCTTGTTAATGATTGGCAAATTGAAGTCAGGAATTGGTAGTCTCTCTCAGTCTATTGGTTCATCCTTAGGCACAATAGGTTCACCATGAATGTTCTTGTAAGGATCCACCACCTTAATGTCTTCAAATACCACTGAGGGTTTTAGTGCTTGAGTTGTAGTTGGAGTGGATTCCTTGGGAAACTGATCCTCCAATTCCTTATCAACAAAGTTCAATTTCCTTTTGGTTCTTTTGGCCAATTCCTTGTATCTTTGAGATTTCTTCTGTTGTGGTTCAACTTGTTTCTTTGGATCTTGAGATTCAGTGATTTCAGATGGCTGAGCAGGAATTTATTGTGTTGGTTTCACAGCTTGTAACTTGGCCAAGATAGCAGCTTGCTCTTTCTTTTGTTTAGCCTTTTTGGCATCTAGAATAGCTTGCTTCTTTTCTTGCTTCAATCTTGCCTTTTCTTCTCTCTTTGCTTGAGCAAATTGAGGATGTCCAGCCACCACATAAATTTCTTTCCCATTTCTGAAAACTTTAGTAATTCTCTTTTTTAAGGCTGAATCAGCTGGATCCTTGTAGAAGGCAATTGATCTTGACAGAAGCTTCTTCTCATCAAGCTTAGGTGTCTCATACACTATATCCAAAGGGTTCTTTAATGATGATTTTGGATAGTTCACCCTTGGCTTCAGAATTATTTCATCCTTTGGAGATTTGATGCAAGATGGCTATCCTCTTTCCAGATAGTTCATGCTCATTTCATTCACAGAAATCTGCTTGACTTGAGAGTGATGAATGGCTGACTTTTCTGGCTTCTTTACTAGCCCAAACTTCTTTTGTATGTCCTCATCAATTTTCTCCCAGTTGATTGGCTTTAACTACTTTTTTTCATCTTCTCTTAAATTTACTGTTGCTTCATTGATCAGATCAATACTGTCTGTTACTGGTGGCTTGGTGAAAGCAATTATAGGCATAATTACTTTACTGATTTGAATGTGAAGCTTCTCCCCCTCACTTGGTCCTTTCTCCCCCTTTTTGTTATCATCAAGTTGAGTAGAGGAGGAGGTTTGTGCAGCCACCAGTTTCTAAAGCAAGTCTGTCTGTTGAGCTTGATGAAGATGAATGGCTGTTAGAGATGCTTCCATAGTTGTCATCCTTGTATCCAAGGCATCTATCTTTGTGGCATAATCAGAATTTTTCCTGAGCTGTCTCTTAATATCAAGCATTGTAGCTTCTGGAAGCTTAGAGTCCATTTTGTCAGAAATAGCCTTCTTCACCTAATCAATATCTCCTTTGATGGTGTTGACATCTCTAGCATGTTGGAAGCCTTGAATCTGTTGTAGTTACAGAGAAGCAAGATGTGCTTGAAGGAGCTTCTTGGTGCTGGCATTGTTAGTGGATTGAAGAGCAGAATTTGTCTGATTTATGAGTTGGATCAAGGTTGTCTTGAAGTAGTGTTCATCATAATGTTTTGAAAATGCCCATGATGGCATGCCTGATCTTGAACTGGAACCTACTTCTCCCCCTATGTCCAATGGCTCTTCTTCACTGTCTCCACCTTCATCTCCAAAGAAATCTACTGAACCACCAGTCTCATAATCAACATCACCAGCTGTAGAGGGAAAAGCTGTGATGGCATCCTTAGCTCTTAGCATTGACTGAGTGGTATGCACCAAATTGAGCATCCTTTCTGCATTGTCATTGCCCTGTTCAGCTAGAAGTTAATAAGCTGGAACTGGTGAGTAAATGCCTCAGCATCAAGGGAGGTGGAATCTATAACAGCTTGAGGATGTTGAGATAGTCCCTCCCTGTCTGCATCCTGGACATTCATTAACTCACTAGCAATGACATCCATCCTTATAGCTCCTGTACCTGCATTTCTATCTTGTTCTCTCTTTTGTTGCATCAGGGTCTCACCCTGGCTCCCCATCCTCACACCCTCACCTTCACCATCTAAGGTGGAACTCCTCTCACTCTCTTTTGCCAATCCTGAAGAACTGGATTGCTTATTTTCACTCTTTTCCTCTCCTTTTTCCTAGGAGCAACCCAGACCCTCACTCATAACACTCTCTTCCCTCAATCCTAAGAGTGACTGTACAACCACTAAGTCTTCTGCACTAGAGATAATAGATAAAATTTGAAGTTGCGTAGAGACACCGACGGATGAGGAATATCCATCGGGTTAGCAGTTTGACTATCCGATGGATAAATGCTGTTAAGCTTATCCATCGGGATGCAATCACTGCTCGACGGATGAGCAATATCCATCGAGAGAGTAGAAATGAATGAACTAGGAATTGAAACTATTGTGGACTCTGTGCTGATTGATGAGATTTTGGGCAGATATTTCAACAGTTCCTGAAAGAATTGGCAAGTGAGCCAAAAAATCATCCAAAAGATGATGCTCACTTGCACTAGATTTTGGCTTTCCCAACAAAGTTAAAGAAGGGGAATCAGGAATTGATGTGTTGATCATATCCACATCCAGAGAGTTTGTGGGAGAATTTGGTGTTTGAGGTGCTTCTATAACTAATGATTTTGGCTGTGACTCCATATTTATTGGAGCCACATCAAGCTGAATTTGTGAAGGTGCAGTGACTGTGTCTTTAGCACCAGTCTTCACAGTGTGTGAACCCTGTGCATCCCCAAAGGTTTTGGATTTCTTCTTTCTGGAATAAGTTTGGGGTGAGCTAGTGTCCCTTACCCTCTTGGCATGTGCTCTTGGCTGAGAGCTTTGTTCAATAGCCACATCCTTTTGGGAGGATGCAACTATAAATGAGCTTTTGTCCTTTTTAAGCACTGCAGTTTATTGGGAAACTGCAGTGTGGCTAGGCTGGGAAACACTCACCTCTCCAACCTTATCCTTAGGGTTTTGTTTATGTTCACCCTGTCCCTCACCTACCTTACCCACCTTCACACTCCCCTCTTTGATTTTGGTGGATTTTGCAATTGGCATCTTTTGAGAGATACCAGAGGGGGCTTTCTTTGATTTGGATTTTTAAATTTTTGAAGATTTAGTAGCTTGGGTAGGCAACTGTTGGGTCATTGACACAGTTGCCATAGCTACATAAGAATTCAAAGAAATTTGTGAGGTTGGAATAGTAGGGACAAATGAACTTACCTCACTTACCTGAGGTGCTTCCATTACAAGGAAATAGAAGAGTGACACCTCCTTGTGATGATATGTCCTGTTTAAATCTGCAATAATTCTCCTCTCTTGAACCCAATAATCTAATTTGTTGTTTGAGTTCTCAAGTACAATTTCCTCAGAGAGGTGGTTAGCTAGCATCATGAAAAATCTAGCATAATAAACATTTTTACCCCTCTTATTTAACTCCCCTAATTTAAACCCCAACTCAAACAAAACAAGATCACTAAAATTAAAGAACTTATATGTAACTAGCATGTAGAGCATGTTAAGCATATTAATATTGACAGAATCAAAATTAATGATTTAACCAGAAAAGACCTTGGTAACTACATCACACATGAAACTCCATTCTTTCCTAAGACCCAACCTCCTAACATCACTTAACTTAGAAGTAGAGAGTGCATAGTTCCTGGAATTAAGCATATTAACAATATCAGTATCTTTGTGTGGTGAGGTCACAGTATAATCAGGAATTTTGAAACATGCTTTAATAACATCACTATTGATACAAAATTCTTTACCTTTAATAGTGAGTATGATGGTCTTACCAGTAGAGTTGTATGTAGCAGTTGTCCACATCTCTTCAACAACCTCACAGAAGATGGTGGGTGATTCTAGCATTGCATAGTTGAGTTTGCAGTTCTTCACAAAATCCATCATTTTGTGGTAGTCACTTGAATGTTGAATCCCCTTGTTTACAAGAGCCGTGAAGTTGTTCTTCTCATAGATGTATCCAGTTTGTGACATGATCTTGACTACTGGTGCCATTGTTAGAGAGTGGAAATTACAGAGATAGAGATGATAATCGCTTTTGAGAAAGAGAGAATTTAGAGCAGATAATTTGAGAATGATAAAAGAAAAGCAATGGAAATGAAATAAGCTTTTATACTATCTCAAAAATAACTGTAAAAAATAATAAAGTAAAATAAAGTAACCAATGAAAATTGTCCAAAATAGCCATTTAAAAAATAAACTGTAAAAATTCCTTCAATTACTCGTCGTGTTATACTTGTAAGTATACTCGATGGATAATGTTCAGGGAATTAATGACTAGGATTCAGACAATTCGATGGATGCGGATAAATCAGTTATCCGTCGAGTCATAAAATATTCCAGAAAAGTAATTGATTTTATTAGTAAAATGTATACCGACGGATGATTAAACTCTATGGATAGTGATCATCTGGCGAGATGTGAATTTTGACTATGCCAAAATTTCATCCAAGACTGTAAAACCAATTAAATTTCTGGCTCCATTACAACTTGCAAATTATCTGAAAAGATTTAAGAGTAATTTAGCATACCTAACTCACTTACCAACCTTAAAAAGGTGGATTCATCCAGTGGTTTGGTAAATATATCTGCAAGCTGCTTTTCACTTGGAATAAAATATAGTTCCACAGTACCATTCATTACATGTTCCCTTATGAAGTGGTACTTGATGTCTATGTGCTTTGTTTTTGAATGCTGTACTGGATTTTCAATGATGGCAATTGCACTTGTGTTATCACAGAAAATGGGAATTCTTTCCACTTGCAGACCATAGTCTAGCAATTGGTTCCTCATCCATAAAAACTGTGCACAACAACTGCTAGCAGCAATATATTCAGCTTCAGCTGTAGAAGTAGAAACTAAATTTTGCCTTTTACTGAACCAAGACACAATCTTGTTTCCTAGAAATTGACAGGTTCCTGTTGTACTTTTTCTATCAATTCTATAACCCACATAATCTGCATCTGAATAACCAGTTAGATCAAAACCAGAATCTCTAGGGTACCAAATGCCAAGTTTTGGTGTTCCCTTGAGATATCTGAAAATTCTCTTGATAACTACTAAGTGAGATTCTCTAGGATTAGCCTGAATCTAGCACACAAACATGTAGCAAATATTATATCTGGCCTACTGTCTATTAAGTACAGAACTGAGCCAACCATGCCCCTATAACTTGAAATATCCACAGACTTTTCAGTAATGTTTAATTCAAGCTTAGTTGCAGTGGCCATGAGAGTTTTTGTAGATGTGCAATCCATTAGATCAAACTTCTTTAAAAGGCCATATATGTATTTAGTTTGACTAATGAATATTCCATCACTAACTTGCTTAACTTTCAAACCAAGAAAGTAAGTAAGTTCTCCCATCATTCTCATTTCATACTTACTCTGCATAAATTTGATAAACTTTTTGCAAAGTTTCTCATCTGTAGAGCCAAAAATAATGTCATCTACATAAATTTGAACAAGTATACTAGATCCATTAACATTTCTAAAGAATAAAGTTTTATCTACAGTACCTCTTGTGAAGTGATTTTCCAAAAGGAACTTTGATAAAGTGTCATACCAGGCTCTGGGTGCTTGCTTTATTCCATAAAGTGCTTTCAAAAGATAGTAGACATATTCTGGAAAATTTGGATCTTCAAAACTTGGAGGCTGACTGACATAGATTTCCTCCTCCAAGACTCCATTCAGAATGGCACTTTTGACATCCATTTGATAGACCTTGAAATTGGCATGGGCTGCATAGGCTAAGAAGATTCTGATGACTTCAAGTCTTGCAACAGGAGCAAATGTTTCATCAAAATCTATTCCTTCTTGTTGACAATAGCCCTTAGCAACCAATCTAGCTTTGTTCCTGACTACTATGCCATTTTCATCCATCTTGTTTCTGAATACCCATTTGGTGTCAATTGGATTCTTTCCTCTAGGCTTGGGCACCAGCTTCCATACCTTATTCCTCTCAAATTGGTTTAGCTCTTCCTGCATAGCTAAAATCTAATTAGGATCCAACAAAGCTTCTTCTACCTTCTTTGGTTCTTCCTTAGGAAGAAAGCTATTGTACAGACATTCTTCTTGAGTTGCTCTCTTTGTTTGAACTCTAGAAGATACATCACCAATGATGAGCTCAAAGGGGTGATCCTTTGTCCATTTTCTTTGTTGAGGTAGATTAGTTCTAGATGAAGAGGCCTCATTGTTGTCTTGATGTGTAATTGAGTTTTGATTGCTAGAAACTCCCCCTGAGTTAATGGATCTTTGATTTGAGAAATGGGAGCTTTCTGTGAGTGATCTATCCTGACTTCCAGCTTCTTTTGATGACCCGGCGGATGGTGAATTTGGAGTACCGACGGATGAGGCTGGTTGTCTCCCGACGGATAAGGCAGATTGTCTCCCAACGGATGAAGCATTATGCAACTCGACAGATGTTGAATTTTGTGCTTCATTGGTAGTAGATTTTTCTGCATTATCCTTTGATACTATTTCTTGATCACTTTCATCATCAATGTCATCACTAACCATCTCCACATTGTCAAATTTGAGGCTCTCATGGTAATCTCCATCTTGCAGTCCTTTAATCTTTTTATCATCAAGCACAACATGTATTGATTCCACAACAATGTTGGTTCGTAGATTGTAGACTCTGTATGCTTTACCAACATCATATCCAACAAAAATTCCTTCATCTGCTTTAGCATCAAACTTCCCATTCTGATCAGTTTGATTTCTCAAGTTATACATTTGCAGCCAAAGGCATAAAGAAAATTTAGAGTTGGCTTCTTGTTCTTGAACAATTGGTAGGAAGTTATGCATTTTGCTTGATTAATTAGAGAAATATTCTAAGTGTAGCATGCAGTTTTTACAGCTTCAGCCCATAAATATGTTGGTAACTTAGACTCTTCAAGCATTGTCCTTGCAGCTTCAATAAGTGATCTGTTTTTCCTTTCTACTACTCCATTTTGTTGTGGAGTTCTTGCTGCTGAAAGCTCATACAAAATCCCAATTTCTTCATAAAATGCTCTCATGATAGAATTCTTGAACTCAGTTCCATTGTCACTCCTGATTCTTCTAACTTTGAAATCAGGATGATTATTGACTTGCCTTATATGATTGATAATGATTTCACTAGCCTCATCTTTAGACTTTAGGAAATATGTCCAAGAGAACTTTGAGAAATCATCTACAATTACTAGGCATAATCTTTTCCTTGAAATGGACAACACATTGACTGGTCGAAACAAATCCATGTATAGCAGTTGCAAAGGTTCTTCAATTGTTGAATCAAGCTTCTTCCTGAATGATGCTTTGATTTGCTTTCCTTTTTGGCAGACATCACACAATCCATCTTTAGAAAACTCCACTTGAGGAATGCCTCTTATCAGTTCTTTCTTTACTAGTTCATTCATGGTCTTGAAGTTTAGATGGGATAGCTTCTTGTGCCATAACCAACTTTCATCCTGACTTGCTTTGTTGAGAAGACAAGTAACAGATTCTGCATTTGATGAGTTGAAGTCAGCTAGGTACACATTTCCTTTTCTCACACCAGTGAGAACCACTTTGTTGCTCCTCTTGTTAGTCATAACATAGGCTTCTGAATTGAAGGTTACTAAGTTGCCTTTATCACAAAGCTGGCTGATACTCAACAAATTATGCTTGAGACCATCCACTAAGGCAACCTCCTCAATGATCACATTGTCTTTTGAAATCAATCCATATCCCACAGTATAACCCTTGTTGTCATCTCCAAAAGTAATATTTGGGCCAGCTCTCTCCTTGAACTCTGTGAGCAGGGTAGAATCACCAGTCATGTGTCTTGAACAACCACTATCCAAGTACCATGGATTCTTTCTGTTTTCCTGCACACATCAAAATCAAATCAAGTTGATTTTGCTACCCAAGTTTCCTTGGGTCCTGCGTTGTTAGCTTTCTTTTTCTGTTTCTTAGGTTTGATCTCATTTGACTTGGGGATATCAGATTCATCCTTAGTCATTTGAGTTGAACCTTTGAAACCATTTAATACAACATAATTATCATGCATATTTTGACTAATAGGAAATGGCATGCTATTAGTAAACATGTTATTCCAGTAAGGCATTCTAAATGGCATTTGTGGCATACTAATGTATCATAATAGGGATTAGGTGCAAATGGCATATTAGCAAACCGTGCATTCATATTCTGTGTAGACAATGCATTCATAGGCATAGAAGGCATGGCATTCATGTTGGGAAAATGAGATGGCACAGATATGGAATTAGGCATGACAGATTTGCAATTAATAGACAAATGATTTACACTACCACACTTGACACAGATTTTTCTAGGAGCATATTTATCAGGTATGTAGTTATTGTGTTTGTTAATCCCTACTTTACCATTTCTATTATTTTTCTTTTTAGCCTCTGTTTTAACCTCAATCTTTTCAAGTCTGTCACTCAATTGCTTGACAGTCATATGACCAACATTAGCGTTCTTCTCCTTCTTCACTTGACTAGATTCTCCTGGAACAAAATTCTTGGAAACCAATCCATATTTTTCATTTAACTTGACAAGCTCGGCTTTACTCACAGGCTTGCTCACAGTCGACGGATGAGGATTTATATCACTCGACGGATAACCCTTTTGTTATCCGAAGGATGACCCTCATCATCCGTTGAGTCTAAATCTATTAGCAATCCTTCCACCAAATTGGATTCTAGCTTCTCCTTGTTCTTTTTCCAGGCTACATCACAAAAGGACTCAATACCTTGAACTTTGGTGATTTGAGCATGAACATCTCTTGATGTTTTCCATGCCTTAATCACCTCCTGTTCTCTTTCAAGCTGCTTCTTCAAGATCTCTTCTTTCTTCAAGGACTCAGTTAATTCATCCTTAGCAATTTTACACTCAATTATTAATTTTTGAAATTCAATGAACTGAGACTCTAGCACATTATTCCTCTCACTTAAAAACAAATTGTTTTCTTTGATTTTAGCATTTTCCTTAGTAAGAGACTTAAGTGTAACACGCAAATGATATAATTCTGTAGACATGTCATTTATAGCATCATTACACTCAGCTTTAGATAAATGTGCAAGGTTAGTGGTGATTACCTGATTGCTTGAAGAACTTGTCTCTGTTTCATCAGACTTGACCATTAGGGCTAGATTGACATAACTGACATCTTCATCTTCATCCAGACCATCTGCTGCCCAGTCATTTTCTTATGTAATGAAAGACCTTTCCTTTTGTTTGAGCAACTCAAAATATTTCTATTTATAATCCACAGGCTCAAACTTTTTCTTGGTGGAATCTGACTTTCTACACTCACTGGCAAAGTGCCCTGCCAAGCCATATTTGAAACATTTGAATTTTGATTTATCCACCATATTTCTATTTGGCTTGGCTGCTCTAAAGTTCTTCTTAAACTTGAGCTTGGAAAATCTTCTGGAAAGAAATGCTAGATGTTCATCAATATCTTCCATATCATCTTGGCTCAAAGAATCTTCATTTTTTGCTACCAGCCCCTTGCCCTTATTTTCACAGACCTTTGAAGTTGATTCAACACCTTCCATCTTCATCTCCTTCTCTTTCTCTAACTCAGCAACTAGTGCAATGGATCCTCCTTTCTTCTTTCCTCTCTCCATCCTCTCATCTTGCTCTATTTCAAGCTCATAAGTTTTCAGGATGCCATACAGTCTCTCCAAAGTGAACTCCTTATAATCTTGAGAGTTTCTCAATGAGACTGTCATAGGTTTCCATTCCTTTGGAAGAGATCTAAGGAACTTAAGATTGGAGTCTTTTTTCTGATAGACCCTTCCATGCAACTTCAGAGCATTTAGTAGTTTTTTAAATCTACTAAAAATGTCAGTGAGAGACTCACTATCTTCACTATGAAAGTGCTCATATTGCTGAATTAGCAGCTGCATCTTATTTTCCCTGACTTGTTCAGTGCCATCACAGATAATCTGTATTGTATCCCAAACATCCTTGGCAGTTTTGCAACTGATGATGTTGTCAAACATATCACCATCAACTCCATTGAACATGATATTCATGGCCTTCTTATCTTTCCTGACTTGTTCAATATCAGGATCAGACCATTCATGCCTTGGCCTGGGAATAGATGGCTCATTTCTAGTTGCAGCTCTCATTGGCACATGAGGGCCTCTTTCTATGCAATCTACATAGGCCTCATCTTGAGAAAGTAAATGAAGTTGCATCTTTACCTTCCAATGATGGTAATTATCTTTATCCAGAAAAGGAATCTTGACTCCAACATCCTTTTTGTTCATCTTGCTATTTTGTTGTGATCTTTAAACTCTTTATTTATCAAGAGCTTGCTCTGATACCAATTGTTAGTCCTTAACAATGCAACAAGAATTACAGAAGGGGGTTGAATGGAATTCTTGAAACTTTTTCACAAAGATAAAAAGGTGTTCTAACTTAAATATATATATATATATATCAGTGTGAATTGATTTGCAGAGTGCGGAATAATAACTTGGAATGAATCAAAACAAAAGTAATTAAAAACATAAGTCTTTAAAAACTTTCTGGTGGATTTGAATGTATCCACCAGAGATATATAATATATTAAGAGAACTCTGTGTAGCAATTAGCTCACAACTGCTTAAAATTTTTATCAACTAAGATTGCAAAGAAATGCTAAGAATACAGCTTACAAATGTTTCTCTCTTGGTTGCTTAGTTAGTTGTTCTATTTGCTACTTCTTGGTTTATATAACACCAAGATTACAAAGTAATAAGACAAGATAGTAAAACAAAAACTATCAAGTCTAATACTATGCCACTTCATTACTTTATTCCAGCATCTTTGAATATCTTCATAATAGCATGGAAATGGCAATGCTTCTTTGTTCTTTAAAACCCAGTTGAATAGGGTTCCACATTCCATTTGCATACACTCGACGCATGTGACTGTGTTATCACTGTCAACAGATGTTTGAATTCTTTATCCGTCGGGTTCATGATCATCCGTCGAGTTTATGATCATCTGTCGGGTTGTCTTGTTGATCATCCGTCAAATGGCATTGTTGTTTATCCGTCGGGTAGCAATCTGGCACTTGAATCCCATTAGTTTGTGAGAAAAGACCTTTTTCGTACACGTTCACTTGCATCACATACACAAGTGCCTTCATTTCATTTATGCAGAATTACAAGACATCATCTATGTACAATTAATCAACTTATTCTGCATATCTAGTTAAAGTCAACATGACTTGAGTACTACTTACAGAATCTAAACAATGTGTATGCAGAAATGTGTTATAGACTTATTGTTACACAAGCTACTCACTCGATGGATAATAAATCATCATCTGTCGGGACTATATTGAGTCATCCGTCGGGACTATAATCCTTATCCATCGAGTGCTACATTTTTCACTAAGTAAAATCTACCAAGGTATTTTGTTAATGAAATCATCAAGTTCACAATATATCCACAACAGCACTCTAACACGGACATGTGTTCCATCAATAGCACCGACACAATCTTGAAATATATAAAATTATTTTACATTAATATGTTTGCTAAGATTTAAATATATTATAAGTATTACGAGTTACAATTACCTTGAAATACTGAAAAAATCTTTTTTTCTCTTAAATTTCCGGCGGAATAGTTTGTCCATTAGGTTGGTGAAGAAAACGATCCCCTACCGCTAATATTGCGTTTAGAACTCTATGAAAAGTTGTGATATCCCGTATTTTTCAGAATTATTATTATTATTATTATTATTATTATTATTATTATTATTATTATTTTAATATGTTTATGTGATTTTTTGATTTGGAAGGAGTAAAATGGTGAATATTTTAATATTGTTTGACAAGTTCATGTTACTAAATGGTAATATGCTAATTGTTAAGTATTGTATCGATCCTTGTTAATTTCTGAAAATATTTACTTAAATGTATTATTTTTAAAAGTTTATTTGAATGATGATTACTTTATTGATATCGGTAAATTGAGTTCATTTCATAATATTAAGGATTGAGTCGATATTTTGTCAGCTATATGTTGTATGTAATATTAATTGTGTGTGACTCAGTTGTGATTGAGGATTATTTGTATTACTAATTACTGAGTTGTATCGCTTTATTTTTGTCTTTAAAAGTGATTTTATTGAAAATTTATTTTAATAAATATTAAAATTATATTTAAATTTATTTTTATGATTTTATAATTTCAATAATTATTTATAGGAATTTATAATATTTATAAAACAATATTTTGTCAATTACTTATCCCTAAATGATTGTATTTAAGTGTAAATTTAATATTAAATTTAAGAATGCTTCAAAAATTATGAAACTTATATTTTATTAGTATTTAAATATTTCAAAAATTTTAAAATTGTTTTGGAAAATTTTTGGGTTTTATTTACCCGCAAGTTTGTTCGTTTAATCATAAAATGCGAGTATAGAACGCGAGTCAAAAATGTTTTAAAATTATGAAAATTTTATTTTATTAATCTTCAAATATTCCGATAATTTTAAAAGAATTTCTATAATATTTCGAGATTGTTTCACTCGCAAGTTTGTTCGTTAAATATCGAATCAAGGGTCTGACGTTATATTTTACTAAATTACGAAATTTATATTTTACTAGTTTTTGAATATTTAGGAAATTTTAAAATTATTTTGATAATTTTTCAAGTTATTTTCACCCGTAAATTTATTCTTTAAATTGCAAAATACGGGTTAAAATTTGGGCTACAAGAAGAGGGAGACATGCGTCAACTGTTTATAAATCAATAGAAATGTGGCAATTGCTTGTTTATTTTGGCTGCTACGTGTTGCTCTTAAAAGAAAGAGAGAGAGAAGAGCATCACAGTCGCTTTTCCACCCTCACTTCATGCGCAACACATTTGTGCCCCCTGGTTTCTCTTTTTGTTCCTCCTTTCTCTCTCCACTCTTTCTCATCTCTCTCCCTCTCTCATATTACAGTTATATTTTAAATATTCAAAAATTTATATCTTACAAACCGTACATCCAAATTTTAATTGTTATATATATAAACGATCAACACTTCGATACCTACGCATAGGTATATATATTGCGAGATTTTGAGGAGAAAAATTGTGGAGCATATTTTCCGTTTTAATTTATTTTCGGGGTGTAGAAAAGGAGTTTGACGGCGTTGATTAGTCCACATGGCGTTTCAACGTGGGCTATTAATTTCGTATTTTTCTAGAGATATTTTCCGGACATCAGATATTCTCTTTGGGGTGATCAGAATTTATATTGGGTAACCATTTCGAAATTCCGCTTTCGTACTTGAGTATATTATAGCATGTTAGTGTTTATATATTTATTTCATAATTTTTAGAAGTTTTCGTAGAAGTCGCTTTTGGCAGTGTTTTTCGTTTCTAGCGTGTTTATACGTGCAAATATAAATTAATGTGTGTTTTAAATTTATAAATTTTATTATATTATAGTCGGATTGTGTTGTTTGGGATTGATTTTGAGGGGTTATGACCCCGGGAAAAGTCCGTTTTACAAACACGTTATTTCAAAAAAAATTCTAAAATATTTATTTCAGTTTCAAATTATTATCTTTTATTATTTTCAAAAATCAAAATTTGATTCAATTATTGATAAATTTGTTTTGATAAATTATTTATTCATTTAATTAATTGATTAATTCATTTTATCAATTAATTTTATTTATAAATAGTTGAATGAAGTGTAATTATTTAAAATTAAGCCAAATAATATTCTAAAAATTATTTTGAGTTTTTAAAAATTTATATAGGTATTGAATATTCAATTTATATTATTATTAATTGATTTTTTCTTATTTTATTCGTAGAAAATAGACCGTTTGTTCGTTTAATACGAAACGAACGTGTCTAGACTCAGAACAATATTCTGCATTCATTAAAAATACTTTCCAGACCCGAATCCATTTTTTTAAAAGGTCGCTTGCAAGTACATTCTGAGTCGCGTATTTACCAAAAAGACGTATTTTGACCCGATTTTCAGTTTTAAATGTACCGAGTCGAACCTTTTGACGAACCGAGACATGTGTTATATGAATTATGTGATACGTGGATTATGTATTTATATGTTATGTAAATTACATGCGTACGTGAGTGAAGAGTCTTGTATTTGAATGTCTTCAGTATGTGCGGGCTATCGTATGGGTAGACAATAGGGTTTTGACGCACATGTCATCGAGTAATTATCGTTTAAGCGATTAAGATGTATCTTTTAATTATACATGCGGATCATTCGAGTTGATCGGGACCAGACATTGGAAAGAATAAAATGGAATGGTATCGAGTATCTAGTTCTAGAAATCGCAGGAGCAACATATTGAAATAGAAAGATAGCGAGATCATGAGATGTTAGACTAAGAGAATCGTGATGTTGCGAGTGTGCTTAACTGCTAAAACTTAAAGGCAAGTTTTCTATATTATTCTAATTCCAAAATAGGTCAATATTTTCATATTTAACTGCTTATGATTATGCAAGTATTGCTTTCCTATTCTCAGTTCAGAATAGATAAATATTTTACATATCGCTGAATTAAATGCTTTTATGTAAGTACTCTTCTGCTATTCTATGTTCAGAATAGTTAAGTGTTTTACTTATCAAATTAATGGATTTATAAATATTTTGGATTTCGAGAAAAATAATTTGGTTGGGAGTATTTCTACCCAAGTGAATGGGGGAATAAAATTATTTAGGGTGTTGATTATTATGACCCCTTCCAATAAAAGGTTTTAAGATTGGATGAATGCGTAAGTGACCAGGATGGACTGGCCAGCGGAGGGCCATGTATTATATGAAATATTTATAATACAAACTATGCTACATGCAGATAAATTTCCTTTTGTTTGTGTACTCGTGTTTTGGGACATGTTTCTACGAATCATGATTCAGTGCTATGACATGGGCTGATAAGGATGTGATAGTACGTCCGTTGGAGAAAGATTCTAATCTAAATTATCATATTATTTTTTAATAATCCTATAATAAATGATTTATCAAGTATTTTGGTTTTGGATAAAAGGTGAAATGCAGTTTTGATTCAGTTTTATGTTGAAACTTAATTTGTTGTTAAATATCAAAAGTGGTATTAATAGAGATGATTGATGTTGACTTCAGTATGGGATGTTGTGAGCATCAAAGTTCGTATTGATATCTAATTTGATATGACACCAAAATGTGTATTGATATCAAGAGTTGAGTTTTGAATGAGTTTATGATTCAATTCATAGTCATTATTTCATGTTATTGTTGTTTACGATATTTCCATAAACACTGTTTACGAGTTTTATTCTCGTCAGGATTCGAGTTTTGCTAAATTCTTTTGCTCAAAAATATTAAAAAGGGTTTTGAATACAAATGAGGAACCAATTTCTGGGATTCCTCAACTAAAATTTTTATGATTCAACAATTGTGATTTTAAATATTCTGCTCTAGTGCAGATGTCAGTTTTATATCAAAAAGACCATATATATATATACTATAATGAACTTGCTGAGCATTTCTTTCGCTCATACTTGCCTGTTTTTAAATTTAACCTCCAGTGAGGATTAGCTTGCACTGTTTAGCTGCGTAATTCGGGAAGGTAAAGAAGAAGCTTTTGGAAGGTGGTTGGTCCCGGGGTTTGCGGACTAGTGTTAGTTCTATTATGTAAAGTTATTTATATTATATTATAGTTATGTATTGTATAGTTGGGCCTAGTATACTTCTTTTCGATGTTATACTAGCGGGTTAGTATTGAGTTGGAATTTGTTAAAAAGAGTTTTAAAAGAAAGTGAAAAATCTATTTATGGAATTTGGGATTCTTGTTTCTATAACTGTAACCTGAAAAGATCTTGGTATAATTTGGGGTCACATATGCTATATTTCAACTGTTGGCATTTATTTATTGATTCAACATGTTAATTTGGATTGAGGTTTCATCGTGATGACCAAATCCTCTGACCCTAGATTTGCGGGCGTTACAGGTTGGTATCAAAGCTGAGATTATAGTAAACTAGAAATGAGAGTGTCTAGGAGTGTGTATAGTTATGTGAAGACGCTGGAGCTCATGTCGAGTTCCTGTTGGACTATTGGATATAGTACCAATGAGTAAGCTAAGATAGGCACATTCATTTGAGATGGTTGTGTTAAGATGGATAGAACTCCTGTCAGCTGCGAATATCTATTGTGGAATCTTCCGAGGCTACTACGATTCGACAATGATGAAGATTATTGATATCCTTATAACATGAAAAAGTGTCTAGAATCGGATGACAAGTCAATAGAAGAGTTCAAATAGAAGATAAGTATTAAGTCCTTGGAAATACCTTCTCTATCTATAACTTCTTTTGACATCTTTCAAAAAGAGGTATCTGTTAGAGGATATATTTCCTAACACCCGTTTTCAATCAAGTAATGTTCCAGAGGCTGTCATGAAGCCTATTTTTCAGGTTTTGATAGCTTTGTCAAGTTGTGATATTAAATTTTCCATCTTTCCTATATAGTGGATAGTTTACTGGTGATATGCCACCACTTAGCCATTTTATGCGAGAATCTCTTTTTCTGGATTTCATTTTTCTCCAGAAATATCAGCTTTGAAACATTTTTAGTTTCGATCCAAGGATTGCATTAAAAAGTCATTTATTAGAAACCCTTGATTATTTATTTAATTTTGAATTCCTTTTATATCCTTTTATTCTGACTGAGATGAACAACTCTAACTATAGGGGACACAAGGTATACCTGTCTGTGTGATAGGAGTTGGATGGGACACCATCACTTGTGTGTGTTGTGACTACAAGAAGGTTAACAACCTTTAGTAGTGTCTTAATTTGACGCGCAATACCAAGTTCATTTGATCATATTAATTTCTCACTTATTCTTTCATTCAACAATACTTTCTCAAAAATTCAAATTTGGTAATCACAATCAGGGGACACCCGTTATGATATGAAATTCTATTCACTTTAGAATTCCATGATTTTATTATTTCAAATATTCGAAGGTATGCCAATCAAGTTGGGCTGAGTTATCTTGGTCAAGGCAAAGTAAGGCTATGTGATGGGATTACCAATAGCGACAGTGGACTGCAATGCGATTAAAATATCAGTGGCGTATAACGAAGTTAGTCTGTTTCTTTACTTCTCTTTCTAATATCTCTACCTCTCTTTCTTTTTCTTTCTCTTCTCCTTTCTCTTTATTCTTTCTCTCTCTATCGGTAAAAGTGATTTTATGGAGAAATTGGTCAAATGGTATGTGGAAGGAACGATGGTGTGAAATGAAGCTCCTGTGATTACTGTGTGGTATAATTGAGAAAAGTTACAAATGCAAAATAGGAAAGTTGGCCAGAAGATCCCTAGTGCTCTCTTTTGCTAATTCCGAGGACGGAATCCTTATAAGGGGGTAGATTGTGATATCCCGTACTTTTCAGAATTATTATTATTATTTTAATATGTGTATGTGATTTTCTGATTTGGAAGGAGTAAAATGGTGGATATTTTATTACTGTTTGACGAGTTCATGTTACTAAATGGTAATGTGCTAATTGTTAAGTGTTGTATCGATCCTTGTTAATTTATGAAAATATTTATTTAAATGTATTATTTTCAAAATTTTATTTGAATGATAATTACTTTATTAATATCGGTAAAATGAGTTCATTTCATAATATTAGGAATTGAGTAGATATTCTGTCAGCTATATGTTGTATGTAATATTAATTGTGTGTGACTCAGTTATGATCGAGAATTATTTGTATTTTTAATTACTGAGTCGTATCGTTTTGTTTTTGTCTTTAAAAGTGATTTTATTGAAAATTTATTTTCATAAATATTAAAACTATATTTAAAATTATTTTTATGATTTTATAATTTCAATAATTATTTAAAGGAATTTATAAAATTTATAAAACAATATTTTGTCAATTATTTATCCCTAAATGATTTTCTGATTGTATTTAAGTGTAAATTTAGTATAAAATTCAAGAATGCTTCAAAAATTATGAAACTTATATTTTATTAATATTTGAATATTTCGAGAATTTTAAAATTATTTTGGAAATTTTTCGGGTTTTATTTTCCCGCACATTTGTTCGGTTAATCATAAAATACGGGTATCGAGCGCGGGTCAAAAATGTTTTAAAAATAATGAAAATTTTATTTTATTAATTTTCAAATATTCCGAGAATTTTAGAAGAATTTCTGTAATTTTTCAAGATTGTTTCACTCACAAGTGTGTTAGTTAATATCGAAACGCGTGTCTGACGTTAGATTCAAAAGTGTATTAAAAATTATGAAATTTATATTTTACTAGTTTTTGAATATTTGGTAAATTTTAAAATTATTTTGATAATTTTTCGGGTTATTTTCACCCGTAAATTTATTCGTTAAATTGCAAAACACGGGTTAAAATTTGGGCTACAAGAAGAGGGAGACACGCATCAATTGTTTATAAATCAATCGAAAGGTGGCAATTGCTTCTTTATGTTGGCTGCTACGTGTTGCTGTTAAAAAAAAAGAAAGAGAAAAGCATCACAGTCGCTTTTACCCCCCACTTCACGCGCAACACATTTCTGCCCTAGTTTCTCTCTTTGGTCCTCCTTTCTCTCTCCACTCTTTCTTATCTCTCTCCCTCTCTCATATTATAGTTATATTTTAAATATTCAAAAATTCAAACCTTACAAACCGTACATCCAAATTTCAATTGTTATATATATAAATGATCAGCGCTTCGAAACCTATACATAGGTATATATATTGCGAGGTTTTGAGAAGAATATATGCGAAACATATTTTCCGTTTTAATTTATTTTCGGGGTGTAGAAAAGGAGTTTGACGGCGATGACTATTAATTTCGGATTTTTATGGAGATATTTTCCGGACATCAGATATTCTCTTCGGGGTGATCAGAATTTATTTTGGGTAACGATTTCGAAATTCCGCTTCGTACTTGAGTATATTGTAACATGTTAGTGTTTACATATTTATTTCATAATTTTTAGAAATTTTTGTAGAAGTCGCTTTTGGCCGTGTTTTTCGTTTCTAGCGTGTTTATACGTGCAAATATAAATTAGCGTGTGTTTTAAATTTATAAATTTTATTAGAATATAGTTGGATTGTGTTGTTTGGGATTGATTTTGAGGAGTTATGACCTCGGGAAAAGTCCGTTTAACAAACACGTTATTTCAAAAAAAATTCTAAAATATGTATTTCAACTTCAAATTATTATCTTTTATTATTTTCAAAAATCAAAATTTGATTCAATTATTGATAAATTTGTTTTGATTAATTATTTATTCATTTAATTAATTGATTAATTCATTTAATCAATTAGTTTTATTTATAAATTATTGAATGAAGTGTAATTATTTATAATTGAGCCAAATAATATTCTAAAATTTATTTTGAGCTTTTAAAAATATATATAGGTATTGAATATTCATTTAATATTATTATTAATTGATTTTTTTTATTTTATTCGTAGAAAATAGACCGTTTGTCCATTTAATACGAAACGAACGCGTCTAGACTCAGAAAAATATTATGCTTTCATTAAAAATACTTTCGAGATCCGAATCCTTTTTTTCGAAAGGTCGCTTGTTTTGCAAGTTCATTCGGAGTCGCGTATCTACCAAAAAGACGTATTTTTACCCGATTTCAGTTTTAAACGTACCGAGTCGAACCTTTTAACGAACTGAGACATGTGTTATATGAGTTATGAGATACGTGGATTATGTGTTTATATGTTATATAAATTACATGCGTACGGGAGTCAAGAGTCTTATTTTTGATCGTTTTCTTTATGCGCGGGCTATCGTATGGGTAGACAATAGGGTTTTGACGCACAGTTCATCGAGTATATATCGTTTAAACGATTAAGATGTATCTTTTAATTATAGATGTGGATCATTCGAGTTGATCGGGACCAGACATTGGAATGAATAAAATGGAATGGTATTGAGTATCTTGCTTCTAGAAATCGCAGGAGCAGCATATTAAAATAAAAAGGCAGCGAGATCATGAGATGTAAGACTAAGATAATCGTGATATTGCGAGTGTGCTTAACTGCTAAAACTTAAAGGCTGGTTTTCTACGCTATTCTAATTCCAGAAAAGTTCAATATTTTCATATTCAACTGCTTATGATTATGCAAGTATTTCTTTCCTATTCTCAATTCAACGTAGATAAATGTTTTACATATCGCTGAATTAAATTCTTTTATGCAAGTACTCTTCTGCTATTCTGTGTTCAGAATAGTTAAGTTTTTTACTTATCAAATTAATGGATTTATAAATGTTTTGGATTTCGAGAAAAATGATTTGGTTGCGAGTATTCCAGCCCAAGTGAATGGGGCAATAAAATTATTTAGGGTGTCGATTATTATGACCCATTCCAATAAAAGGTTTTAAGATTGGATGAATGCGTAAGTGACCGTGGCGGAAGGTCTAGCGGAGGGCCATGTATTATATATAATATTTATAATACAAACTATGCCACATGAAGATATATTGTCTTTTATTTGAGTACCCGTATTTTGGGACATGTTTCTACGAATCATGATTCAGTGCTATCACCCGGGCTGATCATCATGTGATAGTACGTCTGTCGGAGAAAGATTCCAATCTAAATTATCATATTGTTTTTTATAATCCTATAATAAATGATTTATCAAGTATTTTGCTTTTGGATAAAAGGTAAAATGCAGTTTTGATTTAGTTTCTGATTTATTTTAAAACTTAATTTATTATTAAATATCAAAAGTGGTATTAATAGAGATGATTGATGTTGAATTCAGTATGGGATGTTGTGAGCATCAAAGTTCGTATTAATATCTAATTTGATATGACACCAAAATGAGTATTGATATTGAGAGTTGAGTTTTGAATGAGTTTATGATTCAATTCATAGTCACTGTTTCATGTTATTGTTGTTAATGATATTTTCGTAAACACTATTTTACGAGTTTTATTTTCATCAAGATTCAAGTATTGTTGAATTCTTTTGCTCAAAAATATCAAAAAGGGTTTTGAATAAAAATGAGGAACCAATTTCTGTGATTCCTCAACTAAATTTTTTACGATTTAGCAATTGTGATTTTAAATGTTCTGCTCTAGTGTAGATGTCAGTTTTATATCAAAAAGACCATATATATGCTATAATGAACTTGCTGAGCATTTATTTCACTCATCCTTGCCTGTTTTTAAATTTAACCTCTACTGAGGATTAGCTTGCACTGTTTAGTTGCGTAATTCGAGAAGACAATGAAGAAGCTTTTGGAAGGTGGTTGGTCCCGGGGTTTGCGGATTAGTGTAAGTTCTATTATGTAAAGTTGTTTATATTATATTATATTATAGTTGTGTATTATATAGTTGGGCCTAGTATACTTTTTTTCGAAGTTATACTAGCGGGTTTAGTATTGAGTTGGAATTTGTTGAAAGAGTTTTAAAAGAAAGTGAAAAATCTATTTATGGAATTTGGGATTCTTTTTTCTAGAGCTGTAACCTGAAAAGATCTTGGTATAGTTTGGGGTTGCAGATGTAATATTTCAAGTATTGGCATTTATTTATTGATTTAACAGGTTAATTTGGATTGAGGTTTCATCGTGACGACCAAATCCCCTGACCCCGGATTTGGGGGCGTTACAAAAGTTCTACTTGTGGTTGAGGAAGATCGATAATATATCCAATAAATAAAACAATTTCTCTTATCACCACCTACTATATGTAAAAATCTAGCAACTTGTTCTTCAACTGACATTCGTTGGTTGGTCGGAGGCCTCCGTCACTTACTAATATATTACATAATTTAAAAAATCTTCTTTATTCTTACGGATTGTATCGCGACATTTTGCACGATTAGAAAGATTATCCATCACTTCTTCTCACACTCCTTGTCTATACAATCTAAGTTTTCTACTAGGCAGATTTACACATTTTATTTGCTGATTTTTTTAATGCATGATAAATATCATAACAAGATAAAGTAGTTGAGTAGCAGTTAATTGTCACATTTGTATCCAACGACGTCCTCTCGAATATAGTAGTGTCCATCCTTACAATTATTAAACAACTATGTCATATTAATAATATACAAAACGATAACCAATGATCGACACTAACAAAAGAATAGACTATTTAAAAAAAAAATGAATCTCACATAAACATGGACATGCATGTATGTGTTATAATAACAACAAAACAACAATTTTATGGAAGTCAGGTCCATATTATATATTTATACACACAAGTATGCACGAAGTATAGCGTTTAAAATTTGTAAAAAGAATATTTTGTTATTGATTTTTCCAGAGTACAGAAGGAGAAGAAGGTGGAGCAATGACCTTTGCGTGACTGAGAGGCTGAGTTTATAAAATTCACGATGCTTGTAGAAAGTAGATAAATATGGATATTTTTGGATAATTAAAAAAGTGGATATATGATTAGTTCCCTTCCATCCTAATCTTTCCAATTTAGGAGAGAAAGTTTTTAGTCAAAATCTATCAGATCTTCTCTTCCATTCTTTCTCCTTCCATCGTCAAAAAATCTCTAGAGCATGGTCAGAACAATTTTTTTTAAAATTTTCCACCACAATCCTTTCTCTTCTCTCCTATTCTCAACTTGGGAGCACGGTGTTAAAGTCAGTAAACCCTCCTCACACTCGCTCACGCTTTGGACACGAGTGTCGATGCTATTTGGTGCCTTTCTTGGATCTCTCAACTCACACGGTTGTTATGTGATTTATTGGTGTAAGAACTAATGTATTGTTATCGTGTCTTTATTTTTTTATAGTTTCAGCATACACTATTATTTGACATTGGTATCCGGTATCCCCGATTTTATTTATAAAATTTTAACTTTGTTTTAATATAATTGTGACAACCCTCAAATTCGAGGTCAGAATTGGGTGTTCCTAAACAAATTTAAAGAATATAAACCTGTATATTAACATAAATAGACAGATGACCCCTCATTTTCTGGATCGATTATAGGTTATGGTATGAAACAAGAATTTGAAACATTTAAACTACTATAACAACTAATTCAGATTTCATTACCTCTTCACCAACTTTCTCATCTTATCCAACTTCCTGAAGCTGGAATCTCTCTGTAGCACTGCCTACTGCCAGGGTCGGCTCAAGAAATTTTGAGGCCTCAAGCGAATCTCAAAATGAGGCCTATTTTTAAAAAATGAAATATTATTTAATGATAATTTTTTATAATATTTAAACATAAAAGTAATATCACGTTAATTTTAAATACACTAAAAAAGTAAAAAAAATAATAAACAAGATCCACTTCCTACTAACACCATATTTTTTCTTAAAAGTGCTAGTTCTCTCATGTTTCGCCGGTCTTCACACTCAATAACTTATATTATTTTAAAATATTGATAATAATTAACAAATAACAAATAATATTTAATCTAAATTTTTACATCATTTTTAAAATTGAACATACCATATTATACTAGTAAATTTAAAAGTAAAATGAATTGAAGGGAAAAGCGATTTTTTTTATTAAAAACTTTAATATTTCTCTTTTTTGATAACGTGAGGTTATGTTCATGAGGACTATGTTACATTATCAATAAAACAATAATCCACTCATATTTATTAGGTTAGAGATTCAAGTCAAACATTTATTAATGAGAACAAAACATACCTAATGTTATCAGTAAAGTTATTATCCATTTTTCAATTTTTACAAGATTTAATTTTTATAGTATACTAGTTAGTACCATAATTTTTGGGGCCTCTAGAAAATGCTATATAGTAGTACTAGTACTCCCTTTGTCTCACTAGGTTCTTATCATTTGAAATAGAAAGTTTGCCACGCATTTTAAGGCTCTTATTTAATATAGTTCCATAACTTATTTTTAAAATTTTCTTTTTTCTGAATAAAAGTTCAAACATTAAACTTTTAATCAAAAAAGAAAATCTTAAAAATACGTTATGGAACTATACTAGATAAGAGCCTTAAAATGTGTGTCAAACTCTCCATTTCAAACGTTAAGAACCTATCGGGACGGAGGGAGTACTAGTTAGTACTAAGTAGTTAGTACTAGTTAGTACTAACTAGTAACTTTTAGTAATGCTATATAGTAGTACTAGTTATACTATAATTTTTGGGGCGTCTGGTAAATGGGGGCCTTGGGCGATTGCCTAACCCGCCTATATGGTGCACCAGCCCCGCTTAATGCGAGCTATTTAAAGCTATCCTCAGGTATCACTGAAAGGATAAAAGATAACAAAGTAAAAGTGAGCCAAGAATACCCAACAAGTACTATTTTTTTTCCAGGTATGAATAGTAACGAAGTATATTGGTCGAAAAGAATCACCAAAATTATGTTTAAAATAAATTTTATATGATCTCTGCTTATTTAAATAATTGGGTGAGTAAAACATTAGCCTTCGGGGGTTGTCAAAGAAAATAAATTTAATTTTTTTTGGAACATAAATGAAACCTTTCTCATTCATGTGATAAATCCATCATTTTCTTGTCTCGTCATTGAGAAAGTTTAAATGAAAGAATGTTGTTAATGACGATCAACAAGAAATTAGACTGAACATTAGAACCAACATATGTACCATACTCCGCTGATCAGTCGGAATACAGTACGGACCTATGCCCAACCGCATATACCCACCAATATATAGGATACCTAAGCACACTCTGGCCTAATAATTTATAAGGACCAGAATTACGGTCCTTTTTACGTAACCATCCATTCCGTAGAATAAGCATTCGAAACTATCGGTAGTTTGAATAATTAACCAAAGTCATAATCCTCTCCTGTTTATAAAACAAGTTTATAAACCAAGATTTTAAGCAAAATATAATATAACGTGGTTCGATTCACAATTCACCAAATGAATCGGGGTGTTTGATAGTAGCCCGTTTTGATTAACAATTCATATTTCAGGATTCGTAAATAAACTAGAATAATAGGTATTTGTTGAAGGTATCAATAACTGATAATGAAATAACAAGAATATGGGAGAGTGGCATAATCAAGATTTATCAAAATGATATGTAAAATATTTAACTATTCAGACTCTATAATAGGGAAGAAAATCTTTCCTCAATTGATCAACTATCTGATCTTTGCTCATTATTCATTATGCTCTACTTAGACCGTCTCGTCTCTGAGTCATAAAGATACTATTTCTATCAACCAACAATATAATTATCTACTATGTACCTCTAAATTTATCATCTACCCTCCCCATGAAAATATATAAGCACCATAATCAACTATAAACATTTAAGATACGCGTGGACATATAATTCACATGACACTAAACATATAGTGCACATAACACATAATTCAATTCATTAAAAGATTCGTCTCAGTGTGTTTAAAATTAAAATCGGGTCAAAACATGACTTTTCGATATATATTTGACTCAGATGTGTTCGTAAAATAACCATTCTTCCGTTATAAAATAATTTAGATCTCGAAAATATTTTTATTGAAAGCAGAATAATTTTCTAAGTCTGGAAACTTTTGTTTCATTTAAAACGGATAAACTGTATAATGATTATCGAATTATTACGAATACTAAATCATTTTTTAATTTAATAATCAATTAAACAATGAAATTAATCAAAATAATTAACTAATTAGTATTTTAATCAAATATTAATTTAAAACCTAAAATAAATACTTTTTATCGTAAAATATTTATTTTTTATTTTGAAATAATGGCTCTGTAAAACAGATTTTCCCCTAGAGTCACATCTCCTCAAAATTAATCGCAAACATTGTCATTCAACTATACTATAGTAAAATAAATAAATGTAAACACACCTTAATTTATATCTACACATATAAACTCGCCGGAACGAAAAATACGACCACCAAAGCCCAAAAACTCGGCCAACAACTACTCTTCCAACGACTTCTAAAAATTTTGAAAAACATGCTATAATATAACAAAGTACAAAATTAGAATCTCTAAATTCTTATCCCAACATAACTTCTAGTCACCCCAAGAGATTTTCTGATGTTCGAAAAATATTTGTAGAAAAATCCAAAATTAATATATAGATATAGACGTCTTGAATCTCCTTGTAGATTAATTCGCATCATCAAACTCTCTTTCTATAGCTCGAAAATAAATTAAAATGGAAGATCTGTCTGGAAATATTTCTTCTCGAAAGCTTGCAATATATATGTCTATCCGTAGATATTGAAGAACTGGTCATTTCTATATATACATTGAAATTTGGATAAAAGGTTTGTGTAATATGATTTTTTGAAGTTTTTGGATTTATAGATATGTACAGAAGAGAGAGACAGAAGAGGAGAGAGATAGGAGAGATTGAGATAATTTAGGGGTTGAGGTCGGGATATAGATGCACGAATTACTTTATTTTTTTCTTTTAAGTTCTCCCCGTTTAATCTTGTGACCTCAAATTTCATTTAGTTTGACCAACATAATAATTAACGAGGAATAATTTTAAGTATAATATTTTCAAGTAAATATAAAAATTATGCCATAATTTTTAAAAAATTATGCACTTTATAAAATGCCAAAATATAAATTATTTGTAGGACCCTTAATTTTATAAAAATCAAAATACCGTTTTGTGAGATTTGACGTCCCGGTAAGGGCCCGACCCGATTATTTTTAATAAATCGAAATAATTCATAAATTAATAATATATCCCAAAAATAAATATAACGAGTGGCAACTCACGCAAAACAATGTCGAACAAGCCACACATAATCCATACCATCAAAGTCAATCTTCGTAGCGTATCATTTTCTATAATTAAGTTTTAACACGTAACAACATATCGTAAAAATATATTTATCTTCGCGGGATGATATATAACATATAGCACATAACATTTATGATCAGAAACATCTCAGACTGAGATAGACACATAATATTTCACTTAATATAATATATAATAGTCAAAAATTTTTCGGATCTTACAATAATTCCGAACGGTTATTGATAAAGACATGAATGGACATTAAAACGTAGGCATTTGCAAGTTTTTTTTTATCGTGATATGAAATAAAATAAACCCTAATTGCGTAATTAATTTTGCATTAATTAGACCCAATCTGGTCTACAAGTAAAGCACATTTATTGAGGCCCGAAACCCTAAATATTTATTATTTTCGTAATGTGGAAAATTGGTTGTTAAATAGTATCCAATTGAGGATATAATTCCTTGGAGATTGGCCTCTAAGAAACCTCAAAGGATAAGGAATTAATTTCCTACAATCTAGGACTCTAAAGTCCATTCTAAGTTTGAGAGTTGTCCACCAAGTCTCCTAACCCTAATCTAACTCAAGCCTTCGCACGCCTATATAAGGGGTCTCACCCCACGAATCAGAACTATATTTTTTACTTGACCCTTGACATGGAGCAAGCTACGTAGGCATCTTGTAAATCCAGATTCGAGTTATGACACACGAGAGCAGTCAATCAAAAGCTTGAGCTCACGAACCCTAACATTAAATACAACCTAGTTTTTTACCCATAACATTTAGCGCCATCTGTGGGACGAATAACATCAACCATGGTAACCATACGAAGCAGTTACAACGGTCCTGGAGGAGCATCAGCTGGAACTACTTAAAGTAATCTCATATGCCATTGAGATTCCACCTCACTTAACCTACTTAGAAGGTATGGTGAATCCTATCATTCCCCAATTTGGATCTCGATCAATCCCAACTGTTGGGGCAAACCCTCAAAATTCGACCCTGAACGTTCCTTTGGGAATACAATCTGCAGGTTTTGAGAAGTCCACTATGGTGTACCATAGGCCAATAAACCCTACCTATGGGATGCCATTGTACTATGAGGCAGGAGGAAGTAGGCTACCCCCACCGCCTCAACCACAGCTATGGAACGACCCTAACTATATTAGAGGTCTGCCTCCAATCAATAATGAATAATATGTCTCTGTACCTATACAACTGAGAAGAACGGAGAATTAACTAATGTTAAGTGGCATTTATGTCCACTTAGAACGCTTCATAAAGGCTCAAATTGGTGTTTTATATTGTTTTTATGCTAGAAAAATGTTAGGATGGAGCCTCGGTTGATTGCGCGGAAGAAGCCAGCAGTTGCTGTCAAGAAAAGAAGAAATTTCCAGTTTTTCCAGAAGCTCAGCGCGATCGCGCTATACTTGAGAGCGACCGCAATATACTTGGGAGCGGCCGCGCCATATTCAGAGCGGCCGCGCCGGATCCTAGGCGGCCGCGCTAGGTCGATTTTGAAGAATCTTGATTCTATTGGAAGACTGATTTATGGATTCCTGATTGGATGGGCTGCTATATAAAGACCTTTTAAAGACGTTTTTCATAACGGAAAGCAAGGAGAAGACGGGAAAAAGACCTAATAGCACAAATTCAATGAAGGAGAAGAAGAACTAGTTTTTACCTCTGATTTTTTACTTAAGTTGTAATCTTGGATGCTTTATTTCTTTATTATTGAACCTATTACTCTTGTTAATGTACTTTTGGTTATTATTCAGTATATAAAGACTTAGTTTATTTACCATGCTTTCATCGGAACCCAAGGTGATGGTGAGTTCGGTTATGAACTAATCATTATCGTGGGGTTCTAACAAATTTACTCATTGATTTCTATAGTTAATTATTTCGATACTTAAGTGTGTGGTGATTGTATGATATCCTAGTATTGGTTGTGCTTATTCGTCTTATGAGCGTCACGAACTTATAAAATAGCGTGTTAATCTCTATTGAAGTGACAATGAATATAGAGGTTTAGAACTTGCCATGCTAGCATAGGTTCATGTATTTATTATGCATGATTCATATGTAATTTTAACCATCTTACTTACCCTATGTAATCACGATAGATAACTTGTTCATTAAACCTTTATGTTGTCAAATTCTATAGACGTATAGGGTCTCAACATATTTGGTGTCTATTCAGCTTCTATGTCTTTTGTGGATGTCTGGTAGTAGGGTATTCGTACAACGACAGTTGGCATTTACTAGTTTTGTGTTATCTGATTAGTTGTCATCACCATTGCATGCTAAGGTTAAGAATAATGACTTTGAATGAAGTATTTAATGAAGTTAGAATCCCATGTGTCTTACATAAATAATTCAAACTCAATTCTCTTAGTTAATTCTATTTAGTATAATCTCTTAGTTTAATCAAAACCCAATTTGTTATTTGTCTTAGCATTAAACGATAGCCATACCATTGTTGCATAAGTGCATAAATTGAACTTAACCTAAACCAGTCTCTGTGGGAACGAACTAGAAAGTATTCTATATTACTTGCGAACACGTATACTTGCATGTAATTTTAGTGCATATTTTCGTCCTAACAAGTTTTTGGTGCCGCTGCCGGGGACTCGATGTTTATTTTTAGTTTATGTGCTTGTCATCAGTGGTCGTTAAAGTGCACTGACTCAGATATTTTACTTACTTGTTTTACTTGTTTGTGTTTCAGGTACTCTAGAGAGCGTTTATGCTAACGCGTTCTCGATCTCTTAAGAGAACACTGGATAAAGCGGAAAAAGAAGTTGTAGTAGTAGAAGAAGAAGTCTTTGTTGAGGAGAAAGTTGAAGAAGAAGCGATCGTTGCAATGGGAGAACCAGTAGCAAATCCGAAAGCTTTGATGGACTTTTCTCAACTGAAGATTAATGACATTCAGTCTAGCATTGTCAAATCAGCCATCGCGGCTAATACTTTTGAAATCAAATCTAGCATGATTCAAATGGTGCAGAATTCAGTCCAGTTTGGGGGTTCTCTAACGGAAGATCCCAATACTCACATTAGGGATTTCATCAAGACCTGCGACACCTTCCGGTTCAATGGTGTTTCTGAAGATACTGTTAAGCTGAGGCTTTTCCCATTCTCTCTGAGGGACAAGGCTAAGAGCTGGTTACACTCTCTACCATCTGGTTCTATCACTACTTGGGAAGATCTTGCTCAAACGTTTCTTACTAAATTCTTCCCTATGGAAAAGACAGCTGCAATCAGAAATGCTCTTACTCAATTTACGCAGCAATTGGGAGAGTCTTTATGTGAAGCTTGGGAGCGTTATAAGGAGATGCTTATGAAGTGTCCTCATCATGGGATGCCTGACTGGATGATTATCAACTACTTTTATAATGGCTTGGGAGCACAATCTAGACCCATGTTCGATGTAACATCAGGTGGAGCCTTATGGGATAAGAGCAATGATGAAGCTTATGGGTTGATTGAACTGATGGCTGCTAATGAATACTAGAATCCAACTCAAAGGCTACCTCAAGGCAAGGTAGCACGAATTCTGGAGGTGGATACAGCTACTGTTATAGCTGCTCAACTTAAGGCTTTGACGATGAAGGTGGATTCTTTGGCTAATTATGGAGTTAATCAGATCACTAGTGTTTGTGAACGTTGTGTTGGTGCGCATGAGACGGAGCAGTGTGCTATTTCTAGTGAATCAATTCAGTTCGTGAGCAACGTTCAGAGGTCACAACAACCAGTTCCATCCACCTATCATCCCAACAACCACAATCATCCTAACTTCAGCTGGAGCAACAATCAGAATGCGGTGCAATAGCCTTATCCGCAGTATGCAGCAAAGTAATTCAACCCTCCCGGTTTTTAACAACCGCAATATGCACCAAGACAAAAACTCCAACTTTAGCAACTACCACATGGAGGTGCAAGTCAATCTAATGAAAAATATGAACTGGAGGAGCTGAGGCTCATGTGCAAGAGCCAAGCGGTTACTATTAAGACCGTGGAGAATCAAATTGGGCAAATTTCCAATGCCTTGATGAATCGAAAACGTGGTACACTCCCTAGTGACACAGAAGTTCCAGTAAAGAAAGAAGCAAAATAGCAGGTTAATGCAATTACATTGAGGTCTGGAAGAGTTGCGAACCCCGAAAAATCTCAAGTTTCAGAATCTGAAGTTGTGGCTGAAGAAGATGTGTAGAAGGAAGCAGAAGCGGAATTAAGGAATAAAACTGTGAAACACACTCCTCCTGAGGGTAATACGGGGAGAAATAGGTCTATCCTCCACCTCCTTTTCCTAAGAGGCTGCAGAAGCAAAAGTTGGAAACGCAATTTGCTAAGTTTCTGGAGGTGTTCAAGAAACTTCACATCAACATACCTTTCGCTGAAGCTCTTAAACAAATACCTAGATATGTGAAGTTTATGAAAGGTATTCTCTTTCAGAAAGTGAATCTCGATGACTTAGAGACCGTTGCTCTCATGGAAAAATACAGTGTTGTGCTGCAACATAAGTTTCCTCCAAAGCTTAAAGATCCTGAAAACTTCACTATTCCTTGCACCATCGGAAAGTTGTTATTCAACAAGTGTTTATGTGATTTGGGAGCTAACATCAATCTGATGCCTTTGTCTGTCTTCAAGAAGTTAGATTTACCTGATCCAAAACCTACATATATGTCCTTGCAGTTGGCCAATCGTTCTATTACATATCCACGAGGCATTGTGGAGGATATCTTAGTCAAGGTGGATAAACTCATATTTCCTGCTGACTTTGTAATTCTTGATTACGAGGAGGATAAAAAGATTCCCACAATCTTCGGAAGACTGTTCTTGGCTAAGGGCCGAACCTTGATTGATGTATAGAAGGGTGAGCTCACTATGCGAGTACTGGATCAGGATGTGACATTTAATGTTTTCAATGCCATGAAATTCCCTACTGATAAAGAAGAGTGCTTAAAAGTGGAATTGGTGGATTCTGTGGTTACTTCAGAATTTGATCAAATGCTAAGGTATGATGCCTTGAAAAAAGCTTTGATGGGGAATTCAGATAGTGAAGATGACGAAGGTGATGAGCAGTTTCATATTTGAATGCTTCTCTTCGAAAGTGAAGGCTGGATATGCCTTTTGAATCTCTTGGAATGTCAGAACTCAAAAATGTCGAGGGGCGTCTCAAGCCATCTATTGAGGAAGCTCCTACACTCGAGCTTAAACCTTTGCCTGAACACTTGATGTATGCGTTTTTAGGTGATGCAACTACTTTGCCTGTTATTATTGCATCTGACCTTTCAGGTAGTGATGAGGAAAAATTTTTGAGAATTATGAGATACTTCAAATAGGAAATTGGATGGACTATAGCAGATATCAAGGGAATCAGCCCTTCTTATTATATGCATAAAATTCTGCTAGAGGAAGGAAACAAGCCGACTATTGAGCAACAAAGAAGGCTAAATCCAATCATGAAGGAGGTTGTGAAGAAGGAAATTCTTAAATGGCTAGATGCAGGAATCATCTATCCTATTTCTGACAGTTCTTGGGTGAGCCCAGTTCAGTGTGTACCGAAGAAAGGAGGCATCACCGTGGTTGCTAATGAAAAGAATGAGCTCATTCCTACTCGAACAGTTGCTGAACAAAGCCACAAGGAAGGATCACTTCCCTCTTCCTTTTATTGATCAGATGCTTGACAGGTTGGTTGGGCATGAATACTATTGTCTTCTGGATGGCTATTCGGGCTATAATCAGATTTGTATCGCTCCAGAAAATTAGGAAAAGACTACCTTCACTTGTCGGTTTGGTACTTTTGCCTTCAAAAGAGGTTCTTTTGGGTTATGTGGTGCACCTGCCACATTTCAGAGATGCATGATGGCTATCTTCTCTGACATGATTGGTCAGAATATGGAGGTATTTATTAATGATTTTTCTATGTTCGGGGATTCTTTCGACGAGTGCTTGCAAAATCTTGGCGCAGTTCTTAAAAGGCGTGTTGAGACCAATCTGGTTCTCAACTAAGAGAAATATCACTTTATGGTGCAACATGGTATCATTCTTGGGCATAAGGTCTCTAGTGAAGGTCTTGAAGTGGATAAAGCCAAGGTGAGGGTCATCAAAACCCTTCCTCCAATTTCTGTTAAGGGAGTCCGCAGCTTTCTTGGTCATGCGGGTTTCTATCGGTGGTTCATCAACGATTTCTCTAAAATCTCTATACCATTATGCAATATATTAGAGAAAGATGTCCCTTTCAAGTTTTATGATGAGTGTCTAGCTACTTTTAAGAGCTTAAAGAAGAGCTTAATCATGACACCTGTCATAACTGCACCTGATTGGAATGAGCCTTTTAAAATGATGTGTGATGAAAGTGACTATACAGTTAGAACGATTCTTGGGCAAAGGAAGAACAGTATATTTTATGTGGTCTACTATGCTAGTAAGATCCTTAATGGTGCTCAACTGAACTACACTACTACTGGGAAAGAACTCTTAGCCATTGTCTATGGTTTTGAGAAGTTTCGATCTTATTTGCTTGGGACGAAGGCGACAATTTTCACTGATCACGCCGCGATTCTCTATCTCGTCTCGAAGAAGGACTCGAAGCCTAGATTGATTCGATGGGTTCTTTTACTTCAGGAGTCTGAGTTGGAGATCAAGGATAGAAAAGGTACTGAGAATTAAGTTGCTGATCATCTCTCTCGCTTAGAAGATCCAGGTACAACTTCACATGACAAGACATTGATAAATGAGTCTTTTCCCAATGAGCAGTTGTTTGGGGTGCAAGAAGAGGAACCGTGGTTCGTAGACACTGTGAACTATCTTGTGAGCAACATTATGCCCCCAGACTTATCTTCTGCTCAAAAGAAGAAGTTTCTTCATGAGGTGAAGTGGTACATGTGGGATAAGCCATTTTTGTTTCGTCAAGGAGCTGGCCAAATCATCAGGAGATGTATTCCATACAGCGAAACGGAGGGTATCCTGTGAGACTGTCATTCGACTGTTTATGGAGGCCACTATGGTGGAGAAAAGACAGCAGCTCGTATCCTTCAAGCAAAATTCTTCTAGCCTGCATTATTTAAAGATGCACATCAGTTTATTTTAAAGTGTGATCGCTGTCAGCGTGTTGGTAATATGTCAAAGAAGAATGAGATGCCTCTTAATATGCTTCTCGAGGTTGAGGTCTTCGATGTTTGGGGAATTGACTTCATGGGGCCATTTGTCTCATCTTGCAATAATCAGTATATCTTGTTGGCGGTCGATTATGTGTCAAAATGGGTCGAAGTTAAAGCTTTGCCGATAAATGATACGAAAGTAGTGCCCAATTTTCTTCACAAGAAGATATTCATAAGATTCAGAACTCCAAGAGTAATAATCAGTGACGAGGGATCGCATTTCTGTAATTGCAAGTTCACTATTATGATGCAGAGGTATAATGTGAATCATCACATTGCTACAACCTACAATCCTCAGGCTAATGGTCAAGCTGAGGTGTCTAACAGAGAGATCAAACGTATTCTAGAGAAAGTTATATGTCCATCAAGGAAGGATTGGTCTTTAAAGCTGAATGAAACTGTTTGGGCTTATCGAACAACATACAAGACTCCACTAGGCATGCCACCGTTTTAATTGGTTTATGGTAAATGATGTCATTTTCCTGTGGAGCTAGAGCACAAAGCATATTGGGCTTTGAAGAAATTGAACCTTGATATGGATGCAGCTGGTAAGAAAAGGATGCTTCAATTGAATGAACTCGATGAGTTTTGACTTCAAGCATATGAGAACAATAAAATATACAAGGAGAAAGTCAAGAGGTGGCACGATAGGGGTCTAATGCACAAATCATTTGTGCCAGGGCAACAAGTTCTTTTGTTCAACTCTCATCACTGTCTTTTTCCTGGAAAATTGAAGTCGAGATGGTCAGGGCCGTTTGTTGTCAAAACCGTATTTCCACAAGAGCGGTGGAAATTTTTGAAAATGATCCAGGCCAAGCATTTAAGGTGAATGGACAACGTTTGAAGCATTACTATGGAAATACGGCAAACCGTGAGGTAGTTAGTGTCGTTTTATTGTCAACTTGATCTCAGAATTCTATGTCAAGCTAGCGACATAAACCAAGCGCTTCTTGGGAGGTAACCCAAACTTATGTACAAACTTATGTACATTAGTAGAAGATAGAAGGAAGAAAAATAAGAAGAAAACACAAAAAAAATAGAAAAATAGGAAAAAATAGGGTATTTTCTACAGAAGCACGGCGCGGCCGCGCTGCCTGGAGGGGCTGCCGCGCTAAGTCCCTAGAGAGGAAAAAAAATAGGAAGGCTAAAAAATCAAAACAAAAACAACACCCCATCCAATTTTAACTCTTCCCACTACCCTAATTCCTTCTCCTAATCAATTGTAAACATCCCATTACCCCCATTAACCCCACAATCATATCCCACTTCTAATTCTTATTATCTATATATACACACAATTACATACATCCATCTCCATCACTTTTATTCTCTAAAAACCATAATTCTCTATACACATCTCTCTTTTCTCACTTTATCAATTTCAATGGCACCCAAGAGAGCTCGCACCCAAGTTAGCAACATCACTAACCCCGCCACCACTGATTCTTCGAGTGTTGGGGGTACAATACCTAGGTTTGCTACTCCGGAGGCTGAAACGGAGTACACGAGGCTGTTGACGAAGCAAATAATGAAGGAGAGGGTTTTTTTTTACCATCGGGTAAGGATGGTAAGCTTCTTGAGATGATTTTGGAGATGGGTTGGGTTTCTTTTTGTGAGGCACCCACTGCTGTGCCTATGCATGTAGTTCGCGAGTTCTATGTGAACGCGAAGGCTGATAAGAATGGGTATACGGTGGTGCGAGGGTTGACGGTAGATTACATCCCTGAGGTTATTCGTAGGGTTATCAACCAACCCGAGTAACAGCTAACTCAGGAGGAGTGGGTGAACATGACGGGAGATGATTTTGACATGGATTTGATTGTGGCTACGCTATGTGTCCCGGATACACATTGGAAGTTCAAGAGGGGATCGAATGAGTATACCACTTTCCATGCCTCATGCATGAACATGTTTGCTCGTGCTTGGAATGCCTTTATTTGTGCGAACATCATGCCCTCTTCTCACGTGAATGATGTAACTGTGGATCGTGCAAAGTTGTTATGAGGGATTTTGCAGGGAGATTATGTGGATCTCAGTTCTATTATTTATCAGGGTATTCTGAGGTTTTTGCGTGGGAGCGCTACGGGGTCTATTCCTTAAGCCTCGATTGTGACCAAGCTTTGTAGGGTGGTATGAGTTCATTGGCCCGCACACGAGCAACTACAGTTATCCAGTTCCCCCATTGACAGTTCGACAATCTTGAGCATGCAGGAGTGGTTTGGTGGGAAGGCTGATGAGAAAAGGCTTGGCTACACTTATGATCATTTGCAGAGCAGACATATGCTAATGGTTCGACTCCGGCACACAGAGCAGCGTGGATACATCAGATAGGTGAGGCCGGTTCTTCGTAGCAACAGCAGCAGGAAGTAGAGGACAGTGTCGGTTTTGGCTCGGCGCAGTATAGGCGCTTGACGAGGCGGATAGATATGATATATGACATCCATATCAGGTTTGCACAGGATCTTACCCAGGAGTTGGGCACAGCTTTTAGAGCCACAGGGGTAGACATTCATATAGTTTGCATATTTATCATGTAGTTATTTGTTTTTATTTTTATTTTGCGTATTTGTTATCATGTTAGTTTGTTAGTTAGTTGCATTGGCATATATCATGATCCCCTAAGTTTGTTTTTCTGATTTATTTGGGATATTGATTTGAGTGTAGTGATGTCGTATAGAGGAATGTTAAGTCCTAACAAATTGATTTGCATGCTAAAAACAAGAAAAAATTTCACTAAGTCTTACAGGTTGCTTGAGTGCTAGATCATGATTTGTTCGTTTGTCGAGGTTTAATCACTTGTTTATGTCTAGAATTTATGATATTCTCTTAGTGACAAAATAACATGGATATGGAGAATTTAAGAAAAACATTGGATTTCATTGCAAGTTGTGGCTATGTGTCAAATGGCTAGTAGCTGGCTCATATTTATATGAGTAGTAGGGTTGAGCGAGATGGAGCGAAACGCACTCGTTCAGAAATTATAAAAAAAAAGAAAAAAATTAAAAAGAGAAAAAAAATAAAAAAATAGGTGTTATGCATAATTGGTCACGAGTGGGCTCTTTAATACTCGAGTTATTAAGTTCTACGGGACTTTGTGCCTAGTGACCTAAGGCTTTTATAGTCTGGGATCCTCTATCCTAACGCTCGCTACATGGGTATTATTGCATAAGTCTTTTGTGGACCTCACTCATTGCACGATTAAATAAGCATGTTTGTGTTTGTTATGTGTTATCAATAAAAGCATGAATCCTTGTATAACTCCGATAAAATTGAAGTATTGTAAGTCATTTTGATTTTATCATTTGTTCTATTTATAACCTTGTGATTGCCTTGATGAGTGGTGAGTTATAATTACTGATCTAGTTACAAGAGTGTATCTGTTAAGCAAATGCACACATGCACGTTTTTGGCTTGTGAGTTTATTTGTGGGATTTGATTGAACTTTGTGCAAATAATTGCATTCGTTGATATGTTGCTCATTGGTTGGTTGAGTTAATTTGAGGGGATCATTGCATTCATGCATTTTTATTTCTTGTTTTTTGAGTCTATTATGCTTGAGGACAAGCATCGATTCAAGTTTGGGGGTGTGTTAAGTGGCATTTATATCCATTTAGAATGCTTCATAAAAGGCTCGAATTGGTGTTTTGTACTCAAGTTGTTTGTGTTTTTGATGTGTTTTTGTAGTGTTTTGCATTCCAGGGCATAATCAGAAGCATGAATGGTTTTACATGATTTTTATGCTAGAAGAGTGTTAGGATGGAGCCTCGGTTGATTGCGCGGAAGAAGCCAACAGTTGCAGTCAAGAAAAGAAGAACTTTCTAGTTTTTCCAGAAGCTCAGCGCAGCCGCGCTATACTTGGGAGCGGTTGCGCCATATTCAGAGTGGCCGCGCCGGTTCCTAGGGAGGCCGCACTCCTAATTCTATTGAAAGACTGATTTTCTGGATTCCTGATTGGATGGGCTGCTATATAATGACCTTTTAAAGACATTTTTTATAACGGAGAGCAAGGAGAAGACATGAAGAAGAGCTAATAGCACAAATTCAACGAAGGAGAAGAATAACTAGATTTTACTTGTGATTCTTTGCATAAGTTGTAATCTTGGATGCTTGTTTTCTTTATTGTGGAAGCTAATACTCTTGTTAACATACTTTTGGTTATTATTCAGTTTATAAAGACTTAGTTTATATACCATGCTTTCATCGGAACCCACGATGATGGTGAGTTTGGTTATGAACTAATCGTTATTGTGGGGTTCTAACGAATTTACTTATGGATTTCGATAGTTAATTGTTTCGATACCTAAGTGTGTGGTGATTGTATGATATCCTAGTATTGGTTGTGCTTATTCGTCTAATGAGCATCACAAACTTATAAGATAGCGTGTTAATCTCTATTAAAGTGACAATGAATATAGAGGTTTAGAACTTGCCATGCTAGCATAGGTTCATGTTTTTATTATGCATGATTCGTAGGTAATTTTAACCATCTTACTTGCCCTATGTAATCACGATAGATAACTTGTTCATTAAACCTTTATGTTGTCAAATTCTATAGACATATAGGGTCTCAACATATTTGGTGTCTATTCAGCTTCCATCTCTTTTGTGGATGTCTGGTAGTAGAGTATTCGTACAACGACAATTGGCGTTTACTAGTTTCGTGTTATCTGATTAGTTGTCATCACCATTGCATGCTAAGTTTAAGAACAATGACTTTGAATGAAGTATTTAATGAAGTTAGAATCTCATGTTTGTCTCATATAAGTAATTCAACCTCATTTCTCTTAGTTAATGCTATTTAGTATAATCTCTTAGTTTAATCAAAACCCAATTTATTATTTTTCTTAGCATTGAACGATAGCCATACCCTTGTTGCATAAGTGCATAAATTGAACTTAACCTAAACTAGTCTCTGTGGGAATGAACTAGAAAGTATTCTATATTACTTGCGAACACGTATACTTTCGTGTAATTTTAGCGCGTGTTTTCATCCTAACAACTAACGAGGATGTTCATCATTAGAGGCGTAGGGACAAAGAGCCCGTCGGAGGTAGGCACCCTGAAGGCCTATGATGAGACTGGGGATCCGACAAATCATGTCAGGACTTTTTCTAATGCACTGCTGCTGCAACCCGTGAATGATGTTATTGAATGTCGCGCTTTTCCTCAAACCTTGTCAAGGATGGCTGAAAGGTGGTACATCTATTTTCCCCCGATCTCGATCAGATTCCTCAGAGATTGATGTCAGACTTTCATCAAATAGTTCATCAGAATGAAGCTGCATAAGAAAAAGCTCAGCTTCCCTCATGAGCATTGTGTAAGTAGCAAAGGAATCTCGTAGGGACTACCTGAACCGTTTCACAAAGGAGGCCTTGAAGGTTTCGGATCTCGATGATAAGTTGGCCAATCAACCATGATTGCTTTACAATAAGGGACCAAGGATGAGTTCTTTAAAATATCTCAAAAGTAGAGCATGAAAGTATATCCAAGTTGAGGAAAGTATGAAGAAGCCGATGATAAAGAATGAACCCACTGGTGGCAAGAAGCATAAAACAGACTAGGAGTGTAACGCAAATGACAAGTATCTTCATGTTAACAAAGATTCCGATTCATCACTAAAGAAGGGAGGACCCGGGAAAAAGTTCATTGAATATGCTAACCTAAATGCTCCTAAGAATCAGATCTTGATGAAAATTGAAAGGGATAGAGATGTTCGTTGGCCAAAGCCTTTGAAAGCTGACCCTGCCAAGTTCGATAAAAGCATGTATTGTCGATTTCATAAGGATATTGGCCATGACACTGGTGAGTGCCGAAAATTGAAAGACGAGATTGAGTTTTTTATTCAAAAAGGAAGGTCGCGCTAGTACACTGGGGATGGTGATAGAGGAAAAAGGAACAACAATAAGAGAAAAAATAATAAATATAAAAGAAGAGATCAAGATGATCAAGGTCGAAACCCTCAACCCCGAGGCCCAGTGATTAATATGATCTTTGGAGGGCCAAATGCAGATGGCTCTTCTAAGAACTCAAGGAAGGCTTATGTTTGAAAGGTCATGCACATAGTTGGAGATGCCCCGAAAAGGGCCAAGACTAGAGTATCAATGACATTCGATGACTTTGATTTGGAAGGGGTTAAGTTTCCTCATGATGATGCTCTAGTCATAACACCTATTATAGGGAATAGCCCTGTAAATAGAGTCCTTGTAGACAATGGAGCATCATTTGACATTTTGCTTTATGATACCTTTATAAGGATGGGATACAACGATATTTAATTAACCCCGAATGATATGCCGGTCTATGGGTTCGCTGGAGTCGAATGTCCTGTTAAAGGGATAATTAAACTACCTTTGATAATGGGTTAAGAGCCATGGCAAGCTACAAAAATATTGAATTTTGTAGTGGTTAAGGCTGGGTCAATGTATAATGCAATCATGGGGAAGACGGGCATACATGCCTTCATGGAAGTAGGAGAAGAAATGAGAGACCATAAGATGGCAAGAAGCTGTTATGTAGCCTCGCTAAGGGCACATGGAGCCGGGGGCAGGTTCGGCCCATTGAAGATATGGATATCCGCGAGAATGATAAGAAACAGGGGAAATTGACAGAGGAATTAATCCTGATTCCTTTGACTTCTGAAGATCCTGAGAAGATAACTTTCATTGGAGCATCGTTGTAGGAGCCCCTTAAAGGGAAATTAATAAAGTTCTTCCAAGAAAGTAGTGATGTGTTTGCATGGTCAACGGTAGATATTCCTAGTATTGATCCTGAGTTGATCACCCACAAGTTGAATGTTGATTCTAATCCAAAGGCTGTGAAGCAAAAGAAAAGGAGCTTTTCCCATGAAAGGGAAGCCATCAAACATGAAGTTGAGAAGCTTTTAGCACTACGCCATAAGTGGGCTACTGTAATGTAAGTGTTACAAGGAGCGTTACATTAGTTAAGAAATTTTTGTCTTATTGTAACACCTCTCAATTGGTGTTACAATAGCTATTAAGCTAGTGTTGCATAGTAATTCCGGTGTTGCTCAACATGTAACACCATCACATGGTGTTACATTAGTTATTTTTTATAATTTTTTTTAAAAATTAAGTAAAAATAATATCATAAATTAGTATAAAATTAATATCAGAAATTAGTATAAAAATGATATTCTATGGTTTATTTATAAAAAGGAAATGTAATATATAATTAAATTTAATTTATAAAAACAAATTATACATAAATACAGTAGTTACTTTATTTTTTTAATTTAATAAATAATATTTTAATAATTAATAAAATAGATATAATATATTTTTTGTTATGGATAAAAAACTAAGATTATTGTTTGCTATATTTATTGCTAAGGTTCGGGAGCTCAAGGCCTTTAATGGCTGCTCTCCTGTTTCGTAGCTTAACTCTGCCTTTACGAGATGCCTACGTATCTCTGTGAATTAGAGAATCAAGCCAAAAAACGTAGTTCTGATTGGTGGGGGTGAGACCACTTATATAGGTGTTAGGAGTCCTTGAATTGGACTTGGTATAGGAGACTTGATAGCCAAGTCTCAGAAATAGAATGGACTTAGGAGTCCTAAATAGTAGGAAACTGATTCCTTATCCTTCTATCCCTTGGAGGCTAATCTACAAGGATTTATATCTCCATTGGGACTCATCTTAACAGCTGATTTCTCCATTATTAATTAATTACAAAATTAATTAATATCCAGGGTTTTGGGCCCTTTTCTAACTGGGTTCCGTTATTGGACCGTATCAGGTCTAATTATTTTTAACACTAATTCTATTCCTGGGTTATTTTTGGGCCCCTATCAAGGGTCCTGAGCCTCTTATCATGGGCTTAACAACCAGCCCAGTTTTATTATAATTAATGCGATATTAATTACACAATCAGGGTTTATTTTATTCCCTATCATTTGCCCCCCCAACTTCTGGGAAACCGTAAAAGATTTCGCAGAAGTTAAGTCCATTCATTCCCTTACAGGGTATCGTTGTTTTGCGTAAAATGTGGAGCGACCTACACATTTACAACGATTTACTTTTATCATTCCAGGAATTTCCCCTGAATTCTGGGATTTTTCCTTAATTCTGGGATTTTTCCTTAATTTCCAGGAATTTTTCTCTTAATTTTCTGGATTTTTCCCTGAATTCTGAGATTTTTCCTTAATTTTCAGGAATTTTCCCTTAATTCTGGGATTTTTCCTTAATTTCCAGGAATTTTCCCTTAATTCTGGGATTTTTCCTTGATTTTCTGGATTTTTCCCTTAATTCTGGGATTTTTCCTTAATTTCCAGGATTTTTCCCTTAATTGTCTGGAATTTTCCCTGAATTCTGGGATTTTTCCTTATTTTCTGCAATTTTTCACAAACCTCTTTTTTTTTTAATTTTCAGCCCTTTTTTCGACCAGGATCCTAGTCGAAAATTCGACCTGGATCCTAGTCGAATTTTGGGCCAGCCACTCAATCCTGGTCGAAGGATTTCGACTAGGATCCACGACCTAGATTTCGACCAGGATCC
Organism: Apium graveolens; assembly: GCF_009905375.1. NCBI lineage: Eukaryota > Viridiplantae > Streptophyta > Magnoliopsida > Apiales > Apiaceae > Apium > Apium graveolens. The sequence continues at coordinate 72,515,481 of NC_133656.1, read as the reverse complement.
TAGTCGAACCTTCGACCTGGATCTAGGTCAAAAATTTGTCCTTGTTTTGATTCCTGGTCGTAAGGTTTCGACTAGGATTCACGACCTGGATTTCGACCAGGATCCTAGTCGAACCTTCGACCTGGATCTAGGTCAAAAATTATGTCCTTTTCCTCGAAAAATATCGTGCTTGATTTGAGAATTCGACCTCAATCCTGGTCTTATTTGCCTGGATTTCGACCTCAATCCTGGTCTTTTTTACCCGTAATTTTTGGGTTTCTGTTCGAAAGAATTCGAATAGAATTCACGACCTCAAATTCGACCTCAATCCTGGTCTTTATTGGGCTTCTTCTTTATTCAACTTGGAATGGGCTTTGTTTAGGCCTTCTCTTTTTCCAAATCCTAATTGGATTTGGGCTTTGATTTGGGTTTGTATCCTTCCAAATCTTAATTGGACCTAGGCCTCTATTTTTCCAAATCCTAATTGGATTTGGGCCTTTTATCGGGCCTCTTCCTATTTATAATTGGACTTTAATATATTTAAATACCTCCTTTAGAATTCTCTAGAATTCTTGGGAATATTCTTGAATTTTTCTTCCCTGTTCATTTATTTCCTTTAGAATTTCTTGGAGTATTCTGGAACGTTCCACTTCGGGGCTTTCTTCTTTGGGCTTTTAAACTTACTGGGCTTTTTGTCCCTTAAGACTATCGATTTGTGTTTAGCCTCAGCCAGGCTTTTCTGACCGTTTTCTAGTAAACGTTCTATTCTTCATGAAACTTATTTTCGTGGATGTCCTAGTCTTCACGAAATTTGTTCTCATGGACTCTTTAGCCTTCGCAGAACTTGTTCTCATGGACTCTTTAGTCTTCATGAAACTTGTTCTCGTCGGGCGCCTGATTTTTCAAGAATTCTCAAGGAATTTCATAGGAGTTCCACCAGAAAACCTTTAGGAGGGTCTGGATCAACCCTACATGGGTTCCCATCGGCTATGAGGCCTTCATGTGGCCTGGTCGGCCAGTTCTGCTCTTTTTGGATGTTTGGCCCTTTTTCTAGTGAGCATTATGTACTTGTTCTCGTGAACGTTCTACTCTTCACGAGACTTATTTTCCTCTGTGAAGGTTCTAGTCAGCCTAATCCTTCCTTGTGGAGGACTAGGCGTCACTGACTCTTGGTAGCCATAGAGACCAAGGCCCTGGTCGGCCGTAACCTTAATGTCTAGAGCTTCTTGGCCCTTCGGGATCCTATTTCATGGAAGTTCTTGAACTTCAATATTCTCAATATCAATTCGTGGATTTGACTTCTCTCTTTTTTATTCGAGGGAGTGCCTTGCCGGGTGGGGACCTCATCCAAGGACCCTTTAGACGGTCAAAGGTCTTCGTGGATGGCTACTCGGCCTCCTCTGGTTGGTCAAAGGGAAACATTTTTGCTTTCTTGGACAACATGTCTTGATGGACCTCGAACATAAACTATCATGTTCATGTTCTTGATGGGTCCTCATAATTCAAAGGAACCTTGTTAAAGTTAGCCTAACCCCTCTTATTTTTCCATTGGTTAAGTTTGTTCCAATTAGGCAAACAGCTTCCTGAGGCGGGGATGTGCGGGGCTCATGCCTTATATTTGGTACATCTATTCTTTTTAGAACTTTCAGTACTTCGAAAATTAAAGGAGGAGCCTGGCTGGCTTAAGGCATCCCTGGGAGGCTGGTCTGCCGGAGCCCTTTCTAAGGGATCTCCAGTTGGTCAAAGGCTTTCTCTTGAGGCTGATCAGCCTTCTTTGGTAGGCTGGAGTTTGTAATGTGGACTCCAATTGACCATATACATTTCGTGAATTTAGCTTTCTAATATCTTTTTCTTATTAGGCCAACGCTTACTTCGCAGCTTCTTTCACTAGGAGTGCAAAATGAAGGAGTGAGCACATGGCCTTGGAGGCATTGATGAAGAAACTTGAGAGAAAGTTTCGGGACTGGGATTCTAGAGCTCTCTTAGCGTTTATCGATGGTCGAAAGACTTATTCAAGATGATGGACACCCATGATGATGCGTTAATATGTTCATTTGGCTCTGTTCATAGCTCTTACCCGGATATGGTAAGTTTACGGGGCTTTCCTAGCCTTTGGGTTGTTTCTGAGGTTGCCATTATTGGCCAATCATCTGATTTTGGACTATAGATTGTCCTTCAGTGTTTAGGCCTTGCATGGCTTTGTTTGCCGTGTGTGGCTTTTATCTATTTGCGGTCCTTCATGGACTTGAACATCTTCAGTATATAACCTAATTGTTCATCATGACTTGATTTCTGATCCTTCAGGATCTCCTGCATTTGTAGTTTGATTTCATATTCGTCTTTTATTTTCGGTACTTTGGTCCTTCGGGAATTTTATTCATTGGATGCTCGTACACTGGTCGACCTTATTCCTCCATTTAACACTAAGTACCAGGAACATGTCTTTCATGTCCTGAACATATTAAACCTTTAGCTTCGAAACGCGCCAGGTATGAGGCACTTTGTCACTGCTCAGGGTTTCTACTTGTAGGATCCTCGTCCTCATGTTTTCTTGACCTTATACGGTCTTTCCCAGTTAGGGATTAGCATTTCTTTCTCTTCAACTCCTGAAGCCTCAATCTTTCTTAAGATCAAGCCTCCTTGGTAAAAGAACCTTTCTTTAACCCTTTTATTAAAATAGAGGGAGGCTCTTCGTTGATGCTCTGCATTATCAAATTGTTTCCCATTATCCGTGACAAGGATGCGTGGGATTCCATATCGGCACATGATATTTTTCCACAAGAATTGCGCAACCTGTTCAGTTGTGATTTTGGCCAAAGGCTTGGTTTCAATCCACTTAGTAAAATGATCAATGGCTATAATCAGGAACTTCCTTTGTGCCATGACCATGGGGAAAGGTCCAAGTATATCCATTCCCCACATAGCAGAGGGGATGGGTGAGTTGATGGAGGTCAGCATCTCGGGGGGTTGTCTAACGACAGGTGCATGCTTCTGACAACGGTCACACTTTTTCACATATTCTTTGGCATCAGCCATCATTTCTGGGCAATAGAAGCCTAAACAGGTTATCTTATGAGCTAAGGCCCTGCCCCCCAAGTGTTGCCCACATATGCCTTCATGTACTTCTTCCAGAGCCAAGCGAGCCTCATCGGGCTTGAGACACATTAAGTAGGGAACCACGAAAGATCTTTTGTACAAAATTCCATCTATCAAAAAGTATCTTAGTGCTCGAACGACCAATTTTCGTGCTTTAGTAGCATCGTTTGGTAACCAACCGGTTTGAATATGATCCTTAATGGGATCAATCCATGATATCCCCAGGCCTATTGGAGTCACAAGCTTAACATCAATGCTCCGTGTTTTCAAAACGCGATAGTATACACTTCCAGAACTTTCTTCCATCTCAGATGAAGCAAACTTTGATAATGTATCTGCCTTAGCATTTTCCTCCCTTGGAATGTGCTCAACATGGCATTCATCGAATTGGGTCATCACGACCCTTACTAGGCGGACATACTTAGCCATCGTATTATCCCTTGCCTCAAACTCTCCCTTTACCTGAGATATGACCAACTTCGAGTCTCCACAAACTTTTAAGTTCTTGACTCTAAGTGTCCTTGCTAAGCCAAGACCAGCTATCAGAGCTTCATATTCTGCCTCATTGTTTGTGGTTGGGAAGTCTAACTTCATGGCATACTCAATTAAAAACCCACCAGGGCTTTGTAAAACCAAACCTGCTCCACTTGAATTCGTTTTTGATGCTCCATCAAAATAGTGAACCCAAAATTCTTTCCCCTTATCATCCTTCTCTTTGTCGCCATTATCAACTTCCTTGTCTTGAGGTATGGTAGGTATGGTATCTTCCTGCCCCTTGACTTCTTGGTTGGCTATGGTACATTCCACCACGAAGTCAGCTAATGCCTGGGCTTTTATTGCCGTCCATGGCTTGTACTTAATGTCGAACTCTCCCATCTCTATTGCCCACTTGATCAACCTCCCACTAGCCTTGGGACTATGAATGATATTTCTCAAGGGCTGATTTGTGAGCACCTCAATTTGATGAGCCTGAAAGTAAGGACGTAACTTTCTTGAAAATATCACCAAGGCTAGAGCAAATTTCTCAATAGTTGAATAATTCAACTCAGCACCATGCAGAATTTTGCTGATATAGTATATGGGTTTCTGGATTTTCAGTTCCTCCTTAACCAATACAGCGCTCAAGGCACTCTCTGAAACGGCTAAGTACAAGTATAAAACTACATTCAAAGCTGGCTTGGCCAACAACGGGGCCTGGGCCATATATTTCTTCAATTCCTCGAATGCCTTCTGGTATTCCTCACTCCATACAAAGTCTTTAATGTTCTTTAGTGACTTGAAGAACGACAAGCACTTGTCTCCTGACTTGGAGATGAATCGTCCCAGTACAGCAACCCTTCCTGTGAGCTTCTGAACATCCTTGACAGTTTTCGGTGGTTCCATGTCCAGGATAGCCTTTATTTTATCGGGGTTGGCCTCGATCCCTCTCTTGGAGACCATCAATCCCAAAAATTTTCCAGATCCCACTCCAAAAGCACACTTTGTAGGATTTAACATCATCTTGTGGTACCTCAGGACCTCAAAAGCTTCCCTCAAATGGGTTATATGATCATTCTTTACTAGACTCTTGACTAACATGTCATCAACATAGACTTCCATAGTCTTGCCAATAAGATCCTTAAAAATTTTATTTACTAACCTTTGATAGGTGGCTCCTGCATTCTTAAGACCAAATGCCATAACAAAATAACAGTAAACACCAAAGTCATTGATGAATGATACCTTTGCGATGTCGCCCTTGTGCATCTTAATCTGATTGTATCCACTAAATCCATCCATGAAGCTCAGCATCTCATGCCCAACAGTGGCATCAATCAAAGTATCAATCCTTGGCAAAGGAAAACAGTCCTTAGGGCATGCATCATTCAGATCAGTGAAGTCTATACACATCCTCCACTTTCCATTAGCCTTCTTCACCATTACAGGGTTTGCTAACCACTCTGGAAATTGAATCTCCTCAATGAAACCAGCCTCCAAGAGCTTCTCCACTTCCTGTTTTATAGCTTCTTGCCTTTCTGGAGCAAAACTTCTTTTCTTTTGTTTCACTGTCTTCCCATTTGGGTCTATATTCAGCTTGTGAGTAATCAGTTCCGGGTCTATGCCTGGCATATCGGCTGCTGACTATGCAAAAACGTCACTATTTTCTTGCAAAAATTTCACCAACTTCCCTCTAAGAGGCTCCTCGAGCGTTGCTCCAATAAAAGTTACCTTCCCAGGATCTTCGGGGGCTAAAAGAATTGAAACCAAGTCCTCTACTGGCTTTCCTCTTTTTTTCATCATTCTCTCGAATATCTAGATCTTCAATAGGCAAAACCTGCCCCCCGACTCCATCTGCCCTCAGTGAGGCCACAAAATAACTTCTAGCCATTTTTTGATCTCCTCTCTCTTCTCCAATCCTATTTCGGGTGGGAAACTTCATAACTGAATGATAGGAGGAAGGGACTGCCTTGAAGGCATGTATCCCTGTTCTCCCCATGATAGCATTATAAGTTGAACTAACCTTTACCACCACGAAGTCCAACATCTGTGTTGCTTGCCTTGGTTCCTGACCTATGGTGGTTGGCAACTTGATTGTCCCTTCCACGGGGCACTCCACTCCCGCAAATCCATATATCGGCATATCTGTCGGGGTTAGTTGAGAATCATTATAACCCATCCTTAAAAAGGTGTCATGGAGTAAGATATCTACTGATACACCATTATCCACAAGGACCCTCTTGACAGGGCTATTTCCTATTATCGGTGTTATGACCAACGGGTCGTCATGAGGAAATTTCACACCCTCTAGGTCAGAATCATCAAAAGCCAATGTTACTTCTGTCCTGGCCCTCTTCGGGGCTTCTCCAACAATATGCATAACCTCTCTAGTATATGCTTTTCTGGAGTTTCTGGATAATCCAGCAGCAGTTGGTCCTCCAAAGATTGTGTTTATCACAGGCCCTCGAGGTCGCGGCCCTCCGAAAATTACGTTTATAACCGGTCCTCTAGGCTGTGGATTCCGCCCTTGATCGTCTTGGTCCCTCTTACGATCTTCAAAGTTCTTTCTTCTATTGTTATTCCTATCCCCTCCTTCTCCGGTGTATTTATTCAATCTTCCTTTTCGAATGAGGAACTCAATTTCATCTTTCAGCTGCCTACACTCATCGGTGTCATGACCAACATCTTTGTGAAATCTGCAATACTTGCTCTTATCTAGCTTGGCAGGATCAGCCTTCAAGGGCTTAGGCCAACGAATGTCTCGATCTTTTTCGATTTCCATCAGGATCTGGCTCCTAGGAGCATTCAGCTTAGCATATTCAGTGAACTTTTGCCCAGGTCCTCCCTTCTTGGGGTTTGAATCAGGGTTTTGCTCGGTTTTAGGATACTTGTCCTTAGCGATATACTCCAGATCAGTTTTTTGCTTCTTGCCTCCAGTGGGCTCATTACTCACTACGGTCTTCCTCATACTCTCTTCCACCTTGATATACTTCCCTTCCCTATCCTGGAGCTGCAACATGCTTTCAGGGGGACGTTTGGCCAAGGACATCTTAAAAAACTCATCCCTAGTTCCTTGTTGTAGTGCTATCATGGCTACCTTATCATCAAGGTCTGGGACTTTTAAAGCCTCCTTTGTGAAACGATTCAGGTAGTCTCTCAAGGATTCCTTTGTTCCCGGCACAATGCTCATAAGAGATGCTGAACTTTTCTCATGTACTCTCCCGCTGATAAATTGCTTAATAAAAGCCTGACTTAATTTTCTGAATGACCCAATAGAGTTTGGAGGCAAACGACTATACCACCTTTGAGCCATACCCGACAGGGTTTGAGGAAAGACCCGACACTTAATAGCATCATTCACGGGCTGCAACAGCAGTGCATTAGAGAATGTTCTAACATGATTAGCGGGATCTCCCATGCCGTCATAAGCTTTTATAGTTGGCTACCATCAGGCATCGGCTCTTTGCCAGCACGTCTCCTTCTTGGGGCTACTTCATTATCCGAAGATTCGGAATCTCTCTTAGTGTAAGGACCAGAAAATTCCTGGTCCTCGGGAATAGGAGCCAAACCTCGTATATAGGGGGCGATCGTCCTCGTGCATCACTCCGTCCAACATGTCCACTTCCTCCAACCTCGGGGTAAAGGGGCATCCCATAAGGGGGTTAGTAGTCACAACAGTTGAATATTCGTACCCAATGGGTCGAGAATTCACAGGTGCATGTAGTTGTTGAACTTGGGGATTCGTACCTTGAATAGCCGAGGGAATCGTCCATTGTGGCTGAGGTTCAATTACCCCTATCTGTGCTTCTCCTCGTGTGGCTGCATAAGTTGAATGAGGAGGTACCTCTACGGTTGACGAAATCACTTGGGTTGTCCCCGCTGGTGTTCCTCCTTCAAGGGCTCTAACTGTTCTCCGTGTTCTCGCCATGGTTGTTGTTGTGCTTTCCCACAGACGGCGCCAAATGTTATGGATAAAAAACTAAGATTATTATTTGCTATATTTATTGCTAAGGTTCGGGAGCTCAAGGCCTTTAATGGTTGCTCTCGTGTTTCGTAGCTTAACTCTGCCTTTACGAGATGCCTATGTATCTCTGTGAATTAGAGAATCAAGCCAAAAAACGTAGTTCTGATTGGTGGGGGTGAGACCCCTTATATAGGTGTTAGGAGTCCTTGAATTGGACTTGGTATAGGAGACTTGGTAGCCAAGTCTCAGAATTAGAATGGACTTAGGAGTCCTAAATAGTAGGAAACTGATTCCTTATCCTTCTATCCCTTGGAGGCTAATCTACAAGGATTTATATCCCCATTGGGACTCATCTTAACAGCTGATTTCTCCATTATTAATTAATTATGAAATTAATTAATATCCAGGGTTTTGGGCCCTTTTCTAATTGGGCTTCGTTATTGGACCGTATCAGGTCTAATTAATTTTAACACTAATTATATTCCTGGGCTATTTTTGGGCCCCTATCAAGGGTCCTGGGCCTCTTATCATGGGCTTAACAACCATCCCAGTTTTATTACAATTAATTCGATATTAATTACGCAATCAGGGTTTATTTTATTCCCTATCATTTTTATAATATGTAAATTGAATATATTATTATAAAAGCAGAGTCAAAATTATTTTTTGATTTACTTTTTTACTCTAACATATTATATATAATAAAGTACAAATTTTAAATTTATTATATATAAATATTTATGATCGTATTTTTTTTAAATTAAATAAATAATAATTTTAATAGTTAATCCTAAAAGGGTGAAAAACCAAAATATTCACCATTTGGGGGGTAAATGCCCAAAATACAGTTTGGCGGGATGCGTTAACCAAAATACCCGTTGATTACGCATCTGGGGAATGCATATATAGTTTTTTAAAATTTTGTGAAGAACACGCATGTGAGACATGCGTGTTTCTTTTTTGTTTTCACTTGAATACGCATCTTTAGAATGCGTATTCTTTGAAAATCAAAAAGGGAATACGCATGTGCCACATGCGTGTTCTTCACAAAATTTTAAAAACTTGTATACGCATTCCCCAGATGCGTAATCAGCGGGTATTTTGGGCGGAACGTACCGTCAATCAGCATTTTGGGTAGTTGGAGCTGAAAAATGGTGTATTTTGGGCATTTTTTCATCCTAAAAACAAAATAAGAAATTAAAATATATACTGAAATAAGAAAATTTCAGGCGGTAATTTTCCCCCCAAAATGAAAACCCAATTGATAAACCTTGTTCCTTACAAGCTCTTCAGTTCTCTCGATGTCTCTCTCAATCACTAACTCTCTCTCCCAAACAAGATTAAAGCACAAATAGAAGACAAGTCCAAGGATAGTCTCCCAAGTTCTCTTTCTGACTATGACTCAATCGACATGTCTGTGGCTCGAATATTTGGGCGGTATTCCCCCCCCCAAGTGAAAACTTCTTCGACAAATCTCTCACAATCTCAGACTTTCAGCCTCCTCTCCCGGTTCACTTGTTCCCTGAAGGTACTCTCTCTCTCTTGTATTGACTACAACATTGATTACAAACTCTTCTTCTTCTTTCTGGTTAGATTTCTCAATTTTAGTTTTTTGTTTGATTTGGAGATAATATTTAGGGTTTTGAACTTCTTAGCATTTTCTTCTCTCTGCTTCGATTAGTAATTAATTTGTGTTTTACTAATTAAGATATTTGAGTTGGATGTTTTAGTAATTAGGGTACGAATTATGTATTTTAACGATTAGGTGTCTCGATTACCGGATTCAGCTACCAAATTAGGTATATACCATTTTAAGTATGAATAAACTAATAGTACGAACTTTGTTTAATCAAGTTTTGTAATAACTATAACAAGTATTGAAGTAATATTTTCCTTCTCTCTTTTTTTGCCACAAAAGTAATGGTTTCTATTACAAGGGAATATTACAGGAATACACCGAGAAAATTATATTGTTGAATCAAGTTAAGTTGAAGGCCTGGTCAAGGTCATTGAACTTGCAAGAAAACTGTTTTTTAGATCAATATGGTGAGAATTCAAACGTGGTTACAAGATTTAACTACTACCCTCCCTGTCCAAGACCCGATCTTTCACTCGGAGTCTACTGGATGTTTATTATTACTTGCATTTCACTATAGTAGCTATTGTAGTGTCTGGAACTAACAATTTGGATATACCAACCAAGTAGTGAACTACTGGATTCATGGTTTGTAATATTTTGGTTGCGAAATGCAAACTATTAAACTAGTCTATATTTATTTTATATCAACCCAACCCGACCCGACCAGAGGTATAGTTAGTAGGGTTCTGCTGTCTGGATTCTAGCAGGTTTATAGAACTAGCAGAAAATCTAATTTGAGAGACAAGCCCGAGATTATACAAGATCAAGAATTGTGTTGGTATTTTGTTTGAGAACTATCAACAGGGAAAGAGAGGTAGTGAAGCAGTTAAAATGGAACATTCCGTGTATTCAAGTAAGGGAAAAAGATTTTGCATAAGGGGGGGATGTGATGAATATGTGACGGGCTATCATAAGCTCATACCTTGCTGCTGAGAACTTGAATGTTTTAAAAACATATAATAATTTTGTATATCAAAAAACAGTACTCCTGTCATGCTCTGGGGCAGTCCCAGTTCTTTAGAACCCCCGGGCTCAAATTTTAAGCCTGAAGTAGATATTAGCTATTGAAAATTTATGTATTGTGATAACTTAAAAAATCCTTAGAAAGGGATATAAAAATTGAGTATTAAAGACTAAATAACTATATTTATATTCAGAGCTCTTAATATTTTTCAAAAGAACATAAAATATAATGATCCAATAGTATTTGATTTAAAATTAATATTAAAAATAATATTAGATTCTAAATACAATATTAAATGATAAAAAAATAATAGGAAACTATTTTATCAACTGTATTCCCTGCAATTATTTATATATTAAGTGTATACGTGTTGATGAAGATTATATTTACAAGGTGGGCAAAAACACATGACTGAATCTAACTTTACTCACCTATTAACAGTGTATTTAGACAAAATTGAGAATGTCACCTGGGCTAACTGAGTCATGCTAATAAAAACAAATTGTACCTTTATGTGTTGATTGTTTTCAAGTTCACACTAATCAAGTTTGCAACTAAGTCATGCTAATTATATACCTTGTAGGTTAGTGCAATTGGGCATACTACAATGTAAGCTACAATACAAAGATATGTACCAGGATTGGTGGGTCATAATTGTTTATAAAGTTCCGGTATGATTGTGTGGATTCAATAGAGCATATCATATTGTAACTATTTTTGTGTATTGGCAGATTTCATCCACATATGGAGCACAGAGGTTGGATATCTTGAGGCATGTTGAGATTCAAGGTTTAATTCTACTGTTGAATAATATGCATGTGATTGACACATCCTTGTGAATATGGATAATTGTCTAGTTCATCTACTGTGACAGGTACCTATTCACACTCTTGAGGATAAGGTGATAGCCCTATACTTCTATAAATAGGGGTTTTCTGATGACAAAGTTACAGAAGAACAGAGTTGCCGAGTTAATTACTGAAGAAGCAAAAAAATTGAGGTTGGAAATACTATAGGAGCCAAACAGTGTGTTTGGTGGAAAATTTGGATTTGAGGTGAGTTCTTCTGTTCTGGTTTATGTATTTATTATATCAGACTATCAGTTATTTTTTTATATGAAAACTTGTAATATTTTCTATTATCAGTTGCATGGCTTTTTTTCCTTTGTCTGATTGTGTTGATTTATGTGTTTCCCCTTTGTTGATCAGGAATTGAATCGGTCTCAAAGTTAGGAGATTCAATATACTTTGAACAACAGGGACAAGTTCCAGAAATTTATGTTATCCAGTACATATCGAGCTCAGTTAACTGGGAATCTGGGAATGTTTTAGTAGTGCAGAAAGTAAAGGTATGTAAAAGAAGATGACAGTCTTTTCCATTTAGAGAAACCTTTCCTGGTTTCTTCTCTGTCTTTTGTTCTTGTCATTTTTTCATTTGATTTGCACAAGGCAACTAAATGTGAATTTTACCATATCCTCGTATACAAAATAAAGTCCCAGGAAAGAAAAGCCGGACCATTTTAAGAATATGCCTGTTACTTAACTGGGAAGGAGATAAAATAAGTAAATTGTGTATTATGATATTTTGCTACATTCACAAATAAGTCTAAGTCATAGAATGTATCATCGCTGCAGTGTACTTATTCATATACTGTGGAATAGAATGTATGATCTCGTTGGCCGTGTAAGTAGTCCTTTCAATAATAGTTACTGTTTTGTTCTCTTTATAGAATAGAATTTACAGATTAATACTTAACTTTTATGTCCTACTCTTTTGTAGTCTGGAGTAGTGTATGCTCTTGAGTTTTCTAATAGGAGTGGTAGGGATTTGGTTAATATGGCAAAGAAACGTACTAATGTTATACCTATTATTGAGGATGCTAGACATCCAGCCAAGTATCATATGCTTGTTGGAATGGTATATGTTATATTTTCAGATGTTGCTCAGCCTGATCAGGTATACTTCTTCTGGATGTGATTAGATTCTTGTTCCTTTGTTTAGTTTGATGACTCGGTTTAGTGTATTAATTAAATCATTTTGGTATAGCATGTCAATCACCAGCTTTACCAATTTATTAGATTATATCCTATGCTACTTTGTTAAACTTTCTTAGGTGTTTCAGATATTTTTTGTGAATTAAAAACTACAAGATTTTGAGTAGATGGTTAGTTGTAGTTTTGATTTTGAGCTTAAATCTGGCTCAACAATTTGATATTTAAATAGTATTTTTGTTTATTTATTTAAGCTTGTACGGTTGTTTGAAATAGGAGATGATGAGCTTACTCGGATTCCCCTTCAGGATATACTGTTGGAGGAAGGACTTGCCAAGAGTAGGTAGCCTCTTCCAAATTAAATAAGTTTTGTGTGTGATTCTTACTTGTTTTTCTTTTAGTATATTTTAATATAATTCGCATAGCAAGCATCTATTGCAAAATTCGCATTTCCCCTGTCTAAGTCTAAAATGCATTTTGTATTAATTCTTATGCAATTTGGTGTGACTTGTGTACAGGAGCAAGGAATGGTGAATGAGGGAGAACAAGTAGCTCTATGCTGGTTATTTTGTATTCAGATCAGGAAGTGTAGAAGGGCAAAAAGTGCTTCCCTGCCTGGTTATTTTGTATAATTTCATATTAAAGGATAGTCGACGAGCAGTTTTTTCTTATCCAAGGATAGATTGGATTTTATGTTGTAGTTATCGCAGTTAGAGATGAGACTCTTATATAGTGGTATGGTTTGGAGATTGAGACTGTTACTTAATAGTTTGGTTCGAAAAATTGAGACTCATGTATGCAAATTTAATATTTTATTAATTATATATGGGATCGTTACATTTGACTATTCTAGTGTAATATATGTTTACATATAGTGTTATATTACATATGGTAGTGTTGCTTAATTACAAAAAATTGGTGTTACAATAGATAAAACAGACTGTTACAATAGGTTGTGGGACCCAACCTTGTGGGTCCCACTTATGCAATTTTGATCAAGCTATTGTATCACTCATTTTGCGTTACATTTGGGTCTGTTAGTGTTACAGTAGGCGCCTATTGTAACGTTTTCCTCTCTGTTACAATAGATCAGTGCGGTGTTACATTAGGGTGTCTATTATAATGCTCGTATATGTAACGCCCCCTGGTGTTACAATAGACCTATTGTAACACTTTTAGGGCCTATTATAACACCATTTAGGCATTACAATAGCCCACTTATGGCATAGTGTAGAGGCTGGTTTTATCGAGGAGATACAATTCCCGAAATAGTTGGAAAATCCTGTAATGTTAAAAAAGGCTAATAGATAATGGAGGATGTGCATTAACTTCAATGATCTAAATGATGCATGCCCAAAGGATTATTTTCCTCTCCCAAACATAGACACATTGATAGATGTCACTGCAGGGGCACAAGATGCTGAGTTTAATGAATGGATTTAGTGGCTACAATCAAATAAAAATGCACAAAGATGACATCCCGAAGGTATCATTCATCACTGACTTCAGCATTTTTTGTTATCTTGTTATGGCATTTGGTCTCAAGAATGTAGGAGCAACCTTTCAAAGATTGGTGAATAAGATTTTTAAGGATCTTATTGGAAGACCATGGAGGTCTATGTAGATGATATGCCGTAAGGTCCAAAAGGTACATACAGGGAGGGTGAATGTATGTTCTTTGTTTTTCACTCTTAAATGCAACGAATATTAAAATTGTAAAATGAAATAAACAAACACAAAGATTTCTGGGTATATATGCTTTTATTCAAAATATAAATACCAAAAGGATTTGCTTACAACTCCGAATACAAATGATTCGAAGAAATAAGTATAAAAAGAACCAATACAATATGCTATCACTCTAGGGTTCTTTTTATCGCTCTAAAGATCTATATCTCTTAACAAATGATAATCAATACACACAAAGAAGCTATAAATGATGAGTGTATCAAGATGTAAGACTTTAATGGTGTAAATCAAATTGAGCAACACTTCTCTCCGTAATTTCAATAAATAAAATCGAACTCTTCTCCGAGAATAAAATTCTGCAGAGTTTCGCTTATAAAAATGCTTGAGAAGTTATTTTTCCAATATGCTTCTTGAGTGATTATATAGCTGGTAGGTTGAGTAGAGAGAGAAAGAGGACACGTGGCTTCTTTGTATCCAAGTATTTTGAATTGAACAGCTTGCAAATAAGCCAACTTGCTTCCCTGGGAATATTTTCTTTGTTACTTGCGTACAGAAGGTATTTTTGCCTTGAATTAATTTGCAATTCTTTGTGACTGACGACTAGAGAGGAAGGGGAACATTTCCTTAGCAATTTTACTAACTTGCGAGTAAAATACCTTCTTGAAAAACTAAGTGGCGACTAGAAGAAATAAAGAAGTCTTTGTTACTTAGTTTATTCTCTAAGTTGCGATCCATTCACTAAGAGCATCTCCAACCGGTCTTCCCCTTAGCTAAGAAGTACCAGCTGTCACTCTACAGTATCACTTATGGCCAATATCTCTAATTTTTTCTTCTTCAACCGCCTAAACCCCTTAGCATAAATTATAGCCATTCTGATATGCTTGGCTATATTTGTTGAAGGACTCCAGATTTGTAGGCAATTATCCACATCATCTCGCGCTGCTTTTTTTTCCTCCCGCTGTTTACTTTCTTCTCCCGCCACATAATTTGCAAGCACATGTATGTATTTTCAATCTCTCATTTTTGTTTAATTTGTATCAAATTCGGAATTCATTTATGACTCGGTATGTGCTATGATTTGTTGAAACCTCCTATAGTCGAATTTATCAAGGTGTTTTTTTATATGAAACTAAAGTAAAAGGTAGCACAACAGCTGTTTGATTAATTGTCAGAAAGAATTTCAATAGAATTTACTTCCTGTATAAATTGGGCACTATATATTTGTACTATCTTTGGCAAGGGTGATAGTTTAAGTTTGGAACTTGTAATTTTATTAGACGTAATTTGTTGCAGGCTATCTCGATAAATTAGAAATGGAACACACTTTTGTTTCCTTACTAAATGATGGTTCATACAATGAAGCTGGAGAGTTTTCTTACTCTCCACCACCCCCTTATCACAAGAAAATAGTCAACAAGCACCTAGCAAATCAAAACGGGGAAGATCAAAGAATTTTTTAATTGAGGGAGATATGTTACTCTTGTCCGCTTGGTTAAACATAAGCATGGATCCTGTTCAAAGAAATAACCAGACACAGGCGACTTACTGGACTAGGATTTGGAAATATTTTCATGACAATAAAACATTTGAAAGTGATCGGACGCATACCTCGTTGTGTAACCGCTGGTCCACAATCAACACCTCTGTAAGCAAGTTTATTGGTTATTACAATAAAATTAGTTCAAGGAATCAAAGCGGTGTTACTGAGCAAAATAAGGTACATACTTACCACTCTTATTTAGGGCGAGTATAGAAAATTTAATTAAGTCATTAATACATGTTTACTTGCTGATTAAAATCTACCTTATACAATCACATGTTTGATCTGTGCTTAAGTGAACCTTTGTTTTACAGAATAGGCCCTTTATTCCAAAGTAAATCACACTTTAGCATATAGCATGACCAATAAACTGTTTTCTTATGTAACTGAGTGCTCAGATATGTAACGCTTAACATCATATTTTAGCATTCCCATCTGTAAAATCAAAATGGACCCTCTTCACCAGTAACACAGTAACTATATTGATTATCCACTTATCTATCTAGAAGATGATGTGTACTGGTTTACTGTTGTTGTTAGTGAACTTGAAGTTGTAAATTTATATATAAACAATGAATGAAAATATGTACACAGTCTTATATTAATGCTTTGTAGATATGATGTATAGCATTGAATGTGTGTCCTTGTATTGTTGAATGATATTAAAGTAAAAATGCAAAACAAGTAAAAGGTAAGACTTCTGAGAAGAAATATTGGCCATCGTAAATAGGCATTTCCTGTGTTAGTTGAAATCATTGGCATGAGGAATTATTTGTTGTCCATAGAAGATCGGCAAAGAGAAAAGTATAGTCTAGAAAAAAGAAAGAGAACATACAAGCAGTAAGACTTTTTTTTGCTAAGTTTTCTGATAGAATCTATGCCATGTAGAAAATAATTCTGCAACTTAGTTGGCATCTCCATTGTTGTAGATTACTAAATTTAGTCATGTACATCAATCTTCATAATAAACACTTACTAGAACTTTTTATTACCAGTTTCTTCACAAAACTAAACATAGTAAATGAACAATACTAAAAATATGGTTTATCTCACCTGATAGTTGTCTGTTAAGTGAGCCATTGCAGACATAATCACAGTCCAACAACCTTTGTAACCCTTCTGAACCTTACAGCCTTCTTATTTAGTAATGTGCAGAGTGCAGAGATTACAGAATTACAATAATACAAAATTTAGTGCAGAACTGAACCCCAAGTTCTGTGAAATCTTTAGTGCAATATTACAAATTTTCACTTAATCTTTGGCAGATTGCAGAGACAATCATGATGTACGAGGATATACAGAAGGAGAAATTTCCTTTCATGCACCATTGAAATGAGTTGCGCCATTCACCAAAATATGCAGCTACGTTGGCAAAAAAATAAGTCAAACATGAAGGAGAATCAGCCATCTTCTCCATCAGTTGATAGTCCAGAATCTGCCTATATGGAATCTGAAGAAGGAATGGAGCATCCAATAGGAAGAAAAGCTGCAAAGAAAATTAAAAAAACTGCATATGAAGCATCAGATGGAGAAAGCTTAGAAATTCTTAAATCGATGCAGAAAGATGCATTGGCTGTTGCTTCTTTAAGAACTGAATCTATTAAAATGAGTTTGCAGTTACAGAAAGAAATGATGCAAATGCAAAAGGAGGAGAAGGAAAGGCGTATGGAGATGATGCAGTTACAAAAAGAAAAATTACAACTTCACTTAGCAAATGAGGAGCGCGAAAGACAAAAGGAGGACCGTAAAAGGCAAGTTTATGAAGCCTCGATCATGGCAATGGATACTAGTAAAATGCTACCTGATCAAAGAAAATATTATGATGCCTTGAAAGCTAAAATCTTGAAAAATGTTTTGTAATTTATTTTGGCACTTACTATGCAATCGAATTTATTTTGGTACTTATTTGGTACTTGATTGTATTATGAATGTAGTTATTTGGTACTTATTTTGGTATGTTTTTGTATTTGGTAATTTTTAAAGGTAATTATGAAACTGATCAATGAACCTCAAGTAATTTGCTTCTGAAAACAGAAAATAAAATTTTAATTTAGAAAATATCTTATCAAAAGTAAATTACAAAACATATAAAAAGAAATTACATGATTAATATAATTTTAATTCATGTCACCGCCATGGATCTGCCAAAGATGTTCTATAAGATCATTTTGTAACTGAAAATGAGGGGGTACGTTTCGAATTTGTTAATGAACCTGTATGAATTCTCGTAGATTATTCGGATGATTGCGAATTCTAGTAACAACTGATATTTCGACATCCGAATCAAAGTGTTCTTCTTCAAGGGATGATTCCCTTTCATCTTCAATGATCATATTGTGCAATATTACACAAGTTGTCATAATATATTTCATTGTTTCAACATCCCAAAATCGTGAAGGACCACGAATTATTGCAAATCGAGATTATAGCACTCCAAATGCTCTCTCAACATCTTTTCTAATGGACTCTTGTGCAGCTGCAAAATATTTTCTTTTGTTACCTTGAGGTTTCAGAATAGTTTTTACAAATGTTGGCCAAGAAGGATATATGCCATTAGCAAGATAATATCCCATGTTATATTCATTCCCATTGATGGTATACTTCACTTCAGGTCCGCGGCCTTCAGCCAAATCTTCAAATAGATGAGACCGGTCTAATACATTGATGTCATTTAATGATCCTGGTAGCCCAAAAAAAGAATGCCAAATCCACAAGTCTTTTGAAGCTATGGCTTTTAATATTATAGTTGGTTCATGAACATGACCTGTATACTTACCTTGCCAAGAAGTTGGACAATATTTCCACTTCCAGTGCATATAGTCGATACTACCCAACATTCCAGGAAAACCTCATTGTTCATTCTCTGCCAATAATCTAGAGACATCTTGTTCATTTGGCCGTCTCAAGTATTATGCTCCAAATATTTCCACAATTGCTTTAACAAATCTTCTTAGACTCTCTATTGTTGTACTCTCACCAATACGTACGTAATCATCAACAACATCAGCTGTCGTTCCATATGCAAGCATCCTCAGTGCAGCTGTTATTTTCTGAAGAGATGACAGTCCACGAACTCCTACAACATCAGTTCGCTGAGTAAAATAGTAATCGTGAGTTGCAACTGCTTCCTCAATTCGAAGAAATAATGATCTACGCATTCGAAATCTTCGACGAAATTGTATTTCCGTGTACATAGGTGTATCAGAAAAATAATCATGATACAGTCTAGTATGACCTTCTTCCTTATTTTGATTAATCACACGATGATTCATAATAGAACCACCATGTTGTGGGATAGAATTCACTCTCTGACGTTGATAATGAAGGTGTACAGCAGCCATTCTCATTCATGTTCTTCTTCTTCTGCTTGCATAATATCAAGAATCATTTGTGTGGTGTTATCCATTGAAATTGAATACGGTATGTTGAAATATATTAAGTTTGTGTTTACTTCGTTTTTGCTTTATATAATTTATAGGAAGTTCAGATGAAGTGTGATAATGATATCTTAAAATTATTGTCCATTATTGTGGACCATTTACAAAGATGAATTTTGCCAATATATTTTCACATCAACTAGCCAAAAAAGTAAAGCTGCTAAATCTGAGATTTTTGAATTGAATTGTTACTTTCATTATCTTTTACTTTATAATAACTTATTACTTAAAATTTTACAAAATACATGACCATATTTTAAAATCAATTAAACACAATAAATTATTATTAATATTAAATATCTTCATATTTAATAATTTTTTTATTTAATTTTCTAATATCATTTAACCACAATATAAAGTGAATTAGCATTAATAGTATTTTATTAAATTATAATTTTATTGAAAATTTATTGTTTAAAATTAAAATATATTATTTCGAAAAATAGCCAACCATTATAGCTAACCCCATTGGAACACAGTGTCTTACAGCTTCAGCAAATTTTAGCCAACCATTACTTTATATTATTATAGCCAACCATTATAGCCAATCCCATTGGAGATGCTCTAGGTAAGGATTACTTGCGCGTGGAACTACTCCTAGGATATGAATTGAACTTGTTACTTGCACCCCATCTTAACTTGGAGAGCTAAGTTACGAATGAAACCTTCCTTGTAACCCTTGGAATGCTTAAAATTGAAACATGTGGGCCATAGCAGCACATGGGTTGTATTTTCTCTTTCCAAACCATTCTTACTTGTGACCCATGTACTAGTAATTCACCTCAGTAACCACTTATCCCTTAGAAGCATTTAAATAATCTAGGAAAACACCTTATGGGCCATGGAAGAATATGCGTATTATTTCCTTTCCAAAATATTCTAAATTGCGATGGCTACTTCAAGGAGAAGCGGGGATGTCCATTTGCCTTCAAAAATATTCATATGGCTTGTTACTTACTACTTGGTCACCAAGGGGTACAAATATGGGACCCACAGTCACATCGGTGCAAATACATTCCATTTCATTCTTACTTGCGAGTGTACTCCCTTAAATTGTTTAGAAATGAAGGAATGTGGGCCATACATCACATGGGAGTGTTTTCTCTTCCAATTTCATTTTAACATGCGACTCCAAGTAGTAGTATAACTAGGTGATATATTTTTCCTTGGAAAATAATCAACCATTGAATAATTAATCCATTTAGGGACCCAGAAGCACATGAGATGATTTTTCTTTTTCTTTCCCATTGTTACTTGCGACCAAGCTTCCTAGTATAGCTAGGAACTCCATTTGCCTTAGAAAATAATCAAACAATGTTGATTTACTTCTATCTGGCGATCAAGGTGATAAACAAGCACTTTTGAATTTCTTTTTGCTCTAATTTATTTCCAGATGCTCCTACTAAATCAAGACCGGTTCATGTACCGATATATTAAACTATATTTCCAGGATATTGCTTCTGATATTCAATATACTAATAATGGTGACTCCTATTAATAGGTAGTGATCACTTTGACTTAGTTTATGTAGAGCATTGCAATCCTAAAGTTGTCATGTCTTCAAGTCTTCTCTCTTGAGTCTTCGAATAAACCATAAAATCTGTATTCCCAGATACTAATCCTCACTTAACAATCTTCCTAATGATAGTAATTAGTTTCCTTTCATGAATCACTGATACCTAGTGCAATGATCTGGTTCACAAGTGACTAGTTCCGTTCTCAGGCCTTCGTACTATAATCTCTCAAATCATTGTCAAGTATTCTACCAGATACAAATAATTTCACATAGAATCTTTGAGGTCTTCACATTGATCATGATAACTACTTCAAATGACTCTAACTTTATTCCTCCTTTGCCTGAACATGTTAATGACATTCATACGGATCACTTTTGATGTCTTCTTCACTATAGCTACCAAAATCATCATGTATATGCCCAATAAACAATCTGTACTTATTATAGTGGAATATAGATTATTTCAAAGTCCTTTGTTCTATGTTGAGTTATTCAAACCAATATTGTTGAGTTATATATACAACTATAATCTTGCTCAACAAATGCTAGTTAAGAGCATTGTAAAGGCGGATCATATATCCCATTTGAGGAAGCTTTTCAGATCTTGAGGCATCACAAGATGATGTTGAATCCCACTAAGTGTGTTTTTAGTGTAGGATCGAGAAGTTTTTAGGATTGATGGTCTCCAAAAGGGGAATTGAGGCTAATCCTGACAAGATAAAGGCCATCCTGGATATAGAACCTCCAAGTTTCATAAAGGATGTTTAGAAGCTCACTGGAAGGATTTTTTCTTTGAGAAGGTTCATCTCCAAGTCTGAAGATAAGTACATACCATTCTTTAAGGCTTTGAAAAACGTGAAAGATTTTTCTTGGACTAATGAAAGTCAGATGGCATTCGAGGAACTGAAAAATACATGGTTCAAGCCCCGTTGTTGGCTAAACCGGTGTTAAAACTTTATATTTGTACTTGGCCATTTTCGAAAATGCCTTGAGTGTCGTGTTGGTGAATGAGGAGGCTAAAATCCAGAAACCTAAATACTATGTCAGCAAGATTCTATATGGAGCTAAGTGGAACTACTCCACTATAGAAAAGTTTGCTCTACCCTGGTTATGGCCTTAAGGAAGTTGCATCCTTACTTCCAAGCTCATAAAATTAAAGTGTAACCAATCAGCCTTTGAAAAAAATCATTTACAATCCTAAAGACAGTGGAAGGATAATCAAATGGGCCATAGATCTTATGGAATTTGATATTAAGTATAAACCTAGAACAATGATTAAAGCTCAGGCCTTGGCTGACTTTTTATTAAATGTACCATCGACAACCAAGAAGTCGGGGGCAACAAGATACACCTCAAGACATGGATGGCAAAGATGGAGAGAAGAAAATAGAGAATAAAGAGTTATGGGTGCTTTATTTTGATGGGGCATCAAATAAATTCGAGTGAAGCTGGGCTAGTTTTACAAATCCCCGATGGTTTCTTGATTGAGTACGCTATGAAGTTAGATTTTCCCACTACAAAAAATGAGCCAGAATATGAAACCCACATAGCAGGACTTGGCCTAGCTGGAACATTGAGGGTTAAAAACTTGAAGGTCTGTGGAGACTCAAAACTTGTGGTGTCCCAAGTGAATGGAGAATTTGAGGCGAGAGATGAAATCATGGCCAGATATGTGTGACTTATAAGATCTATGATGACTCAGTTTGATGAATGTCATGTTGAGTACATCCCAAAGGAGGAAAACTCTAAGGCAGATGCATTGTCCAAGTTTGCCTCCGCAAAAGTTGAGAATAGTTCTGGAAGCGTGTACTTCTATGTTTTGAAAATGCGAAGCATTGATATTAAGTTGGTCACCCCCATTGGGCTTGAAGAGTCATGGATTGATCTCATCATGTCTCACCTTCAAACTAGATGGCTCCCCCATGATGTAATGGAAGCACAAAAGCCATGTGTGCGAGCCTTGAGATATTCCTTGATAGATGAGATCTTGTATAAGAGGTCTTTTCTGATCATCCACCTAAGGTGTCTCAGACAGGATGAGGGACGACTAGCCCTTAAAGAGGTACATGAAGGCATTTGTGGCCAACACTTGAAGAGCAGGGCTCTTGCTCACAAGATTACTCGTTTGGGCTTCTATTGGCTGTTGATGATGGCTGATGCTAAAGATTACGTAAAAAGTGTGATTGTTGTCAAAAGCATGCACCAGTTGTTAGATAGCCACCTGAGATGCTGACTTCTATAAACTCTCTCATCCCTTTTTCTGTGTGGGGTATGTATATTCTTGGACCTTTCCCGATGACCACAAAGAAAGTTTTTGATTGTGGAAATTGATTAAGTCACTAAGTGGATCAAAGCCAAACCTTTGACTAAAATCACAACCAAGCAAGTTACTTAATTCCTGTGGAAAAATATAATTTATAGATATAAAATTCCTCGTATCTTGGTGACCAATAACGGAACACAATTCAACAATGAGGAGTTCAACAAGTATTGTGACAAAAATGAGATTGTGTTGTGGTTCACTTCTGATGCTCATCCTAAAGCCAACAGGCAAGCAGAAGTAGCAAACCAGATTATCCTAGATGGGTTGAAGAAGAGGGTTGAGAAATCCAGGAACTATTGGGTGGATGAAATACTTCCAATATTTTGGGCATATAGGACCACGTGTAGGGTCATGACGGGAACAACACCCTTCATGTTGGCATATAGGGCTGAAGTAGTGGTCCTTGTGGAGATATCGCATTCGTCTCCAAGGATTAAAGCCTACAATTCTGAGGAAAATGAGGAAGGGCAAAGACTAGCTCTGGATTTGATAGATGAGGTGCGAGACGAAGTGCATGCAAAGATCGTGGAATATCTGAAAAGTAGGATAAAAGTATGATCAAAGGTTATCAATATTCAGTGTATCAAGAATTTGAATCAGATACAGAACTAAGCATGGCAATTCACTATTCTGAATTTAGAATAAGGGAGAAACTTTCCTGGTACACGATCTGTTCCAAATCTATCACTACTATCTATCACTGGCTTGTACCGCCTCGCTGGATTCGTATATATCAAGGACGGATACCAATTCAATTGACCTTTATCCCAATCGTATAACAATTCGAATCCATGCATTCCCTAACGTCTATCCATACGATCATAACTGAATTGTATAATAATTAACTAGTATTTAGGACTCAATTAACCACATAAATCACATCACACATAAGTCAGATAGTCATCCTAGTCTTTAAAACATTTTTAGAATTAAAATTGAATCATCACTCGCATAATTGAATAATATTTGACTCGTTTCCTAATTTTTAGAATTTATAAGACTCATATTCCTAATTATCGGGTCTATAAATAAATAAATATTGAAAGTCACCTCGTTTCCGGAAGAAATTAAGATTTAAAACTATTTTTATCGGAAATATATCATTTTTTCTGAATTTAGGAGCGTTCGTTTCATTTAAAATGGATAAACGGTTCAATTATTATTCAATTAATAGGAATAATTCAATTATTATTCAAAATAATTAATTATTCAAATTAATTAAATATTAATTATATTTTTAATAATTATTTAGGAAAAATCAGAATTAGAAATAATTTTTCCATAATTTTTGGAATTTAAAGGAATTAAAATAAATTATTTAAATAAACTAATTAATTATCAAAATAATTAATCAATTTAAATAATAAATAAATAAATAAATTTTGAAATTTGGAAAAAATTCAGATTTATTTATAAAATAAATTAATAAATTAATTTAATTAATTAATCAATTTATTTAAATAAATAAATTTGATTTTAAGAATTTTTAAAAATAAAAGTAAAAATAAAATTCAAAAACAAGTTTTGAAAATCAGATTTGGGGAAAAGGGATCAACACCGGGTTTTAAACTGGGTTGAATCCGGGTTGCCAAAAAACAACCGGGTCACCGACCGGTTTGATAATACGGCAACGAACCCAGATTCCGACAAATCAATCGACCTCCAAATCGATACCTTTTTACTCCGTTTTTCAGTTTATTTCCATCAACAGCAACACCACCATCTGCTCAACATCAACAGACAACTGTTACTTTGTCTTCTCCGGCGAGAAAAACGAAGAACTCCGGTGAACCTTTCCAGATTTTGACGAAGTCGATTTCGGGCCGAAATCAGTACTGTTTGTACTGATTTTTGCAGAGTTTCGATTGTAATCAACTTCCTTAACATTAATCAAGCCTTAACAGAACTTAATAACCCCTAGAACTAGTTTTCCGCCCAAATTAAAACAAATTCCGGCCGAAATCCGATTTTGCTTATTTGTATATGAAATCACACGTTTTATATGTCAAAATAAAGATAATTACTTGTATAATCTAACCCCTATACTTAAACAAACCTCAGATGAACCAAAATTCAAAAATGATTAAACAAAAATTTACATAAACCCTAGAGATCGAATTACACTAACTAGCAACAGTTTGATGATAAAAATGATATAAATCGATTGTAAACAACCATATGAAGCTATTCAAGCAATCAATATCATCAAATAACCCTAGGATAAAAAATTCCTAATTCAGTGAAGAATCCTAGAATCACAAATAAAAAATTCATGAATCAAATCATGAAATCGATCACATAATCAGATATAGCAGTTCAAATCCTTCAATTTGAGTACTTACATGATATGATTTGGTTTTCAGAAGCTCCCAATATCAAGGTTTGATTCTCAGATTGATATGAACCCTAATCCCCAATTCTGCAGAGAATTTTGCTATTTTTCTGATTTTTTTTAATTTTTTATAATTATTAATAACAATTAGGCTATTTATAATTAAAAAATAATACCTCTAATTAAAATTTAGTCCCTAATTATATCTCTTAATAAAATTAATTGGCCCTTAATTAATAATTTATGGGGAATATTTTTAAATTTTTAATTTCAAATAAATACAAAATTTATGTCATAATTTCCCAAAAATTGTGAATAATTCAAAAATGCAAA
This sequence comes from Apium graveolens, assembly GCF_009905375.1. Classification (NCBI taxonomy): domain Eukaryota; kingdom Viridiplantae; phylum Streptophyta; class Magnoliopsida; order Apiales; family Apiaceae; genus Apium; species Apium graveolens. The sequence goes on along the minus strand of NC_133656.1, from coordinate 72,490,201 downwards.
GAAATAAAATATTTGAAAGCCCATGATTTATAAAATGAAAAATATGATTTTTGTGGGGTTTTGAGCACCCGTAGGGGCCCGGAAAAACCATTTTTCACGAAACGAGATATTTTCTAAATTAACAGGATATTCTGAATATCGATATGGTATACACCATATTTGGAAAAATAAGGCCAATTATTTTATATGAAATATCAACTATTAAAATAAAGTCTGGGTCGTATAACTTTTGATATAAAAGCATTTAACCCGCAATAAAATACTCAAAAAATACCCCGAATTATACGGAACACATACAACTCATAACAACTAATATTTTACGACTAATCACACTTAATGATATTATAAAACACATAATACACATTTATTCTGATATTAAACAGTTATAATTTCTCAGTCGTTACATCCTTCCCCCCTTAAAAGGATTATATCCTTATAATCTCGCTAAGAAAATAACTGGGCATACTTTTCTAACATTTGACTTTCAAGTACCCAGGTTGACACTTCAACCATAGGATTCCTCCATAAGGCTCGTACTAATGGTACAGACTTATTCCTCAACATTCTCTCCTACGATCTAGAATTCTTATTGGTTTCTCAACATATGACAAATCAGCTTGAATCTCTATCGACTTGTACTCTATCACATGCCTCAAATCCGAATTATACCTCTTAAGCATTGACACATAAAAACACATTATGAATATGTTTCATATGAGGTGGTAAGGCTAGCTCATATGTAACATTTCCTACTTTCTTCAATATCTCAAATGGACCAAGGTAACGCGACTTAATTTTACCCTTCTTGCCAAATCTGGCCAGTCTTTTCCATGGTGATATCTTCAATAACACAGGTTCTCCCTTATTGAAATCCATATCCTTTCTGGCTTGATCCGCATATTTACGTTGTCAATTCTGTGCTGCTTCTAGTCGCTTTTGAATAAGTTTCACTTTTTATTTAGTTTGCTGAATCAATTCTGGACCTAAAATCTTGTGTTCACCACCTTCATCCCAGCATACTTGAGATCTGCACTTCATCCTATATAAGGCTTCATAAGGTGGCATCCCAATACTTGCATGATAGCTGTTGTAGTAAGAAAATTCCACTAACGGTAAATGTCCGTCCCAGCTACCTTCAAAGTCTAATGCACATACTAGTAAAATATCTTCAATTATCTGTATCATTCTTTCACTTTTCCCATCTATATGTGGATGGTATGCGGTGCTCATATTTAATTTAGTACCCAAACATTCTTGAAATTATCTCCAGAATCTCGAATTGAAACAAGGATCTTGATCGGAAATGATTGATACAGGAACTTCATATTGCATCACCATTTCCTTGAGATATAAATGCACTATCTTGTCAAGTGAAAATCTTTCGTTGATCGAAAGAAAATGTGTCGACTTCGTTAGTCTCTCAATAATAACCCAGATTGCCTTATGATTTTCTCTGGTTCTTGAAAGTCCTACTATGAAATCCATCGCAAGATGTTCCTATTTTCATTCTGAAATATCCAGTGATTACAGTAATCCACTTGGACGTTGATGTTCCGCCTTGACTCATTGACATGTATAACATTTACTTACCCATTCTGCTATTTCCTTCTTCATGTCTGGCCACCAAAAATTTTCTTTCAAATCCCTATAAATCTTTGTGCTCCCTGGATGAATAGAGTATCTTGAGCTATGAACGTCTCGTATGATTTATTCTTTCAGTTCTGCTACGTTAGGTGCCCAGATTCTCGAGAAAAATCGTAGAATTCCCTTGTCGTCCTTCTGACTTGTAATTTCTTCCTCTGTTAAGCTTTCACTTTCATGACTCATTATCTCTTCTTGACATTTTTAAATCTTTTCCAACAACTTTGGTTGAAATGTTATTGCATAATTCATCTCAGTGGACTATTCTGGAATACAAACTTCAATTTCCAATTTCTCAAATTCTCGGATTAACTCTTCTGAAGAAATTAGCATGTTCAATCTTTCTTTTCTGCTCAGCGCATCTACTATAACATTCGCCTTTCTCGGGTGATAGTTGATTGACACATCATAATCCTTAATTAATTCTAGCCATCGTCGTTGTTTCATGTTGAGCTCTTTCTGAGTGAAGATATACTTCAAGCTTTTGTGATCAGTGTAGATTTCACACTTCTCGCCGTATAGATAATGTCTCCATAGTTTTAGTGTGAATACAATTACAGCTAGCTTCAAATCATACATTAGATTTTGTGCAGTTTCAAATGTCTGGAAGCATATGCAATCACGTAACCATGTTGCATCAATACACATCCTAGTCCTCGGTAGGAAGCGTCACTGTAAATAACAAAGTCTTCTTGATCATATGGAAAAACCAATACATGTACGGTTACCAATCGATTCTTCAGTTCTTGGAAGCTTTCCTCACATCTTTCATTCCATATGAACTTTTCATTCTTTCGAGTCAATTTGGTTAATGGCATAACTATATTCACAAAATATTTAACGAATCTTTGATAATAACCAGCTAATCCCATGAAACTTTTAACTTCTGTAGGTGTCTTTGGTCTTTCCCTATTCAAAATAGCTTCAATCTTCGCTGGATCAACTTTAATTCCTTCAATACTGATTATATGGCCTAGAAATTGTACTTCTTATAACCAGAACTCAAAACCAAACCAAACCAAACGTACCCAGTATATCCCGCAAAAGCAGGGTCTGGGGAGGGTATGATGTACGCAGCCTTCCCTTCATTCAAAAGAACAAAGAGGCTGTTTCCCAAAAGACCCCCGACTTGTGTGTGAACATGTGTAAATGTTAGGTCCTGAATTATCGTTGAAGGGGGGGGTTGAATACGATAATCACTAAATTAAAAATTCTATCGAATCTTTAGCGGATATAATATTTAATGCCCGGTTAGTAGTTCCGTGTTCTTGAAGTGAATAGTATTTGGGAATATAAAATGAGGAACACAAGATATTCAGGGAAGTATATATTCATATATAAATCCGCGAAGGGTGTTGCTACACTCCGGTAAATAACTTTACTTGCTACAATCTAAGAACAACAAAGTTCCTAGCTTCTACAAAGATTTACAAATCAAATCCTATACAATGATCTAGCTTGTGTTTGTCTAAGGATTTAATTACCGGTTACGATTATAATGCCCCTGTTAATATACAAGAGTTAAATCGGGCATTATAACATTACTCCGGTGAGAAGTTAAACAGATATCAATGTGTTGAGCTTCTCTGTATTCTCTTTGTTTCTTATTTTCATCACCTCTTGTGAGAGAGAAGATGAACATAACTACTTAATAATGTCTGTATTGATTGTTATATATTCTGCTTCTCTGTGTAGACTTTAAATTCCTTTGGACAGGTGGCATTTCTGTGTCCACACAAATCTAAGGATTGCTGCATTGATTCACTGAACATTCACCCAAGTATTCTATGGCGACCAGTACATTCTGTCTTCTATATGGCGAATGACTGAAGCTTTATTGCGACCAGATGAGGCTCTTTGGTGACTAGGTGTACTTATGAAGTCCTATGGTGACTAGGCAAAGCCCTATGGCGACCATGTATACTGAGTTGCTCTTTGGCGACCACTGGTGCCTTAGAGGAATTCTCTATGGCGACCAGTTGGTTGCCTTAGAGTAATTCTCTATTGCAACCACTGGTGCCTTAGAGGAATTCTCTATGGCGACCATTTGGTTGCCTTAGAGTAATTCTCTATGGCGACTGCTCTGTGGCGACCATTGAGATTACTCAGAGAGAATACACTTCTATGGCGACCAAAGGTGATAAACTCTCTGCCTTAGAATGTTTCTGCTTCTATTTAGCCGTTCTTCACTATATCAACACCTTCTTCTATAATTGAATTCAAATCCCTTCTTGTATACTGATGTTTGGTACACTGGTCTGGTTCACAAATAACTAGCATTGAGAGAACCTAATTCAATTTGTCTTGTGTTTCTGAGTTGATACAAATTGGTTGAATATCCATTGCTTCTAACACTGATTATCAATAAACAAATGTACTTTCACTAGAATCCTTTCTGGTACTTTAGACAACGTCTTCATTGCTATTATAATCTTGAATACTTCATTCACTATTCTTCACCAACGTTTGGACATATAAATGAACTCCTATCAGTGAGTATAACTTCAAGACTGCAATTGTCTTCTTTAACCTCTATCTATACCATGTCTCCAATTCTTCAGATTCCTATGCTTCATACACTTTCTATCTTCAATCAATGCCAATACACTGAAATCTTCTGGTAGCACTTTCTATACTGAATCTTCAGTATTTCTGAAACCCTGAAAGTCTTTAACCTTTATTCTTCACTGAGGTATGAACATATTAATGAACTTCTTTCAGTGATATGTAAACAGATCCACCTATGTCATATCCACTATCCGCAGATGCATCCAGGGGATTTAAGCCTGAGGAGGTAGACACTGACCACTGACATATGGCTATTGGATCAGTATCCTCTCCTAATACCTGTAAAGGCAATTGGTCCACTAAAGAACCTTGAACAATCGATCTGACCTTAAAATGGTCGAAACTCTTGTTTCCGTCAACTCATCCTTTGTGTGTGTAACCTATCCTTGTGCGTCAAAAATTGTTTATGTTTGAGGTGGTGACACTACATCGGATACCCTGGTCGACAGGCGAATTTCAATAGACGCACCCTATTGAGAGGATGAATCTAGTAACTGTTTTTGTGCTTTTTCAGCCATTACATCTTTTTGAGAAGATGTATAGGGGCTAGCAGTTGTCTCTGTTTAAATACTACTCATCTTTGTAGGAGACAGAGCTGCTGGGTTGAATTCAGAACCTTCCTTAGGTAGTGCACTAAGGCACTTTCTCCCTCGCGCTCATTCATACTTCATTTTAGTGTTAAGAGAGTGTTGGTTGGTTCTGTTTCTGTGTTTGTCTTTATAGTCTGGGATAAAAGTTGTGGGTTTCAACTCATGACTATCAAATGAAGGAAGGCCACTAGAGGCTGAGCCTGTATCACAGAACACATGGAAATATAGAGATAAAATACACTTAAGTTCTAAAATGAATGAAAATTATACATTTAATCTTTTGAGAGAAATGATGTACAATAGTGATTTCAAAACGATTTAAATGAAATAAGCAATCACTAAAGTAGAAAGAAGTTTGATTTTCTGTGAATACTGTTTGAGTGCACGAGTCTGTTTTTATGCCTAAAAGATAAATGATTTGATAAGAGACAGACTGATGACCTAGCAGTATTAAGAAGAGAAAAAAAAGATTTTATCTTTCAATATGAATGAGTTTTTGTAAAATCATTGATCACTTAGGGTAAAGTCTAAGCAATTCTCATTCATGTCAAAAGCTCCATAATCTATCTATATAAAATTACTACCAACAATATTGTTTATTGATAAATAATCTTAATAAGAAGGACTATGCTGCTGATTTCAAATTATATTGAATCTGTCAGATGTAGCAACTCATATAAATCCACTAGAACTTAAAATCTCACAATTATCTGTAACAAAATATTAACAATATATCATTGTCTGATACTTGTCAAGTACTTTAGATACCAATAATTATGTTGCATCCTATTTTAAATATTAAAATAAGATATCAATAAATTAAATACCAATTATCTATCAAAAAGACATCAGCATTCAATTTCATATATCATACAATTGTTAACTCATAACAACTGTAATATCTCAAACAATACTGGTTCGATAAATAAAGCAACATTAACCAACATTGATTAGTTTGCAATCTTAGAAAAATATTCTAAGTTCCATACACTTTGATCCATTGAGTATTGCATCTATTATCAAAGTGTTTAGGAATTTACAAATAAGTATAAAAATTATTCAAACTTGACAACATATGGTTACTTCTAATAAAGCAATCAAACATTTTAAAAATAGTTATACTTAAGAAAAATTTCTACACTTTCTATATTAGTATAAGTGACTGAAGATAAACATTGATTACTTAGAGGAGTTCTAAGTAATATCACAAATACTAATACTCCACAATTAGTTCATAGTTAAACTCTTAACTAAATATCATTAACTAATATAGGTCAAGAAATTACACACAACTAATCATGCTACAATCATGATTCTGATTTCAGTGAATTCTTAAGATGTAAATATTGCTAAATTCACTAAAACCAAAATCTCATAATTAACTTATAACACATAAGTTACAATCAATATACTAGATATCAAATATTGACAAATTTAATTATAATCAATCATGCTGCTTATTTAATTTAAGTTAGTTTGAATTATGGAGCAAGTAAAATCATTGAATTGCTTCAATTTCCATAATCCAAACTACCTAAAATAAATAATAAATAAATACTAAATATCTATGAGTTAGATATTAGCACTTAAATATTTATAATTTTAGAAATACTATGACGACTGAGAATTTTGCGACGTAATTAAGTGAATAAAGTGTGATTTATGTGTCGTGATTATAAATTATGTGATTAAGTGATGATTAATTGTCTTTATTGTATATTAGTATCTGGGAGCGTAAATAGAAGCGTTCCAATTTAAAGAGTCAGCTTAGGAGTCAAGCTGTGTTGTCGGGCCGTCAGGTAGAACAGAACCCGTCCTAAAAAGGGATTAAAGTATTTAAAATGTGAAATATGTGTTATTATGTGAAATGAAATGTTTGAGTAAAATATTGTGTTCTAGTGACGTGTCGGTTGGTAAAAGTAATTGTGAAGCGTAATTGAAACGCTGAGCGTCGGGTCGTCAGGCAGAACGTGACCCAGTATGCGTAAAGAGAAATAATAATAAAAAGGGAAAAAATTTATGATCAAACATGAGTTGTGATGTATGAGTATATGTGCTTGCTTGTCTGTATGCGTGATAACGTGATCTGTTAATATTTTTACGGATTTAAGTGAATTATTTGATTTAAATAAGGTTTATTTAACCTTTGCTCATTTTTATAAAATTATCTGAGTAAGGTAAAGGCATGAAATTTGTTTTGTTATCTTCGGAATAGTCCTAGAGATTTTCTAAAAATGATAGACAGATTTATTTTATGACCGTTGCGTTTTAAAATGATTTAATGTGTTAAAATGCTATTTTTAGCGTGAAATTGTAAAAATCTTATAAAATCAACCGTACGCTTAAAAGTTTATTATGAGTAATGGTTAGAAAGCTAATTTCGAGATCTACATCTTAAAATTATCATTCACAATAATTTTCAACTTTCTGAGAGATATATATTTAATATTCAATTTTTATTTTATAGGAGTAAAAAGAGAAAGGAAATCAAATCAAAAAGGGATTAGTAAATTACTAAACTACCCCTGCCCCTATTATATATAACTCATTTCTTCCCCCCTTTCTTTTCTTCTCTTCCCGTAAAACTTCTCTCTCTCTCTCTCTCTCTCTCTCTCTCTCGATCACTCTTCTCTCTCTCTCGGCTCTCTCTCCATCTCCCTTCTCTCTCTTGCATGCAACAACAAAAACTCATCCAAATTCAAAAAATTTATCATCCTTAGTCTTCATTTTTGAACTACTACTCAAACACCACTTGCATATAAGTGTTTATGTAAGTTTCATAGTTCCATCTCCATGGTTGTGTTCAAGGAAATGTGATTTCTTGATATATGATCATAAGAGAAGTTTAAAGTGATTTTATGGTTTAAAACTCAAGAGGAGACCTGTTATGGGAACTCTTAAGTTCGACCAGCACCGACCATGATCCAAGGAGAGCCGGTGGGATTTTAAGAAAATGATGTTCTAGTTGAAATAATGTGATTTTTGAGCTTTATGCACTTTAAAACTTGTATGTAGCCTTTGCATGTCTTGGTTTCTTGAAAAGTTCAAATAGGGTTTTGTATTTCTTTTGAAATTTAAGTATGTTGATTGATAAAAGGATTTTTATGATTGTTTTAAAAGTATTTGGACTTGTGTAGTTGATTGGATGCTTGAGAAATCAAAATTTGAGGGTTGCATGTTGAGGTTTTGGTTCGGTTTTATACTAATAAAAAGGGAATTGGATTTTGTGACTTGATCTTGGTGTAAACTAAGTTTAATTAGTAAGAAATGAGATTTGCATGTTGGTTTAAAAGAGGAATTAGTGATGCATGTCATTGTTTGGTTCTTGAGTTGTGATTTATAGTTATAGACGAATGAAAAATGGGTCTAAAATAGATTGGTTTGAAGCTAAGTGAATGCATGCATGATTTAATTGGAAAATTTGATTAGGGTTTGAGTGACTAAGTGATGTTTTGATGTGTAATTTGAAAATTATGATTAAAATGAGTGTTTGATTTAATTAAGAGATGAACTTGAATTGCATGTAGGCATATATGTATGATTTGGTTCAAATTTTGGTAATAAAGAAAATGGTGTTAGTTTAAATGTTGGATTATGCTAAAACTAAAGTTGCATGGTGTAATTTTTGAGAAATTTGATTGTATATATATGGTTATGGTTCGAATTTTGATGTTAAAAGAAAGACAAATGTTTCTTTTTAAAGGTTTTTGATTGTGCTATATGTTTATGTGAGCTAAAGTGGAAATTGATTGATTTTGTGGTTGGTATTTGCAATAAGGCCGAATAGGCCATATGAACTTAGAGTCAAAACTTGGTTTTTGATAATAAAAAGAATGATTGGATGTATATATGTGAATATCTATGGATTTGTTTATTTGATTGTGGTATGTGGTTCGAATTAAGGAATAAAAGAAAAGGGAACTAAGTTGATTGATTTTAAAGGCTATAAGTGATAATTATGGTCGTAAAGATTTAGTTGTGAATGAATCGTGTACTGAATAGTCAAGATTAAAGCAAGTATAAGTTGATTATTGAGTATATAAAGATATAAAGGCTATAAGAAAAGAATTCTTTATGTGCTATGTGCATGTGTGTATAAACTATACTCGTATAGTTCGAGTCACGAGTACAATCGAGTTATCGTATTGAGTGAACGTTCCGGGAACGTGAGTTGAGAAACTAATTAATGTTTTAGTTTTGGATTGTAGAATTGGAGCGTGAGGGCATTCAGGCCAGGAAAGGGAAAGGTATACTAGGTGGCAGTAGTTCAACCTTCGTGAAACAGGAAAGCGAATTCAGGAAAGTAACTCTATTTACTTGTGTAAATGGTTATAGAGAGGATGTTGTTCCTGCCATGTTGAGTATTGAACTGTTAAAGAAATATACCCCTGTTGCTGATTTTGAAATACCTTGTCATCGATCTTATGAATTTGTTATTGATAAGCTTATTGATCCAACCCTTTGGTAACCTTTTTTTTCCTATTCTGATTATTCATTATACCATGAACTGTTATAAACCCTATTAGTACCTTTACGAACCCCTTGAAATGATGCTTCATTCCTTGTTTACCTTTTCCTCTATTGATCCTTGAAACGGTTTTAATTTCCCTAACTTGAGTACCATGTTATCATTGATCAAGATCCCTAGAATTGAACTTTGCTTATCCTTGATTCATTTCCTTAAACTTGAATTCTTGAAATTGAACTTAAGAATAAGTTTCGACTTGAAAGAGTCTGAATGATTTCATATTCTTGGTAATGATAAAATGAATTTAGTAAACCTACCTTTTTCCAACTCAAGGTTTTCCAAACGAATTCCTGATGGATTGGATTGGGACGTAAGAGGCTAGTGGGACTAGTCCAGTCATAGTAAGAGGCTAGCGGGGCTAGTCTAGTTTAAGGCTGAAATTATGCCATTGGTACCTTAAAGACCGGATGGAGGTTGGTACGGGCTGATCACCCGTATTATTATTAGGAAATGAAAGATAAAGTGGTCCAATCAAGGGTTCTATAATTATTTAAAAAGGAATTGAAATTTTCCTACTCAGTAATTGATTCATTGAAAATGAAAAAGGTTTATATTACTTTGGAAAGATTTGATTGTGATATTGTGACGTTTATAGCTTGTGAACCCTGACTTTGATTCTGTTGATCATATAATTGATTCCTTATAATGAAAAGATTGTCACTTTCCATTTGAAAGATCATTTGTGATCCTGTTAATGATTTGTGATGAATGTCGGCTTCCACCCTACCTTGAGCCTTGTTCCTTGAAAGCCCAAAGTTTTCTTCATAACCCCTTTCATAGCCTAAAAAGATAGAAATCTGCCAGCTAGAATTGATAAAGTAGAATGCCCTGAGATCAGTAAAGTATATTGTGGATTTTATATCATAGAACTGCTTTTTAGTTACTTGTTGAGTTTTATACTCATATGTTTTGTTTTAATCTAACCATGAAAGTTAAGCAAGAAGATGGCCAGGCTTAGGCGCACTGCTCGTAAGAGCGTACCTGATGGTCCCTATCATGATGAGGGCTTCCGGTTGCCATAGCAGGTAGTAAGGTTTTTGAGTGAGCAAGCGCTTAGCCAAAGAGTTGTAAAGATACAATGGGTTATTTGTCGGTTCCAAGCCGGGATCGACTATGTATATTTGGTTTTATTTTGGGTTGTAAGTTATATTCTATGATTGGTAGTTGTAATCTTGTCTCATACTTTATCCTGTTTGATCCTGCTAGTAGCTAATCGAGGTTTATGCTTATTTATTTAGTAGTTTAAAGGTGTGTGGGTCTTCATTTCCTAACCCGGAGATTGAGGGCGTCACAAGTTGGTATCAGAGCTACAAGATCTAGTCCTTGAGACAAGTAAGGATTAAAAAGGGGTATTTTGGGTATATATTTATATCACGAGAGAGTTTGACTCACATAGAGTTGAGTTAGACTATTAGGTATAGTCTAAGGAAAAGTGTGTATTAGCTAAAGTGGTGACTAGAGTTAGGGTGTGAGTTAGATAGAAGCTTTATTTAACCCTAACGCTGTTTTTTGGTTGCTATTTTGTGTTTTCTCTCAGGATCCCAATAGTGGTAGTGATTCCGATTCAGAGATTAGTTTGACCGGTACCCCGGTGGACCCCATTCCACCCTCTCCAGAGGATCCTGTGTATGTTAGTTCAGATCCAGAGGAGGATCCTTCTGAGAGTAGTGAGATCCCTATACAGATTTCACCCTTGAGGCCAGATTCAGAGACCCCTGCCCCTGAGCTAGAGTCTAAGATGCCTAAGATTGTGCCTGTCAGTGTTGGTGGCAAGTTAGCCCAGGATCGAGACTTTGTTTACTCCCATATTCTTGAGTTGGGAGCTTTGGTTGATAGGTTGATTTGAGACTCTAGGCAGAGGACTTAGTAGTGATAGAGGAATGGAGAGCTAGGATTCAGTGGGTGGAGCAGGTTGCCCGGAGGAGATTGGATGAGGGACCATCCACTAGTGATGCTGATGCTGAGGCCCGGAGGCTGCATAAGATCATTCGCTGGATGTTGGTTGTGTTGAGAGAGATTATGGATGATTAGATGTTAGGAGGGACTTTTTGTTGAGCCCGTAGTTGTTGTTTTTCAGCGCCGGTAGGCTTTGGGATACTTGGTCAGATGCCGGGATCCCTTTTTCATTTGTTGTATCGTATCTCAGAACTTTGTAGTAGTAGTTGTTAGAAGTTAAGGGTAGATAGGGGGATATTTTTCAGTTTTTCCTCTGTTTAACCCTGTTATAATATTGTACCTTATTTCTGAACTTGTGATAACCAGACTTTTATTTATGTACCCTTGGTTTGATGAATCCATTATATATCTTGTTTTCTATTGTGCACCCTAAAGATCTGCATAACTGTTCTGAATACCATGATTTCATACAACCATATTTAAAATCCCGTAATATCATAACCTGTGCCATAAGAAAACAACACTGATACGAGGATAATGTAGTTATAGGATTGCATGTGCAAAATTGGGTAAAGCTTAAAACCCGTAAAAAGAGATTTCATAATAAATGTTGATATATATGCCATGCTATCGTATTGCTAAATAATTGCTCAATCAGGTTTGTAAGAAATGGTCAACTCACCAGATCACCAAGAAGAAGAAATTCAAACCCAAGACCTAGAAGTGAATCCAGAAATCGCCATGATGAGCAGACTTGCTCAGCTTTTACAACAACCCGTAGCCCCTAAAGTTGGAAACTTCAAACACTTTCAATCTGTTCATCCCCCAGAATTCTTAGGTTTTCCAGATCCGATAAAAGCACATTCGTGGTTAAGAGAAATGGAAAAAGCATTTGAGTTAGCAATGAGAAGAAAGCCCAGTATGCGAGTTATTACCTTAAAGATGAAGCGAGCTTCTGGTGGGAATCTTCGAAGGCATTGTTGGAATGAAAGGACTTAACATGGGAGAAGTTTACTGAAATGTTTCTGGAGAAATATTTGCCAAGTTATATGCAAGATCAGTTGGAGATGAAATTTCTGGACCTTAGACAAGAAGATATGTCGGTAGCGGAGTATGAAGAGAAATTTTTGGAGCTGTCTAGATTTGTACCTGAGTATGTAAATACGGACACAAAGAAGGCTAAGAGGTTCCAACAGGGACTTAAGCCATGGATTAGAAGTCAAGTGGCGTTGTTGGATATCAAGAATTATGCCGCCTTGGTGTAGAAGGCAATGATAGTAGAAGGAGAGCGTGAAGCTGCAAAGAGAGAAAATGAGGGAAGGAAAAGGAAGTTTGAAAGCTCGGAGCAAGAGCAATGAAGTTCAAAGTTTAGAGGGAAATTTGGTAAGAATGGTGGAGGTCAGAACCAAAAATTTCAAAAGTTTAAACCCGGTAACGGAGCCTAGAAGAACCGTTTCCAGAAAGCAGGACAACCGGGAAAGGATAACAGACCTCAGATTCAAGAATGCAAGGTTTGTGGAAAGAGACACCCGGGAAGATGTAATAAGTTGGACGTGACCTGTTTTAAGTGTAACCAGAAAGGGCATTACTCAGCAGAGTGTCCAAATAGAGCAAAGAATTCTGATTTGGCTTGTTTCAAATGTGGAAAGGTGGGCCATATGGCCAGAAACTGCAAGGAGCCTGTTCAGAAGGCCAATGTTCTTAGGATTGCTGGAGCGCCACCTCTCCCAGCACCATCAGCTCAACCCAGAGCTAGGACCTTTAATATGACAATGAAAGATGCGGTGCAAGATGTGGACGTGGTGGCAGGTACGCTTGTTATTAACTCAGTAGAAGTAAAAGTATTGATGGATTCTGGAGCTACTATATCTTTTATCTCTGAAAGTATTCTTGATAAACTAAATTGTGTTGCGTACCCTCTGGAACCTAATTTGATTATAAAGGTAGTAAATCAAGAGAAAGTCATTGTTAATAAAGTTTGTCCTGATTGTGATGTCGCAATAGAAGATCGGCACTTTTCTGCTGACTTAATTCCTTTTAAGTTAGGTGAATTCGAGGTTATACTAGGAATGGATTGGTTGGCAAACCATGAGGTGCAGATAGAGTATAAAAGTAAGAAGGTGAAGTTAAGAACCAAGGATGGTGATGAAGTGATATTCAAAGGGAAAAGACAAGAGAAGAAATTTCTAACGGCTATCGAGACAAGGAGATTATTACGTCAAGGATGCGAAGTTTATTTGGCTCATGTTAAGGACATGGAAAAAGAATCCGTGAAGATTGAAGATATTCCAATAGTAAGATATTTTCCTGATGTGTTTCCTGATGAATTTCCTGGATTACCTCCAGATAGAGAGATCGAGTTTACGATTGATTTGGTTCCTGGAACGGAACCAGTATCGAAAGCTCCCTATCGTATGGCGCCAGTAAAAATGAAGGAATTTGTAATAACCTCAATTTTTGGAGATTTTTGAAACCCGGATGAATAGTAACTTTTGCTGACAATGCTGATTAAGAAAAATTATCAGACCACGATATATAGGAGTACTGTTATGGAAATTCTAAGATCGTATTAGTATTCCATAAAGAAAATAAGTGTATGTAAAAGCTGTCGGATTTTGAAAACGAGCACTTTTATTTTTCCCCGAGATTTCCACCAGACATTAAGGGATTTAAGGAATTAATATTAAGATGAAGGATTTTAAATTCAAGGATTATAAAGGAGAATTAATTTAGGTATTAAAAATACCAAGAAGATTTTATCAATAAAACCATTAAGGTATTTAACCAAACGATCAACGAGATTGAGTGATAACCGGATAAAGAAATGAATAACGACTCTTGTAAATACCTTTGCAAGTGGCAAGGCAAGTGGATGGTTGATCAAATAAGAAATCAAATGATAGTTAGGAAGGAATGGCTAGTTAATTATATAGTTAACTAGGGATGATCTCATCTCACCACAAATCACCAACACATGGCAAATGGTGAGATCATCTTCCACTAACTCCTTTGTTTATTATTAACCTAGCAAAATATCAAGAGAATCCATCATTATCCACCACATTATTCCACCAACACAAAAAAGCAAAAGCATTTCCTCCCCCATTTCCATTGCTCTCGGCCAAAACAGAACCAGCACACTAAAACTGCTGTGTCTCCTTCATTTCTCACTCAAATATTGTGTTCTATAGCTCATTGGAAAGGTATTGAGATGGCCTACAACTCTTGTTCACAAGTCTCGTCCAAATAATCATAGTAAGACCCTAATTTTTACAGTTCTTTAAATCGGACTTTTAGAAACTTCAAAGCCTAACTTTGTGTTCTTGATTTCTTTGGAAAGATCAAGCTTGTAGGAGGCTCCCTAAGGCTTCCTAGCAACTTAACACCTCCCAAGGAAGGTATAAAATTCAAACCCTAGCCTTTACTTTATTTGTTAGTAAGTTTAATGGTTGGTTTTGTGAAATGAGAAGCATGGATTGTGATTATTAGTAGTTTGGTTTGATTTGGAAGTATTTTGGTAATTGAAGCTTGATTATAGTTCATAGGTCTTGATTGTGGTTGTTTGAGTTGAAAACCTTGGAGATTATGGACTGATGTGGTATGGTTTAGGTGAATTTTTGTTGTATTGATGGTTATGAGTTGGTTGGTGGTTAATTGGAGTAGTTTAAACATTGGTAATCGCGTAAACATAGCCGTCGTAATGTCCGATTTACTTTAATCTTCTTTTGTTCATAACATTTGGACCCGAGAACTCCCTGCTAGATTATGAACATTGCCATGTTTAGATAGTTCATGTTACGAGCTTCGTTTTGATATGTAGTTCGTTTGATTCCGATGTACGGTTTAGGAGAAACGACTATTTTAAGTAACGGCGTTTCGCGAACAAAACTTTTCCCCTCGCCTTACTTTGAAACATAGGTTAAAGACCAATAAGGGTTAATTAGTGTATGAAACAATTATGGTAAGAGTGTTAGGCAGTTGGTAAGACACTCGCGAAGGAATCGCCTTAAAACTTGTAATGGTTAAATTATAAAAAATGGTGGAGCCGAGGGTACTCGAGTGACTTAAGAGAATCAGTAAGGGCAAAGCGAGCGTTAGAGTCTAAGGTAGTTAGAGTATAGATTTACAAGTGACTTTGGTTTAATTCCAACTTACTTGTTATTTATAGGTTACCAGACTCGTCCCGAGCCTTTTATCACCCCCAGTCGCTCAGGCAAGTTTTCTACCCGTTATACTGTTGTTGTGATGTATATGTGTATATGCATGATCTTGTGATAAATGCATATTTGTTATTAGCAAATTCTTGCGATATATTGTAGCATGTGATATGGTATATATGCATGCCTGTTTCGTATTCTTGATTTATATATCTGTTGGTTCAAATGCTTATTCGTTGCATAATACCTATGCTAGAGATAAGCGGTATTTGCGTATACCCTTAGTATAGGGGATCAAAAGGTGAACTTTTTCTAAAACCGGGAGGCGAGGCTCCCGAGTATAATATATATTTATATATATATATATATATATATATATATATATATATTGATATAGTTTTTAAAACTATTAATCGAATAAGGTTTATTCGATAACTTTATTTTATTTAATGAATATTATTACGAATATTCATTCGAGGGCTTATGACTCCTTTATTTTATTTAATGAATATTATTACGAATATTCATTCGAGGGCTTATGACTTCTTTATTTTATTAAATGAATATTATTACGAATATTCATTCGAGGGCTTATGACTTCTTTATTTTATTAAATGAATTTTATTTTGAATATTCATTCGAGGGCTTATGACTTCTTTATTTTATTAAATAAATATTATTTTGAATATTCATTCGAGGACTTATGACTCCTTTTATTTTATTATTTGAATATTATTTGAATATTCATTCGAGGGCTTATGACTCCTTTATATTATTTATTGAATATTATTTGAATATTCATTCGAGGGCTTACGACTCAGTTTATATTATTTAATGAATATTATTTGAATATTCATTTGAGGATCTATGACTCCGATTATTTGCTGAGATATATTCTTTATTTTATTAAAGAATAAGGTGTCGATAATCAAACTTATCTTTGATTATTCAAATAAAGATAGTACTTTCGTATAAGTATATCTTTGGTTATTTAATACTCATTTCAAGTATAAGTTTTAAAACTTCTACTTCAATTATTTTTATAAAGATTATTCTTTATGGGAATATTATTTAAATAATAATATTCAGATAATTTCTAATATATTGGGACTGATTTATTTCATTAAATCAGCATTACTCCAAACACTCTTTAAAGTGTTTTCGAGTCTTCAAAATGATTTTTAAAAGTTAGAGCGGATCCCAAAACTCATTTTTATATTTAAGATCTTCCTTTTAAAGGGGATTTAAATACTCGTTCAAAACTTGAGGGATCCGTCTCAGTGGTGTATTTTACATTCGCAACGAGGTTGCTGTTTTGAGAAAACATCTTGATTACTTGCCCATCGTTCGGGAAGTAAGTTCATCTATTTGAGTCGGCATAAGCAACATGGGCTCAGTGGGCGTCCATGAAAGTGTAAGTGGCTCAGTGGGAGTCCATCAAATGCGTAAGTGGCTGAGTGGCAGTCCAGCATAAGGTCCTATTGCGGCCAGGGTGATGACCAGTGGGGAATTCGTCCATCTACTAGTAGAAAAGGTTACTTATTGGTATCTTTGCCTGATCAGCAAGATATCAGGTTTATGCCAAGGTTTTCTCCTTTCCAAATTCATTGGATATTGCAACTCTGTTTATAATTTTCATAACAGAGGTTTTCAAGGAGTGTATGAAATGTATATATATAGGTGTATATATATATCGGGATTTATTGAAGTATCTCGTAACTTCATTATTTATAATGATATTCAAAGATTGAATCTATTCAAATCTTGTCTTGTAGTCTCATCTATGTGATGAACTTTTGAACTAATTATAACTTGAACGGTGGTAGTTCAAGTAGTATTTGGAAAAGATATAAGTATATTGGAGTATCTTGTAACTTCATCTTTTAAACTTATATCTAGTGAATGATTATCTTATGCATGACAAAGATTTTCAGAAAAACGTTGAGACAAGGTTATATATATGAGATCACCTTGCAACGATATTTTTATACAGTTATACACTGGAACTCTGTGTATATTATGCATGGAAGAGGACTTCCAAGATTTTGAAAAGTATATATGTATATATACTGAATATTTTGCGACTTCATCGCATTAAGATATCAAACTTGGTTCATTTCTTTTGACCAAGACTTTCATGAGTACTATGAGAAGGCTCATATATTGTAAATTATTATACATATTATTTTGGTGGGCTTGCTGCTCACCCTTGCTTTCTTCTTTCATCACACAACATCAGATAGACAAGATGAACAGGACCAAGCTCCCAATTGGCGAGCGGATAGGAAACGTTCTACAGCTTCCTATAGGCATTGAAGTCGCTGTAGCTAAGGTGGGAACTACCAATAGACTAGGCTTCAACTTTTGATGTACCAGATTTATGTATACTTATGAATTATAATAATGGCAAAGAAAATGTAAATTTATTCAGAAAACCTTTTAAGGTGTATTGGCAGATAATTGTGGAATAAAGTGACCTGTGATTATTTTTGGATGTTCATCTCTGAGACTATAACGTGTGGTGTGTGTGTTTATTGTGGGCTCACAGTACAGAGTAGTTGATTAATTATTAAGATTGGGTGTTATTAAGGGAAATGGAACTCGTGACAACCCGGATCCCCGACCCCGGATTTGGGGGTGTTACAGAAGTGGTATCAGAGCTAAGCGTTATAAACCTCAGAGATGATGTGACGTTAAGATAATAACTTAGATAATAAGAACTCTTGTCAAGTTCATAGTCGGGCTACCTAACGTAGTACTGACAGTTAAAACCCTTATGGGAACCCTTATAAATATCGTGATAGAAGAGTAGTTCGTTATCGTATATGGTAGCGGGACTCCGAACCTTGAGGTTGAGGAGCAACAACGCGATGATATTTTATTACTAATTGGAGATCGGATTGTGGATCCGATACAGCGTCCTAACGCAGGACCGGATGATGTTCATATTGAGGATGTAGCGGTTGAGGATGTTGTCCTAGAAGGGATTGTTGCTGAGGAGGATCCCGTGGAGGATCCTGACAAGAATGAATAAAGGACCACTGAGGAATTGATGACCATGGTTAGGGAAACTACCAGAGGTAGGATTGGCCGGTCACTACCGGAGGTTCGTTCAAGTTTGTACAGATAGTAGCCCCTTAACGTGGCTCACTCGTAAGACTGAGAAGTTCGAATGGACAGAGAAATGCGAGAACAACTTTTAAGAACTGAAGAAAAGGTTGGTGACGTTCCCTATGTTGGCGTTGCCGGATGGAAAATGAGATTTTGTGATGTGTAGTGACGCTTCGCATAAGGAATTAGGGTGCTTCATATACAGCACAGCAAGGTAATCGCGTACGCGTCAAGACAATTAAGGGAATATAAAATTCGATATCCCCACCCATGAGCTTGGGCTCGTGGCAATAGTTTTTCCCTAAAGATTGGAGGCACTACTTGTATGGAGAGAAGTGCAAGATTTACACAAACCATAGGAGCTCTAGTACATTTTTACGTAGAAAGAGCTCAACATACGCCAGAGGAGGCGGTTAGAGCTAATCAAGAATTATGATTGGGAGATTCTTTATCATTCGGGGAAAGCCAATGTGGTGGCTGATGCCCTTAGTAAAAAGGAGAGACCCAAGATGATAATGTCTTTGGGATAGTTTATAAGAGATTTTGAGAAAATGGAAAGAGAAGTGAAGGTAACCGGAGCCGGTACCGAAAAGCTGTTTGAGATTGCAATACAGACCGAATTTTTGGAGAAGAACATATTGCGTCAGAAAAAGTGATGAATGAAGGCAGAGAGTCAATGACTGGAGAAGAGATTCACACCGAGAAAGATGATAAGGGGATAGTGAGGTGTTCCTACAAAAATTGGGTTCCAAAAGTTCAAGAGCTTAAGGATGAGAACTTAGATGAGAGCCATAGTTTGAGGAATAAGATTTAGGGCAAACCCTGAATGTGATAGTCAGGGAGGTTGCCATCAAGAAAGAAAGAACCCATAACATAATATAGTGGAATACAAGGTTTTTAATGTATAAGATAACCCCGATTATGGGAGAAGGTTGAAACATTTCATACTAAGGAAACAGAAAGTCGAGTAAGGAAAGGAGACCCGAGATGGTACTCCTATACGACAATTTATGGACCAATCTAGACAGAACTTAGACTATTATCCCCAACCACCACCCTGAGGAAACAATGCGGTGAGAAATTCTTTCAGGACCTTTAAGTCGCTAAGCTCTCAGAGTTCTAAGGAACAAGCTGACCCAGTCAAGGCAAGAGCCTAGCTAAAGGAAATACATGAATCATTTGAGATTCTAAATGATTGACGAATCACAAAAGACTATTTTTGTCACTTACCCTCCTAAGAGAGAGGCCACCCGCTGGTGAAAGGCCAAGGAAGGCACAGAGCAAGAGATTATAATAAACTGATTTAAGTTCAGACAATTATTTTCGGGAAAGTACTTCCCAAGGTTATGGAGGTAGTGTAAAAGCTTTGGAGCTAGAACAAAAGCGGATGAGTATGATGAATTATGAATCTAAGTTGTAAAAGTTATCAAGATTCGTTCTGAGGACATGAATCCAGAATGACGGGATATTTGAAATCAATGCTTATGTTGTGTTGGTTCATGAAATAATGATAAGAGAAAGGAAAATAAAAAGAAACTGAAGTGGAAAGGAATATAAAGGCAATAGAGTTTGAGGAATGATAAGGAAGTTGGGTATGAGGAAACCCTAAAGACTCGTAGCAATAGAAATAGAAAAGTATATAATCTTCAGGATGAGGGTGATTCACCATGAGTTAAATTGATGGTTGAAGGCATAAAAGATAAATATATTTTATCCCCTGTAAGTTGGGAGGATTTGAGGAAACCTTGAGATAGTTCGAAGGATAAATATTGAGACGCGAATAGACTGAGGAGACAAGGAAGTAAGAAATTAGGAAAATTGGATGAAGGAAGTGACCTTCAAGAATGTGAAGTGTAAGACCGGTGGCTTGATACCCAGGAAGGGAGACGCCAGGTATGAAAGATATCCTAACATTGAGATGACTGTTGAGATAAACAACAAAAGTAAATAAGGATTTATTAAGAAGAAGTTCACGTTGAACACGACCAATATCTTCCAGATCATCCATGTGATCATTACCAAATCAGGAAAGAAAAGCGGATAACCATTTTTATCTTTTGGAGGCCATGTGGATTGACCTTAACTTGAATAAGGATGCTATTGTGAAATTCGGTATAGACTATCGAGGTGGAAATGATTGAATAAGATACCCTTATCAGGGATATATGACTTTATTTATCCATGGAAGGATGCTTGTACATTTTTAAAGGTGGAATTAAGGATAGAATATCGGTAACTTAAAACGAATCCTAGGGGAATGCATAAAGGTTGGCATTTCACCCTTAATAGGGATAGTATGAGTTTTGACAGTATGAATTGGAAAGGATTAAGGTAATAATAACCTTTAAGGATCAGTGGAGAAATTTTTCAGAAGTATATAGACAATGGTTCTAGTATTAGTAAATGGTATTTTGATATGCCCTGTATATAGGGAATACAGGAGGAACGATTGAAGGATAACCTTAGAGGTTTTACAAGGAGAAAGGAAATATTCGAAATTCTCAAGAATAAAAATGTTAATAAAGGAAATATGACATAATTATAATGATGCCAAGTGGGGCACGTGTTAAACCACGAGAAAGTATGGATCGAACCAGTAAAGGTCGAAATTGTTCAGGGCAATTAGGACCTAAGATAAAAGATGTTCTAAGTATGATTGAGAGTCAGTCGTGACAGTGATTAACCTCTAAAGATTGAGGCAATAACTTATGGAAAAATGGTGATATTTTTTTTATTTACTCATCAGATATTAAAGAAAAGCATTTTCACATAAGCTGTGATTGAAATAAGGTAGAAAATTTATTTGGAGGTGGTTAAAATGACATTGACTGTAAGGAAATTTTACTATCAGGAAAGGCCAAAGAGGTGGCGGACACTTTAAAGGTAAGAGGATAATTATAGGCGCTTGTGCCAAAGGAATATAGTGATGATGGTTAAAGCTATGAAGGTTGTATTATGGTTTGGAAGATTGACATTCCTTCTGATGACTGTGCAATACCCAACCGTAATAGTAGTTGGTAAAGGTTTAATTCGTGTAATCGCCATGAGCGGGCTATCTATCTCAGGAGATACTATCTTGAGAATGAGCCTGGACCATGTTTCAAAAAAAAAGGACTAAACAAACCTTTGAGTTAAGTCTTCTATTGAAGGCATATGATTAAGAATGGTATTAACCTGCTATCATTGCTTTCATTGAAACTCTTCTGCAATTTTTTCTGCTTCACGTCATGAATGTACGTCAGGATCAGGAGTGTTCTTCATGAATCAAGAACGGTGATCATGTTACCTCCTTAGAAGAATTCGATATGATATGAATGGACTCCGTATGGTTAGCTATTAAAACTTCATGGAAAACGAATGACTATAGTAGGTCAACGGTGGGCCATAGTAATGCAGGAATGATTCTGAGAGTAATGAGCTGATTAGTTACAACCGTGAGAGTTGTATTGGAATGGATGTTGAGAGTAAGTACCACTAATCGGGTCGTGGTGGTGTATAAGTTATCATTGATAGACTAATTAAGTCGATTATCTACCTATGATATATTTATTCCTTCTTATCGATAAAGAGTAGTATTACCCATACGAAGAATGTTGCGGTATAGAAATGGATTCTAGTAATGATGAGGTCTAGAATGAGATCCCAGATTCGATTTTTGATATCGAGGGAGTTTCAAAGGTGATTGTATATAAGCTCGAGGAAGAGCATGGGTCCATAGAATGATGGACGGAATGGCGAAAATATTTAGGCATGTGAAATGCGATGCTATAATACTTGATGTTGGTATAAATACATATATGTTTTGTTCTCCTATGACAAACCTCTATAGTTCAGAGGTAGGTTCCAAGCCAGATATTTTGTGGCAGTATATTTTTTCATATATACGATTCTCTTCAATTCGTTCTTTTCTCTTCTTTTCATTTCATGTAAGCTGAGAAGAACAACCCTTCCAGAAAGGGGAGGTATTGCCGAATGACTATCTATCTGTGTGATAAAAGCCTAGTAGGATACCATCTATTGTTTAATTGCTTGTCAAGTACTAAAGGCTGGCCACCTTCTGTACTAACTATGCGATATAACAAGTGTTCATGATCATAGTGATCTCTCAATAAATTCTTTTACTTCTATATGAAGGATTAAGCTTTCAAAAATAGAAACAGCTGAAAAAGGAGTAATAAAGTTGTGGTAGTATTCGGAATGGAAACACATTCGTGATACTAAGGTTGACATGGTTATTAAAAGGTTATAGAACGCTAACGAGCAAAAGTATAACCAGTATAATATTAGGAACGGAAGGTAGTAGCGATTACGAACTGGAAAAGAATGGGTATTGAGAAGCAAAAGCTCTAATGTTAATAGCTATAATGAGAGTCTGTGCAATAGACTTGAAAGAATTTGGAATGATCACTTAACACGGATTGAGTTTTCTTACGATAATAGATCATATGTCAGTATTGAGATATCGCCTTATGAGATCCTTGAGGGAAGACAATGTCGATCTCCCTTATGTTAGGATGAAGTTGTAGAGCGCAAGATGCTCGGACCCGCAGTAGTCCAAAGGATCAAGGATATAATAGATTTTAATCAGAGGACGGCTGGTAGTAGCCCAAGATGGGAACACGAAGTATGTTGATTTGACACGAAAGGACAAGGAATAGGAAGTGGGGGACCTAGTGTTGTTATAGGTATTCCCTTGGAAAGGAAGGATGAGGTTCGGAAAGAAAGGGAAGCTAAGTCCACGAATTGTTGGACCCTTGGATATATTAAGACATATTGGGAAGATAGCATATGAGCTAGCCCTACCCCCGAATATGTAGCAAGTTCATAACGTGTTCCACGTATCAATGTTAAGAAAATGTAATTCGGATGCCAGATAAATAGGGGCATATGAGCGCATAGACATGCAACCAGACGTAACCTATATGGAGCAATCAGGAAGGGTTATAGATCGAAAAGGAACAAGTGCTTAGGAGAAGGGTTATCAAACTAGTCAGAGTTTGGTGGTAGAACCATAATGTGGAAAATTGACTAGAGAGTTAGAAGGCACAATGCTAGAAAAGCATCCCCAACTGTTTTCTATCTGATTCCGGGACGGAATCCTTTTAAGGAGGGGAGACTGTAATAACCCTAATTTTTGGAGATTTTTGAAACCCGGATGAATAGTAACTTTTGCTGACAATGCTGATTAAGAAAAATTATCAGACCACGATATATAGGAGTACTGTTATGGAAATTCTAAGATCATATTAATATTCCATAAAGAAAATAAGTGTATGTAAAAGCTGTCGGATTTTGAAAACGAGCACTTTTATTTTTCCCCGAGATTTCCACCAGACATTAAGGGATTTAAGGAATTAATATTAAGCTGAAGGATTTTAAATTCAAGGATTATAAAGGAGAATTAATTTAGGTATTAAAAATACCAAGAAGATTTTATCAATAAAACCATTAAGGTATTTAACCAAACGATCAACGAGATTGAGTGATAACCGGACAAAGAAATGAATAACGACTCTTGTAAATACCTTTGCAAGTGGCAAGGCAAGTGGATGGTTGATCAAACAAGAAATCAAGTGATAGTTAGGAAGGAATGGCTAGTTAATTATATAGTTAACTAGGGATGATCTCATCTCACCACAAATCACCAACACATGGCAAATGGTGAGATCATCTTCCACTAACTCCTTTGTTTATTATTAACCTAGCAAAATATCAAGAGAATCCATCATTATCCACCACATTATTCCACTAACACAAAAAAAGCAAAAGCATTTCCTCCCCCATTTCCATTGCTCTCGGCCAAAACAGAACCAGCACACTAAAACTGCTGTATCTCCTTCATTTCTCACTCAAATATTGTGTTATATAGCTCATTGGAAAGGTATTGAGATGGCCTACAACTCTTGTTCACAAGTCTCGTCCAAATAATCATGGTAAGACCCTCATTTTTACAGTTCTTTAAATCGGACTTTTAGAAACTTCAAAGCCTAACTTTGTGTTCTTGATTTCTTTGGAAAGATCAAGCTTGTAGGAGGCTCCCTAAGGCTTCCTAGCAACTTAACACCTCCCAAGGAAGGTATAAAATTCAAACCCTATCCTTTACTTTATTTGTTAGTAAGTTTAATGGTTGGTTTTGTGAAATGAGAAGCATGGATTGTGATTATTAGTAGTTTGGTTTGATTTGGAAGTGTTTTGGTAATTGAAGCTTGATTATAGTTCATAGGTCTTGATTGTGGTTGTTTGAGTTGAAAACCTTGGAGATTATGGACTGATGTGGTATGGTTTAGGTGAATTTTTGTTGTATTGATGGTTATGAGTTGGTTGGTGGTTAATTGGAGTAGTTTAAACATTGGTAATCGCGTAAACATAGCCGTCGTAATGTCCGATTTACTTTAGACTGCTTTTGTTCATAATATTTGGACCCGAGAACTCCCTGCTAGATTATGACCATTTCCAGGTTTAGATAGTTCATGTTACGAGCTTCGTTTTGATATGTAGTTCGTTTGATTCCGATGTACGGTTTAGGAGAAACGACCATTTTAAGTAGCGGCGTTTCGTGAACGAAACTTTTCCCCTCGCCTTACTTTGAAACATAGGTTAAAGACCAAGAAGGGTTAATTACTGTATGAAACAATTATGGTAAGAGTGTTAGGCAGTTGGTAAGACACTCGCGAAGGAATCGCCTTAAAACTTGTAATGGTTAAATTATAAAAAATGGTGGAGCCGAGGGTACTCGAGTGACTTAAGAGAATCAGTAAGCGCAAAGCGAGCGTTAGAGTCTAAGGTAGTTAGAGTATAGATTTACAAGTGACTTTGGTTTAATTCCAACTTACTTGTTGTTTATAGGTTACCCGTCCCGAGCCTTTTATCACCCCCAGTCGCTCAGGCAAGTTTTCTACCCGTTATACTGTTGTTGTGATGTATATGTGTATATGCATGATCTTGTGATAAATGCATATTTGTTATTAGCAAATTCTTGCGATATATTGTAGCATGTGATATGGTATATATGCATGCCTGTTTCGTATTCTTGATTTATATATCTGTTGTTTCAAATGCTTATTCGTTACATAATACCTATGCTAGAGATAAGCGGTATTTGCGTATACCCTTAGTATAGGGGATCAAAAGGTCAACTTTTTCTAAAACCGGGAGGCGAGGCTCCCGAGTATAATATATATTTATATATATATATATTGATATAGTTTTTAAAACTATTAATCGAATAAGGTTTATTCGATAACTTTATTTTATTTAATGAATATTATTACGAATATTCATTCGAGGGCTTATGACTCCTTTATTTTATTTAATGAATATTATTACGAATATTCATTCGAGGGCTTATGACTTCTTTATTTTATTAAATGAATATTATTACGAATATTCATTCGAGGGCTTATGACTTCTTTATTTTATTAAATGAATTTTATTTTGAATATTCATTCGAGGGCTTATGACTTCTTTATTTTATTAAATGAATATTATTTTGAATATTCATTCGAGGACTTATGACTCCTTTTATTTTATTATTTGAATATTATTTGAATATTCATTCGAGGGCTTATGACTCCTTTATATTATTTATTGAATATTATTTGAATATTCATTCGAGGGCTTACGACTCAGTTTATATTATTTAATGAATATTATTTGAATATTCATTTGAGGATCTATGACTCCGATTATTTGCTGAGATATATTCTTTATTTTATTAAAGAATAAGGTGTCGATAATCAAACTTATCTTTGATTATTCAAATAAAGATAGTACTTTCGTATAAGTATATCTTTGGTTATTTAATACTCATTTCAAGTATAAGTTTTAAAACTTCTACTTCAATTATTTTTATAAAGATTATTCTTTATGAGAATATTATTTAAATAATAATATTCAGATAATTTCTAATATATTGGGACTGATTTATTTCATTAAATCAGCATTACTCCAAACACTCTTTAAAGTGTTTTCGAGT
The DNA here is from genome assembly GCF_009905375.1 of Apium graveolens. Classification (NCBI taxonomy): domain Eukaryota; kingdom Viridiplantae; phylum Streptophyta; class Magnoliopsida; order Apiales; family Apiaceae; genus Apium; species Apium graveolens. Next base: position 72,463,735 of record NC_133656.1, on the reverse strand, counting down.
CTTCAAAATGATTTTTAAAAGTTAGAGCGGATCCCAAAACTCATTTTTATATTTAAGATCTTCCTTTTAAAGGGGATTTAAATACTCGTTCAAAACTTGAGGGATCCGTCTCAGTGGTGTATTTTACATTCGCAACGAGGTTGCTGTTTTGAGAAAACATCTTGATTACTTGCCCATCGTTCGGGAAGTAAGTTCATCTATTTGAGTCGGCATAAGCAACATGGGCTCAGTGGGCGTCCATGAAATTGTAAGTGGCTCAGTGGGAGTCCATCAAATGCGTAAGTGGCTGAGTGGCAGTCCAGCATAAGGTCCTATTGCGGCCAGGGTGATGACCAGTGGGGAATTCGTCCATCTACTAGTAGAAAAGGTTACTTATTGGTATCTTTGCCTGATCAGCAAGATATCAGGTTTATGCCAAGGTTTTCTCCTTTCCAAATTCATTGGATATTGCAACTCTGTTTATGATTTTCATAACAGAGGTTTTCAAGGAGTGTATGAAATGTATATATATAGGTGTATATATATCGGGATTTAATGAAGTATCTCGTAACTTCATTATTTATAATGATATTCAAAGATTGAATCTATTCAAATCTTGTCTTGTAGTCTCATCTATGTGATGAACTTTTGAACTAATTATAACTTGAACGGTGGTAGTTTAAGTAGTATTTGGAAAAGATATAAGTATATTGGAGTATCTTGTAACTTCATCTTTTAAACTTATATCTAGTGAATGATTATCTTATGCATGACAAAGATTTTCAGAAAAACGTTGAGACAAGGTTATATATATGAGATCACCTTGCAACGATATTTTTATACAGTTATACACTGGAACTCTGTGTATATTATGCATGGAAGAGGACTTCCAAGATTTTGAAAAGTATATATGTATATATACTGAATATTTTGCGACTTCATCGCATTAAGATATCAAACTTGGTTCATTTCTTTTGACCAAGACTTTCATGAGTACTATGAGAAGGCTCATATATTGTAAATTATTATATATATTATTTTGGTGGGCTTGCTGCTCACCCTTGCTTTCTTCTTTCATCACACAACATCAGATAGACAAGATGAACATGACCAAGCTCCCAATTCGCGAGCGGATAGGAAACGTTCTGTAGCTTCCTATAGGCATTGAAGTCGCTGTAGCTAAGGTGGGAACTACCAATAGACTAGGCTTCAACTTTTGATGTACCAGATTTATGTATACTTATGAATTGTAATAATGGCAAAGAAAATGTAAATTTATTCAGAAAACCTTTTAAGGTGTATTGGCAGATAATTGTGGAATAAAGTGACCTGTGATTATTTTTGGATGTTCATCTCTGAGACTATAACGTGTGGTGTGTGTGTTTATTGTGGGCTCACAGTACAGAGTAGTTGATTAATTATTAAGATTGGGTGTTATTAAGGGAAATGGAACTCGTGACAACCCGGATCCCCGACCCCGGATTTGGGGGTGTTACAGAATTGGCAGCGCTGTTGCAAGAGTTATTGGATAAAGGAGTAATTCGCCCGAGTGTATCCCCGTGGGGCGCACCAGTATTGTTTATAAAGAAAAAGGATGGAAGTATGAGGTTATGCATTGGTTATCATGAATTGAATAAGTTGACGATTAAGAATGAGTACCCTTTACCGCGAATCGATGACTTGTTTGATCAGCTAAAAGGAGCTTCGTCTTTCTCCAAGATTGATTTAAGATCTGGGTATCATCAATTAAAGATTAAAGCGGAGGATATAGCCAAGATAGCATTTCGAACAAGATATGGACACTACGAGTTTTTGGTAATGGCGTTTGGTTTGACGAATGCGCCAGCCGCATTTATGGATCTTATGAATAGAGTGTTCAAGCAATATTTGGATAAGTTCGTCATAGTGTTTATCGATGATATATTGATATATTCCAAGATGGAAGAAGATCACAAGGAGCATTTGAGGATTTCCTTGGAAATTCTGAAAAAAGAAAGGTTGTACGCTAAGTTTTTGAAGTGTGAATTTTGGCTAAAGGAAGTACAAGCTGTGATGAATCGGGAAAGACCCAAGAATCCTACAAAAGTCAGAAGTTTTCTGGGATTAGCCGGATACTATAGAAGGTTTGTGCAAGATTTCTCTAAGATTGATGTTCCATTAACAAAGTTGACAAGGAAGAACGAGAAGGTTGTGTGGACGGAAAAGTGCAAGGAAAGCTTTCAAGAGTTAAAGAAGAGGTTGGTAACCGCCCCAGTGTTGGTGTTACCTGATGAGAAAGGAGAATTTGTGATATTTAGCGATACTTCGTATAAAGGACTTGGATGTGTGTTAATGCAACACGGAAAGGTAATAGCATATGCGTCAAAGCAAATCAAGCCGCATGAACAAAAGTATCCTACGCATGATTTGGAATTGGCAGCAATTGTGTTTGCCCTTAAGATTTGGAGACATTATTTATATGGGGAAAAGTGTGAGATCTATATAGATCATAAGAGTTTAAACTATATTTTCACTCAAAAGGAGTTGAATATGAGACAAAGAAGATGGCTAGAATTGATCAAAGATTATGATTGTGCGATAAACTATCATCCTGGAAAGAAAAATGTGGTAGAAGACGCTCTAAGTCACAAGGAAAGATTGAATATGTTAACATCATCGGAGGAATTGATCAAGGATTTCGAAAAGATGGAAATAGAAGTTCAGACTCCAGAATTTTGGAGGTGAAGCAATATATGCGAGTCATTTCAACCTAAAATTTTGGAAAAGATCCGATGTTGTCAAGAACAAGTGATGAATCGTGAAAAGGATAAGTTATCAGGAGAAGAAATCAAAGCTCAAAAGGATGAAAGTGGAATATATCGTGTTAACTCAGGTATTTGGATACCTCATGTTGTGGAGCTAAAGCACGAGATTTTGCATGAAGCGCATAACTCGAGATTCTCAATTCACCCTGGAAGTATGAAAATGTACAAAGATTTAAAAGAGAGTTATTGGTGGCTAAACATGAAAAAGAAATTGCGGAATGGATAAGTAAATGTTATACATGTCAAAGGGTAAAAGCGGAACATCAGAGACCAAGTGGACTGCTTCAACCACTGGACATACCATAATGGAAATGGGAACATATCGCGATGGATTTTGTGGTAGGATTACCTAAAACCAAATCTAATCATGATGCGATTTGGGTAGTAATCGATCGATTGACGAAATTAGCACATTTTTTGCCGATAAATGAAAGGTTTTCATTAGAAAAGTTGCTCAAATTATACATGGATGAGATTGTGATGCGTCATTGAGTTCCAGTATCTATCGTGTCTGATAGAGATCCGAGGTTTAACTCAAGATTTTGGCGACAGTTTCATGATCATTTGGCGACAATATCTATCGTGTCTGATATCGTGTCATCCGCAGACTGACAGGCAAAGTGAAAGGATAATTCAAACAATCGAGTTTATGTTGCGAACCTGTACAATAGATTTCAAAGGGAATTGGGACGAACATTTGTCGTTAATTGAGTTTTCCTACAACAACAGTTATCACGCGAGTATTGGCATGCCGCCTTATGAAGCGTTGTATGGAAGAAAATGTAGATCCCCTATGTATTGGGATGAAGTTGGTGAGCATAAATTAATTGGCCCAGAGCTAGTTCAACAAATAAAAGAAAATGTGGAAATGATTTGAAAAAGATTAATTGCTGCTCAAGATCGACAGACGAAGTATGCAAATCGAGAACGAAAAGATGTGCAATTCGAACCTGGAGACAAAGTCTTGTTAAAGATATCTCCTTGGAAAGGTTTAACCAGATTCAGAAAGAAAGGGAAGTTGAGTCCTAGGTATATTGGACCATTCGAAGTACTGCGATGAGTTGGAAAGGTGGCATATGAATTAGCGCTACCTCCGCAAATGCAACATCTTCAAAATGTATTTCATGCATCTCTTCTAAAGAAGTATAATGCTGATGCGAGCCATGTGATCGAATTGGAACCGGTAGAAATTCAACCAGATTTGTCTTATGTGGAACAACCAGTTCGAATCTTAGACCGAAAGGAGAGGACACTTAGAAATAAAGTTGTACCTCTAGTCAGAGTGTTGTGGAGAAATCCAATAGTGGAAGAATCAACTTGGGAATTAGAAAGTGAAATGCAAGAAAAGTATCCCCATCTATTTGCTTAGACTAGATTCTGGGGACAGAATCCTTTTAAGGAGGGTAGATTGTGACGACTGAGAATTTTGTGACGTAATTAAGTGAATAAAGTGTGATTTATGTGCCGTGATTATAAATTATGTGATTAAGTAATGATTAATTGTCTTTATTGTATATTAGTATCTGGGAGCGTAAATAGAAGCGTTCCAATTTAAAGAGTCAGCTTAGGAGTCAAGCTGTGTTGTCGGGCCGTCAGGTAAAATGAAACCCATCCTAAAAAGGGATTAAAGTATTTAAAATGTGAAATATGTGTTATTATGTGAAATGAAATGTTTGAGTAAAGTATTGCGTTCTAGTGACGTGTCGGTTGGTAAAAGTAAATGTGAAGCGTAATTGAAACGCTGAGCGTCGAGCCGTCAGGCAGAACGTGACCCGGTATGCGTAAAGAGGAATAATAATAAAAAGGGGAAAATTTTATGATCAGACATGAGTTGTGATGTGTGAGTATATGTGCTTGCTTGTCTGTATGCGTGATTATGTGATCCGTTAATATTTTTACGGATTTAAGGGAATTTTTTGATTTAAATAAGGTTTATTTAACCTTTGCTCATTTTTATAAAATTATCTGAGTAAGGTAAAGGCATGGAATTTATTTTGTTATCTTCGGAATAGTCCTAGAGACTTTCTAAAAATGATAGACGGATTTATTTTATGAACGTTGCGTTTTAAAATGATTTTTATGTGTTAAAATACTATTTTTAGCGTGAACTTGTAAAAATTATATAAAATCAACCGTACGCTCAAAAGTTTATTATGAGTAATGGTTGGAAAGATAATTTCGAGATCTACGTCTTAAAATTATCATTCATAATAATTTTCAACTTTCTGAGAAAGGAAATCAAATCAAAAGGGGATTAGTAAATTACTAAACTACCCCTGCCCCTATTATATATAACTCATTTCTTCCCCCCCCCTTTCTTTTCTTCTCTTCCCGTGGCACTTCTCTCTCTCTCTCTCTCTCTCTCTCTCTCTCTCTCGATCACTCTTCTCTCTCTCTCGGTTCTCTCTCCATCTCCCTTCTCTCTCTTGCATGCAACAACAAAAACTCATCCAAATTCAAAGACTTTATCATCCTTAGTCTTCATTTTTGAAATACTACTCAAATACCACTTGCATGTAAGTGTTTATGTAAGTTTCATAGTTCCATCTCCTTGGTTGTGTTCATGAAAATGTGATTTCGTGATATATGATCATAAGAGAAGTTTAAAGTGATTTTATGGTTTAAAACTCAAGAGGAGATCCGTTATGGGTACTCTTAAGTTCGACCACCACCGGCCATGATCCAAGGAGAGCCGGTGGGATTTTAAAAAAATGATGTGCTAGTTGAAATAATATGATTTTTGAGCTTTATGCACTTTAAAACTTGTATGTAGCCTTTGTATGTCTTGGTTTCTTGAAAAGATCAAATAGGGTTTTGTATTTCTTTTGAAATTTAAGTGTGTTGATTGATAAAAGGATTTTTATGATTGTTTTAAAAGTATTTGGACTTGTGTAGTTGATTGGATTCTTGAGAAATCAAAATTTGAGGGTTGCATGTTGAGGTTTTGGTTCAGCTTTTATACTAATAAAAAGGTAATTGGATTTTGTGACTTGATCTTGGTGTAAACTAAGTTTAATTAGTAAGAAATGAGATTTGCATGTTGGTTTAAAAGAGGAATTGGTGATGCATGTCATTGTTTGGTTCTTGAGTTGTGATTTATGGTTATAGCCGAATTAAAAATGGGTCTAAAATAGATTGGTTTGATGCTAAGTGAATGCATGCATTGTTTAATTGGAAAATTTGATTAGGGTTTGAGTCACTAAGTGATGTTTTGATGTGTAATTCGAAAATTATGATTAAAATGAGTGTTTGATTTAATTAAGAGATGAACTTGAATTGCATGTAGGCATATATGTATGATTTGGTTCAAATTTTGGTAATAAAGAAAAGGGTGTTAGTTTAAATGTTAGATTATGCTAGAACTAAAGTTGCATGGTGTAATTTTTGAGAAATTTGATTGTATATATATGGTTATGGTTCGCATTTTGATGTCAAAAGAAAGACAAATGTTTCTTTTTAAAGGTTTTTGATTGTGCTATATGTTTATGTGAGCTAAAGTGGAAATTGATTGATTTTGTGGTTGGTATTTGCAATAAGGCCGAATAGGCCATATGAACTTAGAGTCAAAACTTGGTTTTTGATAATCAAAAGAATGATTGGATGTATATATGTGAATATCTATGGATTTGTTTGTTTGATTGTGATATGTGGTTCGAATTAAGGAATAAAAGAAAAGGGAACTAAGTTGATTGATTTTAAAGGCTATAAGTGATAGTTATGGTCTTAAAGATTTAGTTGTGAATGAATCGTGTACTCGTATGAGTTATTGTTAGATATATTTGAGATGTCATGTCTAATATGTTTCATGTTTAGTTTTCAGATCTTAACAAACAGGAAATATCAGTACTTACTGGAAGTAAACACTTAAGGATATAAGAACTTAGGTTATCAGAAGATAAATATCAGAAGATAGATATCAGAACTTAAGTACGGGAGGACTTACAGTTAAGGAAGGAAGCAGATTTACACGAAAGAAGATCGAGACTAATACAAAAGAAGATATGCATGGAAAGAGTTAGAAGATAAGAAGAATTATATAAGATATCTGATTGATATATTTTAGGAGACAGAATTATATTCCATATCAATTAGAAGTTATCTTGTAACTGTGTACTATATAAACACAGACATACGTTTACACTATATGTGTTATCATTATCGAGAAGATCATACATTATAACCTAGAAGCTCTCGTGATATTTGTTCATCACTGAGAGAGAACAGTTCCATTGTAACAGAGTTTAATCATATTGAATCTATATGTTTACTATTACTTGTATTCAAAATCGATTTGATTTTATTAAACACTGTATTCAACCCCCTTCTACAGTGTTGTGTGACCTAACAATTGGTATCAGAGCTTAACTGTTAACACATATACAGTAAAGATCCAAACAATCATGTCTGAAGAAGAAGAAAATCCAACCAAGCCCACCAAAACTGAAGAAACTAAAAACACTCAAATCCACAGTCGATATGAGACTATTAGGGTTCCCATACTGCGACCTTCTGAGTACCCCATATGGAAAGTGAAGATGGCTATATTTCTGGAAGCTACAGATCCAGAATACCTTGACATAATTAATGAAGGACCGCATAAGCCAACCAAGCTCTCTGTTGTAGTTGCAGATCAGCAAGCAAAGACCATACCAAAGGAGAAAAGTGAGTATACAGCTGAAGATATCTCATCTATTGCCAAGGATGCAAAGGTAAGGCATTTGCTGCATAATGTCATTGATAATGTCATGTCAAACAGGGTAATTCATTGCAAGACTACAATGGAGATATTGGATGCTTTGGAGACAAGATGCCAGTGAACTGATGCAATCAAGAAGAACAGGAGGACTATACTCACTCAAGAGTATGGGCACTTTCACTCAAAAGCTGATGAGTCATTAACTGACTTATATGACAGGTTTGTCAAACTCTTGAATGATCTGTCACTGGTGGACAAGGAATATGATCTTGAAGATTCAAATATAAAATTCCTTTTAGCTCTTCTTGAAAGTTGGGATTTGAAGTCTACTACTATAAGAGACAACTATGCTCTTGATGAAACTACTCTTGATGAAATTTATGGTATGCTCAAGACTTATGAACTTAAGATGGATCAAAGGAGCAAGAGGCATGGGAGAAAGTCAAGGACAGTTTCTCTTAAGGATGAGGAGGAATCCCCCAAAGTGGCTGTCTCAAAGAAAGGCAAAGGAAAGGCTCTCATCATAAAGTCTGATTCAGAATCATCAAGTTCTGATGATGATTCAGAAACTGAAAGTTTACCTGAAATAGATGCTGATGAAGAGATGATGAAATTGTGTGCTCTTATGGTGAAGGGTATCACAAAGATAGCCTACAGGAAATTCAGAAGGGGAAAGATGTTTTCCAAGAAAGGTGGAAGTTCTGATAAGAAAGGGTTCAGAAAGTATGAAGGCAAAAGTGCAAAGTCTGATAGAGGAGACAACTCAAATGTCAAATGCTATAATTGTGGTGAAAGAGGCCACATATCTCCTGACTGAAAGAAAGGAAAGAGTGACAAAGGCAAGGCACTTGTCATAAAGAAGAAAAGCTGGACAGACTCTTCAGATTCTGAAGATGAGGTGAATTATGCTTTAATGGCAAATGCTAATGGCAACCGTGAAACTGTTGAATTAAAGGTACCTTAAACAACTTATGCTTTTCATACTGATAATATTACTGAGTTGAGATTATATCTTAAAACCATGTTTATTAGTTACAGAGATCAAACTTTAACATGTGAAAGATTAACTTCTGAAATCTTGCTTATAAGAAAAGGAATGACTATTTAGAAAAAGAGTTAGTTAAGTTCCATCAAACTCAGAAAGAAAGAGATGATGCTTTTTATGTTAGAGATGAAGTGCTAAAATTAAATCAATCTCTAAAAACTGAGTTAGAAAAGGAAAGAGAGATTATCAGGACTTGGACTAACTCTGGCAGAACAACTCAGAATTTATTAAGTAGTGGAAATTGGAAAGAGGGCTTAGGTTATGGAGATGATAAAAGTGAAAAAGGAACTGAACAAATTGAGCCAATTGTTGTTAAACAAACTGCTAAGCGAAAGGTTAATCCTGTTAAGTTTGTAGCTAAAACTGTAAAGTCTGATTCTGAAAAGATGAAAGTGTCTGTGACAGAAGTTAAGAAGAAGTCAACTTCTGATAAATTAGAACAGGATAAACCAGCTGAAGTCAACATAGGCTTAATGACAAAGAAGCAGCTTAAGCATAAGCTGAAAGAAATAAGGAATGTCAACAAGGTAAAGGTAGCTAGGAAAAATAGGAATGGAAAGGAAGGTGTGAATAAAAGCAATAACTATATGCCTGTTCCTAATGCTCCTAGAAAGAAATGTTATAACTGTAGAAACTCTAACCATCTTGCTTCTTTTTGCAGGAAGAATAAGAATATAAACTCTTTACCTCCTAAGTCAGGAGTTAAGAGTCAGTCTATTAGGTTTAAGCCACAAAATCCTTATTTTTATTGTGGTAGTTTATGGCATTCCATTTATACTTGTAAGGAATATCATAGTTTGTACTATGATTATTATCAAATAAAACCTTCTTTGAAGAAAGTTACTTTAATTCCTTCTAGTGTAAAGTATGATGCAAAGTCTGATATAACTTCTGATAAACAACATGTTAGCATAAACTCTGATATTAAATCCGCTGCAAATGCTAACAAACTTAAAAAGGCCAAAGGATCTAAGCAAGTCTGGGTCCTTAAAACTAACCATTAGTGGTCTTTGTGATTGCAGGGCAACAGGAAAAAACATCCTAGTACTGGATAGTGGATGTTCAGGACATATGACTGGAAATAAAGCCCTACTCTCAGACTTTATGGAGAAAGATGGCCCATGAGTTTCTTATGGAGATGGCAACATGGGAAAAACTCTGGAATATGGTAATATTAATCTTGGGAATCTCATCATTGAAACAATAGCTCTTGTCTCAGGACTTAAACGCAATCTGCTGAGTGTGAGTCAAATCTGTGACAGAGGTTATCATGTGGATTTCTTTGAAGAACACTGTGAAGTTGTAAGCAATTCTACAGGCAAAGTGGTTCTGAAAGGTTACAGGCATGGTAACATTTATGAAGCCAGACTTTTAACAAGTTCTGATGGTTCTGCAATCTGTCTGTTGAGTAGAGCATCAATTGAAGAAAGCTGGAATTGGCATAAAAGACTCTCTTATTTAAACTTCAATAACATAAATGAGCTTGTAAAGAAAGATCTTGTGAGAGGACTACCAAAATCAGTATTTGCTCCTGATGGCCTTTATGATTCATGTCAAAAGGCAAAACAAAGAAAATCTTCTTTCAAGAGCAAAACTGAGTCATTAATTCTTGAGCCTTATCACCTACTGCATGTTGATCTATTTGGTCCAGTCAATGTCATGTCTATTGAAAAGAAGAAATATTCTATGGTTATAGTGGATGAGTTCACAAGGTACACTTAGATGTATTTCTTGCACAAGAAGAATGAAACTGCATCTACTCTAACTGATCATGTCAGACAGTTGGATAAGTTGGTCAAAGATTCTGTTAAAATTATAAGAAGTGATAATGACACTGAGTTCAAGAATTCAATCATGGAAGAGTTCTGCAAAGAGCATGGAATCAAACAGGAATTTTCTGCACCTGGAACTCCACAGCAAAATGGAGTTGTAGAAAGAAAGAACAGGACTCTGATTGAAGCTCCACGAACTATGCTTGATGAAGCAAAGCTGCCAACCTACTTTTGGGCTGAAGCTGTGTAGAATGCTTGTTTTACACATAATGCAACACTCATAAACAAGCATGGAAAACACCAAATGAGATGGTGAAGAAAAAGAAGCCAAATCTGAATTACTTTCACGTATTTGGATGTAAGTGTTTTGTTCTTAAGACTCATCCTGAACAACTGTCAAAATTTAATTTAAAAGCTGAATTTATGTTGAATGAGAGATGAAATAAAATGGGGGATATAGCAGGGGAGGGAGTAAAAAAATTTGGGCAAGGAGGGAATATTTCGTTAAGGGGAAATAATTGGGGATATGGCGCTTTCAATTTTTAAAAAGTGAATTTAAGACAGCAGTTTGTAAATAAATAATATCTTAAAAATATAAAGACATCGAATAAACGTGGGATATATTGGAGGCATCGGTGAACGATATTTGATGTGTGATGTCTATTAATATTTTTTGTAGTACATGTACGGTGGGGATTAGGGGTGAGCAACGGGTCAGAACCGGACCGAACTGAACCGGAACCGAAAAAACCGAGAACTGAAATAGCAATATTTCAAGAACCGAAACGGACCCGTTTATATGTAAGAACCGAACAGGAACCGAACCGTAAATTTCGGTTCGGTTCAGTTCCGAACCGAAAGAACCGAAGTTATATTTTATTATGGGTAACTTAGTAAAAAAGATTTTTACTAGTGGCAAATCATTTTAAATTCGATTACTTTCTAATATATAAGAAGAAAAATATTTATAAAAATATTCGAAACTCCATATATTTATTTAAAGAAATGAGTAATACAATAAAAATCATATTTTTCTTAAAATTTATCAAAATATTATAAATAAGAAAATACAATACGTAATATATATACATATATTTATATATATTTTTGTATTTATTCATTTATATACGGTTCGGTTCGGTTCTTACGGTTTTAGTATGTTAAGAACCGAACTGATCCGAGAACCGAAATTTCTAGAAAAACAAGAACCGAACCGGATCCGAATTAGTGAAGAACCGAACCAGAACCGCAAAAAAAGCTGATTTTTTGTTGGATATCCACTTTCCATAAAAGCCTTCAGAGTCTATAATTTAAGAACAAGGGTTGTCATGGAATCTATCAATGTATCTTTTGATGATAAGAAGATTACTGGACTTGAAGATTTCAATGATCACGATCAGCTGAGATTTGAAAATGAAGATTTAATTCTAATTCTGTAAATTCTGATGACTTATACTCTGATCCTGTAAGTACTGATGTTATTGAATCTGTGGTAACAACTCCAAAGGAAAATGCACCTGTCCAGGGGGAGCAAGCTGGAAATCCTACCACATCTCAAGACTCTCAAGAAGCATCAAAACCTGTCACTAGCTCTTCAAGTTCTGATTCATCTAGTTTTGATGAGCCAAATTCTGATAATTCTGGAAACTCTGATACTTCAAATCCTGAAGGATCCAAGTCAAATTCTGAAGTCTCAGAGAGCATAACTACAGGGGGAGCATCAGAAAATGCTGATAGAGATAGCATTGATCATGGGGGAGGATCCAGTTCTAGAAGTCAACTTCAATCTGCAAGGAAGTGGACCAAATCACATACACCTGACTTAATTATTGGAGATCCTAAAGTAGGTGTCAGAACTAGAACTGCAACATCAAATGAATGTCTCTATCATTCCTTTCTATCTCAGACTGAACCAAATAAAGTAGAAGAAGCTCTTCAAGATGCTGATTTGGTGCAAGCAATGCAGGAAGAGTTAAATAAATTTGAAAGAAATAAAGTCTGGACCCTAGTGCCAAGACCAAAGAACAGATCAGTTGTTGGCACAAAATGGGTTTTCGGAAACAAAATTGACAGTGATGGCATAATTACAAGAAACAAAGCAAGGCTGGTTGCTAAGGGTTACTCTCAACAGGAGGGTATTGATTATGATGAAACTTTTGCACCAGTTGCTAGATTAGAAGCCATAAGAATCTTTTTGGCTTATGCTGCTCACAAAAAGTTTAAAATCTTTCGAATGGATGTGAAAAGTGCTTTTCTTAATGGAGAATTAGAAGAAGAGGTCTATGTTGAACAACCTCCAGGCTTTGTAGATTCAAAATTTCTAAATCATATCTACAGGCTTGACAAAGCACTTTATGGCCTTAAGCAAGCTCCTAGAGCATGGTATGGGACTTTAGCTCAATTCCTTCTGGAAAGTGAATTTCACAGAGGTACAATTGATAAAACACTATTCTACCTCAACCATGGAAAGGACTTACTTTTGGTACAGATATATGTTGATGATATCATATTTGGTTCTACAAATGCCAAACTCTGTGAGAGGTTTGCAAAGCTAATGCAGTCAAGATATCAAATGAGTATGATGGGAGAACTCAGCTATTTTTTCTGGGAATTCAAGTCAAGCAAAATGAAGAAGGTACTTTTATCTGTCAATCCAAGCACACCAGAAATTTACTGAAGAAATTTGGAATGCAAGATTGTTCAATTGCATCCAATCCCATGGCCACTCCAACCAAGTTAGATAAAGATACTGGCTCATCAGTAGATATTACTAACTACAGAGGTATGATTGGTTCTTTACTCTATTTAAATGCAAGTAGACCTGATATCATGTATGCTACCTGTCTTTGTGCAAGATTTCAAGCTGATCCAAGAGAACCTCATTCAATAGTTGTGAAAAGAATTTTTAAGTACCTTAAGGGTACAGCTGATCAGGGATTGTGGTATCCTAGAGAATCTGATTTTAAGCTAATAGGTTACTCAGATGTAGATTTTGCAGGATGTAAAATAGACAGGAAAAGCACTTGTGGAAGCTGCCAATTTCTTGGAGGCAGATTGGTTTCTTGGTTTAGCAAGAAACAGAAGTCAATTTCCACATCAACTGCAGAACCAAAATATATTGATGTAGGAAGTTGTTGTGCACAGATTCTTTGGATGAAGAATTAGTTACTGGATTATGGGTTAGAATTTTCTAAAATCCCTATTTACTGTGATAATCAAAGTGCTATTACTATGACAGGTAATCCAGTTCAACACTCAATGACAAAGCACATCAGCATTAGGTACCATTTCATAAGGGAACATGTGATGGAAGGTATAGTAGAATTGCATTTTGTTCCAACAGATCAACAACTAGCAGATATCTTCACAAAACCACCATGTAAAGCTACTTTTACAAGACTAGTAAAAGAACTTGGAATGGTTTCAGGTTCTTTCTCTAAATCTGCTTAGCTTTTGTTCTCATGCATCAGACTTTATGATCAGTGTTTACATATTGTTTTATTTTCATAAAATATATGCTTTATTAAAATTCATTAAATGCTGATTGCTATCTGATGTGGATCTTTAAACTCTGATAGTGTTTTGAATGTTCTGTGACTATTCAATCCAATGAGGATAACTGTGCTAGATGCTGACCTAGTAGTCTTTAACATACTAGAAATCCCATGTTTGAATTAGTTGTTTATGTGGAAACTCATTAACATAGGCAAATTCTGATTTTGAGCTTAGTCAAGTTTACTTTGTGTATCTTATTACTAAGTCACAAACTAGATTCTTACATCTTATCTGTTAAATTCTGATGTCAGTAAATCTTAAGGATGAACTAAATGTTGATAAGCCTCACTTATCAAAAGAAAAGAAAATAAAATAAAAGTCAGGTACTCCTTTGAGATCTAGAGTAAATATGTGAAAGGGAAGACCCAAGTGCATTGCTGGTATTAAGTAATATGCATTAGAAAAGCAAATAAATTTTTCTTGCTGACTTTTGAAAATCTCTGATTACTGGAGAAATACTCTGATAACAACATAAATTCTGATAAGCAGCTGTGACTCACTTACACTGAGAAGCCACTGTAAAAAGGAATTTTAAAAGATGCATAAAATGAGCACAAACAATTGAGATGGACTCTTGCATAAATTTGTTCTTGAGTAGACTTCATGATTGATGACAGATTTTAAGCACTTTTCTTAGTTATGCCTTATTTCTAAGATGTATTGAAGTTTATCAGACTTTAATCTTTATCTAATATTCTGCTGAATGCACACACGTTCACTCCATATGAATGATGAAAATTATTGTGGTGATTACGTTGTTTTTGACAAACAGTTAAGTGTCATTTGCATAAATTCTGAGGACAAGTTCTGATGAAAGTTCTGATGATTAAACTCTGAAGAATCAAGTCAGTATTTGTATGAAGAATCACATAAAAAGATATTCACTTTTTGAGTTCAGAAGCCATATTCTGATGACTGTTAAAATCTGATATAAGTTAAAGTTCTGATATTAAATCCTGATGGAATCCTTGATGCTAACGTGGCATTATTCTTTACTTGACTTATTTGTGGTAAAAACTGAAACAGTCATATTTAATCCGAATATATTTAGGTGAGATAAAAATAGTCATAATCATTAAGGGTTAGTGGTAAACGTGCAAGTCCTGAAAAACTGCATGTGCACGGTAATTATTGCTTATTTTCCGTGCCCATTAACTCCTGCTTTAACTTTTTACTAAATGTTCACATGTTTCCAGGTGTAATTTGACTGCCATGCTTCAAATATTAACCGTTACCACATGGGTTGTATAAATAAGAGAGTTAAAAGATTTTCTAATCTTTTACCTACTTTTCTTATTCTCTTATCTCTCTTATTTTCTCTCACGCACTAATATTCTCTGAAGCAGTTTTTCTTACAGACATTTTCACAAACACCTTTCGAGCAATATATTTTCTCACTTAATTTCTTACAGAGATGGCACCAAAAGACTTGATTTTCAATGGAGCTAAGTTTGTTCCTAACAACTACTCGTTTATTCTTAGCAAGGCTGAAGCTCCATCGGAACTTCACTTTATTCAGGATTTCCTTGCTAATTCTGATTTCGGGTATGCTTTGACCCAACCTGAAGTAATCTCTGGAACCCAAGTGCTGGAGTTTTGGAGAAGTGAAATCTATGATGATGGTGGTGCTCAAGGGTCCCCAAGTATTATCTTTACAACAGGGGAGGATGAGCATGTCGTGACTTTGGCTACAGTTTGCCAAGCATTGCAGTTGCCTGAGAACTGCGCTTATACAACTGTTGAGGAGCCAGTTCTTCAAAATACGATGGCCAGTCTGGGGTATGAAAAGACATTGGCAAAGCTGGGTCAATTAAAGAGACCTTACATAAGGAGGGAATAGAGTTTCTTCTTTGACTGCATTACAAAGGCCTTCGCCAACAAATATTCTAATTTTGATGCAATCCCCATACTCAGTCAATAAATCGGGTATGCTCTCATTAATCAAACTGATTTTGATTATGCAAGTGTTGTTTTAGGCTTTATTGGGGATAGGATGACATAAAATAGGAATACTGTCTATTTTGCTAGATTCTGTCAGCTTATCTATAGTGTTTGTTGTTCTGATAAGCCCCAATTAGCTAGTGAATCAATTTCACCATTTAGACTAGCTAAATAGCTTTTAATGACTTATTATCTACTGATAATAAAAAGGCTGTGTTAAGACCCCTCCAAATTCCTTTATCTGTCAAACAAGCCTTAATAACCTATCATCCGGTTACATACACTGTACTATATCCTGATGTCCAACCATTTGAACCTCAACCATCAGCACCTACCACCACTACCCAAACACCTCAAACTTCTTAACCACAACAAAAATCTACCATTAGGACATCTTTCAAACCATCAACTCAATCATCTCAACCTGAATCATTAGCACATACCATCAGATATTCATCTTCCAGGACAAAGAGGACAAAGTCTGTTCCTCAACCTCCACAAAAGAGAAGGAAGATGATTCTCAGAGATGAATTTGATAGTGATGAGGACACAGTTGAAGCACAGGTTCATGCATCAGAACCTGTGACAGTTGGAGCTGAGAATGTTACTTCTCAGAAAGAAACTGCAGCTCAAAGTTCTGATAGTTTGAAGAGAAAATCTGTAAGTTCTGAAGCTGCTAAAGCAACTCCTTCACTGGCAAGGAGACTAAAGAAAATGAGGGCAGAAAGGTAAAAGCCCAAGCCTATATCTGAGGATTCAACTGAAGCTGAGGAAGGGGATCAAGAATCTCTGATCTCATCATAACCTGTGGTAATTGAAGCTCTGTCATTCCCTACTCAAGCTCAGGATACTGTGTCAACACCTCATGTCTCTCCTATTAAAGCTACAGATGATGATGAAGAACAAGCTACAACTTCTGAAATAGATATTCATAATCTGAATATACCAACTGTTCTTTATCTGGAAGCTCCATTCACAGCAGCTCAATAATCTCCAACTCATTCTCCAATTTTAAATGCTGAGATACCATCTACACCAACCACACCAGCTCTGGAGATAAATTCTGATGCTCAGAATTTAAATGAAGTTGTTCCTGAATCTTTAGTTGCTTCACACACTGTTGTGCTGTCAGAACATAATGAGTCTTCCTCAAATTCTGAAGACAGTGTTTCTGTTGAGACTCCAGTTCCCATTCTGGGCAAGGAAGCATTGGTAAAGAAATTTGTTGAACATGATGCACCTATTCCTTGGGAGGATACTCACAGAGGTGTGGAGTGGACCAAGAAGTGGAATGACACTGATTTCATTCCAAGCTCTAACGTTCTGACAGAGCATATTGCTAAAGCTGATGAGTTGCTCACAAATGCTGATTTAAAGACACAATTCAAGATCACTACTCTATCTACCAAACATCTTCAAGTTCTACATTCTTCTAATCATGATAAGGTTGATACACTAAAGGAAAAAGCTGATAAGCTAGATCTACAGATCAAGCTTGACAAGAATAGATATATCAGACCTACTCTTGAGAAAATTAAAGCTATCACTACTAGAAATAGTAGATACGACATCGGTGCTTAGACATCGGCATGTAATGCACCCGATGTTAAAATCATATTTAACATCGGTTTAGAAAAAAGCGATGTTGAATACGAATACTGACATCGGTTTCACATAGTAGGCGTTGTCTATGTTCAGAAATTAAAAAGGCCAAATATGTGCTTTTAACTTTGACATCGGTTAATTTTGTTAACCGTTGTCTATGCTCTTTTTTTTAAAAAAATAAAAATTTACTTGTCTTTCCCCCCTTTCCAGTACACTTTTCCCCCGTTTAATTTTAACAAAATAATTGTTCCCCCTTTACACATTTCATTTCCCTCTTTCCAAAACCATCTCCCCTCTTCCCTCTTTCCCACTTTGCCTGCAGGCCAAACTCTCTCTCTCTCAAACATCGATGGCAACTATCTCTCTCTCTCTCTCTCCCGAACCTGAACTTCATCTCAAACACCACGACTCTTCCTCATCTCTCTTTTCTTTCTTTCTTTTCTTGCCACTCCCTTTCGTAAACCCTAATTAGAAACTAGTATATAATCGACACTGAAATTGGACCTGATTAAGAACCAAATCGAGCTTCAAATTGGTAAGGTTAGACCTAAATAGTGGCTTTAGAGCTTGGAAAGGGCCATGGGTTTCGTTCCAAAAATATCGTCGAGTTCTTGTGTACATCTCTCTCTCTCTCTCTCCCCCTCACGCTCTCCCCCCTCTCTCTCCCCCTATCTCTCTCTCCCCCTATCTCTCTCTCCTGGTCTCTTTTATTGTTAGTGTTTCAGTTTATTCATTTATGTTAAATTACATTCTTAGCTAGTATAGTTCTATTATATATATTTAGGGCTTACCTACTGCTTATATTTTCTGCTCTAATTTGGTGACTGTGAGGTGCTAATTTTATCGAAATTAAAAATCTCTGTGTCTTCTCATAGACAATTGGTAATGATTAGTAAGTTTATTGAGTACTAAATGAGGTGTTATGTTTTTTATTTCTATATATTTATATTTGTTTGGGCTTAATTGTTATTTATTTAGGCTAATAGGGATAGGGGTGTGATATGGTTATTGGAAATAATTACATGAAGTTGAAGGTATAATGCTTTGTTTTGCTGATATTTAGGTTTTGATATTGGGTAAAGAGGAACCTGAAGCGGCGGTGTCGCCTGCAATGATGCAGTACTAAGCAGTTTAAACAAGAGGTTTTTGATAAGGTTCATCTTGAATTCGATCAGTTTGGTCTTCATATTTATAATTCAAATGTGAAGCAGCTTGTTGATGTTCCTGGATATGATTACTTTTCTTATCTAGGCCAGAAGACTCAGATGGAGGCAGCTAATCAGGCTAAGATTGATGTTTCGGAGGCCAAGATGAAGGGTGCAATTGAAGCCAAGGAACGAGAAGGACTAACACTACAGAATGCAGCAAAGATTGATGCAGAATCGAAGATTATGTCAACAAGGAGGCAAGGAGAAGGAAATAAGGGGGAGATAAGGGTGAAGACTGAAATGCAGATATATAAGAATCAAAGGGATGCAGAGATGGAGCAAGCAAATGTGGAGTTGGAAACAAAGAAGCCAGTGTGGTCTCAGTCTTCTAAGATGGCGCAGGTGGAGGCAGATGGCGCTGTGTGCTTTTTACATTCGGAAGTTCGTGACCAGTTTCGATGTTACTGCAGAATCATAATTGACCAGTTTTGATGTTACCGCAGAATCATAATTCCCTCGATGTCTGATCAAACATTTCACATCGGACAACTAATCTAACCGATGTCTGATCTAGCATTTCACATCGGTTTGTTCGAAAGAATTTTAATAAATGGCTTTTAGAGCTTGTAGGTTTCATATTTTAATGGATAAATATCTCATAATATACTCATATTCACCTAAAAATACTGTAATATAAGCTGAAATTTGTTGTAAAGACATCACATTTAATCTTAAAACTGATGTATAGCACTGTAATAGACATCGGCTGTTAACCGATGTCAAAGGCTGATGACATTTAACATCACACGCGAAGACATCGGTTCAAATTTTTTTTAACATCGGTTCTGAACCGATGTCTAATCCCATATTTCTAGTAGTGTATTGAGAAGATTCAAGAGAAGCAACATGCCTAAATTGATGAGGTCCTGGCTAACCAAGCTTCTTAGAAAGCTCAAATGGATGAAATCCAATCTTCAGTTGAACTTCTTCTCTCTCTCTCTCTCTTACTTCCTGATGATGCCAAAAAGGGGGAGAAGGTAGTTAAGTTCAAATGCTCACCTACTCAAATACTGAAGAAGAAGGATGATAAAGGTGATGACCAGGGAAACTCTGATAAGAGCAGAGGTCAAGGAAAAGTTCAAGGAAAATCTTTACAGAAAATAATTTCTGATGTTAGCAAATCTTCTACATAGAACAATTCAAGTTCTGATAAACAAAGTTTGATGTCAAGTTATGATATTTTGATTCAGTCAGGATCTAAGGACTCTCAGAAGTTTTTACAAACTCTGAAGCTAAAAGGGAAGCAGATTACTGTTTATTACAAAGATCCTAAAATCCGGACACTTGATGAGGAGATAGCTAAAAGATTATTTCTGAAATAAAATCCATGAATGGATTTGGAAACTCTCAAGGAGGAAGAAGCTAGATTTGCAGCCGAGAAGATAAATCTTAAGTCTAAAGCTTCTGATGCAAAGAAACCTCCAAGGACTAAGGAAAAAGGCATTGTGATCAGGGAAAAGTCAAATTCTGAGACTTCAAAGTCCAAGACTAGATCATAAACTGAGATTGATCCTAAGTCAAAAGGAAAAGAAAAGGTTGGTGAACCTTTAAAGATTGAGAAAAAGATAAGTTCTTCCGTTCCAGTCTATCAAACTACAATGCATGATGA
This sequence comes from Apium graveolens, assembly GCF_009905375.1. Taxonomy (NCBI): domain Eukaryota; kingdom Viridiplantae; phylum Streptophyta; class Magnoliopsida; order Apiales; family Apiaceae; genus Apium; species Apium graveolens. Next base: position 72,443,521 of record NC_133656.1, on the reverse strand, counting down.
TGATTTGATAGAAGATGAAACTGTTCAAATTCTGAAGAGAAGAAAGATAATTGAAGAATCTAAAACAACCTCTAACACTGCTTAAGTTGTTCAGAATGAAGAATAGCAAGTTACAGAAGAAACATCAAATTCTGATCAAGTTGATTTGAAAAAGATGACAATTGCTAATAAGAAGAAGCTGTTATGGAAGAAATCTACTCCAATTAAACCAAAATCCAATCTTATGATTAATCAACTCGCAACATTTGGGTTGAGAGCCAAGCAACCTAGAGATAGAGCTGGATTAGGTCTTGATGAAGAAAAGATACAAACATGAGTAGAAGTTACTCAAAGAGATCCTTTCATGTTGACAAACAAACCATATGAACAAATCAAACAAAAGCACCTTGACAAAGTGCTGTCTGCTCAAATTATGATAGAGATGCACATGATAAGGTTAATCTAAAGGAGAAATTGATCTTATTTCTCAATAATGGACTAACTTACAGACTAGCTGATACTGATGTGCTAAAGAAGTCTGTCAGAGAACTTCAACATATTCACTATCTTCTGGAAGTAAAATCTGATGTTACAAGAAGATGGTCAGAATACATTTTGAAGGCTATAAGATATCTACTTGGAATCTCTGGTACAAAGACTTCTCAGTATATACCAATGATTACTGAAGATGATGGAAGAGAAATTCCTATGCTGAAGAACTCTGCTAAGGTGGAAGTTATTCTGAAAGGAAAATGCTTATGTTATAATGAAAACTCTTCACATCCTAGAGTTATCAGACTTGGTGATGGACTTGAAAGAACATCAATTCAAGCTCTCAGAACAGCCATTTATTAAATTGGTGACAGTAAAGATGAATAATTGATGCAGGTCAAAACACAGTTAGTTGAAGTTCTGAGAAAAGCTGAAGATAAGCTGGTAAAAGATTTTGTTAAGAATCATTATAGATTCAGATTGATCCAGTGATGTTGGTAAAGCTACAGGGACTGTAAGTTGTAGTTAATAGTCTTATTAAACTCTCATTACATTTGAACTTAAATGTTTTTGACATCATCAAATCTATTAACTTGTATATTTTTGCACAATTTACAAGTTGGGGGAGATTGTTAGATATATTTGAGATGTCATGTCTAATATGTTCCATGTTTAGTTTTCAGATCTTAACAATCAGGAAATATCAGTACTTACTGGAATCAGTACTTACTGGAAGTCAGAACTTAAGGATATCAGAACTTAGGTTATAAGAAGATAAATATCATAAGATAGATATCAGAACTTAAGTACGGGAGGACTTACAGTTAAGGAAGGAAGCTGATTTACAGGAAAGAAGATCGAGACTAATACAAAAGAAGATATACATGGAAAGAGTTAAAAGATAAGAAGACTTGTATAAGATATCTGATTGATATATTTTAAGAGACAGAATTATATTCCATATCAATTAGAAGTTATCTTGTAACTGTGTACTATATAAACACAAACATAGGTTTACACTATATGTGTTATCATTATCGAGAAGATCATACATTGTAACCTAGCAGCTCTCATGATATTTGTTCATCACTGAGAGAGAACAGTTCCATTGTAACAGAGTTTATTATATTGAATATATCTGTTTACTGTTACTTGTGTTCGAAATCGATTTGATTGTATTAAACACTGTATTCAACCCCCTTCTACAGTATTGTGTGACCTAACAGTTATACTAGTTTGATTTGAAGAATAGTCGAGATTAAAGCGATTATAAGTTGATTATTGAGTATATAAAGATATAAAGGCTATGAGAAAAGAATGTGTTATGTGCTATGTGCATGTGTGTATAAACTATACTTGTATAGTTCGAGTCAAGAGTAGAATCGAGTTATCGTATTGAGTGAACATTCTGTAAACATGAGTTGAGAAACTAATTAAGGTTTTGGTTTTGGATTGTAGATTCGGAGCGTGAGGGCATTTAGGCTAGGAAAGGGAAAGGTATACTAGGTGGCAGTAGTTTAACCTTCGTGAAACAGGAAAGTGAATTCAGGAAAGTAACTCTATTTACTTGTGTAAATGGTTATAGGGAGGATATTGTTCATGCCATGTAGAGTATTGAACTGTTAAAGAAATATACCCATGTTACTGATTTTGAAATACGCTGTCATTGATCTTATGAATTTGTTATTGATAAGCTTATTGATCCAACCCTTCGGTAACCTTTTTTTTCCTATTCTGATTATTCGTTATACCATGAACTGTTATAAACCCTATTAGTACCTTTATGAACCCCTTGTAATGATGCTTCATTCCTTGTTTACCTTCTCCTCTATTGATCCTTGAAATAGTTTTGATTTCCCTAACTTGAGTACCATGTTATCATTGATCAAGATCCCTAGAATTGAACTTTGGTTATCCTTGATTCATTTCCTTAACCTTGAATTCTTGAAATTGAACTTAAGAATGAGTTTCGACTTGAAAGAATCTGAATGATTTCATATTCTTGGTAATGATAAAATGAATTTAGTAAACCTACCTTTTTCCAACTCAAGGTTTTCCAAACGAATTCCTGATGGATTGGACTGGGACGTAAGAGGCTAGTGGGACTAGTCCAGTCATAGTAAGAGGCTAGCGGGGCTAGTCCAGTTTAAGGCTGAAATTATGCCATTGGTACCTTAAAGACCGGATGGAGGTCGGTACGGGTTGATCACCCGTATTATTATTATGAAATGAAAGATAAAGTGGTCCAATCAAGGGTTCTATAATTATTTAAAAAGTAATTGAAATTTTCCTACTCAGTAATTGATTCATTGAAAATGAAAAAGGTTTATATTGCTTTGGAAAGATTTGATTGTGATATTGTGACGTTTATAGCTTGTGAACCCTGACTTTTCCATTTGAAAGATCATTTGTGATCCTGTTAATGATTTGTGATGAATGTCGGCTTCCACCCTACCTTGAGCCTTGTTCATTGAAAGCCCAAAGTTTTCTTCATAACCCCTTTTATAGCCTAAAAAGATAGAAATCTGCCACCTAGAATTGATAAAGTAGAATGCCCTGAGATCAGTAAAGTATATTGTGGATTTTATATCATAGAACTGCTTTTTAGTTACTTGTTGAGTTTTATACTCATATGTTTTGTTTTAATCTAACCATGATAGTTAAGCAAGAAGATGGCCAGGCTTAGGCGCACTGCTCGTAAGAGCGTACCTGGTGGTCCCTATCGTGATGAGGGCTTCCGGTTGCCAGAGTAGGTAGTAAGGTTTTTGAGTGAGTAAGCGCTTAGCCAAAGAGTTGTAAATGATACCTGGTGTGAAGGTGCCTTGTCATAGAGTGTTCCACAGAGTTGGTGGATTAGAAGTTGTTTCTTATCATAACAAGAAATCAATCTTCCTTCACAAAGTTGACAGCTTCCTGAGATGCTTCTCCTGTCACTTAGGTTGACAAATACAGAGATGCTTCTCATGTCTTTCTTACAACCTGCGTAATCTATATCTATATAGACAAACATGTTAAGCACAATATCTTTAGGATACTTTACTCCAAGAGTTGGTAGTCCCTTAAGATATCTAATAATCTTGTTAATAGCTATACAATTGGATTCTCTATGATCCACTTGGAACCTTGCACATTGGCATATTCAGAACATTACATGTTGTCTATTAGCATTTGAGTAAAAGAGTGAGCTCGTCATACCTCTATAACTTGTCATTATACCTGAGTTGCACTGATCAAGCTTTATTGGTTTCTGTTGGTAAGTAGTCTTGGCATGTTCAGAATCTTCCAAATTTTGCATCTTCAAATAATCCTTAACTTAGTTGTATTGCCATCATTCTTTTGGTTTACTTGTGCTCCTAAAAGAATTGTTCTTTTGGCTTGCTTGAGCTCCTAAAAGAATTATTCTAATGGCTTGCTTAAAGTAATCCCAAAAAGAATTGCAACCTTTCCAACACGCTCCTCCATACCTACTTTGCAATTACTTAGCAAATAATCTCGCACAAGTTTTTTTTAGTAGACCAACATATAACATTATCATGATATCACTACACATATAACTTAATATGTTTGTGCCTAGTGATAAAGAGAGTTATTAATATGACGACTCTACTAGTTCACATTAAATTGTAACTTCAGTTACAGTGATATACCATGTCCTTGAATGTAACGTCAGGGAAATTTACGTCTGTATTATATCATAATTATAATAAATTATGTGTGTTAATGTGTCATTTATATGTAATTAACTGGTAAACCCTAATTGCTATATGTTACATGCATTCTGTGTCGTCCAGGTATTTTAAAGATATTTTTCAGATATTTTATTTTGCATCTATAGCTTTCATATCAAAAGTTATACGACCCAAATCATGATTTTAAAGCAGATATTTCAAATAAAATAATGGGCCTTATTTTTCATCAAACGGCTTTTACCATCGCATTATTCTGGACATCTAAGTATTTTACAAATTTTCTCGTTTCGCGAAAAATAACTTTTCCGGGCCCCATTGGGTGTTAAAAACCCCACAAAAATTACATTTTTATTTTTATAAAATTATAGGATTTTCATTTATACCATTTTTTTGTATTTTTACATTATTCATAATTTTTGGGAAATTTTAGCATATATATTGTATATATAAAATATTTATAAATTAAATTTTAGTACACAAAAATTATGAAATTAGGGGCTTATTAATTTTAAAAGATATAGAATTAGGGCCTTAATTTTAATTAGGAGTATTAATTTCACTACTATAAATAGCCTAATTTTTATTTAATTAATTATAATTAATCATTAAAAATCAGAAAAATTCCCAATTTTCTCTGAAATTAGGGTTCTTGAGTTCGAGAATCAAACTGTGATTTTGATCAATTCTGGTAACCAAAAGGGGTCGTGTTTGTGCTCAATCTTCATAGTTTTCAAGCTCTGTTCAATTTTATCATCAACACGAATCAAAAAGGTATGAAACTCAAACTCGATTCTGGGTTTCATGAACAGATTTGGGGTTTTGATTTCTGGGGATTTTTGGATGTTCTTGATGATTGATATATGTTTATATGCGTAGAACAAGTTATATTCGTCATCAATTTCATGTTTTATTGACGAGTTTGATCAATTCGAATTTTAGGGTTCATACCCGTTTTGATTTGGGTATTTTTGATTTACTGATATTTGGATTATGAAACTGATATGGTTAGTTTTGTCTTGTTGAGTAGTAAATTTTGAGTATTTTTACATGATTTTTATAGTTCAAGATAGTTAGAACAAGTTCAACGGGTTTAACCCGTTTGTAATTCGGGTTGAACGATTTTTTGAACTATATGATAATTTTTGGTTCTGTTTGATGTTGTAAATGGATTCCTTATGTCTTAAGCTTCATTTTGATGTATAGAACATCAAGTTTTAAGTTCAGGATAGTCAAATCGGATTTTTGGCCGGACTTTAAGTCGGTTTGATCGGAAAGCTTAACCTGATAGTTATTAGGTGATATTAATGGTTGAATAAGGTCTAGGAAAGAAATTAGAATCGATTCCCAGTAAAAATGAGTACAAACAGTACATGTTTTGGCCGGAAATTGACATCATCGGAATCAGGAAAAGCTTGTCGGAGTTGGGTGGTTTTCACCGAAGAAGAAGATACAGGCAACATCGGGTGTTGAGGAAGATTGTGTTGGACTACTGGGTTAATTTCAAATGAAATGGACAAAAAACGGAGCAAAACGTAGTTGAATTGAAGGGAAATTGAACTGGCCGGAAAACAGGTCGGTGACCGGAATCCTCACCGGATTCTGGGTTCATCCCGACCCGTTTCCTGTTCTTGGTGACCCGGTTGCAACCCGGTTTGCAACCCGGGTTTGATCTGTTTTTGTCAGATTTTCAATTCTGACAACTGTTTCTGAGAATTAATTTTATTTTTATTTATTTTAATTATAAAAATCAGTTTTATTTATTTTATAAATTGATTAATTAATAATTTAATTAATTGATTTATATGATAAATAATTTTGAAATATCTTATAAAAATCAGATTTAATTATTTTCTCAATTATTTATTTATTTATTAATTATTTAAAAATGATTAATTATTTTGATAATTAATCAAATAAATCATAATAAATTCATTTTAATTCCAAAAATTATAGAAAAAATCAGTTTTAGTTCTGATTTTTCTTTAATAATTATTTAAAAAAATTTGTAGGATTTAAAAGTTAGTAATAATTATTTATATTAAATAATAAATTGAATTACCTGTGTTTAATTGATATTAATTAGGCCGTTAGTCCGATTCGAGCGAAATGAAAGCCCTTTGACTCAGAAAAATGAATTCTTTTCATTAAAAATAATATTAAAACCTAATTTCTTCTAGAAATTAGTTGACCTTGTTATTTGTTTGATTATCAACCGAATCGCGTGCCGAGACGAGTCCGATAAATCCCGAAAAATAGGAAATGAGTCAGATAATGATCAGTTAAGCGATCAGCGAGTCGATTTTGATTCAAAAAATTATTTTAACTATAAAAATGATTATGTGGCTTATGTTCTTATGTGGTTAATCGAGTCTTACTTGCTAATATATAAAGTACGAGTCAATCATAAGCGCATGGGTAGACAATAGGAACGATGTGAAGTCGGTTCAAGACGTAATTGAAGTACAAATTGACTAAACCGGTCTATTTCTCTAACAGAAGCTAAGCTAGCAAGGCAGGTTGAGTCGGTAATAGACGAAGGTGATATAATTGAAGTGAGTCGCGTAGAAGGCAAGTTTTTCCCCTATTCTAATTTCAGAAAAGTGATATTTCTTCAGATTCTTATCACGCTTGCACTCTTTTGATTCTTGTTCATAAACACTGATACACACTTGTTATTCTCTTGTTCATATTTCATTTCGATTCTTGATTTCTCCTTTTCCTTGAATTGTTTATTCATATTCCAATTGTTACTCACATATATTGATATATTCTAGTGATTAGAATATATCAAAGCATACCGATTGTTCTGGTTGCTATCTTATAGACTGGATAGTGATATTTTGGGGATTAAGTTTTACTTAATCCTAAGGACCGGGACATGACCGGTGCCTTGAGATGGGCCGTAGAGCCTGGGTACCCAACTAGATTTATATAGGGAGATATAGATCTGCATTGTATCCTGGCTGATCAGCAGGATATAGATGTGAACTTGTGTCCAGTTTAGTTCATTTGTACTCACCAACAGTGGCCTTCTTTCTATTCTCACGGGGTTATATCTTTGCAGATATACCCATGTTACCGATTCATGTAAACTGCTTTAACACTGTTTATATTTTGTGGACTTGTTGAGCAATTTTTGGCTCACCCCCTTTTGTTGTTATTCACCTTATTATTTTCAGTTAAGAAGGAATATGAAACACATCAGGACTCGAGTGGTAAAGAAGCGGGTCAAGCCTCGGGATCCTCTCATACCCAAGGTGTTGATCCCAATCTAGGAAGAAAGCTTTGAGTTGCCCGAACAGGTGGAGTGTAGATAGTTAGTGTGTGTGTTTGAATAAAAGATGAAGTTAGTTTAAAACTGGTTAGACAATGGTTTGTAATAAAAAGAGATTGTAAGACTTTGAATTTGGTTTGTAATAAAGTAGTTAGTGGTTCTTGTTTTCATACTTCATCCTAAAAAGATCCTGGTTAGTGTTAAAGGGGTTTAGATACATTTCTTTATTATTTGTTATTCAGATTGTACAGGTTTGGTGATTAGCTGGTAACCCCCAGACTTATGTCCCGGGTCTGGAGGGCGTTACATTGATGATTGATTGAGTAGTATACTAGTTCATACTAACCTGAAGTGAGCTTGTGAAGAAGAGATATACAGAGTCTAAAAGATATGTAACTGTAAAGTCCATGAACTGTTGTGCATTGACTACTTCCTTTGACTCACCAACTGGGAGTGCACTTGTACACATCTACTAGAGTCCAATTCCAAGTGTAATGTGCATCTGGTGCCTGATATGTCGTAATATCCTCAAGTCTCGTCACTGGTGCTTTTTGTCATATTTTGCTTCTAGATAATAACCTAGCATCCAGTTTGGCCTTGTCCCTCGTAACAATGTCATTGTCTTCCAGTTTGACTTATGGTTATCCTTGTACCAATTACAAAGTTGTTATTTGGTTTGGATACCAGCTTTCCAACAATCTGCTTGCTGACTGATTGAGCTCGTCTTGCTTTACAATCACCCAATCAATCCGGATCTATCAGAGCTTCTTTAACTTTCATAGTTTGTTCTTCAGATAGAAAACTAGAGAAATAATTATTCATACTCAGTAGCCCTACTAATTATTAATCCACCATCTAGATCACTTAAAAACTAGACTCTGGGAATAATATTGAGATCAAACCCTTTATCTCAGCAGATATGTTCTTTGGTGTCCTCTGATTTTCAATGTGGTGTTGTGTCTGACTAGTTGATCCTTCTATTGCTCCCCCTAAGCTGTTGCTGGGATTCCTTGAAAATCCTTACCCTTGCTGACTGGCTTCATTGAAATAATGAATTATTTTATACACTGCCATTCCACTGCTTGGATATGGATCATCAATACTAACAATTTCACTTTTAACAAATTGGAGCATGGAGTTGTTGAACTGTGCACTTAGACTGCTTATCACCTTCTGTTAATTAACCATAAATGCCCTGTAGGTTGTAGACTCCACTGAGTAGCCATAAAGAATATCCTCACAAGTCTTAGCTGCAAATGCCAAGATCTTCAAATAAATGAAAACATTTAATTGTTTGCTCATGTTGAACATTCTCTCCAAACACTTTCAGGTTATCCAGTGTTTGCTCATATTGGCCATTAACTCATTAGTGGTCTTCATGTATACATCCAGATCAAGGATTGATCTTACTTGTTGCAAACTGTATTGACTGCTCCAGCCCTTTGGTATTTAGAAGGTCTTGATTAGATTGATATATTCCTTGTAGCTTTCATCAAGTTCCCGTTAATCCTTTGTACCACTCCATCATGAAACGGAGCTCCCAGTGTTGAATATGTCTCAAAATATTCTTCATGTTATAGATATTAATTAGAACTGCTTCTTGAATTCAGTCCCATTATCTAACCACAAGATCATTTCTTTTACAGTTGCATCCAGCTTGATCTTCTGATATGATTAATCACCATCTGTGATGTCCTGTCTTGAGAATGCACGAACAACAACTTTGTTTAATAAAAGTAGTCAACCACCATCACTAAGGTATATCTTTGCTTTGATGTGATGTTGTCTTTGACTCCTTTTTCTGACATGCCTCACATTTATCATCTTCTGAATTCCAGATGAGGCAGTCCTCTCACTATTCCCTTTTCACAAAAGAGTTCATTGAGTTGATGTTCAAGGGTGAGAGCTTCTAATGTCATAGATTAACTTTTGTCAGATGAAGCTTTTCAGTAGAAACCATTGACTTTACCTTTCCTGATAGTCTAGCCATGAGCATATCTTTTCCTTACTTTAAGAAGAGCAAGCTTCTCAACCTTCCTGCTTCAGATGAGACACTAATCCTTAATTGAATTGACATTTTGTCCTTTGATGCAGAACTGTCTGATAAGAGGATTTGTGTCTTGATTCTCCAGCAAGGAAGTTGCTTCAATTGTTATCAATGACTCCAATGATTAGTTATTGTCAATGATAGCAATTGTTGAGTCCATGATGACATCCCTTTTCTGCATAGCTTGTCCCATAATGAAAACCTTTGCTGTCATATCCAAAGATTATTGACGAAATAGCTTTTGTCAATCACATTTGATTGTGAGGCTCTTTCTTTGATCATATTCCTTGAGTATGAATTACCAAGAATAAATATGAATCAATTAACCTATTATGTCCTGCACTCACAAATGGATTAACAGTTCTTGGTACCCAACTTATCAGTTTGGGTCCAGATGGATTAGAGATATTATTATAAACAGAGATAACAACAGCTGCAACCTTATCATGCTTATTCTTATCTCTGACTTACCGTTTTTTCCATTTTAATACCCTTGACAAATTTGTCTCTAGGTTAGGGGAAAATTGGTTACAACCTTACATAAGGAGGACTAACAGTCTTTTCCCTATTATAATTCTAAACATGTTTTTTCTACAATTAATGCAAGTACTAAGAGATGCATTCATGGAATAAGCATAAACAAGCATTGTGTTAAGAATACATGGCATTCATCAGAAACATTACACATAAGAATTAAGCAAGACATGCATGATATGGAACAAACATAATTAACAATAAATCACTAATTTTATCTAGTCCAATCCTGTTAATGTATCTCACCTAGATATCTCAATCCAATTATAAATTAATACATCTTAACAAACAATTCAGATCAAATGAATAAATGACAATGTAATAGGATACATGAGATAAGCATAAACAAAGGTCTTAAGTGCCGGAAAATATATATCTCACTAAAGAAATTAATCATGTTCAACAAATATTCAAACAATTATTTAAGATCAACTAATGTAACATGCACAAGTTAAACATCAATCCTTGTTACCAGAAAATAATCTAGAGAACTAGTTCAGCATTATCTATGTGTGATGTTATCATGCTTGTGCAAGTGTTAAACATTTAAACACTATGATCTTATCATGCTTAATTGTTGAAAACAAAATATTGCAGTGGTTCAAGAATTTGAAACCTGAGATATATGAGTTGGATCATCTTCAGAGGTTGCTATGAAAGCAAGATATTCGTTATTCTCCTCATCTGATCCATCCCAACTCTTTCCTGTGCACTATAAGTTTTGACTGGCTGCTTTCCTAAGAAAACATTCCACATTTGTCTCAACTCTTCAACTGAATCCCTATTCATCCTTGTTTGTCAAGCTTCTTGTTCTGTTATAACAAAACCTGTGATATTACTTGACACATATTGCTTATCAAACCTGTAGCTATCAAATCTTGTTTATGTCCCAACCTCAATCTGTAACCACCTCTTGAACTGAATCTGTAAGAATCTCTACTTCAGAATAGATAGGCTTGATCCTTGGATATAACTTATGTACTCCTTGTGAATCTGATGCGACTAAACTTCCCTGACAAGTGAAACACTGCCCAAACGTCCAGTCCCTCAAGTACTTCTACATGAGTCTCTTCTGATTCAGCAATCAGTAACTCTTATATTCTGTCCTGAGGTTCCAACTTTATTGCATGTAACTGAGATGTTTGTTTGTCCCCACTATTCTCTCCGACCTCCATAATTCCTGCCTGTATGATCTCATTGATCCCCGGATAAATGTAGCATTGGTGCAAACCACTGTGTGATTGTATAATCTGGAATCATAGAGTTGTCTTAAAATCTCCGAAAAAAATGTTTTCTTCAAAAGATTAAAATCATCTTTAACGCCCGGAGGAATCTTGAGTCTACCGATACTTGAGTACCCTTAATTTAATATTTAAGAGAAATTTAAAGTTTCAGGATTTGTAATTTTCTTAGAAAATAAATTAGTCAAAAATAAATATTTACATAAAATCTAATATTCAAGAATTTCGAATTTTCTTAAAAATTAAATAAAATGTAAATTATTATTTAAAAAATATTTAAATTTAAGAATTTTAAATTTTATGGAAAAATAAATAAATCAGAAATAAAAATTATGGCTAAGTCCAATTTATTTAAAATTCAAAAATCTCAAGTGTTGATAATTTTTGAAAATTTAAAAAATCTGAAAATATGAGAACTTGATTGTTTGGGCTGACACACCGGATCTGATCTATATATCGATCAACATGCTCTGATACCAATTGTTAGGTCCCAAATTATCGTAGAAGGGGGGGGGTTGAATACGATAATCACTAAATTAAAAATTCTTTTGAATCTTTAGTGGATATAATATTTAGTGCTCGGTTAGTGGTTCCGTGTTCTTGAGGTGAATAGTGTTTGAGAATATAAAACAAGGAACACAAGATATTCGGGGAAGTATATATTCATATATAAATCCGTGAGGGGTGTTGCTACACTCCGGTAAATAACTTTACTAGCTACAATCTAAGAACAACAAAGTTCCTAACTTCTACAAAGATTTACAAATCAAATCCTATATAATGATCTAGCTTTTATTTGTCTAAGGATTTAATTACCGGGTAACGATTATAATGACCCTGTTAATATACAAGAGTTAAATCGGGCATTATAACGTTACTCCGGTGAGAAGTTAAACGAATATCAATGTGTTGAGCTTCTCTGTATTCTCTTTATTTCTTATTTTCATCACCTCTCATGAGAGAGAAGATGAATGGAACTACTTAATAATGTCTGTATTGATTGTTATATATTCCGCTTCTCTGTATAGACTTTCAATTCCTTTGGACATGTGGCATTTCTGTGTCTACACAAATCTAAGGATTGCTGCATTGATTCACTGAAAATTCACCCAAGTATTCTATGGCGACCAGTACATTCTGTCTTCTGTATGGCGACTGACTGAAGCTCTATGGCGACCAGATAAGGCTCTATGGCGACCGGGTGTACTTATGAAGTCCTATGGCGACTAAGAAAAGCCCTATGGCGACCATGTATACTGTGTTGCTCTATGGCGACCACTAGTGCCTTAGAGGAATTCTCTCTGGTGACCAGTTGGTTGCCTTAGAGTAATTCTCTATGGCGACCACTGGTGCCTTAGAGGAATTCTCTATGGCGACCAGTTGGTTGCCTTAGAGTAATTCTCTATGGTGACTGCTCTGTGGCGACCGTTGAGATTACTCAGAGAGAATACACTTCTATGGCGACCAAAGGTGATAAGCTCTCTGCCTTAGAATATTTCTGCTTCTGTTTAGCCATTCTTCGCTGTATCAACACCTTCTTCTGTAATTGAATTAAAATCCCTTCTTGTATACTGATATTTGGTGCACTGGTCTGGTTCACAAACAACTAGCATTGAGAGAAACTAATTCAATTTATCTTATGTTTCTGAGTTGATACAGATCGGTTGAATATCCATTGCTTCTAACACTGATTATCAATAAACAAATGTACTTTCACTGGAATCCTTTCTGGTACTTTAGACAACGTCTTCATTGCTATTATAATCTTGAATACTTCATTCACTGTTCTTCACCAACGTTTGAACATATAAATGAACTCCTGTCAGTGAGTATAACTTCAAGACTACAATTATCTTCTTTAACATCTGTCTATATCATGTCTTCAATTCTTCAGATTCCTATGCTTCATACACTGTATATCTTCAATCAATGCCAGTACACTGAAATCTTCTGGTAGCACTTTATACACTGAATCTTCATCATTTCTGAAACCCTGAAAGTCTTTAACCTTTATTCTTCACTGAGGCATGAACATATTAATGAACTTTTTCAGTGACCTGTAAACAGACTTCATGCCTTCTTCTAATCTTCTGATTCTTTGTATTTGCCTTGTCTTCATTCTTCCTGATTTCTTGTGTAGACGTTATATTATTACCTTGTCATGTTCTAATATTGTTATCGTGTTGAGTTATCACATAACTATTCATATAGCTACGCAGTCTCACCAACAGTAAATATAGAATATAACTATAAAAAGATATAATGCACAATACCGAATAGTGACTGTTTGTAGTCACTTTTATCCCACATAAAAACACTTTTGATATCTTCAACCCAATCTTGCTTAAGAACACTCGCAGAACTTCAACTGTATAAATCAAATAACTCCCTGTTCAAAAAAGACAAGACATTCTATCTACCAAAAAATGATTATTGCCAATAATTTATTAAACCCAAAATACAATGATAATAGAATTAAGTACCTTAACAGAATGAATAAACTGACACTATATGTTACTAACACTGTACTCTCTCTTTAATATTTCCAAATCAATTCTCAAGTGCTCTGCATGTTCTGTTTCAGTCTTTGAGTAGATCAAGATGTCATAAATAAATATAATCATGAACTTGTCCAAGTATTTCTTGAAAACTATGTTCATCAAATCCATGAATGTTGCTGGTGCATTAATCCATGCGATCGCCATTACGAGGAACTCATAGTGATCATACCTAGTACGAAAAGCAGTTTTAGGAATATCTTCTACCTTAATCTTCAATTGATGGTAACCTGATCTTAAATCAATCATCGAAAATGATGCTTCTCCCTTCAGTTGATAAAAAAATCATCAATCCTTGGTAAGGGATATTTATTCTTGATGGTTAACTTGTTCAGCTCACGATAGTTGATACATAGTCGCATACTACCATCCGTCTTCTTGACAAACAGTACCGGTGCACCCCATAAGGATACACTAGGTCTTATAATCCCTTTTTCTAAAAGATCTTGTAATTTCATCGCCAATTCTTTCATCTCAACTGGTGCCATTCAATATGGTGCTTTCGAAACTGGTTCAGTACCTGGCGCTAGATCAATGGTAAACTCGATTTCTTGAAGGTAAGCCTGGAAGTTCATCAGGAAATACATCTGGAAATTTACATACAACCAGAATGTCTTCAATTCTCGGGCCTTCCTTATTAACATCCAATATATAGGCTAGATAAGCTTTACATCCTTGATGTAGCAATTGCTTAGTCTGCATCATCGTAAGGAATTTCTTCTTCTGTTTCTCACCTCTAAATATTACCCTTGCGTTGTCCATAGTTATCAACATAACTTATCAACAATTTCTTCAGAAATAAAAGATCTTGTAGCTCCAGAATCAATTAATACTTTTGCATTTACGAAGTTCACAGGGACTGTACCTGCCACTATGCTCGGATTCTGAACTGCCTCCTTCATTGTCATGTTGAAAGTCCTTGCCTTAGACTGATTCTGTTGTGGTGGTGGTGGTGCCTTAATCCTCGGAACACTGGCTGCCATTGCTGGTCCTTTATAATCCCTGGAAACATGTCCTTTTCTCCCATATTGGAAACACATAACATCTATCTTCCCTGCTGGGCATTCATCGGAATAGTGCCCATTCTGCTTACATCTGAAACACATCACATTCGACTTACTGCAAACACCCATATGTTTCTGACCACATATCATACAATATGGAAATGGTGGTCTTACTATCTTCTGTTGGCTCAGAATTTGGAAACAATTACATGTCATTTGATTCCCCTGATCTGACCTTTTAAAATTCATATTTGGCCGGGCCTAAAATCCCGGCTTCCTGTTGAAACGATTCTATAAATTCCCTTGTCCTCTTTCCTTATGGGACATCTCGTTTTCTATTCGATTATCATGGTCTTCTGAACTAGGGCCGTATATGTTGTCAACTCAAACACTGCTACCCCACTGCGGATCCATGACTCAACCCTTATTGAAATCTTTTAGCTCGCTTTTCCTCGGTATCCACTTGCTCTGGTATAAACCTAGCCAATTTTGTAAACTTGGCTTCATACTTAGCCACTGACATGTTCCCCTGCTTCAATTCTAGAAACTTTATTTCCATCTGATTCTTCATATAGTAGGGAAAGTAGTTCTCAAGAAATAACTCAGTGAACCTATACCACATCACAATATCAGTAACCTCTAAAGTCTTCTTCGATTTCCACCAATAGTTGGCTTCCCCTTTCAGAAAATAACTGGAAAAATCAGTCTTCTGATCTGCCTCGACCTTTACTAGCGTAAACGCTTTCTCAATCTCTTCCGACCATGTCCTGGCTTTGGTAGGATCTATCGAACCTTCGAATTCTGGTGGTTTCACTAACTGGAATTGCTTAAAGTAAAGGAAGGAACGACTAGCGCTGGTACTTGTGGTACATTATGAGGTGGTTGTTGCAACATCTGTTGTTGGAATTGTTGTTGCTGTTGTTACATCTGTTGTTGCATCATAACCATTTATTATTGCATCAATTGAAACATATGGTTTATGATATGGTTGTTTTGTTCCTCAAGGTCGTTATTGGAAGTCTCATATCTAGTCTTTCTTTTAGGTGCCACTGTTCTGGTGATAAGACAAGCAATTCATTTAATAATCCATTAAACAGTTGATATTAAAATAAATTAATAATTTAACTTTTATTGGAACAGAAAATTTAAAAAAATCAAATTTTTTTATAGCTCTTTTCCACATAACATCATTATCAAATAATTTTCTTGTCCTTTCACAAGTCAAACATAATTTTAAAAATATGAAAAAGGCTACAAGACAGTTAAGAAAGTGTAAATACTGTAAAACTAAAGGTTAAATAAATAAAAGAAAAGAGGTTAAAAAAACATAATTTTAAAAATATGAAAAAGGCTACAAGACAGTTAAGAAAATGTAAATACTGTAAAACTAAATGTTAAATAAATAAAAGAAAAGAGGTTGAAAAAGGTTTATTTTATAAACCAACACCAGCATCAGGTGTGAGTGCTTGCTACAAAAGCCTGTAAAATACTGATGCAGGATACAAACCAAAACTGTGAGATAGACATGCCTAATCTCACTACTACTACTATGCCTGCCTCTATATAGATATATCACATATCATACAACATCTCTGACTATCCCGCTTTGTCTCAGAAACCTGGTGGCACTCGATCTATCTCCTGACGGATCATCTCCAAAATCGACTAAGCAAGTATAACTGCCCGATGGAACTCTGCATATATATGGGTGCCCTCATGTCTCAACTTTCCCAACTCTCTAGAAGCTCCACGGTGTATCTGTCTCAATCTTTCTCTTAAGAAGAAATCTGGCTGTAAAACTGCTAGGGGACTAGTCTCTCGCTGATCAACCAACCCAAGTATCTCCCAACACTGTGCCCTCCAGAACTGTCTGTCCTTAAGCATACTAGCGAACTCATAATAAGGAACTGTATGGGGCTCTCCAATCTCTCCCTCTGATCCTCGGGAAGGTACTCTCACAATCTCAGCGATATCCTGTTGAATGATCTCTGGCGCTGGATCCATAGGCATCATAGGCTGGTCTACCTTCTATTCTACCATATACTCTACTGGTGGCATCTGAAAGACCTCAGGAACAGGAGCGTACACTGCTATAGGGGTTGGAAATAATGCTGAATGTAGCTGGGGCTCCATAACTTGTGGATAGGGATACCCTGGTGGCAACTGTGGCGGTAACTGAGGTTCAAAATACTACAGATAGTCTATCGGATCAGGTATCTCAGGTACTGGTGGCTCAATATGTACTGGAGGCTCTGATGCCGGTTGTTACCTATGCCTACACTCAGATGAAGTCTCCATCTAATAACATAATCAAAACACAAGAAAAGGGTCAACTTTCTGCTCCTAGAACTTACAGATACTTAACTTATAATCTAACAAGACCCTAATAATCTTATTCCTATCTTATGTGACCTTTCTATCCTATCTTAGTGCTAGTGTTCTTGTTTCAGGGACCAAAACCTACAGCTCTGATGCTAAACTGTAACGCCCTCCAAATTCGGGGTCTAGATCTGGGGGTTACTTGACAACTACTAACATAATTAAACCTGTACAATAATTATAAATACATATATCTAACCCCTTCATATTACTACTTAGGATATTTAAGGTTAAGGTATGAAGACAAGAATACAACACTACTTTTATTACATTCTCAAATTCAAAATTTTACAAACCTCTCTATATTAAAACCAACCGGCTAAACATGTTTAAAAATAATTTCATTTTACTCAAACACATACAATAACTATCTAAACTAAACCTGTTCTGGTAGTTAAAAGCTCTCCTCCTAGATTGGGATTAGCACCCTTGGTGCCAGAGGGTCCCACCTTTTCACTCGCTTCTTTACCACCCTGGTGTGGATAGGCTTCATTCTCAGCTTTTACTGAAAAATAAAGTTAGTAACAACGAAAATGTGAGCCATAATTGCTCAGCAAGTCCGCAATAGTATCATAAGAAAGTCAAGTGAATCTGATATGAATAGGTAATCAGATTCTATATGTATCTATGTATCTCTGTAAAAGATAAAGAAGGTCGATGTCGGCGATTATCAATAAACTAGACTGGATACAAAATCAACGTTTGTACCTATACCCTGCTGATCAGTCAAGATACAATACAGATCTATACCTACTTATATAGATCCATTCGGGTACCCAGTCACTATGGCCCAATATCAGGAGTCCGGTCAGTTCATGGCCCATAGGGTCCAGTCCATCTCTGGCCCTTATCGTAACCATTCAGTCCACAGATAAGCATCCAAAACAATCGGTATGCTTTGATGTATCCCAACATCAAAATACATCAGGATATAGATAGTGTATAATCTATTAGAATATGAATAGAGTATTCAATGAATCAAGGGTAATCAAAAGTAGGATACACGTATGATCAAAGGTTATCAATATTCAGTGTATTAAGAATTTGAATCAGATATAGAACTAAGAATAAAAATTCACTATTCTGAATTTAGAATAAGGGAAAACTTTCCTGGTACACGATCTATTCCAAATATATCATTGCTATCTTTCATTGGCTTGTACTGCCTCACTGGATTCATATTTATCAAGGAAAGATACCAATTCAATTGACTTGTATCCCAATCGCATAACAATTCGAATCCACGCAGTCCCTAACGTCTACCCATACGATCATAAATGACTCGCCTAATAATTAACTAGCATTTAGGTCTCAATTAACACACATAAGTCAGATAGTCATCCTAGTATTTAAAACATTTTTAGAATTGAAATTGAATCATTACTCGCATTATTGAACAATATCTGATTCGTTTCCTAATTTTTAGAATTTATTAGACTCGTATTTTTAATTATCGGGTCTATAAATAAATAAATATCGAAAGTCACCTTGTTTCTGGAAGAAATTAATATTTAAAACTATTTTTATCAGAAATAGATCATTTTTCTGAATTTAGGAGTGTTCGTTTCATTTAAAACCGATAAGCGATTCAATTAATATTCAATTAATAGGAATAATTCAATTATTATTCAAAATAATTAATTATTCAAATTAATTAAATATTAATTATATCTTTAAATAATTATTTAGGAAAAATAAGAATTAGAAATGATTTTTCCATAATTTTTGGAATTTAAATGAATTTAAAATAAATTATTTAAATAAACTGATTAAGTATCAAAATAATTAATCAATTTAAATAAATAATAAATAAATAATTAAATAATTAACAGAACTTAATAACCCCTAGAACTAGTTTTCCGGCCAAATCAAAACAATTTCCGGCCAAAATCCGATTTTGCTTATTCGTACGTGAAATCACACGTTTTATATGTTAAAACAAAGATAATTACTTGTATAATCTAACCCCTATACTCAAACAAACCTCGGATTAACCAAAATTCAAAAATGATTGAACAAAAATTTACGTAAACCCTAGAGATCGAATTACACTAACTAGCTACAGTTTGATGATATAAATGATATAAAACGATTGTAAACAACCATATGAAGCTATTCAAGCAATCAATTTCATCAAAAAACCCTAGGATTAAAAAGCCCTAATTCAGTGAAGAACCCTAGAATCACAAATCAAAAATCCATGAATGAAATCATAAAATTGATCACATAATCAGATAGAGTAGTTCAAATCCTTCAATTTGAGTACTTACATGATATGATCTGGTTTTCAGACGCTCCCAATATTAAGTTTTGATTTTCAGATTGATATGAACCCTAATCCCCAATTATGCATAGAATTTTGCTATTTTTATGATTTTTTTATAATTAATTAATAAAAATTAGGCTATTTATAATTAAAAAAAATACCTCTAATTAAAATTTAGGCCCTAATTATATCTCTTAATAAAATTAATTGGCCCTTAATTAATAATTTATGGGGAATAATTTTTAAATTTTTTAATTTCAAATAAATACAAAATTTATGCCAAAATTTCTCAAAAAATGTGAATAATTCAAAAATGCAAAACAATTAAATATTTGAAAGTCCCATGATTTTATAAAAATAAAAATATGATTTTGTGGGGTTTTGAGCACCCTTAGGAGCCCGGAAAAATCATTTTTCACGAAACGAGATATGTTTTAAACTAAGTGGATGTTCAGAATATCGATGTGGTATACGCCATATTAGGCAAAATAAGGCCAATTATTTTATATGAAATATCAGCTATTAAAACAAAGTCTGGGCGTATAACTTTTGATATAAAAGCATTTAACCCGCAATAAAATACCCGAAAAATACCTTGAACTATACTGAACACATACATCTCATAACAACTAATATTTTATGACAAATTACACTTAATGATATTATAAAATACATAATACACATTTTTAATGATACTAAACAGTCATAATTTCTCAATCGTTACACCAACTCCGCATTGGCTTCAGATTGCTGCTCATCCTTCCGCTTCATCTTTTTTCAAAAGAAGCATTCTTGGATTACTGTCTTTTTAAAGCCCTGTCAGACTTCTTCGAAGCTTTTTTTAGGATTCGGCATGTTGAATGATGCCTGGAAGTGAGCGTTGTTCTGAAAAGATAGCAAATTATAAGAAAAAAAGGAAAACAACGATAATGCTAAAAAGAAAAGTTAAGGAAGGAATACAAACAGATACCGAGGCTAAGGATTGAGCTCCCATGAGTTTCAACCTCTCTAAGTCTTGCCCAACGACATCATCTCTGAAGTCCTTGGGTGTGGTGGAGTATAAGACTAGTCCTATGAATGCTTCGTGGAACCAACCACGGTGTCTCCTCAACAAATGCCTTAAAGTGGTTGAAATGAGCCAGTAGGAGGTGGGGTAGCAGGATTAACTGTGGTAGCAACGACCTCTACCAGATGAAGAGGCCTCAACAGCAGGCTTTTTATGCCTCTTAAGAAAGCTGGGCTCCGTAGCTTTACCTCGTGTATAAATCAATGTTGTGGATTTAATCAAGTGACAGAGATCTCGTCAGAGTATCAATTAATTACAAGGATTTAGTCTGAAGAAAATCAAGAGTATCAAGGTCAAGGCTTGAAGAAACGTCACGGAAGTTAGTCACTCATGAACCAGACAGTACATCGAGTGTCAACAATGAAGTGGTGGAATTGATTCATATTTGACAGTGATTTTCAGAAGATTTTCAGAAGAATGGTTGCTTCTCAAGATTAGTATTAATTCTCTATTAATTAATTAAGTCATATAATTTAATTAAGAAAATAAATTATATCTGCAAAGATTAATTTATTGATTAATTGAATTAATTGATTAATTAATTCAGAATTAATATTAAGGATTTTCAGAATTTAAATTGGATTAAAATCTATTTAAATTCAACAAGACAATCTGATTGTACTAATATGACAATCGGTATGACAATTGATAGTCATACCGAAAGTCATGCTAGTACAAACAATTGTCTTGCCGAAAGTTACACTGGGAGGAGGATAGTCTTGCTAGTTCATTCTGATAGTCTTGCTAGTTCATTTGATAGTCCTACCGATTGTCTTGCTGAGCTCAGGATTGTCATTCCAGTTCATTCTATTCGGTTGTTTGATTAAAAAGAAGCAGAAGCAGAACACATTCACATATCCAGAACACAAGTCAAAACAAGAACACGGCAGAAAAGAAAAAGAAGCAAAATATTTCATCCTTCATCTGCAAATTTCAAGATCATAATTTCTAGTGTGTAAAGTTAAATCCAAACCACTAGAAATCTTTATCTTGTTCTTGTGTAACAATCTAGCGGATCAAAATCCCTAGAACTTAATCTCAAATCGCATTTAGCATTTGATTCTAATTATTGCAAAAATAGAAAAAGTTCATGTCGAATTTATTCTAAATTTGTGATAATTAATTTGAGATTAATTCCTTGTAATCGATACAGTTGTTGTAACACCTTTCAAGTTTAATAATATTTTTATTTAACTTGAATTTTGTTTCACATTTTTTATTCCGCATTTATTCGATTATTCGATACTGTTTGTATTCAACCCCCCTTCTACAAACACATTGGGACCTAACAATTGGTATCAGGGCCTTCTGATTAACGAACAAATCAAGATCCTAGACTTTTGTAATTTTTCAACTCCTTGAATTTTTATTTATTCAAAAATTCATAATGACTTCACAAAAAGTTGGAACCGTTAAATTTCCACTATTTGATAAAGAAAATTATATCATGTGGAAGAAGAAGATGCTCTTGTTTTTACAAGTTGCAAATCCCAAATATCTGAACTTGTTAAAGAAGGGCCCAACAACTCCAATGGTTATTGAACCAGAGGTGATAGTAGATGATGTTGTAATTACCAAAGCTAGAACCTATCCAAAAGAGCCTGGGGATTTTTCTCCTGCTGAAAAAGAAGAAGCCTCCTTGGATGCCAGCCTTCAGTTAATTTTAGTTGATTCCCTCGATCCCTTGATGAACAGACATGTGATGAACTGTAAAATTTCTAAATACATCTGGGAAACTATTGAGGTGATTAATGAAGGTACAGAGGAAGTTAGGGAGAACAAGTTGGAGATCCTAACCTCTGAGTATGAACATTTCAAATCAAATCCACGAGAAGGAATTACTGAAGTGTTTGAGAGGTACAATGCGTTAATCAACAACCTAAACATAAATGGGAAATATTATTCAATTAGGGAGGTCAACAAAAAGTTCCTTTTAACACTGCCAACTCATCTTGAACATGGAATCACTGCCATTAGAGAAGCTAGAGATCTGAGTGAGATTTCTTTGGATAGACTCTATGGTGTGTTGAAAACCTATGAGTTGGAGCAGATTCAGCAAAAGGAAGTCTACGGGAAAGATAGAATGGTCAGCACATCTACTGCTCTTGTAGCTGAAGGTCAACAACAACAACAATCTCAATAGTCGGAGAGAATAGTACAGTTTTCCAAGGCTGAGGAAAATGTGATAGTAGCAGAATATGATCCTCCTACTACAAATCAATCCAGTGATGATTTTTATTCCTTGGAAGAGCTGGAGCAATTGGAAGATGAGTCAATGGCCCAAATTGTCAAGAGATTCTCCAATGTCAGATTCAAGAGAAATCCCAAGTTCAAGTACAAGTCCAACTACAAAAGATTCCAGACAGGTGGATCTTCATCCTCTAACACCAGTAGTGGTGGATACAAAACAGGGATGGTTGATCGGAGCACCATTAGATGCTATAACTGCAATGAGTTGGGACACTTTGCCACAGAATGTAGGAAGCCAAAGCAAGTAAGGAAGAACTCTTATGATTCAAATCAGAAGAGTAACTCTGAAAGGGCTTATCTGGCAAAGGGAAGAAGCTGGGATGATACTAATAGTGAAGATGAAGAAGAAGGGAATCTTGCTCTTATGGCTATTGATGGAAAAGCTTCATCGTCAAGAAAAGAGGTAAAATATACTGATGCTGAATTAGTTTATCATGTAGGAGGTAACTTAGATTGTGCTCGTCGTGATAATGAACTGTTAAGTTCACAGATCAAAGACCTTGAGAAAGAGGTCAATGAATTAAGACTTGTGCATATTAATCAAGACAAGTTAAAAGAACAAGTATCTTTTCTAGAGAATAGAGTTGACTGTTATAGAAAACTCGAAACTATTCTCAAAGACAAGATCACCGGTCTTGAGACTAAGGTTAGAGCCTACTTCAATTCTTGTT
Organism: Apium graveolens; assembly: GCF_009905375.1. Lineage (NCBI taxonomy): Eukaryota > Viridiplantae > Streptophyta > Magnoliopsida > Apiales > Apiaceae > Apium > Apium graveolens. The sequence continues at coordinate 72,420,071 of NC_133656.1, read as the reverse complement.
CAAAGGCTAAAGAGTCCTACAGTAAGCAAGCTGTTAATCAAACATCTGGAATAGGTTATGATTACAATGTTGCTATTGGAAAATTAGGCATAAACTCCCCTCCTCATGTCTGTGCTAAAGGGATGGAAGTACCACATGTGCTTAAGGGTATTGATGAACCCCTCTATAAAGCATCAATTGTTGAACCATTTGATGCGACCTCTTCTGTTATTCAAGAAGAAATACGTGCTGAAGATCATGCTAATGAGAAGGTTGTTTCCAAGTCGAGTGTGTCGAAAGTTCCAGTCAAAGTTGTAAAAGCAACTGAGTCTAACTCAGACACACATGAGTTGGATAACAAAAATGCCATGTCTACCATGCATAAATTGCCTGCTGTTAATATCTCTCATAAAGCATGTGGTGTTTCTAATTGTATGTCTTGTGCTTTTAATTTGATGTATGCTTATTTTAATGATAAGCATGCTTCTAGTGATAAGACTACTCCTCGTCAGCATGTGAATAACAAGAAGCATGATAGGTCTAAGACTGCTAGTCCTTCTAAGGCTAGAAAGGAGACATTTGTGCCTAAGCCTAAACAGAAATTTGTTAAGGCTGTTTACAAGGTCAAATGTTCAGTCATTGAGGATGTTAAGACCATTAAAATTAAAAGTGTTGTTTTGCCTGACAAAGGACAATTCTACAAGTATGCCGGGCCCAACCAAGTTTGGGTTCCGAAGAAGGTCTAATCCATTTGAAGTGCAGGGCGGTATACAGGTGTAACCGGTAGTGTGGATTCTTGATAAGTGGATCATCAAGACATATGACCGGAGATAGAGCCCTGCTATCAAATGTGGATTGAGAAAGTTGGCCCCCTGGTTATCTTTGGAGATAACAGCAAAGGTTTATCTGAGGGATATGGCTGTTTGCAAGCTGGGAATGTTATCATTGTAAATTTGTATATTGTGCTAGGTTATTATCAGGAAGCAGTATCTAACATATAGCACCAGTGACGAGACTTGAGAATATTACGACATATCAGGCACCTGCTGCACATTACACTTGGAATTGGACTCTAGTAAGATGTGTACAAGTGTACTCCTGGTTGGTGAGTCAAAAGAGGAAGTCAATGCACCACAGTTCATGGACTTTGCAGCTCCAAATCTATTGGACTATGCAATCTCTTCTTCACAGTCTCACTTCAGGTTGGTATGAACTGGTGTACTACTCAAGCAATCGTCAAGAACATGGTATGGCACTCTAACTGAAGTTACAGTTTAATATGAACTAGTAGAGTCGTCATATTATTAACTCTCTTATCACTAGGCACAAACATATTGTTTTGAATGTGCAGTGAGTTTTAGGAGAAAATCAAACTTCTTTCTACATTAGTGATTTCTTATTTCATTAAAATCTTTTGAAATCACTATTGTACATCATTTCTCTCAAAAGATTAAATGTATAATTTTCATTCATTATAGATCTTAAGTACATTTTATCTCTCTATTGCCATATGTTCAGTGATACAGGTTCAGTCTCCAATGACTTTCTTTCATTGACAGTCATGAGGTTGAAAACCCACAACATTTATCCCAGACTGTAAAGACAAACACAAAAACAGAACCAACCAACACTCTCTTACCACTAAATATAGTATGAATGAGCGTGAGGGAGATAGTGCCTTAGTGCACCACATAAGGAAGGTTCTGTAGTCAACCCAGTAGCTCTCTCTCCTACGTAGATGAGTAGTATTTAAACCGAGACAACTACTAGCCCCCATACATCTTCTCAAAAAGATGTAATGGCTAAAAAGGCACAAAAATAGTTACTAGATTCATTCTCTCAATAGGGTGCGTCTATTGAAATTTGCCTGTCAGCCAGGGTATCCGTTGTAGTGTCACCACCTCAAACATAAACAATTCTTGATGCACAAGGAAAGGTTACACACACAAAGGACGAGTTGACGGAAACAAGAGTTTCGACCATTTTAAGGTCAGATTCGATTGTTCAAGGTTCGTTAATGGACCAATTGCCTTTACAGGTGTTAGGAGAGGATACTGATCCAAAAGCCATATGTCAGTGGTCAGTGTCTACCTCCCCAGGCTTAAATCCCCTGGATGCATCTTTGGATAGTGGATCTGACATAGGTGCAGATCGGCAACTTGTTGACAATGATTCAGATATTACCTGATGAGTCACAAGGAAATGTCTTCACAGACATTAGAAGGGAACTTTGATCTTTATGCTAAATTCGATGGATCATTGTTTACCTTCCCATAATTCAAATCTGGAACCCTAAAAGGGAAACTAGCAACTTGTAAATTATGACTCAGATTCATCTAACGAGTTTAACAAGGATGGGGATTTGCGAACTCCCATTGCACCACCTGTGACCTCCTTAAGGATGGCTAAGGTGATTTTCCTTGCAGGTACAGCTGGATTATGGAGCTATGAGAGGAGTGATACACTTGTGAGAATGAGTGTAAACACGAGTGGAGAGAAGAGTGAAACACATGTGAGGTACACTAAACAGAATCACACACTCACAGTGAGGAAGAAAGAGAAACTTCTTGTTATTTCTTTTCCAACCAAGTGAATATGAGAACTCCTTCAGACGACGGCATACATTCCTTCTTGAAGGGGGAGATAAAAGCTTAAGTAATAGTTTGGAGGATTCCTCAACTAAGGGGGAGAAATAGTAGGGAGAAGAAAAAGATCAAACATGTACACTACACCACACCATTGTTGTTTGTAACTACGGATCCTATTGTACGGGAGAGGTGGTAAACACAAGGTGATTTTCTGATAAGGGAAGAAGCTGTTAGGGGAGTACCATTGGTTTTTATCTGCGGATCCTATTGTACGGGAGAGGTGGTAAACGAAGGTGATCTTCTTTAATCAGTTGATTCTCATAGGGGGAGAAGCAAGAGAGATATGGGCTTCTCAACAGGAAATGTGGTTGTACAAAAGAAGATGAAACTACTTGAAGATATGTTCAGTCTAGAGGAACGTCTACTTTGGAATCTAGAAAATGTTATATTTATTCCAGAATTTTTCTGCTATTTACTTTGCATTTCTGTTTATATCTTCTTCTTATTTGTTAGTTGAGTTATCCTCTTGGTATTTGCGTGTTATTGTCTAACAAACAAATAGGGGGAGATTGTAAGGCATATGTCATAGTCTATTTGTATATTCGAGGATTCAACTCATCTCAAATAAGAATGTAATAAGTAAATAGTGGATCTACCGTCAAAGAGATCTCGCAAAGTAATATATGTCAAAGGATTCAGAAACAAGGTGCATCTACAGACTTGAGGAATTAATTCACTGGAAGAAGTTCAAGAAATTGATCAAGCCTCGGTGATATAAATCAATGTTGTGGATTTAATCAAGTGACAGAGATCTCGTCAGAGTATCAATTAATTACAAGGATTTAGTCTGAAGAAAATCAAGAGTATCAAGGTCAAGGCTTGAAGAAACGTCACGGAAGTTAGTCACTCATGAACCAGACAGTACATCGAGTGTCAACAATGAAGTGGTGGAATTGATTCATAATTGACAGTGATTTTCAGAAAATTTTCAGAAGAATGGTTGCTGCTCAAGATTAGTATTAATTCTCTATTAATTAATTAAGTCATATAATTTAATTAAGAAAATAAATTATATCTGCAAAGATTTATTTATTGATTAATTGAATTAATTGATTAATTAATTCAGAATTAATATTAAGGATTTTTAGAATTTAAATTGGATTAAAATCTATTTAAATTCAACAAGACAATCTGATTGTACTAATATGACAATCGGTATGACAATTGATAGTCATACCGAAAGTCATGCTAGTACAAATAATTGTCTTGCCGAAACTTACACTGGGAGGAGGATAGTCTTGCTAGTTCATTCTGATAGTCTTGCTAGTTCATTTGATAGTCCTACCGATTATCTTGCTGAGCTCAGGATTGTCATTCCAGTTCATTCTATTCGGTTGTTTGATTAAAAAGAAGCAGAAGCATAACACATTCACATATCCAGAACACAAGTCAAAACAAGAACACAGCAGAAAATAAAAAGAAGCAAAATATTTCATCCTTCATCTGCAAATTTCAAGATCATAATTTCTAGTGTGTAAAGTTAAATCCAAACCACTAGAAATCTTTATCTTGTTCTTGTGTAACAATCTAGCGGATCAAAATCCCTAGAACTTAATCTCAAATCGCGTTTAGCATTTGATTCTAATTATTGCAAAAATAAAAAAAGTTCATGTCGAATTTATTCTAAATTTGTGATAATTAATTTGAGATTAATTCCTTGTAATCGATACAGTTGTTGTAATACTTTTCAAGTTTAATAATATTTTTATTTAACTTGAATTTTGTTTCACATTTTTTATTCCGCATTTATTCGATTATTCAGTACTGTTTGTATTCAACCCCCCCTTCTACAAACACATTGAGACCTAATATTGGTCGACCCTTCCAAGATAGAGGCGGTCTCAAATTGGGAAAGGTCAACCACACCCACAGAGTTAAGAAGTTTTATAAGATTGGTCGGCTACTATCGAATGTTCATTCAAAATTTTGCGAAGATCGCAGCCCCTTTAACCCGACTTACTCGTAAGACTGAGAAGTTCGAAGGGACAGAGAAATGCGAGATTAGCTTCAAAGAATTGAAGAAAATATTGGTGGTGGCCCTTGTGTCAGCGTTTCCGGATGGAAAATAAGATTTTGTGATATATGGTGATGTGTCGTAAAAGGGATTAAGGTGTGTGCTTATGCAACACAACAAGGTAATCGCGTACGTATCGAGACAACTGAAGGAATATGAAATTCTATATCCTACCCATGATCTTGAGCTCGCAATAATAGTTTTATCTTAAATATTTGGAGGCACTACTTGTATGAAGAGATTTGCGAGATCTTCATAGACCATAAGAGCCTCAAGTACATTTTCATACAGAAAGAGCTTAACATGCGCCAGAGGAGGTAGTTAGAGCTAATCAAGGATTATGATTTTGAGATTCTCTATCATCCGAGGAAAGCCAATGTGGTGGCTGACGTCCTTAGTAGGATGGAGAGATGCAAGATGATCATGTCTTTGGAAGAGTTGATAAGAGATTTTGAGAAAATAGAAATAGAATTGAAGGTAACTGGAGCCGGTACCGAAAAGCTATTTGAGATTGCTATGTAGCTCGAGTTATTGGAAAAGATTAGATTGTGCCAAGAAAAAGTGATGAATAAAGGCAGAGAGTCAATGACTGGAGAAGAGATCCATACCGAGAGAGATGATAAGGGAATAATGAGGTATTTCTACAGAATTTGGGTTCCCAATGTTCAAGAGCTTAAGGACGAGATTTTAGATGAAAGTCATATTTCAAGGTATTCCATTCACCTGGGGAGAACCAAGATTTATAAGGATTTGAAGGAATATTATTGGTGTCCCAACATGAAAAGGGACGTAGCGAAATGGGTAACTAGATGTTTGAATTGCCAGAGAGTAAAGGCAGAACACCAGAGACCCAGTGGACTTTTGGGACCCACTGGAAATTTCCTGAATATAAATGGGAGCAGATAGCCATGGATTTTGTTGTAGGCTTTCCAAGGACCAAAGTGAATCATGATGACATATGGGTAATTATAGACCGACGAACAAAGTCAGCTCACTTTATTCCAATAAATGAGAGATGCACATTCGTTAGACTGGTGGACATTTACCTTAAGGAAATAGTGACACGGCATGGATTTCCAGCGTCCATTATCTCAGACCGAGACCCCAGATTCAATTCCAGATTTTGGAGGAGCTTTCAGGAATGTGTGGGAACCAAATTAAACATAAGTACTGCTTACCATTCCAAGATGGATGGGCAAAGTGAAAGTACCATCCAAACGCTAGAAGATATGTTGATGGTATGTGAAATAGACTTTAAAGGAAGTTGGGACGATCACTTGCTCTTGATTGAGTTTTCTTACAACAATAGATTTCATGCCAGCATCGAAATGCCGACTTACAAGGCCCTGTACGGAAGAAGGTGCCGATATCCCTTATACCGAGATGAAGTTGGAGAGCGCAAGATGTTCGGGACCCAAGTGGTCCAAAGAACCAAAGATATAGTGGATTTAATCAGAGGACAACTGGTAGCAGCCCAAGACCGATAGAAAAAGTATGCCAACTTAACCCGGAAGGACAGGGAGTATGAAGTATGAGATGTAGTACTGTTAAAGGTATCCCCTTAGAAGGGATTAATGAGGTTTGGAAAGAAAGGAAAGCTAAGCCCAAGATACATTGGACCTTTTGAGATACTAAGACATATTGGGAAGTTAACTTACGAGCTAGCGCTACCCCGAACCTGCAGCAAGTTCACAATGTGTTCCACGTATCGATGTTAAAGAAATATCATCAGGATGCCAGGCATATAGTGGAATATGAGCATGTGGACATGCAACCAGACCTGACTTAAGTGGAACAACCAGTGATGATCATGGATCAAAAGGTGCAGGTGCTTCAGAACAAAGTGATCAAGCTAGTCAGAGTACTGTGACAGAATCATAATATGGAGGAATCAACTTGGGAACTAGAGAGCGCAATGCTGGGAAAGTACCCCCATTTGTTTTCTATCTGATCCGGGATGGAATACTTTTAAGCAGGGGAGACTGTAATAACCCCAATTTTTTGAAATTTTTGTAACCCTTATGAATAGTAACTTTTTGCTGATTGTGCTGATTTAGGAAAATTTCATGCCACACTATATAGGATTTCTATTATGGATATTCTGCGATCATATTAGTACTCCATAATTTATATGAGTGTATATAAAGATCGTCATGATTTGAATTCGAACACTTTGATTTTTCCCGAAAATCTACCAGATAAAATCCACCAGATACCGAAAGAATTAAGTGTAAGGTAACATGATTAAAAGGATTTGAATTCAAGGATTATAAGAGAGGATCATTAAAGGAATATAAAATATTAAAAAAGGGTTAGGAAAGCCCAAGTAATAAGATACCGTATATGATTCCTCAAAAGAATAACGAGAACGAGAGTTAAGCGAACCGTAAAATAAATAAGCGACCGAGGATCAAGCTTATGCAAATAACAAAGAGATTAACTAAACAATTATGTAATAATCAATAAGATTAGAGCAAGATGATGTCATCAAGCCATAGGAAGTTGATAAGTGGCTAAGTAATGACATAAGTATGATGAAGTAAGCATGATTAGCAAGATATTTAGCTTGGTGGATTTGTGGCCAAGTATTTGGACCATGATTAAATCCAAGGTTAAAACACTGCACCATATATGGGTTATTGCAACACCAAGAAAGTGTAGTATAAGACCCCAAATATGTTACAATAGAAGCTTTTGCAACATTTTTGCTAAAATTCGGCGTTGCATTTGTTACTGTTGCAATAGACCCCTGTAGCAACATTTTTTTATTGCAACATTTTCAAAGTATTACAATAATCATTTTATTGCAATACTTTTCTCTATTTTAGTAACACATTTATGATGTTGCAATAAACCTCTGCAACATTTTTTTGTAACATTTATTAAAGTAAAGTGTTGCAAGGTAAATTTATTGCAACATTTAGCTGCAATATTTTTTGCCTATTGTAATGCTTTTTAATTTTTAGCAACATTTATCTACAACACATGATTTTCTATTGTAATATTTTCACATTATATTAGCAACACATATGTGCGACACTTTTTATTAGTCCGGACTTTACTATTATGTTTTACTTTTCTTATACTATCACAACATTATACCGAAAAAGCATTCACATTCCAAATTTGCTTGATATCGAATCCAACAAAACAAACGTTAATACATCCCAAAAAAATGGGCTTATACAACTACATCACCTTACATTTAGTACTTGAGTCTAATTTCCAAATAAATAATGATCATCTTCTGTATGGGCAGACATAGTACTAGAACAAGTTGCGTTGACACGCACAACCAGAGGACTTCTAATAAAGTGAAAACCATCGGATAATATAATCTCACCAAAATCATATCTATCTTAAAAATTATTCGTTAGCGAGACAATAATATAATATATCAATTCGTCCTTAAATTAGGAGAAGATCAATACAGAGGGCCATACCGAAACTTCCACCCCGTGTGGCTTTACAACACTGACAAAATAAATAGTGATCCCCATCTTTCTAATAGAAATGTTACGAACAGTTCTCTTTATGGTTATCGTGGTTTGAAGGTTTGATACCATAATTGATGGATAGTTGATATTATAAGTGTTTTTGTCACCTTTTCGACAGTACTTCACTTCTCGTTTAACCGTAGACAGACTAATAATTCTTCCAATTTGGTTGTCAGTGTAGCCAATACTGCAAAGGTATATTATGTAGTCAACGGTTTTCAAGTCGTACACCAACCCAGGATCCATGACTTTCAAGGGGTTAATGTGGCCTGCTCCAATGTCAAATGGATCAGATACTTTCATATATCCGCCACCTAAAATGGTGTCACCGGTTGTGTCTTTCGTTTAGGCTACATGATCAGGATGATATGTAATAGTTATACAAAATTGAAAAACAGGAAAAAAAATCAGTGGGGATCTTCTAATTAAATGGTCACTTACCTGTAGTCATGATATCATATTTTACTACAGCTGGAGACCAGTCAGGGTACAGTGAATTGATAAGAGATACAACACCAGAAATATGAGGGCAAGACATGGACGTCCCTGACTGGAAATTCCATTCGATAGAACTTTTATCAGGGGGAAACAAAGTTGGAGTAGTTGCTTTAGGCCAAGCTGCTAATATTGTTACTCCTGGAGCTGTTATATCTGGCTGCATTTGGTTGTTTTTTTACTAGTTAAATAGATTAAGGACAATCTGATTCGCAATTAATCTCACGCTGATAGTGAGAGTTATGAAATCAACATGTATTACATTTGCAGAGCTTTTATAATATCATCTAAGAGAAGAAAAAATATGTAGAAGTATCAATAATACCTTAAGTATATCAGGCGTTATGGAGCTTGGACCTCTAGAAGAAAAGTATGCAGCAGTTGGTGCTGGAGACTTCTTGATGGTTGTTCGGCTTGGCCATATCTGGACCACAGGCCGCCTTAATTCATTTTAAGTTATTCATCATTATTATCTTTTGAACAGTAAAAACTCCAATTACAGTAACATATAGATATTTCACATACCATACTGCTAGATTCGTCTGTATTGTTTATTAGCATACAAGCAAATGATTTTTTTTCTATGACTTATACCTAGTAGCAGATGAGTTATACCTTGACGATTGAGCAAGGTATTGATTGATTTAGTCCCCTGAATTATATCAAGATACACGGTAGGTATTATATCAACATCAACTCTCTCCAGGGTAAGAGGTTCAACCAAGACTAACGCCATGTTGCTACTTCGGCATCCACACTCACATCGGATCCTGCCCTAGAAAAGCATAATATAACTAGATGATAGTTACTAGTTACCATTAAGCTACATGACTTTGATGCACACTACAAAAGCTGTAAAATTTAAGAAAAATGCTGGAAAATAACCATTTTGTGTCCAAAACATTAGAGCATGGTATAATGTCAGAACAACAATTCTACAAGTGCTAGGATGAGCCACATTATTGACTTTGACATATGGACTATAATTTATAAGTCAGGATCAAAACCCGAACAGTAGAGCAAAGAGATAATCTTACCTGGATTGGGTTTTCTGTAATCAATGTTCCAGCAATACCACCGCCAATTACACGACCATTCGGACCTGCCAGTGAGACGCTTAATCTGCCAGTCCTTTTATAACCGCCATTCTCAGAGACTGTAAATGAGCCCGTTAATGATAAGATCTCAAATCGACCCTGCAAATTCACAAAACATTATTCCATTTTATCAATAAATTGCTGACAAAGTTGAAAACACGCACATATTAGCTTACAAATCGGTACAATATGCCAGAAAAGAGAAAATCAGTTATCAGGGGGAATAACATAATCATAATGTAGAAATTAGATAGAGATCAAAGGTTGTAAATATAGAGATGTGTCATCTAGTCAGAAATCAGAGTCGAAATGATTCTTCTATACTAATTTGTGGCTCCACAAGTTCATCATTTCATATTAGTAGCAACACTGGTGGACATGAACACTTTTTCTCTTTGTATTTGCAAACTCATTCAGTAAATTCAGTACATCACTACAATTATCATAGGCTCTTTGTTAAGGTTGAAGGCGCCTTAACCTTGGAAAATGGTGACACTAGAAACAACTCCATTTGCAGAAAGAACACATATTCCTCTAGCCCCATTATGGAAAAGGGACAGGATCTTTGAAGCAACATCCTGATTACATTGTTTTAAAACAAAAATATAAAACAATCACTTGTTAAATAGAACTTATCACTCCATAGTTTGTGAAAGAGTTAGTGTATGATTACCTCTCCAGGGTACACTTTAATCGCATGAGGCGTAAAATCTCTTCCAACCGTGTCTGCAAACAACTCACCTTCACAATCACAGAACACAACTCAAATCCTATTAAATTATCCAAACAGCTATGAAAAGAAGCCCAAAAAATGACACCACAGACTTAATTAGTCCTATTTGAACCAAAATGAATCATATATTTAATTACATAATTCGTTTTTATGATCTCAAATCGACCCTGCAAATTCATAGAACCTTATTCCATTTTATTAATAAATTGTTGACAAAGTTAATGTGAAAACATGCACATATTAGCATAAAAATCTGTACAATATGCCATAAAAGAGAAAATCAGTTATCATGGGGAATAACATAATCATATTTTAGAAAATAGAGAGAGATCAAAGGCTATAAATTAGAGATGTCTCCCCTAGTCAGAAATCGGAGTATTCTTCTATACTAATTTGTAGATCCACAAGTTCATCACTTCATATTAGTAGCAACACTAGTGTACATGAACACTTTTTCTCTTTGTATCTGCAATCTCATTCAGTAAATTCAGTACATCACTACAATTACTCATCTATTAGCCACTAATTCAGTAAATTTAGTATTGTCTTGGACCAAAACTATTTCTTAATTCCACTAACTCCAACAATTGAAAAATTCTACTAATCTAACCACTAATTATATATATCACCACTAATTATGTAAAGGGAGTCTCATAATTAATTAAAGACACACATACACACACACATTCATTTTCCTGCAAATCCCCATGTAAAAAATCTTGAAAATTACAGACCCTCATTTTTGAGCCCAACATTTTATAACCATATTAAACCAACAGAAATAAATTAGAGTAAAAACATAAACCCAAGTCAGGGAAAGTATTAAGAAAATATTAACACATAATTGCAAACAATTCACTTAGATTTAAAACAAAAAACCTACTAATTAACACATGTACTCGAATATATAAATGAAATTTTTGAGAAAAGTAAACATATATACCTCTAATTGAAAAGAACTCTGAAAAAGATGGGTTTCTATCTCTAATAGAAGCTTTAATTGAATCTTTTAGGGATTTTACTCAAATCAATTTTGAGGTTTTACCCAAATTGATTTCAGGGATTTGAGAGAGGTTTGAAAGATAAGTGAGAGAGATGTCATAGATGAGTGAGAGAGATTAGCAGAGAGATGGTTGAGCTAGTTAGAGAGGAGTGAGGCAGAGATAGAGAGGAGTGGGATAGAGAGGAGTGAGGCAAAGAGAGGAGTGAAGTCGAGAGATAATTGTTTTATGTAATTAAACTTTTATTTTATGTAATAAAATTTTGGTGCCAAAAGATTTGGGTTCCAATTATTATCCCGCCCAACCCAAATGTTGATTTCCCGCCTACAATTTTCGGTCAAACTGCTAAAAAGTGTAATATATATTGTAACATTTTTCTAAAAGTGTTGCAATTTTCAGAAAAAAATTGAAATGATCTTTATTTGTGCAACACTTTCATATTTTATACAACACTTTTAAAAAATATTGCAATAGATTAGTAGATTTTTGTCTTTTGCAACATTTTATGCAATACAAATACATTATGGGCTTGCAATAGCCCATATATGGTGTAGTAAAACTAACTAAGATTCAATCACCACATATTATCAAAACACAAAATCAAGAAGCATTTCTCTTCTTCTTTTTCATTTGCTCTCGGCTATTTAAGGAAAACCAAGGAAGAAAAATTGCAAAGTCAAGCTCCGCTCCTTTTTATTTAGCAAGGTAATTAACTAAGCTTCTTGATGATTAGATATAGACTTCATATAAGTTTGAGTCTTAGATTCCTTATCAATATTTTTCAATAAATCATCTAAAGTGATGATGAATAGTGTTTTTCAAGAACTCATTTTCTTGATCTTGTTTTTTGGATGGTATAAGAAATAGTAAGGCTACACAAGGATCATACCAAGATTATTAGCCACTCTTACACTTCAAGGAAGGTATAATCTTCAAAAATCTAGCTTTTACTTATAGTTTCAATGAGTTTTATGGATGAGAAAGCATGATCCATGTTTGTTAGTTAGTTTTGATTGATTTGTAATGGTTATAGTTAATGAATCTATGTTAATGGTTGAATGAGTTGATAATCTTGGAAGTGTGGACTGAGTTAGTATTGTTTAAGTGTAATATTTTTGTGTTGGTGATCGTTAATGAATTGGTGAGGATTTAGTGTAGTAAAATTTTGGGAAATCGCGTAAACATAGCCGTCATAACGCCCGTTTATATATATACTGTTTGTGCTTGAATTTCCAAATAGAACACTCACTAAAACAACTGTACCTTTGCCATATTTAGCTAGATCGTGTCGTAATCTTCATTTTGGTACGTGTTTCGCTTAGATCGGATTTACGGTTTAGGAGAAATGACCGTTTTATGTAACGGCTTTTCGCGAACGAACCTTTACCCCTAGCATAACTTTGAGACCTTGTTCAAGTCCCTTAAAAGACTAATTGGAATACTAAACAATTATGTAAGGTTTATTAGGAAGTTGGTAAAGTACTCATGAAAGAGTGGCCTAAAAACATTTAACGGTTAATTTTATAAAAATGGTGGAGCCGAGGGTACGCGAGCGATTAATGTAAATCTTTAAGCGTAGAAGCGAACATTAGGGTTTAAATGGACAAAGTCTAGTTTCTTAAGCGACCGTGGATTATTTCCGGCTTATATGTTGTTTATAGGTTACCAGACTCACACTAGACCTATTACCACTCCAGATCGCTCAGGAAATTTTTTTACCCGTATAACTGTTGTTGTGATGTTATATATATGCATTATCTTGAGATAAGTGCATGATTGTTATCAACAAATCTTGCGATATATTGAAGCATGTTGATATGATGTATATATGCATGCCTGCTTTGAAATCTTGATATTTCATTTCCAATTCAATTATTTATAAACTGCAGAATACCTATGCTAGAGATAAATATACTTTGCGTATACCCTTAGTCTAGGGCTTACGAGCTGAACATTTTATTTTCAAACTGGGACACGATGTTCCCGAGTATATTATATAATTTTCAAAGTTATTGATCGAATGATAATTATTCTATAGTTTCTAAATTATAAATGAATGTTATTTCGAATATTCATTTATAATCTTATTTATGATCAAATATTATTAATAAATATTACTTTGATTATTCGATTAAAGTTCTGACTTACAGATATTTTATTATTATTAAATGAATATTATTTTTAAATATTTATTTAAGGATTATTTTAATTATTTTATTTAAGTATATCCTTTAATCAATGATTATTTGAGGAATATTCTTTCTATATTTTCAAATGAGTTTGATAAACAATCTAATTTATTTAAATCATTCCTTTCCTCAAACTATTTTCAAAAAATGTTTTCAAACTGTACCTAATGATTTCAAAAGTTTTAAAACTATTCTCAAACCCGTTTTCAAATTTAAAATTTTCATTTCGAGAGGGATTTAATTACTCGCTCAAAATATAAGAGGTCTGGCTCAGTGTTGTATTTTATTTTCGCAACAAGATTGCTGAATTGATAAAGAAAGTTTTGATATTTTCGTTGATAATCTAATATCGTACCTATCAACAAGCTATGATACGCTATGGGAATGTCGATTAATTTCGGATTTCAATTATAAGTATAGGATTCTTCAAGGAACTGGAATGGTCTGGCAGTGGCACCTTGTGTTCCAGAGTAAGTGTAAGAGGCTATATCATATGATGAATTGTGGAAATTAATTTTTCATTAATCAAAAGTGGTTTTCAAGTGAGTTTTATGAGATAAATATATATAAGTATTTTGGAATATCTTGTAGCTTCATCTTTTAAACTTATATATTGTATATGATCATCTTATGCATAATAGATCTTCAGAAAGTTATCTATTAAGATACTTTTCTTAATCAAACATTATATATTATCTTGCGAGTTGTAATGCTCAGTCTTGCTTCATTACTTCATCACACAATAATAGTTAGGAACCATGGCCAGACTCAAGCTGACCCAGCGCAAGAGCGTGAGAAGAATCCCGTGTCTACCTGCTGCTATCTTAGCCTCCATTGCCACAGAGGTAGATCTATCTGTAGTTTAGGCATGCAGCTCTTGAGAATCAAATTATATATAATTATAACTTGTGTTGGATAATGGAAAATAAATGTAAACTTATTAAGTAATCATTTTAGGTTTGTCATAACTTTTAACTTGTGGATTCAATGACTGTTACTTATTTCAATTTCATCTTTGAAACTATAATGTGTTGTAGAGTGTGTGTATTATTGTGGGGTCACAACATGCAGTTATTTATTTTGATTTAAGCTAAAGTGTTATTAATCGAAAGAAAGACCGTGACGACCTGGATTCTCAACCTCGGATTTGGGGGTGTTATATATACGTACACATATAATGTGTATCTTCATTACATTTTTTTAATGTTGATGAAACCTACATGTGCAGAACCTGACCAAACGCTCTATCCAGATATACACGATCATAGGAAAACTTTTAATCTTGTCTCTGATCATCTTCAGTCCGTAAAAAATGGTCGATCAAAATATTCTAAACATCCAAAATAAATTTTGTAATGTTTGCCCAATTCTTACTTACACGGTACTCGATTAAATCTTCATCTTATCCGATGACCCCCACCCTCAAATCATTTATCCTCTTATTTATTTTATGTTATTTGAATATGTATATACCTGTTTCGATGCTCAAGAGTATGATGGTTTAATGGGTGCAATAGAAACCACATCCTCTCCCATATAATTCACGAGTCAAAAAATTCTTAGTGATTTATCCCATGGGCACACTATTTAGTAGCTAATCTTATTCATATGTAATCTCCATTTAATGTACCTTCCTCTTAATATAAATACTTTGGTGGATTCTGGTGGTGGTCCTTGTAATTAAATTTATTGTTGGTAACCTCATGCGAAAAGTTCTAGACACACCTTGTAAATATATTTCTCGAGTAGCAGCTAGTATTGTCAATTTTTTCCTTGCAGGTGAAAATAAAAAGGAATTTTTAGTGCAATTGGATGGTCTTCACATAATAAAAAACTATGCTTGGAAGTTTGAAGACCATAGATGGTGTTACACATCTTCTTGCATAATACATTGGCGGGGTAAAATAACTATAAAGGTAATTCTCATGATAGTGCATGCATATTTTATTATTAATTGAGACGCATTAATAGTTCAATTTTATATTATATCTTGTAAATTGTTAGCTTGTACTCTCTTGTAACTCTATAGGTGGTGCCGAAAGATTTTGGGTATTTATAAGCTATGATCTCATAGTTAACCCCAAAATTATCAACTTTTGTCTGGAATACATTCAAAATCACTGAAATTCCAGCTCCATCATATCAGATTCTTTAAAGTGTACTTCCAGTGAAATTTTTTTAACTTGACTTTATTATGTGCTAATTTTGTTGTCCCTGCATTTTATCCTTTCATATTTTTTACCTCTTATCCTAAAAATATTTTGATTTTAATTATTTTATAAAATTACAGAAGTTCCACAATGTGATTAGGAATATATATTGGTTAATGAAGACTTAACACTCCAAAATATAACATAAATTTGGCCATTGGCAAGATGATGATTAGTTAGTAACGGAAATAAACTCTAGGCTCTTCAGTAGGACGAATACATAGAGGCTATAAAGTTGACTGTGGAAACCTGATATGCACACGGACCTGGTAAAAACTTTTACAATTGATAATTTTACCAATTCTACATGTTAGCATTTTAATGTTATGTTTAAAATTTTTCTGAAAAGAGGTATAGTTGGTTATAGAAAGAAACTCAAGGCTCTGCAGTTTGATGAATACATTGAGGCTGTAAAGTGATTGTGGTATCCTGTTGTTCCTGCGGACCTAGTAAAAACTTCTGTAATTGGTAATTTTACCAATTCTACCTATTAGCATTTTAATTTTAGCCATTGTGTGGAAAAACCCGAATATTTGGCATTGGTAAAAGATCTTTATGATAACAATATTGTGGTTTAATAAAGACTTTTGGGACGACACTATATACGAGTATTTAATTTATATTTTCGAGTTGATATTATATTATATGTAACAAATGAATGTATGTAAAAGTCATTAGTTCTCGACGATATTTCAAAAGGCTGTATTTTACGAGATATTGAGGGATACGAGAATTGCATAACGTACATGAGAATTATAAGAATTGGAATTTCATAAATACAACAAAGTCCAAGTACAAGAAATATTAATAAATTTATTATAAAAGGATTTATGACGCGAAACATTTTTGAGAAACAATCGAAATTACGAAAGAAAATTAAGTATTAAGCGTATGTTGGCAAGTAGTGAATCCTTGAAAACCATGCAAATAGAACATTAGAAGCTAACCAAGGTTAGAAAACCAAATCGAAAGTATAAAACCAAACTACATTAGTTAGGGAATAGTACATGTATATTAATAAAATAGTGCAACAGTGTAGCTTGTAAAACTCACATAAGAAAGCTATCAATCAGTCATGACCTGCATTATGTAGATATACAAACACATATACATCTTCACTTTATCACAATAAAGCAAACAAAAGGCATGAAAACACTTCCCTCTCCATTTTCTTCCATTTTAAGTCATTCAAGGACACCAAGGAAAAAAAATTCAAAGCTCACATTCTAGTCACTCATAAATCACCAAATTCTTACCATAGCTCCTTCATATTATAGATAAGGTAATTACCAAATTTAAAACTCATCCATGGAATTTTCAATTTTTGAAAAATGTTTAAAAATGAGGGTAAATAGTAACTCCGAAAACACTAACTAATTTCTTAATTTTTCAAGGAAGTTTAAGGCTCCTAAAGATAAACCAAGCTCTCCCCAAGGATATTAGTCTCTTATCAAGTATTAAAAAACTTAAAGGAATGTATAAACATCATCAATCCTTTAATTTATTTGAGATATAAGCTTGAGTTGAAGTTATGTTTAAGTACATGTTGATTCATGGAATTCGGATTGTAAATGATTTGATCTTGATAATTAATTTTTATGGATCGGTGTTGGTCTTGTTTTTGTAGAGTTTATAAACTGACCTTACAAGGAATATATTGGATTTAACAATTAGGTTGTTGTTGAAAGGATTTGACGTAGTTAAAACCGGGAATCGTTACGCGTATAACCGTTCTAATTTCCATTTGTATTTAGGACTGTTTTAACGAGTGTTTTCGAACTGTAAAATTTATATTTGTGAACATTAATGGCCAAGATTGTAAAGAACATGTTTTTTAGTTTCTAACCATATAAAGATCGTTTCGAGAAGACTTACGATTTAGGAGAAAAGTCCAATTTAGCGAACATAGTCGAGAAAACTAAACTACTACCTAGTACTGACTTTGAGGGTATAATCGAGGCCCTTAAACATTGTTAACAATTATCAAACTTGAAAAGGAGATGAATTAGACAGTGAGGAAGGTATCTGTAAATTTTGAGCTTAATATGTTAGCATTTCAATTTTATAAAAATGTTGGAGCCGAGGTCGCGCAGAGTGAAAATCCTAAAACAATCTACTGCTTAAAACCTGATACTTCGGGAATTTAACCCCTCTTCCCAAAAAACTATTTTCGAGTCATGTTTTCTAAATAGTAAAATTCCGTAGTTGATCGAACTTTTTAGATATTTTTTACCTATTTAAATTCAGGTTTTGAAACTGAAACTTTTATGATAAATATTACAAATACTCAGGAAGATCTTTGAGGTTGTTTCGCATTTAAAGATTAATTTTTTTATTTATTAAAAATATTAGAGTACGAGTCACGTAGTAATAACTTCAGAAAAGTCAACTCTAAGAGACCGCTTTGACCGTTCATTTCAACCAAGGTTTAATAGTTATGTCGAGTCATTCGAATAACAAATTTTTTTAAAGTATTACACATATTAGAAATATAAGTCGTCAATGAGATTAAGAATACTTATTGTGGAAGACATGCCTGTACATTAATAGGACTAATTCAAATTGACAACCCTAAGTAAATTGTATGTTAATCTATGTTTGCATTATGTATTGTAATTCTTAAGTCTGTAAAAATGTTCAATAGCAGACTAGAGTCTTTTTCTGTAAACAGTATCAATCCTAAAAATTCTATCTGGAAGAAGATCAAGAAGATCGTGCCTCAGAATAACTATGAAGAAGCTTGGAGTTTAATAAATCTGTTTTGGGAAAAATATTTTAAGTCAGGTTCTCTACAAGTTATAGATTAAGTATTATAGAGAAGTCATTCGAGAGCTCCAAATGACTTATCGAGAAGTCAGGAAAACTACTTGAGAACTCAGAGATATCGACAAGCCAAATTGAAGACATAAAGATTGGAGATATCGACAAGTCAATTCTTCGCTAGAGAATTTAGAGATATTGACAAGTCAAAATATCACTGAAGATCTCTGAGATATGTACAAGTCAAAATATCACTAGGGATCTCAGAGATATCGACAAATCAAATATCACTAGAGATCTCTGAGATATCTACAAGTCAAAATATCACTAGAGATCTCAGAGATATCGACAAGTCAAGTGAAGACATGACGCTGAGAGATTTCGAGAGGCTAAAGTCTCTTATAGAGAACTCAAAGACCTCTACAAGTCAAAACAACTATGGAGTATCAGAGATCTCGATAAGTCAATATACTTATCGAGATGTCAAGTTCTCTAGATTCCTAACTGGAGATCTCGAGGTAAAGTCTCAAAGTACAAAATGCAGACCAGTTCAATATCCAAGATTAACAATCAACAAACAATCCAACCAGTTGGATTGACAAGTCTACAAAAAGCAGCTTGAAGAGTGTACAAGATCAAGGGTGAAGATTCACTGACAAAGGAAGATCAAAGTTAAGACAGTATGTAAAGATATGCTAAGCCAGAAATGGAAGATATGCTTTTCCCAAAATAGAAATATTAGTGACAGTTTACTAAAGTGTATAGCATCTTTTATTACACACTATGTAAACCAGTAGTTAACTATCATATAAAGTTAACACTGGTCCTTTGTTAGGAGTAACAATTTTATATCAGAAATTTTGTATTCTCTCAAGAAAGCAGCTAATCTCTTTATCAAAGAGCCTAGAAATTTTGTAGCAAGACATTCTTAATATTAATATAAAATTAAGTGAGTTTTGAAGATCTATGTTCTTTATTGTTAACTTCCTACTTTCAATATTAACACATTTTACTACAAGATTTATTTTACTTTGTTCACCACCATTAATAATTCAAGAAAAGCATAAAAATACCAAAAACACATTCATCCCCCTCTGTATGTTATTCATTACCTAACAAGTGGTATCAGAGCAAAATATGAAAGCAAACAGATTCAAGATCTTGGAAGAATGAATACACAGAAAATCAGTAGCATCAAAATTCCTACTTTTGATAAAACTAACTACACTCTATGGAAAAAGAAAATGTTGCTGTTTATCAGGATGGCCAATCCATTATACATTCAGATTCTCAAAAATGGGCCTTTCACTACTATGGTTAGAGTTGAGAAATCTACAGATGGAGACATGGTCATCCCAGCTCATTATGCTCCTAAAGATCCTTCTGAGTATACTGAACCTGAAAAAGAAAAAGTCTCCCTGGACAGTGGCTTGCAGTTGATCCTAATAGAGTCACTTGACAATGTAATGTGCAATAATATTGTCAACTGTGACACTGCTAAGCAGATCTTGGAAAAGATTGAAATACTCTGTGAAGGAAATGAGGAATTTAGATCTAAAAAAAGAAGGATATTATTTTCACAATATGAGGGTTTCATGGTTAAGCCAAAGGAAAGTGTCACTGATGTGTTTGAAAGGTTTAACAAGCTGATAAATGACTTGCAGCTCCATGAAAAATACTATGAATCTGAAGAAGTGAACTTGAAATTTTTGCTTACACTCCCAGATCATTTGGAACAGAAAATTTCAGCAATCAGAGAATGGAGAGACTTGAGCAGAATAATTCTGGAAGTTCTGTATGGAATCTTAAAAACATATGAATTAGAGATGATTCAAAGGAAATCATTAAGAGCTGGACAAGGGAATTGTAGATGGTTCAAGTGTTGTAATTGTCAATGAAAGCCAGACCTCTAATGATGAGCCAAGATCCCAAACTCTAGTTGCCTCAGCAAGTGAGCAAAGAAACAATGATTCACAGGAACAAGTCATACTGGAATTGGGAGAAGATGAGTTCTACACCCTGGATGAACTTGATGAGCTTGATGAGTCAATGGCATATCTGGAAAGAAAGTTCTCTAATATTAGAGTAAAGAAGCCAAGATTCTTCAAGGATAAAGGACAATCATTCAACAAAGACAGCAGCTGGAAAGGAAAGGGGAAGTACACATCTGATAGCAAAAATGGTTACAAAGCTGGATCTGTTGACAGATCAAAGATAAGGTGCTAAAACTGTGATGAGCTAGGCCATTTTGCTACAGAATTCTGGAAACCCAAGAAAGTAAAGAAAGACAAAGCTTATCTTGAACCGAAAGCAAAGTATTAAGCTCTTCTGAAAAAATAGCAAAGCAAAGCCTATATTGCAGAGGGAAAGAGTTGGGATGATTCTGATAATGATGAAGATGAGGAAGTTGAAAATTATGCACTAATGGATTTGGAGCAAGGAGAGTCGTCCTCATCAAAATCACAGGTACCAACTCTCACCACTATTGTTTTAAATGTGAGTCAATATAAGGAAACTGTAGAAAAGATGAGCATAAAAATGTTTCACATTCATAAAAGTATGGTTGCTGCTAATGAAAAGGTTAGAAGACTGACAAAGATAAATGAGAATCTTGAAAATGAGAAACAAGAAACTGAGTTGTTGTTGGTAGAGCTTAAAGTTGTGAGACAAGAGAATGCATATCTAAAGAACAAGCTCAAATATGTAAGTCATATTGAAGCAGTGTTAAGGAAGAAGCTGGAAAAGAATGAAGTCAAGTTAAAGTCCTTCAAGAATGCATCTGAGTTGGTTGGACAATACCATGAAAAGAACAATCCATGTGCAAATATTGTTATTGGTCTTGATTATGATGTCTTGAACAGCAAGAAGAAAAATATAGGTGACAAAAGAAAAGCAACAGAAAATGAAAATATTCCATCTATGCTGGAAAAGGTTGTTGCACCTATGTTCAAGGCATGTGAAATTAACTTCAGTGAAGAAGAGTTGATCATAAAGCAAGAAATTGCTGATGAAGACAATGGGAAGAATAATGCAGAAGAAACTCAATCTTCCAAAGCTGAAGAGAAACTCATGGACAACCAAGGTTCCAAGACACATGTCAAAAAAAACAAAAGCTGCAGATGCAAGAAAGAAGAAGAAAAATAGAAATGGGAAGATTGGGATAAATAAAAGCAACAATTTAGCTTATGTTGCAGATGCTCCAAGAAAGAAATCTGAGAAATGTGGCTCTCTGAATCACCTAAATCACCTTTGTAAAAAGGTTGTTAGCAAGCCAGTTGAAGGAGACTACAGATACAATGAAGTAGATGCAAATGATCCCTACTCATTCTGTGACAAGTTTGATTGCATCCCTTGCAACTTGAAAGTGATGAAAAGCTGCCACAAGCTGAGAGTAGACCTCAAAGAAACAAAAATTTGGTCTACAATAGACAGGAAAAATGCACAACAGTCAATGAATTCTATTTTATCTGAAACAAGTCATTCTACTTCTGCTAAATCAGTTAACAAGAGAAAGTGCCCAACACTGCTTGGGTTGCTAAACACACTTTGTTATTCCCTAACAATACAATTAGAATTACAGAAGGGGGGTTGAATGTAATTCTGCCTTCTTTTTAGGATTGATGAAAAATGGTTATAACTCAATTTATATCTAACTGTTTGATTTGCAAAGTGCGGAATACAGAGTTAAGTTTTTCAAACATAAAGTAATAAAAACTCAGGTCTTTAAAACTTTCTGGTGGATTTGAATGTATCCACCAGATATATATATATATATATATATATATATATATATATATATATATCAAGAGAACCCTGCGAAGCTTGAATAGCTCACGGCTTCTTTACAAGTGAACAAACAAACTACAGAGAAATTCTACAAAATACAACTTACAAATGTTTCTTTGCTAAAAATGTGGTTGCTTAGTTAGTTTGTTCTACTAGCTACATCTGGTTTATATATCACCAAGTATACATGATAATAAGATAAAATAATAAAACAAAACCTATCAAGTCTAACTCCATGCTGTTTCACTACTCTATTCCAGCATCTTTGAATATCTTCATAATAGCATGGAAATGGTAATGCTTCTTTGTTCTCAAAACCCTGCTAAATAGGCTGCCACATTCCTTTTGCAAACACTCGACGCATGTGACTGTTTTGTCACTGTCAACAGATATTTGAATTGATCATCCGTCGGGTAGCCATTTATCACTTGACTCCATTTCATTTATGCAGAATTACAAGACATCTTATATTTACATTTAATCAACCTATTCTGCACATCTACTAGCAGTCTACATGATTCATAAGCTACTACCGAATCTATATAAAGTCGTTTGCAGAAATGTGCTACAGTACTTATTGTTACATAAGCTACTCACCCGGTGGATATCAATTAGTCATCCTTCGGGACTATATTGAATCATCCGTCGGGACTATAATTGATCATCCGTCAGGTGCTACAAAATTCACTAAGTTAAATCTACTAAGGTGTTTTTTTAGCTTATCATCAAGTACACAATATATTCCTAACAATCTCCCCCAATTTATGTCTACTGGAATTGTAGCCATAAATTAAGAGAAACTTGATGGCAACAAAACATCCTAAAGATACAGACTGAAAAATAGTAGATAAAGCTGATAAGTGCTACAAATTGCTGAAAGTTGAACAATGCAAAGTACACAAAGAAATTGCTCACAATTGTTATCAAGATGCTCCTCTAGTCTGAGCAGATAGATCTATTTCCTTGATTGTCTGGATTTCTTCCCAAGCCTTCTGTTGTTTTCCTTCAATTTGATTCTGAAGTTGTCTGTGGAATTCAAGTTCATCAGCTTCCGATAGATTTAGCATTTCCTGCATTTCCAAAAGAGTCTCATTACTAGAGATACTCAATTGGTCCTCTAACCTGAAGAATCTTCTAACACCTTTGTCATCCATGAATTCCATCAGCCAATAGGGCCTTAGATGCACTATTTTTCATGTAACGAGAATAGATAGAGTTTTTGGAAGTGCATCTTTGGCTCTAGTACTCCTTAGTTCCTCAATCCTCTTTAGAACTATTCTTCTTGTAGTCATATTATATCCAAAGTTCTTTTTAAAAGGATGAGTAGACTTTAATCAGAACAGATTGGCTTTCTTAGAGAATCCTGTGAAGAGGCCATGTCATCTATTTCCCTCCCTTGTATCTAAATACCAATATTTCAGGAAGATGTCTGTAAGCATCAATTCCTCTTACTTCTCCCAGTTCATCCAAGTAGAGATTCAAGTCTGAAAATTCCTTGATATCACAAATGTACATGAGATCTCTCTTGTTGACTGTGGGTTGGGATTTGGTTAGGGCTTTGGATCTGAGAGATACAGGATTCACTTTCTTGCTAGCTCTAGTCTTTGTCTTCTTTGTCTTGAAGATGGGTAAATTTAGCTCAGGAATTGGTCAACTATCTCAGTCTACTGGCTCATCCTTAGGAATAATTGGTTCACCATGAATATTTTTTGTTTGATCAACCACCTTGAAATCTTCAAAGACAATCAAAGCAAAAGAGAAGAAGCATCAAGTATGTTTGATCACTTAAAATCAATCAAAGCAAAAGAGAAGAAGCAAGTATGTTCGATCTCTTCCTGATTCTTCTATAAATGTTCCATGTTTTCTCCAAATAAGTTCTTAAATATTGCCATTACGCATTAGACAGGGAAGACCATGTTCAAGTTAATTATACCCTAGCTTGATGACTTCTTCAGTGATTCTTCCCATGTTATGATGTTACAATTCTGACTATTGGCTTGATAGCCTATAGTAGCCTCCAATTTAAAGTAAACATTGTATAAGAGACTACGATGAGCTATGAATCGAAAAGTCGGAAGAAAAGAAAAAGAGAAGCAAACAGATGTGCACGAGAAGGTTTCCTTTACGAGTCCTGCATCTATTTCATGTGTTTAAGGGGAGTTTATAAATGCGATTGCAACTACAAAACTTTTGCAAGTAAACATAACTAAAGTGTATTTACAAAGCAAATATCACTTAGATCTTTGTATAGGAAATCACATTTGGTTCAATATGTCTAGCTACTTTTTTGTTTGCCAAATAATATTGTTACTTGAAACGAAAATTATAAAAAATTATAATAGAAACCCAATCGCCCTCTAAGTCGACTATCTTAATCTGTCCACGATAAAAATTTAAACAAATTAACAAATTTCACTCGACGACTATAACATATCTGAAATCTTAGTTCATTTATCTTCTACATAAATATTTTAGACTAAGAACATTATTCATTGGCCATTGAACAATAAAATATGTACTGGCAAATTGAATGCTTTTTAAATTTAGCAGATACAATTTAAAAATGCATTGCTTGGCCAATGGTCAGGTTCAGCCAAAAATATTTAAAAGGATAGATTATAAAAACAATAAATTTCCGCCATCCTGGTAAAATTTTGATATAAAAAAGGGCAAAGCTCAGGTATAAAGACGAGGTAGGTTCCCCAAGTTATGCAAGTGAAGAGGTCTGATCTATTCCATATTTGTATACATCGATATATCTTGCAGAGATAGCCCAACTATCACTTCTGAGAACCGAGTCCGGTGGAAGCTTGTTTACATGCGTCATGCCATTTGATCTAAACACTACCTAAACCAAGATTTCTGTCAACATCAGTGTACATTTTGCATAAACACGAACCATGATAGGGATCTCATTTTTCTATTCTGCAGCCTAATCCTTGAATTTCACACTACATTCTAACATTCAGCTACATTAAAAGCAGCTTTCATTAAAAAGGGATTGAACCAAAAGTTTAGGAAGCAGACCAGTGGCTAACGTCATCAAGCATTACATCAGAACCACTAAGATTGACTTTGAGATGGTGTTGCCCACAACTTCACTTTCTTGTCTGTGCCTGAAGTCGCTAGAACTGTTATTTTCTTTTCTCCTGAAAGAAAACAAAAGACCAAACTAGATTAGCGGACGAGTGCAAGTTACAACATTATGTAATAAGCTCGGGATCTGATTATGAACCATTATACTGATACCAACTTCAGAATCACAGTCAAGGCATACTTTAACAAAGTCTTTATAAAATATATATTAAGCTATTTAAAAATTCAATTATAGTGACAAGAATCATTCACACGGCCACTTATATTACAGTTATTTTATTCTAACAAGTCGGGTCATTAGGTAATATTAATAATTTTTATTTTTCTTCATCAAAATCTACTCTGATGTAGATATACCCATAGCTCTGAAACAATTTGTAAGCTCATAACCCAGTTAACCCAGTTAAGCCCCAACTTTGTGCTTGCCTATGGAAAACTCCAGCCAAGTTCCAGAAAGTGCTGCTTAAACGCTATAAGATGCAAGTACCAAGTATTATTTACCGCACTTATGACATGAAGGGGATTGACTAGATCTAAATTACTTTTTAAACTATGGTTGCCAAGGATCTTCTATAAAAAATATTAGTGGTACTAGATTATCTTTTTATTATCAGGAAGCCAAGTTGTATTTGGTTGACTACATACTACTAGCATTCAATTGTCTTGGACAGTTATTTTGTTCTTAAATGTTTAAATGTTCATTTAGTCATTTACGTGTTACTATTTATTTATCATGGACTATTAGAGTAATTTACTTTGGTTGTTACAGCCTTGGTCCAAAACGACAACATATCAGCATCACCTGAAGTTTCTAGATGCTATCAATATTCAATACATTGTCTTTTTACCAATATCATCCAAATAGGTAAGTGATTCTTCCTAGGTTTATCCCACATTTTCTGAATCAGATGCTGTTCAGGTCAATAAAATTGACAGTTCACATCAACCTCGATCTCATGTTTCAGATTGTTCAGGATTATCCATTTTATATACACAAAACTAACTTGGCTGCAAGAACTTAATGCTCAGGGAAAAGGACAACTTGGTTTTTGATAGGCTTAACAATCCAAAGTATCTTGATGTCAGTCTATCAAATTTTGACCTTCCATGCCCTTAAATTCACGATCCATCTAGCTCTTTAAAGCATTAGAAAATTGATGCAGGAAAGCAGGAAAGGCCCAAAGAATCTTTGGAGGTTTTAAAAGCCCATTACCTAAAGTGTTCCTAAGATCTGAAAGGCTTGGCCTACCGGTTATAAAATAAGTACTTGAAAGGAACTAATGTTTTATTGATTATTTACAGAGGAAAAGTTTGTTCAGCTTTATTAGAAATAGGGATTCAATTTTGTAATTCAAGCCCGAATATTATAGAAATTACTAGTTATCTGTCGGAAACTAATTTATGGGAATCCTCAAACTAATTTATGGGAATCCTCCCAAGTTCACTGTCCTAAACCCCGTACCAAAACCAAAACATGTCTACATATTTCTTCACAGGATGTGTGATCATGTAGTAGGTTCCTAGCAAGTAAGACTTTTCTTGGAAAGTGAATCACCGCAGAACCAGGCCATCTAACTATCTAAGTTCCAGGTTCTTTAGTGGAAGATGAGAAGAGAAAAAAAAGGTGAAGGAAGAAAATTAATAAGAAGTTGAATGGAATCTCTTGCATTTGCTTTGAGAGTTTTTTTTTTTGAGACATAAAGGATAAATTTGGAATTATTATAAAAGTTCCGAGCTTCTCCACCAATCCTCCCACAAAAGAAAGGAATGTTCTAGAGAGAAATTCTTAAAAATTCTCCTTTGCTCTATCAAAAACCTCGAGAGGAAAACTACGAAAGGAAATATTCATAGTTTCTGTCCTGATATTACTCCCCTCGTTTCTAGAACTGGAAACACAACAATAATTAAAAAAAAACAAATTTAAACTTGTGAACTATAGATCTAATAAGCAGGAAAATTTCCTGAAAGGGGAAAAAAATTACCCATTGGAATACCACTTGGCGCCCACTCAAGGTCTGTAATGTCACCTGCTTGATAATCATAAGCTTTGTAAGTATAGTATTGCAATCAGGAACATGGTTAAGGATGATATTCAGTAGAAATATCACGAATCAGATGAGTAGACTTGCAGACCAGCAGAGTTACAAATTTGTTAGAATTTAAAAGGAAAATGAGTCGCTGAATATTATGCTTAATCACGTGCCTTCGCAAACTTGGTTAAACCAAAAAAGGACTAGCCTAAAGAAGTTAAGATTAAACCGAAGAAGAGATAGGAAAATTTGGTAGAACTTGTACCATCATGTGCCTTGGCAGCTGTATCTAATATCTGCCCTGTTTCCGCACATAACCACTGCAGTAGTGGACCGTGAGTAACTGCTAGTATTTTTCCATCGGGTGAAATACTGAGACGATCATAGTTCAGAGCAGTGCCATTTGAATCTTTCAATGGAACAGGAAACACCTTCAACGTTTTTGGATCCTCATCAAGGTGATATCGAACTAAAATAACAATGAATTAAGTTTATTAGCAACATGGTGTAGATAGTAGAAAAATTAACAAATCAATTAATCAGTTCGAAGAAACATTGAACCCAATTGGCTGTAACAAAATCTCATATTTCACATAAATTAGGAAAACCAGGAAGCTAAAGCAATAAGAAACTAAAAATGACAAAAATTTAATTTACATTTCAATTCAAGGGATAAATAATAGATTATAAAAACATGTGAACAATTCATCTGTGAAATGGACAAGAAAAAGTATAAAGCTTCGATAGGAGTAGGATTGCATACAAGCTTTTAACAATACCATTTTTTTGCTAATTAATCAGACACCATATGTTTGCTGCACCAAAAAGATATTCTTGTTGAAATATACTTTAATACTGCTATTGTTCTATCACTTGCCCCGTGAATTTTTAAATGACAATTCTTTTAAACGATTGCCCATAAAATGAAATGTAAAATCACAATACAACCTTTAAATATCTTAGAATCCACGGTATAAAAAAGGTGAAAGAAAGTCCACGAAATTAGACATACCATTAATATTCCATAACCTCATGGTACCATCCTTTGATGATGTTATAATTCGTTCGGAATCAGGACTGAAACACAGCCACGTTACTGCACTCTGTAAATAGATTAACACAGATCTGTTAAAAATAAAATGAAACAATATCAGGGACAGAAACACATGGCAAGAACATCTATGCATGTTTTCCTAGCGAGAACATGATAGGAGTGAGTAATATAAATTCAGCAAGGTCGACATACAGGATAAAATAGTGAAACAGACAAGTTTGCCGATTATTTATCCACTAGGCTTAGCCTGGGCTGCATAGCTAAGACCCCACTCCTCTTGGTAATAAGAGGTGCGGCACCTACCCAGCGTACTGGGCACCCGATACGTTCAGGAGCGGGGGTGCGCGGTGGTGCGGCCAGATACGTACGGGATTCGCCACTTGGCGTGTCACCGTACTTTGCTGCTCCGATTCGTCGGGGGTGCGGGAAGGGATGGGGTAATGGCATGAATTGTAATTACAGGACAAGAGTGAGATGAGAAAAGGACAGTTGTTGTCGTCACCGTCGTCTTCTCATTGCCATTTTCCGGCGTTCAATTGTTGCCGATCTGTGTGGTCGTAGTACAGTATCTAATATGTGTATATATGGGTATATATAATATGTTGGGAAAGGGAGTAAGAAAGTACACAGTGAGCTAAAGGGATCACATGGGCTGCACAACTTTTTAAGTTACAATAATATTATTAAAATTTGAGTGGACATATGAAGGTTACACTATTCTTTTTAACCTTTCATTCTGTCAAAAATACAAATCACCACACCCAAGACACCATCATTTGAAAATAAAATTGAATTTGAAAACTTTATAGTTAAATGATTATTTATTAAAATAAATATGTTAATTAAAATAAATTTATAATACTTTATTTAATATTTTTGTCATATATAATAAATATATTTATATTTTATTGTGCCGTATCCCGCCGCACCCGAATCCCCATATTTAAAAAAATGCCGAATTTACGTATCCCCGCACTGCGCACCGCCGTACCCGCACCCGCACCCATGCTTCGCAGGGTTGAGGATTTAAGCAACAGTGGGTTTTTGTGCATTTGTGAATTTCATTAGTTCACTATAACACATGCAGAGACAGACAGACACATATACACACAATAAACTAAACCATCTTTCCAGTATAAAATCTTGAGTTGTATATAAAACCCAAAACAATAACCTTATGCCCTTTAAGTTGCATAACTCTTGAGACCTCCTTAACTGAACCATCCTTAGAGTATACAATCTCCCAGACCTGCAAAATGAACATGTGGAAAATATACCTTCAATGCCTATTAATTTAGATAAGAAATTGAAGTCAACTTTTAATTATGCACAGGTAGGATACATTTCGACAAGGACATGAAAATAATATACTCTTTATGCAAATAAAAGTCATATAACAAATGTAAAGGGAACCTGCACGAAGCAGATTGGTACAAAGGATCCAATTTACAAAAAAAAATATGCAAAGCAATTCCAACTAAAGAAATGTGATGGTAAATTTGAAGTTTTTACGTAGCTACAAATTTTCATATGAGAGGCTACATCCTTTTGGAAAAGACCAAAGTTAAGTGTTAGTATTGTTTAATAAGCAATACTCTGTTTAATATGCCATTGACACATAACATATATAATATTCATAGTTCTTTCCGTTCAAGAGTTATTTTAATATCAAAAAATTATTTCTGCAATATTAGAGTTATTTTGATATTAAAATTTTATTTATCCATTATTACATTGCTCAACAGGCCTAAAAGTCTTGTATATATTTTTTTAAATGACATTTTTATTTCTACAGCCAAGGTATTAATTACCTAGGTTGGGATGACAAGAAGTGACTCTCATACTACCCCAAGGGATCTACGGGTTGGTTTTATCAGTTTTTATGGTTACTGTGACTCCTCAACTCGAGTAAAGGAAAACAAAACTTATATGATAGAAGTCATGTGCAGTCTGCACTCACAAGTAAAAGTCCTTCGCATATTATATGCAATCATAAGTTTATAAAAAAACTAGGGAATCCCCAAAACAGATGGACCTGTATATAATAAGTTTATAAGAAAGCAAGGGAATCCCCAAAACAGATAGACTCAGGTCCATTATTGGCCTTAATTTAACAACTTGTCAACATTTTTTATCTATCAAACATGAGGATGACAGAAGTAATTAAAAGTTGGACCAAACTACGGTTGACCAATAAAAATTGAATGGTCCATCTTCATGATGATGACAATTTCACATAGAACGTGCTTTTGATCATATGATGCAAAAAACCATGTCCAAAATTAATTTCACAGGGATCCATGTAGTAACAAAAACTATCGGCAGATGCAAGCTCTCAAACCTATAGTATAAAACTATACAAATTGGAATGGATGAGAGAAAACGCTGTTTTGTTTTAGCCATATGCAATTTGTACAAGTAGCCTTTCTTAATTCCTAGTTCATCACACACAAGCTAACGCCTTCAAATGCTCTTGACACTCTGATTACCAAACCAACAACATTCAGTTGGTCATAAATCATAATTATATTATAGAATATGCTTCTGAAACCTCGTAACTATATCATGCACCACAACCAATTAAAGAAAACTCTAACAAATTAATCATCTTTAAGATCCCCAACCATTGTTGGACAATCTAGAAGATCAACTAGTGAAAGTTAAACAAACTTACCTTAACATCAGCAGTAAAAGCTGCTGCAGCAACAAAACGACCATTTGGAGATATAGCAGCCATTGTGTTTTTAAGTTGATTAGTGTCAACATTCCCCAAGATCTTTCCAGTGTTTCCATGCCAAAGTATGATATCAGTTCCTGCAAAATATAAAGAATATCAGGACTAGATATACCAAATTATAAATTATGCAGTATGCACCACAATTTCCTGACAGATGATTCTACTTATTTTCTTTTAGCATGAGAGATGACATGTCACATATCTGCATGACCCACCTCCATGGACAGACACTACATTCAAAATTACCTATTAACAAGACGAATCCTAGAAAAAACAACGTTCGTAGAAACATGATATACAACATGTTTTTAACAGGATGATACGTTGTAGGCATGTCAAGGACCTTTAACAATGATTCTATCAGCAATCAACTGATTATGTGCAAATAGATCAACGTTAGTGCAAAATATCAAACATAGAGCCAGCAATTACCTTCAGAGCATGATGCAATAATTGTACTTCCATCTGCGCTGCCATAGGTTGCTGTAGTTCTAGATAAGGTGATTATAGCTCGTTTATCATGAACTTTATGTTGCTGCCATTTAATTTCAGGTAAAGGAAGCTTAGCCTGCTGCTTAGTATCAGCCAGGGGTTTAGGCTTTTCTTCTCCATACATGTACAAGGAAGAACCAACAAGTGCCTCGCAGGCAACGATATAGGAAGACACAACATCACCAAATACAACTGCTGTTGGATGACCTCCAGGAGGTAAATTGATTCTTAGAAACCTGGGGAAAAAACAAATATCACAATAACCAAGAAGGCAAATGCATTAATAACATAGAGGTTGTCAAAGGAGCTTGACAGTCTTACTTGAAACTTTTACTTGAAACATCATCCAACTTAAAAACCCTGACCACTCCATCACCGCAAGCTGGATGCATAAGCAACGGAGGTGTAAGTACTCGAGGATGCAAGATATAAAAAAAATATCATAATTAACAATTAAGAGTTAAATGCACGATAAGGTCAAATATGGAGAAGTAATTATGTACTTTAAAATCAGTAAGCTAACTTGTCATAGAGCTTTTTCCTATGGTTAGTGATAATACACAGATATAAAAATTTACCAAACCTATTGGTATATTTTAGTAGGACAAATTAATAATAACACTATAAATCATTTTCATTTATAAAATCAAATGGGTGGTCAGCATTAAGTTTCAGATAATAGATTGAATAATTTAAATTGAGAAAGAAAGACATAAAGGTCATGAACTTCAAACTGGAGCTTACCGCTAATGATATTATTCACACACACACGAAGATTATGTACATATATGCACAGCAACTTTCTTAATGAAGTTGTTTCAATTAGTACAGATGGCAGACAGCCGTTGACATGAAATACCGATTTATTTAGCTATTTTTTTTTTAATTTAGGATGGATGCTTGTTTCTTTTAGCTCCAAGTATCAATCGTCTTACTAGTAAGCAAGGTCATTTCCAAAAATTACATTATATAGTAGTAGTTCGGTTACATTTGATTCCTTAATATTATTATTTGGGATTCAGTAATACAGTAACGTTAATTTGTCCTAGAGTACATATATTAAACCCTAGGAAGCACCGACACTACAAAAAGGATGCCGTATGCGTGTCGGACACGGCCGACACGGCGACACGGCGACAAGGCAGAGTACGTGTCCGACACGCCACATGGCGTGTCCGCAGAAAAAGGCAACCGATACGCGACCGACATGGGTTCGACACGCGACCGACACGGCCCACCGACTCATCCCATATAAAAAAGCCCAAAATCATCTAAAAAAAGCCCAAAATCTTTTTTTAAAAGCCCAAACCATCTTATATTAACCCTAACTTTGTGTCTCTGTCTTTTATAACCTCCCCTCTTCATCTTTTATAACCCTATATATATACAATTAAATATATACATACATCTATATATATAAAACACACATAAAAATATTTTTTTATATTTTTATAACTTTTTTTTGCCATGTCCCGTATCCAGGACACTTTGATAATTGACGAATCCCCGTGCCCCGTGTCCCGTGTCGCCGTATCAGTGTCGGTGCTTCCTAGATTAAACCTAGCATAGCTCTAGTTTACAGCTCTATGAAGTTCTCATATCCTTGTTCCTACGCTTTTATTTCAAGAATGTTGCAAAAAATATGGGATACGCGAAACAATAACAGGAATAATAAATGTTAATGACAATATATAAACTAATTAAAATAATAGCATATGAATTACTGAAATGTAGAAGCTAACAGGATAATGATCAATACTAGTTACCAGTTGCCAAACTACGGCCGTCAGGTGAGAAACTTAAGCCATTAACAGAGTCCCCGTGTCCTTTCAATGTATTTAGATCAAGAGGGTGATGCCGCTTGTTCAAGTCCTGCATTCATATACATTTCTATTACAACATGAAACTGCATCAATTACACCCAAAGAGCAATTTCCATGATTGCACATGGCAATCAATTCAGTTCCAATACAAGTGAGCACATATCCAGGTAAGCATAAAGAATTAATAGAATCTACCAATTATAAACAGAAATATAATAAGACATAAATGCGAAGAGAATCAATTATACATTTACCTACAGTCCAACATAAAACATGATCGTTTGATATAAAAGCAAATCATTTATAGACATAAATATACACTAAATTAAAACACAAATCTCATTCACTTACACATAAATCAAACAATAAGAAAGAATCATAGATGAATCCTAACATATTAAACAAAATATAGATTCTATAAGTGGTTAAGTGAAAGTTTCTTTAAAAATATGATAATTAGTATTAACCCAAGCATTTACAACAATTAAGAACATATATTAAACAAATATAATTTGTTGAACTGCCATGGTTCTCATTCTGTTGGATTGTAATAAAACTAGACTCAAAAGTTAAATACCAAAAACGAACCATTAATAAACAAAACATAATGCTTCAATATCCACCTCGGGCATTAATTAGTAACACTTTTATATACATCTAATTTCTAAAAAAAGGAACATAAAGAGCAAACTGTTTATTAACATAACAGCGTAGTTCTATATTTTCACATCAATCATTCATTATAAACTAGTATATATCAAATGTGTTCGTTTCAATTTTGCATTTACTAAAAACACTAAAAACAAACCACACATGAACAAAACAAGATAATTCAATATTCATCCTACACATTAATTACAAAATCATATATACACAAAAACATATATAAACAAACCACATATCAAACGCGGTGTTCAATTCAATTCTACAGAAATCGAAACAGTAAAAATAAAACACACAGACACACACATATCAACACCGTAATCATTTCAATTCTACATAAATAACAACACTGAATATGAATCTCTCTTAACTTAAATCAAAACACTAAAAATGAATTTCTCTCTCTCTCCCTCTCTCCCTCCCTCTCCCTCCCTCCCCCTCCCCCTCCCCCCCCTCTCTCTCACACACACACACATCAAACAAGGTGATCAATTTAATTCTACATAAATTAAAACACTAAATATCAATATATATATATATATCTCGCACACACACAGACACATCAAACATGGTGATCATTTCAATTCTTCCTAAATCAGAACACTACAAAACACAACTCAACACTCACCTCACACATCCACAAACACATACACTAAACGCACTCTTCAATTCAATCCAATCGTACATCAACCAAGACACAAATCACAAATCACAAATCATAAACAACCTTATCAGCAGCATGAGAATGAGCCTTAGAGTTCAACTTCTTGTGTTGCGGCTTCGACGCAGGCTTCGAATCAACAATCTCATCCTTACTCGTAATCGAATCGATCTCCGATCTCGTTTTGCGAAAGTAATTACCAAATACCAGGAAAATGATGATAGCGCCGAGCGCAACTGAGAGAATTGCGATTAGAAATGTAGGTTCCATTGAAATTAGGGCTTCGTAATTGAAGCAAAACGATGTTAAGCAACAAACAAAGGTGTGTTTGTTTCAAAACTAGTGTGAAAATGGTAGGAGTATATGTTTAACACAATTTGGGAAATGGCTGGGGTTTTAAACCTATTTAAACTTTATTTAAGGTTTTTTCACTTCTGCAATTTGTTTCAAAAAATATATTACATAATTTTTTTGGGTGGAAAGTGTTACCCCATTTTTCGAAAAATTTAATCAATTAATACGAAATCGGTAGTAATTTTACAGAACAAAAATAATATATATATATATAAAATTTTGCGGATAGGAAAGAGTTACTCCCTCCTTTCCATTGAAAAGTATATGTTTGATTTGGTAGGGTTAGAAAAAAGTAGAATTTTAGGAGAAAAGGTAATAAGAACGATCAACAACCAACAACAACAGCAACGGTATTATGCGGACTAGTTGGGAAATAGAACGATCAACAACCAACAACAACAGCAACAATACTATGCGGACTAGTTGGGAATTCTAAACAATCTTTCTTAGTGTTGGACCAAAATCACTGGTGGACACTGGTAGATGCAAAATACAAAAAGGCAATGGTAGTTGTCTCTGAAGCGAGTATGAAAGCCGGATGAAAATGATCAAGCTGGAATTAAAAACAAACATATCCAATTGAATCGGTGCTGGAATAATGGCAAGTTTCTCTCACAGCACCAGTCCGTTTCGCATCAGTTGCACATCTTGCATCAGGGAAACTCTGAAAAATCTTTAATTTATGACATCCATTTCGACATCCAATGTCCCTTTCAAAGTGTAGCTCGCGCCCTTCTTTTTTTTTTTGCTAAATTGCATATATTATAGAAGGAATAAGGAATATACAGGGATTGACCCCGGCTCTAGGACAGGCTTTAAAGGGGACTATTTATAAGTATTCTAAAAATAAACATATTGCAAATAGAAAGAACAAAATAGAGAAATCAATCCTAAGCATGAGCATCTATACAAGTGGACTGGTACCAGGTAGAGTTGTGCAATTTAGTACAAATTTCAGTTATCATATTATTAAGAACTTGGGCAGGGTGCATGATGCTTTTGTTATGCAGGCATGCATTACGCACCCTCCAAATATGATTAGCAAAGACTTGAGCTGCAAGGAGAGCCCTCTGTTGGTGAGGTCTGTACTAAATAGAGGCCCAATGTGAAAGAAGTTGGAGCCACGTGGGAGTAGCAGCTCCAGGAAGGGTGATACCGAGGTGCACAGCAAGGATAGAGAGAATGTAATTACTATAAGGGCAAGCAAAAAACAGGTGGGAGCAGTTCTCAAGGCCCCCTACACAAAGAAGACAGTGTTGAGAGAGCTGAATACCAAAAGAAACCGGTCTATCAAAGGTGTAGAGTCTGCCAAGAATAAGCAGCCACTCAAGGTAAGCATAACGAGTAACAGTTAACTTGTGCCAAATAAAGGAGTGCCAAGGTACTTCCGGGAGTCTACGACGTATTGAATCCTATATATGCCGAGTTTTAACCTTAACTAGAGAAACACCATTCCAGGTGATAGAGTCTTGAGTAGTGAGATTAACAGTGGTAGGGGAAAAACACGGAGCCAAGCCACAAGAGTTGGACTAGTATGGCGAGAGGTAGTCGAAGGCACTGGGAGGCACCACGATCCCGAGGCAATAAGAGAGTGCACAAGAACGTTAGGAGAGGATCTCACTTGAGAAATAATAGTATCTCGAGTGTGGGAGGCAAGACAATTATTATTCCACCAAGGATCGAACCATAGAGATGTTCTTTGACCATTCCCAATAAGATAGCGAATAAATTGACGAGCCAAAGGACGAAGCTGAAGCACCTTACGCCAAATCCAAGAGCAGTCTGTGTAATATCCGGGATATATCGTGTAATTATTTTTGCTAATAAATAATTAGTATGTGTGTTCAGTATCTATTCTGTGAGCTAATTGTTAAGTGTTATCTGTACTTGAATATTCAAAAATAATACTAATTGAGTATTTTAATTTTTATATGTCCAAAATAAAATATAGATAATTGTCATATCTTCCTAATTATTTTTATGTTGGTTTATGGATTTATAAGAATCATATGAAATTTCTAAAAAAAAATTCCGGGTAATTAAAATCTATTTTATAAAAACGGGAACCAATCGACGTCAACCGTTGTTACGTTTTTGGAACCCGAAACTCTTTCGAGAACTCCTTCCTAACCTAATTGTAATATTCCGAGCATATTCCATGTTTCGACTTTTTCGATCCGGCATACGGTTTGTCTTGCGCGGGTCCCGGCGCAACATTTTCGATACAATATTCGTTTCGGTAAATCAATAAAACCCGTATTTTCGATAAACGGGAGCTTTTTATTAAACTATCACAATTATCACTTCGTAATACGTGTAACCAGGCGCTGAGACCAAGACCGCAGTACAAATTGTACTGATTTGGATAATTATCCCGAAAACCGATACCGTTTGGATCAGTTTTTACAAATAAACGTACCGTTTTATATCCGGAATAATCCAACGGGATACAAATTTTCCGTAATTATAAATAGCCTTTTACCGTATTTTATTTCGTATCAAAATCATTTGCAGATAGTTAATTATATAATTTTCAGAGAAAAGCCCTAATTTTCTAAAACTGTTCTAAGAATCAAACAGCAAAACGAAGGCGTTACCGATCTCTGTTTTCAAAGCTTGAGTAACCAAAATGAAGGATTTGAAGTGTTCTATCAGATTCTGAGCTTTGTTTCACTGCAGAAATCAAGGTTATTTTTCTAAAAATTTATTTATTTTCGAATTTATTTTATTAAAAATATGAATTTTTGTTCGGATGATTGTTTGTATGATTTGATGATTGCATATTGTAGAGCTTGTTTTCCTGATGATTTTCATATGTTATACGTCTGATTTGGAGTTCAATAACATGTTCAAATTTGAGTTTGATTTTCGAATTTCAAAATTAGGGTTTATAACCCGTATGAATGTTCTTAATTGAAATTTGGGGGTTTCTTATTCTGTGATAGATTGATGTTGTGTTATAGTGGGTTGTGTTCCCTGTAAAATTTGTAATCCAGTCGTATAAATTTCATGAATCAACGAGGTCTGTAGAGAAGGGAGTTGTGTTTTGAATATTTCCGAAGTTCGCCGGAAACTGGCAAACTTCACGGCCAAATTCCGGCCAACTCAGGGATTGTTAGATCGATTTGATTGCATGGTTATGTTCCTGGTAATCCGTAGATGTGATCTGAAGCTTGTGGCAAGGTGAGGAGGCCGGAATCGTGTTCTCCGGCCACCCCTGTGTTTTCCGGCGACTGGACTGCAAAATTGTAGTTTAGTCCCTGTAGTTTTGTAGATGATGAAGTTTAGTCCCTGAAGTTTTCAGACTTTGCAAAAATTGGATTCCTGTTTTAAAAATGTTTAAAAATCATATTTCCTATTTATTTTTATTATAAAAATCCGTTTTTAATTTCTGAAAATTCTAAAAATTATTATTTTAATTCCGAAAATTATTTTTAATTCACAAATAAATCTGAATTAATTAGTTAATTAATTTCAGTTAATTTTTAATTGATTAATTAGTCAATTAATTCGAAAATTAATTGATTAATTGATTTAATTAATTATTAATTGATTTTTAATTAATTATTTAATTAGATTTAATTATTTAAAAATGATTTAAAAATTTCGAAAAATAGTTTCGAGCTTTAAAATATTATTCTAAATTATTTTCAAGGCTCGATAATTATTCTAAAATTGTTTCGGAGCCAGAATTGGCCAACCAAACCCTGTTTATTATTCCGAAATTGATCCAACGACCCGTTTTAGTTCCGAAAAATGTTTTAAAAATCATTTTAAATACCAGAAAGCCTATTTATGACCCGAAATATCTTTATAAATGATATGTCATTGATTACGTGATGTATTATGTGTGACTTGTTGATTGACTGTCGGTTTATATATTCGATGATTACTGTTTATGGCGTAACTTTCAATCCGTTAATCGGATTTGGGTGAAACGAAGGGTAGATAGAAGTATGTGTTGAACAGAATCGTATGAGTGGAATATTGATAGATACTTATGATACCTAGCAGAGTAAGCAAGGCGTAAGAAAGAGAAGCAGGTGATCAGAAAATAGAATTGACATGTAGAAAATACAGCAAGTGAGCAGAGATTAGAAGCGAGGCATAGGAGAAACAGATGAATGGTGGTTGAATAGAGTCGTAGACAAGTACAAGTGAGGTTGGAATCAATTATGATAAGGCAAGTACTTCTAAACCTTTCTCGAGATTTATTGCAAATATTTCTAAATTCTCTCGTGACCTATTGTTAATATTCAAAATAGCTCTATTTTATATTGGAAATACTTTGAATCCTCCAGCCTTGAACCTGAGCCACATCATTTGATCTTTGAGCCGTAAACCTTATTCTTTGTGAACCATTTCTTGTGGATTTACCAAATATTAAACCACACAAATACGATACTACTCCACAAATATATATCCATCATATACCAAACACTGGAACAAAATTGTTTATATATACAAAATCTTTTATACTTAACCATACTTTGTGATATCAAAGCACTAAAACTTTGGAAAAACACTATTCATCTAATACCCGATTATCCTACCGGCTGGAGGCTACTTCTTTTATGTATTTTGACATACCCTTTTTGGTAACTATGAACTTTTACCATGCTCTTTTACAAATGTTTTATGGTTATTGATTATGATCTGG
The DNA here is from genome assembly GCF_009905375.1 of Apium graveolens. Taxonomy (NCBI): domain Eukaryota; kingdom Viridiplantae; phylum Streptophyta; class Magnoliopsida; order Apiales; family Apiaceae; genus Apium; species Apium graveolens. Next base: position 72,380,092 of record NC_133656.1, on the reverse strand, counting down.
TTTTATTGAACTCTATTGTTTATCATATTGAAATGCTTTAAAATTGGATAGTTTTCTTTGTATGGACCAGATTCGTGGTCAGACCATATCGATGGTCAAGTTAGGCCAATGTGTGCCTTGGATCCAGTAGTTAGAGCAGTGCTGTGTGCTTTGCTCGGGGTTAGTGCGTGACTGATCAGCAGCCTAACCTTGGTTTTAAAAACTTAAAATGAATATCCAATTCTATCGGTTGTTTAACAAGAAACTTGATTCCTTTGAATCATCTCATTTATTATTGTCTAACCTCAGTTATTGATAATATGACTTGCTGAGCTAGTTAGCTCTCTCTTGCGAATCTTTTTATATATTCTACAGTTAAGAAGGATACGGTTGATAGCAAGGTTTCCTAGTTCAATGTTCGAGTTAGGATTCCAGATTATGATTGATCGAGCTAGCAGGAGCTTATGGCAGTAGTGAGATAACAAGGTTGTAAGAATGATTTTATTATCAATTATAAGTTAAATTAGTTGGGATTTGGTACGATGTAATAATTAAGGTTGTGGCTTGTTTTCATACTTTAACCTGTTGCAATCCGTGGTTTTGTGAAGCAGGGTCATTAGAAATAATATTTCTTATACAGGTTGATATATTATGTTTGTGTTGTGGACCCCAAACTTCTGACCCGGGTTTGGAGGGCGCCACAGTCTGAGGGTTCCGTGAGAGTCCATAAATGAGTATTCTTTAGAGCATTAGAGTTAATCCACAAGGTCCAAAGGGATGGGGAATTAGATGCATAGGTAACGAAGAAGCTGCGCCTTATTCCACTCCTTCGAGTTTCTAAGACCAACTCCTCCTTCTTCAATAGGCATACACAGCCGAACCCAAGAAACTTTGGCCCCTCCCTTGATATGTAAATCACCTTTCCAAAGAAATCTAGTAAAGATGCTCTGAATTGTGGCGTGCATAGAACTAGGCAACAAGAAATGCCTGGACCAAAAGTTCAGAATCGCCGTGAGAACCACTTTGATAAGTTGAGCATGCCCATCCAAGGAAAGAACAAAATTAACCCATGAATTAATCTTCGTTGTGATCCTATCTAGTAAATGCATACAGTCGTTGTGCGAGAGCTTGGTAGAAATAAGAGGCACTCACAAAAAGCGCACCGGGAGCTCACCATGAGGCACTACAAAGGTATGATCAAACCATTGAACAAAATCTGTTGAGCAACCACCAAAGAACACTGAGCTTTTGTTGACACTAGCAGCCAAACCACTCCCAGAAGAGAATAAAGCAAGGCACTGCATAGCATGGGTAATAGAGGTCGTATCACTACGAGTGAACAAGAGCACATCATTCGCATAGAAAAGATGTGTAAGCTTTAAGGACTTGCATTTCCAGTGAAACCGAAAATTGTGAGGGGTCTTAGCAAGCCAGGCTGAGAGAACATTTATAGCAATGGTAAAAAGATAAGGGGAGATTGGGTCCCCTTGTCTAAGACCTTTTTTTTCCTTAAAAGAGGCCATGCAATGCTCCATTAACCTTAACCGAATACATAGGGGAGGAAATACAAGAATAAATCCAGTCGAGGAAGGTTTGAGGAAAACCCAACCTGTGCATAGCTGCCATAAGGAAGTCCCGGTCAAGAGAATCGAAGGCCTTGTGAAGATCAATCTTTAGAGCACATTTCCTGAAACCCGAGTATAGCCACGAAAAAGCTCTTGTGCCATAAGAATATTATCAGAAATCTGTCGGCCTTGCACAAAAGCAGATTGGGATATATTGATGATATGAGGCATAACATGCTTTAGTCTATCTGCAATAATCTTAGCAATGCACTTATAAGCAATAGAACACAAAGATATAGGTCGAAAGTCCTTCAAACCAGTAGGATTGAGAGTTCTGGGAATGAGAGCAATACCCGTGGAGTTTAGGTTTCTGTGTATTATAGAAGTTCTAAAAAAATGGAGGATAGCCTCACAAAAGCACTCACCAACAGTGTCCCACGCAGCCAGATAAAATGCAACCGTGAATCCATCAGGTCCCGGAGCTTTGTTCTTTTTCATTCATTTTAGAGTAGCAAGGATAAAGTCTAGAGTAACCGGGGCCTCCAACATAAAGGTATGAGCCTCGGTAACAGTAGAAAAATCTAGCTGAGAGAGGTCACATGCCGCCTGATTTGAGGGGGTACCAAGAGTGGAGGTGAAGTAGTCAATTGCTACTTGAGAGACATTGTGATGCCCAAAGACCATAGCGCCACTAATATCTTGTATAGCAAGGATTTTATTCATGTTCCAATTAGACTTCACTTTATTATGAAAGAAACTATTATTGTCATCCCCCAAAGAGAGCCATTTAACTCTGGATTTTTGCTGAAGGAGAACCTCCTCTTGCAAGAGGCAAGACTCTAAGGTTTTGCAGGCATTCTGTTCTAAATCCAAAAGTTGAGCAGAAGAGGTCTGAGAGAGGCGCTCTTGGATGTCAACTAAATTCTTCCGAGCCAGATGCACCTTGTTGTGCAGATTCTCATTTGCTTTATTAAGCTTAATCAAAGAAACCTTAGTATTTCGGAGTCTTCTACAAAGAATGGCCATGGGATCCCCATACCAAGGCTCATTCCAAGCTATGCGGATAACATCATGAAAATTCTCATGCTCACACATGAAATTGAAGAATTGAAAGCTTTTATGAATTTTCTGAAGCTGCATAGGCACCGAATAAAGAAGGGGGGAATGATCCATAATTCTCCGAGGCAAGACTTTCACAAACCCTTCAGTAAAACTAGATATCCAATCACCATTTCCAAGCATTCTATCAAGACGTTTCTCAATCACATCATTTGGCCTCTTGTTGTACCAGGTAAACAAAGGACCTATAGTAGGTAAGTGTTGGAGCTCACAATCATTTACACATTTCTGAAAGTTCTGCATGTCATGAGTCCAATGCGTTCGACCCCCCGTAACTTCAGAGATACTCAAGATATAATTAAAGTCACCACAAATAGCCCAAGCACTACTAGAAAAACGTCAATAGACATCAGCTAAAAACCGATGTCTATGAATAAAAAAATCCGATGTCTTCGTGGGTGATGTTAAAGAACCCCCATTTAACATCGGTTTTAAACTGATGTGAAAGGGGACATATAACATCGATTTTTAATATGAAACCGATATGTATATCTTGATGTTAAATTTATAATGCACATCTATCATTTATATATTACTATAATATGATATTTTAATCAATTTAAACATATGCTGGATAAGCAATAATTTTGCCTCTAACCAATATAATTTAGTTAAAACTGATGTTACTAATATCTTTGACATCGGATTTTATAATAAAATGATGTTACTAATAGTTTTAACATCAGTTTTATTAAACAACTGATTTCTATAGTAGATGAAACTGATGTCTATCAATATAATTAACATCACTATTTTGTATACAAACGTTGTCTAATGTACTCTTTATCATCGGTTTTTTAATCTAAAACCTTTGTCTGTTACGGTATTTAACAACAGTTTTTCTATGTGAACTGATGTATACATACTACTAAAACTGAGGTTATTATGTTAAATTAACATCATTTTTCTGTGAAATAAACATTGCATATTTTAAAAATATAGATGCCAAAAAAATTGTCAAAAGAAAAAACTATTAAAATTAACTCCAATTATCATTATCAAATCAAGCCAATCAAATCCTATAACGATGAAAAAACTAAAAACTTATAATTCTCGTATCTATGCCCATAATACCATTCATACATCTATGTAATAAATGACAGCTGATTACACACATATCATTTGCCAACTAAACTAGTCAAAGGAAATGTTGGCCTCAAGCTGTACAGACCGTTGAACTGCAAAAGCCAAGCCTTCGGCTGATCTATACTTGGTCTATAAGGGATTGGACCACCAAATTCTGTGTATAAGCCAAGTCTTCGAATCGAAAAAGGAACAGTACTGGACAGGTGATCACTATTCTACAAAAAAATCCAAACTAACAGATATCAAGAGGTGACTCAAACTTTGAAACATTCTTTTGATTTTTCATAATTATTGTTGTTCTTGGCTTTTAAGTGTGTAAGTTTCTGGTAATTCTTAAAGAAGCATCACAATCAATCCCCATTTGTATGAAATAAATCATTAAATAAGATATAAGTTTATACTTTCGAGCAAATCATGTGATGGGCACAGGGAAAAACATAAATGACATGACAAGAAACCTCAACACTGACCTAATAAAAGGCGTTCATAGCTCAACAGAACGAATTCAACACGCCATTGACCTACATTTATATCTCCTTGCTTCTACTAATGATGCACCAGATAACTCAGCTAAGCTACTCCCCAAACTCTCACGCTCTTTTACGCCCCCACTCTCTGAACTATCGGAGCAACTGGCTGAACTTGACAATGGGGTCCCAGAGCATAAACTTTCTCCAGCTAATCAAGACACGCCTGTAATGATCCCCGTGACACCACATGTTGAATCTTACCATGAAATGATGAGGAAGCAATCAAGAAGACTCCATTCTTGGCCGTCTAGAGAAGTGGATGCATTTGAGGAGGAAGGACGGCTTGAAGCAAACCCTGTTACACGAATGAAGGCGTTAGAGAGCACCACAACACTATCGCTGGGTACCTTTACCTCCTTGATTATTGAATTTGTCGCCCGGCTAGATCACATGGTTGAAGCAGTTGACGAGCTCTCCAAAATTGCAAAATTCAAGAATGACTGAATGAGATTATGTGAATGGATCAAATTTGGACAATTTTAAAACAAATATTAGAATAAAGTAACAATTGCCTAGTATTGTACCCTAGTGCCACGTCGCTTCTTTAACAAGAGGTCGAATACAAATAGAGGTATTTTTGTGCAATTTGAAAATATTTTAAGAAAAAGTGATTGAACATCATTAATGATTCCATCCAACATAATTGCTTTACCATTGACCTGGAAATATCAACAGCAATCTTGAGTGAACTTCAAAAGAAGCACTTTACATGTATAAGGAGCTATAGTTAACAGTTACCCAATTATTTTTTGAATAAACTAACCTTGCTGCAACCTGGTTCAAGATCCTGAAGAAATTTCATTCTTTCACTGATCTTCACAAATATTCACAAATCGGAACCACCAATAGAGACCCGTATACATAAAATATTCAAAAATCCACTGGGATTTGTATTGAAAACATCTAAAAAGTATTTTGTGCCACAGAAACTAGCATATAAATGTTGTGCAACTATTACATAAATAAACAAGAAACAGAGAAAGAGAGTCAAATACGAGATCAAAAGTCGAGGTTTGCACTTGAAACCAACGCATTGTATTACTGAGATTGGATTGTTGAACCTGTCAGAACACATTGTGAAAAATAAATCAGAAAATCAAACACATAAGAATCACATATAAAATTAAACAACACTAATATATAACTGACAGCCCGGGAGAGCAGCTTGTTTAGCAGCGAAACACTCCGAAAGTACACCATTTCTAAAACCAAAATTGCACCGGTTCATAAACACACATCAACACACAAATACAGATCTCATTTGTTCACATTAAAATTTAACAGGGAAAAATGAAGAGAAAAAAAACAAGGTATTGAATTGCATACAACTGATTGGAAGGCCTTAAAAAAATTAGGGTTCCAAATCAACTATTTAAACTAATTAAAATTAACTAATTAAAAAATCAGGGTTTCAGATTAAACCCCCTATTTCAAAAATTGAATTTTAAAGATTACCCAATTCAAGCTTTGGCCTCCTTAAACTTTAAACTCCGATTTAAGCTTTAAATAAACTCCGATTCTGACCTTTTTAATACTTTTTCAACCTCCGAAGAAAAGAGAGCGGAGTTGGAGAGAACTGGGTTGGGGAGGGAGGTATTAGATCGATAGAGAGGAGAGAGTCGGGCACAAAGAGCATATAGAGTCAGTTCTCTAGTCGATAGAAATGAGTGTAGAGAGTTCTTCAGTCAAGAGAGTAGAGAGAGAAGAGAGAGAAGAATCGAGAATGATTAGTGTTTTTATTTTTGTTTTATGTTTTTAGATAAGGAAGGGGGATATTTGGATACTTAAAAAAATTGAAGGAAAAATCGGGGAATTTTTAAGAGGGAACGAAATATTTGGTTAAGGGGAAATGGGGAAGGTGTGCTAAATCATTTTTTTTAAAATAGACTTATAACATCGGTTGGGCTAAAAAATCGATGTATATATTAACAAAAGACATCGGTTGATTAAAAACGATGTCTAAAAAACCTTTTACATTGGCTCCAGGAGCAACCGATGTCTAAGAGGCGATGTCTATTCTACTTTTTCTAGTAGTGAAGGCCCTGAAACCATTCTGCTCACATTACGCAAGCTCTCCCAAAGAGGAACTCGCTCATGGGGCTTGTTAAGCGCATACACGAAAGAAACAATAAAGTGAATATGCTTTTCAATGAAAGTAACATGACATGTAATATGTTGAGCAGTTTTAACCAAAGGAGTGATAATCCAATAGTTGTGATCCCAACCTACCCAAATGCGACCCAACTCATGATGCTCATAATTAAATAACCAGTTTCAGTTAAGTTTAATACGTTTAGAGACACTAGTACTATTAGATAGCTTGACCTTTATTTCAATACAGGACATAAAAGTCAGCTTATTTACATCAATATAATTAATAACTTTATTTTGGTGAGGGGAATTGTTCAAGCCCCTAACATTCCAAATGGAAAAATTCATCAAAAAGATGAGTTTGAGGGCTTACCAGCCCTTCTGAGACTATGTTTTGAGATTATTGGAGTGAAACCTTCCTTGTCACAGTTGCCTTTATCGGTTCCAGGTGGGACTGGTGAAAGATCAGGAGCCCCTGTAGCTACCAAACTGTTAGGTCACACACACTGTAGAGGGGGTGAATACAGTGTATAATACAATCAAATCAAATTTTAATATCTTAAGTAACAGAAAATAAACTTTATTGAAACAATAAACTCTGTTACAGTATAGAACTGTTACCTCTCAGTGATGAACAAATATCACGAGAGCTGCTAGGGTTACAATGAATAATCTTCTCGAATATGATAACACTTATAGTGTAAACCCTATGTCTGTGTTTATATACTACACAGTTACAAGATAATTGCTAATTGATATGGAATATAATTCTGCTTCCTAAAATATATCAATCAGATATCTTTTCTTCCAAGTATTCCATTTTTCACGGAACTCCTTCTTCATGCATATCTCTTCTTATGTTTATCTTGATCTTCTTTCCTTTAATCAGCTACTGTCCTTATCTGATCGTCCTTCAGCACTTAAGTTCTGATATCTAACTTCTGATGATTATCTCCTGATAATATAAGTACTGATATCCTTAAGTCCTGACTTCCAGTATAAGTACTGATCAACGGTTAAGTACTGATTTGTCCTGTTAAGTAAGATCTGAAATCTAAACATAAATTATATTAGCCATGACATTATCAAATATATCTAACAATCTCCCCCAACTTGTAAATTAGCATAATATACAAGTTTAACAGATATTTGATGATGTCAAAAACATTAAGTACAAATGCATGAGAATTAGACTAGATAACTACAACTTACAGTCCTTAAAGCTTTACCAATATTCAACTTCTAATAACAACTTCAGTCTGTACAAATATCAGAATTTAAGCAGTTGTAGATCTTCGACTTGGCTTCATCATCTGATCTCTCTGATGTCAGGAGTTGTTCTGAGATAATTCTTTAACAAACATCTCTCAGCATATCTAAGTTCATCAATCATTCTCCTTTTGGCATCTTTAAGCTCTGCAGTATCTTCACCAATTTGAAAGATTGCAGCTCTGAGATCATTGATCTTTGCTTTTCTTATATCCTGATCCAGTCTGATCAAATAAGCTTTATCAGACTCAAGATTGAATTCAACAGCCCTGTACCCCAGAAAGGTAGTTATAATCTTAGCAGTGTTGGGCTTCATTTCAACTATATCACCATTGTGATCTCTGTACTTTGGAATGTATGTGCTGTCAGACTTAACAGAATAAAGCCTTTTCTGTCTCTGAATCTGTTCTTTCAAATAGTTTGCAGCAGTTCCTGTTATTCTGTCATCCACTTGAAGTAAGAATAGTACATGCTCCAATTCTTCAAAATACTTCAATGGAATGGCATTTTGTCTTATATGATAAACCCTACCAACATTTGACTTCTTAGATGCATCAATAGTAGTCTTAAGCTGAGCTGTGTCAGGATCATCATGATCAGTATCTTCTTCAGAATCAGAGCTTGACAGACCCTCAGAAGAATTTGCAGAGCTAGGCAGAATTGCTTTGCCTTTATGAGGATCCTTAGCAATAGGTGTCTGTTCCTGATGAGAACCTGAAACAGAAACAAAGTAACACCTAAATCTCTCTTTTATTTTCAAGTGATCTCATCACTTCTCACATAATATATTACTTTTAAGAGTAATATTTTTTTCACAGAAGAAAATTTATAAGTAAAGAAGCACTTATAAAATTCTTTTCTCAAAGCTACCTCTCCTGCCAGTACAGGAGACTCCCACTCAAAATTTAATTTTCTCTCATAGTATTTTCACACAGTCTCACAGAAAAACACAGTCACACGTTTTGCAAAGAAATAAGAGATGGCTGAGAGGAGTAGTATGCTTGTCATATAAATAGAGGTAACCTCAAACAAGATACTATTTATAATCATACAAAATATGAGGAACAACAGAAGAAAATGAGCAATACCTGAAGGTAAGTTCTCAAGTGGAAGTGAAGATAGTGGAGGAACAAATAACACATCAGAATGCTTTAACAAGCTAGTCACCAGTAAGGAATCATCAGTAGTAGCTGCTTGGATGGAAAGTTGATCAACACCAGGATTTGTTGTAGTATCAGGATTTGATTTTTCAGGAGAATGTAATAGGCCAACATCAGTACTTTGAACTGATGGTTCCTGTGGGGCCTGAGGAATATGAGCTGCTTCAGCAAGTATTGGTGAAGAGTCTTGCGTACTCTCCTCAAACATAAGATCATTAATAAAGAAATCCACCTTTGACAATACATCCTGATGAGCATTGTTTTCTTGCAGCAGTTGTTCAGAGTTAGCAAGAAGATCACCTTGAATAAAATCAGCAATGATTTGTGTAGCCTCTTTGTTTGCATCTTCCCTTTGAGAAGATGGTTCTTGTGTGACTGAATGTGTCTCAATTGCTAAATCCCTTTGAGATTTAGTTTCTTGTGGAATGACATCCATAGTAGAGGATCAAGCCTTTTTCTTCTTTCTAATGTACCTAACCATGTCTGCAGCTTTTCTTTTCAACTTGCTCTTGTCAGCTGTCTTGGGCACAACAGTTTCTTTGATCACTGGAATCTTTTTTATCAGAGCACTAGCATCAGTAGTTGGCTCCATGGTTCTAGTTATGTCAACATAGTCATTATGAATTGCAACAGTTGATTTCTTTATCTTCGTCCTTGACCCAATGGGCATCTGATTATCAGAGTTAGAATCATCTTGCATGATCAACCTTCTTTTACGGACTGGAAAACATTCTTCTTTCTTCTCACTCTCACTCAGTGAGGCTGTTAGGAATATATTGTGAACTTGATGATAAATTAAACAGAACACATTAGTAGATTTAATTTAGTGTATTTTGTAACACTAGACGGATGATCAAATCTAGTCCCGACAGATGATTTAATATAGTCCCGACGGATGACGATTTGACATCCACCGGGTGAGTAGCTTATGTAACAAATGAGTATTGTAGCACATTTCTGCAAACAACTTTGTGTAGATTTTTTAGGAGCATATGAGTCATGTTGACTACTAGTGGATATGCAGAATAGGTTGATTAATTGTAAATATTAGATGTCTTGTAATTCTGTGTAAGTGAAATGGAGTCAAGTGACAAATAGCTACCCGACGAATGATCAACAAAGCTACCCGATGGATGATCAACAAAGCTATAATAAGCATGTACCCGACGGATGATCAAATTCAAATATCTGTTGACAGTGACAACACAGTCACATGCGTTGGGTGTTTGCAAAAGGAATGTGGCAGCCTGTTAAGCAGGAATTTGAGAACAAAGAAGCATTACCATTTCCATGCAAATATGAAGATATTCAAAGATGCTGGAATAGAGTAGTGAAGTAGCATGAAGTTAGACTAGATATATTTGTTTTATTATCTTGTCTTATTGTTATGTAAACTTGGTGATATTTAAACCAAGTGTATCTAGTAGAACATTCAACTAAGCAAACACATTTTAAAGATAGATAGAAAAAGCTGTACTCGTCAAGAATTTCTCTGTAGTTTGTTTATTCTACTTGTAAGCAGCTGTGAGCTATTCAAGCTTCACAGAGTTCTCATTCGATATATATATATATCTGATGGATACTTTCAAATCCACCAAAAAGTTTTAAAATCTTGTATTTTTATTACTTTATGTTTTGATTTATATAACTACTTCATTCCGCAATCTGCAAATTAAACACTTATATATTTGTCGAGTTAGAACTGTTTTAAACTCTAGAAAAAGTAGCCAGAATTACATTCAACCCCCCTTCTGTAATTCTTGTTGTATTATTAGGGAATAACAATTGGTATCATAGCAAGCTCTTGAAGTACAAAGAGTGTAAAGATCACAACAAACAACAAGATGAACAAGAAGGATGTTGGAGTCAAAATTCCATTTCTGGACAAAGATAATTATCACCACTGGAAGGTGAAAATGCACCTACATCTTCTTTCCCAAGATGAGGCCTATGTGGATTGCATAGAGAGAGGTCCTCATGTACCAATGAGAGCTGCAACAGGCAATGAACCATTTATTCCCAAACCTTGGCATAAATGGTCAGATCCTGATATTGAGCAAGTCAGGAAAGATAAGAAGGCCATGAATATATTGTTCAATGGAGTTGATGGTGATATGTTTGATAACATCATTAACTGCAAAACAGCCAAAGAGGTTTGGGACACAATCCAGATTATTTGTGATGGTACTGAGCAAGTAAGGGAGAATAAGATGCAGCTGCTAATTCAGCAATATGAGCACTTCCACTGTGAAGAAAGTGAGTCTCTCACTGATATTTTTAGTAGATTTCAAAAGCTACTAAATACTCTGAAGGTGCATGGAAGAGTCTATCAAAAAAAAGACTCCAACCTCAAGTTCCTTAGATCTCTTCCAAAAGAGTGGAAGCCAATGACAGTCTCATTGAGAAATTCTCAGGATTACAAGGAGTTTACCTTGGAGAAACTGTATGGCATCCTAAAAACATATGAGCTTGAAATAGAGAAAGATGAGAGGATGGAGAAAGGAAGGAAGAAATGACGGTCCATAGCACTGGTTGCTGAGTTAGAGAAACAGAAAGAGATGAAGGTAGAAGCTATTGAGTCTACATCAAAGGTCTGTGAAAGCAAGGGTAAAGGGCTGGTAGCTGAAAATGAAGATCACTTGAGCCAAGATGACATGGATGTTATTAATGAACATTTAGCATTCCTATCTAGAAGATTTGCCAAGCTTAAATTCAAAAATAATTTTGGAGCAGCCAAGCCAAATAGAAACATGGTGGATAAATCCAAATTTAAATGTTTCAAATGTGGCTTGGCAGGGCATTTTGCCAATGAGTGTAGAAAGTCAGATTCTAGCAAGAAGAAGTTTGAGCCTGTTGATTATAAACAAAAATATTTTGAGTTACTCAAGCAAAAGGAAAGGGCTTTAATTACACAAGAAAATGACTGGGCAGCTGATGGATTAGATGAAGATGAAGAAACAAGCTATGTCAACCTAGCCCTGATGGCCAAATCTGATGAAACAGAAACAAGTTCTTCCAGTAATCAGGTAATCACCACTAACCTAGCATATTTATCTAAAGCTGAGTGAATGATGCAATCAATGACATGTCCACAGAATTATATCACTTGCGTGTTACACTTAAGTCCCTCACTAAGAAAAATGCTAAAATTAAAGAAAACAATTTGTTTTTAAGTGAGAGGAATAATGTGCTAGAGTCCCAGTTTATTGAATTTGAAAAATTGAGAATTGAGTGTAAGATTGTGAAGGATAAATTAACTGAGTCCTTGAAGAAAGAAGAGATTTTAAAGAAGCAGCTTGAATGAGAACATGAAGTGATTAAAGCATGGAAATCATCCAGAGATGTCCATGCTCAAATCACTAAAGTTTAAGGTATTGAGTCCTTTTGTGATGCAGCCTGGAAGAAGAGTAAAGAGAAGCTTGAGTCCAATCTGGTTGAAGGATTGTTGACAGATGTGGACTCGACGGATGATGAAAATCATCCGTTGGATAATCAAAAGGATTATTCGTCGAGTGACAAAGAGCCATATCCGTCGGCTGTGAGTAAACCTATTAGCAAAGCTAAACTAGCCAAGTTAAATGAGAAATATGGATCAGTTTCTAAGAACTTTATTCCAGGAGAATCTAGTCAAGTTAAGAAGGAGAAGAAAGTTAATGTTGGTCATCTGTCCATCAAGCAATTGAATGACAGATTAGAAAAGATTGAGGTTAAAACAGAAACTAAAAAGAAAACCAATAGAAATGGGAAAGTAGGAATTAACAAGCACAACAACTACACACCTGATAAATATGCACCAAGAAAAGTCTGTGTTAAGTGTGGTAGTATTAATCACTTGTCTGTTAATTGCAAACTTTCCATGCCTACTCCTATGTCTGCACCTCCCTCTTTTCCCAATATGACTGCTATGCCTACCATGCATATGAATGTTATGTCTGCTCAGAATATGAATGCACAATTTGCTAATATGCCATTTGCACCTAGTCCATATTATGCTACATTTAGTATGCCTCAAATTCCATTTAGCATGCCTTACTGAAGTAACATGTTTGCAAATAGCATGCCTTTTCCTGTTAATCAAAATGTGCATGACAATTTTGTTTTAATGACTAGTTTCAGAGGTCCAACTCAAATGACTAAGGATAATCAGAAATCCCCTGGTCAAATGAGATCAAACCTAAGAAACCAAAGAAGAAAGCTAACAAGGCAGGGCTCAAGGAAACTTCGGTACCAAAATCAACTTGATTTGATTTTGATGTGTGCAGGGAAACAGAAAGAATCTTTGGTATCTGGATAGTGGGTGCTCAAGGCACATGACTAGATATTCTACCCTGCTCACTGAGTTCAAGGAAAGAGCTATCCCAAGTATTAATTTTGGAGATGACAGCAAGGGTTATACTGTGGGATATGGCTTGATTTCAAAAGACAATGTCATCATTGAAGAGGTTGCCTTAGTGAATGGTCTAAAGCACAATCTGTTGAGTATCAGCCAGCTTTGTGATAAGGGAAACTCAGTAACCTTCAATTTAGAAGCCTGTGTTGTGACAAATAAAAAGATCAACAAAGTGGTTCTCACTGGAGTGAGAAAAGGAAATGTGTACCTAGCTGACTTCAACTCATAAAATGCTGAATCTGTTACTTGTTTTTTCAGTAAAGCAAGTCAAGATGAAAGTTGGCTATGACACAAGAAGCTGTCCCATCTAAACTTCAAAACCATGAAAGAACTTGTCAAGAAAGAACTGGCTAGAGGCATTCCTTAAGTGGAGTTTACTAAGGATGGATTGTGTGATGCCTGTCAGAAAGGAAAATAGATCAAAGCATCATTCAGAAAGAAGCTTGATTCAACAATTGAAGAACCTTTGAAATTGCTGCACATGGATTTGTTTGGACCGGTCAATGTATTGTCCATCTCAAGGAAAAGATTTTGCCTAGTAATTATGGATGATTTCTCAAAGTTCTCTTGGACATATTTCCTAAAGTCTAAAGATGAAGCTAGTGAAATCATCATCAATCACATAAGGAAAGTCAACAATCATCCTAATTTTAAAGTAAGAAGAATCAGGAGTGACAATGGAACTGAGTTCAAGAATTCTATGATGAGATCATTCTGTGAAGAGAATGGGATTATGCATGAGTTTTCTGCAGCAAGAACTCCACAACAAAATGGAGTAGTGGAAAGAAAGAACAGATATCTTATTGAAGCTGCAAGGACAATGCTTGAAGAATCAAAGTTACCAACATATTTTTGGGCTGAAGCTGTGAATACTGCTTGCTACACTCAGAATATTTCTTTGGGTAATCCAGCAAAGTGCATGACACCCTATCAATTGTTCAAGAATAGGAAGCCAACTCTAAATTTTCTTCATGTCTTTGGCTGCAAATGTTATATCTTGAGAAATCAAACTGATCAACATGGGAAGTTTGATGCTAAAGCAGATGAATGAATTTGTGTTGGATATGCTGTGGGAAAGGCATATAGAGTCTACAATCTATGAACCAACATTGTTATGGAATCAATACATGTTGTGTTTGATGACAAAAAGATTGAAGGACTGTAAGATGAAGATTTCCATGAAAGCCTCAAGTTTGATAATATGGAGATGGTTAATGATGACAATGATGATGAAAGTGATCAAGAAATAGTGAACAAGGATAATGTAGAAAAATCTACAACTAATGAAGCACATAATTCAACATATGTCGAGTTACAAAATGCTTCATCAATCGGGAGACAATCTGCCTTATCCGTCGGGAGACAATTAGCTTCATCCGCCGGGACACAAAATGCATCATCCATCAGAATATTAAGAGAAGCTGAAAGTCAGAATAGATCACCTACAGAAAGTTCCCCTTTCTCAAATCAAAGATTCACAAACTCAGGGGGAGTTTTTTATAATCAAAACTCAGTAACACATTAAGACAATAATGAGGCCTCTTCATCTAGAGCTAATATACCTCAACAAAGAAAATAGACTAAAGATCACCCTTTTGAGCTCATCATTGGTGATGCATCTTCTAGAGTTCAAACAAGGAGAGCAACTCAAGAAGAATGTCTATATAGTAGCTTTCTATCTAAGGAAGAACCAAAGAGGGTAGAAGAAGCTTTGTTGGATCCTGATTGGATTTTAGCTATGCAGGAGGAGCTAAACCAATTTGAAAGGAACAAGGTATGGAAGCTGGTACCCAAACCTAAAGGAAAGAATCCAATTGACACCAAGTGGGTATTCAGAAACACGATGGATGAAAATGGAATAGTGATCAGGAACAAAGCTAGATTGGTTGCTAAGGGCTACTACCAACAAGAAGGAACATATTTTGATGAAACCTTTGCTCCTGTTGCAAGACTTGAAGCCATCAGAATCTTCTTAGCCTATGCAGCTCATGCAAATTTCAAGGTCTATCAAATGGATGTCAAAAGTGCTTTTCTGAATGGAGATATGGAGGGGGAAGTCTATGTTAGTCAGCCTCCTGGTTTTGAAGAACCAAATTTTCCAGAATATGTCTACTATCTTTTGAAAGCACTTTATGGACTGAAGCAAGCACCTAGAGCCTGGTATGACACTTTATCAAAGTTTTTTTTGGAAAATCACTTCACAAGAGGTACTGTTGATAAAACTTTATTATTTAGAAATGGTAATGGCTCTAGTATACTTGTTCAAATTTATGTAGATGATATTATATTTGGCTCTACAGATGAAAAACTTTGTAAAAAGTTTTCCAAATTGATGCAAAGTAAGTATGAAATGAGCATGATGGGAGAATTAACTTAGTTTCTTGGTTTACAAGTTAAGCAAGTTAGTGATGGAATATTCATTAGTCAAACTAAATATATTCATGATCTTTTAAAGAAGTTTGATCTAATGGATTTTACATCTGCAAAAACTCCCATGGCCACTGCAACTAAGCTTGAATTAAACACTACTGAAAAGTCTGTGGATATTTCAAGCTATAGGGGCATGGTTGGCTCACTTCTGTACTTAACAACTAGTAGGCCAGATATAATGTTTGCTACTTGTCTTTGCGCTAGATTTCAGGCTGATCCTAGAGAATCTCACTTAATAGCTATTAAGAGAATTTTCAAATATCTCAAGGGAACACCGAAACTTGGCATTTGGTACCCTAGAGATTCTGGTTTTGATCTAACTAGTTATTCATATGCAGATTATGCAGGTTGTAAAATAGATAGAAAAAGTACAACAGGAACCTGTCAATTTCTAAGGAACAAGCTTGTGTCCTAGTTCAGTAGAAAGCAAAATTCAGTTTCTACTTCCACAACTGAAGCTGAATATATTGCTGCTGGAAGTTGTTGTGCACAGATTTTGTGGATGAAAAACCAATTGTTGGACTATGGTCTACAAGTGGACATTATTCCCATTTTCTATGATAACACAAGTGCAATTGCCATCACTGAAAATCCAGTGCAACATTCAAGAACAAAGCATATAGACATCAAGTACCACTTCATTATGGAACATGTGATGAATGGTACTGTGGAACTTCATTTTGTTCCAAGTGAAAAGCAGCTTGCAGATATATTTACCAAGCTACTTGATGAATCCACCTTCTCAAGGTTGGTAAATGAGTTAGGTATGTTTAATTATTCTTTAATCATTTCAAATATTTTTACAAGTTATAATGCAACCAGAAACTTAATTGATTTTTCTGTTTTGGATGAAATTTTCGCTAAGTCAAAATTTACATCCCGAAGGATGTTCATTATCCATCGAGTTTGATCATCCGTCAGAATATTATTTATTAATAAAAATCAATTACTTTTCTGGATCATTTCATAACCCGACGGATAATTGATTTATCCTCATCCCTCGAATTGTCTAAATCTTAGCCGCTAAAACTCTGAACGTTATCCATCGAATATACTTACAGTTTGTAAGCACAACACGACGGATAAGTGACAGAATTTTTATAGTTTATTTATTTTTAAACGGATATTTTGGGCTATTTTGATTGGGTACTTTATTTCACTTTATTATTTTTGACAGTTTATTTATGAGAGAATTCATTTTTATTCTACTCTTTTATCACTCTCAATTAAATTGCTCTAACTTCTTTTCTTCTCCAAAGCAAATATTCTCTCTGCAAATTTCTCATTCTCTAACAATGGCACCAGTAGTCAAAATCATGTCTCAAACTGGATACATCTATGAAAAGAACAACTTCACAGCTCTTATGAACAAGGAGATTCAACAATTTAGAGATTTTCACAAAATGATGTATTTTGTGAAAGGCTGTAAACTCAACTATGTGATGCTAGAATCTCCCACAACCTACTGTGAAGTTGTGGAGGAGATATGGACAACTGCAATGTACAATTCTACTGATAAGACCATAACTTTCACTCTCAAAGGTAAGCATTTTTGCATTAATAGTGACATTGTCAAAGCATGCTTTAGAATTCCAGATAATACTGCTACTGTTCCAAACACAAACACTGATATAGTTAACATGCTAAATTTCATGGGCTATGCACTTTCCACCGCTAAGTTAAGTGAAATTTGGAGGTTAGGTCTTAGAAAAGAATGGAGTTATCTGTGTGATGTGGTAACTAAAGTTTTCTCTGGTAAAATTAGCAATTTTGACTCTGTTAACATTTCCATGCTTAACATGATTTACATGCTAGTTACTGATAAGTACTTTAATTTCAGTGACCTGGTCTTGTTTGAGTTAGGTTATAAGTTAAGAGAGCTTAATAAGAGAGGTAAAAGTGTCTATTATGCTAGATTCTTTATGATGCTTGCTAACCATCTTATTGAGAATATTGCAATTGAGAACCCAACCAACAAGCTGAATTGTTGGGTTCAAGAAAGGAGGATTATTGCAGATCTTAATAGAGCTAATCACCACAAAGAGGTGCACCTCTTCTATTTTCCAGTCATGGAGGGTCCTCAGGTAAGTGAGGTAAGCTCTACTGTCTCCACTCTTCCAACCTCACACATTTCTTTGCCTTCTAGTGTAGCTATGACATCTGTGTCAATGACCCAACAGATGCCTACCCAAGCTATCAAACCAACAATTTCTAAATCCGAAACTAAGAAAGCCCCCTCTGGTTTCTTTCAAAAGAAATCAGTTGCAAAATCTACTAAACACAAAGAGGGGAGTGTGAAGGTGAGTGAGCAAGGTGAGGGACATGGTGAAATTCAAAGAAATCTAAAAAATAAGGCTGGTGAGATGAGTGTACCTAAGCCTAGCCACACCACAGTTTCCCAACAAACTGTGGTTGTTAATAAGGAAATAAGCTCAATTCTAGTTTCATCCTCCCAAAAGGATGTTACTATTGAAACAAGCTTCCAACCAGGAGCATAGATCAAGCTAGGGACACAAGTTCACCACAGACTTATGCTAGAAAGAAAAGATAAAAAATCCTTGAGGATGCACAGGGAACACACATGGTGAAAACTGGAGCTAAAGACCCAGTCACTGCACCATCTCAAAGTCAGATTGATGTGGCTCCAATAAATGTGGAGTCACATCCAAAATCTTTAACAATTGAAGCACCTAAAACACCAAATTCACCCACAAACTCACTGGATGTTGACATGATCAATACATCACTTCCAAATTCTCCATCTTTAACTCTTTTGGAGAAGCCAAAAATCCAAGCAAGTGAGCATCATCTTTTAGATGATTTGTTGGCTCACTTGCCATTTCTTTCTAAGTCTGTTGAGATATCTGTGCCTAAATTTTCCTCAATCTACACAGAGTTTAGAATAGTCTCCACTCCAAACTCATTCATTTCTTCTATCCCGATGGATATTCTTCATCCGTCGAGTAGTGATTGTATCTCGATGGATGAGCCTAACAGCAGTCATCCGTCGGATAACCATCCTACTGTCCCGATGGATATTCATCATCCGTCGGGAGTCCCTGCACAACTTCAAATTTATTCAATTATCATAAGTGCAGAGGACTTAGTAGTAGTACAATCACTCTTGGGACTGAGGGAAGGGAGTGAAATGAGTGAGAGGCTGGGTTATTCCCAGGAAAAAGGAGAGAAAATGAGTGAACCTATGCAGTACATTTCTTCAGGACTGGAAAAAGTGAGTGAGGGGAGTCCCACCTTAGATGGTGAAGGTGAGGGTGGGAAGCCAGGGGGAGCCCTTGATGTAAAAAGAGAGAGATATTGAGATAAATGCAGGTACTGGAGAGATAAGGATGGACACCATTGCTAGTGAGTCAATGAATGTCAGTGATGCAGAAAGGAAAAGACTATTTCAACAAGAATATCAAGCTGTCATAGATTCTATTTCCCTAGATGCTGAGATATTTACTCACCCTGTTACAGATTATCAAACTCTAGTTGTACAGGCTAATAAGGAGGCTGAAAAGATGCTCAATTTGGTACACACTACTCAATCTCTACAAAGAGCAAATGATACAATCACTGCTATGCCTTCAACTACTGGCAGTGATTTTGAACTGGCTGAAGACTCATTTGGGGATGCTGGTGGGGATGATGAGGAAGACAACATGAGCATAGGGGGAGATGCAGATGTTCCTGCCTGGATGCTAACTAAAGAATGTTCCTACTCACATCTCCAATCAACATTATTCAAGCTGATTCATGACACCCAAACAGCCATTCAAGCATCTACAAATTACAGCACAAAGAGGCTTCTTACATCACATCTTGAAGCACTCTAGCTGCCTAAGATTCAAGCTCTCCAACACAGTCAAAGTGTGGATGAAATTAAGCAGGAAGTTTCTGAAGTAAAATAGGATTTCATAGAAAGGTTGGATACTAGACTTCCTGGAACCACCATGACTGAGATAGCTCAGAAGCTAAGGAAGGAAGTTGATCTCAATAGAAAGGTTGAGGCCATAAACTCTAGATTATCTGATATGGAGAAGTCAATGGCCAAGATACTTGCTAATCAAAAAACTCAGACTGCTCTGCTCTAACAGTTGGTGGCTGCTCAACTCCCTTCCACTCTCCAACTTGATGCTAACAAAAAGGGGGAGAAAGGCTCATCTAGTGAGGGGGAGAAACAGCTTAACATCAAAGTTAGCAAATTAATTGTGCTAATAATTGCTTTCACAAAGCCACCAGCCATGGACATCATTGACATCATAAATCTGGCAGCAGCAAAACTAGAAACAAATGACAAACTGCTAAAGATTGATGTAGCAGCATCTGGGAAGGAATTAAAAGAAAAATGGAGGAAAATAGATGCAGAAATTCAACATAAATTTGGACCAATTCAGAAACTAGACAAAGTCTTTATTCATCACTCTCAAGTCAAGCACATCTATGTGAATGAAATGAGTTTGAATTATCTGGAAAAGGGTCAAACATCTTGCATCAAATCTCCAAAATCAAATCTTATCATGAAGCCTAAAAAAACTACTCAAGGTGTTCAGACAAAAATTCTATGGATATTGTGTATGAGACACGTAGGCCAGATGAGAAGAAGCTGTTGGATATGTCAATTGCATTTTTCAAGGATCCAGCTGATTCAGCACTTAAAAGAAGAGTTGCCAAGATTTACATAAATGGTAAAGAAATCTGTGTGGTGGCTGGACACCCTCAGTTTGTAGAAGCTAAAAAGGAAGAGAAGGAAAAAATCAGGAAAGAAAAGAAGCAAGCTGCCTTAGATGCTAAGAAGCTCAAACAAAAGAAGGAGCAAGCTGTATCTTGGCCAAACTTCAAGCTGTGAAGACTACAACTGAGATTTCTGCACAACCATCTATAATTGTTGAACCTCAAGATCAAAAAGTGCAATATGAACCACAATAGAAAAGAAGATTCAGATACAAGCTCCACTCCAAAAGAAAATTGGATTTCAGTGATGAGGAAATGGAAGACTACATTCCCAAAAAGTTTACAACTTCAACTCAAACATCAAAACCCTCAATGGTATTTGAAGAATTCAAGGTGGTGGATCTAACAAGGAATATTCATGGTGAGCCTATAATTCCAAAGGATGAGCCAGTAGACTGGAATAGTTTGCCAATTCCTGAACTAAACTTTCCAATCTTCAACAAGCCAAAGAAGACAAAGACTAGAGCAAACAAGAAAGTGAAGCCTGTGACTCTCAGATCCAAGACCCTAACCAAATCTCAATCTACATTGAACAAGGGAGATTTGTTATACATCTGTGATATTAAGGAGTTCTCTGACATAAACCTCTACTTAAATGAATTGGAAGAAGTAAGAGGAATTAATGTTCGCAGACATCTTCCTGAAAAACTGTTGTTTAAATATAAGGGAGGAAATGAGATAATATGGCTACTTCACATGATTCTTCTCGAAAGCCAATCTGTTCTGATAAAGATCTACTCATCTTTCAAAAAGAACTTTGGATACAATGTGACTGCAAGGAGATTAGTTCTAAAGAAGATTGAGGAGCTGAGGAGTAATAAAGCTAAAGATGCACTACCAAAAACTCTGTCAATTCCCTTCACATGAATGAGAGTGCATTTGAGGCCTTATTGGCTGATGGAAATCAGGGATGAAAAGGGATTAAGAAGATTCTTCATATTGGAGGACCAATTGAGTATCTCTAGCAATGAGACTCTATTGGAAATGCAAGAAATGCTAGATCTCTCAGAAGCTGATGAACTTGAGTTCCACATACAACTCCAAAATCAGATAGAAGAGAACAACATGAGGTTTGGGAAGAAATTCAGACAATAAAGGAAATAGACTTATCTGCTCAAACTAGAGGAGCACCTTGATAATGATTATGAGCAACTTATTTGTACATTTTGCTTTGTTCAATTTTTAGTAAACATTGCAGCACTTGTTAATTTTATCTACTACTTTTCAATCTGTATCATTAGGGTGTTTTGTTATCATCAAGTTTCTCTTAATTTATGGCTACTATTCTAGTAGACATAAATTGGGGGAGATTGTTAGGAATATGTTGTGAACTTGATGATAAATTAAACAAAGCACCTTAGTAGATGTAATTTAGTGAATATTGTAGCACTCGACGGATGATCAAATATAGTCCCGACAGATGATTCAATATAGTCCCAATGGATAACAATTTGACATCCACCAGGTGAGTAGCTTATGTAACAAATAAGTATTGTAGCACATTTCTGCAAACAACTTTGTGTAGATTCTGTAGGAGTATATGAATCATGTTGACTACTAGTGGATATGCAGAATAGGTTGATTAATTGTAGATATAAGATGTCTTGTAATTCTGTATAAGTAAAATGGAGTCAAGTGACAAATAGCTACCCGACAGATGATCAACAAAGCTACCCGACGGATGATCAACAAAGCTACCCGACGGATAACAAGCATGTACCCGACGGATGATCAAATTCAAATATCTGTTGACAGTTCAACACAGTCACACGTGTTGGGTGTTTGCAAAAGAAATGTGGCAGCCTGCTAAGCAGGAATTTGAGAACAAAGAAGCATTACCATTTCTATGCAAATATGAAGATATTCAAAGATGCTGGAATAGAGTAGTGAAGTAGCATGGAGTTAGACTAGATATATTTGTTTTATTATCTTGTCTTATTGTCATGTAAAATTGGAGATATATAAACCAAGTGTAGCTAGTAGAATATTTAACAAAGAAAACACATTTTTAAGAGAGATAGAAAAAGCTGCACTTGTCAAAAATTTCTCTATAGTTTGTTTGTTCTACTTATAAGCAGTTGTGAGCTATTCAAGCTTTACAGGGTTCTCATTCGATATATATATATGGTGGATACTTTCAAATCCACTAGAAAATTTTAAAAGCTTGTATTTTTTATTACTCTGTGTTTTGATTTATATAACAACTTCATTCCGCAGTCTGCAAATCAAACACTTATATATTTGTCGAGTTAGAAGTGTTTTAAAATCTAGAAAAAGTAGCCAGAATTACATTCAACCCCCCTTCTGTAATTCTTGTTGTATTGTTAGGGAATAATAGAGGCCTGTTGAGCTCTTTGTTCAGATTTAACAGATTTCTCAACCAGCCTTTTCTTTGGTACAACTGATGCCTTTTGGGAGACACCAGAGGAGGCTAATTTAAGAGCTGGATTAGAGTTCTGTGTAGGAGAAGGAATGCTTGGGTTAGAAACAAGATGGGTTGTATCTTGTTCCACAGTATCTTGAAATGTTACAGAGGTGCCAGCATCAGGATTTGCAGGCACTTGTGAAGGAGTAGGTCTATTTCTCAACAGAAATTGCCTGACCTCTTGAGGCCGGAAAGGAGGTCCTAAAAACTTATTCTTTTCATCTCTTTTATTATGATCAGTGATAGCCTTCTCAGAAATTTGAAATATAGGAAGCAATTCATCAATATCAAATTCAACATTAGGGCATAGAAAATTAAAAATCAATTGAAGAAATCTAGTATACCCTATTACTCCTGATGTATCTGCTCTCCTAGAAATTATGAATTGAAGAATAGTATTACCATAGTCAAAATTCCTAGAGTAAAGGAGAGAGTACCCAATTTTCATAGAAGTAAATAGAAAAACATCAAAATTTGTTGTTTTGTTCAAGAAACACCTGCTGATGCAGTCAAAGAAGAAATCCCATTCTCTCTTCAATTTTGTCCTTGTCAATTTGCCAATGGTTGTGATTTCACCTTTATAGCTCAGAGTTCTAAGCATATCAAACAGCTTCTTAGTTGCATGATTATCAGGAGCACCATCACAAGCAGGCAATCTCAATGCTTGAACTAGGACATCAACATCAACCTCATACCTGCGTCCCTTATATTCAAAAGAGAAAGAAGTGATTCTTTCATTAACTAGTGTTGTATTCCATACCTGCATTACAACCCTGTATGACACTTTAGTAGGATTTGTGAGAGCATACCCAATTGGACATTCGAGTAAGAATTCCTGTATATCATGAAAAGATTATGGAAATTGCTAATGTGTAAGCAGAGCTAAATAATTATTTGTGCCAAAGGTGTTTCCATGAATGATAGTGGTTTGACTGAAGAACGGTGAAACCTCAGAAGATGACATGATGTTTGTAGGAGTTGAGGAAGAATATGCGTGAGATGTGGAAAGTGAGGCTATGTGTATAATGATTTGTGTCACAGAAGTTTGTGTGCATATATAAGTTTGCAAAGCTGATGTAACATCCCCAAATCCGGGGTCAGGATTCAGTGTCACTAAACAACTTTAAACAATATACTCCTGTATATTAAAATAAATATACAGATAACCCCTCAATATTCCGGATCGCTTACAGGTTATGGTATGAAACAAGAATCTAACCTTCTAAAATTACAATAACTAAATATAATTTTATTACCTCTTTACTAACTTCCTCGTATTATTCACTCCGACACCTCCAAATTCCTTCAGTTGGGATCTCTCCACTTTTGTTGTCTATTAAGAGCTATTGACTTTTGTCCTCATTTGATACTGAAAGAAATAAGAATTCACAAATCAAGAGTAAGCCAAAAATTCCCAGCAAGTATCATAATTGGTTTCCAGGTATCAGATCAAAGAAACTTCTGGAATTTTTTTTAAATGATTTCAAAACATCTTTATTTATTTAAAATAGTTGAGCGAATAAAACATCGGCCATCATTGGCCTTTAATCATAAATCACATTTTTCTGTAAAAGAACAGTGAACGTTTCACTGATTCATTTCTTGAATCAAATCTTCATTTGTTTTTGTAACCATAACTTTCCAAGAAGGAATGCCGTTAATGGCGATCAACAATAAATTAGACTGGACACTAGAACCAACATATGTACTATAACCTGTTGATCAGCCAGGATACAATGCAGATCTATACTCAACTGTATAGACCCACCAACATATAGGGTACCCAGGCACTATGGCCTAATAGTTAAGGGTCCAGCCATCTCTGGCCTTTAGGGTCCAGCTCATTCCTGGCCCTCATTATAAGCATCCAGTCCGTAGAGTATTTTGATGTCAAATCACTTTTATTTCAAAATATCCCGATTCAGGGTTCACAAATAACCCGAAATAATGGGTATTTGCTCAAGAGATCAATCGATAATCAAGGAACAAGATCAAAGAGGTACTTGCATAAATAATAGTAATTGCAGTGAAATATAAAAAATATTTAACTATTCTGAACTTAGAATAAGAATGAAGAAATATTTGTAGTACTTTAGAAGAAAGTTTAGGAATACTTGCCTCAATTGATAACCCCCTAATCTTTTACTATCTGCCATATCACTCAGTCCTGATGTATTTGTATTTCCATTGAAAGGCCACTTGACTTTTCATATCAATCACCTTTTCAGGTTTATCTGTATTCTGAATCCACTCGTTTTATTACTACACGTAATCAGGCTTTACTTTCACTATCACTGCCTGGATTTGAAGCCTTGAGCTAGGTGTATCTATCATAAGATAATACTATTCCAATTAACCGACAATGTATAATTGTCTATTCTACGCTTATTCTTATCGTCTACCCATCCGATAATAACATATAAGGATCATATTTTGATCAGATAACGTTTAAAAGACACGTTGACTCATAATTCACATAACACGTACATATAAGGCATGTAATCATATTATTCATATAACACATAGTGTTACGTACTGATTCTCAATGATCAGAAGAAGCTCAGGATCTGGCTGTTCGGGTGTCATCAGTATTTGATGTGTCATCATGATTTGACATATCATCAACATTTGGATGTCATCCGTATCTGGAGACAGTCAGCTTAGAAGATTTGTTCTGTTCCTTGTATTATGGAATAGATATCTCTTATATCTGAGTTATAGGACTTTATCTATTCAGTTGAAGATATGTATCAATTTCGGTTAGCTTTTGATAATGCATATACTAGATTGTTTAGTTGTAGCTGTGTATTATATAAACACAGTTTAGGTCATCACATTGTGATCAACTTGAGCATTATACGACTTAGCAGCTCTCAAGAACATCAGTATTTCTTGAGAGAGTTTGTAACAGTTTTTATCAAAAATATAAAGAACTGTTATATATTTATACTTGTTTGAAACATTTATACAATTGTATCCAACCCCCCTTAAACTATCTTTACTGGGCAACAATTGGTATCAGAGTAAACTGATAAACTTACAATCAGAAGCGATCTAAACATGTCTATGAACAAGTATGAAAGTATTAAAATCCTCATTCTGAAAAAGACTGAATATCCTACATGGAAGGTGAAGATGCTCATGCACCTGGAAGCTACAGATCCAGATTATCTCGACATAATTAATGATGTACCCTACATGCCAACAAAACTGGTGCCTGCAACTCCTACTGTTGCTGAACATTACCAGTTGAAGGAGAAGAGTGAGTGGACACCAGAAGAGAAAGTAGTTGTGCTGAAAGATGCAAAGGTAAGAAACATTTTGCATAACAGTCTTGATTCTGTGATGTCAAACAGGGTTATAGCCTACAAAACTGCCAAGAAGATCTGGGATACTCTTGAAACCCAATGTCAAGGAACCATGGCCATCAAGAAGAATAGAAGGGCTGTTCTAATTCAAGAATATGAACAATTTGAGGCCAAGCCTGATGAAAGTCTCACTGATATCTATGACAGATTTCTGATCCTGCTCAATAATCTGTCCTTGGTGGGAAAGGTATATGATCGAGATGATTCAAACATTTTTGAGAGCCTTGAATGAAGAATGGGATACTCAGACTTCAATCATATGAAATCAGTATGATTTGGAAATAATCACTCTAGATGAAGTCTATGGCATGCTGAGAACTCATGACTTGGAAGTCCAGCAAAGGAAGGAGAGAAAAAAAAAGCAAAGGAAAATCAGTTTCCTTGAAAGTAAATGATAAAGCTTCAAAATAAAGGTCTGTTGAAGTTGCAAGGAAGAAGAACAATCTGCCAGAATCAGATACTGATGATTCATCATTAAATCCTGATGATGATACTGATTCTAAAACTGATGAGAACATGACAGATTCTGTTGTCATGCAAATGGCTGCATTGCTGCTTAAGGGCTTCAAGAGGATGCAATTCAGGAAGTCTAAGAAGAATAGAAGCTTCAAGAAGAAGTTCACTGGAGGTGAAAGGAAGTCAACTGGAAGAAGAGATGGAAAGGACTCTAAAGCTGGAAAGGTAGACAGGACAAAAATCAAGTGCTACAACTGTGATGAAACTGGTCACTATGCTACAGAGTGCAAGCAAACAAAGCATGACAAAGGGAAGAACAAAGCCCTGATTACATCAAGCAAGCATTGGATGGACTCCTCTGATTCTGAAAATGAAGACACATGCTATGCACTGATGGCTAGCTTTGATGATCTGCTTCCTCTAAGTTTAAGGTATCAACCTCTTACTTCTCTTTTGATACTGAAGATATATCTGAATTGAAATCTATTCTTAAGTCTCTCCATGGTAACTTTAAAAATAAGATTCTAGAGAACAATAGGCTGTTACCTGAAAATGAAATGTTAAAGTCTAAGAATGTTCAATTAGAGTTTGACTTAGTAAATCAGATTGAAATTCAGAAAGAATGTAAGAAAACTAAACATACAGTAAAGGTACTAGAAGCTAAGTACAGTATGTTAGAAAATGAGAGAAAAACTCTTAATGCCTGGACTGCTTCAGGCAAAAAGGTTCATGAGATGATATCTAAGAAAAACTGGAAAGAATGTCTTGGTTATGTAGATGGAATTAAGGATGTTGACACTGAGAATGAGACTACCCTTAAAACTTCAGTTAAGTTTATCTGTTCAGAAGCTGATAAACCCAAATCCATCTTTGAAAAGGGTTCAACATCAGCATCACAAGAAAAATTAGTAAGTGATAAATCTCAAAGAAAGGAAAACAAGGAAACCATTAAGACTGTTAAGAAAGAAAAGAACATAGGAATTTAATCTAAAAGACAATTGAAAAAAAATTATCTGAGGTTACTAACAAGCCTCAAATAAAAAGTCCTAAAAGATATATGAATGGTAAGCAAGGTATTTCTGAGGATTCTAATTACAAGGTTGTTCCCAATGCTCCTAGAAAAACTTGTTTTAAATGTGGTAATACTAATCATCTTGTTATTGATTGCAGGAGGAGTAATAAAATGAAAACTGATATTCCCGAGTCTGATGTTAGGGGTAGATCAGTATTTTATAAATCACAAAATCTTTATTTTCATTGTGGTAGTAGTTGGCATTCAATTTATACTTGTAGTTCTTATCATAAGCTGTATCACAACTATTATGAACCTTTTCCTAAATATAATAAACAAGTGTGGTAATACTAATCATCTTGTTATTGATTGCAGGAGGAGTAATAAAATGAAAACTGATATTCCTGAGTCTGATGTTAGGGGTAGATCAGTATTTTATAAATCACAAAATCTTTGTTTTCATTGTGGTAGTAGTTGGCATTCAATTTATACTTGTAGTTCTTATCATAAGCTGTATCACAACTATTATGAACCTTTTCCTAAATATAATAAACAAGTGTGGTAATACTAACCATCTTGTTATTGATTGCAGGAGGAGTAATAAAATGAAAACTGATATTCCTGAGTCTGATGTTAGGGGTAGATCAGTATTTTATAAATCACAAAATCTTTGTTTTCATTGTGGTAGTAGTTGGCATTCAATTTATACTTGTAGTTCTTATCATAAGCTGTTTCACAACTATTATGAACCTTTTCCTAAATATAATAAAGTTTCTTGTGTGCTTAATTCTCTTGGTTCTACTAAATCTGCTTCTGACAAGACAAATCCTGACAAAAGAAAAACTGTCAGAAGTACTCCTGACTCACAAAGGCTTAAGTTGTCCAAAAAGAGGGCCCAACAAGTGTGGGTCCTTAAAAATCCTTCTAATTAATTATTCCTCTGACTGCATGGTAACAAGAAAAATACACTTGTGATAAGTGGCATTTTATACCACTTAGAACGTCTTAAAATGGCTTAAATTGGTGTCTTGAAATCAAGTATTTTGTGTATTTAATGCGTTTTTCTAGTGTTTATGCATTTCAGGGTATTAGTTGCATTTCGGGGGAGGAATCATCAAGAATAAGCCTTGGCATGTGTTCACCATTGCGAGAGGAAAGGAATGGGCAGATTACGGCGAAGAAACGGAGCAAGCTTGGAATTTTTCCAGTAGGGTCCTGCGCGCCCGCGCAGCAATGCTGAGCGGCCGCAAAGCAGCCTGCGCGCCCGCGCAGAAATGCTGAGCGGCCGCGCAGGGTCGGGGGAAAAAAAAGCTGAATTATTTTAGACTTGTACTTCTGTGTGGCTTCCAACTTCTATGTAATCTGAGTTTTATGGGACTATTATATAGGTAGATTTGAGACGTTTTCATAGGGAGTATTAAGGAGATTATGTTTTAAATTATGTTTTACGCAAGGAGCGAAGGAGATAAGGAAGAAGACCGATTTAGCACACCGCAACGAAGAGGAAGCATATATTCTTGTGATTCTTGTTTCGTTATAACGTTGGATGCTAGTTTTCTTGCTTTGACTTATTTACTCTTGTGACATACTCTGTTTTAATATAATTAGTTTAGTTATTATTTTCTTGTGTTTGTTTATCATGATTTCATATGAACCCATGATGACGATGAGTTCTGTTATGGGCTAATCGTGATCATGGGGTTACAACGGATTTATTATGGAATTCTTTAGTTAATTGTTTAATACTTTAGTGTGTGATGATTGCATGATATCTAGTATTGGTTGTGCGTATTCGTCTTATGTGCGTCGCGAACATATAAGATAGGGTGTTGATCTCTTGTGAAGCGACGGTGGATCTTGAGATTTAGAACTTACCATGCTAGCATAGGTTCATGTACGTTGTGCATGATTAGTGGGTAACTCTAACAGTTTTAATTGCCCTATGTAATCAAAAGGAATAACTTGTGCTTAAATCGTTGTGTTGTCAATTTCTGTAGACATATAGGAACTCAACATAATTGATGACTATTCAACTTCTATCTTAATTGTGGATGCTTGGTAGAATGGTATTAGTACAATGAAAGTTGGCTTTTATCAGTTTCGTGTTATTCGATTAATGTCATCACTGTCACATGCTAAAGGTAATACAATGGCTATAGAAGGAAGTAATAATGAAGTTGTGATCTCATGAGTGTTTTATTATTGATAATTTGAAGTGTTAGTTAAGTGGTTAACTAAGTAGTTAATTATAGTTAATATTTGATCAACAATTTTAAGTGTTATTATCTTAACATTGAGAAGTAATCATACATTGGTGAGTGAGTTTAATTAGACAATAATTTAGTCTGAGTCTCTGAGGGAACGAACTAGAAAGTATTCTATATTACTTGCGAACGCGTATACTTGCGTGAATATTAGTGCGTGTTTTCTCCCTAACAAGTTTTTGGCGCCGCTGCCGGGGACTCGGCGTATTTGTTTAGTTTATGTACTTACCATCATTGGTCATTAGGACTCAGTGATTAGGACGTAGTAGTTACTTACTCTTTTCGGTTGTGTTTCAGTGTACTTTAGCAAGCGTTTATGCAAACTCGTTCTCGTGCTCGCAAGAGGACTTTAGATACAACTGAGGAGACAGACGAAGTTCTTGATATTCCGGAGAAGTTAGATTTTGAGGATTCGGATTCAGGAACTGAGCAGAAAGAACCAGTAAACATGGGAGATCGTATTGTTCAAGCTGATCCAGCTCTTATGGATTTTTCTCGGCCTAAAATTGATGATATTCAGTCAAGCATCCTTCATCCGGCTATTCAAGCTAACACCTTTGAAATCAAGCCGGGCACTATTCAGATGGTGCAGAATTCTGTTTCTTTTGGAGGAGCGGCAACTGAAGACCCCAACATGCACATAAGAAATTTTGTCGAGATCTGCAGCACTTTTAAGTATAATGGCGTGACTGATGAGGCTATCAAGTTGAGGCTTTTCCCATTCTCACTGAGGGATAAGGCTAAAGACTGGTTACATTCTGAACCAGCTGGGTCCATTACTACGTGGCAAGATCTTGCGCAAAAGTTTCTGGTGAAGTTTTATCCAATGGCAAAGACTGCTGCTATGAGGAGTGCTCTTACTCAGTTTGCGCAGCAACCTACAGAATCTATGTGCGAGGCTTGGGAACGTTACAAGGAAATGTTGAGAAAATGTCCACATCATGGAATGCCGGATTGGATGGTAATCACTGGTTTTTATAATGGTTTGGGGGCCCAATCTCGGCCCATGCTCGATGCAGCAGCTGGAGGCGCCTTATGGGCTAAAAGCTATACTGAGGCGTATAATCTTATAGAGACGATGGCTGCAAATGAGCATCAAAACCCAACTCAGAGGATGACGTCAGGCAAGGTAGCAGGTATTCTGGAAGTTGATGCAGCCACCGCTATTGCAGCCCAGCTCCAAGCGCTATCAATAAAGGTTGATTCTCTGGCTACGTATGGAGTTAATCAAATAGCTATGGTTTGTGAGCTTTGTGCAGGTTCTCATGCTACAGATCAGTGTTCTCTTGTCAACGAATCTGTTCAGTATGTGAATAATTATCAGCGACAACAGCAGCCTGTGCCAGCGACCTATTATCCTAATAACAGAAATCATCCAAATTTTAGCTGGGGAAATAATCAGAATGCTATTCAGCCACCATATCAGCAAGGGGTGAGTAAACAGTTTAACCCACCTGGATTCCAGCAACCACAGCAGTATGCTACAAGGCAATCATATCCTCAACAGGGAAGTGCAGCTGCACCTACTAGTACTGATTTTGAGGAACTTAAGCTGTTGTGCAAGAGTCAGGAGGTTTCTATCAAGACCTTGGAAAATCAAATCGGTCAATTAGCCAATGCAGTGCTCAATCATCAACCTGGCACTCTTCCCAGTGACACGGAAGTACCAGGCAGGAAGGAAGCTAAAGAGCAAGTCAAGGCTATTACCTTAAGGTCTGGAAAAGTAGCTGATGCTGAAAAGGCAAAAGAAGTCGAAGCTGAAGTTAGAGATAAAGAATCTAAGCAAAAGGAGAAAGCGGCGGAACCAAGGAAGACTACTGTTGAACACACTCTTCCTGAGGCTAATACAGGGGAGAAACAGCTCTATCCTCCACCACCTTTTCCTAAGAGATTGCAGCAACAAAAGCTGGATAGACAGTTCGGGAAGTTTCTGGAGGTGTTCAAGAAACTTCACATCAATATACCTTTCGCTGAGGCTCTGGAACAAATGCCTAGTTATGCGAAGTTTATGAAGACTATTCTTTCAAGGAAGGTGAAACTGGATGATCTTGAAACCGTTGCTCTCACAGAAGAATGCAGCGCTGTTCTGCAACAAAAGTTACCACCAAAACTGAAAGATCCAGGAAGCTTCACCATTCCTTGCACCATTGGCAATCTAACTTTTGACAAGTGCCTTTGTGATTTGGGCGCAAGCATTAATCTGATGCCCTTGTCGATCTTTAAAAAGCTGGATCTGCCTGATCCAAAACCCACATACATGTCACTACAATTGGCGGACCGTTCCATTACTTACCCAAGAGGCATAGTTGAGGATATGCTCGTCAAGGTGGATAAGCTCTTCTTTCCAGCAGATTTTGTTATTCTGGATTTTGAGGAAGATAAGAAGATTCCCATAATCTTGGGGAGGCCTTTCTTGGCTACTGGCCGTACCTTGATAGATGTACAAAAAGGGGAACTTACTATGCGTGTCCAAGATCAGGATGTGACCTTCAACGTATTCAAGGCAATGAAATTCCCTACAGAAGATGAGGAGTGCTTAAAAGTGGATGTGATTGATTCCGCGGTTACTTCGGAACTCCGTCTTTGGACACTCATATGATGAATGTTTGAATAATCTGCGCGCCGTACTCAAAAGATGTGTGGAAACTAATTTGGTGCTTAATTGGGAGAAATGTCATTTTATGGTGCATGAAGGCATTATCCTTGGGCATAAGGTCTCTAGCAAGGGTCTGGAGGTGGACAAGGCCAAGGTGGGAGTCACTGAAAATCTTCCCCCACCCAATTCTGTGAAAGGAATCCGTAGTTTTCTTGGTCATGCGGGTTTTTATCGGCGATTCATCAAGGACTTTTCAAAGATATCTAAGCCGTTGTGCAATTTGCTTGAGAAAGATGTGCCTTTCAAATTTGATGATGAATGTTTGGCAGCATTCGAGACTCTCAAGAAGAGTTTGATCACTGCACCAGTTATTACAGCACCAGATTGGACAGAACCGTTTGAGATGATGTGTGATGCGAGTGATTATGCGGTAGGTGCAGTTCTGGGACAGCGCAAGAAAAATCTCTTCCATGTGGTCTACTATGCGAGTAAGACTTTAAATGGTGCCCAATTGAACTACACCACTACTGAGAAGGAGCTTTTGGCTATAGTCTTTGGCTTTGAGAAATTTCGATCTTATCTGCTTGGTATGAAAGTAACAGTATTCACTGATCATGCAGCTATTCGCTATTTGGTTTCTAAGAAGGATTCGAAGCCGAGACTCATTCGTTGGGTTCTTTTACTTCAGGAATTTGAGTTAGAGATCAAAGATAGAAAAGGTACCGAGAATCAAGTAGCTGACCATCTCTCTAGGTTGGAGAATACCGATTCTACTTCACAAGATAGGACGTTAATTAATGAATCTTTTCCGGATGAGCAGTTGTTTGCAATTCAGGAGGAAGAACCATGGTTTGCAGATATTGTAAACTATCTTGTCAGCAATATAATGCCTCTTAATTTGACATCCGCGCAAAAGAAGAAGTTTCTGCATGAGGTGAAGTGGTATATGTGGGATGAACCATATTTGTTTAGACAGGGAGCTGACCAGATCATCAGGAGATGTATCCCGTTCTGTGAGACGGAGGGGATATTACGAGACTGCCATTCCACGGTTTATGGTGGACACTATGGAGGTGAGAAGACGGCAGCTCGTATTCTGCAAGCAGGTTTTTTCTGGCCTACTTTGTTCAAGGATGCTCATCAGTTTGTTTTAAGGTGTGATCGTTGCCAAAGAGTGGGAAATTTGTCAAGGAAGGATGAGATGCCATTAAATGTGATGCTTGAAGTCGAGGTCTTTGATGTGTGGGGAATAGATTTCATGGGCCTTTTATCTCGTCTTACAATAATCAGTACATCTTGCTGGCAGTCGATTACGTCTCAAAATGGGTCGAAGTTAAAGCTTTACCGACAAATGATACATAGGTAGTACTAAATTTTCTTCATAAGCAAATTTTCACAAGGTTTGGAACGCCTCGGGTAATCATAAGTGATGAAGGATTGCATTTTTGCAACCGTAAGTTCACTTCTATGATGCAGCGTTATAATGTGAATCATCGAGTAGCTACTGCCTATCATCTGTAAACAAATGGTCAAGCGGAAGTGTCT
Source organism: Apium graveolens (assembly GCF_009905375.1). NCBI lineage: Eukaryota > Viridiplantae > Streptophyta > Magnoliopsida > Apiales > Apiaceae > Apium > Apium graveolens. Next base: position 72,346,073 of record NC_133656.1, on the reverse strand, counting down.
AACAGAGAGATAAAGCGCATTCTAGAGAAGGTTGTTTGTCCGTCAAGGAAGGATTGGTCTTTAAAGCTCGATGAAGCTGTTTGGGCTTACAGAACAGCATACAAAACTCCACTAGGGATGTCACCGTTTCAGTTGGTGTACGGTAAGGGATGTCATCTACCAGCGGAGCTTGAGCATAAGGCCTACTGGGCATTGAAGAAATTGAACCTGGATTTAGATGCAGCTGGTAAGAAAAGAATGCTTCAGCTTAATGAACTTGATGAATTTCGACTTCAAGCGTACGAGAATAACAAAATGTATAAGGAAAAGGTGAAGAGGTGGCACGATAGGAAGCTACATCCTAAGTTATTTATGCCAGGGCAACAAGTTCTTTTGTTCAACTCTCGGCTCCGACTTTTTCCTGGGAAGTTGAAATCAAGGTGGTCTGGACCTTTTATTGTCAAAATTGTGTTTCCACATGGAGCGGTGGAAATTTTTGAGAAAGATTCGGACCAAGCATTCAAGGTTAACGGTCAGCGGTTGAAGCACTACTATGGGGACATGGCAAGCCGAGAGGTGGTTAGTGCCATTTTGTTGACTACTTGAGAAAGGTACGGAACGTCAAGCTAATGACGAAAAAGAAGCGCTGTGTGGGAGGCAACCCATGAATTGTTGTTACAGGAACCCTTAGAAGTTAATAATCTATCCAAAAACACAAAAAAACTCAGAAAACAGGGGCTGAAAAATTTTTTTTCCAGAGACCCTCTGCGCGCCCGCGCAGCTAGGCTGAGCGGCCGCGCAGCTTGCTGCGCGCCCGCGCAGAAATGCTGAGCGGCCGCGCAGGGGTCGAGTTCCAGAATTTTTTTTTTTTTTTTGCAGTTCAGAGAAAAAAAAATATAAAAACACAAAAACAGTTTTAGCCCATAAACCCACGAATTGTTCCCACTACCCCATGATTTTATCCCTTACTTCCCAAACCCTAATCTAATCCACACCCTATATATACATACACATATCCTACATATCTCCCACAAAACTTCCTACACTTAAACCCTCTCACAAACATCAAAAATCAGTTCTTACACACTGCTATTCACGAATCAATGGCACCCAAGAGAGCACGCACTATTGACAGCAGCAGCACAGTTCCTACTGCTGATTCTTCGAGGGGCACTGCTGCAAGGCCTCGGTTAACAGACAGAGCTGCGGAGGAGGAGTACACTAGGCTGTTGGGGAAGCCGATTCTGAAGGAGAGGGGGTTTTTACCATCAGGGAGGGATGGTGAGTTGTTGCCCATGATTGCAGAGAAGGGGTGGATAGCTTTTTGTGAGTCACCCGAAGCAGTACCGATGAGCGTTGTTCGCGAGTTCTACGCGAACGCGAAGGCTGAAAAGAATGGGTTTTCTGTAGTCCGTGGGCTGACGGTTGATTATCATCCTGCGGCGATTCGCCGTGTGATTGGACAGCGAGAGAGGAAGCCCGAGGAGGAGAACTGGAATGAAAAAACTGCTGAGGATTTTGACTTGGATTTGATTTGTGCGACTCTCTGTCGACCGGGCACAGTTTGGAACCGCAGTCCAGCCAACAATGAGTATCGTCACTTTCCGGCGATCGCCATAAACAGGTATGCCCGTGCATGGAATGCATTTATATGTGCTAATATTTTGCCTTCTTCACATGCACACGAGGTCACAGTTGAGAGAGCACAGCTGTTGTGAGGAATTCTGAATGAGGAATACTATGTGGACCTTGGTGAGTTTATCTACCAAGGGATTCTGAAGTTTTTGAGGGGAGCAAAGCATATGAACATCCCTTATGCATCCACGGTTACGAAGCTATGCCGAGCAGTGGGAGTGAACTGGCCGGCTCATGAGCAGTTGCAGTTGCCAGCAGCTCCGATAGATTCTGGCACTCTGAATGGGATGCAGGAGTGGACCGGTGGTGAGCCTGAGGAGCATGGGCTGGGTTATCATCTTCCAGGAGGGCGTCCAGCACGAGGTGCTACTATGGCTAGGCCAGGGCGTGGTGAGGCTGGTTCGTCGAGAGCTCAGGAGGGTGCTGGGATGAGTGATGCCCAGTATAGGAGGCTTTCACGGCGGATGGATGCCATGTATGAGACGCAGAGTAGGTTTGCTCAGGAGCTCACCCTTGCGTTAGGGACTGCTTTTCGAGGCCTTGGAGCTGATATCTAGTGGCCAGTTTTTGGTGAGGACTCTGCATACCCGCCGCCTGATACTCCACCCGCTGAGGGTGATGATGATGACTCCGAGTAGGTATACCCTGTGTTCCTTTCTACTACTTTCACTGAGGACAATGAAGATTTTTAGTTTGGGGGTGGTAGTTAAAGGAATATTGTGTGTGTGTCATTTAGTTGCATATTCATGATAGTTAGTTCATATAGTTACATAATTTATGCCATATAGTTTTTTTTATGAATGTCATGTAGCTCATGCATTTACTATGATCCCTTTTGCAATGATTTATCGACTGAATTGTGAGATTGATGTGAGTGTAGTGATAACATTAAAGTGATATTAAGTTGTGTAGGTTGATATGCATGCTAGAAACAAATGTAAATCCACTGAGTCTTAAAGAATGCGTAAAGGCTAGATTGTTGTTATGATTTGGTTGTTTTCAAGGTCAATCTATTTATTATGCTTAGAATTCGATTATACGTTCTTAGTGATAAAAACATGAAAAAGAAAAATTGTTTTGGAGAAAAAAAATATGGAAATTATTGCTAGTTGTGGCTAGGCGTCAAATGGCTAGTAGCCGGCTCGCTTATGTTGCGAGTAGTCTAGGGTTGAGTAAGATGGAGCGAAACGCACTTGCTCAGAAGTTATGAAAAAAAAAAAAATTTGCATAATTGATCAAGAGTGGGCTCTTTAGTATTCGAGTTATTAAGTTCTTAGGGGACTTTGTGCCTAGTGACCTAAGGCTTTTAGAGTCTGAGATCCGCTAACCTAACGCTCGTTACATGGATACCATTGTATAAGTCTTTTGTGGACCTCACTCATTGCACGGTCAAATAAGCATTTGAGTTGTAAATAAAAAGCACAATTCCGTAGTAAGCTCCAGAGTTCTTGTAGTGTTGTATATCACTTTGTGCCTAGAATTTTTATTCTTTGTATAATCGTAGGATTGCCTTGAGGATAGTCTAGTCATAGTAATTGGTCTAGTTCCGAAGCATATCTGTTAAGCATTTGCACACACCATGTTTCTGGCTGTTTGTCCGGTTGCATGAGTTTATTGATCTTTAGATGTCTAACTGCATTCGTTGAGATGTGACAATTTGGTTGGATAATTGTAGTAAGGGGGATCGTTGCATTTTCATATAGATTGCATTCATGCATATTTTTATTTGTTTTGAGTCTGTGACGCTTGAGGACAAGCATCGATTTAAGTTTGGGGGTGTGATAAGTGGCATTTTATACCACTTAGAACGTCTTAAAATGGCTTAAATTGGTGTCTTGAAATCAAGTATTTTGTGTATTTAATGCGTTTTTCTAGTGTTTATGCATTTCAGGGTATTAGTTGCATTTCGGGGGAGGAATCATCAAGAATAAGCCTTGGCATGTGTTCACCATTGCGAGAGGAAAGGAATGGGCAGATTACGGCGAAGAAACGGAGCAAGCTTGGAATTTTTCCAGTAGGGTCCTGCGCGCCCGCGTAGAAATGCTGAGCGGCCGCGCAGGGTCGGGGGAAAAAAAGCTGAATTATTTTAGACTTCTACTTCTGTGTGGCTTCCAACTTCTATGTAATCTGAGTTTTATGGGACTATTATATAGGTAGATTTGAGACATTTTCATAGGGAGTATTAAGGAGATTATGTTTTAAATTGTGTTTTACGCAAGGAGCGAAGGAGATAAGGAAGAAGACCGATTTAGCACACCGCAACGAAGAGGAAGCATATATTCTTGTGATTCTTGTTTCGTTGTAACGTTGGATGCTAGTTTTCTTGCTTTGACTTATTTACTCTTGTGACGTACTCTGTTTTAATATAATTAGTTTAGTTATTATTTTCTTGTGTTTGTTTATCATGATTTCATATGAACCCATGATGGCGATGAGTTCTGTTATGGGCTAATCGTGATCATGGGGTTACAACGGATTTATTATGGAATTCTTTAGTTAATTGTTTAATACTTTAGTGTGTGATGATTGCATGATATCTAGTATTGGTTGTGCGTATTCGTCTTATGTGCGTCGCGAACATATAAGATAAGGTGTTGATCTCTTGTGAAGCGACGGTGGATCTTGAGATTTAGAACTTACCATGCTAGCATAGGTTCATGTACGTTGTGCATGATTAGTGGGTAACTCTAACAGTTTTAATTGCCCTATGTAATCAAAAGGAATAACTTGTGCTTAAATCGTTGTGTTGTCAATTTCTGTAGACATATAGGAACTCAACATAATTGATGACTATTCAACTTCTATCTTAATTGTGGATGCTTGGTAAAATGGTATTAGTACAATGAAAGTTGGCTTTTATCAGTTTCGTGTTATTCGATTAATGTCATCACTGTCACATGCTAAAGGTAATACAATGGCTATAGAAGGAAGTAATAATGAAGTTGTGATCTCATGAGTGTTTTATTATTGATAATTTGAAGTGTTAGTTAAGTGGTTAACTAAGTAGTTAATTATAGTTAATATTTGATCAACAATTTTAAGTGTTATTATCTTAACATTGAGAAGTAATCATACATTGGTGAGTGAGTTTAATTAGACAATAATTTAGTCTGAGTCTCTGAGGGAACAAACTAGAAAGTATTCTATATTACTTGCGAACGCGTATACTTGCGTGAATATTAGTGTGTGTTTTCGCCCTAACAACTTGTCTTGGATAATGGATGTTCAGGACACATGATTGGAAATAAATCCCTGCTGTCAGAATTTGAGAGGAAGGCTAGCCCGGATGTATCTTATGGAGATGGAAATGTAGGACACACTCTGGGATATGGCAACTTGATAATTGAAAAGGTAGAAATAGAGAATGTAGCTCTGGTGGAAGGACTGAAGCATAATCTTCTGAGCATTAGTCAAATCACTGACAGAGGTTATCATGTGGTATTTTAAGACTCACACTGTAAAGTTGTCCATAATAAGTCAAAGAAAATTGTCTTGATAGGATACAAACATGGTAACATATATGAGGCAAGGCTACATGAAAGTCTTGAGAAAGAAGCTACATGCCTTATCTCAAAGGCATCAGTAGATGAGAGCTTGAACTAGCACAAGAAGCTCTCACATCTCAACTTCAATTCAATCAATAAACTTTCCAAGAAGGAGCTGGTAATAGGATTACCAAATATGCTATACTCATCTGATGGTCTTTGTGATGCTTGCCAAAAGTCAAAACAAAGAAGAGTATCTTTCAAAACCAAAACAAAATTCTCTATTTCTGAGCCATATCACATGCTACACTTGGATCTCTTTAGACCAGTGAACATAATGTCCATCAACAAGAAAAGGTACACACTAGTAATTGTTGATGATTTCACTAGATATACTTGGGCTTATTTTCTACACAGGAAGGATGAAACTCCAAAAATTCTTCTGGATCACATAAGACAAATTGAAAATGGATCCACCCATAAAGTGAAAATACTGAGCAGTGATAATGGCACTGAATTCAAAAATTCAAAAATGGAGGAATTTTGCAAATACAAAGGCATACAACAACAATTCTCATCTCCTGGTACACCTCAACAAAATGGTGTTATTGAGAGGAAGAACAAAACCTTGATTGAAGCTGGAAGGACTCTGCTGGAAGAAGCAAAACTACCCACTTACTTTTGGGCTGAAGCAGTAAACACAACATGTTATACTCAGAATATTACTCTGATAATCAGACATGGTGTTACTCCTTATTAGATGTTGAAAGAAAAGAAGCCCAGTCTCAAACATCTTCATGTATTTGGATGTAAGTGCTTTATTTTGAGAACTCATACTGATCAGCTAGGAAAGTTTGAATCAAAAGCTAATGAAGGAATATTTATCGGATACACCCCATCAAGAGCATACAAAGTTTTCAATCTGAGAACAAATATTGTAGTTGTCTCCATAAATGTATCTTTTGATGATAAGAAGATTCCTGGTTTTGAAGAAGACACTCATGAAAGTCTGATCTTTGCAAATGAAAATGCATTGTTGGAATCTGGATCAAACTCTAATGAACTGTCAAATCCCGATGATCCAAACCCTGATACTCCTTCAGATTTTGAAGATAATCATTATACTAATGAACTTGCACATGTTGAGGGGGAGCAACAACAAGGTTCAGCTGATGGTACTAACACTGAAGAACCCACTCAAAGCTTTTTTTAAATCTGATCATTCAGAATCAAATGCTGATTCAACTTCAGATGGACATTATTCAAGTCCCAATACTTTATCAGGAGATAACACAACATATTCAGGGGGAGCCTCAAATGCATTTGATGAGGCATACAATTCAGGGGGAGAATCTAGCTCCAAAAGGACACTTCCTAGTGCCAGAAAATGGACTAAAGATCATACTCTTGATCTGATCATTGGAAATCCTGATGATGGTGTAAAGACAAGGAGTGCAACTCAGAATGAATGTTTATATCACAATCTACTTCCAAAAGAAGAGCCAAAGAGAGTAGAAAATGCACTTAAAGATGCAGATTGGGTCATGGCTATGTAAGAAGAGTTGAATGAGTTTGAAAGAAATGAAGTTTGGAAGCTGGTGCCTAGACCAAAGAACAAGTCAATTGTAGGCACAAAGTGGGTCTTCAGAAATAAGACTGATTCTGATGGAACAATCATCAGAAACAAGGAAAGATTGGTGGCTAAAGGGTATTCCTTAACAGGAAGGTATTGACTATGATGAAACATTTGCTCCTGTTGCTAGGCTGGAAGCAATCAGAATCTTCTTGGCATATGCTACTCACAAGAAGTTTAAAGTCTTCCAAATGGATGTCAAGAGTGCATTTCTCAAAGAAGAACTTGAAGAGGAAGTCTATGTTGAATAGCCACCTGGTTTTATGGATCCTAAATATCCTGATCATGTTTATAGACTTGACAAAACATTCTATGGACTAAAGCAAACACCTAGGGCATGGTTTGAGACTCTTGCTCAGTTTCTGCTGGAAAGTGGATTCAAAAGAGGTACTATAGATAAAAAAATTATTTTATCTGAATCAAGGTAAAGATATGCTTTTAGTTCAAATTTATGTGGATGATATCATTTTTGGATCAACTAATCAAAAACTGTGTGATAAGTTCTCAAAGTTGATGTAATCAAGATATCAAATGAGCATGATGGGAGAGATGAGTTACTTTTTGGGATTGCAAATTAAACAGACTGATAATATGATCTACATTAATCATTCAAAGTACACAAAGAATCTGATGAAAAGGTTTAATATGCAAGACAGTGCAACATCAACTACTCCAATGGCTGCTACAAAGCTTGATCCCCAAGAAGGTACATCAGTTGATGTCTCAAATTACAGAGGTATGATTGGTTCTCTTTTGTACCTAACGGCTAGTAGGCCAGACATTATGTTTGCCACCTGTCTGTGTGCAAAATTTCAGGCAAATCCATGAGAGCCACATCTAATTGCAGTAAAGAGAATTTTTAGATACATGTGAATACAAGGACTTTCTTGTAATCATCTTTTGCATGTAATCAATAAATTTCATGAAATGTAATCATCAGATATATTAATGAAATTTCTTTTGATTGCAAGATTTAGTCTATGCTTATTTCGCTATGTATGCATGTGAATGTTCTTAATTGTAGCCTGTTAATCTTTACATCATCTACTTAAAATGTATACTTTGATGATTGTTTTGATTAAAATTGTGGTTTGCTAATAATTTGTGATGCTTTGATAAACAACTGTTGAATTCGAATCGACATATCCTGATTTTGTCAAATCCTGACAGAAAAGAGGTCTCAAATACTGATGATAGGTCAGCATGTTCTAATTCAGATTATTAATAATAATTAATTTCTGAGTAGTTTTATTGCTACAGTTAATTGTCTCACTTAATTAATGGTTAATGGTGGATTATCTGATAAACAAATTTCTACAGTTGTGTCTTGACAAATCTGTACGTATTTTGTCTTTACTTCTGCAATTTACTCCACCGTCAAATTCTGTTACTCAGTAATTGTTACATATCCGAAGTCAAATTCACTAAATTACCTTCTTCATATGAATGTGCTATATATACTCCAGAGTAGCAAAGCTATATAACCACAAAAACTTCTGTCACGTAATTCATCATACACATAGCTTCACTGTTCACATCTCACTTATATTCTCTCTCACAAGCTACACACATCATGACATCGTCTGAAGTTTCACCACTCTTCAGCCAAACCACAATCATTCATGGAAACACATTTGGCACAAATAATTATTTAGCTCTACTTACACATCAGCAGCTACCATCATCCTTTCATGACATTCAGGATTTTCTACTACAATGTCTAATTGGGTATGCTCTTACGAATCCTATCAAGGTGTCATACAAGGCTGTAATGCAGGTATGGAATACAGCTTTGGTTAATGCAACATATACTGGCTTTTCTTTTGAGTATAAGGGCCACAGGTATGACGTTGATGCTGATGTTCTGCTTCAAGCTTTGAGATTGCCTGCTCTTGATGGTGCTTCTGATACCTATACCACTGAGCAGCTGTTTGATATGATAAGGACTTTAGGCTATAAAGGAGAAATCACAACTATTGGAAAACTGGCAAGGACAAAACTGAAAAAAGAATGGAACTTTTTCTTTGATTGCATCAGTAGGTGTTTCTTCAACAAAACAACAAATTTTGATGCTCTTCCATCTACTTCTCTGAAAATTGGGTACTCTCTTCTTTACTCTAGTAATTTTGATTATGGTAATACTATACTACAATTCATAATTACTAGAAAGGCAGATGCATCAGGAGTTATAGGGTATACTAGATTTCTACAACTGATTTTCAATTTTCTATGCCCTAATGCTATTTTCGATGATGATGAATTACTTCCTATTTGTCAAATTTCTGAAAAAGCAATCACTGATCACATTTAAAGGGATAAAAAGAATAAATTTTCAGGACCTCCCTTTCTTCCTAGAGAGGTCAGGCAATTTCTGTTAAAAAATAGACCTACTCCAATACAAGTGCCTCTAAATCCTGATGTTAGCACTTCCATCACAGTTCCTGATGCTGAGAATCAAGAAACTACCCATCTTGTTTCTAACCCAAGCATTTCTTCTTCCAAATAGCAAACACACCCAGCTTTTAAATTAGCCTCCTCTGTTGTCTCTCAAAAGACATCAGTTGTAACAAAGAAAATGCTAGTTAAGAAATCTGTCATATCTGGACAGAAAGCTAAACAAGCCTCACTGAGTGAGAGTGGGAAGAAAGAAGAATGTTTTCTAATCAATAAAAGAAGATCAATCATGTAAGATGATTCTAACTCCGATGATCAGATGCCAATAGGGTCTTTGTCGAAAACCAAGAAATCTACTGTTAAACATCCTGATGACTCTGTTGACACTACTGGCACCAAGGAGCCAACTACTGATGCTAGTGCTCTGCTCCACAAGCTTCCAGTGATCAAAGCAATTGTTGTGCTCAAGATAACTTAAAAGAGCAAGTTGAAAAGAAAAAGTGAAGAAGTAGTTAGGTACATCAGAAAGAAGAAAAAGACTCAGCCTTTTTCCAGGGATGTCAGTACACAAGAACCTAAGTCTCAATAGGATTTAGCAACTGCAACACATCCAGTCACACAAGAACCATCTTTTTAAAGGGAAGATGCAGACAAAGAGGCAGCACAAATCATTGTTGATATTGCTCAGAGTGATCTTCTTGCTGACTCTGTTCAACTACTACAGGAAAAAAAAGCTCATCAGGAGGTACTGTCAAAGGTGAATGTAATCATCAATGATCCTATTTTTAAGAAGAGCACACAAGAACCTTCACCAAGCATTGCTGAAGCAGCTCACATTTCTCAGACTCCATAAGAACCATCAGTTTAAAGTACTGATGCTGGTCTCTTACCTCTTCTTGACAGGTCAAATCCTAATATTACATCAGCTCCTACTGAGCTTCATCCTTCAACTGAACTAGCTACTATTGATGATCCCCTACTGATTGCTAGTTTGTAAAAGCATCATGATGTGATGTTTGTTCCTCCACTATCATCATCTCCACTTGAGGACTCACCTTCAGGTATTGTTAAATTTCTCTAATGTTCTTATGTTTGTATGATTATAAATAGTCTCTTCTTTGAGGTTACCTCTATTTATATGACAAACATACTACTCTTCTCAGCCATCTTTTTTTTACTAAATGTGTGATTGAGCCTTTCTGTGAGACTGTGTGAAAATATCATGTGAGAAAATTAAAATTTTGAGTGGCAGTCTCCTGTACTGGCAAAAGGAGAGGTAGCTTTGAGACAAGAATCTTATAAGTTTTTTTCTCTTACTTATAAAGTTTCTTCAGTGAGAACCATATTACTCTTAAAAGTAATATATTGTGTGGGAAGTGATGAGATCACTTGAAAAGAAAAGAGAGATTTAGGTGTTACCATGTTTCCGTTTCAGGATCTCATCAGCCACATGCACCTATTGCAAATGATTTCTGTAAAAGTAAGGCAATTCTGCCTAATTCTGCAAATTCTTCTGAGGGCCTGTCTGATTCTGATGATGATAGTGATAAGAATGATTCTAACATAGCTCAGCTTATGACTGTAATTGATGCATCTAAGAAGTCCAATGTTGGTTCTTCTTCACACTTTAATGAAAATCCTTCTTATTACAGTGCTGATGCTGAGCATTTTCGACAGACATAATGGGATTTTAAATGGAGACATACAAATACTTCTATCTCATCTGTTGTTGGCCTGCAACATACTCATCGTGCCTATGATGAAATTCAAACTCCTGATTTGAAGTTGCATCTTAAGGCCTCCACTCTTTCTGTCAAAGGAATTCACTCTGACCTTGATGATATGAAGAAGTCTCATGCTGCTGTCAAGGACAAAATTGATGGATTTATGCTCCACACACCTACCTCAGCTAAAATCACGAGTGTGAAAACTACTATTAAAGGTGTTGTCCAATCTCAACACAACATGGAATCTAGGCTTTCCTCCTTGGAAGATAAGGTCTCTTCTATAGGTGACAAACTGGATGCTCTGTTTTCTCTTCTTTCAAATACTGATGCCAAAAAGGGGGAGAAGATAGTTGCTATAAATGTACACCAGATTCTATTCAGATAAAGGATAAAGATATTGATGATGATGGTGATAAAAATCCAGTTACAGACATTCAAATTGCTCATACTGCTCAACAACCTCAACATTCCAAGAAGACTGGTTCTTCAGGACAAGGGAAGTCTACTGGTGCTCATAAAGCTAAGCACAAGACTACTACTGATGCTCCTGAGGATGATGATGTTACAATCTCTAATTTAGCAGATGCTAAAGGGTTATTCTTTCCTTACAGACATAAGGAAACAGGTGAAGAGATTATCTTGTACTAGAAAGACAAGAGGTTTGAGAAAAAGAATGCTAGGAGTGCTCTTGGGTCTATAACTGAAGAATTTCCTGATCTAACAGCTGAAGAAGCAGTTATGCAACAAAAGGAGTTAATGGCTCAAATTGAAGCTGTAGCTAACACTTCTAAAGGATGAGGAAAAAGAGGTGGAAGATCTACAAGAGCTAGAGGAAGAGGAGGAAGAGGAAGGACTTCTAAACCAAGTCAAGTGACTACATTTAATTATGTATTTCTGAATGTTGTATCCAGAGAAGGTTATGTTCCTGTACAAGGACATGAAGGAGCTGAAGAAGTTCAGAAGCCAAAAGAGTTGATTGTTCAAAGGAAGAAAAGCTCAGCCACTGACATTGATCAAGCTAATACAGCAAATCAGAATGTAACTCCTGAAGCAGACATAAATCTTGAGGTATAAGCAGATCCTGATGCTATGAACCTGATAACTGATTTTGACTCTGATGAAAAGGTGATCGAAGCATTAAATGAGTCAGCTTTGACTACAGTAGTCACTCCTCATAATTTGGAGGTTGATGAAAAAAGAAAGAGTTGACAGAAGGAAAGTTGATCAAGCATGCAAAGATTATGTACGGAGAGTTTTAAAATCAAAGAGAGAGCTATGGCATAAAAAAAAAGGGAAGATTCATGATTTGTCTACAAGTTATGCTCCTCTCAGCAAGAAGAATAAAAGATGGAAAAACATTTATACATTCGATTATCCTAAAGGGTTCAAGCATGTTGAATTTATGTTAGAAGGGTTAAGGAATTCTATTTCAGAGCAGGAAGATGTTGATAAGTCCATCAAGAAACCTTCTTGGGTGGAATATAATGAAAAACTGAAACTTGTCAAATCTCGAACCAGATGAGGCATTGGTCATTCTGAAATGGAGATTCTAAGATCTGATCTGCTGGATATAAATACTTTGACTGAAAATCTTGGTAAAAGAGTTTCTCCTTCACATCTTGAGAAAGTTAAAGCTGTGAAGATTGTTTATAGAAAGATAAATGATAATGATGTCAGAGAAGAGATTATGTACTTCTTGAGGGATGGTAAAGAGTAGAGCTTTACATTATAGCAACTCTTGATGAAGACTGTGACAAAATTGAAATACATTCACTATCTTCTTATAGTTGAGAACAGTATCACCAGAAATTGGCCTTCTATGATACTTGAAGTCATCAGAAGAAGAGTCATGACAAAAGATGATAAATATAATGGTGATTATGTTCCTAAGTACAGAACTTATACTGGTCAAGAAATGAAGATGGAAAAGGGAGCTATAGTTCTAAAAGTTTTTCTTAACAGTCCTCAGTTATCCTTTAGTCATGATCATGAAGATGTCAGTTTAAGCTTTATGTTGATTGGTGATCTTGAGATAAACAAAAGCTCAATTTCTAAATTAAGATCAGCCATCTATCAGCTTGGAGAAGACACTGAAGAGAAGAGAGAGTTGAAGAAAAAGCTTATTAAAGTCCTACAAGACAAGGAGGAAGAAAGATTGAAAAACTTTCTGGAAACAACTGTCAATTATCTGAAGATACTGAAGTAAGCTTTACTCCTTGTACATTTTGTAGTTGGTTTTGTCATCATTGAGAATGGAATTTGTGCTTCATTACATTAAGCATAAATTAGGGGAGATTGTTACGTAAAGATTCTCAATGATCAGAAGAAGCTCAGGATCTGGCTGTTCGGGTATCACCAGTATTTGATGTGTCGTCAGGATTTGACACATCATCAACATTTGGATGTCATCAGTATCTGGAGACAGTCAGCTTAGAAGATTTGTTCTGTTCCTTGTATTTTGGAATAGATATCTCTTATGTCTAAGTTATAGGACTTTATCTATTCAGTTGAAGATATGTATCAGTTTCAGTTAGCTTTTGATAATGCATATCCTAGATTGTTTAGTTGTAGCTGTGTATTATATAAACACATTTTAGGTCATCACATTGTGATCAACTTGAGCATCATACGACTTAGCAGCTCTCAAGAACATCATTATTTCTTGAGAGAGTTTGTAACAGTTTTTATCATAAATATAAAGAACTGTTATATATTTATACTTGTTCGAAACATTTATATAATTGTATCCAACCCCCCTTAAACAGTTGTATCTTTACTGGACAACAAATAGTCACATAATTCAAGTAACACATAAGTTAAATCGTCAAAAGATAGGTCTCGATACGTTTAGAATTGAAATTGGGTCAAAAAGAGTATTTTATCGATCAATAACCGACTCTGAATGATTCATAAAACATACGCCCTTTTGATACAAAAGAATTAGGTCTCGAAAATATTTTTAATTGAAGCAAAATATTTTTCTGAGTCAAGAGGCGTTCATTTCGTATTAAACGGACGAACGGTTGATTTATTATGAATAAAATAAGAATAAATGAAAGGCTCAAAATGATTTTTAAATCATTATTTAGCTTAATTAATAATAATTACATTTTATTTAACTATTTATAAATAAAATTAATTAATAAAATAATCAGTTAATTAAATCCATAAATAAATAATTAAAATAAATTATAAATAATTGAATAAAATTTTTATTTTTGAAAATAATGAAAGAAAATAATTTTTGGAGTTTAAAATAATTTAGTTAATTATTAAAATAATTATCCAAATTATTTTAGGAATTAAAATGAATTTTTAGAATTAAAAATAGAATTTTGAATAAAATTCAAAAAAAGAAAGCCATAAACACTTTCTGAAATCAAGTCAGTGTTTTGGGGAATCAAGCGGTGGTTGCTGGGGCGAGGGTACTGCCGGAAAATTAGAGAAGGTGATCGGTTTCTTGCCGATTTTTAGAATTTTCCAGATTTCGATCGGGATTCCGGTCGACCTCCCTATTTCCGATGACTTCAAAATCGAACCAAAACACTATGTTTTCGATAAAAAAAACCTTCTATTATCAACCTAGAATTCAGTTCAAGCCCTAGAAGATCAGAACGACACCGAGGTCGCGATCTCCGGCCAAAAAACGAAGCTCGCCGACATTAAGTCCAGCCAACTGTCGATTTTACACAAAACTTAACAAAAATTAACATGTTATATCCGAAATTAAAGCCAGATTTCACACGAATGTAACCCAATCAATTATTTTAATTAACAATTCAAGAACACCTAAAAAAATCAAATCGAAAATTATATAAACCATGAACTAGATTCTATAGTTCTAGCAATCGTTTGATATCAATGAATATATTAATCGATTATAAATCTCATCAGGAAACTATTTCAATCATTAAATTCATTCAATAACCCTTGAATCAAAAAGCCCCAAATTTAATTAAGAACATTCAAAGCTATAAACTCTAATTTTAAAATCTGAGAATCAAATATCAATTTGAACTCCAAATTAGTCATATAATATACCGAAATGACCAGGAAGAAATTATCTACAAGATTAAGCCATCAAATCATACCAACAACATCAAGAACAAAAATTCCTATTTTAATTGTCAAATAATTTGAATTAAAATAAATAAATAAGAAAATTACCTTGATTTCTGCACTAAAATGGTTGATTGATTCAGAAAATACTTTTCGAGAGCTTCGATTTGATATATGGCACGCCCGAATTGGAGTTCGATAACACCTTCGTTTGTGAGTTTGATTTTCAGGAATGTAACAAATAATTAGGGTTTTCTCTGCATTTTATCGTTTTTAACTGACTGATTATGATTATATGAATAAAATAAGATAACAAATAGGCTATTTATATTTATGGAATATTGGTTCGTGTTGAATCGTATTGGATCGATAAATTAATTACTTAATCGCTAAGTAACTGCAAAAACGATCTGATTTAATACCTGTATTGGATAATTATCTAAACCGAGTTTTTATAAAACACTATATACGGAAATAATGTAATATTATCTTGTCTTTTGAAAATACAGGTTTTATTGATTCATCGAAATGATTATCGTATCGAAAATTTTGCGCTGGGCCGCGCACGGGTCAAACCGTAATCCGGATCTAAAAAGTCAAAACACGGAAAATGTCCGGAATTAACAGATTAGGTTAGGAAGGAGTTTTACGAAGAGTTTCGGGTTGTAAAATGTAAAAACGGTTGAAGTTGGACAATTTTCGGCTTTATAAAATAGTTTTATAATTATTCAGAAAATAATTATTAAATCTGTAAATCATTATAAAATCATATAACGACCCAAAAATTACCAGAAAAATATCACAATAATCTATATTGCATTCTGGACATAATAAAATTAACATACTCATATTTATCACATATAAATATCCATATATCATCACCAATCCTCAGATAATTCACCAAAAATCACATAATAATAATTTATTTATAAAAATAATTACACGCTATGTCCCGGATATTACATCCTTCCACCCTTAAAGGATTCTGTCCTCAGAATCATGCTAAGGAATAAATACTGATACTTTTCAAGTATCTCACTTATAATTTTTCAGGTTGACTTCTCAACCCTACAACTTTTCCATAAACTTTAACTCACCATAACTATCATTAATCAACAGCCTCTTGCTGACATCATATTCTATCAGTTGCTCATACAACCTGACTCAGGTCTCCATTTTATATATAACGGAGCCAGCTCACTTATACTTATTCTGTCTATTTTACTGTTCCGAAAGGACCAGCATAACGCATCTTAATTCTCTTTTCTTTCTAATTCTAGTAATTCGTGCTCATGAACATTTCCAATAGTTACTGGTTGTCGAACCTCATTCCCACATGTTTCCTTGTTGAATTAATTTAGTTCGTAATCGCTTCCAATCGCATTCGAGGTTCTTTTATTGTTCCTTAATCTTCTTGTCCATCTGCGAATGATATACTGAACCCATGGCATATTCAATTTCTAACGTTCTTGAAATTACTCCAAAATTAAGAATTTACTAACCTGGAGGTATCACCCGCATATTATAACCCATATTATCATTTATTTTGGTTCCAAGGAGTTCTCATATGAAACTAACTGCAATGCTCTCCCTTGACGTCTAGTCACATATAACATCTGTTCTTTTCTTTGTCATTTTATCAGAAAGACTTCTTTGACATCTAGGTTCTGTATCATATTCTTGAAGTAACTTGAATCCCTTGAGTCAACGATATTTAGCCAAATTCCTCTCTTTTAGTTCTTCTTACTTAATGATCGTTCATCTAGGAGTGGTATATACTATTCTGGTTTGACCTAATTCACCGTATTCTAAATATTTCTATCAAATCTCCAATTAAATAGCATTGATCATTTAAAATCAATTCCTGGATCTGATGATGTACCACCATTTCCTCAAGCAGCATCTAACCCACTTATTGGACAATCTATTCATTAATAAAAGAGAATGACTAGGTTTGGGATAACCTATCAATAATGATTCAAATGACGCTTTTCCCAATTTCTTTTCATGTTCGGTCACTAGATATTTCTTTTAGCCCTCGGTAGTTAATCGTATTCCTGGGATGCATTCCCTATCTTAATTTATAAATGTTTCATCAAATTCTTCACTTTGCTTATGTTCAAAAATATTAGATTAAGTAATAATATCGATCAATTCCAATCCATACTTGAATCTGATGGCGCACCACCATCTCCTTGTAGCAATATCAACTTATTCCTTAGGTAAAGTATTCGTTAATAAAAGAATGGTTAGGTTTAGTTAACCTATTCCGAATAATTTAAATAACATTTGCTTCATCTCTGGTTTTCAAGTGATTCTCTATATCGCCCCTCAACGAGCTATACTCATTTTTGAAAAGGTTACGGTAATAGGTTCACCCTCTGATGCTGGCTTTAATTCTTCATTTACTTATATGCCCTTCTATTTCCATTCTTATACCATGTCAATCAATACCTTCGTTTAAATTTCCATATCTAATCATGGTCTTAGAATGAATTTCCTATCTCCAATTATAGGCATTTTACTTCATTCCTTACATTAGCTCTGGTACCCTGACGTTCATAACTTTCTTATATCTTGGAAAATATTATAAAATTTCTTTATCATCCTTTTGATTCCACTTTCCTTTCTAGTCAAGTTCTCTATTATCATGACTCGTTGTCTCTTCTTAACATAAGTAATTCCTTCTTTCTAATTGTACTGATTTGGTTATTATTAGATAAGCCATTCTGTGGCTAATACTGGAATCAAATCTTTCTATGATTATTTGAATTCTTGTCAACCGAACTATTAAAACCCATTGTCAGCTACTTCCTTAACCTTACTTACACAATCACTAATCACACAACTTTCATTTTTAATTTACTCCAACTATTCTCTGTCACATCTTTGGCTTCTTCGCATTGAAGATATGTTTCAAATTATTGAGGTCTATGCCCACTATACATCGTCTCTCCTGCATAATCAAGAGATCTTCTTCTTTAGTTCACATGCAAACATTGTCAGCTTATATCATACATCAAATACTTGTATTCGTGAGTTCTCCAGTATTTTGGAATAATTCTTGTTACATTGTCATTCTATATTGATATACCTCCAAATCCTTTAATAAAACTTTATTGCAGATGCTAAAATTTCTTTAGTCGTCTAACAATATCCATATTGACGTAGTTTCCAATTTGTTCTTTATTTAACCTTTCTTCTTCATTCTCCTCCTTCCTTCTCTTGGTTCTTATCTTGACCCTTGAGTTCTTGAAAACATTCTTCTCACTTGCATGTGCAAATAACATTTTAATTCTCTTATCTATTACAAAGGCATATTTATCCAATTAAAGCCTCACACACTTGTAGTAACATTGTGCTAATTTCACTAAACTTCTAAATTCTACTAGTGTCCTTACTTCCTCCGAATTTCTCATTGCTTTGACTTCGGATCTGAAAATCACATCAGAATTTGACTTAATCTAATTGGAATTGATTTCCATCTAACTGACCATAAGTTGGAAAAATTAACCAATTTACTCTTTTAATTTATCAATCGAACCAAGTGATGACTAGCTAAATGAAATCAGAGACCAATTATATAAAGTAAATTTGGATGCAGTCACTTCTTTCAAGAACCGAGATCGCAATCATTTGGAGTATCAACAGGAATATTAATAACACACAGAAGTATACTTTTGCCTTTAAAAGTAGGGTATTTCTAAATATTTGGGCAACATCTCTTCTACATTATGGACTACTAGTCGGACTCAAGCCGACACCAACAATCAACTAAACAACCAACCAACCATATCAAACGACCACCATGAATTCATCATTTCAACATACTTCGGAACATATTATACTGATATCTACATATACTACTAACTAACATAACATACATCTTTTTATCAAACTAGGAACATAACCATACCTTTCATTTATGTTAGGTCACACAACACTATAGAAGGGGGTTGAATATAGTGTTTATACAATCAAATCGATTTCAACACAAGTATGTAACAAAGATCAAGTATATTCAAATAAACTCTGTTACAATAGAACTGTTGTTCTCTCTCAGTGATGAACAATATCACTAAGAGCTGCTAGGTTACAATATATAATCTTCTCGATAATGATAACACATATAGTGTAAACCCTAAGCTGTGTTTATATAGTACACAGTTACAAGATATCTTCTAATTGATATGGAATATAATTCTGTCTCCTAAAATATATCAATCAGATATCTTCTACAAGTCTTCTAGTCCTCTAACTCTTCATGCATATCTTCTTTTTTTAGTCCAGATCTTCTCCTATAAATCAGCCGCATTCCTTATCTGAAGTCTTCCCGCACTTAAGTCCTGATATATATCTTCTGACGCCTTAAGTTCTGATATTAAGTTTCGACTTCAGTAAGTTCTGATTTCCAGTAAGTCCTGATAAGTCCTGTTGTTAAGTTCTGAAAACTAAACACAAATCATATTAGACATGACATCTCAAATATATCTAACAATCTCCTCAAACTTGTAAATTATGAAAAATATACAAGTAAATAAATTTGATGATGTCAAAAACATTTAAGTACAAATGCAATGAGAGTTTAATTAGACAACTAACTACAACTTACAGTCCTTGTAGCTTTTACCAATCTCACTAGTCAATCTGAATCCAAAGTGATTCTTGACAAAGTTTGATATCAGTTTTTCTTCTTTATTCCTCAGGACTTGAGCTAGTGTAGCTTTGACTTGCTTCAATTCTTCACCCTAACTTCCAATCTGGTAGATTGCAGGCCTAAGTGCTGAGATGTGATTTTTATCTAAACCATTACCAAGTCTGATCACCCTTGGATGAGAAGAGTCTTCATTGTAGCACATACATTTCTCTTTTAGAATGACTTCAAGTTTAGCAGAATCCTTCTTCATTGGAATTTTACTTCCATCATCTTCAACTATATTAGGAATGAATTCTGTAACCCTTGAACCATAAATTCTTGCTTTATCTCTTATGGTCTTCATTATGAAGTTTGACCATCTCCTGGTAATCTCAGACTTTATCTCTAAAAGATAATGAAAGAATTGAAGTTCTTTCAGAGATTTGTTTAGCACATCTGAATCTGACCTTTGATATGTTCTTCCATCTTCAAGAAATAGAATCAGGTTTTCTTTGATATTATGATTATTATGAGCATCCAGTACCACTTGAACAGATATAACCTTATCAAGGTGTTTCTGTGTAACTTCTTCAAGAGGTTTGTCAAACAATAGAAATGGATCTCTTGTAAGCACTTCAACTTCTATCTTGATTTTGGCTTCATCAGAACCTAGTCCAGCTCTATCTCTTGCTTCTCTGACTTTCAATCCAACAGTCATGAAATCAGATAACAATTGGCTTTTCTTTGGATCTGATGGTTTAACATTTTTCCATAGGAGTTTCTTCTTATCAACAACTTTCATCTTGTCTAAATCAACTTTAGCACTATCATAGGTTGAATTCTTGATGACTTGATCAGAATTTGCTGTTTCTTCTGTAGCTTGCTATTCTTTAATCTGAACAACTTGAGCTTTGTCAGAGGTTATCTTGGATTCTTCAATTATCTTCCTTCTTTTCAGAATTTAAACAGTTTCATCTTCAACAACAGTATCATCATAAACTTGAACCATTTTGCACACAGGTTTCATCAGGAGTTGAGGAATCTTCATCTCCTACGGCTTTGTTGGTTCATCAACTTTTCCTTTCCCTTTATCTTTGGGATCAATCTCAACTTGTGATCTTGTTTTGGGCTTTAAAGCCTCAGAATTTGACTTTTCCTTGATCACAATACCTTTTACCTCAGGCCTTAAAGGTTTCTTAGCATCAGAAGCTTTAGACTTTAGATTTGTCTTCTCAGCTGCAAATCTAGCTTCTTCCTCCTTGAGATTCTCTAAATCCATTCCAGGATTATGCTTGAGAAATAGTCTTCTAGCAATCTCTTCATCAAGTGTCTGAATTTTAGGATCTTTGTAGTAGACAGTAGTCTGCTTTCCTTTGAGCTTCAGAGTTTGCAAAAACTTCTGAGAGTCTTTACTTCCTCCTTGAATCAGAACATCAGAACTTGATATCAGATTTTGATTATCAGAACTTGCTATCAGAGCTTGAGCATTTACAACATCAGAATTTGTCTTCTTTTATGTAGAAGATTTGCTTGAATTAGAAATTAGTTTCCTTGAAGAAACCTTCCTGATGTGCCCTTGACCTTGACCATTGCCCTTCCTAGGATTTCCCTGGTCATCCTCATTGTCATCCTTTTTCTTCAGTACTTGAGTATTAGAGTATTTGGACTTAACTACCTTCTCCCCCTTTTTGGCATCATCAGGTAGTAGGAGAGAGAGAAGAAGTTCTACTAAAGATTGAATTTCATTAAGTTGAACTTTTTGAGAAGCTAAATTCTACAGGACCTCAGTAATTTGGGCCTGTTGCTGTTCTTGAACCTTCTCAATAGCTTCAACTTTCTCAGAAATAGGTCTGATAAACCTCTTTTTATTGAGCTTGATCTCCATATCCAGCTTTTCATCTTTTTCCAAAAGTTTGTCAACCTTTTCATGAGTTGTAGAGTGTTGTCCTTGAAGAGACTTGATACTTAGAGCTGTGACTTTGAGTTGTGTCTTGAAATCAGAATTTGTCATCAGCTCATCAGCTTTGGAAATGTGCTCTGTCAGAATTTTTGAGCTTGGAATGAAATCAGATTCATTCCACTTCTTGGTCCACTCCACTCCTCTGTGAGTTTCTTCCCAAGGAATAGGAGCAACTTGTTCAACAAACTTCTCAATCAATGCCTCCTTTCCAAGAATGGGAGCTGGTGTATGAACTGGAGCTAACTCTCCAGAACTTGTAGAAAACTCACCATCTTATGACAGTATTAAAGTATGTGTCACTGAAGTTGATTCTGCAGTAACTTCATCTAAATCCTGATCATCAGAATTTATCTCCAGAATTGGAGTTGTTGGTATCTCAGCCTGTAGAATAGGAGAAGTAGCAATAGTTGGCTGAGCTGCAGTAAGAGCTTCCAGATATAGCACAGTTGGAATGATCAGCCTATGAAGGTCAATTTCAGGACTTAATCCTGAATCTTCAACTGTAATATTATCATGAATAGGAGAGACAAAAGGTGTGATCACTGTATCCTGAACAGTGTCTTCAGCCTGAGTTGGAAGTGGCAAAGATTCAATTACTATTGGCTTTGAGATCAGAGATTCCTGATCCCCTTCCTCAACCTCATTAGTATCCTCAGATGGAGGTTGTGCCAAATGCCTACCTGCTCTCTATTTCTTTGATCTCCTGGATGGTGTAGGAGTTGCTTGATTAACATCAGAACTTGAATTTCTCTTTCCCTTCAAAATATCAGAATTTTCAGCTTCAGTTTCTTTCTGAGAAGTTGCCTTTTCAGCTTCCACTATCACATGTTCTGATGCTTGAACCTGGACTTGCTCATCTTCATCATCAGATTAATCCCTAAGAATCATCCTTCTTCTCCTTGGTGGAGATTTAGGAACATATTTTGCTCTTTTAGGCATGGAAGATGAAGTTCTGATGGTAGGTACTAATGGTTGAGGTTGAGATGATTGAGCTGGCTGGAAATATGTTCAGATGGTAGGTTGAGTTGGTTGAGGTTGAGAAGTGGTAGATGGTTGATTGGTTGTAGGTGCTGATGGAGGTTGGGATGGTTGTACATCAGGAAATATAGCACTGTAAGTGAGAGGGTTAGTGTTTACTAAGACCTGTTTGACTGACTGTGGAATTTGTAGGGGTCTTAGTACAGCCTTCTTATTATCAGTAGATGATAAGTCAGTGAAAGCCCTTTTAGCAAGTTTGAAGGGTTCAATCAACTCACTAACTAGTTGGGCCTTATCAGAACTACAGAAACTGTAAATAAGTTGGCAAAATCTAGCAAAATATACAATATTTCTTTCCTCTTGCATCCTATCCCCAATAAATCCTAGCACAACACTATCATAATAAAAATGAGATTGAGTAATTAGAGCATACCCAATTTGTTGACCAAGGATTGGAATTGCATAAAAGTTGGAGCACTTGTTCGCAAAGGCCTTGGTGATGTAGTCAAAAAAGAAACTCCATTCCCTCCTTATATGGGGTCTCTTCAATTGGCCCAGCTTTGCCAAAGGCTTTTCATAGCCTAGATTTGCCATCATTTGTTGAAGAGCTGGCTTGTGGCGCCCACCAAACCCGGGTCAGAAGTTTGGGGTCCACAACACATATACAACATATAAACCTGTATATGAGATACTATTTGCAATGACCCTGCTTTACACAACCACGGATCGCAACAGGTTAAAGTATGAAAACAAGCCACAACCTTAACTTTTATTACAACGTACCAAATCCCAACTAATTTAACTTACAACTGATAATAAAATTACTCTTCCAATCTTACTATCTCACTACCGCAATAAGCTCCTGCTAGCTCGATCCAACTCAATCTGGAATCCTAGCTCGTACATTGAACTGGGAAACCTCACTATCAACCGTATTCTTCTTAACTGTAAAATACATAAAAAGATTCGCAAGAGTGAGCTAACTAGCTCAACAAGTCACAATGATAATAATTGAGGTTAAACAATGATCAAACGAGATGATTCATAGGAATCAAGTTTCTTTTTAACTAATCATTAGAATTGGATATTCATTTTAAGTTTTAAAAACCAAAGTTAGGCTGCTGATCAGTCACGCATCAACCCCGAGCGAAGCACACAGCTCTGCTCTACGAACTGGATCCAAGGCACACATTGGCCTAATTCGACCACGAATCTAGTCTGACCACGAATCTGGTCCACATAAAGAAAACTATCCAATTCTAAAATAATTCAGTGTAATAAATAATGTAATTCAATGATCAAGATCATAATCAACAGCGATAAAGCCTTGGTATAAAAGCGTAATGCGATTCATGAGTATCATAAGGGTATATCAGGGTATGTATAAGAAACGGTTTTCAGTTTGCAAAAGGATCAGGTAATGGACCAGTAATGATTTTTCAAGGTATAGTTATTTGATGTTATATAGAATGGTTGGAGTATAAAAGTTTCTGTGTTTTCAAACAATTTTCTTCCAGTGTTTGGTAGTTATACATTTGGGGAGTAGTATCATATTTGGGTGATTTGGTATCTGAAAATCAACAAATGATGGTTTACAAAGAATAAGGCTTATGGCTCAAGATCAAGAAAAATCAGGGTTCAAGGTTAAATAGTTTAAAATACTTGCAATATAAAACATGAGTCATTTTGAATAATAGCGACATGTTATGAAACAGTTCAAAAATATTTGCAATATATCTTGAAGAAAAGTTCAGAAGTACTTGCCTTGCAGGGCTTTACATCTATTACTGATCGACTCTGAGCCGACTCTATCGCTCAGGCTTTATTGTCTATCCACTAGATCACCCTGGATTCGACCTCAACCAAGTCCTTTAATTGGAACTTTACTGAGCTTTTCGACTGACCATCAAACCATCTTTTGTTCAATGCCAATTCTCGGGCCTTCCGACTAAAACCTACAGAGTCGAAATACCCTACGTTAGACGTCTAGGTATGCTTGACATATCCTCGATACCAATTCTACCCAACGATATTCAAACCCGGCTCATAATTATGTATATTATAATAACACACGCAACAAGTAGGGTTCACAATCTCAAAAATCGGTTCGGTGTTTGTTTCCAGAAAATACGTATACTCTTTATTTTACAAAATCAGGGTTATCGATTTGGCAAAATATTTCATCACATCGTACAATCAAGTTTCATATAAAACACACACATATATATATAGTCACTCGACATCCCGATAATCATCGGATACGTTCCCGTATTTGCATAGTTCAGTTTCCCAGAAATCGGGCAGCGTCTCTTTCTTATCGGACTACCCGTCGAATACAATCGACGTCAATTCACCACAACAATCCATAATCACAACCACCAACATCCATAATTTCCGAAACACCAATTCAATACTATTATTAATTATTATTCGCATTTTATATTTATTTATTAAATTAGGACTCAGCCAATTAAACTGTGCGCATATACATACATATAAACACAGCCATACATACATCAACCTTACGCGGGCAATTCCCCCACACTCCACCGTCCTCGCTGGAAACCGGGGAGGGGCGGTGATGGGATAAGGAAGAACAAGAGGTGCAGATTACCAGGAGCAGAGAAACAAGCACGGTGAGGATAGGGGAAATCAGAAAACACAAGAGAGAAGAAGCAAGCCTTCGAGGACTTGATTCCACCGAGAAGGATCGAGAAGGGAAAAGGAGTTATAAGGGAGGAGTATTGTGTTTGTGTGTATAATTTATTATTTATTTATCAATTGACTCAGTTACTGCCACGTATCAAGGCAGCAATTTAACAGACTATATAAGGTACACGTGTCCCATATTTCCCTGTAACCCCATATTCTATTCGTGCTTTGCAAAATACTGAACAACTCTACGGGTAAAAATTAATCCAAAATTACCAAATTAGTTTTAAAAATATCACAAGTAATTCATAATTATTAAAAATAAATTTTTCATAATTTTCAAAGTATATTTGAAACGTAACTCGTACCCGCATTTAACAATTAACGATTCGAGCTGCACTTAAAGAAAATTCAGAAAATTACGAAAATAGTCTTAAAATATTACAAATATCCCGAAGTTTATAAAACATGAATTTCAAAATTTTAAAACAATTTTTGAAACACAATTTATACCCGATTTTCGCAATTAAACGAATCGACGCGCGGGTGAAATTAATCCTATAAAATTTCCAAAATAATTTTAAAATTCTCGAAATATTCCAAACTTAAATAAATATGAGTTTCTTAATTTTTTGAAGAATTCTGAAATTACATACAAATTTTACAAATTAATGTAATCAGAAAATCATACAGTGTTAAATAATTGATAAAATATTGATTTTAAAATTATATAAAATCCTAAAAATAATTATTGAAATTATAAAATCATAAAACTAATTTTAGAGACAATCTAAATATTTACGGATTTAAAATTGTAATAAAATCACCTTTTAAAATAAAACAGAACAATATAACTCAATTTTCAAATACACATTCCAATCTTTTACACCAATAAATCACAGACAAATAGTACATATCAACATACTGCTGTCAAAACCAAAACACATATTTTATTTAATTAATACTTCCACAGTTATATATTTAAATAATTTAAAAATACACGAGTCGTTATATCCTTCCCCCCTTAAAAAGATTCTGTCCTCAGAATCTGGTCTAACTAAAATAAGTGAGGATATTTGTCAAACATATCTGACTCTAGTTTCCAAGTAGACTCTTCCACTTGAGGATTTCAAATGTATTCACTATATATATACACTCATTTCCAATGACTCGCCTTTAATGATCGAGAATTTGGATCGATCACTATATGCAAAACAAACTTGGACAAGAGCCCATTGGCTCCTGATCAATCACTTGATTCGAATCAGATACTTATCGCCTTAACATTGACACGCAGAACGCATTATATGTACATACTGCTATAACGGTAATATCAACTCATGAACAACTTTATCTATATTTATCAATACCTCGAATGGTTTACTAAATTTAGGGCTTAACTTGTCCCTTCTACTCAAACTTATCCAATCTCTTTCAAGATGACACTTTTACTAACACTACTTGTCCTATTTCTATATTCATACTCTCCCTCGATACAATTCCGCTTCTTTCTTTGTCTACTCTGAGCTGCTTCAATCAATATCGTTATGCCCTTGGTGTGCTGGATTAACTTAGAATTTGGCAACTTCCTTTCTCTCACTTTATCTTAATAAAGTGGGGACCTATACTTGCATCCAAATAAGGCTTGGTAAAGTGGCATTCTAAAGGTGACATCGATAATAAATGATCATTCCAGTGTTTCCTTAAAACTCAACCTCTCAACATATATTATACTTTCTGAATCACTTCCTTACTTTGACTCTCCATTTAGGGATGATAGGCGGTGCTCATTTTCAACTTTAGCTTTCAATCATTTAAACATCTCCTATTCGTTTTTATCAGTTAAGGCTGAAAAGTAATCTCATATATTCACTTATTATCACCTTTAGGTATTTGAATTAATATTCCACTCTTTCCAGGTCGTTTACGTCCAATTCTTTCTTTCTGCACAAGGCATCTGTTACCATACAACTTTGTTAAGGTAGTTATTAGTGGATTAATTAGAATCTTTTGTTAACCTCGGTCAAAATTTCATACTTGAAGACTCAACGTATAGTTGCTTTCTTTCTAATCTTTGGAGGAAAATCCTTGGGCATTCCATGTAGACTTTCTTACTCTTTGAGTAGCTGAGGATGTTATCAATAAATATAATTTGCTTATCCAAGTACTCCTTATACCCCATGTTCCTTAATTCCATATAGATAACTAATATACTTGTTATCTCACATAACATCACCGAAGCTTGCAATGCTCATAACTCACTTTGATCGTAATCTCTGATATGTTCTCAGATCGGATCTTAAGTTAGTCCCCGAAACATAACACACTTCATGAATTAGGTTTCATAAGTAATTAATTCTTTATAGGGTCTCACTTCCTCTTATTCATTGTTTTGTTACACCATCGATAATCAGTACATACTCTCATAATTTCATTCCTTTTCTCCCTTAACATGACTGGTACACTTCACGATTCGCTTCTTGTAAAACCATTCCTTGGGTCTTCCTTATTCACTAGGCCTCCAATATTTCGCCTTAATTCTTTGACATGTCCAACACTTCCTAATCCATCTTGAAATTTCCTTCTTCTACCTGGTTATCACTATTTTTCTTTAAATTTTCGTATATCTTGGCATTTCTTCAATAAATTAAACACTTTATATTGTGAATTCCATGTGGGACCTCATTTCTTAATCCTTCTACTTGTAACATCCAAGTGCTGGAAGAAAACCGGAGGATATCGTGCTCGTTCTCCTGGGCGCATAAATTTCCTCTTACTAACTGCTAACATCGTGATCCATTATCTTCTCTTGACATCTCCATATCTTTCCCTTAACAACTTTGACTGAAAGGTCATACTATCCATCCTTTCTCCTTTTGGATTATAAACTATGACTTTCAATTCCAACTTCGAAAATTCCATAGATAATTCTTCTGGTATAGTTTCTATGTCCGTTCTCTCCTTTTTGCTTATTGCTTGCCTCTACCTTTGCTTTTCCTCGTGAAGACATATTTCAAACTCTTATGGTCCATATAGATCTTACATCTTTCTCCATACATATCATGTTTCCCCAATCTATCAAAGCGAATATTATTACTGCTAGTCCCAAATTATGAGTAGGATACTTCTGCTCATGAGGTTTCAGTTATCTGGATGCATTTACAATAACTTTATTGTGCTGCATCAACACACATCCTATTCCCTTATGAGAAGTATCACTATAACTACCAAATTTCCTTGATACTTTCAAAGTGATAAAGCAGGTGTTGTAACCATTCTTTATTTTAACTCCGCAAAACTTTCTTCACGCTTCTTCATTTTATATAAACTTCTTGCTTTTCCTGGTTAGCTTCGTCAAAGGTATTGCGACTTTCAAGAAATCTTGCACCAATTTTCGATAATGACTAGCCCATGGTAACACTTCTTACTTTTGTTGGTGCTTTGGTCTTTCTTCATTTATAGTAACTTTAATTTCTATTAGATCCCCTTTTTCCTTTTCCTCACTCACTATTTATGGTAAGAATTATGCTTCTTGCTATTAAAGCTTTCATCTTGTAAACTTTACATACAACTTCTTTCTTCTCCGACTTCCCAGTTGTCATTAAATGCTTCGCATGGTTCTCCATTGACTTTAAGTAACACAAATACAACTCATCCAGATATTCCTGAAAAATTCTGTCCATCAAATTTAAATATTATTGAAATATTGGTTAATTCAAATGACATCACTAGAACTTTATAGCAGCAGCACTTAGTTCTGAAAATTATCCTTGATATGTCCACAGGTTCAATCTCCAATTGATAACGCCCAAATCTTAAATCAGTTTTAGAAAATACTTTGCTTCTTCTGTTTGATCAAACAAATCAGTAGTTCGAGGTATCAGATACTTACTCTTGATAGCAAACTTGTTGAGCTTTCTTTAGTCGACGTATGATCTCATACTTCCATTTTCTTATTAACAATTAGTACCGGTGCACCTCATGGGATACACTGGGTCTAATCGTTTCTTCTTTTAGCATCTCTTGCATCTGCTTTGCTAACTTCCTCATTTTAACTGGTGCCATTTTGTGTAAGGCCTTGGTTACTGGTTTCGTCTCAGGTGCTAAGTCAATCGCGAGCTTCATTTCTTTATCTGGAGGAAATGTTGATAACTCATCTGGAAACATATCTTGAAACTCCTTAATTGCTATAAAATCTTCAAATTTTGTTTGCTTCTGACTTTTATTTATCCCATAATCACCATAATACTCACATCTTGATCACCGAAATCATTGTTAACAATTCTTTACCCTCCTTCGTCTTCTGAACCTCATCACATTCTTATTTAGCGTCTTTAGAACTATGTTTCATCACGATGGTTTATCTGGACATCACGCTTAATTAGTTAGTCCATTTCGTAGAATAATGTCAAATCCTCTTATCTCAAATGATATCAATTCTTCACAACTTATTGCCAGAAATCTCAATTCCACCATCGGTACTTACTTATTTAACAATTACACGTTCTTAACTTGCTAGTCCTTTAATTATAATCTTATCAATTTAACAGGGTAATTTATCCTATCAATAAAACCTTGAGAGATAAATAATTAAGTTTCTCTCACATCTTTTAATACTTTAACGCGTAAGGTATCCACAATAATCGTTCACGTCACCGCATCCGTACTCGGAATAACATATTTCACAGAAAAGTCACAAATTCTCGTTCTCGAAGACGTATTCCTTATCGAAGTAGATTCCCTTGGCTCTTAGTGGATCCTTTACTGGGGCTAGTAATTTCAATCCTTGCCATATGCCCTGTTCTCCTTCCCGTGCATAAGAGGTAGCTGGAACTTTGTCCACTTGGTTCATAATACGCTGATTTTTATTTGAAAAACCCTGGCAAAGAATGACTGTACGCTGAAACAACTAGAATGATACACAATTTTAATAAACTTAGAGTTGAAAAGAGAGAAGAAGTAATGATTTGAATATGAATGAGACAACCACATTGGTACTTAAGATGGCCAGTCTTTCGTACCATATGGCATACAATAAATAATTAGGTGGCGTCCCACCTGTCACACCCCCAACTTAAACAGCAAAATAAATATAGCTATTACATCATTTTAATGAAGAATACACAACCAAATCCAAGATCTTACAGTTTAGGGTTTGGAACAGCCCAACACTACCAACTATTACATCTGATTACAAATACCGAGTCCTCACACAGCTATTATTACTTATTCTACCTGAGCTCGAACATTAGCATCAGCATCACAGGTCTTACGGGCAGTATGCTTGAATCTAACCATAGCTGCTAGCTGTAATATCAGGGTAAAGCAAGGAGTGAGCCAAATGCTCAACAAGTGCTAACAGTACGACACAAAACATAAATTGAGATATACTTTTAAGAATGACAATGGAAAGACATAACTAATGATAATGAGAGATAAAACTATGTGAGATGGCATCATTTTGCTTGCATCAAAACAATTTTAAAATCATGTCTTAATCAAAATCATTTTATGACGCTACGGATTACAGCCGGTGATCAGCCGCGAAGTAATCCCGAACCTCGCTGGGTTCTAAAACATTAACGGGAATCCCTAGGCAACTTTTAAGCCTAATATAAGTGTGGAAAGGACTCGCGTCTCAGTCCAGATCCACTATTCAAGAAAACATTTATCCCCCTTTGGGACTGAAAACCCACATTTTATTTATTTTAAAAGCTGATGCCGAATTGTAACAAAATCTCTTTTAACAGTAAATATTTTTATTAAGGGATTATAGATTAACTCGAAACATGGGAAATATGGTACTAAATCTCAGGGCCATGATTCACAAAACTTTACTCTATTAGGGTAACCAAAAGGTTTTCATATGTCAGAACTTGGACAGGAAAATATGGTGAGCCTAATGGTTAATATGAAGGGGTAATGCCAAACTGGGCTCAAAGCAATGGTTTCTCGTCAAGGTACAGGTGTTGGATCATTAAGAAGATAAGCTTCACGAATACTATGGGTGTTAAGGTAATGATCTCTAGCTCAAGATGTATATATATATATATCAGAATTGTCAAGCTCTAGGATAGGAAAGAGGGTATCAATCAATGAGGAATCATGTTGGTAAGTTTCTGACTATCAGAGTTCAAGGTAAGGTTCTATAGGGGTTCAAGTATCAGGATGAGATATCAATACTTAGGAATCATCAGCATGTTAATCAAGAGGATCAATCAAGTAATATAACAACTCTTTATTTTATCATGGCATTTAACTATCATGAAAATACTTTTGAACTACTTGCAATACATACTCGAGGGTTCATGGCATTTCTATATAATTGAAAGATAAGCGAGAGATACACTTGATTTAAACATATCAAAATGACTCAGGATGATTGCATCGATATATATGAACTGTTTATAGTAAATATGAAGGTCAAGTTGAATCACTTGCTTTGAGATAGGCTGGTCTGGTCTGACTGGTAGGAACAACTGGAGCTTCACTCGACTTTTATGGCAAGTTTTCCCTCGTCTCGAGATCCTACATAAATAATAATAATCCTCATTATAATATATTCTTACCATCTTAACCTATTTACAACCCGAAATTAAACATGGATGGAACTTAGGCCTATACGCACCTAATTTATATCCACCTTTATATTTCAAATGTACACACGTAGCCACATAATCACATATCGTATATTAATATCAAATACACCATATATACCATAATGTAACACTAGGCTTGGATGATCTCGACTCACCACTTAAGTCACTTGGTCGCTAAACTAGACAAAGTCTTCAAATTTTGGCTCCCTAACTCGATGTGCCTTTCCTAAATTATCCAAAACCTATTGACCCTCACTTGTGCCTTTTGCTCTACTGACCTTATACTATCTTACAACTATGGTGGTCGACCTAATACTCACTTCTAAGTGTTCTAAAACTACGTGATAAGTGATAGTGCTCACTGGTGCAAATTTCAGAATGACAACTATAGTTTCTTGAGTGCATTAGGCACTCTTAAACTACAAGTTTTCCTTCAAAAACTTTTACACAAGACTCTCCTGACCTAAGGGCATCTCACAAGCTTGATGTGGCTGAAGGGCCTGGCTTGGGCCTAAGCTAAAAGTCCAAGGTTCCCCTGCTTTTCTGGGCAGAAAACGCCCTGACTTGAATTAACTTGTGACACATGGTTCTAACTCATATCCTATGAACTATGGTTGAAAAAACTTCTCTGACAATCCCTCTAACTAAGGCCCAATTGGGCCTAATGAGGGCCTACCCATGACATGGTCAAATCTCCCTATTTCTAAGTTGCAACAAAACTGTCCCCTGCTGGACAGATTTTGTTATTCTACTTGTGCACCTAACCAAATAACATGCAAACCTCCAACCAACTCCTAAAACCTTTTGTATACTCCCAATACTAACTTCTGGTGGCTTGGGCCTCAAAGTCCACATCAATGACATGGTCAAAACTCACTCTAAACCTCAGGGTACTAAACTGATTTTCTGCAGAAACTATAACTCTCATTTTCCAAGGTTTTGACTTGACAAACTCAATTAACAACAACTCAATACTTAAACCAAGACTTATACATGGTAATATACTGAACTAACTCCCTTATTCTCAAAATAACCTTGGGTGAGATCATCCATGCCCAAAAACAACAACATGCAACTAAATATATAACATGCAACTCATGGAAAGCACATAACAAGATTTCGGCTAGGCATAAAGTTTTAAATGCTTGCAAAATCGACTTGCACCTAATACTCATCCTTAATAATCATGAAATATAACTTCTTTTAAGTATCAATAAGAAATTTATCATGGAAACAATCTATTTTAAGCACACCTATTTCGCATTTATAGATTTTTAAACATAACAACATGATTTCGAAAAGAATAGCATGCAAAACATGGTTGATCATCATTTTAATGTCTTAAAACTAGCATGCATGGCTAAACATAAATATATAATGAAATTTCAGTATCATGCAAAGGATTTTAAAGCATGATATCTCCATAAAATACTTAGTTAGCACATATACATAATATATCTCATAGAGAGCTCTTGAATTCACAAGAATCAAGAGTTTCTCTTTAGAGATCACATAAGAACTACACATGCATCCATGGAACTTCAAATTCCAAGTCTCAAAACACTTAGAAAGGATATAAGATGAATGTATGTAAAAGATTTACACTTGGGAAGATGAAGAATGAATTGAAAAATGGATGGAAGGTGGGGGATTTGGCCTTCAGCCGAGAGCAAGGTGGGAGGGGGAAAAGAGAGAAAATTTGTGGTGTGTTGGAGTGTGGAATGAGTGGAATGATTTCTCCCACTTTGATTTTTTTGTTTTATGCTTTTTGGTTGACAAATAATGAGTGGAAGTAAGAACTTACAAAAATGTCCTTTAGCTAAAGTTAGGCCATTTTGTATGCAAGGCTAATGTAGTAATTTGGTAATAATCAAATGAGTTAGTGGGGTTGGAAAAGTCTTATTTGCCCTTTGAGAGAATAGAAGGATGATTTGCATGCATGGTCTCTTATGTAATTTGATAAATATGACAACTAAAATTTATAATGATTTATTTTTATAAAATAAAATACAAGTTCAAAAATTATAAAATTTATACCATAAAATAACTTGGATTTTTAGAGACTTTATAAAATCATTTTCAAAATTTGTGAACAAAATACCTTTTAAAAGAAATTTTTTCCAAATCTTAGAATATTCCTTATAAATCAAAAATAAAGAAATTAAATAAACTCTTGCTTTGAAAAATCATATACTACACAAAGCAAATTTATAATGCAAAAATTTTCACTCACACTAGCGTACAATCATTGAATATATTTTCATTTGACTTTAATATTATACCAAATCCACAAATAATATTACATAAAATGCCGGTCGTAACATCTATCTTATACAAGTTGGGGACTTTTATATGTAGAGCTGTTAGCTACTGCTAAATTGATGTGTTTTCTTTCATACAAGAACTAAAATTTGTCTATGGTCTTGGTTAGCTCGACATACCTCATAATTCCCAGTTTTCACCAGAATTAACTTATGATACGTATTACTGTTAGTGGTCCCATACAGTTTCTAATTCGTTCACTTAGTTTTAATACTTCAACTTTAAAGTGAATGCTCATATCCACTTGTACCATAATTTATTCTCTTTGAATTCAAGTTTTTATCAATATTAATGCATTTTATTCATGAGTCACTGGTAATTTTTGAAACTGTGAGTTACTTTATCAAATGCATATTTGTTTGTTTGTTTTACAATATTGTTTGATCCATTTTTTTTAGATTTGAGAAGTCTATGAAAGAGGATATAATGCACTTCCTTGTTGCATCTGCTCTTAAACTTTCTGCATATGGAAAGGTTAGTATCTTATTTACTGAATTTTACTTCCAGTTTTCTGTCACAGTGGAGTTTATAATTGATTTGCTGAAATCGAATATTTTCCAATTATTGTCATCTAGCAGTGATGGCACAACTAGAAAGGATACAATTCTGACTTGGTTATTGCTTTTATTTTATGCAGCTAATGCTTTTATCTTTGCTCAAAGGAGTTGGGAGTGAAGTTATGCTTGTTGAGGAAGTTGAGTTATTGCTGAATGAACTTCTGAACCGTCGCCATCAGTTTCACCTTGGAAATGATCAATTATGTATGAAGTTATCAAAGATTGAAGTTGATACTATGTGCCTTTTACTGGAGGTGATACAATTTCAAGTGACCATGATGATGGCACTCCTGTTACCATGGTCACTCCTATTACTGGAGGTGGTTCTACCTAGTCAGAAGCGTTCTAGCAGCATTCTATGTTTAGATTTTGAATTTTAACTTTAACTTGTTTAAACTTCCACTTTTGTTTTAGGGTTGGTAGACAATTAGTGGTATAAGGATGGTAGTATGGTGATGGTGAAGGTTGTGGTAGTATGGGGAAACTGATGGTAGTATGGTGAAGGTAGTGGTAGTATGGTGATGGTTGGTGGACTGATGTTTATGGTTTGTGGATTGTGTTGGTTTAAGACAATGGTCTTATTTATGGGCATGTTAATTTACAAATAGTTTCTAGCATTTTTTTTATAAAAGCGTTGCAATAGGTCTTTATAGTGTTGCTAGTAATCACTAAAAAATGTTGCTAAAAACACTAAAAAGCGTTGCAAAAAACACTAAAAAGCGTTGCAAAAAGGTTACATCGATACCCCACATGTGGGCCCCATTGTGGGGCCCACAAATATTGTACTAATAGCCCAAACCCCAATGTAACACTTTTCAAGACCTATTGCAACCCCATTGGTGTTGCAATAGCACGTTTCTGTAACGGATAAACAAGGGTTGCAATAGGGTGTCACCGGGGTTGCAAAAAACTCTATGGCAATGCCTAAAATTGCAACCCCGGAAAAGAGTCGCCATAGCCTTTTTTTGGCCTTTAGCAACGCTTTTTTGGCCTTTAGTTACGGTTTCTTGGGATTACAGAATCCAATCTATGGCGTAGTGGATGAAGCAGAAGATTAAAACCAAAATGGAGGGCCAACAAATGGAATAGATGATGTTATTGACATAGAAGACATGGAGGATGTACCACATAACGAAGATGACATGGAAAGAAGATGTGATGAGCAGCAATATGTTGATCATGATGATTGAAGAGGAGAGACTGATAGGAGAAGATCGCGTCACAATAGTGCAAGATACAAAAGTCAAGTTACAGAAGAATTTAGAAAATAACTATAAGAAATGAGGGATTTGATTGAAAGGATACCTGGTGTCCCAAAACCGTTGGAAAAGGCGACCCCAACAAGATACGTTGATTCTCCTTTTCATGACAACATCGCCTTGGTAAAAATACCAAAATGTTTCACGGTACCACAAATGAGACCGTATGATGGAACTAGTGATCCCCTGGAGCACATTGCACAATACAAACAACGAATGTTCACGGTACCAATTACACGTGACTTAAAAGAGGCATGTATATGTAAGGGTTTTGGTTCTATATTATCAGGACCAGCTTTGTAATGGTTCGTGAACCTTCCACAAGGAAGCATCAAGACGTTCGCTGATGTGATAGATGCATTCAATTTATAGTTTGCAAGCAGTCGGGTGTTCGAGAAGACAACCAGTGATTTATACAAGATTGTCCAATGAAGTAGGGAGCCTTTGCGTGTTTACTTGACGAGGTTCAACAGGGAAAAGGTGACCATCATCAACTGTGACGTCCCTACAGCTATCGAAGCATTCAGGCGGGGATTAGAACGAGAATCTCTACTTTATGAAGAATTGACAAAGTATCCATGTCGAACAATGGATGATATGCAAGCCAAATCCATGGCACAAGTAAGATTGGAGGAAGACATAATGGAGGAGGATGAGAAATACTACAAGCAGTTAAGAAAAATTATGACACCAAGGTCCAGTGTGTACAAGCCCTATACTAGACCTAACAGAGATGAAGTACACATCAACTCGACATGAGAGTCCAATGAATGGAAGAGAGAGGAACGTAGTGACTGGAGGAAAGATCCCAATCTTCCACCAACTTAAGACAGCTATGGCTTCATGATAACGCATTCAGCCATGGTGAAGGAGTTTATTAAGTTGGGAGGAATAGTGAAGTGGCCGGTGAAGAGCAATAAACCTAAAGCCAACCCGGATTCCAAACTATGGTGTGACTATCATGGAGATTACAAACACAAAGCTTATGACTGTGTGGCCTTGCAAGAAGAGCTACAATTTTTGACCAGGAAAGGATATCTCACAGAATTCATGGCGTCAAAGAAGACATCTTATGTTGGGAAGAATGTGTCTCGGAGAAGAAACAACGTGACCCCATTAAGACAGCCACCACCTCCACCACATCACAAGGTGATCAACTTCATCTGAGGAGGGTCAGAAGTATGTGGATCAACATATTCACATGCTAAGAGAGCATCCAAAGAAATATACATATGAGTCACACAAGTGGGGGTTGGCAATGATAATCTGCCATCCTTAATGTTTGACGAATTAGACAAAAAGAACATACGAGAACCACAACAAGATGGGTTAGTCATCTCATTACCCGTGGGAAATTGTTTAATCAAAAGAATATTGGTGGACAATGGGAGTGCTGCCAACATCATGATGTTGTGCATGTTGACACAAATGGGATTAGTAGAAAGTGAAATGATCAAAAAGTTGACAACATTAGTGGGGTTCAGTAGTGAGACAAAACGCACATTGGGGGAGATCACATTACCAACATATGCCCAAGGGGTCAATCTCTTGGAAAAAATCTGCATAATTGACGTGAATTCGAGTTACAACATAATCATGGGAAGACCATGGATACACGACTTGAAGGCGATGCCATCAATATATCATCAAGTATTAAAATTCTCAACACCATGGGGGGCTCAGGAAATAAGAGGTGATCAAAATATGGCTCAGGACTGTTACATGACGTGTTTAAAGCCAACTGTCCAACATCAGGGAAACAAGACGCCTGTAGCCACGGTAATAGAGCCGGATTAATTAGCTGAAGTAGATTTGACAGCAGGGGATAATAAGGTATTAATTGGTGAAGACCTTTCTCCAACAATTGAAGCCAATTTGATAAGTTTCTTAACCACGAGGCTGAACGCTTTTGCATGGGAACATGGTGACATAACAGGAATCGACCCAAATGTCATTACACATAAGTTGAATGTAGACCCTAGCTATACACCCGTCCAACAAAAATGAAGGAAGTTTGCAGCCGACAGAAACAAGATAATAAATGATGAGGTGGAAAGACTCATCAAGGCTAGCATGATTAAAGAAGTCAATTACCCCGAGTGGCTAGAAAATGTCGTTATCGTGCAAAAGAAAAATGGGAAATGGAGAGTTTGTGTTGATTACACGGATTTGAACAAGTCCAGAACAAATTAAGGCAATCTTTGAATTGAAAAGTCCTTCGAACGTCAAAGAAGTACAGAAACTAACAGGATGAGTGGCAGCCTTGAACAGGTTTATTTCACGTTCGTCTGACAGGTGCAAGGTTTTTTATGACGTGTTGAGAAAGAATAAAGGATTCTTATGGTCCGAAAAACATGAGATTGCCTTAAACGACTTGAAGAAGTATCTGAATACACCACCACTTCTGTCCAAACCCATTCAAGGAGAGGACTTGTAGGTATATTTGTCTATAACTGATCATGCAGTAAGTGGCATTCTTGTTAAAGAGAATGAAGGTATCCAGTCGCCTGTGTATTACGTCAGCAAGAGCTTAGTCGATGCAGAAACAAGGTACACATCTCTTGAAAAGTTAGTGCTTGCATTAGCCATGACTTTCATTAAGTTGAGACATTACTTTGAGTCACATAAGATACATGTCATGATGAACTTCCCTTTGAGGAATGTCTTAAGTAAACCTGATTTGACGGGGAGAATGGAAAAATGGGCAATACGACTAAGCACTTATGACATCACGTATGACACAAGAACTGCGATAAAGTCACAAGCATTAGCTGACTTTGTGGCTGATTTTAGTCCAAGCCAAATGACAGATGCAAAGCAGGAGTTTCAAAAAGTTCTTTCAAGGGTAGACGTGAAGCCTTGGACATTGTATACAGATGGAGCATCTAATGTCAATGGAACGGGACTGGGTCTTGTCCTCAAATTGCCACAGGGGGATATGATAGCCCAATCGATATGCTGTGACTTCAAAGCCATGAATAATGAAGCTGAATACGAGGCAATAATCATGGGACTCACAATCGCTAAAGATATGAAGATAAAAAACATTGATGTTAATTATGATTCATTACTTGTTGTCAATCATGTCAAGGGCTCTTATGAAGCTAAAGATCCTAAAATGGTGGCTTACCTCGACATCACAAAAGGACTAACCAACTACTTTGATAACTTCAGCATAGAATAGCTCCCATGGGAGAATAATGTGCAAGCTGATGCATTGGTTGGATTGGGAGCTGTGTTCAAAAACTTAGACCTCAACAACATCCTAATAGTCCACATCATGAAGCCTGCTATGGAAAGACTAGTTCCTGGGACAGAAACAATGACTCTTGTTCAACATAATGATGACACCACAACTGGATAAAGATATTCAAAGATTACTTACAATTTGGAATAGTGCCAGCTAACAACAATGAAGCAAGGATTCTCAAGATGAAGGCATCAAGGTTCACGATCATAGATGAGGAGTTATTTAAGAAATCTTCCACAAGGCTGCTGCAAAGGTGTTTGCAAAGGCATGAAGCAGACATGGTGTTAAGGGATGCACACAAAGATGAATACGGAAATCATATTAATGGAAGAAATCTGTCTTTAAAAATTCTACGCTTGGGATACTATTGGATGACACTAAGACAAGATTCCCTAAACTATGCGAAGAAATGTGACGCCTGTCAACGACATGCACCCGTCATACATCAACCATCCGAACATCGCCATATGTCGATTCCATCTTAGCCTTTCATGAAATGTGGAATGGACATTGTGGGAAAAATGCCACCAGCACCGGGACAGAAGGTGTTTATGTTGGCCATGACCGATTATTTCTCGAAATGGATTGAGGTGGGGGCATTCAAACAAGTGACGTCAAAGGAAGTAATTTCATTCATCAAAAGAAACATTCTTTGCAAGTTTGATGTACCATCTGAAATCATTTGTGACCATGGATCACAATTCATCAGTGACAAGACAGAAGCATTTTGTAAACGTTGGAATATTGATCTAATTAAGTCAATGCCAAGATATCCTCAAGCCAATGGGCAAGCCGAGTCAAGCAATAAGATCATAATCAATAACTTAAAAAGACGGTTGACGACATGCAAGGGAAAGTAGGCTGAAGAATTTCCTTGGGTATTATGGTCAGATAGAACAACTCCAAAGACATTTACAGGGTAGATACCTTACAGTCTAGTCTATGGTACCGAAGCTGTGCTACCAACAGAGGTCATGATACCGACGGTAAGATATGGACTCTTGACAAATGACGTGAACAATGCAGAATTGTCATATGACAAGGACACAGTAGATGAGCTGAGAAAAATGGCAAAGATTAGAGTAGGTGTTTATCAACAAAAAGTGGCCAATGTCTACAACAAACATGTTTACATAAGGAATTTCCATGTTGGCGACATGGTGCTGAGGAAAACATTCTAGAACACGATGGATGTGACGGCATGGAAGTTTGTTGACACTTGGGAAGGACCTTATTTCATAGATGCTATCATGGGACGTGGAGCTTACTGACTCTCCACTATGGATGGGACACAAATACCAAGAGCTTGGAACGCGTTGCACCTAAAACTTTATCATGTGCAAAGTTCTCTATCTTATCTTTTTGAATTTCTGTTCTTAGAAGTCGTTGATCAATAAGTCGATTAGGACATAGATAGTTTTTGCTAGTCATTTATGTTTGGCATGATATTGTGTGCTATTTGTTATCGTTTGCTTTTGGTAGAACATCAATGGGAGATCAATTTTATGATTCAATTCGTTATGAATTACTTTACTATGCAATGTGATTATGCTTTCAAAGTTATGAATTACGTGGGTAAGATATATAAGATTATGCATGTAGACCCTATGTACATCTGCACTTTAATTCCATAAAATTTTACAACACCACTCTACGATTGTGTAAAAAAAAAATTCTAAGGGCTGATCACCCAGTTACAATTTTTGTTAATTTGCAAGTGTCGTATGGACTTGACGAATTCAGTTGACAATAAGAGTGCTATGACATCCCTTACGAAAACTACAATATTTAAACCATGACATTTACGTACCTATATGACATTCTACGAATTTATACATATAATAACTTGGTATGTTTCAATAGGGAATAAGGCCTTTAACCACCCTACAAGTGAATGCACCTACGTAAGAATGATAATTTAAACAACGGGATGGTGATGTACTAAATCACAATGGAATATTTCATTATAACAATGCGACGATAATTACAATGATGCTAACTGATGTATACGAAGCCATTAGTTGTCTAACGATTAACGTTTTAATAATATGTATTACAGAAAATAATTATCACGATTGATAATAAATGACAAGTATGCACGAAACCTGAGAGCAAAAACACATAATGAGATAACGATAAAGATCAAATTCATAAACGACATACATGCAATTATTTCGAAAGTCTAGAAACCAAAATAAAAGTCACAAATCCCCCGTAATATTACGAAACAGGGACAACAATCCGATAAAGTACTTATATAAAATGACAAAAAATGAGTCCATGATATAAAGCAGAAACGAAATATCATTCATCATCAAGGCCATCATCCTTAGGAGACTTCATCTCCTCATCACCATCACCATGATTCTTGAATTCATCTAGAGAAAAAGCATCATCTAGGAATGCCTCATTGTAAATCTTCACAGTCTCGAGAACATTCCAAGAGGCCCATTCGCCTCTATGGTATTCGAGCATCATGTCGACCCGTGTCCTCATAATCTGCTGGTGAACCACCTTCTCAGCTTCAGAATGCATGTCATGCTCAATGGTTTGCACTTTGTTGGCGAAATCATGAGAACTTTCCAGGGCAACCTACCTTTCTTCAGCCAAAGCTTCTGTAGCCTGTAGCCTCTTGCTGCAATTCTTGTGTTCAGCCTCAAGTTCTTTTTTCATCTGCATTTTATGATTGTATATCTCACGGGAAACTAAGACATTCTACAAAGCCTGTCTCAAGGACAAGAAATATGCTAAGGTAAAAATTACATGTGGAAAAAATAGTCAGAATAAAGACAAAATTTGGAAATGCATGACTTACATGAAAGGTGTAGTCAACATTGTTGTCAAGGACATCTTCAAGCTCTTTGGCATATAGATCCTCCATAGACTGCGGGAGGATCATGTCATCAAGCAGGTGGGCAAAGGTGGAAAAATATTGGATTGAGTAGTGTAACGTTGAACCAAGAGTGGTGAAGGAGTGTTCGACCTGATGGGGGTAACAGAAGGATTCAACCTAACTTTTTTGGTCATTGGGCTCACATTGAGGCTAAGCAATGGACTAGACAGTGCTGGAGCCTTGGAAGACTCAGTTTCAGATGGTTTGTCATCACATGATCTATTAAACAGATCTTTACTGCAAATTTCTAGTGGCTTGATAAAAGGGGGTTTGAACTCTACAATTAGGAAACAGGGTTCAAGATGTGTTAAGAATATCAAAAAGGAGCAACAAAAAAAGATAAGGCACGTCAACAAGAGGAACATTCGACGTATACCTCTAGCATATTTCAGCCCTGAGCTCATCTCATTCTTGTTTTCAGTTTTGGGACTTTCCATAGATTCTGAGGAAATACTATGAACAGATATTGAAGGCTTAGGAATAGGAGTAGATAACTTACTTCTAGTTCTTGCAGCGGCTCCTTTGCTTCCGGGAATCTCAGAGTTACATCCCTCAGTCTTGTCCTGGCTTTTCTTCAAATTTGAAGCATATTCCTCAACATTTACTCTACCGGCGTTGCGAATGGGGCGGTCAAGACAATTGGACCATAACCTGTCAGCAACTGGGAGGGCACGAATCTTAGCTACCACTTCTTTGGCATCGATATTCTCCTCATCTGCTTCGAACTCACAATATGCTTGAGGAAAAAAAAGAGAATATATAAATATAAATTACAGGAAGGAGCGTAAAAAAGCAATGAATATATCATACGACACGATGGATTTAACTAGTAAAAAGAGACTAGGAGGTGCAGTATGACACAAAAAAATGACAACGACGAATTGGTACAAAAGCAGGAGATATAAGCTAATCATTCAAAGACAAAAAAAAGCAAAATGACATTGACACGGGGATGGAACGTACCACTGTTGTTCCAATGCTCTAACAAATAATTGCCCGTTTCTCCAAGAGACTTCTTGTCTACAAAAAAGAAATCCTTCTTCCAGTTCCTGTCGTTGATGGTGTCGTGATTCAAGATTAGTGGATCATCAGTACTCCTATTTGAGAAGCCAAAGCGACAGTTGCTGAACTTCTTCAAATTGTATGCCTGCTTGATTACTGTTGTGAATATGTTGTGAACTTGATGATTTCATTAACAAAACACCTTAGTAGATTTAACTTAGTGAAAAATGTAG
The DNA here is from genome assembly GCF_009905375.1 of Apium graveolens. Classification (NCBI taxonomy): domain Eukaryota; kingdom Viridiplantae; phylum Streptophyta; class Magnoliopsida; order Apiales; family Apiaceae; genus Apium; species Apium graveolens. The sequence goes on along the minus strand of NC_133656.1, from coordinate 72,302,820 downwards.
CACTCGACGGATAAGGAATATAATCCCGACGGATGACTTAATATAGTCCCGACGGATGATGATTTGTTATCCATCGAGTGAGTAGCTTGTGTAATAATAAGTCATGAAGCACATTTCTGCAAACACCTTTGTTTAGATTCTGTAGTAGCATATAAGTCATGTCGACTTTAATTAGATATGCAGAATAAGTTGATTAATTGTACATAGATGATGTCTTGTAATTCTGCATAAATAAAATGAAGTTAAGTACCAAATAGCTACCCGACGGATAATCAACAATGCTACTCGACGGATGATCAACAAGGCAACCCGACGGATGATCATGTACTCGACGGATAATCAATTCAAACATCTATTGACAGTGACAACACAGTCATATGCGTCGAGTGTATGCAAAAGGAATGTGGAAGCCTATTCAACTGGGTTTTTGAGAACAAAGAAGCATTGCCATTTTCATGCTATTTTGAAGATATTCAAAGATGCTGGAACAGAGTAATGAAGTAGCATAGTATTAGACTTGATAGGTTTTGTTTTATTATCTTGTCTTATTACTATGTAATCTAGGTGATATATAAACCAAGAGTAGCAATTAGAACAACAAGAAGACTAAATAAGAAAATTCTCAGAGAAACATCTGTAAGCTGTATCCTTAGTATTTCTCTATAGGTTTAGTTGTTCTTATTTATAAGCAGCTGTGAGCTATTCAAGCTTCACAGAGTTCTCTCGATATATACATATATATATATATATATCTGGTGGATACTTTCTAATCCACCAGAAAGTTTTAAAGACTTGTGTTTTTATTACTTTGTGTTTTGATTCATATTTAACTTGTTATTCCGCACTTCGCAAATCAAAACACTGTCATATATATCTTAAGTTAGAACATTTAATATTTTTGAAAAAGGTTCAAGAATTCCATTCAGCCCCCCTTCTGTAATTCTTGTTGCATTGTTAGGGACTAACAATTGGTATCAGAGCGATCTCTTGAAGAACAAAGAGTTTAAAGATCATAACAAACAACAAGATGAACAAGAAGGATGTTGGAGTCAAGATTCCTTTTCTGGACAAAGATAATTACCATCACTGGAAGGTAAAGATGTATCTTCATTTACTTTCTCAAGATGAGGCCAATGTGGATTGCATAGAGAGAGGCCCTCATGTACCAATGAGAGCTGCAACTGGAAATGAGCCATCAGTTCCCAAGCCAAGGCATGAATGGCCAGATCCTGATATTGAACAAGTCAGGAAAGACAAGAAGGCCATGAATATCGTGTTTAATGGAGTTGATGGTGACATGTTTGACAACATCATCAATTGCAAAACTGCCAAAGAAGTTTGGTATACAATTCAGATTATCTATGATGGCACTGAATAAGTTAGAGAAAACAAGATGCAGTTACTAATTCAGCAATATGGGCATTTCCACTTTGAAGAAGGTGAAACCCTCACTGATATCTTTAGTAGATTTCAAAAGCTACTAAATGCTCTAAAGCTGCATGGAAGAGTCTACCAAACCATAGATTCTAACCTCAAATTTCTGAGATCCCTACCAAAAGAATGGAAACCAATGACAGTCTCCTTGAGAAACTCACAAGAATATAAGGAGTTTACACTAGAGAGACTGTATGGCATTTTAAAGACTTATGAGCTTGAAATAGAGAAAGATGAAAGAATGGAGAAAGGGAGAAAGAAAGGAGGGTCCATTGCACTGGTTGCTGAGTTAGAGAAAGAGAAGGAAATGAAGATAGAAGCTGTTGAGTCTACTTCAAAGGTCTGTGAAAACAAGGGCAAGGGGCTGGTAGCAGAAAATGAAGATTCCTTGAGGCAAGATGATATGGATGACATTCATGAACATCTAGCATTTCTTTCCGAAATATTTTCCAAGCTCAAGTTCAAGAAGAACTTTGGAGCAGCTAAGCCAAATAGAAACATGGTGGATAAATCAAAATTCAAATGTTTCAAATGTGGCTTGGCAGGGCACTTTTCCAGTAAGTGTAGAAAGTCAGATTCCAGCAAGAAGAAGTTTGAGTCTGTGGATTACAAACAGAAATATTTTGAATTTCTCAAACAAAAGGAAAGGGCTTTCATTACACAAGAAAATGATTGGGCAGCAGATGGTCTGGATGAGGATGAGGATGTCAGCTATGTCAATCTAGCCCTAATGGCCAAGTCTGATAAAACAAAGACAAGTTCTTTAAGTAATCAGGGAAACAGAAAGAATCTATGGTACTTGGATAGTAGGTGTTCAAGACACATGAATGGTGATTCCACCCTGCTCACAGAGTTCAAGGAGAGAGCTGGCCCAAGTATTACTTTTGGAGATGACAACAAGGGTTATACTGTGGGATATGGCTTGATTTTAAAAGACAATGTCATCATTGAGGAGGTTGCCTTAGTGGATGGTCCCAAGCAAAATTTGTTGAGTATCAGCCAGTTGTGTAATAAAGGCAATTCAGTAACCTTCAACTCAGAAGCCTGTGTTGTGACCAACAAGAGGAGCAACAAAGTGGTTCTCACTGGTGTGAGAAAAGAAAATGTGTACTTAGTTGACTTCAACTCATTAAATTCAGAATCTGTTACCTGTCTTCTCAGTAAAGCAAGTCAAGATGAAAGTTGGCTATGACACAAGAAGCTATCCCATCTAAACTTCAAGACCATTAATGAACTTGTAAAGAAAGAACTGGTTAGAGGCATTCCTCAAGTGGAGTTTTCGAAGGATGGACTGTGTGATGATTGCCAAAAAGGAAAGCAGATTAAAGCATCATTCAGAAAGAAGCTTGATTCAACAATTGAAGAACCTTTGCAACTGCTACACATAGATTTGTTTGGACCAGTCAATGTGTTGTCCATCTCAAGAAAAAGATTTTTCCTAGTAATTGTAGATGATTTCTCAAAGTTCTCTTGGACATATTTCCTTAAGTCCAAATATGAGGCTAGTGAAATCATCATCAATCACATAAGGCAAGTCAACAATCATCCCGATTCTTCTAGACAATGGAACTGAGTTCAAGAATTCTGTCATGAGAGCATTTTGTGAAGAAAATGGGATTTTGCATGAGTTTTCAGCAACAAGAACTCCACAAAAAAATGGAGTAGTAGAAAGAAATAACAGATTACTTATTGAAGCTGCAAGGACAATGCTTGAAGAATCTAAGTTACCAACATACTTCTGGGCTGAAGCTGTAAATACTGCATGCTACACTCAGAATATTTCTCTGGTTAATCAAGAAAGATGCATGACTCCCTATCAATTGTTCAAGAATAAGAAGCCAACTCTAAATTTTCTTCATGTCTTTGGCTGCAAATGTTATATCTTGAGAAATCAAACTGATCAAAATGGGAAGTTTGATGCTAAAGCAGATGAAGGAATATTTGTTGGATATGCTGTTGGTAAAGCATACAGAGTCTACAATCTGAGAACCAACATTATTGTGGAATCAACACATGTTGTGTTTGATGATAAAAAGATTGAAGGACTGCAAGATGGAGATTACCATGAGAGCCTCAAATTTGACAATGTGGAGATGGTTAATGATGGCAGTGATGATGAAAGTGATCAAAAAACAGTATCAAAGGATAATGCAGAAAAATCCACTACCAATGAGGCACAAAACTCAACATCTGTCGAGTTACAAAATGCTTCATCCGTCGGGAAACAATTTGCGTTATCCATCGGGAGACAACCAGCTTCATCCGTCGGTACTCAAAATTCACCATCCGTCGGGTCATCAAAAGAAGCTGGAAGTCAGAATAGATCACTTACAGAAAGTTCCCCTTTCTCAAAATAAAGATCCATTAACTCATGGGGAGTTTCTAATAATCAAAACTCAATCACACATCAAGACAACAATGAGGCATCTTCATCTAGAGCTAATCTACCTCAACAAAGGAAATAGACAAAGGATCACCCTTTTGAGCTCATCATTGGTGATGTATCTTCTAGAGTTCAAACAAGGAGATCAACTCAGGAAGAATGCATATATAGTAGTTTCCTATCTAAGGAAGAACCAAAGAAGGTAGAAGAAGCTTTGTTGGATCCTGATTGGATTTTAGCTATGTAGGAGGAGCTAAACCAATTTGAAAGGAATAAGGTATGGAAGCTGGTACCCAAGCCTAAAGGAAAGAATCCAATAGACACCAGATGGGTATTCAAAAACAAGATGGATGAAAATGGTATAGTAGTCAGGAACAAAGCTAGATTGGTTGCTAAGGGCTACTATCAACAAGAAGGAATAGATTTTGATGAAACATTTGCTCCTGTTGCAAGACTTGAAGCCATCAGAATCTTCTTAGCCTATGCAACCCATGCCAATTTCAAGGTCTATCAAATGGATGTCAAAAGTGCCTTTCTGAATGGAGATTTGGAGGAGGAAGTCTATGTCAGTCGGCCTCCTGGTTTTGAAGATCCAAATTTTCCAGAATATGTCTACTATCTTTTGAAAGCACTTTATAGACTGAAGCAAGCACCTATAGCCTGGTATGACACTTTGTCAAAGTTTCTTTTGGAGAATCACTTCACTAGAGGTACTATAGACAAAACTTTATTATTTAGAAATGTTAATGGCTCTAGTATACTTGTTAAATTTATGTAGATGACATTATTTTTTGCTCTACAGATGAAAAACTTTGCAAAAAATTTGCCAAATTGATGCAAAGTAAGTATGAAATGAGTATGATGGGAGAACTAACTTACTTTCTTGGTTTGCAAGTTAAGCAAGTTAGTGATGGAATATTCATTAGTCAAACTAAATACATTTATGATCTTTTAAAGAAGTTTTATCTAATAGATTGCACATCTGTAAAAACTCCCATGACCACTGCAACTAAGCTTGAATTAAACACTACTGAAAAGTTTATGGATATTTTAAGTTATAGGGGCATGGTTGGCTCACTTCTGTACTTAACAGCTAGTAGGCCAGATATAATGTTTGCTACATGTCTTTGTGCTAGATTTCAGGCTGATCCTAGAGAATCTCACTTAGTAGCCATTAAGATAATTTTCAGATATCTCAAGGGAACACCAAAACTTGGCATTTGGTACCCTAGAGATTCTGTTTTTGATCTAACTGGTTATTCAGATGCAAATTATGCAGGTTGTAGAATTAATAGAAAAAGTACGACACGAACCTGTCAATTTCTAGGAAACAAGCTTGTGTCCTGGTTCAGTAAAAAGAAAAATTCAGTTTCTACTTCTACAGCTGAAGCTAAGTATATTGATGCTGGTAGTTGCTGTGCACAGATTTTGTGGATAAGAAACCAATTGCTAGACTATGGTCTGCAAGTGGAAAGAATTTCAATTCTCTGTGATAACACAAGTGCAATTGCCATCACTGAAAATCCAGTACAACATTCAAGAACAAAGCACATAGACATCAAGTACCACTTTATAAGGGAACATGTAATGTATGGTACTGTGGAACTGTATTTTATTCCAAGTGAAAAGCAGCTTGCAGATATATTTACCAAGCCACTGGATGAATACACATTTTCAAGTTTGGTAAGTGAGTTAGGTATGTTAAATTACTCTTGAATCTTTAAAAATAATTTGCAAGTTGTAATGTAGCCAGAAAATTAATTGGTTTTTCAGTCTTGGATGAAATTTTGGCTAAGTCAAAATTTACATCTCGACGGATGATCATTATCCATCAAGTTTGATCATCCGTCGGTATACATTTTGTTAATGAAATCAATTATTTTTCTGGAATATTTTATGTCTCAACGGATAACTGATTTATCCTCATATGTCGAATTGTCTTGTTCTTAGTCGTTGATTCTCTGAACATTATCCATCGAGTATACTTACAGTTTGTAAGCATAACACGATGGATAATTGATGGAATTTTTACAGTTTATTTTTAAACGGCTATTTTGGGCAATTCCTATTGGTCACTTTATTTTACTTTATTACTTTTGACAGTTATTTTTGAGAGAGTATAAAAGCATAATTCATTTTCACTACTTTTCTTTTATCACTCTCAAATCATCTGCTCTAACTTCTCTCTTTTTTAAAAGCATTTACTCTCTCTCTGCAAGTTTTCTTTTACTCTCTAACAATGGCACCAGTCGTCAAGATCATGTCTCAAATCGGATTTATCTATGAGAAGAACAACTTCACTGCTCTTGTGAACAAGGGGATTCAACAGTCTGGCGACTACCATAAAATGATGGATTTTGTGAAGAACTGCAAACTCAACTATGCCATGCTGGAATCACCCACCATCTACTGTGAAGTTATTGAAGAGATGTGGACGAGTGCAACATACAACTCAACTGATAGGACTATCACTTTCACTATTAAAGGTAAGGAATTCTGTATTAATAGTGATATTGTTAAAGCATGTTTCAAAATTCCTAATAATACTGTAACTTCACCACACATAGACACTGACATTGTTAATATGCTTAACTCCATGGGCTATGCACTCTCTACTTCTAAATTAAGTGAAATTAGGAGGTTGGGTCTTAGGAATGAATGGAGTTATTTATGTGATGTAGTTACTAAGGTATTTTCTGGTAAAATTAGCAATTTTGATTCAGTTAATATCTCTATGCTTAACATACTTTACATGCTAGTAACTGATAAATTCTTCAACTTTAGTGATCTTGTCATATTTGAGTTGGGGTTTAAGTTAAGGGAACTAAATAAGAGGGGTAAAAATGTTTACTATGCTAGATTTTTAATGATGCTTGCTAACCACCTCTCTGAGGATATTGTGCTTGAGAACCCAACCAACAAATTAGATTGTTGGGTTCAAGAAAGGAGAATCATTGGAGATTTGAACAGGGCAAACCATCACAAAGAGGTGCCACTCTTCTATTTTCCAGTTATGGAGGCACCTCAGGTAAGTGAGGTAAGTTCAACTGTCTCTACTCTTCCAGCCTCACAAACTTCTTTGCATTCCAGTGTAGCTAGGGAAACTGTATCATTGACCCGATAGTTGCCTACCCAAGCTACCAAATCCAAAATTTCAAAAGAAAAAACAAACAAAGCCCCCTCTGGTGTCTCTCAAAAGATGCCAGTTGTAAAATCCACCAAACCAAAAGAGGGGAGTGTGAAGGTGGGTAAGAAAGGTGAGGGACAGGGTGAACATCAAAGAAACCCTAAAGATAAGGGTGGAGAGGTGAGTGTTTCCCAGCCTAGCCACACTGCAGTTTCCCAACAAACTGCAGTGCTTAATAAGGATATAAGCTCACTACTAGTTGCATCCTCCCAAAAGGATGTGACTATTGAACAAAGCTCTCACCCAAGAGCACAGGCCAAAAGGGTAAGGGACACAAGCTCACCCCAAACTTACACTAGAAATAAGAAATCAAAGACCCTTGGGGATGCACATGGTTCACACACTGTGCAAACTGGTGCTAAAGACACAGTCACTGCACCTTCTCAAAGTCAGGTTGATGTGGCTCCAATATATGTGGAGTCACAGCCAAAATCTCTAACAACCAAAATCTCTAACAATTGAAGCCCCTGAAACACCAAACTCTCCCATACACTCTTTGGATGTTGACATGATAAACACATCACTTCCAAATTCTCCATCTTTAACTCTCTTGGAGAAGCCAAAAATCCAAGCAAGTGAACATCATCTTCTAGAAATTTTTTTGGCTCACTTGCCATTTATTTCTGAAACTGTTGAGACATCTGTGCCAAAATTCTCATCAATCTGCACAGAGTCCACAATATTTTTTACTCCAAACTCATTCATTTCTACTATCTCGATAGATATTGTTCATCCGTCGAGTAGTGATTGTATCCCGACGGATAAGCTTAACAACAGTTATCCGTCGTATAGTCAAACTGCTAACCCGACGGATATCCCTTATCCGTCGAGTGTCTCTACACAGCTTCAAATTTTATCAATTATTACAAGTGCAGAAGACTTAGTGGTAGTGCAATCACTCCTAGGATTAAGGGAATGGAGTGAAATAAGTGAGAGTCTGGGTTGCTCCCAGGAAAAAGGAGAGGAAAAGAGTGAACAACTGCAATCCATTTCTTCAGGATTGGCAGAAGTAAGTGGAAGGAGTCCCACCTTAGATGGTGAAGGTGAGGGTGTGAGGGTGGGGAGCCAAGGTGAGACCTTGATGCAACAAAAGAGAGATCAAGAAAGAAATGCAGGTACATGAGTGATAAGGATGGAATCCATTGCAAGTGAGTCAATGAATGTCAATGATGCAGAAAGGGAAAGGCTATTTCAGCAAGAATATCAAGCTGTTATAGATTCCATTTCCTTGGATGTTGAGACATTTACTCACCCTATGACAGCTTACCAAACTCTAGCTGTACAGGGTAATGAGGAGGCTGAAAGATTGCTGAATTTGGTGCATACTACACAATATTTACAAAGAGCAAAGGATGCAATCACTGTTATGCCTTCCAACATTGGCAGTGATTTTGAACTGGATGAAGCTTCTTTTGGGGATGCTGATGGGGATGATGAGGAAGACAGCATGGACATAGGGGGAGATGCAGCTGTTCCTGCCTGGATGCTTACAAAAGAATGTTCCTACTCACATCTCCAATTAACTTTATTCAAGCTAATTCATGACACCCAAGCAGCCATTCAGGCATCTTCCAATGCTAGCACAAAGAAGCTACTCACAGCACATCTTGAAGCACTCCATCATCATAAAATTCAAGCCCTCCAACATAGTCAGAGTGTGGATTCCATCAAGCAGGAAATTTCTGAAGTCAAGCAAGATGTTATAGAAAGGATGGATGCTAGACTCCCTGCAACCACCATGAGTGAAATTTCTCAAAAGTTAAGGAAGGAGGCTGATCTCAATAGGAAAGTTGAGGCCATGGACTCAAAACTGTCTGCTATAGAGAAGTCAATGGCCAAGATACTCACCAATTAAGAAACTCAGACTGCACTTCTTCAGCAGTTGGTGGCTGCTCAACTCCCTCTCACTCAACTTGATGATAACAAAAAGGGGGAGAAAGGCTCAAGTGAGGGGGAGAAGCAGCTAACATTCAAGTTAGAAAAGTAATTGTGCCCACAATTGCTTTCACTAAGCCACCAACTAAGGACAACATTGATATGATAAATGAAGCAGTAGCCACATTGAGAGCAACTGAAAAGAAATAGTTAAGCCCAATCAACTGGGAGAAAATTGATGAGGATATACAAAAGAGGTTTGGGTTAGTAAAGAAGCCAGAAAAATCAGCCATTCATCACTCTCAAGTCAGGAAAATCTCTATGAATGAAATGAGCATGAGTAATTTGGAAAGAGGACAGCCATCCTGCATCAAATCTCCAAAGGCTAAGCTAATTTTGAAGCCAAAGGTGAACTATCCAAAATCTTCACTAAAGAACCCCTTGGACATAGTGTATGAGATACCAAAGCCTGATGAAAAGAAGCTATTGGCCATGTCTATAACATTTTACAAGGATCCAGCTGATTCAGCATTGAAAAGAAGAATTGCTAAAGTTTTCAGGAATGGTAAAGAAATTTGTGTGGTGGCTGGACACCCTCAATTTGTTGAAGCAAAGAGAGAAGAAAAGGCAAGATTGAAGCAAGAAAAGAAGCAAGCTGCTCTAAATGCTAAAAAGGTCAAACAAAAGAAGGAGCAAACTTCCATCTTGACCAAGTTACAAGCTGTGAAACCCACACAACAAATTTCTGCACAACCATCTGAACTTGTTGAATCTCAAGATCAAGAAATGCAAAATGAACCTCCATACACAAAGGGGCCAAGGTACAAGCAAAGAATCAATAGAAAATTGGATTTCAGTAATGAGGAGATGGAAGGGTATTTTCCCAAAGAGTCTATTTCTACAACAACTCAAACATCCATGCCCTCTGTGGCACATGAAGAATTTAAGATAGATCTATCCAAGAATTTCCATGGTGAACCTATCATTCCAAAGGATGAACCAATAGACTGGGACAGTCTACCAATACCTGAACTCAATCTACCTCACTTCATGAAGCCAAAGAAGACAAAGACCAGAGCATTCAAGAAAGTGAAGCCCTCAACTCTCAGATCCAAGTCCCTAACCAAAGCTCAAACTAAAGTCAACAAGGGAGACATCATGTAAATCCGTGACATCAAGGAATTCTCAGATTTAAACCTCTATCTAGATAAATTGCAAGAGGTTAGAGGGATTGATGCTTACAGGAATCTACCTGAAAGGTTAGTATTCAAGTACAAGGGGGAAAAGAGATACAGTGGTCACTTCACAGGATCCTTCAAGAAAGCCAATCTGTGCTGATAAAGGTTTATTCGTCCTTCAAGAAGAACTTTGGATTCAATGTAACAGCTAGAAGGCTTATTCTAAAGAAGATTGAAGAACTGAGGAGTATTAGAGCCAAAGATGCACTCCCAAAGACTCTAACTATTCCTTACACGGGGAGTAGAGTGCATCTAAGGCCCTATTGGCTGATGGAATTCATGGATGATAAAGGAGTTAGAAGATTCTTCATATTAGAAGACCAATTGAGCATCTCTAGAAATGAGACTCTTTTGGAAATGCAAGAAATGCTAAATCCCTCAGAATCTGATGAACTAGAATTCCACAGACAGCTCCAAAATCAGATAGAAGAAAACAACAGAAAGCTTGGAAAGAGATCCAGATCTTCAAGGAAATAGATTAATCTGCTCAGGCTAGAGGAGCACCTTGAAAATTACCGTGAGCAAATCTTTGTACATTTTGTTAATTGCAACACTTTACAGTTTTATCTACTTCCATTTAAATTTATATTTTTAGGGTGTTTTGTTATCATCAAGTTTATCTTAATTTATGGCTACAATTCTAGTAGACATAAATTAAGGGAGATTGTTGTGAATATGTTATGAACTTGATGATTTCATTAACAAAACACCTTAGTAGATTTAACTTAGTGAAAAATGTAGCACTCGACGGATAAGGAATATAGTCCCGACAGATGACTCAATATAGTCCCGACGGATGATGATTTGTTACCATCGAGTGAGTAGCTTGTGTAATAATAAGTCATAAAGCACATTTCTGCAAACACGTTTATTTAGATTCTTTAGTAGCATATAATTCATGTTGACTTTAATTAGATATGCAGAATAGGTTGATTAATTATACATAGATGATGTCTTGTAATTCTGCATAAATGAAATGAAGTCAAGTGCCAAATAGCTACTCGACGGATAATCAATAATGCTACTCGACGGATGATCAACAAGGAAACCCGACGGATGATTATGTACCCGACAGATAATCAATTCAAATATCTGTTGATAGTGACATCACAGTCACATACATCGAGTGTATGCAAAAGGAATATGGAAGCCTATTCAACTGGGTTTTTGAGAACAAAGAAGCATTGCCATTTCCATGCTATTTTAAAGATATTCAAAGATGTTGGAACAGAGTAATGAAGTAGCATAGTATTAGAGTTGATAGGTTTTGTTTTATTATCTTGTCTTATTACTGTGTAATCTTAGTGATATATAAACCAAGAGTAGCAATTAGAACAACAAGAAGACTAAGCAAGAAAATTCTCAGAGAAACATTTGTAAGCTGTATCTTTAGCATTTCTCTGTAGGTTTAATTGTTCTTATTTGTAAGCAGCTGCGAGCTATTCAAGCTTCACAGAGTTCTCTAATCCACCAGAAAGTTTTAAAGACTTGTGTTTTTATTACTTTGTGTTTTGATTCATATTTAACTTGTTATTCCGCACATTGCAAATCAAAACACTGCCATATATATCTTAAGTTAGAATATTTAATATTTTTGAAAAAGGTTCAAGAATTCCATTCAACCCCCTTCTGTAATTCTTGTTGCATTGTTAGGGACTAACAATTACTTCGACATTGATCTGAAGGTGATGTTTGTTTTCAATTGCATCCAAGTAGGCAAGGGTCCTCCATGCAAAGGGCATGAGTTGCCAAGGAGAGATATTTAGAGTCTTCAATACCTCCACAACTAGATTGGGAAAAGGAAAAGTGAACCTATATCAAAGGGGTAATAGTAGAAGCATACCCAATTGGTTCTATGAAAGTGGGCACGCACATCAACATCGGGGACAAACGCTAGGGCTCCAGACGGGAAGAGTAGTTGAGCTTCATCAAGTTTTTAGGCTTCATCGAGCTAGGTTGGATGTCACAGATATCCAGTAAGTTAGTCACAATCCACCCGGTGGTATTGGAAGAGGAATTGGGGCTTTTAGTGTTGGGGTTCCCGGCGTATTTGGAACTCTTTTTGGTCATGATTAGTGGTGAAAAGGGTTTGGAGATAACGAAGTTTAGGAGGAGAGATAACAAAATTGGGGGAAGATAACAGTTGGAAGTATATAATGAGGGGTTAAGTGATAAGAATTGAAGAGTTTCTTGGAACTCGGACAGCTAGTGCATGTATATCGAGGGAATAGACTCACGCCAATCTAGGGAAGATCTAAAGTCACACGCTACTACTTCACTCAAGCAAGACTATAATGATTAACTGATAGATTTTGTTTAATTAATTTATTAAACAAAATATGGGGCTATTGTTGTATCCAGAATTTCGCCACGACATGACGTGATCAATACAGACGGCAACTCATTCGACGACAGGACAAGACGGGAAGGAGTATGACATGATCGTGACCGGACAAGACGAGAAGGTGACTGATAATACAATATGGTGGACAAGGTCAGTAACAAACCGAGTTTGTGGGCACGTAAGCTGCAAGATTGGGTGAAGTGTCCAGCTGAAACAAAGGTAGTTAGTAGAAAGAAGGGATAAGGACGGAAGTTTAAAAGAATAGAAAAACAAGGGATAAGGGGGAGAGGCCAAAAAAATAGGAATAAATTGGGAGCTAACGTGGATAAAGGAGGGGGCGAGCAGCATGGTAGAGAGAGGATTAACCCAATAAAATAAACAAAGACATTGCCCTCATAAAGGAGAGAAGAACAATCACGAGCTGTTTAGCATCAAAGATGAAAAACTAAACACATATATGACAATCCTAGTTATTTATGTAATAGTATAAGATTCATGACTATGTATCCATCATTATCAATCTAGTGAAGCTTAATTTGGTTGGGTATACATTCCCACCCGCGGTTTTTCCCTTTTCACGGGTTTTCTGCGTCAACAATTTCCTGTCTTATTTATGTTTATTTATCTTAGTAATTCATCAAAGCTCATAGTAGGTTATATCATAAGTATAATCAAACTTAGCATTTAACTCACAAATTTTGGTACAAACAGTTATATTTAAAAATGTTTTTATAGAGGAGCCAAATATTTAATTAACATCTGAAAATAAAATTACTTCTCAAATAAAACAAACAAATAATATTTTCGAAGTACACCTATATGGTAAACAAAAATAACAACTTTGCATCATCTACCTATAAAAAAATCTCTTATCCATATACATTCACTTACTGGCCAGTGGCTATAGCTTACATAGAAAAGGTCACTCTGCACAAAAACCATCTTGCCATTTTGTAAAGTTCAAATTTTAAAAAAAAACAAAAGAGATCTTGGCTGAAAAAGCAAAGTTAACAACAAGTTTTTTAGTTGTAAATTATAATGGAAAAGGGCATGGAGAGAGGTGGTGTTTGTGTAACAGGTGGAACAGGGTTTGTAGCTTCTTGGCTCATCATGAGACTTCTTCAACATGGCTACGCTGTTAACACCACTGTTAGGTCTCACCCTGGTAAGTTAACAAATTGTTTCTGCACTTGTACAGTTCTCTCTTTTCATGTGTTTTGATGTATAAAAATTGGATTTCATCATTTTTAGACCAAAAGAAGGATGTCAGTTACCTCACAAACCTACCTGGAGCATCAGAGAGGCTTCGAATCTTCAATGCAGATCTTGACAAGCCAGAAAGTTTCAATGACTCAATTAAAGGATGTGTCGGGGTGTTTCATGTTGCTCATAATATAGATTTTGAGGAGAAAGAAGATGAGGAAACAAACACTAAAAGATCAATTAATACGATCATTCGCATTTTACAGGCATGCCTCGATTCAAATACAGTGAGAAGAGTTGTGTACACTTCAAGCGCATCTGCTGTCATGTTTAGTGGAAAAAGTATTACAAGAAAACAACTATAATATTATAAGCAGTATAAACATGACTTGTATTTCAACATCCCCTCAAACTGAAGATGGTTGTAAAATCAGCTTGAGTTTGGAAACAAAATTACGAAAACTTCCGGGTGGATGAATTTTCGTGAACAAATCTACAACATTATCAGCACTAGAGACACCATGTACATGCACTGTGCCTTTTGCAACTTGTTGACGAGTGAAATGACAATCAATCTCTATATGCTTAGTGCATTCGTGAAATACATCATTATGAGTAATGTCAATAGCACTTCTACTATCATAGTAAATTGAAGTGGCTGGAGAATGAGTTACACTCATATCTTCAAGTAACCATCGTAGCCAAATTAGTTCCTGGGTGGTGTATGCAAGAGCCCGATATTCTGACTCGGCACTTGATCGAGAAGCAATAGATTGTTTTTTACTGCGCCAGGAGATAAGAGAGTCGGCAAGAAAGAAAGAAAATCCAGTAGTTGAACATCGTGTAGTAGGATCACCGCCCTAATCAGCATCTGAGTAGGCATATAACTCAAGTGGAATGCAGTATGTGAAGAACTCCTGAGAAGTGAGGAGTGCGAGGAGCTGCCATGAACTGACTTACAATATGTATGGCATGAGCAATATCTGATTGAGTAACATTGAGATAAATTAAACTTCCAACCAATTGGAGATACAATGTAGGATTGGAAAGTAGTTCACCATCTTCTACATTAAGTTTAACCTCGTATTCCAAAAGAGTAGAGGCAATCTTGGTATCACTGATTCCAGATTTTAATAAAAGGTCAGATGTATACTTTACTTGTGAAAGAATGTATCCAGTAGGGACAGAAGAAACCTCAAGACCCATAAAGTAGCTCAGTGAACCAAGATCCTCCAGTTCAAATTGTTGATTGAGAAATTGTTTGAGTTCAGAAATGCCTTTGGTGTCATCTTCGGTAATGATCATATCATCGACATATAGGAGAAGTAAAACAATTCCTTGTTCAGATCGCCGAATAAAAAGAGCATGATCATATGGGCTTGAAGAAAATCCCAATTTCTGAACTATTTTGCTGAATTTTATAAACCAAGGTCGAGGTGCTTGTTTAAGACCATAAAGAGCCTTGTTAAGCTTGAAAACTTGATTTGGAGAGTGGGAAAAGCCTGGAGGAGGCTTGAAATAAACTTCCTCATGTAGGTCTCCATTAAGAAAGGCGTTCTTAACATCCATTTGTCACATATCACAGTATTTTGATGCTCCAACAGCTGGTAGACTTCGGACAGACGTGAGACGAGCAACCGGTGCAAAAGTTTCCTCGTAATCCATGCCATATTCTTGAGTAAAACCTCTAGCAGCTAAACGGGCTTTATATCTTTCAATAGAGCCATAAGATTTTATTTTGTTTTTATAAATCCATCAACAACTCACTACTATTTTACCAGGAGGTAGAGTAATAAGATCTCAAGTATGAGTCTTGTCTAATGCATGAAGTTCTTCTTCCATTGCTTTCTGCCAAAAAGGGTTAACAATTGCCTCTCTGTATGTTTGAGGCTCGTGTAATGCTTATATAGCAGAATAAATATGATAATCAGTAAGTCGGCTAGATGGTTTTCTTACCCGAATAGAATGATGAACAGACTCATCTGGTACAGTGGTAGGCTCAACATCAGGATCCTCAGTCTGAACTTAGTTGGAGATGGCTGATTGAGCTCAAGTGGAGAATCTGCTGAAAATATGTTAAAAGATTATGGACATTCTATATTTTCATCTGTGGGGTGTAGATCAACCAATGGATCTATAAAGTGGGAAATGCTGGTAGAAGTGTCAATTTTAAACTCTAACATAGATGAAAACATTTTATGTTCCCAAAATGTCACATTACGAGAGAGACGAATATGTTGAGAGATAGGATCCCAACGATGATATCCTTTTTGACCACTACCATAACCAATAAAACAACAAAGATGGGCACGTGGCTTTAGTTTTGTTCTTTCATGTGGGGGAAGAAGTATAAAACATGTAGAACCGAAAACCTTAAGAGAATCATATAAAGGAGGTTATTTATATAATTTTTCATAAGGAGACAAATTATCTGTAACAGGAGACGGAATCATATTTATTTTGTAAACAACAGTTATTATAGCTTCCCCCCAAAATAATTTTAGACAAGAAGAGAAAATGAGAAGAGCTCGAACTATGTCAAGAATGTACCTATGTTTACGTTCACTACGACCATTTTGTTGTGATGTGTAAGGACAAGAGCTTTGTGCAAGAGTACCATAAGATGCCAAAAATTTGTTAAGTTCTGATTCTTTGTATTCTTTAGCATTATCGGCACGCAAAAGCTTGATTTCTTTGTTGAATTGAGTTTCAATCATAATGGAAAATTTTTTGTATGTTTCCCTCAATTCTGACCAATTTTTCAAAATATATATCTAAGTATAAAGAGAAAAATCATCAACAAATATCAAATAGTATCTTGACCCTCCCAAAGTCGGAGTAGGAGAGGGACCCCAAATATCAGAATGAAT
Organism: Apium graveolens; assembly: GCF_009905375.1. Classification (NCBI taxonomy): domain Eukaryota; kingdom Viridiplantae; phylum Streptophyta; class Magnoliopsida; order Apiales; family Apiaceae; genus Apium; species Apium graveolens. The sequence continues at coordinate 72,286,286 of NC_133656.1, read as the reverse complement.
ATGATCAAAAGTAGTTGATAAGTTTTCATAGTGAATAGGAAACGGAAGTACATGCTGTTTTACCATTTTACATGAAACACAATCAACTGTGTCTACATTAATACTACCTAGATGGCCACTGGAAACTAGATTATATAAACGAGAAGGTGAAGGATGACCTAGCCGGGAATGCTATATGTTGGATTTAGCGGAAACAGAACCAACTAAATGAGTGGATGATGATTTTGGTGTAGGAAGATAAAGAGAAGTAAGCTCAAACAACCTTCCACATCTACGTCCTGTCCCAAGAGTCTGTCCGGTCTGAGGATCCTGAAGTGATTGAAAATGAGGTGGATGAAGAGCTGGCTTTAAATAAAACCTGTTTGAGCAAGGATTCTAGCTCGTTAATTGATGTGTTTGGATTATTTTCTGATTTAGATTCATAGGTTGCTGTAGCGGAAGATCGAGTAAATTTGTTTGGCTGGAATGATGGATTTTTCTTGCAGAACTATATAGAATAATGACCTTTCTGATGGCAATGTTGGCATGTATGACTGCGAAGTGCTACACAATCCTTGGTGACATGTCCACTTTGCCGACAAAACCTGCAGAATGGTTTATCTGAAGTAGGTAATGGAGGTACCTCTAGAACAGTATCATTCATAGAAATTAGTTTGCCAATGCCGAGTTGAGTTTCTTCGAAAATAAGTTCAGCGACAAAATTTTCCAAAGTGGGTAGTGGAATCCTACGAAGAAGGGTAGCTCTAACTGGTTTGAAATCCTGAGTGAGAGCCATCAAAAACTGAATGAGACGTTGTTGATTGTGGTATGTGTGATAAAGTGTAGCATCTTCTTTATGTAACCACTTTGGTTCTGATAATGTTAATTGATCCCCAAGTGATTGTATCTGGGAGAGAAATTCTGTAACTGATTACCCAGGCTCTCGCTTTTGCTTACATATCGAACTCATGATTTGATATTGATGAGAAAGATCTGATGTAGTGTACCGTGAAGCCAATAAATCCCAAATTTCTTTTATGTTGTCATAGTTACCAAATTGTAAATTGATTTTAAAAATTGAAGAATTTCTAAAAATGTGATAGCTTGGTGATTTTTGACATCCCATTCTTCAATGAGCTCCTTTAATTTGGAATTGGATTCATCCTTTTCTTTTATAATAATAGTAAAATCGCCGTTGACATATCGCCAAAGTCTTTTTCCTTTGAGATAACTGCACATAGCTTGAGACCAAGTTATATAGTTCGAGCCATTCAAAATTGTTTGGATTGGTGAACTATTCTCTTTCTCCATTTCTCAAAGAAAATGTTTACAAAATAAAGTGCAGGGATCAAAATTATTTTTCTACAGTTTCCTAAAGCTCAAAGATACCAAAAAGATTCAAGTCTTGTCAAAGAAGCTCTTAGACACTGGATTTGAATATAAATATGGACTAGTGCAAATGTTTGATGATGCAATTGAATGCTGCAAACAAAAGGGTCTTCTCTAAAACTATGTTCAAAGAAGTTCCTACAAATTCAGTATCTTTATAATTGAAAATTTGGGATCATATCCCACGTGATTTTATAAGTATATTTTACCTTTCCGGTCCATATTTCATTCTGATAGTTAGCTTGATTATATGTAATGTATGTTGATCAAATGATTTGTTACTACTCCATTTTTCTCTGATTTTTAGCTTTAACAGGCCTAATTAATAAATAAGATTCTTGATCTATTTGATTGTTATATGAAATAGTTTCTTAGTTTTAGCTTCACAAACAGGGGTAGTTGATAAGTTAGATTCTTAAATTCATTGGAATGTAATGTAAAATAGCTGTATATGTAGGCTAGAACTATACATACCAGTAGTACATAATAGTATCATTTATGTCCTTAAACGTCGAAGAAGAGAGCCTTTCACACATAAATTATCTCTTGGTCCAGGTCTTTCCCATGCATCTATTTAAAATATAAAGCCTGAGGGAATATTTCAAGTGAAAAGAGCGGGCTGCCCTCCTATTTTAACAGAAATTATCGACATTACCCTCCTCTCCTTCCTTTTTCTATTACCCCTCTCTCCCGCCACTGTTCACCGCAAAATTATTTGCTCATGCTCCTTCCGGTTGCTTGGATGCTACAGTCCGGTTTTTTCTCATTTTCTGTGGCTGTGAGAGTTGGCCGCCTCCAGCTGTCCTGCGTGCGCCCGTGTAGTGTGTAGGTTCTTTGGTTGCTTCTTTGCTTTTCTTATCATCTTCATTTTATTTTTTTTAGTCTCCTTTTTCTCATCTTTGCTCTGTTGACTACTTCCCGCTGGATATTTTCCACAGCCGGTATGTCTTTTCTGTATGTTTTGGTTTTATTTTTGTGTCTGTTTTGTTTGGTTGGGTTCTTGCTTTTGTGTTTTGTTTGTGTTTTCTGTCTGATGTGACTGCTTTATTTTGGTGAGTTCTTACTTTTGTTTTTTGTCTGTTTTTGGTGCCTAATTTTGTTTTTATGTCTGTTTTGTTTTGTGGGGTTCTTGCTTTGGTGTTTTTTTTGTGTTTTCTGTCTGATGAGGCTATTTTGTTTAGGTGGGTTTTTATTTTTGTGTTTTCTCTGTGTTTTGTGTCTGATATTTTTTCTTCATGGAACTGTTTGGTCTGTGTTTGGTTTTGTTTGTTCTCTGGGTTGTTTACTTGAATTGTTCCATTTTTTTTCTATAATAGAGGTGGATGTGATGTTCTTTGTTATTCCATGGATGTGATTTTATGTTTTGTTTAAATAGGGGCCAAAATTTTGATGTTTGCCATGTATGTTTGGTCAGTCACTAGCTTTGTTGTTCAATTTCTGTAATTTTTGGCCCTTGTGTTGACAACATTCTTTTGGGTTGTTGGGCCTCTTTTATGAAACAAAAATATAGCCGTTTTGTTAGTATTTTGTTGGCACAGTACCAAGTTTTAGGCGTATGTGTTTGTGGCATTGTAGATGTTCAAGCTCAACACAATGTGTAAGCAAATGTGTTGCCTTTGGTGACATCGTTGTTCTTAAATGTTAGGCGTCTTTCCTCAAAACAAAAATTTTAAAATTTAGGCATTTTGATAGGATTTTTTTTTGCATGGTACCAAATTTTGGGTGTTTGTTAGGCCTTCGCTGGCATTGTTGTTCTTGGTTGTAGGCCTATTCGATGAAACCAAAATATAGCTGTTTGTTAGCCTTTTGTTGGTGTCGTACCAAAATTTAGGCGTTTGTTAGGCCTTTATTGGCATTGTTTTTCTTGGTTGTTTGTCACAGCCCCAATTTAGCACAGTATATAAGCAAATATGGTGGTTTTTTATTGTTTGTGGTTGTGAATTTTGGCTCTCTTCATTTGTTCTTTTGGTGGTGTGGCAGGTCGGTTTCGTGCTGCTGTTGTTGCTTCTATGGAGGATTTATGTACAGGCCCTTTGAGGGAGAACCCTGTTCCGGATGAGATTTATAAGTGGGGATATATTATGCTAGCACATAGTGTTGGATAAGATTTCTCAGTGTTGGATTATTTATATTGTTGTAGCCTGTGTTTTAAAATAGAGTTTTGGTTGTTTATTTGAGATCGTGTCCTGCTTTCAGTAGTTCGGACTAAACAGTCATCTATTCAAACTGGGTTTGGGCGCCGCGGCCTAAAAGGTAATGTGTGCATGTTTCTGGATATATTTTGTTGCTACATTATTGTTTTTCCAGGTGATGTATTTATTATTTTTGTGTGTGCGCTTCCGGATTTGAATTGGGGTGTATTTTGTTTATATATTATTTGTGGAGAATTTATGTGCAGGCCCTTTGAGGGACAACCCTGTTTCGGGTGAGATTTGTAGGTTTAGATAAATTATGCTGGAACATAGTGTTGGATAAGATTTCTCAGTTTTGGATTACTTATATTTTTGTGCCCTATGTTTTAAAATAGCGCTTTGGTTTTTTTTTGAGAGCTTTTAGGGGTTCCGACGCAGCAGTCATATGTTAAAGCTGGGTTTGGGCGCCGCGGTTTAAATGGTAATGTGTGCGTGTATGTGGATATATTTTGTTGCTACATTATTCTTTTTCCAGGTGTTGTATTTATTATTTGCACATAGTGTTGGATAAGATTTCTCAGTGTTGGATTACTTATATTGCAGTAGCCTGTGTTTTAAAATAGAGCTTTGGTTGTTAATTTGAGATTGTGTCCTGCTTTCAGTTGTTCCGATGTAGCAGTCATCTGTTCAAGCTGGGTTTGGATGCCGCGGCTTAAAAGGTAATGTGTGCGTGTTTCTGGATATATTTTGTTGCTACATTATTGTTTTTCCAGGTGCTGTATTTGTTATTTCGTGTAAATGCTCTTCCAGTTTTGAATTGCGATGTATTTTGTTTATATATTGTTTATGGAGGATTTATGTGCAAGCCCTTTGAGGGACGACCCTTTTTCGGGTGAGATTTGTAAGTTTGGATAAATTATGCTAGCACATAGTGTTGGATAAGATTTCTCAATGTTGGATTACTTATATTGTTGTGCCCTATGTTTTAAAATAGAGCTTTGGTTATTTTCTTAGAGCTTTCAGGTGTTTCGATGCAGCAGTCATCTGTTAAAGCTGGGTTTGGGCGCCACGGCTTTAAAGGTAATGTGTGCGTGTTTGTGGATATATTTTGTTGCTACATTATTGTTTTTCCAGGTGCTTTATTTGTTATTTACACATAGTGTTGGATAAGATTTCTCAGTGTTGGATTACTTATATAGTTGTAGCCTGTGTTTTAAAATAGAGCTTTGGCTATTAATTTGAGATTGTGTCTTGCTTTCAGTTATTCTGACGCAGCAGTCTTCTGTTCAAGCTGGGTTTGGGTGTCGCGGCTTAAAAGGTAATGTGTGCGTGTTTCTGGATATATTTTGTTACTACATTATTGTTTTTCCAGGTGCTGTATTTGTTATTTGTGTGTGTGCGCTTCTGATTTTGAATTGCGGTGTGTTTTGTTTGTATATTGTTTGTGGAGTATTTATGTGCAGGCCCTTTGAGGGAGAACCCTGTTTCAGGTAAGATTTGTAAGTATGGATAAATTATGCTAGCACATAGTGTTGGATAAGATTTCTCAGTGTTGGATTACCTATATTGTTGTGCCCTGTGTTTTAAAATAGAGCTTTAGTTGTTTATTTGAGATTGTGTCTGCTTTCAGGTGTTCCGACGCAGCAGTCATCTGTTAAAGCTGGGTTTGGGCGTCGTGGCCTAAAAGGTAATGTGTGTGTGTTTGTGAAAATATTTTGTTGCTACATTATTATTTTTCCAGGTGTTGTATTTGTTATTTGTGTGTGTGCACTTTCGGATTTGAATTGCGGTGTGTTTTGTATATATATTGCCTTGCAATATTGTTGTTTTTTAATGCACTATGTTTGTTATATATTTTGTTGCGTTTGGGGATTTTAATGGTGTTATGTTTTACCAGGAAATACGCTTGATTGATATTTCAGGTCAAGAAAGAGACGCGTTTGTCCTGGTAATTGCCTTATCGTTCTAGCGTTCATTCATAGTTTCTCTATATTGTGGTCCAATGTTCTGGCTTTTTTTGGTTTTTTGTGTTGGGCTGTTGTCCGTGTGCTTGCTGAAAATTTTGTGGTGCTCATCTGTAGGCATACCTGGCCATGAAAAAGAGCCTCTGGACAGGGGGCACCGTTGCCGGATTATCGCTTGGGTAATGGGAACAATCTTCCCACTAAAAGATTCGGCAGCTCTCCGATTGTTAATGATAGCCTTTCATCGAATAAACCATGTGCTGGTTTGGGGAGGGAGTCCCGTAAATATTATGGTTTTTGTGTTAACCTCGGTTCAGAGCAGTCGGTCAGTGATCAGAGGAAGAAACTTTCCCTTAATTATATTTGTGTTTCTGGGGATGTTGTTCCTCGGGGTAGAGGAAAACAGTCCGTTGATAAGGGGAAGAGGCTGGTGCAAGACTTTTTAGGTTTTCATCCTGTGCTTTTTCCAAAAAAAACCACCCGTTCATCGTTCATCGGGGGCCCAACCTGGCCCCAGGTATGTTGGTGTTCCGCTGGATGGTACGATTCGCAGTGATGAGAGACCTCCCGTTGATAAAGGGAAGAAGTCTCTGGAAGAACCCGGTAAAGCATTACAGTTGCCTTAAAAATTTATTTTTTCCTCTACCTGTGTTCTACTTGTGGGTTGGCTCCAAAAATCTATTAGTTAGTTGTTGTTGTAAATGTGTGATGTAAATTTGTTCTGTTGAGCATTTCAGGTTTTAATGATGAACTAGAGATTGGGGCTGTTGGTAATGATGAGTTATTGGTCCGTGGTAATTTTTACATTTAAGGCGTAGGATCAGTGTTTCAAGTATGTTAAATAACCTCAGTGGTCGAGTTTGTTGCCAATATTTTCTTGTCAGGTTGCCATACGGCCTTGCATCATTCGTCTCGAGGCCGAGTTTGTTGGAATGGGATGGGACCCGGTGTGCTGCTCATGAAATAGGTCAGTTTTTGTTTTCTACTATTTCTATCCCGCTTTATGAATTTTTTTACTGTAGCCTATGCATTTTTTAAATGTTTTCTTATTCTTGTGCAGAGTATTCGTACATAGCGGATTTTGAGACTGACGAGAGTGATGGTGACTCCGGTGGTGGTAGGTAAACCTGGATGCACTTTTTTCAAGAGGATAGTATATGTATAAAAAAATTTGTTGTCTGGTGAAAAATTTAACGGTGAGAGTTTTGAAGAGTATACTGCATCTCAACGTGATTGAGACCTGGGAGGCAGTAGGTATAATTTTTTGCTTTTATTTCGGTCATTTATTTTTGTCCTTTTTGACATATTTTATTTGGCTTGCAGGATCTGGTAATGGATTTAATGTTGAAAATTTAGTGGGCTCATCTATAAATTATCCTGTTATGGTGCTATTGCAGGCAGCCTTTTTTTATTTGTTTTTGTTCATTCCTGAGGTTTGTTACTATTTTTAATTTGTTGTTGTTTTCATAGGTACAGAATGTTGTTCTTGGGTTTTTTTTAAAAAAAGGGCTTGATACGTTTGGATTACGTTATGGTTTGTGATTATTAGTAGTTTTTTTACTGTGTTCTTGTGCTTAAATTTGCAGAATTTTTCTTATTTTACAATAGTCCACGGATATTCAAGCCTTGGGCCTCCTGATGTTCAGTGTCAGTATTGTGAGGCTTGGATATGGAAGGAGGAGTGAGTCAATAAATCTGTGACACGTGGTCAGCCAATTTTCTCAATGTGATGTGCCAAGGGTCAAATCAGGCCCCCAGGGAGAAGCCGACGCCCTCGTCTCTTTGGCATTGTATAATGAAAAAAAAAATCTAGAAGGTTCAAGGATGGGATGCGGCTTTACAATAGCCTTTTTGCTTTTACATCCACTGGGGGCAGGGTTGACCATTCTGTGAATAATGGCGGTGCACCTTGTTACATGCTGATTCTCAATGATCAGAAGGAGCTCAGGATCTGACTGTGTTTAGATGTCATCAGTATTTGATGTGTCCTCAGGATTTGATGCATCATGAGTATTTGCATGTCATCATCATCTGAAGGCAGTCTGTTATGAAGATTGATTATGTTCCTTATTTTGAGGGATAAATATCTGTTACGTTCTGAGTAATGGGACCTTGTGTATTCAGTTAAAGCTATGTATCAATTTTTGTTAGTATTTGATAATGCATATCATAGATTGATTTGTAGCAGTTGTGTAATATATAAACACAGTTTAGGTCATCACATAGTGAGGAACTCGAGTATTGTACGACCTAGCAGTTCTCAAGAATATCAGTATTTGTTGAGAAAGTTTGTAACCGTTTTTATCAGAAATATAGAGAACTGTTATATTTTTATACTCGTTCGAAACATTTATACAATTGTATCCAACCCCCTTAAACAATTGTATTACTACTGGGCAACAATTATATCAGAGCGGACTGATAATTTACTATCAGAAATGATCTAAATATGTCTCTAAACAAGTATGAAAGTATCAAAATTCCCATTCTGAAAAAGACTGAGTATCCCACATGGAAGGTAAATATGCTCATGCACTTGGAAGCTACAGATCCACATTACTCAATGTAATCAATGATGGACCCTACAAGCCAAGAAAACTGGTGCCTGCAACTCCTACTGTTGCTTAACATCTTTAGTTGAAAACAAAGAGTGAGTGGTCACCAGAAGAAAAAGTTGATGTGCTGAAGGATGCAAAGGTAAGAAAGATTGTGCATAACAGTCTTGACTCCGTGATATCAAACCGGGTTATAGCCTAGACTTCCAAGGAGATATGGGATGCTCTTGAGACTCAATGCCAAGGAACCATGGTCATCAAGAAGAACAAAAGGTCTGTTCTAATTCAAGAATATGAACATTTTGAGGCCAATTCTGATGAAAGTCTCACTGACATCTATGATAGGTTTCCAAATCTGCTAACCAACCTATCTTTGGTGGGAAAGGTGTACGATCTGGAAGATTCAAACACCAAGTTTCTGAGAGCTTTGAATGAGGAATGGGAGACCCAGACTTCAATCATACGACATCAGTATAATTTGGAAATAGTCACTCTGGATGAAATCTATGGCATGCTGAGAACTCATTTGGAAGTTCGGCAAAGGAAAAAGAGGAAAAACAACAAGGGGAAATCAGTTGCTTTAAAGGTGAATGCTAAAGCTTCAAAAGACAGGTATGTTGAAGGTGCAAGGAAAAAGAACAATCTGCCAGAATCAGATACTGATGATTCATCATCAAATCCTCATGATGATGCTGATTTTGAAGCTGATGAGAATGTGACAGATTCAGATGTCATACAAATAGCTACATTACTAGTTAAAGGCTTCAAGAGAATGCAATTCAGAAAGTCCTAGAAGAAAGGAAGCTTCAGGAAGAAGTTCACTGGAGGAGAAAGGAAGTCATCTGGAAGAAAAGAAGGAAATGACTCTAAAGCTGGAAAATTCGACAGGTCAAAAATCAAGTGCTACAACTGTGATGAACCTGGTCACTTTGCTATAGAGTGCAAAAAGACAAAGCATGACAAAGGGAAGAACAAAGCCTTGATTACTTCAAGCAAGGATTGGATGGATTCCACTGACTTTGAAAATGATGAAACATGCTATGCACTGATGGCTAGCTTTGATGCTCCTACTTCCTCTGATTCTAAGGTATCAACTTCCTTCCTCTCTCTTAATACTGGAGATATATATGAATTGAAATCTATTCTTAAGTCTCTCCATGGAAATTTTAAAAACAAGATTCTAGAGAACAACAGACTATTGACTGAAAATGAAATTTTAAAATCTAGGAATGATCAGTTGGAGTGTGACTTAGTAAATCAGATTGAAATTCAAAAAGAATGTGAGAAAGCTAAACATACAACAAAGATATTGGAAGATAAGTATAATATGTTAGAAAATGAATTAGAGAATGAGAGGAAAACCCTTAAAGCCTGGACTGTTTCAGGAAAAAAGGTTCATGAGATGATCTCTAAGAAAAACTGGAAAAAAATATCTTGGTTATGTAGATAGAGTTAAGGATGTTGACACTGAAAATAAAACTACCCTTAAGACTCCTGTTAAATTTATCTCTTCAGAAGCTGATGAACCCAAATCTACCTTTGAGAAGGGTTCAACCTCAGCATCCCAAGAAAAGTTAGTAAGTGACAAATCTCAAAGAAAGGAAAACAAGGAAACTATTAAGACTGTTAAGAAAGAAAATAACATAGGACTTTTGTCTAAAAGACAATTGGAAAAGAAATTATCCGAGGTTACTGACAAACCTCAAGTAAAATATCCTAAAAGAAACAGGAATGGTAAGCAAGGTATTTCTAAGGATTCTAATTATAAGTTTGTCCCCAATGCTCCTAGAAAAACTTGTTTTACCAGTGGTAATACTAATCATCTTACTATTGATTGCAGGAGGAGTAAGAAAATGAAAGCCACTATTCCTGAGTCTGATGTTAGGGGTAAATCAGTATTTTATAAACCACAAAATCCTTGTTTTCATTATGGTAGTAGTTGGCATTAAATTTACACTTGTAGTTCCTATCATAAACTGTATCACAACTATTATGAACCTTTGCCTAAATTCAATAAAACTGCTTATGTGCTTAATTCTTCTATTTCTACTAAATCCACCTCTGATAAGACAAATCCTAACAAGGGAAAAACTGTCAGAAGTGAGCTTGAATCACAAAGACTCAAGTTGTCCAAAAAGAGGGCCCAACAAGTGTGGGTCCTTAAATTTCCTTCTAATTAATCTCTCCTCTGACTGCAGGGTAACAGGAAAAATACTCTTGTCTTGGATAGTGGATGTTCAGGTTACATGACTGGAAATAAATCCCTGCTGTCAGAATTTGAGAGGAAGGCTCGCCCAGATGTATCTTATGGGGATGGAAATATAGGACACGCTCTGGGATATGGCAACTTAATAATTGGAAAGTTAGTAATAGAGAATGTAGTTCTGGTGGAAGGACTGAAGCATAATCTTCTAAGCATCAGTCAGATCACTGACAGAGGTTATCATGTGGTGTTCTATGACTCTAACTGTGAAGTTGTTCATAACAAGTCAAAGAAGATTGTCTTGATGAGATACATACATGGCAACATGTATGAAGCAAGAATGCATGAAAGTCTTGAGCAAGAAGCTACTTTCCTTATCTCAAAGGCATTAGTAGATGAGAGCTAGAATTGGCAAAAGAAGCTCTCAAATCTCAACTTCAATTCAATCAATGAACTTGCCAAGAAGGAGCTAGTAAGAGGATTACAAAATATGCAATACTCATCTGATGGTCTTTTTGATGCTTGTCAAAATTCCAAGCAAAGAAGAGTATCTTTCAAAAGTAAAACAAAATTCTCTATCACTGAGCCATGTCATATGTTACACTTGGATCTCTTTGGACCAATAAACATAATGTCTATCAACAAGAAAAGGTATACACTTGTAATTGTTGATGATTTCACTAGATATATTTGGGTTTATTTTCTACACAGGAAGGATGAAACTCAAAAAATTCTTCTAGATCATGTAAGGCAAATTGAGAATGGATCAAACTTCAAAGTTAAAATACTGAGAATTGATAATGGCATTGAGTTCAAGAACTCAAAAATGGAGGAAGTCTGCAAGTACAAAGGCATACAACAATAATTCTAAGCACCTGGAAACCCCAACAAAATGGTGTTGTTGAGAGAAAGAACAGAACCCTGATTGAAGCTTGCAGGACTCTGCTAGAATAAGCCAAACTACCCACTTACTTCTGGGCTGAAGTAGTAAACACAACCTGTTATACTTAGAATATCACATTGATAAACAGACATGGTGTCACTCCTTATGAGATGCTAAAAGAAAAGAAGCCCAGTCTCAAACATCTTCATGTATTTAGATGTAAGTGCTTTGTTCTAAGAACTCATACTGATCAGCTAGGAAAATTTGAATCAAAAGCTGATGAAGGAATCTTTGTTGGTTACTCACCATCAAGAGCATACAGGGTGTTCAATCTGAGAACAAATACTATAGTTATCTCCATCAATGTATCTTTTGATGATAGGAAGATTCCAGGTTTTGAAGAAGACTCTCATGAAAGTCTAATCTTTGCAAATGAAAATGCACTGTCAGAATTTGCATCAAACTCAAATGGACTGTCAATTACTGATGCTCCAAATCATGATACTCTTTCAAATCCTGAAGATGATCATTGTATTAATAAACCTGCACATGTTGAGGGGGAGCAACAGCAAGGTTCAACTGATAGTACTAACACTGAAGAATCAACTCAAGGTTCTTCTCAATCTGGTCATTCAGAATCTAATATTGATTCAATATCAGATGGATATGAGTCAAGTCCTAATACTTCATCAAGAGATAACATCAATGACTCATGGGGAGCCTCAGATGCATTTGATGAGGCTTATCATTCAGGGGGAGCATCTAGCTCAAGAAGGACATTTCATAATGCCAGAAAATGGACTAAAGATCATATTCCTGATCTGATCATTGGAAATCTTGATGAAGGTGTAAATACAAGGAGTACAACTCAAAATGAATGTTTGTATCACAATCTACTTTTAAAATATAAGCCAAAGAAAGTGGAAGATGAACTTAAGAATGCAGATTGGGTCATAGCTATGCAAGAAGAGTTGAATGAGTTCAAAAGAAATAAAGTTTGGAAGCTAGTGCCTAGAAACAAGGCAAGATTGGTGGCTAAAGGATATTCCCAACAGGAAGGCATTGACTATGATGAAACTTTTGCTCATGTTGCTAGGCTGGAAGCAATCAGAATTTTCTTGGCATATGCTGCACACAAGAAGTTCATAGTTTTTCAGATTGATGTTGTAATAACCCCAATTTTTGGAATTTTTGAAACCCTTATGAATAGTGTTTTGCAGATTATGCTGAATGAGAAAACTTTTCATGCCACACTATGTAGGGGTTCTTCTATTGTTATTCTGAGATCTTATTAGTACTTATATGGGATATAAGTGTATGTAAAGATCGTCAGAATCCAAATCCAAACACTTTGATTTTTCCTGAAAATCCACCAGATACCGAAAGAATTGAGTGTAAGGTAACAGGATAAAAAAGATTTAAATTCAAGGATTATACGAGAGGATCATAAAAGGGATATAATGTATTGAGAAAGGTTAAGGGAACCTAAGTAATAAGATCCCGGGTATGATCCCTCAAACGAGAAACGAGAACGAAAGTTAAGCGAACCGTATAACAGATCAGCGGTCATTAGGCAATCAATTAGAAGTTAATCAAGGAGGTTAGGGATGATGAGGTCATTCAACCAATAAAAAGAGGGCAAGTAAGGGATGATGACATCATAAGCATGACATAAGCATGACATAAGGGGAAGGAGGTGTGGTTGAATGATAACCACACAAAGTTCAAGGTTAATAAGGTAATTAACCAAAATCAAAACAAAAACAACCAAGGCAAATCAAAACAAATCACAAAAAACACAAAACACTCCATTTTCTTTATGAAGCTCTCGACTTCTTTCTTAGCAAAAGGGAAGTCCAAGCTCCTCCACTTGCTAATTTACAAGGTAATTATCCTAGCTTCTCCTAGTTAAGTTACATACTTCCTAGAAATCTTAGCTTCAAAATCCTTTCCTAGCATTTCCTATAAATCATTCAAGAAGATGGTGAATAGTACTTTCTTGAAATTAATTTTTGTGTTCTTGATTTCTTTGAAAGAACAAGCTTGTAGGAGGTTAGATTAAGGCTTCTATGGGCATTCCAAGGATCTTTCATGGATTAAAAGCTTCAAGGAAGGTATAACTCTTCATTATCTTAGCATTTAGTTGTTTGGTATAAATGATTATGATGATGGAATGAGAGATTAAGTGTAGTAGTTGTTTTGTCATGTTGAGATCTTAGTGGTTAAGTGCTTTTGTTGATTTTGGAGTTAAAAAGTAGCACTAGTTGTTCTTGATGATTCATGGTATGATTTGAGCTTGGTTTAAATGGTTTAAAGTGGTTGATGAGTGATATGGTCATATGGTTGTATTGGGATTGATTGGTGATGATTTGGTGTTGAATTGGTTGGTATAAAAATTGGGAAATCGCGTAAACATAGCCGTCGTAATGTCCGATTTACTTTAGACTGCTTTTGTTCATAACATTAGGACCCGAGAACTCCCTGCTAGGTTTTGACCATTGCCATGATTAGATAGTTCATGTTACGAGCTTCGTTTTGATATGTGGTTCGTTTGATTCCGATGTACGGTTTAGGAGAAATGACCGTTTTAAGTAACAACGTTTCGCGAACGAACCATTACCCCTCGCCTTACTTTGAAACATAGGTTAAAGACCTTAAAGGACTAATTGGAGTATGAAACATTTATGTAAAGTGTAATAGGCAGTTGGTAAGACACTCGCGAAAGAATCTCCTTAAAACCCTTAATGGTTAGTTTATTAAAAATGGTGGAGCCGAGGGTACTCGAGCGACTTAAGTGAATCGTTAAGCGCGAAAGCGAGCATTAGAGTCTAGATTGGTTAAAGTATAGATTCATAAGTGACTTTGGTTTAATTGCGACTTATATGTTGTTTATAGGTTGCCAGACTCGTCCCGAGCCATTTGTAACCCCCAGTCGCTCAGGCAAGTTTTCTACCCGTATAACTGTTGTTGTGATGTATATGTGTATATGCATGATCTTGTGATAAATGCATATTTGTTATTAGCAAATTCTTGCGATATATTATAGCATGTGATATGGTATATATGCATGCATGTTTCGTATTCTTGATTTATATATCTGTTGGTTCAAATGCTTATTAATCGCATAATACCTATGCTAGAGATAAGCGGTATTTGAGTTTACCCTTAGTATAGGGGATCAAAAGGTGAACTTTTTCTAAAACCGGGAGGCGAAGCTCTCGAGTATTATATATATATATATGAATAGTTTTTAAAACTATTAATCGAATAAGGTTTATTCGATAACTTTATATTATTTAATGAATATTACTTGAATATTCATTCGAGGACTTATGACTCACTTTATATTATTTAATGAATAATACTTGAATATTCATTCGAGGACTTATGGCTCACTTTATATTATTTAATGAATATTACTTGAATATTCATTCGAGGACAGATGACTCCGCTTATATTATTTAATCGAATATTATTTGAATATTCATATGAGGACCTATGACTCTGATTATTTTCTGAAATGTATTCTTTATTTTACTAAAGAATAAGGTGTCGATAATCAAACTTATTTTTGATTATTCAAATAAAGATAGTACTTTCGTATAAGTATATCTTTGGTTATTTAATACTCATTTCAAGTATAAGTTTTACAACTTCTACTTCAATTATTTGTATAAAGATTATTCTTTATGGGAATATTATTTAAATAATAATATTCAGATATTTTCTAATATATTGGGACTGATTTACTTTATTAAATAAGCATTACTACAAACACTGTTTAAAGTGTTTTCGAGTCTTTAAAATGATTTTTAAAAGTTAGAGAGAATCCCAAAACTCATTTTTATATATTTAAGATCTTCCATTTTAAAGGGGATTTAAATACTCGCTCAAAACCAGAGGGATCCGGCTCTGTGGTGTATTTTATATTCACAACAAGGTTGCGGTTTTGGTAAATGAATTGATTACTTACCCAACGTTCGGGAAGTAAGTCCATCTATCGAGTCGGCATAAGCAACATGGGCTCAGTGGGCGTCCATGATAGTGTAAGTGGCTCAGTGGGAGTCCATCAAATGCGTAAGTGGCTGAGTGGCAGTCCAGCATAAGGTCCTATTGCGACCAGGGTGATGATCAGTGGGGAATTCGTCCATCTACTAGTAGAAAAGGTTACTTATTGGTATCTTTGCCTGATCAGCAAGATATCGGGTTTATGCCATAATTCTTTTTCCTTCCAAAAATTTATTGGATGTTACAAACTCTGTTCATACTTTACATGACAGAGGTTTTCAAGAAATGTATAAAGAGGATGTATATATAGATATATATATATCGGAATTTAATGAAGTATATCATAACTTCATTTCCTTCAATAATACTTCAAAGATTTAATCTATTTAAATCTTGTCTTGTAGTCTCATCTATGTGATGAACTGCTGAAAGCTCATTATAACTTGAATGGTGGTAGTACAAGTAGTATTCGGAAAAGATATAAGCATATTGGAGTATCTTGTAACTTCATCTTTTAAACTTATATCTAGTTAATGATTGTCTTATGAATGACAAAGATTTTCAGAAAAACGTTGAGAAAAGGTTAGATATATGAGATCACCTTGCAATGACATTTTTATACAGTTATAAACGGGAACTCTGCGTATATTATACATGTCAGAGGATTTCAAAGATTGTGAAAAGTATATATGTATATATACTGAATATTTTGCGACTTGGTCGCGTTAATATATCAGCTTGGTTCATTCCTTCTTGACCAAGACTTTCATGAGTACTATGAGAATGCTCATATATTGTTAATCATTATACATATTATTTTGGTGGGCTTGTTGCTCACCCTTGCTTTCTTCTTTCATCACACAACAATAGATAAAAAAGATGAACAGGACCAAGCTTCCAATTCGCAAGCGGTTAGAAAATGTTCCGCAGTTTTCTGGAAGCGTTGATGTCGCTGTAGCTGAGGTAGGAGCTACCAATAGGCTAGGCTTTCAACTTTTGATGTACAAGACTTATGTATCTTTATCAATTGTATTAATGACAAAGAAATGTAAATTTATTCAGAAACCCTTTTACGGTGTAATGGCATATAATTTTGGAATAAAATGACTTGTGTTATTTTTTTGGGTATTCATCTCTGAGACTATAACTTGCGGTGTGTGTGTTTATTGTGGGGTCACTGTAACACCCCCAAATCCGGGGTCGGGGTTCCGGGTTGTCACGAGTTCCATTTCCCTTAGTAACACCCAATCTTAATAATTAATCAACTACTCTGTACTGTGACCCCACAATAAACACACACACTACACGTTATAGTCTCAGAGATGAACATCCAAAAATAATCACAAGTCATTTTATTCCACAATTATCTGCCAATACACCTTAAAAGGTTTTCTGAATAAATTTACATTTCTTTGCCATTATTACAATTCATAAATATACATAATCTGATACATCAAAAGTTGAAAGCCTAGCCTATTGGTAGTTCCTACCTCAGCTACAGTGATATCAACGCCTATAGGAAACTGCGGAACGTTTCCTATCCACTCGCGAATTGGGAGCTTGGTCCTGTTCATCTTGCCTATCTGATGTTGTGTGATGAAAGAAGAAAGCAAGGGTGAGCAGCAAGCCCACCAAAATAATATTTATAATAACTTACAATATATGAGCATTCTCATAGTACTCAAGAAAGTCTTGGTTAAGAAGAAATGAACCAAGTTGATATCTTAATGTGATGAAGTCGCAAAATATTCAGTATATATATATATACTTTTCAAAATATTGGAAGTCCTCTTCCATGCATAATACACACAGAGTTCCAGTGTATAACTGTATAAAAATACCGTTGCAAGGTGATCTCATATATCTAACCTTGTCTCAACGTTTTTCTGAAAATCTTTGTCATGCATAAGATAATCATTTACTAGATATAAGTTTAAAAGATGAAGTTACAAGATACTCCAATATACTTATATCTTTTCCAAATACTACTTGAACTACCACCGTTCAAGTTATAATTAGTTCAAAAGTTCATCACATAGATGAGACTACAAGATAATACTTGAATAGATTCAACCTTTAAAATATCATCAAAATAAAATGAAGTTATGAGATACTTTATTTGATGCAAACATCATTTTGAAAACTGGACCCTGCCAACACTCAACAATCGCCCAACCGTAGCCTTTCTATCGAAGTGCTCTGGGTAGTGTTGCAGAAATATCCAATTGGATGATGAACTCATTACGGGAGTTTGCCGCGCCAGGATGACCACTTACGATGATCAGTCGTAGTAGTGCAACCCCACCATTTTCTACATGTAGAGGAGAACCTGTCGGATTTACTTGTCAACCGAACACTGAACTCCTAAGGAATGGACCGCCTTAGCGGAACTTCCAGGCCATTTGGGCCAATATAATAAGGCTGGACCGGCGCTACTCGACCACTTACGCCACTCCTAGTTCAGATGAAATCCATGACTCTGAAACGTAAAGCTCGTCCCCACTTTCCCCAAGTAGAAACTTGTTGATACGGCTCCACCAAGAAGTCGTATCTAGTTGGAAAGGAAAACTCACCGATATTTCCCAGGCGATGCCTGTTAATGGATTAACTTGTTCCAAGAATTTTACTTCCCGAGTATTGGGTAAGTAATCAAAAACTCTTTTATCAAGACCGCAACCTTGTTGCGAATATAAAACACGCCACAGAGCCGGATCCCTCAGGTTTTGAGCGAGTATTTAAATCCCCTTTTTAAAGGGAGATCTTAAATATAAAAAAAATGAGTTTTGGGATCCGCTCTAATTTTTGAAAATCATTTTAAAGACTCGAAAACACTTTAAAAAGTGTTTGGAATAATGCTGATTTAATAAAGTAAATCAGTCTCAATAAAAAGAAATATCTGAATATTATTATTTAAATAATATTCCCAGAAAGAATACTTGAGGTAGAAATTGGAAAACTTACTTGAAATGAATAGTAAATAATCAAAGATATACTTATACGAAAGTAATTTCTTTATTTGAATTATCAAAGATAAGTTTGATTATCGACACCTTATTCTTTAATAAAATAAAGAATATATCTCAGCAAATAATCGGAGTCATAGATCCTCAAATGAATATTCAAATAATATTCAATAAATAAAATAAGCTGAGTCATAAGCCCTCGAATAAATGTTCGAAATAATATTCATTAAATAATATAAAGTTATCGAATAAACCTTATTCGATTAATAGTTTTGAAAACTATAACCATATATATATAAATATATATATATACAAAATCTACTCGGGATCCTCAACTCCCGATTTTAGAAAATGTTTTCACCTTTGGGTCCCTATACTAAGGGTATACGCAACTACTGCTTATCTCTAGCATAGGTATTATGCAACTTATAAGCAATTGAATCAACAATATATATCAAGATTATGAAACAGACATGCATATATACCATATCACATGCTCCAATATATCGCAAGATTTGCTAATTAACCACCATGCATCTATCACAAGATAATGCATATACATATGTATACATCACAACAACAGTATAATGGGTAGAAAACTTGCCTGAGCGACTGGGGGTTACAATGGCTCGGGACGAGTCTGGTAACCTATAAACAACAAGTAAGTTGGAATTAAACCAAAGTCACTTGTAAATCTATACATTAACCAACTTAGACTCTAACGCTCGCTTTGCGCTTACTGATTCTCTTAAGTCACTTGAGTACCCTCGGCTCCACCATTTTTAATAATTTAACCATTACGAGTTTTAAGGCGATTCCTTCGCGAGTGTCTTACCAACTACCTATTACACCTTACATAAATGTTTCATACTTCAATTAGTCCTTTAAGGTCTTTAACCTATGTTTCAAAGTAAGGCGAGGGGTAAGAGTTCGTTCGCGAAACGTCGTTACTTAAAACGGCCGTTTCTCCTAAACCGTTCATCGGAATCCAACGAACCACATATCAAAACGAAGCTCGTAACATGAACTATCTAAACATGGCAATGGTCAAAACCTAGCAGTGACTTCAAGGGTTCTGATGTTAAGAACAAAAACAGTCTACGGTAAATCGGGCATTACGACGGCTATGTTTACGCGACTTCCCAAATTTAAACCATTCCAAAACAACCACCAATCAACCCCAATTCACAACCCAATCAAAACTCCATCAATATTACTTTACAACAGCCCCAAATCAACTCATTATAATCAATTTACTTAATCCTAAAACTTGAATTTAAACTATACTACATTCTTTAATCAAATCATAAGATTTCAACATTCCAATCTCCACCATTTCAACCCAACTCTAAACCATCCATCATTAAGCTACTCTAATACCAAAACAACCAAAATCACCCTAATATACAAAGTAAAGCTAGGGTTTGGAGATGTTATACCTTCCTTGAAGCTTCTTAATCAATGAAAGATCCTTGGAATGCCCATGGGAGCCTTGATCTATGCTTAAGCTACCTTGAACTTTCATAAAAATCAAGAAAACCAAAGTTATTTCTTGAAGGTTACTATTCACCATCTTCTTCCTTGATTTATAAAAAAAGATTGGCTTGGAATTAGAAGCTTAAACTTATAGGAAGTATGTAACTATCCATGGGGAAGCTTAGATAAATACCTTGCTAAATAGTAAGTGGTGGAGCTTGGATCTTCATTTTGCTAAGAAAGAAGCCGAGAGCTTCATGAAGAAATGGAGGGTTTTGTGTTTTGTTTGATGAAAAAAATGAAATGTTTTGCTTGGTTGGTTGAATTTTGATTTGTTTTAGGTTAATTACCTAATTAACCTTGACTTTGTGTGGTTATCATTCAACAACACTTCCTTCCCTCCTATGTCATGCTTACATCACATTGCTATGTCATCATCCCTTTCTTGCCCTCTTCTCATTGGTTGGATGACATCATCCCCTCTAATCTCTTTGATTAGCTTCTAATTGTTTGCCTAATAACCGCTGATCTGTTATTCAGTTCACTTAACTTTCGTTCTCATTTCTCGTTTGAGGGATCATACCCGGGATCTTATTACTTGGGTTTCCTTAACCTTTCTCAATACATTCTAATCCTTTTATGATCCTATCTTATAATCCTTTTATTTAAATCCTTTTTATCCTGTTACCTTATACTCAATTCTTTCCGTATCTAGTGGATTTCCGGGAAAAATCAAAATGTTCGGAATTGGATTCTGACGATCTTTACATACACTTATATGTCATATAGAGTGCCAATAAAATCTCAGAATATCCATAAAAGAACCTCTACATAGAGTGGCATGAAAAGTTTTCTCATTCAGCATAATCTGTAAAATCACTATTCATAAGGGTTTCAAAAATTTCCAAAAATTGGGGTTATTACAGTCACAGTACAGAGTAGTTGATTATTTATTAAGATTGGGTGTTATTAAGGGAAATGGAACTCGTGACAACCCGGATCCCCGACCCCGAATTTGGGGGTGTTATAGAAATGGTATCAGAGCTAAGCGTTGTAAACCTCAGAGATGATGTGACGTTAAGATAATAAGTTCACTAAGATAATAAGAACTCTTGCCAAGTTCATAGTCGGGCTACCTAACGTAGTACTGACAGTTAAAACCCTTATGAGAACCCTTATAAATATCGTGATAGAAGCGTAGTTCATTATCGTATATGGTAGCGTGACTCCGAACCCTGAGGTTGAGAAGCGACAGCGTGATGATATTTTATTACTCATTGGAGATCGAATTGTGGATCTGATAGAGCGTCCTAACGCAGGACCGAATGATGTTCATATTGAGGATGTAGCGGTTGAGGATGTTGTCCTAGAAGGGATTGTTACTAGGGAGGATCCCGTGGAGGATCCTGACAAGAATAAATAAAGGACCACTGAGGAATTGATGACCATGGTTAGGGAAACTACCAGAGGTAGGATTGGCCGGTCACTACTGGAGGTTTGTTCAAGTTTGTAAACATAGTAGCCCCTTTAACGCGGTTTACTCATAAGACTGAGAAGTTCGAATGGATATAGAAATGCGAGAACAACTTTTAAGAACTGAAGCAAAGGTTGGTGACGTCCCCTATATTGGCGTTGCCGGATGGAAAATGAGATTTTGTGAAGTGTAGTGACGCTTCACATAAGGAATTAGGGTGCTTCTTATACAGCACAACAAGGTAATCGCGTACACGTCAAGATAATTAAGGGAATATAAAATTCGATATCCCCACCCATGAGCTTGGGCCCGTGGCAATAGTTTTACCCTAAAGATTGGAGGCACTACTGGTATGGAGAGAAGTGCCAGATTTACCTAAGCCATAAGTACTCTAGTACATTTTCCCGTAGAAAGAGCTCAACATACGCCAGAGGAGGCGGTTAGAGCTAATCAAGAATTATGAGTGGGAGATTCTTTATCATTCGGGGAAAGCCAATGTGGTGGCTGATGCCCTTAGTAAAAAGGAGAGACTCAAGATGATAATGTCTTTGAGAGAGTTTATAAGAGATTTTGAGAAAATGGAAAAAAAGTGAAGGTAACCGGAGCCGGTACCGAAAAGATGTTTGAGATTGCAATACAGTAACATATTGTGCCAGAAAAAGTGATGAATGAAGGCAGAGAGCCAACAATTAGATAAAAGATTAATATCGAGAAATATGATAAGGGAATAATGAGGTATTCCTACAGAATTTGGGTTCCAAATGTTCAAGAGCCTAAAGATGAAATCTTAGATGAAAGCTAGTTTGAGGAATAAGATTTAGAGCAAACCCTGAACGTGATAGTCAGGGAGGTCGCCATCAAGATAGAAGGAACCCATAACATGATGAAGTGGAAAATGAGGATTTAAAATATGTAGGATGACCCCGATTATGGGGAGGAGGAGGGAATGTTCAGACTAAGGAAACAGAAGTCGAGTAAGGAAAGGAGACCCGAGACGGTACTCCTATACGAAAATTTATGGACCTTTCTAGACAAGACTTAGACTATTATCCCCAACCACCACCCTGAGGAAACAATGCGGTGAGAAATTTTTTCAGGTTCTTTAAGTCGCTAAGCTCTTAGAGTTCCAAGGAACAAGCTGACCCAGTCGAGGCACGAGCCTGGCTAAAGGAAATATAGGAATCATTTGAGATTCTAAATGATTGACGAATCACAAAAGACTGTTTTTTTCACTTACCCTCCTAAGAGAGAGGCCACCCGCCGGTGAAAGGCCAAGGAAGGCACGGAGCAAGAGATTATAATAAACTGATTAAAGTTCAGTCAATTGTTTTCAGGAAAGTACTTCCCAAGGTTATGGAGATAGTGTAGAAGCTTTAGAGCCAGAACAAAGGCAGAAGAGTATGATGAATTATGAATCTAAGTTGTAAAAGTTGTCAAGTTTCGTTCGGAGGGCACGAATCCAGAATGACGGATCAATGCTTATGTTGTGTTGGTTCATGAAATAATGATAAGAGAAAGGAAAATAAAAAAGAAACTGAAGTGGAAAGGAATATAAAGGCAATAGAGTTTGAGGAATGATAAGGGAGTTCAGTATGAGGAAACCTTAAAGACTCATAGCAATAGAAATAGAAAAGTATGTAATCGTCAAGATGAGGGTGATTCACCATGAGTTAAATTGATGGTTGAAGGCATAAGAAATACATATATTTTATCCCCTGTAAGTTGTGAGGATTCGAGGAAACCTTGAGATAGTTCGAAGGATAAATAATGAGACGCGGATAAAATAAGGAAACAAGGAAGTAAGAAATTAGGAAAATTGGATGAAGGAAGTGACCTTCAAGAATGTGAAGTGTAAGACTGGTGGCATGATACCCAGAAAGGGAGATGCCCAATATGAAAGATATCCCAACATTGAGATGACTGTTGAGATAAACAACAAAAGTAAATAAGGAATTATTAAGAAGAAGTTCACGTTGAACACGACCAATATCTTCCAGAACATCCTTGTTATCATTACCAAATTAGGCAAGAAAACCGGATAACCGTTGTTATCTTTTGGAGGCCATATTGATTGACCTCATTTTGAATACAGATGTTATTGTGAAATTGGTATAAACTATCGAGGTGGGAATGATTGAATAAGATAATCTATCAAGGATATAAGACTTGATTTATCCATGGAAGGATGCAAGTACCTTTTTAAAGGTGGAATTAAGGATAGAACATCAGTAACTTAAAATGAATCCTAGGGGAATGCATAAAGGTTGGCATTTCACCCTTAATAGGGATAGTATGAGTTTTGACATTATGAATTGGAAAGGATTTAGGTAATAACAACCTGTAAGAATCAGTGGAGAAATTTTTCAGAAGTATATAGACAATGATTCTGGTATTAATAAATGGTATCTTGATATGCCCTGTATCTAGGGAATACAGGAGGAACGATTCAAGGATAACCTTAGAGGTTTTACAAGGAGAAAGGTAATATTCAAAATTCTCAAGAATAGAAATGTTGATAAAGGAAATATGACGTAATTATAATGATGCCAAGTGGGGCACGTGTTAAACCACGAGAAAGTATTGATCGAACCAGTAATGGTCGAAATTGTTCAGGGCAATTAGGACTTAAGATAAAAGATGTTCTAAGTATGATTGAGAGTCAGTCGTGACAGTGATTAACCTCTAAAGACTGAGGCAATAACTTATGGAAAAATGGTGATTTTTTTTTACTCATCAGATTTTAAGGAAAACAACTTCACATAAGCTGTGATTGAAATGAGGTAGAAAATTTATTTGGAGGTGGTTAAAATGACATTGACTGTAAGGAAATTTTACTATCAGGAAAGGCCAAAGAGGTGGCCGATACTTTAAAGGTAAGAGGATAATTATAGGCGCTTGTGCCAAAGGAATACAGTGATGATGGTTAAAGCTATGAAGGTTGTATTATGGTTTGGAAGATTAACATTCCTTCTGATGACTGTGTAATACCCAACCGTAATAGTAGTTGGTAAAGGTTTAATTCGTGTAATCGCCATGAGCGGGCTATCTATCTCAGAAGATACTATCTTGAGATAATCCAGGACCATGTTTCAAAAAGGACTAGACGAACTCTTGAGTTAAGTCTTCTATTTAAGGCATACGATTAAGAATGGTATTAACCTGCTATCGTTGCTTTGACTGAAACTCTTCTGCAATTTTATCTACTTCATGTCATGAAAGTACGTTAGGATCTGGAGTGTTCTTCATGAATTATGAATGGTGATTATATTAACTCCTTAGAAGAATTTGATACGACAGGTATGGACTCCGTATGGTTAGCTATTACTATTCCAAGGAAAATGAATGACGACAGTAGGTCAGTGGTGGACCCTAGTAATGCAGCAACGATTCTTTGAATAATGAGCCGATTACAACCGTGAGAGTTGTAGTGTAATGGATGTTGAGATTGGGTACCACTAATCGGGTTATGGTGATGTATAAGTTATCATTAATAGACTAATTAAGTTGATTATTTACCTATTGAATACTTATTCCTTCTTATCAATAGAGAGTCGTATTACTATACGAGGAAGGTTGCGGTGCAAGCATAGAATTCTAGTAACAATGATGTCTAGAATGAGATCCCAGATTCGATTTTCAATATCGAGGGAGTTTCAAAGGTGATTGTGTATAAGCTCGAGGAAGAGCATGGGTCCATAGAATGATGGACGGAATAGCAAAAATATTTAGGCATGTGAAATACGATGCTATAATACTTGATGTTGATATAAATACATATATGTTTTGTTCTCCTATGACAAACCTCTATAGTTCAGAGGTAGTTTCCAAGCCAGATATTTGGTGGCAGTATATTTTTTATATATACAATTCTCTTCAATTCGTTCTTTTCTCTCGTTTTCATTTCATGTAAGTTCAGAAGAACAACCCTTCCAGAAGGGGAGGTATTGCCGAATGACTATCTATCTATGTGATAGAAGCCTAGTAGGATACCACATGTTGTTTAATCGCTTGTCAAGTACTAAAGGCTGGCCACCTTCTGTACTAACTATGCGATATAACAAGTGTTCATGATCATAGTAATCTCTCAATAAATTCTTTTACTTCTATATGAAGGACTAAGCTTTCGAAGATAGAAGCAGCTGAAAAAGGAGTAGTAAAGTTGTGGTGGTATTCGGAATGGAAACACATTCGTGATACTAAGGTTGACGAGGTTATTAAAAGGTTATAGAACGCTAACGAGCAAAAGTATAACCAGTATAATATTAGGAACGAAAGGTAGTAGCGATTACGAACTGGAAAAGAATGGGTATTGAGAAGCAAAAGCTCTAATGTTAAAAGCTATAATGAGAGTCTGTGCAATAGACTTGAAAGAAATTGGAATGATCACTTAACACAGATTGAGTTTTCCTACAACAATAGATCATATGTCATTATCGAGTTATCGCCTTATGAGATCCTTGAGGGAAGACAATGTCGATCTCCCTTATGTTAGGATGAAGTTGTAGAGCGCAAGATGCTCGGACCCGCAGTAGTCCAAAGGACCAAGGATATAAGAGATCTAATCAGAGGACGGCTGGTAGTAGCCCAAGATGGACATAAGAAGTATGTTGATTTGACACGAAAGGACAAAGAATAGGAAGTAGGGGACCTAGTGTTTTTAAAGGTATCCCCTTGGAAACCCTTGAAAAGGATTGATGAGGTTTGGAAGGAAAGGAAAGCTAAGTCCACAATTTGTCGGACCCTTGGATATACTAAAACATATTGGGAAGTTAGCATACGAGCTAGCCCTACCCCCGAACCTGTAGCAAGTTCATAACGTGTTCCACGTATCAATGTTAAGGAAATGTAATTCAGATGCCAGATAAATAGGGGCATATAAGCGCATAGACATGCAACCCGACATAACCTTTATGGAGCAACCAGGAAGGGTTATAGAGTGAAAAGGAACAAGTGCTTAGGAGAAGGGTTATCAAACTATTCAGAGATTGATGAAAGAACCACAATGTGGGAAAATTTACTCGAGAATTAGAAAGTGCAATGTTAAGAGAGTATCCCTATTCATTTTCTATTTGATTCCGGGACGGAATCCTTTTAAGGAGGGGAGACTGTAATAACCCCAATTTTTGGAATTTTTAAAACCCTTATGAATAGTGTTTTGCAGATTATGCTGAATGAGAAAACTTTTCATGCCACACTATGTAGGGATTCTTCTATTGTTATTCTGAGATCTTTTTAGTACTTTATATGGGATATAAGTGTATGTAAAGATCGTCAGAATCCAAATCCGAACACTTTGATTTTTCCTGAAAATCCACCAGATACCGAAAGAATTGAGTATAAGGTAACAGGATAAAAAGGATTTAAATTCAAGGATTATAAGAGAGGATCATAAAAGGGATATAATGTATTGAGAAGGGTTAAGGGAACCTAAGTAATAAGATCCCAGGTATGATCCCTCAAACGAGAAACGAGAACGAAAGTTAAGCGAACCGTATAACAGATCAACGGTCATTAGGCAATCAGTTAGGAGTTAATCAAGGAGGTTAGGGATGATGAGGTCATCCAAACAATAAGAAGAGGGCAAGTAAGGGATGATGACATCATAAGCATGACATAAGCATGACATAAGGGGAAGGAGGTGTGGATGAATGATAACCACACAAAGTTCAAGGTTAATAAGGTAATTAATTAAAATCAAAACAAAAACAACCAAGGCAAATCAAAACAAATCACAAAAAACTGACTCCGTTTATTTTATTTAATGAATATTATTTTGAATATTCATTCGAGGACTTACAACTCCGTTTATTTTATTTAATGAATATTATTTTGAATATTCATTCGAGGACTTACGACTCCGTTTATTCTATTTAATGAATATTATTTTGAATATTCATTCGAGGACTTATGACTCCGCTTATTTACTAAATAATATTCTTTATTTTATTAAAGAATAATGTTTCGATAATCAAACTTATTTTCGATTATTCAAATAAAGATCATACTTTCGTATAAGTATATCTTTGGTTATTAATATTCATTTCAAGTATGAGTTTTAAAACTTCTACTTCAATTATTTTTACAAAGATTATTCTTTATGGGAATATTATTTAAATAATAATATTCATATATTTTCTAATATGTTGGGACTGATTTATTTTATTAAATCAGCCTTACTCCAAACATTCTTAAAAATGTTTTCGAGTTTTCAAAATGATTTTTAAAAGTTAGGGCGGATCCCAAAACTCAATTTTATATTTAAGATCATCCTTTCGAAGGGGATTTAAATACTCGCTCAAAACCTGAGGGATCCAGCTCTGTGGTGTATTTTATATTCGCAACAAGGTTGATGTTTTGAGAAAACAGTTTAATTACTTGCCCAATGTTCGGGAAGTAAGCCCATCCAATTGAGTCGGCATAAGCGACAGGCCGGGGTACGGTCTATCAAAGTGTAAGTGGCTGGGTGGCAGTCCATCAACGCGTAAGAGGCCGGATGGCGGTCCAGCACAAGGTCTTAATACGACCAGGGTGATGACCGGTGGGGGATTCATCCATCTACTAGTAGAAAAGGTTACTTATTGGTATCTTTGCCTGATCAGCAAGATATCGGGTTTATGCCAAAATTCTTTTCTTTTCAAATTCATTGGATATTACAACTCTGTTCATACTTTACATGACAGAGGTTTTCAGGAAATGTATGAGATATATATATATATGGATATATATATAAATATATCGGGACTTAATGAAGTATCTCGTAACTTCATTTCATTCAATGATATTTCAAAGATTGAATCTATTCAAGTATTATCTTGTAATCTCATCTATGTGATGAACTTTTGAAACTCATGATACCTTGAACGGTGGTAGTTCAAGTAGTATCCGGAAAAGATATAAGTATATTGGAGTATCTTGTAACTTCATCTTTTCAACTTATATCTGGTTAATGATTATCTTATGCATGACAAAGATTTTCACAAAAATGTTGAGACAAGGTTAGATATATGAGATCACCTTTCAACGATATTTTATACAATTATAAACTGGAACTCTGTGTATATTATACATGTCAGAGGATTTCAAGGATTTTGAAAAGTATATAGGTATATATATACTGAATATTTTGTGACTTAGTCGCGTTAAGATATCAACTTGGTTCATTTCTTCTTGACCAAGACTTTCATGAGTACTATGAGAATGCTCATATATTGTTAATTATTATACATATTATTTCGGTGGGCTTGTGGCTCACCCTTGTTTTCTTCTTTCATCACACACCAACATATAGACATGATGAACAGGACCAAGCTCCCAATTCGCGAGCGGATAGGAAATGTTCCGCAGTTTCCTATAGGTGTTGATGTCGCTGTAGCTGAGGTAGGAACTACCAATAGGCTAGGCTTTCAACTTTTGATGTACCAGACTTATGTATATTATGAATTGTAATAATGGCAAAGAATATGTAAATTATTTAGAAACCCTTTTGAGGTGAAATAGTTTATAATTGTGGAATAAAATGACTTGTGTTATTTTTGGTTTTCATCTCTGAGACTATAACTTGTAGTGTGTGTGTATATTGTGGGGTCACAGTATGCAGCAGTTGGTTGATTGTTAAGGTTAAGTATTATTAAGGGAAATGGAACTCGTGACAACCCGAATCCCCGACCCCGGATTTGGGGGTGTTACACGTTATATGGCTCCTCAACTGTTGAATTGAAAATACAATCTTCTGGCAGATGTAGAGCTTTGCGAATAGTAGACACAGTCACCACATGTTCATCCTCCCCTGTTGTAAAGATAATACTTGGGGATCCAGCTAGTCCACCATCATCCTAAACACCACTCCTCCAAAACTCCAGTACTTGAGTTCCTGAGAATGCTTCTGGTTGGGTCAAAGCAAACCCAATCTCACTGTTAGAAAAAAAGTCTTGAACGAAGTGAAGATCTGATGGAGCTTCGTCCTTGCTAAGAATAGCCATGTAGTTGTTGGGAACAAACTTGGCTTCATTGTAAATGATATCTTTTGGTGCCATTTCTGTAGAGAAATAAGTGAGAAAATGTGTGTTTGCAAAGTGTTTGATAAAATGCCTGTGAAAAATAGAGATTCAGAGAATATTAGAAAGAGAGAGAGAGAGAATAATAGAGATAAGAAAAGAATTAGAATGTAGGTAAAAGATTATAAAATCTTTTAACTCCCATACATATACTCTCTCCAATCAACAGCTCTTTTTGGAAGAAACACAGACACTTTACACTTATCAGCCAGCAAATAGTTAAAGCAGTAGTTAGTGGGCACGAGAAATAAGCAGTAATTATTGTGCACATGCAATTGTCAAGGCAAACACATTTCCCACTAACCAAATGATTATGACTGTTTTTATCTCACTTAATATTTTCTGATAAATATGACCGTTACAGTAAAACCACAAATAAGTCAAGTAAATAAATAATGCCACGTAAGCATCAGAGTTTCCATCAGGATTTGCATCAGAACTTGACTATTATCAGAATTTAACGGTCATCAGAACATGGCTTCTGTACTCAAAAAGTGAATGTTTGTTTCTGTGATTCTCCATACAAATACTGACTGGTTTTTCAGAGTTTAATCATCAGAACTTGTCCTCAGAGTTTATGCAAATAAAACTAAACTTTTTGTCAAAAATAACTTAATCACCACAGTAATTTTCATCATTCACATGGAGTGAGAGTGTGTGCACTTGTAAATGATCAAATAATGATTAAAGTCTGATAAACTTCAGTATATCTTAGAAATAAGGCATAACTAAGAAAAGTGCTTAAAATATGTCTTTAATTTTGTAGTCTACTATAGAATAAATTTATGCAAGAGTCCACCTCAACTGTTTGTGCTCATTTTATGCATCTTTTGACATTCTTTTTACAGTGGCTTCTCAGTGTAAGTGAGTCACAACTACTATCAGAATTTATGCTATTATCAGAGTATTTCTCCAGTAATCAGAGAATGTGAAAAGTCACCAAGAAAAAATTATTTGCTTTTCTAATGCATATAACTTAATACCGGCAATGCACTTGGGTCTTCCCTTTCACATATATTACTATAGATCTCAAAGGGGTACCTGACTTCAATTTCTTTTATTTTCTTTTCTTCAGATAAATGAGGCTTATCAAGCATGTAGTTCATCCTTAAGATTTACTGACATCAGAATTTGACAGATAAGAAGCAAAAATCTAGTTTGTGACTTAGTAATAAGATACATAAAGTAAATTTGACTAAGCTCAAAATCAGAATTTGCTTGTGTAATTGATTTCCACATAAATAACTAATTCAAACATGGGATTTCTAGTATGTTAAAGACTACTAGGTCAACATCTAGCACAGTAATCCTCATTGGATTGAATAGTCACAGAACATTTAAAACACTATCAGAGTATATAGTATCACATCAGATGACAATCAATATTTAATATATTATAGTTTAAGCACATATTTCATGGAGATAAGACAATATGTTAACACTGATCATAAAGTCTGATGCATGAGAACAAAAACTAAGAAGATTTTGAGAAAGAACATGAAACCATTCCAAGTTCATTTACCAGTCTTGTAAAAGTAGCTTCATATAGTGGTTTTGTGAAGATATCTGCTAGTTGTTGATCCGTTGGAACAAAATGCAATTCCACTGTACCTTCCATCATATGTTCCCTTATGAAATGATACCTAATACTGTGCTTTGTCATTGAGTGTTGAACTAGATATCCTATCATAGAAATAGCACTTTGATTATCACAGTAAATAGGTATTTTAGAAAATTCTAACCTATAGTCCAGTAACTGATTCTTCATCCAAAGAATTTATGCACAACATCTTCCTACAACAAGATATTCTACTTCTGCAGTTGATGTGGAAATTGATATATGTTTCTTGCTAAACCAAGAAACCAATCTGCCTCCAAGAAATTCGCAGCTTCAACTGGTGGTTTTCCTGTCTATTTTGCATCCTGTAAAATCTGCATCTGAGTAACCTATTAGCTTAAAATCTGATTTTCTAGGATACCATAATCCTAGATCAGCTGTACCCTTGAGGTACTTGAAAATTCTTTTCACAGCTATTAGATGAGGTTCTCTTGGATCAGCCTGAAATCTTGCACAAAGACAGGTAACATACATGATATCAGGTCTACTTGCAGTTAAATAGAGTAAAGAGCCAATCATACCTCTGTAGTTAGTAATATCTACTGGTGCTCCAGTATCTTTATCTAACTTGGTTGCAGTGGCCATGAGAGTGGATGCAGTTGAACAGTCTTGCATTCCAAATTTCTTGAGTAAATTTCTGGTGTACTTGGATTGATTTATAAAAGTACCTTCTTCATTTTGCTTGACTTGAAGTCCCAGAAAATAGCTAAGTTCTCCCATCATACTCATTTGATATCTTGACTGCATTAGCTTTGCAAACCTTTCACAGAGTTTGGCATTTGTAGAACCAAAGATGATATCATCAACATATATCTGTAGCAAAAGTAAGTGCTTTCCATGGTTGAGGTAGAACAATGTTTTATCAATTGTTCCTCTGTTAAATCCACTTTCCAGAAGGAATTGAGCTAAAGTCTCATTCCATGCTCTTGGAGCTTTCTTAAGGCCATAAAGTGCTTTATCAAGTCTGTAGACATGATTAGGAAATTTTGGATCTACAAATCCTGGAGGTTGTTCAACATATACCTCTTTTTCCAATTCTCCATTGAGAAAAGCACTTTTCACATCCATTTGAAAGACTTTAAACTTCTTGTAAGCAACATAAGACAAAAAGATTCTTATGGCTTCTAATCTAGCAACTGGTGCAAATGTTTCATCATAATCAATACCCTCCTGTTGAGAGTAGCCTTTAGCAACCAGCCTTGCTTTGTTTCTTGTAATTATGACATCACTGTTAATTTTGTTTCTGAACACCCATTTTGTGCCAACAATTGATCTATTCTTTGGTCTTGGCACTAGGGTTCAGGCTTTAATTCTTTCAAATTCATTTAATTCTTCCTACATTGCTTGTACCCAATCAACATCTTGAAGAGCTTCTTCCATTTTCTTTGGTTCAGTCTGAGATAGAAATGAATGATAGAGATATTCATTTGATGTTGCAGTTCTAGTTCTGACACCTGCTTCATGATCTCCAATTATTAAGTCAGGTGTGTGTGCTTTAGTCCACTTCCTTGCAGATGGAAGTTGTTCTCTAGAACTGGATCCTCCCCCATGATCCATGTTGTCTCCATCAGCTTTCTCTGATGCTCCTCCTGTAGTTATGCTCCCTGAGACTTCAGAATTTGAGTTGGATCCTTCAGGATTTGAAGAATCAGAGTTTCCAGAATTATCAGAATTTGGCTCATCAGAACTTGATGAATCAGAACTTAAAGAGCCAGTGACAGGTTCTAATGCTTCTTGAGAGTCTTGAGTTGTGGTAAGATTTTCAGCTTACTCCCCTTGAACATGTGCATTTTCCCTTGGAGTAGTTACCACAGTTTCAATGACATCTTAATTTAACCCGTTAGAACTTACAGGATCAGGATTTAAGCCATCAGAATTTACAAAATCAGAATTTAAATCTTCATTTTCAAATCTCAGCTGATCATGATCATTGAAATCTTCAAGTCCGGTAATCTTTTTATCATCAAAATATACATTGATAGATTCCATGACAACCCTTGTTATTAAATTGTAGACTCTGAAGGCTTTTATGGAAAGTGGATATCCAACAAAAATTTCTTCATCAGCTTTTAGATCAAATTTTGATAGCTTTTCAAGATGAGTCTTAAGAACAAAACACTTGCATCTGAATACATGAAAGTATTTCAGATCTGACTTCTTTTTCTTCACCATCTCATATGGTGTTTTTCCATGCTTGTTTATGAGTGTAGCATTCTGTGTAAAATAAGTAGTCTGCACAGCTTCAGCCCAAAAGTAGGTTGGAAGCTTTGCTTCATCAAGCATAGTTCGTGCAGCTTCAATAAGAGTCCTGTTCTTTCTTTCTACAACTCCATTCTGCTGTGGAGTTCCAGGTGCAGAAAATTCCTGCTTTATTCCATGCTCTTTGCAGAACTCTTCCATGATTGAATTCTTAAACTCAGTGCCATTATCACTTCTTATTATTTTAACATAATCTTTGACCAACTTATCCAGCTGTCTGACATGATCAGTTAGAGTAGATGCAGTTTCATTCTTCTTGTGTAAGAAATACACCCAAGTGTATCTTGTGAACTCATCCACTATAACCATAGCATATTTCTTCTTTGCAATTGACATGACATTGACTGGACCAAATAGATCAACATGTAGTAAGTGATAAGACTCAAGAACTGAGGATTCAGTTTTGCTCTTGAATGAAGATTTTCTTTGTTTTGCCTTTAGACATGAATCACAAAGGCCATCAGGAGCAAATACTGATTTTGGCAGTCCTCTCACAAGATCTTTCTTTACTAGCTCATTTATGTTGTTGAAATTTAAATGAGAGAGTCTCTTGTGCCAATTCCAGTGTTCTTCAATTGATGCTCTACTCAACAGACATGTTGCAGAACCATCAAAATTTGTTAAAAGTCTGGCTTCATATATGTTACCATGCATGTAACCTTTCAGAACTACTTTGCCTGTAGAATTACTTACAACTTCACAGTGTTCTTCAAAGAAATTCACATGATAACCTCTGTCACATATTTGACTCACACTTAGCAGATTGTGTTTAAGTCCTGAGACAAGAGCTATTGTTTCAATGATGACATTCCCAAGATTGATATTGCCTTATCCCAGAGTTTTTCCCATGTTGTCATCTCCATAAGAAACTCTTGGGCCAACTTTCTCCACAAAGTCTGATAGCAGGGCTTTATTTCCAGTCATATGTCCTGAACATCCGCTGTCCAGAACTAGGATATTTTTCCTGTTGCCCTGCAATCACAAAGACCACCATTGGTTAGTTTTAAGGATCCAGACTTGCTTGGATCTTTGGCCTTTTTAAGTTTGTTAGAATTTGCAGCGGATTTAATTTCAGAGTTTATGCTAACATGTTGATTATTAGACTTTGCATCAGAATTTACACTAGAAGGAATTACACTAACTTTCTTCAAAGAAGGTTTTATTTGATAAAAGTCAAAGTACAAACTATGATATTTCTTACAAGTATAAATGGAAAGCCATAAACTACCACAATGAAAACAAGGATTTTATGGTTTAAACTTAATAGACTGACTCTTAACTCCTGATTTAAGAGGTAAAGATTTTATATCTTTATTTTTCCTGCAAAAAGAAGCAAGATGGTTAGAGTTTCCACAGTTGTAACATTTCTTTCTAGAAGCATTAAGAACATGCATATAATTATTGCTTTTATTCACACCTTCCTTTCCATTCCTATTTTTCCTAGCTTTCTTTACCTTGTTCATATTTCTAATCTCTTTCAGCTTATGCTTAAGTTGCTTCTTTGTCATTAAGCCTATGTTTACTTCAGCTGGTTTATCCTGTTTTAATTTGTCAGAAGATGACTTTTCTTTTACTTCTGTGTTAGAATCTTTCATCTTTTCAGAATCAAACATAACAATTTTTGGTACAAATTTAACAATATTTACCTTTGGCTTAGCATTCTGTTTAACAACAATTGGGTCAATTTGCACAGTTCCTTTCTCACTTTTATCATCTCCATAACCTAAGCCCTCTTTCCAGTTTCCACTACTTAGTAAATTCTGAGTTGTACTGCCAAAGTTAGTCCAAGTTCTGATGATCTCTCTTTCCTTTTCTAAATCAGTTTTTAGAGATTCATTCAATTTTAGTACTTCATCTCCAACATACAAAGCCTCATCTCTTTCTTTCTTAGTTTGATGTTAATCTTTCACATATTAAAGTCTGATCTCTAAAACTAATGAACATGGTTTTAAGGTATAATCTCAACTCAATAATATCATCAGTATGAAAAACAAAGGTTGTTTGAGGTACCTTTAATTCAGCAGTGTCAGTACTGCTATCAGCATTTGCCATCAAGGCATAGTTCACCTCATCTTCGGAATCTGAAGTGTCTGTCCATCTTTTCTTCTTTGTGACAAGTGCCTTGCCTTTATCACTTTTTCCTTTCTTGCAGTCAGGAGATATGCGGCCTCTTTCACCATAATTGTAGCATTTGACATTTGAGTTGTCTCCTCTGTCAGACTTTCCTCCTTTTCCTTCAGACTTTCTGAACCCTTTCTTATCAGATGCACACAGTTGCATCATCTCTGCATCAATATCAACTTCAGATAAACTTTCAGTTTCTGAATCATCATCATCAGAATATGATGACTCTGAATCAGACTTTATGATGAGAGCCTTTCCTTTGTCCTTCTTTGAGACAACAACTTTAGGAGACTCCTCCTCAGCTTTAAGAGCAACTATCCTTGACTTTCTTCCAAGCCTCTTGCTCCTTTGATCCATCTCAAGTTCATAAGTCTTGAGCATACCATAAATTTCATCAAGAGTAGTTTCAGTAAGGTCATAGTTATCTCTTGTGGTAGTAGACTTCAAATCCCAATTTTCAGGAAGAGCTAAAAGAAATTTTAGATTTGAATCTTCAAGATCATATTCCTTGTCCACCAGTGATAGATCATTCAAGAGCTTGATAAACCTGTCATATAAATCAGTTAATGACTCATCAGCTTTTGAGTCAAAGTGTTCATACTCTTGAGTGAGGATAGTCCTCCTGTTCTTTTTGATTGCATCAGTTCCCTGGCATCTTGTCTCCAAAGCATCCCATTCCTCCTTTGCAGTCTTGCATCCAATTACCCTGTTTGACATGACATTATCAATTGCACTATACAGTAAATGCCTTACCCTTGCATCCTTGGAAATAGATGAGATATCTTCAGTTGTGTATTTACTTCTCTCCTTTGGTACGGTCTTTGCTGGTTGATCAACAACTGCAACAGAGAGCTTGGTAGGCTTATATGGTCCTTCATTAATTCTGTCAAGGTATCTGGATCTGTAGCTTCCAGAAACATAGTCATCTTCACTTTCCATATGTGATACTCAGATGGTCTCAGTATGGGAACCCTAATAGTCTCATATCGACTATGGCTTAGTTGGGGTTTGTGTTTCTTCAGACATGAGTGTTATTTGGATCTTTACTGTATGTGTGTTAACAGAAAAGCTCTGATACCACTTGCTAGGTCACACAACACTATAGAAGGGGGTGGAATATAGTGTTTATACAATCAAATCGATTTCAACACAAGTATGTAACAAAGATCAAGTATATTTAAATAAACTCTGTTACAATAGAACTGTTGTTCTCTCTCAGTAATGAACAATATCACTAAGAGTTGCTAGGTTACAATATATAATCTTCTCGATAATGATAACACATATAGTGTAAACCCTAAGCTGTGTTTATATAGTACACAATTACAAGATATCTTCTAATTGATATGGAATATAATCCTGTCTCCTAAAATATATCAATCAGATATCTTCTACAAGTCTTCTAGTCCTCTAACTCTTCATGCATATCTTGTTTTATTTTAGTCCAGATCTTCTCCTGTAAATCAGCCGCATTCCTTATCTGAAGTCTTCCCGCACTCAAGTCCTGATATATATCTTCTGATGCCTTAAGTTCTGATATTAAGTTCTGACTTCAGTAAGTTATGATTTCCAGTAAGTCCTAATAAGTCCTGTTGTTAAGTTCTGAAAACTAAACAAAAATCAGATTAGACATGACATCTCAAATATATCTAACAATTTATTCCTTCAAAATATCTCGGAACTCCACCAATGAATATAAAATTATTCTGCTGTTTCTCAAAAACTTTATTCCAGGATTTTTCTAGTTCATCATTAAGCTCTCTAATTAACAATTCATATCACTTATACCTGTTCATAAATCCGTTCTAAAGAAATCTTTTTATCTCATTTCCCACGGCTCACACTTGTATATGGATACTTTTAAGAACCTATACTGCATTCCACCGATCAAACAAATCCTCTACCCTTGAAAATATACGCTTCTTCTATAACGACTCGTGTATTTTTGTATTATTAAAATGGGTAATTATGGGAATTATTAAATAAATAAAATATGTGTATTGGTTTTGACCGTTATGTGTTGTTTGATTATTATCTATGTGTGATTTATGGTGTACCGTGTTGTTCGCGTAATTAATTATGGAATTGTATTGAATTGTTTTCACTTTTAAAAAAATGGATTTAATGCAAATTTATTTTTATAAATATTTGAAATGTCTCTAAAATCATTTTTATGGTTTTATAATTATAAAATTATTTTTAGGATTTTATAAAATTTAGAAATCAATATTTCATCAATTATTTAATCCTGTTTGATTTTCTGATTGA
Source organism: Apium graveolens (assembly GCF_009905375.1). NCBI lineage: Eukaryota > Viridiplantae > Streptophyta > Magnoliopsida > Apiales > Apiaceae > Apium > Apium graveolens. Next base: position 72,248,937 of record NC_133656.1, on the reverse strand, counting down.
ATTTATTTGTAAAATCTGTATTTAATTCGAGAATTCTTCAAAAATTGTGAAATCCATATTTATCTAAGTTTGGAATATTCTGAGAATTTTAAAATTATTTCGAGAATTTTCGGGATTAAATTTCAAAAGCGTGTCGATTCATTTAATTGATAAAAGCGGTTATAAACTGCATTTCAAAAATTATTTCAAAATTACGAAATTTATGTGTTTGTAAACTTCGGGATATTTGTAATATTTTAAGACTATTCTCGTAATTTTCTGAATTTGTTTTAAGTGCAGCTCGGATAGTTAATTGTTAAATGCGGGTACGAGTTATATTTCAAAAATGCTTTAAAAATTATGAAAAGTTTATTTTATTAGTTTCGGGATATTTATAAAATTTCGAGGATATTTTGGGATCATTTGGGTTAATTTTCATTCGCAAGTTGTTCCGTTAAGAGATTAAAGACGATATAATATTGGGTTTCCAGTCGGAAAAGCGGACACGTGGCATGCCCTGTTAATTATTGAAACGTGTCGATTTCTGAATTTACAGAAAGAAAAACAAAAGAGTAAAAAAAAGAAAGAAAGAAAATAGATGAAACCTCTCTTTCCTCACCCTCATCTCTCATCAATATCTCTCACACTCTATCTCTCCTTCTCGATTTCATATATACACACATACATATATCTCTCCCTCCCCTTACTCTCTTCCATTCCCTTTTCCCTGTTCCCGATTTTAATCCTCCGATGGCCCCTGTTTTCTGGCCGTTTGCTGTGGGTTCGATTGCCTGCTTAATCCTGTCCTTATATGCATAAGTACATATATACTTGAGTGTGTATATGTGCTTGTGTGTGTGTCATCTGTGTGTGCGTTTATCGACGCCTGTGCGGTTCCCTGTGCCATCGCCGCCAGTGTGGTGCTTTTCCGGCCATGCCCTTTTGTTCCGGTTGTGACCTGTGTTTAGCAGCGCGTATGCGCGTGATGATGCCCTGTGATTTTATTTTATTGCCGAAATCTCTTTTATTAAATTTTGCAGAAAATGAATATATAAAAAATTTGTAGATATTTGTGATATAAATAAATTATTCGGATAGGAATAATTTATATTAATCGGTGAAGTTCCGTTGGATGTCCAATATAAACGGAAACCCGCGAATTTTACCGCCGTCGGCGATGAGCCTCGGCGAGCCGACGGTGGACTGTGATGACGCGATTCTGAGTCCTAATATTTTAAAAGAAATAAATGTAAGAACGTGAATAATAATAATTAGTTGGTTTAAATCAGTGATTGGGATTTATGGAATTGGAATGTGATTGGATAATTGTTGCGATTGTTGCATTTGGGATTTGACGTCGATTGATATTTCGACGGGTAGTCCGATAAATAAAGAAAACGCTGCCCGATTTCCGGGAAATCAACTATAGAAATGCGGGGGCGTATCCGCTAATTATCAGGACGTCGAGTGAATATATATACTTATACTTTAAACGAACTTGATTGTATGTTGTGGTGAATGTTCTGTCCAAAACTCAGTAACCCTAATTTCGTAAAATGACGAGTATACGTATTTTCCGAAAACGAGCACTGAATCGATTTCGAGAACGTGAACCCTAATTATTGTTTGTGTTATTATAATATGAATGATTACGAGTCGGAAGATGCTATCGTATGGGTAGGCGGTTAGCGAGGATATGTCAAGCATAACTAAGTGTCTAACATAGTGTATTTCTCCCCTGTAGGTTCTAGTTGGGAAACCGAAAGTGGACGTTGGACTAAAGATGGCCTAGTAGTCAGTCAACGAGCTCAGTAGAGTTTCAACAGAAAAACCTGAGTGTCGAGGTCGAATCTAATGTGGACTAGTGGTTGGACGTTAAAGCCTGAGCGGCAGAGTCGGCTCAGAGTCGATCAGTAATAGTTGTAAAGCCCTGTAAGGCAAGTACTTCTGAACTTTTCTTCAAGATATATCACAAATATTTTCGAACTATTTCATAACATGTCGCTATTATTCAAAATAACTCTTGTTTTAATATTGCAAGTACTTTAAACTATTTAACTTTGAACCCTGATCTTTCTCGATCTTGAGCCGTAAGCCTTATTCTTTGTAAACCATCCTTTGTTGATCCTCAGATACCAAATCACACAAATATGATACTACTCCCCAACTGTATAACTACCAAACACCAAACACTGGAAGAGAATTGTTTAAAAACATAAAAACTTTTATACTCCAACCATTCTTTAAAACATCAAAGAACTATACCTTGAAAAATCATTACTGGTCTAATACCTGATCCTTTTACAAATTGAAAACCGTTTCTTATACATACCTTGATATACCCTTGTGATACTCATGAATCGCATTACGCTTTTATACCGATGCTTTACCGCCGTTGATTATAATCTTGCTTATTGAATTACATAGTTTATTACACTGAATTGTTTTAGAATTGGATAGTTTTCTTTATGTGGACCAGATTCGTGGTCAGAACAGATTCGTGGTCGAATTAGGCCAATGTGTGCCTTGGATCCAGTTCGTAGAGCAGAGCTGTGTGCTTTGCTCGGGGTTAGTGTGTGACTGATCAGCAGCCTAACCTTGGTTTTTAAAACTTAAAATGAATATCCAATTCTACTGATTAGTTAAAAAGAAACTTGATTCCTCCGAATCATCTCATTTGATCATTATTTAACCTCAGTGATCGTTATTGTGACTTGTTGAGCTAGTTAGCTCACTCTTACGAATCTTTTATATATTTTATAGTTAAAAAGGATATGGATGATAGTGAAGTTCCTCAGTCCAAAGTGCAAGCTAGGATTCCAGATTGAGTTGGATCGAGCTAGCAGGAGCTTATTGCGGTAGTGAGATAGAAAGATTGTAAGAATAATTTTATTATCAGTTGTAAGTTAAATTAGTTGGGATTTGGTACGTTGTAATAAAAGTTAAGGTTGTGGCTTGTTTTCATACTTTAACCTGTTGCGATCCATGGTTATGTGAAGCAGGGTCATTGCAAATAATATTTCGTATACAGGTTTATATATTGTGTATGTGTTGTGGACCCCAAACTTCTGACCCGGGTTTGGAGGGCGCCACATCTTCTCATTAGTAAACTTGTCTAATTTCTGACAACCAACATATGGTCTCCATCCATACTATTATATTCTATGAAAACTCACTTGGTTTTAAAGCGTTACTTCTTAAAAGATTTGACACAGTTGGATCACCAGTTCTTTATCTCTATTTATATTTTCCTATACGGAACCTTCATCGCTGGCTCAGTTATGGGCGTCAAATTTACCATAACTCACTTACTTGAGTTGAACAACCTAATAATTCTTTGAAGAACACGCTCAAATTTATTTGTAACTAGAATTTCTTCGATCTCGAACCTTCAAAACAAGTATCTCCCACATGATTGAGGTTCGCTTCATCTTCATAATGTATTAATCGATTGTCTGGTTATTATTAAGAATTCCTTCATCTATTCCTGTTGTCCCGTCAATCGTTTGCCTCGTCTGGTGTACGTAACTTTACTTTCTTATTTCTATGGTTAATTTACCTCATACAGTTTGCCAACTACTCCAATTCATGTCCAAAATCTCAGACTTGAAACATATCACGTATAAAGATTTCTGCTTCTAATTTGATGTCTTCGTAACAACCATGCTATTGGCATAATGATTCTTTTTTGCACGAAAATGTTCACCATTTATTGGCTTACAATCATCTTTATACTCAACAAGTAATTTTATCTGCTACACGAGGTTATTTCACTTCTTTTAGAACGTTCAAAGAGTAGACTTTACACAAGAAGAGAATTTGTGTATATGATTCTGATTGGAAACCTTTTGTAAAGAATAAGAGTACAAGGAAACAATCGGAAGGATCTATAAATCAATAAGTCATAATTGAAGAGGAAAGAATGAGTGATGATTTAGATATGAATGAGACAACCATATTTTTACTCAGGATGACCAGTCTTTCATACTATATGGCATACAGTACATGATTAGGTGGCGTCCCACCAGACTCTTCGTTATTCGACAAAGTGTCACATCATAACACTACTTGTCTCGTTCAAAATAAAATATTCTGGGAAGAGAAATAATTTGAAAGGGATAAATTTTTTTTCCTTCTTGTCTTATATATTTATTAGTGAGAGAAGCTCACACGTATTCAAGAATCAAGAAGAGTATACGCAGTCATGGAAAAGAATGACACCGTTGGTCGCCATCTATGTTTCACTTATGCACACTTTCAGGGCTCATTCGAGTAACGGATTCCAGATCCACGTCAGATGATAGATTCGGAATATCTTCTGGAAATACCTTTAACGTTTTAACAATATGAGCATGATTGTCTTCTCGTTGAATTTGTCGTCTTAACTTCTTGCTTCATCCCTGTCATGTAGATTTTGTATTTTTAGCGTCATGCTTCCATGTTTAATACTTTAGTAGTTCGACCATAATCACGTTCTTACGGAATTTATAATCATAATTTCTAATTTCTTCTATGCCGCGTAGTGTAACCATTGATCCTTCAACGCCTTAACCCCGTTGATAGAAATATTATTCTTCTTAATCGTCTGGAAGATTCCTCCATTTTCTTCAATAATCCTCGAGATTCTTTTGGGTCACCGAACCCATTTTAAATTTTAATAATTTCATAAATTGGATAAATAATGTTTCAGCATGTTGATTCGATTATTGATACTATTAAACAAGGTTTGCAGTTTTCTTCTAAGGAAATTTTAAACTTCTCCGTATTAGCGGGACTACTTGGTCCTCTGAACTAACAATACTGAGTTCAATCAAGTATTCTTCCGGGTAATCTAATACTTATAACAACAAGAACTCAAGTAGTAATTTGACAACCAAAATTTCAAAACTCATTTTGTGTAAAGATCTTTTAGAAATTCTGTTAAGAAAGTCTTTTTCAAAAACTTGTTTTAGAATTTTGAAAATCAAACATCTGGCTGTCCTCACTATATGAGTTGGTTGCTGTTCTTTTCAACCAAAACAAGGTACCTAATTGAAGAAATGACCACCTAAGGGTCCATCCACTTCAGTATATCTTCTACCCCTTATTGGGTTTATTTCGTCTTTATTAGTCGGCAAAAACTTCATTTACCGTTGCATACCATTTCATTCGTAACTCTAACTCCAGTACTGACATCTGGTACTATCTTTGATAATTTCATCGTTGTGCTTGATGTCATATTTACAACCAGGTAATGCAATTCAACATTCTATCCGTAAATAAAAGCGTATCTTCTTGTTAATCTTCAGTATATCTAATAAGGTAGATATCATTCCTTGCGCGGTGCCCGAAAATGTTAAGAAGCTTTTTGCCATAGTGGTGCCTTTAAACTTGCGACGTTGGCTCTTCGTCAGCTTCAATCAACTCGGTACCTCTAGTCTGAAGCTTGTCCTACTACCTAATTCTAAGTTGGATCATACTAAAACTCATCTATCTTTCCTTCTACGAAGTTCTCACGTGAATCAATCTTTTTGTCTTTAAAACCACATAAATGCAGGGTAATTTACCCAATCTCTGTTGAGCTGACATCACTTCGCAACTATATGTGGGAACTGAATACATGAATAACATCCATATATTCGCCTTCCACTTACCTTAACAATATCCTATCTTACTAATCCATATCGGATCTTCTAAACTTAACCCACACTCAACTTCGAACTCAAGATGAGTATAGTTAGGGTCTTCATTTTCTTATATGACCTGTCAATTCTATCTTGCTTCTAACTATTCTTATTTCAGGGACCAATAACCTGTGGCTCTGATGTCAACTGTAAAATCCCCAAATCCGGGGTTATGATTTGGTGTCACTAAATAACTTTAAACAATATACTCCTGTATATTAAAACAAATATACAGATAACCCCTCAATATTCCAGATCACTTACATGTTATAGTATAAAACAAGAATCTAGCCTTCTAAAATTACAATAACTAAATACAATTTTATTACCTCTTTACTAACTTCCTCGTATTATTCACTCTGACACCTCCAAATTCCTTCAGCTGGGATCTCTCCACTTTTACTGTCTATTAAGAGCTATTCGCTTTTGTCCTCATTTGATACTGAAAGAAATAAGAATTCACAAAGCAAGAGTGAGCCAAAAATGCCCAGCAAGTATCATAATTGGTTTCCAAGTATCAGATCAAAGAAACTTCTGGAAACAATTTTTAAATGATTTCAAAACATCTTTATTTATTTAAAATAGTTGAGCGAATAAAACATCGACCCTCATTGGCCTTTAATCATAAATCAAATTTTTCTGTAAAAGAACAGTGAACATTTCACTGATTCATTTCTTGAATCAAATCTTCATTTGTTTTTGTAACCATAACTTTCCAAGAAGGAATGTCATTAATGGCGATCAACAATAAATTAGACTGGACACTAGAACCAACATATGCACTATAACCTATTGATCAGTCAGGATACAGTGCAGATCTATACCCAACTATATAGACCCACCAACATATAGGGACCCAGGCACTATGGCCTTATAGTTAAGGGTCCAACCATCTCTGGCCCTTAGAGTCCAACTCATTCTTGGCCCTCATCGTAACCATTCAGTCCGTAGAGTATTTTGATGTCAAATCACTTTGATTTCAAAATATCCCGATTCAGGGTTCGCAAATAACCTGAAATAATGGGTATTTGCTCAAGAGATCAATCAATAACCAAGGAACAAGATCAAAGAGGTACTTGCATATATAAGAGTAATTGCAGCGAAATATAAAAAAAACATTTAACTATTCTGAACTTAGAATAGGAATGAAGAAATATTTGCAGTACTTTAGAAGAAAGTTTAGGAATACTTGCCTCAATTGATAACCCCCTGATCTTTAACTATCTGCCATATCACTCAGTCCTGATGTATTTGTATTTCCATTTATAGGCCACTTGACTTTTCATGTCAATCACCATTTCAAGTTTATCTCTATTCTGAATCCACTCGTTTTATTACTACACATAATCAAGCTTTACTTTCACTATCACTGCCTGGCTTTGAATGCCTTGAGCTAGGTGTATCTATCATAAGAGAATACTATTCCAATTAACCGATAATGTATAATTGTCTATTCTATGCTTATTCTTATCGTCTACCCATCTGATAATAACAGATAAGGATCATATTTTGATCAGTTAACATTTAAAAGATATGTTGACTCATAATTTACATAACACGTACACATAAGGCATGTAATCATAATATTCATATAACATATAGTCACATAATTCATATAACACATAAATTGAATCGTCAAAAGATAGGTCCCAATACGTTTAGAATTGAAATCGGGTCAAAAAGAGTATTTTATCGACCAATAACCGACTCAGAATGATTCATAAAATAAACGCTCTTTTGATACAAAAGAATTTAGGTCTCGAAAATATTTTTAATAGAAGCAAAATATTTTTCTGAGTCTAGAGGCGTTCGTTTCGTATTAAAATAAGAATAATTGAAAGGCTCAAAATGATTTTTAAATCATTATTTAGCTTAATTATAAATAATTATATTTTATTTAACTATTTATAAATAAAATCAATTAATTAAATGAATTAATCAATTAATTAAATTCATAAATAATTAATTAAAATAAATTATAAATAATTGAATCAAATTTTTATTTTTGAAAATAATGAAAGAAAATAATTTTTGGAGTTTAAAATAATTTAGTTAATTATTAAAATAATTAACCAAATTATTTTAGGAATTAAAATGAATTTTTAAAATTAAAAATTGAATTTTGAATAAAATTTAAAAAAATAAAGACAAAAACACTTTCTGAAATCAGGTCAATGTTCTAGGGAATCAAGCGGTGATTGCTGGGGCGGGGGTACCGCCGGAAAATTGGAGAAGGTGACCGGTTTCTCGCCAATTTCTGGAATTTTCCAGATTCCGGTCGGGATTCCGGCCGACCTCCCTATTTTCGATGACTTCAAAATTGAACTAAAACACTCCATTTTCGATACCAAAACCTTCTATTATAAACCCAGAATTCAGTTCAAGCCCTAGAAGATCAGAACGACACCGAGGTCGCGATCTCCGGCCAAAAAACGAAGCTCGCCGGCGGTAAGTCTGGCCAATCGTCAATTTTACACAGAACTCAACCAAAATTAACATGTTATATCCGAAATGAAAGCCAGTTTTTACACGAATGTAACCGAATCAATTATATTAACTAACAATTCAAGAACACCTAAAAAATTGAAATCGAAAATTATATAAACCCATGAACTCGATTATATAGTTCTCGAAATCGTTTGATATCAATGAATATATGAATCGATTCTAAATCACACCAGGAAACTATTTCAATCATTAAATTCATTCAATAACCCTTGAATCAAAAAGCCCCAAAATTTAATTAAGAACATTCAAAGCTATAAACCCTAATTTTAAAATCCGACAATCAAATATCAATTTGAACATGTTATTGAACTCCAAATTAGTCATATAATATACCAAAATGACCAGAAAGAAATTATCTACAAGATTAAGCCATCAAATCATACCAACAACATCAAGAACAAAAATTGCCATTTTAATTATCAAATAATTCGAATTAAAATAAATAAATAAATAAGAAAATCACCTTGAATTTTGCACTAAAATGGTTGATTGATTCAAAAAATAATTTTCGAGAGCTTCGATATGATATATGCATGCCCAAATCGGAGTTCGATAACGCTTTCGTTTGTGAGTTTGATTTTCAAGAACGTAACAAATAATTAGGGTATTCTTTTCATTTTATCATTTTTAACTAACTGATTATGATTATACGAATAAAATAAGATAACAAATAGGCTATTTATATTTATGGAATATTGGTTCGTGTTGGATCGTATTGGATCGATAAATTAGTTACTTAGCTGCTAAGTAACTGCAAAAACGATCTGATTTAATACTCGTATTGGATGATTATCTAAACCGAGCTTTTTATAAAACACTATATAAGAAAATAATGTAATATTATCCCGTCTTTTGAGAATACGGGTTTTATTAATTCATCGAAATGATTATCGTATCAAAAAATTTGTGCTGGGCCGCGCACGGGTCAAACTGTAATCCGGATCAAAAAAGTCAAAACACGGAAAATGTCCGGATTATCATAATAACCTAAATTAAAACATGCTGCCTGTCGGGATTTTGATTTATTTATCTATTTATATATATAGAATGGATTTACCCGGACCAATACATGATTTTTTTTTAGTATTTGGAACCTTATATCTGTTACGATTTGACAATGTCAGGATTTGGCAATTCAAATTCATCAGGATTTGTCAAAACAACTCAAATTTATTAGAAAACCACAATTTTAATCTCAAGAATCATCAAAAGATATATGTTAAGTGTGTGATTTATAGATTAATAGTCTACAAATAAGAACAAGCACATGCATACACAACTAAGGAACATAGATTAGGTCTTGTAAACAGAATAAATAAAATTTCATTAATAGTTCAAGATAGTAAATTTCATGAAAGTTTTGATTACATGCATAGGTGATAACAAGAAAATCCTAGTCTAATAGAAAGGAACAACTACAACAGCATTGGTCCGAGAAGCCTGACAAAGCTGATGGTGAAGAGAAACAGCCAGAGGATGTTTAGGACTTCTTCCTGCTTTCAACAGGGAGGACATCAAGAAGAATGATCCTCTCTTGCTGACAAAGGATGTAGAGATGAAGATCTCTTTGAAACCTCAGAAAATCATTTTTGGTGACTTCAGGAAGTTAAACCCAAATGTTATGTGGAATGGCATTGATATGATATTGAGTTTGCATTCCCTCACGAAAAAGTGTCACAATATTAGTGCCAGCGCTGTAGATACAAGTGAAATTTGCCATTGATCGAGAGAAGAAGGAGATGTGAGAAATGAGAGTGATGATAACGATTTGTGTTGGGAAAGATATGATTCGACTTGATGATGAATGATGGTTTAAATAACCGAGAGAGAAAGGGAATATCAAAAGACTAGGGGTTTGATTAATTACTAAGTGCAGAGTTAACTTAATGATTTAACCAAAAAATATTTTATTGAAGTGCGTCTCCCTAGACTGATTTGTAATGATGATAATGATATATATTCATACATGCACATTTAGCAAATAAATTCACTTAATTTATCATGCATATAATAAAATACATCAAAAATTCCAACGTAATATCTTCAACAACATTTAGGACACATCAGGAATTGATCAATATACATCAGGATTTGATCAAATATAAATTAAAAAGAAAATTATCTGTGCCAACTAACCATACCAAGTTCATTGACAAGCTTTGTAAATGTTGCTTCAAGTAATGACTTTGTGAAGATATCAGCCAGCTGCTGATCAGTAGGAACAAAATGAAGCTCAATCATTCCATCCATGACATGCTCTTTTATAAAGTGATATCTGATGCTGATATGTTTAGTAAGAGAGTGTTGCACTGGGTTTTCTGCCATAGCAATAGCACTTTGATTATCACAATAAATAGGAATTTTAAAAAATGAAAATCCATAGTCCATGAGCTGATTCCTCATCCATAACAACCGAGCACAGCAAATCCCAGCTGCAATATATTCAGCCTTAGCAGTTGAAGTAGAAATGGATTTCTTCTTCTTACTAAACCATGAGACTATTCTTCCTCCCAAGAACTGACAGCTTCAAGAATTGCTCTTCTTGTCTATCTTGCAGCTAGCAAAGTCAGCATCCGAATATCCACATAATCTAAAATCAGCTTCCCTTTCATACCAGAGACCAAGTGATATAGTACCCTTGAGGTATCTGGAAATTCTATTTACTGCAATAAGATGTGGCTCCCTAGGATTTTCCTGAAATCTTGCACACAAACAGGTGGCAAACATAATGTCTGGCCTACTAGACGTTAGGTATAAAAGAGAACCAATCATACCTCTGTAGTTTGTGACATCAACTGTTATACCTTCATGAGGATCAAGCTTTGTAGCAGTTGCCATAGGAGTAGTTGCAGTTGCACTCTCTTGCATATTAAATCTTTTCAACAAATTCTTTGTGTACTTGGACTGATTAATGTAGATGCCATTATAGTCTGTTTAATTTGCAATCCCAAGAAATAGCTCATCTCTCCCATCATACTCATTTGATATCTTGATTGCATCAACTTTGAGAACTTATCACACAGTTTTTGATTAGTTGATCCAAAAATGATATCATCCACATAAATTTGAACTAAAAGCATATCTTTACCTTGATTCAGATAAAATAAAGTTTTTTTATCATACCTCTTTTGAATCCACTTTCAAGCAGAAACTGAGCAAGGGTCTCATTCCATGCTCTAGGTGATTGCTTTAGTCCACAGAGTGCTTTGTCAAGTCTATAAACATAGTCCAGATATTTAGGATCCACAAAACCTGGTGGATGTTCAACATAGACTTCTTCTTTAAGTTCTTCATTCAGAATTTCACTCTTAACATCTGTAACACCCCCAAATCTGGGGTCGAGGATCCAGGTTGTCACGAGTTCCATTTCCCTTAATAGCACCCAATCTTAATAAATAATCAACTACTCTGTACTGTGACCCCACAATAAACACACGCACCGCAAGTTATAGTCTCAGAGATGAATACCCAAAAAAATAACACAAGTCATTTTATTCCAAAATTATATGCCGTTACACCCTAAAAGGGTTTCTGAATAAATTTACATTTCTTTGCCATTAATATAATTGATAAAGATACAAAAGTCTGGTACATCAAAAGTTGAAAGCCTAGCCTATTGATAGCTCCTACCTCAGCTACAGCGACATCAACGCTTCCAGAAAACTGCGGAACATTTTCTAACCGCTTGCGAATTGGAAGCTTGGTCCTGTTCATCTTTTCTATCTGTTGTTGTGTGATGAAAGAAGAAAGCAAGGGTGAGCAACAAGCCCACCAAAATAATATGTATAATGATTAACAATATATGAGCATTCTCATAGTACTCATGAAAGTCTTGGTCAAGAAGGAATGAACCAATCTGATATATTAACGCGACCAAGTTGCAAAATATTCAGTATATATACATATATACTTTTCACAATCTTTGAAATCCTCTGACATGTATAATATACACAGAGTTCCCGTTTATAACTGTATAAAAATATCGTTGCAAGGTGATCTCATATATCTAACCTTGTCTCAACGTTTTTCTGAAAATCTTTGTCATTCATAAGACAATCATTAACTAGATATAAGTTTAAAAGATGAAGTCACAAGATACTCCAATATGCTTATATCTTTTCTGAATACTACTTGAACTACCACCATTCAAGTTATAATGAGCTTTCAACAGTTCATCACATAGATGAGACTACAAGACAAGATTTGAATAGATTAAATCTTTGAAGTATTATTGAAGGAAATGAAGTTATGATATACTTCATTATGTTCCAATATATATATCAATATATACATCTTCTTTATACATTTCCTGAAAACCTCTGTCATGTAAAGTATGAATAGAATTTGTAACATCCAATAAATTTTTGGAAGGAAAAAGAATTGTGGCATAAACCCGATATCTTGCTGATCAGGCAAAGATACCAATAAGTAACCTTTTCTACTAGTAGATGGATGAATTCCCCACTGGTCATCACCCTGGTCGCAATAGGACCTTATGCTGGACTGCCACTCAGCCACTTACGCATTTGATGGACTCCCACTGAGCCACTTACACTATCACGGATGCCCACTGAGCCCATGTTGCTTATGCCGACTCGATAGATGGACTTACTTCCCGAATGTTGGGTAAGTAATCAATTCATTTACCAAAACCGCAACCTTGTTGCGAATATAAAATACACCACAGAGCCGGATCCCTCTGGTTTTGAGCGAGTATTTAAATCCCCTTTAAAAAGGAAGATCTTAAATATATAAAAATGAGTTTTGGGATCCGCTCTAACTTTTAAAAATCATTTTAAAGACTCGAAAACACTTTAAAGAGTGTTTGGAGTAATGCCGATTTAATAAAGTAAATCAGTCCCAATATATTAGAAAATATCTGAATATTATTATTTAAATAGTATTCCCATAAAGAATAATCTTTATACAAATAATTGAAGTAGAAGTTGTAAAACTTATACTTGAAATGAGTATTAAATAACGAAAGATATACTTATACGAAAGTACTATCTTTATTTGAATAATCAAAAATAAGTTTGATTATCGACACCTTATTCTTTAGTACAATAAAGAATACATTTCAGAAAATAATCGGAGTCATAGGTCCTCATATGAATATTCAAATAATATTCAATTAAATAATATAAGCGGAGTCATCTGTCCTCGAATGAATATTCAAGTAATATTCATTAAATAATATAAAGTGAGTCATAAGTCCTCGAATGAATATTCAAGTAATATTCATTAAATAATATAAAGTGAGTCATAAGTCCTCGAATGAATATTCAAGTAATATTCATTAAATAATATACAGTTATCGAATAAACCTTATTCAATTAATAGTTTTAAAAACTATTCATATATATATATATATAATACTCGAGAGCCTCGCCTCCCGGTTTTAGAAAAAGTTCACCTTTTGATCCCTTATACTAAGGGTAAACTCAAATACCGCTTATCTCTAGCATAGGTATTATGCGACTAATAAGCATTTGAACCAACATATATATGAATCAAGAATACGAAACATGCATGCATATATACCATATCACATGCTACAATATATCGCAAGAATTTTCTAATAACAAATATGCATTTATCACAAGATCATGCATATACACATATACATCACAATAACAGTTATACGAGTAGAAAACTTGCCTGGGCGACTGGGGGTTACAAATGGCTCGGGACGAGTCTGGCAACCTATAAACAACATATAAGTCGCAATTAAACCAAAGTCGCTTATGAATCTATACTTTAACCAATCTAGACTCTAATGCTCGCTTTCGCGCTTAACGATTCACTTAAGTCACTCGAGTACCCTCGGCTCCACCATTTTTAATAAATTAACCATTAAGGGTTTTGTAAGTCATATGTCATAGACCTATTTGTATATTCGAGGATTCAACTCAACTCAAATAAGAATGTAATAAGTAAATAGTGGATCTACCGTCAGAGAGATCTCGCAAAGTAATATCTGTCAAAGGATTCAGAGACAAGGTTCATCTACAGACTTGAGGAATTAATTCACTGGAAGAAGTTCAAGAAATTGATCATGCCTCAGTGATATAAGTCAAGATCGTGGATTTAATCAAATGACAGAGATCTCGTCAGAGTATCATTAATTACAAGGATTTAATCTGAAGAAAATCAAAGTGTCAGAGTCAAGACATGAAGAAACGTCACGGAAGTTAGTCACTCATGAACCAGACAGTACATCGAGTGTCAACGTTGAAGTGATGGAATTGATTCATAATTTTCAGTGATTTTCAGAAGATTTGCAGAAGAATGGTTGCTGCTCAAGACTAGAATTAATTCTCTATTAATTAATTAAGTCATCTAATTTAATTAAGAAAATAAATTATATCTGCGAAGAATAATTTATTTATTAATTGAATTAATTGATTAATTAATTCTGAATTAATTCTAGGAATTTTAAGAATTTTCAGAAGTTTAATTGGATTAAATTCAAATCTTAAATCAGCAAGACAAATGGAAATGAACTAGCATGACAATCTGGATTGTCATACCGATTGTCATGCTAGGCCATTTTCCATTGTCATACCGAAAGTTACTCTAGGAGAATAATTGTCTTGCTAGTTCATTCTGATTGTCTTGCTAGTTCATTCAGATTGTCTTGCTAGTTCATTCAATTGTCCTACCGAAAGTCTTGCAAGCTTAAAGGATTGTCATTCCAATTCAATTGATTCAGCTGATTGATTAAATAGAAGCAGAGAAGCAGCATATCATTTTTAACTCAATCAAAATACAAGAACAAAAGAAAGCAGCCGCCTCTGAAAAATATCATTCTTCATCTGCAGAAATTCAAGATCAATTTCTAGTTTGTTAATGTTAAATCCAAACCACTAGAATTATTTATCTTGTTCTTGTGTATCAATCTAGCGGATTAAAATCCCTAGAACTTAATCTCAAATCGCGTTTAGCATTTGATTCTAATTATTGCAAAAATAGAAAAAGTTCATGTCGAATTTATTCTAGATTTGTGATAATTAATTTGAGATTAATACCTTGTAATCGATACAGTTGTTGTAACACATTTCAAGTTTAATAATATTTTTATTTAACTTGAATTTTGTTTCACATTTTTTATTCCGCATTTTATTCGATTATTTGGTAACGTTTGTATTCAACCCCCCTTCTACAAACAAATTGGGACCTAACAATTGGTATCAAAGCCTTCTGATTAACGAACAAATCAAGATCCTAGACTTTTGTGATTTTTCAACTCCTTGAATTTTTATTTATTCAAAAATTCATAATGACTTCACATAAAGTTGGAACCGTTAAAATTCCACAATTTGATAAAGAGAATTATATCATGTGGAAGAAGAAGATGCTATTATTTTTACAAGTTGCAAATCCCAAATATTCAAACTTGTTAAAGAAGGGTATAAAAACTCCGATGGTTATTGAACCGGAGGTAATAATAGATGGTGTGGTGACTACTGAAGCTAGAACCTATCCAAAAGAGCCTGAAGATTTTACTCCTGCTGAGAAGGAAGAAGCCTCCTTGGATGCCAGCCTTCAATTAATATTAATTGATTCCCTTGATCCCTTGATGAACAGACATGTGATGAACTGTAAAAATTCCAAACACATGTGGGAAACTATTGAGGTGATTAATGAAGGCACAGAGGAAGTTAGGGAGAACAAGTTGGAAATCCTAACCTCTGAATATGAACATTTCAAATCAAATCCAGGAGAAGGAATTACTGAAGTGTTTGAGAGGTACAATGCGTTGATCAACAACCTGAACATCAATGGAAAGTATTATTCAATCAGGGAGGTCAACAAAAAGTTCCTTTTAACACTGCCAGCTCATCTTGAACATAGAATCACTGCCATTAGAGAAGCTAGAGATCTGAATGAGATTTCTTTGGACAGGCTCTATGGAGTGTTAAAAACCTATGAGTTGGAGCAGATTCAACAGAAGGAAGTCTACGGGAAGGATAGAATGGTCATCACATCTACTGCACTTGTAGCTGAAGGTCAACAACAATAGCAATCTCAACAATTGGAGAGAATGGTACAGTATTCCAAGGCTGAGGAAAATATGTTAGTAGCAGAATATGATCCTCCTACTACAAATCAATCAAGTGATGATTTTTATTCCTTGGAAGAGCTGGAGCAATTGGAAGACGAGTCAATGGCCCAAATTGTCAAGAGATTCTCCCATGTCAGATTCAAGAGGAATCCCAAGCTTAAGTACAAGTCCAACTACAACAAATTCCAGAAAGGTGGATCTTCATCCTTTAACACCAGCAGTGGTGGATACAAAACAGGGATGGTTGATCGGAGCACCATCAGATGCTATAACTGCAATGAGTTGGGACACTTTGCCACAGAATGTAGGAAGCCAAAGCAAGTAAGAAAGAACTCTGAAAGGGCTTATCTGGCAAAGGGAAGAAGCTGGGATGATACTGACAGTGAAGATGAAGATGAAGGAAATCTTGCTCTTATGGCTATTGATGGAAAAGCTTCATCGTCAAGAATAGAGGTAAAACTTTCTGATGCTGAAATGGTTTATCATCTAAGAGGTAACTTAGATTGTGCACGTCGTGATAATGAACTGTTAAGTTTACAGATCACAGACCTTGAGAAAGAGGTCAATGAATTAAGACTTGTGCACATTAATCAAGACAAATTAAAAGAACAGGTATCTTTTCTAGAGAATAGAGTTGACTGTTATAGAAAACTCGAAACTATTCTCAAAGACAAGATCACCGGTCTTGAGACTAAGGTTAGAGCCTACTTCAATTCTTGTTCGAAGGCTAAAGAGTTCTACAGTAAGCAAGCTGTTAATCAAACATCTGGAATAGGTTATGATTACAATGCTGCTATTGGAGAATTAGGCATAAACTCCCCTCCCCATGTCTGTGCTAAAGGGAGGGAAGTACCACATGTGCTTAAGGGTGTTGATGAACCCCTCTATAAAGCATCAATTGCTGAACCATTTGATGCGACCTCTTCTGTTATTCAAGAAGAAATACGTGCTGAGGATCATGCTAATGAGAAGATTGTTTCCAAGTCAAGTGAGTCGAAAGTTCCAGTCAAAGTTGTGAAAGCAACTGAGACTAACTCAGACACACATGAGTTGGATAACAATAATGCCATGTCTGCCATGCATAAATTGCCTGCTATTAATCACTCTCATAAAGCATGTGGTGTTTCTAATTGTATGTCTTGTGCTTTTAATATGATGTATGCTTATTTTAATGGTAAGCATGTGTCTAATGATAAGACTACTCCTCGTCAGCATGTGAATAACATGAAGCATGATAGGTCTAAGACTGCTAGTCCTTCTAAGGCTAGAAAGGAGACATTTGTGCCTAAGCTTAAACAGAAATTTGTTAAGGCTGTTTACAAGGTCAAATGTTCAGTCATTGAGGATGTTGAGATCGTTAAAATTAAAAATGTTGTTTTGCCTGACAAAGGACAATTCTACAAGTATGCCGGGCCCAACCAAGTTTGGGTTCCGAAGAAGGTCTAATCCATTTGTAGTGCAGGGCATTAAACAAGTATAACTGGTAGTGTGGATTCTTGACAGTGGATCATCAAGACATATGACCGGAGATAGAGCCCTGCTATCAAATGTGGATTGAGAAAGCTGGCCCCCTGATTACCTTTGGAGATAACAGCAAAGGTTTATCTGAGGGATATGGCTGTTTGCAAGCTGGGAATGTTATCATTATAATTTTGTATATTGTGCTAGGTTATTATCAGGAAGCAGTATCTAACATATAGCACCAGTGACGAGACTTGAGAATATTACGACATATCAGGCACCTGCTGCACATTACACTTGGAATTGGACTCTAGTAAGATGTGTACAAGTGTACTCCTGGTTGGTGAGTTAAAAGAGGAAGTCAGTACACCACAGTTCATGGACTTTGCAGCTGCAGATCTATTGGACTATGCAATTTCTTCTTCACAATCTCACTTCAGGTTGGTATGAACTAGTATACTGCTCAAGCAATCGTCAAGGACATGGTATGGCACTCTAACAGAAGTTATAATTTTATATGAATAAGTAGAGTCGTCATATTAATAACTATCTTATCACTAAGCACAATCATATTGTTTTATATGTGCAGTGGTATATTGATTTATGCAACATAACAATTAGTATCTAAAGTACTTGACAAGTATCGGTCAATGATATGTTGTTAACATTATGTTGCAGATATTTGTAAGCTTTTGACATGAATGAGAATTACTTAGACTTTACCCTAAGTGATCAATATTTTATCAAAAACTCATTCATATTGAAAAACAAAATCAAACTTCTTTCTACATTAGTGATTTCTTATTTCATGTAAAATCTTTTGAAATCACTATTGTAAATCATTTTCTCTCTATTACAATATGTTCTATGATACAGGTTCAGTCTCCATTGACTTTCTTTCATTGACAGTCATGAGGTTGAAAACCCACAACGTCTATCCCAGACTGTAAAGACAAACACAAAAACAGAACCAACCAACACTCTCTTACCACTAAATGTAGTATGAATGAGCGTGAGGGAGATAGTGCCTTAGTGCACCACATAAGGAAGGTTCTGTAGTCAACCCAGTAGCTCTGTCTCCTACATAGATGAGTAGTATTTAAACCGAGACAACTGCTAGCCCCCATACATCTTCTCAAAAAGATGTAATGGCTGAAAAGGCACAAAAACAGTTACTAGATTCATTCTCTCAACAGGGTGAGTCTATTGAATTTTGCCTGTCGGCCAAGGTATCCGATGTAGTGTCACCACTTCAAACATAAACAATTCTTGATGCACAAGAAGAGGTTTCACACACAAAGGATGAGTTGACGGAAACAAGAGTTTCGACCATTTTAAGGTCAGATTCGATTGTTCAAGGTTCGTTAGTGGACCAATTGCCTTTACAGGTGTTAGGAGAGGATACTGATCCAAAAGCCATATGTCAGTGGTCAGTGTCTACCTCCCCAGGCTTAAATCCCCTGGATGCATCTGCGGATAGTGGATCTGACATAGGTGCAGATCGGCAACTTGTTGACAATGATTCAGATATTACCTGATGAGTCACAAGGAAATGTCTTCATAGACATTAGAAGGGAACTTTGATCTTTATGCTAAATTCGATGGATCATTGTTTACCTTCCCAGAATTCAAATCTGGAACCCTAAAAGGGAAACTAGCAACTTGTAGATTATGACTCAGATTTATCTGACGAGTTTAACAAGGATGGGGATTTGTGAACTCCCATTGCACCACCTGTGACCTCCTTAAAGGATGGCTAAGGTGATTTTCCTTGCAGGTACAGCTGGATTATGGAGCTATGAGAGAAGAGTGATACACTTGTGAGAATGAGTGTAAACACGAGTGGAGAGAAGAGTGAAACACATGTGAGGTACACTAAAACACAATCACACACTCACAGTGAGGAAGAAAAAGAAACTACTTGTTATTTCTTTTCCAACCAAGTGAAATATGAGAACTCCTTCAGACGACGGCATACATTCCTTCTTTAAGGGGGAGATAAAAGCTTAAGTAATAGTTTGGAGGATTCCTCAACTAAGGGGGAGAAATAGCAGGGAGGAAGAAAAAGATCCTAAAAATGTACACTACACCACACCATTGTTGTTTTTAACTACGGATCCTATTGTACGGGAGAGGTGGTAAACACAAGGTGATTTTCTGATAAGGGAAGAAGCTGTTAGAGGAGAACCATTGGTTTTTATCTGCGGATCCTATTGTACGGGAGAGGTGGTAAAACGAAGGTGATCTTCTTTAATCAGTTGATTCTCATAGGGGGAGAAGCAAGAGATATGGGCTTCTCAACAGGAAATGTGGTTGTACAAATGAAGATGGAACTACTTGAAGATATGTTCAGTCTAGAGGAACATCTACTTGGAATCTGGAAAATGTTAAATCTCATCCAGAACTTTTCTGCTATTTACTTTGCATGTATATTTATATCTTTTTCTTATTTGTTAGTTGAGTTATCCTCTAGGTATTTGTGTGTTATTGTCTAACAAACAAATAGGGGGAGATTGTAAGTCATATGTCATAGACCTATTTGTATATTCGAGGATTCAACTCAACTCAAATAAGAATGTAATAAGTAAATAGTGGATCTACCGTCAGAGAGATCTCGCAAAGTAATATCTGTCAAAGGATTCAGAGACAAGGTTCATCTACAGACTTGAGGAATTAATTCACTGGAAGAAGTTCAAGAAATTGATCATGCCTCAGTGATATAAGTCAAGATCGTGGATTTAATCAAATGACAGAGATCTCGTCAGAGTATCATTAATTACAAGGATTTAATCTGAAGAAAATCAAAGTGTCAGAGTCAAGACATGAAGAAACGTCACGGAAGTTAGTCACTCATGAACCAGACAGTACATCGAGTGTCAACGTTGAAGTGATGGAATTGATTCATAATTTTCAGTGATTTTCAGAAGATTTGCAGAAGAATGGTTGCTGCTCAAGACTAGAATTAATTCTCTATTAATTAATTAAGTCATCTAATTTAATTAAGAAAATAAATTATATCTGCGAAGAATAATTTATTTATTAATTGAATTAATTGATTAATTAATTCTGAATTAATTCTAGGAATTTTAAGAATTTTCAGAAGTTTAATTGGATTAAATTCAAATCTTAAATCAGCAAGACAAATGGAAATGAACTAGCATGACAATCTGGATTGTCATACCGATTGTCATGCTAGGCCATTTTCCATTGTCATACCGAAAGTTACTCTAGGAGAATAATTGTCTTGCTAGTTCATTCTGATTGTCTTGCTAGTTCATTCAGATTGTCTTGCTAGTTCATTCTGATTGTCTTGCTAGTTCATTCAGATTGTCTTGCTAGTTCATTCAATTGTCCTACCGAAAGTCTTGCAAGCTTAAAGGATTGTCATTCCAATTCAATTGATTCAGCTGATTGATTAAATAGAAGCAGAGAAGCAGCATATCATTTTTAACTCAATCAAAATACAAGAACAAAAGAAAGCAGCCGCCTCTGAAAAATATCATTCTTCATCTGCAGAAATTCAAGATCAATTTCTAGTTTGTTAATGTTAAATCCAAACCACTAGAATTATTTATCTTGTTCTTGTGTATCAATCTAGCGGATTAAAATCCCTAGAACTTAATCTCAAATCGCGTTTAGCATTTGATTCTAATTATTGCAAAAATAGAAAAAGTTCATGTCGAATTTATTCTAGATTTGTGATAATTGATTTGAGATTAATACCTTGTAATCGATACAGTTGTTGTAACACATTTCAAGTTTAATAATATTTTTATTTAACTTGAATTTTGTTTCACATTTTTTATTCCGCATTTTATTCGATTATTTGGTAACGTTTGTATTCAACCCCCCTTCTACAAACAAATTGGGACCTAACAGGTTTTAAGGCAATTCTTTCGCGAGTGTCTTACCAACTGCCTATTACACTTTACATAAATGTTTCATACTCCAATTAGTCCTTTAAGGTCTTTAACCTATATTTCAAAGTAAGGCGAGGGGTAATGGTTCGTTCGCGAAACATCGTTACTTAAAACGGCCGTTTCTCCTAAACCGTACATCGGAATCAAACGAACCACATATCAAAACGAAGCTCGTAACATGAACTATCTAATCACGGCAATGGTAAAAACCTAGCAGGGAGTTCTCGGGTCCTAATGTTATGAACAAAAGCAGTCTAAAGTAAATCGAACATTACGACGGCTATATTTACGCGATTTCCCAATTTTTATACCAACCAATTCAACACCAAATCATCACCAATCAATCCCAATACAACCATATGACCATATCACTCATCAACCACTTTAAACCATTTAAACCAAGCTCAAATCATACCATGAATCATCAAGAACAACTAGTGCTACTTTTTAACTCCAAAATCAACAAAAGCACTTAACCACTAAGATCTCAACATGACAAAACAACTACTACACTTAATCTCTCATTCCATCATCATAATCATTTATACCAAACAACTAAATGCTAAGATAATGAAGAGTTATACCTTCCTTGAAGCTTTTAATCCATGAAAGATCCTTGGAATGCCCATGGAAGCCTTAATCTAACCTCCTACAAGCTTGTTCTTTCAAAGAAATCAAGAACACAAAAATTAATTTCAAGAAAGTACTATTCACCATCTTCTGGAATGATTTATAGGAAATGCTAGGAAAGGATTTTGAAGCTAAGATTTCTAGGAAGTATGTAACTTAACTAGGAGAAGCTAGGATAATTACCTTGTAAATTAGCAAGTGGAGGAGCTTGGACTTCCCTTTTGCTCAGAAAGAAGCCGAGAGCTTCATGAAGAAAATGGAGTGTTTTGTAAGTCCTCAAATGAATATTCAAAGTAATATTCATTAATAAAAATAAAGTTATCGAATAAACCTTATTCGATCAATAGTTTTGAAAACTATATCAATATATATATAAATATATATAAAATATACTCGGGAACATCGACTCTCGGTTTTAGAAAATGTTCGCATTTAGGTCCCCTATATTAAGGGTATACGCAACTACTGCTTATCTCTAGCATAGGTATTATGCAACTTATAAGCATTTAAATTGATAATAGAATATCAAGATTACAAAACAGGCATGCATATATATATCATATCACATGCTCCAATATATCGCAAGACTTTGCTAATAACAATCATGCACTTATCACAAGATAATGCATATACATATATACATCACAACAACAGTATAACGGGTAGAAAACTTGCCTGAGTGTTCCCGGAATAGACTTAAGCTTAGAATGGGTCCGGTAACCTATGAACAATAACATAATCTGGAATTAGACCACAGTCGCTTAAGAAACTAGTTTTTTAACCACTTAGACCCTAACGTTCGCTTTTGCGCTCAGCGATTTACATAAGTTGCTCGAGTACCCTCGGCTCCACCATTTTTAATAAATTAACCGTTACGAATTTTAAGGCGATTCTTTCGCAAGTACTCTACCAACTACCTAATCCACTTTACATAATTGTTTCATACTCCAATTAGTCATTTATGGGCCTTAACCAAGGTTTCAAAGTAAGGCGAGCGGTAATGGTTCGTTCCCGAAATGCCGTTACTTAAAACGATCGTTTCTCCTTAACGGTACATCGGATTCAAGCGAACCACATATCAAAACGAAGCTTATGACATAATCTAACTAAGAATGGAAAAGTCACATATTCAATAGTTAGCTCTCTGTCCCGAACACTAAGAACAAGCAGTTGTATGAAATTGGGCATTACGACGGCTATGTTTACGCGATTACCAAGTTTTAAACCATTCCAAACAACCACCATTCAACTCACAACCAACAATACAACCAACCCTCATCCAAAACTTACTACATCAGTCCCCAAACCTCAAGATTTTCCAATTTATACAACCCCACACATGAACTACTAGCTATACTTAAGTTTCATTAACTATAAACAAGATTTCAACATCCAAATCACTACAAATCCGATCCAAACTCTAAACACACAAGTATCATGCTTCTCATTTATTATAACCATCAAAACCATCATAATACTCAAAGTAAAGTTAGGGTTTGGACGTGTTATACCTTCCTTGGAGTGATTAGAGTAGCTAGGAAGTCTTAGGGAGCCTCCTACAAGCTTGATCTTTCCAAAGAAATCAAGAACACAAAGTTAGGTTTTGAAGTTTCTACAAGTCAGATTGAAAGAACTGTCAAAACGAGGGTCTTACCATGCTTATTTGTACGAGCCTTGTAAATAAGAGTTGTAGGCCATCTCAATACCTTTCCAAAGAGCTATAGAACATACTATTTGAGTGAGTATTGAAGGAGATATGGTAGTTTGAAGTTGCTGCTCTGGTTTTGGCCGAGAGCTTTTTGAAGGAAATGAAAGTTAACTTGTATTTTGTGTTTTTGATTTGTTTTGGCTTGGTTGCTTTGTTTTGTTTTGTTAATTATCCTTTTACCATGGTAAAAAATGAATGGCTTAAAATCAACCAACCAATCCCTCCATTTGTCATGCTTTTATCACCATACCTATGTCATCCATTTGCCATATGTCTCTTCCTTGTGGTTTGATGATGTCACAATCATCGGCTTCTTGTACAAGCTTGTCTCTTGGTCGCTTATTTGTTTTACGGTTCGCTTAACTTTCGTTCTCGTTCGTCGTTTGAGGGATCATATTCGGGATCTTATTACTTGGGTTCCCCTAAACCTTTCTCAATATTTTATATTCCTTTTATGATCCTCCCTTATAATTCTTGAATTTAAATCCTTTTAATCATGTTACCTTATACTCAATTCTTTCGGTATCTGGTGGATTTTCGGGGAAAATCAAAGTGTTCGAATTTGGATTCTGACAAACTTTACATACACTTATTTACTTTATGGAGTACTAATACGATCTTAGAATTTCCATAACAGTACTCCTATATAGCGTGTTCTGATAATTTTCCTTAATCAGCATCATCAACAAAAGTTACTACTCATCCGTGTTTCAAAAATTTCCAAAAATTGGGGTTATTACAGTCTCCCCTCCTTAAAAGGATTCCGTCCCGGAATCAGATAGAAAATGAATAGGGATGCTCTCTTCGCATTGCACTTTCTAAGTCTCAATTAAATTTTCCCACATTGTGGTTCTACCACCAAATTCTGCCTAGTTTGATAACCCTTCTCCTAAGCACTTGTTCCTTTTCGATCTATAACCCTTTCTGGTTGTTCCATATAGGTTACGTCTGGTTGCATGCCTATGCGCTCATATGCCCCTATTTGTCTGGCATCCGAATTATACTTCCTTAACATTGATACGTGGAACACGTTATGAACTTGCTACATGTTCGGGGGTAGGGATAGCTCATATGCTAACTTCCCAATACGTCTTAATACCTCAAAGGGTCCAATAATTCGTAGGCTTAACTTTCCTTTCTTTTGGAACCTCATCCATCCTTTCCCAGGGAATACCTGTAACAACACTAGGTCCCCTACTTCCTATTCTTTGTCCTTTCGTGTCGAATCCACATACTTCATATGTCCATCTCGGGCTACTACCAGCCGTCCTCTGATTAGATCTATTATATCCTTGGTCCTTTGGACTACTGCGGGTCAGAGCATCTTGCGCTCAACAATCTTCATCCTAACATAAGGGAGATCGGCATTGTCTTCCCTCAAGGATCTCATACGGCGATATCCCGATACTGACATACGATCTATTGTCGTAAGAAAACTCAATCTGTGGTAAGTGACCATTCCAAATTCTTTCAAGTCTATTTCACAGACTCTCATCATAGCTTCTAGCATTATAGCTTTTGCTTCTCAATACCCACATTTTTTTCCCGTTCATAATCGTTACTATCTTCCGTACAGAATACTATTCTAGATATACCTTTACTCGCTAGAGTTTTATAACCTTTTAATAAATGCGTCAACCTTAGTATCACGAATGCGTTTCCATTCCGAATACCACCATACTTGGTACCACTTCATCTCTAGCTGCCTCCATCTTCGAAAGCTTGGTCCTTCGTATAGAAGTAAAGAATTTATTGAGAGATCACTATGATCGTGAACACTTGTCCTATTGCATAGTTAGTACAGAAGGTGGCCAGCCTTTAGTACTTGACAAGCAATTAAACAACATGTGGTATCCTACTAGGCTTCTATCACACAAATAGATAGTCATTCGGCAATACCGCCCCTTCTGGAAGGGTTGTTCTTCTCAGCTTACATGAAATGGAAAGGAGAAAAAAGAACGAAATGAAGAGAATTATATATATATAAAATATATTGCCACAAAATATTTGGCTTGGAATCTACCTCTGAACTATAGAGGTTTGTCATAGGAGAACAAAACATATACGTATATATATATATATATCAACATCAAGTATTATCGCATCGCATTTCACATGCTTAAATATTTTTGTTATTCCGTCCATCATTCTATGGACCCATGCTCTTCCTCGAGCTTATACTCAATCACCTTTGAAACTCCCTCATCATCGAAAATCGAATCTGGGGTCTCATTCTAGACATCATCGTTACGAGAATCCTGTGCTTGCACCGCAACCTTCCTCGTATAGTAATACGACTCTCTATTGATAAGAAGGAATAAGTATTCAATAGGTAGATAATCTACTTAATTAGTCTATCAATGATGACTTATACACCACCACGACCTGATTAGTGGTACTCAACCTCAACATCCATTCCAATAAAACTCTCACGGTCGTAAGTAATCGGCTCATTACTCGTAGAATCATTCCTACATTACTATGGTCCACCGTTGACCTACTGTAGTCGTTCGTTTTCCATGAAGTCTTAATAGCTAACCATACGGAGTCCATACCTGCCGTATCGGATTCTTCTGAGGAGGTAACATAATTACCATTCATGATTCATGAAGAACACTCTAGATCCTGATGTACATACATGACATGAAGCACATAAAATTATAGAAGAGTTTCAATCAAAGCAACGATAGCAGGTTAATACCATTCTTAATCATATGCCTTCGATAGAAGACTTAACTCAAAGGTTCGTTTAGTCCTTTAGAAATATGGTCCTGGCTTATCTCAAGATATGACCTTATAAGATAGATAGCCCACTCACAACGATTACATAAATTAATCTTTACCAAACTTCTATCACGGTTGAGTATCGCACAATCATCAGAAGGAATGTCAATCTTCCACACCATAATACAACCTTCACGGCTTTAGCCCTCATTACTGTATTCCTCTACCACGAGCGCCTATAATTATCCTCTTACAATTAAAGTGTCGGCCACCTCTTTGGCCTTTCCTGATAGTAAAATTTCCTTACAATCAATGTCTTTTGAATGATCTCCAACTAATTTTTCTACCTCATTTCCAATCACTGCTTGTGCGAAAACTCTCTTCCTTACACTTTGGTGAGAAAAAAAATATCACCATTTTTCCATAAATTATTGCCTTGGTCTTTTAGAGGTTAACATTGTCACGATTAACTCTTGATCATACTTAGGACGTCTCTTATTTTGGGTCCTTTATTTCACCAATCTCGACCCTTATTGGGTCAATCTATACTTTTTTATGGTTCAACATGTGCCCCACCTGGCATTATTATAATTACGTCACATTTCCTTTATCAAAATTTCTATTCTTGAGAACTTTGAATATTACCTTTTTCCTTGTAAAACCTCTAAGGTTATCCTTGAATCGTTCCTCCTGTATTCCCTAGATATAGGGCATGTCAAAATACCATTTACTAATACTAGAACCATTGTCTATTTACTTCAGAAAAATTTCTTTACTGATCTTTAAAGGTTGTTGTTACTTTAGTTCTTCATTCCATACTACCCAAACTCATAATGTCCCTATTAAGGGTGAAATGCCAACCTTTATGCATTCCCCTAGGGTTCATCTCAAGTTATCAAAGTTATATCCTTAATTCCACCTTTAAAAAGGTACTTGCATCCTTCCATGGATAAATCAAGTCATATATCCTTGATAGATTATCTTAGTCAATCATTCCCATCTCGATAGTCTATACCAATTTCACGATAGCATCCTTATTCAAAATAAGTTCAATCCATATGGCCTCCAAAAGATAACAACGGTTATCCACTTTTCTTGCCTGATTTGGTAATGATAACAGGGATGTTCTGGAAGATATTGGTCGCGTTCAACGTGAACTTCTTTTTACTAAATCCTCATTTACTTTTGTTGTATATCTCAGCAGTCATCTCAATGTTGAGATATCTTCTATACTTGGTGTCTCCCTTTTTGGGCATCAAGCCACCGGTATTACACTTCACATTCTTGAAGGTCACTTCCATCATCCAATTTTCCTAATTTCTTACTTTCTTGTCTCCTCAGTCTATCCGCGTCTCATTATTTATCCTTCGAACTATCTCAAGGTTTCCTCGAATCCTCCCAAATTACAGGGGATAAAATATATGCATCTCTTCTGCCTTCAACCATCAATTTTTAACTCATGGTGAATCACCCTCATCCTGACGATTACATACTTTTCTATTTCTATTACTACGAGTCTTTAGGGTTTCCTCATACCCAGCTCCCTTATCATTCCTCAAACTCTATCGCCTTTATATTCCTTTCCACTTTAGTTTCTTTTTATTTTCCTTTCTCTTATCATTATTTCATGAACCAACACAATATAAGCATTGATTTCAAACATCCTGTCATTCTGGATTCGTGTCCTCAAAATGAATCTTGACAACTTTTACAACTTAGATTCATAATTCATCATACTCGTCTGCCTTTATTCTGGCACTAAAGCTTTTACACTATCTCCATAACCTTGGGAAGTACTTTCCCGAAAACAATTGACTGAACTTTAATCAGTTTATTCTAACCTCTGGCTCCGTGCCTTTCTCGGTCTTTCACCAGCGGGTGGCCTCTTTCTTAGGAGGGTAAGTGATAAAACAGTCTTTCGTGACTCGTCAATCATTTAGAATCTCAAATGATTCCTGAATTTCCTTTAGCCAGGCTCTTGCCTCGACTGGGTCAGCTATTTCCTTGGAACTCTGAGAGCTTAGCGACTTAAAGGTCCTGAAAGAATTTCCTACCGCATTGTTTCCTCAAGGTGGTGGTTGGGAATAAAAGTATAAGTTATGTTTAGACAGGTCCATGAATTGTCGTATGGGAGTACCGTCTCGGGTCTCCTTTCCTTACTCGACTTTTGTTTTCTCAGTATGAAATGTTTTCTCATCCTCCCCATAATATGTTTTAAATCCTCATTTTCCACTTTATTATGTTATGGGTTCCTTCTACCTTGATGGCGTCCTCCCTGACTATCACATTCAGGGTTTGCCCTAAATCTTATTCCTCGAACTAAGACTTTCATCTAAGATCCAGTCCTTAAGCTCTTGAACATTTGGAACCCAAATTCTATAAGAATACCTCATTATTCCCTTATTTATTTGTTGGCTCTCTGCCTTCATTCATCACTTTTTTCTGGCACAATATGTTCTTTTCCAATAATTCGGGCTGTATTGCAATCTCAAACAGCTTTTCGGTACTAGCTCCGGTTACCTTCACTTCTATTTCCATTTTATCAAAATCTCTTATAAACTCTCCCAAAGACATTATCATCTTGAGTCTCTCCTTTTTACTAAGGGCATCAGCCACCACATTGGCTTTCCCTGGATGATAAAGAATCTCATAATCGTAATCCTTGATTAGCTCTAACCACCTCCTCTGGCGCATGTTGAGCTCTTTCTGCGTGAAAATGTACTAGAGAACTTATGGTTTATGTAAATCTCGCATTTTTCTCCATACAAGTAGTGCCTCCAATCTTTAGGACAAAACTATTGCCACGAGCCCAAGCTCATGGGTGGGGATATCAAATTTTATATTCCCTTAATTGTCTTGACGCGTACGCGATTACCTTGTTGTGCTGTATAAGAAACACCCTAATTCCTTATGTGAAGCGTCACTACACATCACGAAATCTCCTTTTTCCATCCGGCAACGCCAACATAGGGGCCATCACCAACCTTTTCTTTAGTTCTTAAAAGCTGTTCTCGCATTTCTCTGTCCATTTGAACTTCTCAGTCGTACGAGTAAGTCGCGTTAAAGGGGCTACTATCTTTATAAACTTGAACGAACCTCCGGTAGTGACCGACCAATCCTCCCTCTGGTAGTTTCCCTAACCATGGTCATCAATTCCTCAGTGGTCCTTTATTCATTCTTATTGGGATCCTCCACGGGATCCTCCTCAGCAACAATCTCTTCTAGGACAACATCCTCAACCACTACATCCTCAATATGAACATCATCCGGTCATGCGTTAGGACGCTCTATCGGATCCACAATCCGATCCCCAATTAGTAATAAAACATCATCGCGTTGTTGCTCCTCAACCTCAGGGTTTAGAGTCCCGCTACCATATACGATAACGAACTACGCTTCTATCACGATATTTATAAGAGTTCCCATAAGGGTTTTAACTGTTAGTACTACGTTAGGTAGCCTGACTATGAACTTGGCAAGAGTTATTATTATCTTAGTGAACTTATTATCTTAACGTCACATCATCTCTGAGGTTTATAACGCTTAGCTCTGATACTATTTCTGTAACACCCCCAAATCCGGGGTCGGGGATTCGGGTTGTCACGAGTTCCATTTCCCTTAATAATACTTAACCTTAACAATCAACCAACTGCTGTGTACTGTGACCCCACAATATACACACAAACACCACAAGTTATAGTCTCAGAGATGAAAACCAAAAATAACACAAGTCATTTTATTCCACAATTATAAACCATTTCACCTTAAAAGGGTTTCTGAATAATTTACATATTCTTTGCCATTATTACAATTCATAATATACATAAGTCTGGTACATCAAAAGTTGAAAGCCTAGCCTATTGGTAGTTCCTACCTCAGCTACAGCGACATCAACGCCTATAGGAAACTGCGGAACGTTTCCTATCCGCTCGCGAATTGGGAGCTTGGTCATGTTCATCATGTCTATCTGTTGGCGTATGATGAAAGAAGAAAGCAAGGGTAAGCCACAAGCCCACCGAAATAATATGTATAATAATTAACAATATATGAGCATTCTCATAGTACTTATGAAAGTCTTGGTCAAAAAGAAATGAACCAAGTTGATATCTTAACGCGACTAAGTCGCAAAATATTCAGTATATATATACCTATATACTTTTCACAATCCTTGAAATCCTCTGACATGTATAATATACACAGAGTTCTAGTTTATAACTGTATAAAAATATTGTTGCAAGGTGATCTCATATATCTAACCTTGTCTCAACGTTTTTGTGAAAATCTTTGTCATGCATAAGATAATCATTAACCAGATATAAGTTGAAAAGATGAAGTTACAAGATACTCCAATATACTTATATATTTTCCGGATACTACTTGAACTACCACCGTTCAAGGTATCATCAGTTTCAAAAGTTCATCACATCGATGAGATTACAAGATAAGACTTGAATAGATTCAATCTTTTAAATATCATTGAATGAAATGAAGTTACGAGATACTTCATTAAGTCACGATATATTTATATATATATCCATATATATCTCTCATACATTTCCTGAAAACCTCTGTCATGTAAAGTATGAACAGAGTTGTAATATCCGATGAATTTGGAAAGAAAAGAATTTTGGCATAAATCCGATATCTTGCTGATCAGGCAAAGATACCAATAAGTAACCTTTTCTACTAGTAGATGGATGAATCCCCCACCGGTCATCACCCTGGTCGTATTAAGACCTTGTGCTGGACCGCCACCCCGTCTCTTACGCGTTGATGGACTGCCACCCAGCCACTTACACTTTGATAGACCGTACCCCGGCCTATCGCTTATGCCGACTCAATTGGATGGGCTTACTTCCCGAACATTGGGCAAGTAATCAAACTGTTTTCTCAAAACATCAACCTCGTTGCGTATATAAAATACACCACAGAGCCGGATCCCTCAGGTTTTGAGCGAGTATTTAAATCCCCTTCGAAAGGAGGATCTTAAATATAAAAATGAGTTTTGGGATCCGCCCTAACTTTTAAAAATCATTTTGAAGACTCGAAAACATTTTTAAGAATGTTTGGAGTAATGCTGATTTAATAAAATAAATCAGTCCCAGCATATTAGAAAATATCTGAATATTATTATTTAAATAATATTCCCATAAAGAATAATCTTTATAAAAATAATTGAAGTAGAAGTTTTAAAACTCATACTTGAAATGAATATTAATAACCAAAGATATACTTATACGAAAGTATGATCTTTATTTGAATAATCGAAAATAAGTTTGATTATCGAAACATTATTCTTTAATAAAATAAAGAATATTATTTAGTAAATAAGCGGAGTCATAAGTCCTCGAATGAATATTCAAAATAATATTCATTAAATAGAATAAACAGAGTCGTAAGTCCTCGAATGAATATTCAAAATAATATTCATTAAATAAAATAAACGGAGTTGTAAGTCATCGAATGAATATTCAAAATAATATTCATTAAATAAAATAAACGGAGTCATAAGTCCTCGAATGAATATTCAAAGTAATATTCATTAATAAAAATAAAGTTATCGAATAAACCTTATTCGATTAATTGTTTTGAAAACTATATCAATATATATATATATAATATACTCGGGAACATCGACTCCCGGTTTTAGAAAATGTTCGCCTTTAGGTCCCCTATATTAAGGGTATACGCAACTACTGCTTATCTCTAGCATAGGTATTATGCAACTTATAAGCATTTAAATTGATAATAGAATATCAAGATTACAAAACAGGCATGCATATATATATATATATCATATCAAATGCTCCAATATATCGCAAGACTTTACTAATAACAATCATGCACTTATCACAAGATAATGCATATACATATATACATCACAACAACAGTATAACGGGTAGAAAACTTGCCTGAGTGTTCCCGGAATAGACTTAAGCTTAGACTGGGTCTGGTAACCTATGAACAATAACATAATCTGGAATTAGACCACGGTCGCCTAAGAAACTAGTTTTTTAACCACTTAGACCCTAATGTTCGCTTTTGCGCTTAGCGATTTACATAAGTCGCTCGAGTACCCTCGACTCCACCATTTTTAATAAATTAACCGTTACGAATTTTAAGGCGATTCTTTCGCGAGTACTCTACCAACTGCCTAATCCACTTTACATAATTGTTTCATACTCCAATTAGTCATTTAAGGGCCTTAACCAAGGTTTCAAAGTAAGGTGAGGGGTAATGGTTCGTTCCTGAAATGCCGTTACTTATAACGATCGTTTCTCCTAAACCGTACATCGGATTCACGCGAACCACATATCAAAACGAAGCTTACGACATACTCTAACTAAACATGGAAAAGTGACAGATTCAATAGTTAGCTCTCTGTACCGAACACTAAGAACAAGCAGTTGTATGAAATTGGGCATTACGACGGCTATGTTTACGCGATTACCAAGTTTTAAATCACTCCAAACAACCACCATTCAACTCACAACCAACAATACAACCAACCCTCATCCAAACCTTACTATATCAGTCCCCAAACCTCAAGATTTTCCAATTTATACAACCCCACACATGAACTACTAGCTATACTTAAATTTCATTAACTATAAACAAGATTTCAACATCCAAATCACTACAAATCCAATCCAAACTCTAAACACACAAGCATCATGCTTCTCATTTATTATAACCATCAAAACCATCGTAATACTCAAAGTAAAGTTAGGGTTTGGAGGTGTTATACCTTCCTTGGAGTGATTAGAGTAGCTAGGAAGTCTTAGGGAGCCTCCTACAAGCTTGATCTTTCCAAAGAAATCAAGAACACAAAGTTAGGTTTTGAAGTTTCTAAAAGTCAGATTGAAAGAACTGTCAAAACTAGGGTCTTACCATGCTTATTTGGATGAGACTTGTGAATAAGAGCTGTAGGACATCTCAATACATTTCCAAAGAGCTATAGAACATACTATTTGAGTGAGTATTGAAGGAGATATGGTAGTTTGAAGTTGCTGCTCTGGTTTTGGCCGAGAGCTTTTTGAAGGAAATGAAAGTCAACTTGTATTTTGTGTTTTTGATTTGTTTTGGCTTGGTTGCTTTGTTTTGTTTTGTTAATTATCCTTTTACCATGGTAAAAAATGAATGGCTTAAAATCAACCAACCAATCCCTCCATTTGTCATGCTTATGTCACCATGCCTATGTCATCCATTTGCCACATGTCTCTTCCTTGTGGTTTGATGATGTCACAATCCTTGGCTTCTTGTACAAGCTTGTCTCTTGGTCGCTTATTTGTTTTACGGTTCGCTTAACTTTCGTTCTCGTTCGTCGTTTGAGGGATCATATCCGGGATCTTATTACTTGGGTTCCCCTAAACCTTTCTCAATATTTTGTATTCCTTTTATGATCCTCCCTTATAATTCTTGAATTTAAATCCTTTTAATCATGTTACCTTATACTCAATTCTTTCGGTATCTGGTGGATTTTCGGGAAAAATCAAAGTGTTCGAATTTGGATTCTGACGATCTTTACATACACTTATTTACTTTATGGAGTACTAATACGATCTTAGAATTTCCATAACAGTACTCCTATATAGCGTGTTCTGATAATTTTCCTTAATCAGCATCATCAGCAAAAGTTACTATTCATCCGTGTTTCAAAAATTTCCAAAAATTGGGGTTATTACATAACGACTCTTGTATTTTTAAATTATTTAAATATATAACTGTGGAAGTATTAATTAAATAAAATATGTATTTTGGTTTTGACAGCAGTATGTTGATATATACTATTTGTCTGTGATTTATTGGTGTAAAAGATTGGAATGTGTAGTTGAAATTTGAGTTATATTGTTCTGTTTTATTTTAAAAGGTGATTTTATTACAATTTTAAATCCGTAAATATTTGGATTGTCTCTAAAATTAGTTTTATGATTTTATAATTTCAATAATTATTTTTAGGATTTTATAAAATTTTGAAATCAATATTTTATCTATTATTTAACCCTGTATGATTTTCTAATTACATTTATTTGTAAAATCTGTATGTAATTTCAGAATTCTTCAAAAAATTATGAAACTCATATTTATTTAAGTTTGGAATATTTCGAGAATTTTAAAATTATTTTGGAAATTTTCGGGATTAACTTCACCCGCGCGTCGATTCGTTTAATTACGAAAATCAGGTATAAATTGTGTTTCAAAAATTGTTTTAAAATTTTGAAATTCATGTTTTATAAACTTCGGGATATTTGTAATAT
Source organism: Apium graveolens (assembly GCF_009905375.1). Classification (NCBI taxonomy): domain Eukaryota; kingdom Viridiplantae; phylum Streptophyta; class Magnoliopsida; order Apiales; family Apiaceae; genus Apium; species Apium graveolens. The sequence goes on along the minus strand of NC_133656.1, from coordinate 72,214,018 downwards.
TTTAAGACTATTTTCATAATTTTCTGAATTTGCTTTAAGTGCAGCTCGAATCGTTAATTGTTAAATGCGGGTACGAGTTACGTTTCAAATATACTTTGAAAATTATGAAAAATTTATTTTTAATAATTATGAATTATTTGTGATATTTTTAAAACAAATTTTGTAATTTTGGGTTAATTTTTACCCGTAGAGTTGTTCAGTATTTTGCAAAGCACGAATAGAATCCGGGGTTACAACGAAATATGGGACACGTGTAGCTTATATAGTCTGTTAAATTGCTGCCTTGATATGTGGCAGTAACTGAGTCAATTGATAAATAAATAATAAATTATACACATAAACACAATACTCCTCCCTTGTAACTCATTTTCCCTTCTCGATCCTTCTCGGTAGAATCAAGTCCTCGAAGGCTTGCTTCTTCTCTCTTGTGTTTTCTGATTTCCCATGTCCTCACTGTGCTTGTTTCTCTGCTCCTGGTAATCTGCACCTCTTGTTCTTCCTTATCCCATCGCCGCCCCTCCCCATTTTCCGACGAGGACCGTGGCGTGTGGGGGAATTGTTCGAGTAAGGTTGATGTATGTATGGCTGTGTTTATATGTATGTATATGCGTACAGTCTAATTGGTGAGGGTTGCTTTGCTGTTACTGTTCTGCGTTTTCTTGGCTTGCCGATTGTTTCCTAATTCTCTCCTTTTCCGGCCACGCGCGTGTGCGTGAGCTGGGGGTTGGTACAAATTTCAGATTTTCGAACTGATTCTTCTGATGAAACTGATTCGATGATTATTATAGTATTATTCGAATTATTTTGGAAAAAAATCGAATAAATATTGTGATAGATATTTGAATTATTAAGTTGTAATTATTGAAATTCTATTTATCGGCGAAACCCGTAATTGGAATCCGAACCGGGTACCTCCGAGTTTTACCGCCGTCGGCAATGAGTCTCGACGAGCCGACGGTGGACCGTGATGATTATATTCTGAGTCCTAATTTAATAAACAAATGTAAAATGCGAATAATAATTAATAATAGTATTGAATTGGTGTTTCGGAAATTATGGATTTTGGTTGTTGTGATTATGGATTGTTGTGGTGAATTGACGTCGATTGTATTCGACGGGTAGTCCGATAAACGAAAGAGACGCTGCCCGATTTCCGGGAAACTGAACTACGTAAATACGGGAACGTATCCGATGATTATCGGGACGTTGAGTGACTATATGTATATATGTGTGTGTGTGTTTTATACGAAACTTGATTGTACGATGTGATGAAATATTTTGCCAAATCGATAACCCTGATTTTGTAAAATAAAGATTATACGTATTTTCTGGAAATAAACACCGAACCGATTTTCGAGATTGTGAACCCTACTTGTTGCGTGTGTTATTATAATATACATAATTACGAGTCGGGTTTGAATATCGTTGGGTAGAACTCATATCGAGGATATGTCAAGCATACCTAGACGTCTAACGTAGGGTATTTCGACTCTGTAGGTTTTAGTCGGAAGGCCCGAGAATCGGCATTGAACAAAAGATGGTTTGATGGTCAGTCGAAAAGCTCAGTAAAATTCCAATTAAAGGACTTGGGTGTTAAGGTCGAATCCAGGGTGATCTAGTGGATAGACAATAAAGCCTGAGCGGTAGAGTCGGCTCATAGTCGATCAGTAATAGATGTAAAGCCCTGCAAGGCAAGTACTTCTGAACTTTTCTTCAAGATATATTGTAAATATTTTTGAACTGTTTCATAACATGTCGCTATTATTCAAAATGACTCATGTTTTATATTACAAGTGTTTTAAACTATTTAACCTTGAACCCTGATTTTTCTTGATCTTGAGCCATAAGCCTTATTCTTTGTAAACCATCCTTTGTTGATTTTCAGATACCAAACCACCCAAATATGATACTACTCCCCAAATGTATAACTACCAAACACCAAACACTGGAAGAAAATTGTTTGAAAATACAGAAACTTTTATACTCCAACCATTCTTTATAACATCAAATAATTATACCTTGAAAAATCATTACTGGTCTAATACCTGATCCTTTTGCAAACTGAAAACCGTTTCTTATACATACCCTGATATACCCTTGTGATACTCATGAATCACATTACGCTTTTATACCAAGGCTTTATCGCTGTTGATTATGATCTTGATCATTGAATTACATTATTTATTACACTGAATTGTTTTAGAAATGGATAGTTTTCTTTATGTGGACTAGATTCGTGGTCAGACCAGATTCGTGTTCGAATTAGGCCAATGTGTGCCTTAGATCCAGTTCGTAGAGCAGAGCTGTGTGCTTCGCTCGGGGTTAGTGCGTGACTGATCAGCAGCCTAACCTTGGTTTTTAAAACTTAAAATGAATATCCAATTCTAATGATTAGTTAAAAAGAAACTTAATTCCTCTGAATCATCTCGTTTGATCATTGCTTAACCTCAATTATTATCATTGTGACTTGCTGAGCTAGTTAGCTCACTCTTTCGAATCTTTTTATGTATTTTACAGTTAAGAAGAATACGGTTGATAGCGAGGTTTCCCAGTTCAATGTACGAGCTAGGATTCCAGATTGAGTTGGATCGAGCTAGCAGGAGCTTATTGTGGTAGTGAGATAGGAAGATTGTAAGAGTAATTTTATTATCAGTTATAATTTAAATTAGTTGGGATTTGGTACATTGTAATAAAAGTTAAGGTTGTGGCTTGTTTTCATACTTTAACCTGTTGCGATCCGTGGTTGTGTAAAGCAGGGTCATTGTAAATAGTATCTCATATACAGGTTTATATGTTGTGTATGTGTTGTGGACCCCAAACTTCTGATCCGGGTTTGGAGGGCGCCACAGGTTGGTATCAGAGCCAGGTTTTAAGTCACTGAAACAAGCCTAGATTGTCGGGATTGGGTAGAGGGTTAGGATTAAGAATAGGAAATAGAAGGATAAGACGTTGTGAGGATGAGTGCGACTATATAGTAAGTCTCTGGCACGGTTCGTGTTGCAATTCGGGATTCTTAGCTTGCGACGTGATTTTCGGGCAACGACAATGGCAGATCCTGATTTCCCTGCATCATCTGATCGTTTGGAGCTTTCCGTTCGAGGATCGTCATCTTCTCCCAGATTTGATTTGCACCTTGTTCTTCCATCGGTATTAATGGTATTACCTTCTATTATGATAGTTGCCCCTCTTCAAGTTATTCTACGCTATTGTACCACCTCTTGATATGAGACTACTTATTTAAGAATCTCCATCTATTTATTCTTGTTTTACTGGACAATCGGCTGTGAGTGTGTCTTTTCAATTTACCCTACACTCTGTTCTATACCCCAGTTTAAAACTTGTCCTATGAAGTAACAGTACCTACGAGGATGAATTCGGGAGTTACAGTAAATAGTGAGTACTGGAGATATAAATAAAGGTAAGAAGAAGTTTAGAAAGAAGATTCACGTGTTTCGAAGGATAGCTGCTACCAGATGAAATGAAGCCATTAGTGACTAGGCCCCCATGACTAGCTTGAGGAACGGACTAGATGAGTTTTGAAAGAGAGTTAGAGAAAAGTATGGATCTGGAGCTTTCTTGAATTTAGATAATGGTGTTATGACGATGTGATATATTTATAGTAACAAGGTGATGTGACATTGCCGACTTGTTGACTATTGGATAGTCTGCACCACTTATCGATTGCAAAGTTGATGACGGGAGTATTACCAGTATGAAAGTTTTGATGTGAAGCTACGAATACGATAACATGCAACCACAATTGAAGTTTTCGTCGATTAAGGAAGGCAAATGGACATGATAAAGGAGAAAAGGTAGATTGAAGTGAACGGACTTCTATGTGACTGTTTCTTTAATTTGGTACCTTGTTATAGGTTAGAAGGACAACAACCAACTCATATAGTAAGGACAACCAAGTGTGCGATTTTCAAAATTTTCTTAAACAAACTCTCGAAAGAGATTTTCTTAACAAATTTTCAAAGGTTGTTTTAATAAAATAAGTTTTAAACCTTGGTTGTCAAATTACTACTTGAGTTTCTTGTTTGTTAAAAGACCCGGATTTCCGAGAAGGGTACTTGTTTCAGACTTAGTATTGTTAATTCAGAGGACAAAGTAACCCGCGATTATGAAGAAGTTGATTATTCCTAACATGAAGGTAAGATTAACAACATAATCAGTGTACGGAGCAATTACTCATCCAATTACTAGGACTATCAAAGTTCAAAGAATTCATTGATCTAATAAAAGCCTGAGTATGACTGAAGGAGATTGAGAAGATTTCTTGATTTTTCTAAAAGAAGAATATTATTAACAAAAGGATCGCTATGTTAAATGATTCATGGTTATTCTAAATTAAAAAGGAGGACACCCGAGGTTATCTGGTAAGAATGCCATTATGATCAAATCATTAAAATATTATATATGTAGGCGTGATGTTACAGACGCAAGACTTAGCAAGTAAGAATCTACCTTAATGCTTAATTTGAGAAGGCATTTCAGCGTACCACCTAAAATTGTTATATGACGCAATTGGGATATGATCGAACAAGCTCGAAAGATGAATACAAGTGAAATGTGGATGGTGACCAATGGTATCGTTCTTGTCTCCAATATTACAGCGTATATTCCTTTTTAATTCCTAAGAATGTATGAACTTCTTTTTTTAATAAGTTCTTTCTGATGATATCAAAAGGGAGGATATTTCATTCTTTTCAAATTTAATTGTTCCCCTCAAGTTTTGCTTTCCGATTGGGACGAACAGTGTTATGGTGAGATACTTTGTCAGAATGACGAAGAGTCGGGTGGTGTTACGACCGGCATTTTATGTAATATTATTTGTGGATTTGATATAATATTAAATTCAAATGAAAATATATTCAATGATTGTACGCTAGTGTGAGTGAAAATTTCTGCATTATAAATTTGCTTTGTGTAGTATATGATTTTTCAAAGCAAAAGTTTATTTAATTTCTTTATTTTTGATTTATAAGGAATATCCTAAGCTTTGGAAAAATTTTCTTTTAAAAGGTATTTTGTTCACAAATTTTGAAAATGATTTTATAAACTCTCTAAAAATCCAAGTTATTTTATGGTATAAATTTTATAATTTTTGAACTTGTATTTTATTTTATAAAAATAAATCATTATAAATTTTAGTTGTCATATTTATCAAATTACATAAGAGACCATGCATGCAAATCACCCTTCTATTCTCTCAAAGGGCAAATAAGACTTTTCCAACCCCACTAACTCATTTGATTATTACCAAATTACTACATTAGCCTTGCATGCAAAATGGCCTAACTTTAGCTAAAGGACATTTTTGTAAGTTCTCACTTCCACTCATTATTTGTCAACCAAAAAGCATAAAACAAAAAAATCAAAGTGGGAGAAATCATTCCACTCATTCCACACTCCAACACACCATAAATTTTCTCTCTTTTCCCCCTCCCACCTTGCTCTCGGCCGAAGGCCAAATCTCCCACCCCCTTCCATTTTTCAATTCATTCTTCATCTTCCCAAGTGTAAATCTTTTACCTACATTCATCTTATATCCTTTCCAAGTGTTTTGAGACTTGGAAGTTGAAGTTCCATGGATGCATGTGTAGTTCTTATGTGATCTCCAAAAAGAAACTCTTGATTCTTGTGAATTCAAGGGCTCTCTATGAGATATATTATGTATATGTGCTAACTAAGTGTTTTATGGAGATATCATGCTTTATAATCCTTTGCATGCTACTGAAATTTATTATATATTTATGTTTAGCCATGCATGCTAGTTTTAAGACATTAAAATGATGATCAACCATGTTTTGCATGCTATTCTTTTCGAAATCATGTTGTTATGTTTAAAAATCTATAAATGCGAAATAGGTGTGCTTAAAATAGATTGTTTCCATGATAAATTTCTTATTAATACTTAAAAGAAGTTATATTTCATGATTATTAAGGATGAGTATTAGGTGCAAGTCGATTTTGCAAGCATTTAAAACTTTATGCCTAGCCGAAATCTTGTTATGTGCTTTACATGAGTTGCATGTTATATATTTAGTTGCATGTTGTTGTTTTTGGGTATGGATGATCTCATCCAAGGTTATTTTGAGAATAAGGGAGTTAGTTCATTAGATTACCATGTATAAGTCTTGGTTTAAGTATTGAGTTGTTGTTAATTGAGTTTGTCAAGTCAAAACCTTGGAAAATGAGAGTTATAGTTTCTGCAGAAAATCAGTTTAGTACCCTGAGGTTTACAGTGAGTTTTGACCATGTCATTGATGTGCACTTTGAGGCCCAAGTCACCAGAAGTTAGTATTGGGAGTATACAAAAGGTTTTAGGAGTTGGTTGGAGGTTTGCATGTCATTTGGTTAGGTGCACAAGTAGAATAACAAAATTTGTCCAGCAGGGGACAGTTTTGTTGTAACTTAGAAATAGGGAGATTTGACCATGTCATGGGTAGGCCCTCATTAGGCCCAATTGGGCCTTAGTTAGAGAGAGTTTCAGAGAAGTTTTTCCAATCATAGTTCATAGGATATGAGTTAGAACCATGTGTCACAAGTTAATTCAAGTCAGGGCGTTTTCTGCCCAGAAAAGCAGGGGAACCTTGGACTTTTAGCTTAGGCCCAAAAAGGCCCAAGCTAGGCCCTTGAGCCACATCAATCTTGTGAGATGCCCTTAGGTCAGGAGAGTCTTGTGTAAAAGTTTTGAAGGAAAATTGTAGTTTAAGAGTGCCTAATGCACTCAAGAAACTATAGTTGTCATTCTGAAATTTGCACCAGTGAGCACTATCACTTATCACTTATCACGTAGTTTTAGAACACTTAGAAGTGAGTATTAGGTCGACCACCATAGTTTTAAGATGGTATAAGGTCAGTAGAGCAAAAGGCACAAGTGAGGGTCAATAGGTTTTGGATAATTTAGGAAAGGCACATCGAGTTAGGGAGCCAAAATTTGAAGACTTTGTCTAGTTTTGCGACAAAGTGACTTAAGTGGTGAGTCGAGATCATCCAAGCCTAGTGTTGCATTATGGTATATATGGTGTTATTTGATATTAATATACGATATGTGATTATGTGGCTACGTGTGTACATTTAAAATATAAAGGTGGATATAAATTAGGTGCGTATAGGCCTAAGTGCCATCCATGTTTAATTTCGGGTTGTAAATAGGTTAAGATGGTAAGAATATATTATAATGAGGATTATTATTATTTATGTAGGATCTCGAGACGAGGGAAAACTTGCCATAAAAGTCGAGTGAAGCTCCAGTTGCTCCTACCAGTCAGACCAGACCAGCCTATCTCAAGGCAAGTGATTCAACTTGACCTTCATATTTACTATAAACAGTTCATATATATCGATGCAATCATCCGGAGTCATTTTGATATGTTTAAATCAAGCGTATCTCTCGCTTATCTTTGAATTATATAGAAATGCCATGAACCCTCGAGTATGTATTGCAAGTAGTTCAAAAGTCTTTTCATGATAGTTAAATGCCATGATAAAATAAAGAGTTGTTATATTACTTGATTGATCCTCTTGATTAACATGCTGATGATTCCTAAGTATTGATATCTCATCCTGATACTTGAACCCCTATAGAACCTTACCTTGAACTCTAATAGTCAGAAACTTACCAACATGATTCCTTATTGATTGATTCCCTCTTTCCTCTCCTAAAGCTTGACAATTCTGATATATATATACATCCTGAGCTAGAGATCATTACCTTAACACCCATAGTATTCGTGAAACTTATCTTCTTAATGATCCAACACCTGTACCTTGACGAGAAACCATTGCTTTGAGCCCAGTTTGGCATTACCCCTTCATATTAACCATTAGTCTCACCATATTTTCCTGTCCAAGTTCTGACATATGAAAACCTTTTGGTTACCCTAATAGAGTAAAGTTTTGTGAATCATGGCCCTGAGATTTAGTACCATATTTCCCATGTTTCGAGTTAATCTATAATCCCTTAGTAAAAATATTTACTGTTAAAAGAGATTTTGTTACAATTCGGCATCAGCTTTTAAAATAAATAAAATGTGGGTTTTCAGTCCCAAAGGGGGATAAATGTTTTCTTGAAAAGTGGATCTGGACTGAGACGCGAGTCCTTTCCATACTTATATTAGGCTTAAAAGTTGCCTAGGGATTCCCGTTAATGTTTTAGAACCCAGCGAGGTTCGGGATTACTTCGCGGCTGATCACCGGCTGTAATCTGTAGCGTCATAAAATGATTTTGATTAAGACATGATTTTAAAATTGTTTTGATGCAAGCAAAATGATGCCATCTCACATAGTTTTATCTCTCGTTATGATTAGTTATGTCTTTCCATTGTCATTCTTAAAAGTATATCTCAATTTATGTTTTGTGTCGTACTGTTAGCACTTGTTGAGCATTTGGCTCACTCCTTGCTTTACCCTGATATTACAGCTAGCAGCTATGGTTAAATTCAAGCAGACTGCCCGTAAGACCTGTGATGCTGATGCTTATGTTCGAGCTCGGGTAGAATAAGTAATAATAGCTGCGTGAGGACTCGGTATTTGTAATCAGATGTAATAGTTGGTAGTGTTGGGCTGTTCCAAACCCTAAACTGTAAGATCTTGGATTTGGTTGTGTATTCTTCATTAAAATGATGTAATAGCTATATTTATTTTGTTGTTTAAGTTGGGGGTGTGACATGTTTTGGTATCAGAGCTACGGTTTAGAGTCCCTGGACAGCCCAAATAGGTTATAGGATTTGTGTGTAGGTTATAGATATTATGCGAGAGAGTAGGTTAAGTAAATTATTATTAATACTCCTCTTATTGGTTGTTAGCAAAGGGCGCATTCCTCGTCATCCTCTGGGTCGGACGACACTATTGCTTTCTCCGTGTATGCTGAGTTGAGGCGCGAGTTCGACATGCTTCAGGGCAAGTACGACCGACTGATAGACCGACTGAAGAACGTGTATTCGGACAGCCGAAACTACGAAGGGAAGCCCAAGGAGCAGATGACTGCGAGACTTGAGACCTTGGTTCAGTACGTCAACACTAAGCTTGAGGAGATGCCAGCACACCGGGACCGTACCAGCCAGTATGTCATTCAGATGGTGGCGGATGAGCTCCAGAGCATTGTGAAGACACTTCGAGAGGAAAAGACTACCAAGCCCCGTTCAGATGGAGTGGAACCTTAGTTCTTTCCATTTACCTTTCATGTTGTTGTACTATCAGACTCTATGGAATCCCCAGTTGTTTCCATTGTTTCCTTTAAATAAGCCTGTTATTCCTAGAATCAGACTTTGTCCCAATCCTATGTACTGTGACCTTTAAAATTTCAATAATTATGTGTTATTGTTCCATTTGCTCTCAACTGTTATTTTATGTTTTTATCATCATATCTGCTTAATTTGGAAACTTGACCCCATATGTAAATGAGAATGCCATGCGATACCCTCGAATCATTTTATCATTCATATCTGTTTTGACACAACTCTTATTTCAGGATCATGCCTCCCAAAAAGAAGAACCCAACAACCACCTACACCACAGACCCAAATATTCTTCGACTACAGGAAACCTTGCAACAGCAAACCAATGCTATAACTCAACAACAACTAACTCTTCAACAACGAATTGAAAACCAAGATAACCGTGCACCACACCAACCACCTGAACCACCAGTACCACCTAGACAGATTGTCACTTTCAAGGCTTTTCAGAATGTGAATCCACCTGTATTTCATGATACCACTGATCCAGTGATAGCTAACACATGGATCAAGGAGATGGAAAGGGCTTTTGAGTTGGTACAGTTAGGAGACGATCAGAAGACGCCGTATGTTACTTACTTCTTGAAGGGAGAAGTCATCTATTGGTGGGAATCAATAAAGGCTATGGAAGTCACTCAGCAGGTTTCTTGGGAGAGATTTAAGAAGTTATTTCTGGACAAGTATTGCCCTAAGTACATGCAGAATCAGATGGAGCTAAAATTTCTTGAGTTGAAGCAAGGGAACATGACTGTATTGGAGTATGAGAAGAAGTTCACTGAGTTGTCAAGGTTTGTGACAAAGTATACCAGCACTGAGGAGGAAAAAGAAAAGAAATTTCAGCAAGGATTGGAGCCTTGGATCAGAGATAGGGTGGCTATGTTTGAGCTTGAAACTTATGTGGGAGTAGTACAGAAAGCTGCTCTGATTGAGAATAATGAGATGCAGTCAAGGAAAGAGAGGGATAACAAGAAGAGGAAGGTTCCATTTTATGGAGAAAAGTCTGAAGCCGGAAGTTCGCAAGATCGGAATATAAAGAGGATTGGTTTCCAGAAGGGCGGAAATTTTCAAAAGAAGGGAAATTTGGGAAAAAGGCAAGAATCAAAAGGGAACAACAAGGTAAGCCAAGGGCAAGTTGGAGAAAACAGGTTCCAGAGACCGGAATGCAAGCACTGTGGAAGAAGGCACCCCGGAGTATGCAATAAGCTGAGCATGACCTGTTATAGGTGAAATCAGAAGGGACATTTGGCAAATGAGTGCAAGATGCCGAAGCCAGGAGTTACGTGCTACAAGTGTAGGAAGACTGGACACATGGCTAGGGAGTGTAAGGCAACCGGACCAGTCAAAGCTCTGATGAACGTGGCAAGTACCAGTGCAAGCGTGCCAGCTGAGGTATTGGCATTACCTCCACCACCTACACCAACCCCACAAGCAACAGCAAGGACATTTGATTTGAAGATGAAGGATGCTGTACAGAATTCGGAGGTGATAGCAGGTACACTTTTACTCAATAATGTCAAAGCTAAAGTATTGATTGATTCGGGAGCAACAAGATCTTTCATATCAGAATCTTTTGTTGATAAGCTCCAATGTGATAAAATGGTTATGCATGAGGTAGTAAATGTGGTAATTGTGAACCAAGAGAAGATTCCTGTGAATTAATTTTGTCCAAAGTGTGAGATTGATATTTCGGGGTATAAGTTCTCAGCCGACTTGATACTCTTCAAGTTGGGAGAGTTTGATATAATTTTAGGAATGGATTGGTCAGGAGAGAATAGCGCTCAGATAAATTGTAAGACCAAGAGAGTGTATTTAAAGACGAGGAGTGGAGAGAAGGTAGTATTTAAGGGGCAGAGGCAAGAGCAACTATTTCTTACAATTGTTCAGGCTAAGAAGTTACTTAGAAAAGGTTGTGAGTCGTTCCTGGCATATGTAGTGGATTCAGAGAGAGGCAGCCTCAGCATGGAAGATATTCCTGTAGTTAGCGAGTTCCCCGATGTGTTTCCCGACGAACTACCAGGCTTACCACCAGATCGACAAATTGAGTTCGAGATCAACCTTGCTCCAGGCACAGAACCAGTTTCAAAGGCCCCGTATAGGATGGCACCAACAGAAATGAAAGAGTTGGTGAGCCAGCTACAAGAATTATTGGATAAAGGAGTGATACGACCAAGTACGTCGCCATGGGGAGCACCTGTTCTGTTTGTAAAGAAGAAAGATGGGAGTATGCGTCTATGCATAGATTACCGGTAGTTGAATAAGGTGACGATCAAGAACCGCTACCCGCTACCAAGGATAGATGACCTTTTTGATCAGTTGAAGGGAGCAAAATGCTTTTCGAAGATTGATTTGAGATCGGGATACCATCAATTAAAGATCAAAAAAGAAGATATTCCTAAGACCGCATTCAGGACCAGATATGGGCATTATGAATTCCTAGTAATGCCGTTTGGATTGACCAACGCTCTGGCCGCATTTATGGATCTGATGAATCGAGTATTTAAGAAGTATTTGGACAAATTTGTCGTGGTATTCATTGATGACATCCTTATTTATTCTAAGTCGGAAGAAGAACATAAGCAGCACCTCTGGATAGCATTGGAGATACTCCGACAAGAGAAGTTGTATGCCAAGTTTACCAAATGTGAGTTTTGGTTAAAGGAAGTCCAATTTTTGGGGCATGTTATTGGAAATGAGGGAGTTAAAGTGGATCCGGCAAAGATTGAGGCAGTTATGAGTTGGGAGAGGCCAAAGACTCCTACGGAAGTGCGAAGTTTTCTAGGATTGGCCGGATACTATAGAAGATTCGTCAAGGATTTCTCGAAGATCGCCACGCCATTGACCAAGTTAACCAGAAAGAATCAAAAGTTTGAATGGAGTGCAAAATGTGAAGATAGCTTTCAAGAGTTAAAGCAGAAGTTGGTAACAGCTCCGGTGTTGGTACTTCCAGATGATCAAGGGAATTTTGTAATATTCAGCAACGCTTCACATAAGGGTTTGGGTTGTGTGTTGATGCAACACAATAAAGTGATCGCATATGTGTCAAGACAGTTGAAGCCGTATGAGTTAAAGTACCCGACGCATGACTTGGAACTAGCCGCCATAGTGTTCGCACTCAAGATTTGGAGACACTACCTCTATGGAGAGAAGTGTGAAATCTACACGGATCACAAGAGTTTAAAGTACATTTTTACTCAGAAAGAGCTCAATATGAGGTAGAGGAGATGGCTGGAATTGATCAAGGACTATGACTGCTCGATAAATTACCATCCTGGAAAGGTGAACGTAGTGGCCGATGCTCTGAGTAGGAAAGAGAGATTGAATATGATGATAACATCAAAAGAGTTATCTGAAGAAATCGAAAAATTGGAATTGGAACTTTGTGCTTATGGAAAAGTCAAGGAAGTTTGTCATGCAATGACCTTTCAGCCAACACTAGTGGAAAAGATAAAGAAGTATCAAGAGGAAGTAATGGAAAAAGAGAAGAATCAGTTATCTGGAGAGGAGATTAATACTCAAAGGGATGAGCAAGGGATACTAAGGTTTTCATCCAGAATATGGATTCCCCATGTACCTGAATTAAAGAATGAGATCTTCCATGAAGCCCACAATTCGAAATTTTCAATCCACCCGGGAAGCACCAAGATGTATCGAGACTTAAAGAAGAACTTTTGGTGGCCAAATATGAAGCGAGACGTGGCAGAATGGGTTGCGAAGTGCTATACTTGTCAGAAAGTAAAGGCAGAACATCAACGACCAAGCGGATTAATTCAGCCCCTGAAGATTCCAGAATGGAAATGGGAAAATATCGCTATGGACTTTATAGTAGGACTACCGCGAACGAAATCCGGACATGACGCAATATGGGTTATAGTTGATCGTCTTACGAAGTCGGCGCATTTCCTTCCAATAAATGAGAAGTCGTCACTGGACAAGTTAGTTCATCTGTATGTGCGCGAAATCGTACTAAGGCATGGAGTACCCGTATCAATAGTTTCAGACAGAGATCCCCGATTTAACTCGAGATTCTGGAAGCAATTTCAGGAATGTCTTGGCACAAAGTTGAATATGAGCACGGCATACCACCCGCAGACTGATGGTCAGAGCGAAAGGACAATTCAAAAAATCGAAGACATGTTGCGCAGTTGTGCAATCGATTTTGCAAGAAGTTGGGACGATCACTTGCCGTTGATTGAATTCTCTTACAACAACAGCTATCATTCCAGTATCGGCATGCCACCATACGAAGCTTTGTACGGGCGAAAATGTAGATCACCAACAAGTTGGGATGAAGTAGGAGAAGGAAGAATTCTCGGCTCGGATTTGGTACAACAGTTGCATGACTCGGTCAAGTTAATTCAGAAAGGGTTACTTGCTGCTCAAGATAGACAGAGGAAGTATACGGATCCAGCACGTAAGGACGTTCAATTCCAAATTGGCGAAGCTGTGTTGCTGAAGGTGTCACCTAGAAAAGGGTTGATGAGATTTGGCAAGAAAGGGAAGTTAGCACCTAGATACATAGGTCCTTTTGAGATTTTGAGTCAAGTAGGAAAGGTGACCTACGAGTTGGCCTTACCACCTCAGTATCGGCATGTGCATAATGTGTTCCATGTGTCGTTGCTTAAGAAGTACAATCCTGACGCTATCCATGTGATAGAATATGAACCTGTAGAAATTCAGGCAGACCTGTCATTTGTGGAGCAACCGGTTAAAATACTCGACTGGCAAGTAAAGAGTCTTAGGAATAAGTCGGTAAAGTTAGTAAAAGTGCTTTGGAGGAACCCTAAGGTCGAAGAATCGACTTGGGAGTTAGAGTCTGATATGCGTTCCCGGCATCCTCATCTTTTCTATTAGATTCTGGGGACAGAATCCCTTAAGGGGGAGAGGATGTTACGACCGGCATTTTATGTAACATTATTTGTGGATTTGGTATAATATTAAAGTCAAATGAAAATATATTCAATGATTGTACGCTAGTGTGAGTGAAAATTTCTGCATTATAAATTTGCTTTGTGTAGTATATGATTTTTCAAAGCAAGAGTTTATTTAATTTCTTTATTTTTGATTTATAAGGAATATTCTAAGCTTTGGAAATTTTTTCTTTTAAAAGGTATTTTGTTCACAAATTTTGAAAATGATTTTATAAAGTCTCTAAAAATCCAAGTTATTTTATGGTATAAATTTTATAATTTTTGAACTTGTATTTTATTTTATAAAAATAAATTATTATAAATTTTAGTTGTCATATTTATCAAATTACATAAGAGACCATGCATGCAAATCACCCTTCTATTCTCTCAAAGGGCAAATAAGACTTTTCCAACCCCACTAACTCATTTGATTATTACCAAATTACTACATTAGCCTTGCATGCAAAATGGCCTAACTTTAGTTAAAGGACATTTTTGTAAGTTCTCACTTCCACTCATTATTTGTCAACCAAAAAGCATAAAACAAAAAAATCAAAGTGGGAGAAATCATTCCACTCATTCCACACTCCAACACACCACAAATTTTCTCCCTTTTCCCCCTCCCACCTTGCTCTCGGCCGAAGTCCAAATCCCCCACCCCCCCCTTCCATTTTTCAATTCATTCTTCATCTTCCCAAGTGTAAATCTTTTACCTACATTCATCTTATATCCTTTCCAAGTATTTTAAGACTTGGAAGTTGAAGTTCCATGGATGCATGTGTAGTTCTTATATGATCTCCAAAGAGAAACTCTTGATTCTTGTGAATTCAACAGCTCTCTATGAGATATATTATGTATATGTGCTAACTAAGTATTTTATGGAGATATCATGCTTTAAAATCCTTTGCATGCTACTGAAATTTCATTATATATTTATGTTTAGCCATGCATGCTAGTTTTAACACATTAAAATGATGATCAACCATGTTTTGCATGCTATTCTTTTCGAAATCATGTTGTTATGTTTAAAAATCTATAAATGCGAAATAGGTGTGCTTAAAATAGATTGTTTCCATGATAAATTTCTTATTAATACTTAAAAGAAGTTATATTTCATAATTATTAAGGATGAGTATTAGGTGCAAGTCGATTTTGCAAGCATTTAAAACTTTATGCCTAGCCGAAATCTTGTTATGTGCTTTCCATGAGTTGCATATTTTATATTTAGTTGCATATTGTTGTTTTTGGGCATGGATGATCTCACCCAAGGTTATTTTGAGAATAAGGGAGTTAGTTCAGTAGATTACCATGTATAAGTCTTGGTTTAAGTATTGAGTTGTTGTTAATTGAGTTTGTCAAGTCAAAACCTTGGAAAATGAGAGTTATAGTTTCTGCAGAAAATCAGTTTAGTACCCTGAGGTTTAGAGTGAGTTTTGACCATGTCATTGATGTGCACTTTGAGGCCCAAGTCACCAGAAGTTAGTATTGGGAGTATATAAAAGGTTTTAGGAGTTGGTTGGAGGTTTGCATGTCATTTGGTTAGATGCACAAGTAGAATCACAAAATCTGTCCAGCAGGGGACAGTTTTGTTGCAACTTAGAAATAGGGAGATTTGACCATGTCATGGGTAGGCCCTCATTAGGCCCAATTGGGCCTTAGTTCGAGGGAGTGTTAGAGAAGTTTTTTCAACCATAGTTCATAGGATATAAGTTAGAAC
Organism: Apium graveolens; assembly: GCF_009905375.1. NCBI lineage: Eukaryota > Viridiplantae > Streptophyta > Magnoliopsida > Apiales > Apiaceae > Apium > Apium graveolens. Next base: position 72,198,149 of record NC_133656.1, on the reverse strand, counting down.
CATGTGTCACAAGTTAATTCAAGTCAGGGCGTTTTCTGTCCAGAAAAGTAGGGGAACCTTGGACTTTTAGCTTAGGCCCAAGAAGGCCCAAGAAGGCCCAAGCCAGGCCCTTGAGCCACATCAAGCTTGTGAGATGCCCTTAGGTCAGGAGAGTCTTGTGTAAAAGTTTTGAAGGAAAACTTGTAGTTTAAGAATGCCTAATGCACTCAAGAAACTATAGTTGTCATTCTGAAATTTGCACCAGTGAGCACTATCACTTATCACGTAGTTTTAGAACACTTAGAAGTGAGTATTAGGTCGACCACCATAGTTGTAAGATAGTATAAGGTCAGTAGAGCAAAAGGCACAAGTGAGGGTCAATAGGTTTTGGATAATTTAGGAAAGGCACATCGAGTTAGGGAGCCAAAATTTGAAGACTTTGTCTAGTTTAGCGACCAAGTGACTTAAGTGGTGAGTCGAGATCATCCAAGCCTAGTGTTGCATTATGGTATATATGGTGTTATTTGATATTAATATATGATATGTGATTATGTGGCTACGTGTGTACATTTGAAATATAAAGGTGGATATAAATTAGGTGCGTATAGGCTTAAGTGCCATCCATGTTTAATTTCGGGTTGTAAATAGGTTAAGATGGTAAGAATATATTATAATGAGGATTATTATTATTTATGTAGGATCTCGAGACGAGGGAAAACTTGCCATAAAAGTCGAGTGAAGCTCCAGTTGCTCCTACCAGTCAGACCAGACCAGCCTATCTCAAGGCAAGTGATTCAACCTGACCTTCATATTTACTGTTAGGTCCCAATGTGTTTGTAGAAGAGGGGGTTGAATACAAACAGTACCGAATAATCGATTTAAATGCGGAATAAAAAATGTGAAACAAAATTCAAGTTAAATAAAAATATTATTAAACTTGAAATGTGTTACAACAACTGTATCGATTACAAGGAATTAATCTCAAATTAATTATCACAAATTTAGAATAAATTCGACATGAACTTTTTCTATTTTTTGCAATAATTAGAATCAAATGCTAAACGCGATTTGAGATTAAGTTCTAGGGATTTTGATCCGCTAGATTGTTACACAAGAACAAGAGAATGCTTTCTAGTTGATTGGATTTAACTTTGCAAACTAGAAATTTGATCTTGAATTTAGCAGAGAAGATATAATGTTTCAGAGGCGGCTGCTTTTTTTCTTGAGTTGTGTTCTGTGTTGGATGGATTGTGAATGTGTTCAGCTTCTGCTTCTTTTAATCAAACAACAGACTTGAATGAACTGGAGTGACAATCGGTGAGACAATCCAATTGTACTAGCAAGATAATCTGTTGAACTGGAGAGACTTCCGGTATGACTATTGTTTGTACTAGCAAGACAATCTGATTGAACTAGTAAGACAATCCTCTTCCAGTGTAACTTTCGGCAAGACAATTATTTGTACTAGCATGACTTTCGGTATGACTATTGATTGTCATACCGATTGTCATATTAGTACAATCAGATTTGTCTTGCTGAATTTAAATGAATTTTAATCCAATTTAAATTCTGAAAATCCTTAATATTAATTCTGAATTAATTAATCAATTATTTCAATTAATTAATAAATTAATCTTTGTAGATATAATTTATTTTCTTAATGAAATTATATGACTTAATTAATTAATAGAGAATTAATACTAACCTTGAGCAGCAACCATTCTTCTGAATATCTTCTGAAAATCACTGAAAATTATGAATCAATTCCACCACTTCAATGTTAACACTCGATGTACTGTCTGGTTCATGAGTGACTAACTTCCGTGACGTTTCTTCATGTCTTGACTTTGATACTCTGATTTTCTTTAGATTAAATCCTTGTAATTAATGATACTCCGACGAGATCTCTGTCACTTGATTAAACCCACAATCTTGATTTGCATCACTGAGGCATGAACAATTTCTTGAACTTCTTCCACTGAATTAACTCTTCAAGTCTGTAGATGAACGTTGTTTCTGAATCCTCTGACAGATGTTACTTGGCGAGACCTCTCTGATGGTAGATCCACTATTTACTTATTACATTCTTATTTGTGTTGAGTTAAATCCTCGAATATACAAATAGGCCTATGACATATGACTTACAATCTCCCCCTATTTGTTTGTTAGACAATAACACACAAATACCTAGAGGATAACTCAACTAACAAATAAGAAAAAGATATAAACTGAAATGCAAAGTAAATAGCAGAAAAGTTTCTGGAATAAATATAACATTTTCCAGCTTCCAAATGAGATGTTCCTCTAGACTGAACATATCTTCAAGTAGTTCCATGTTCTTTTGTACAACCAAATTTCCTGTTGAGAAGCACATATCTCTCTTGCTTCTCCCCCTATGAGAATCAACTGATTAAAGAAGATCACCTTCGTTTACCACCTCTCCCGTACAATAGGATCCGCAGATAAAAACCAATGGTACTCCCCTTTTGAAAATAGCTTCTTCCCTTACTAGAAAATCACCTTGTGTTTACCACCTCTCCCGTACAATAGGATCCGTAGTTACAAACAACAATGGTGTGGTGTAGTGTACATATGTAGGATCTTTTTCTTACTCCCTGCTATTTCTCCCCTTTAGTTGAGGAATCCTCCAAACTATTACTTAAGCTTTTATCTCCCCCTTAAAGATGGAATGTATGCCGTCGTCTGAAGGAGTTCTCATATTTCACTTGGTTGGAAAAGAAATAACAAGTAGTTTCTCTTTCTTCCTCACTGTGAGTGTGTGATTCTGTTTAGTGTACCTCACATGTGTTTCACTCTTCTCTCCACTCGTGTTTACACTCTTTCTCACAAGTATATCACTCTTCTCTCCACTCGTGTTTACACTCTTTCTCACAAGTGTATCACTCCTCTCATAGCTCTATATTCCAGCTGTACCTGCAAGGAAAATCACCTTAGCCATCCTTAAGGAGGTCACAGGTGGTGCAATGGGAGTTCGCAAATCCCCATCCTTATTAAACTCGTCAGATGAATCTGAGTCATAATCTACAAGTTGCTAGTTTCCCTTTTAGGGTTCCAGATTTGAATTCTGGGAAGGTAAACAATGATCCAACAAATTTAGCATAAAGATCAAAGTTCCCTTCTAATGTCTGTAAAGACATTTCCTTGTGACTCATCAGGTAATATATGAATCATTGTCAACAAGTTGCCGATCTGCGCCTATGTCAGATCCACTATCCGCAGATGCATCCAGGGGATTTAAGCCTGGGGAGGTAGACACTGACCACTGACATATGGCTTTTGGATCAGTATCCTCTCCTAACACCTGTAAAGGCAATTGGTCCATTAACGAACCTTGAACAATCGAATCTGACCTTAAAATGGTCGAAACTCTTGTTTCCGTCAACTCATCCTTTGTGTGTGTAACCTTTCCTTGTGCATCAAGAATTGTTTATGTTTGAAGTGGTGACACTACATCGGATACCCTGGCCGACAGGCAAATTTCAATAGACACACCCTGTTGAGAGAATGAATACAGTAATTGTTTTTGTGCCTTTTCAGCCATTACATCTTTTTGAGAAGATGTATGGGGGTTAGCAGTTGTCTCGGTTTAAATACTACTCATCTATGTAGGAGACAGAGCTACTGGGTTGACTACATAACCTTCCTTATGTGGTGCACTAAGACACTATCTCCCTCACGCTCATTCATACTACATTTAGTGGTAAGAGAGTGTTGGTTGGTTCTGTTTTTGTGTTTGTCTTTACAGTCTGGGATAGACGTTGTGGGTTTTCAACCTCATGACTGTCAATGAAAGAAAGTGATTGGAGACTGAACCTGTAACACAGAATATATGGCACTATAGAGATAAAATGTATTTAAGATTTATAATGAATAAAAATTATACATTTAATCTTTTGAGAGTAATGATGTACAATAGTGATTTCAAAGGATTTTACATGAAATAAGAAGTCACTAATGTAGAAAGAAGTTTGATTTTGTTTTTCAATATGAATGAGTTTTTGATAAAACATTGATCACTTAGGGTAAAGTCTAAGTAATTCTCATTCATGTCAAAAGCTTACAAATATCTGCAACATAATGTTAACAGCATATCATTGACCGATACTTGTCAAGTACTTTAGATACTAATTGTTATGTTGCATAAGATTTAAAATAAAAAAAAAATAAAAAAAAATACAATACAAATAATAATAATAAAAACAAATATCAATGAATTAAATATCAAATATCTATCAACAAGATATCAGCATTCAATTTCATATATCATACAATATTTACAATTACAAAAAAAATACAAATAAAAACTTATATAAATAAAGCAAAAATATAGAAACTATTTACAAGTTGAAGATAACATTACCAGCTTGCAAACAGCCATATCCCACGAATAAACCTTTGATGTTATCTCCAAAGGTAACCAGGGGGCCATCTTTCTCAATCCACATTTGATAGCAGGGCTCTATCTCCGGTCATTTGTCTTAATGATCCACTGTCAAGAATCCACACTCCCGGTTTCACCTGTTTAATGCCCTGCACTACAAATGGATTAGACCTTCTTCGGAACCCAAGCTTGGTTGGGTCCGGCATACTTGTAGAACTGTCCTTTGTCAGGCAAAACAACATTTTTAATTTTAATTGTCTCAACTTTCTCACTGACTGAACATTTGACCTTGTAAACAACCTTAACAAATTTATGTTTAGGCTTAGGCTCAAATGTCTCCTTTCTAGCCTTAGAAGGACTAGCAGTCTTAGACCTATCATGCTTTCTATTATTCACATGCTGACGAGGAGTAGTCTTATCACTAGAACCATTCTTACCATTAAAATAAGCATACATCAATTTAAAAGCACAAGACATACAATTAGCAACACTACATGCTTTATGAGAGTGATTAATAGCAGGCAATTTATGCATGGTAGACATGGCATTTTTGTCATCCAACTCATGTGTGTCTGAGTTAGTCTTAGTTGTTTTCATAACTTTGACTGGAATTTTCGACTCACTTGACTTGGAAACAATCTTCTCATTAGCATGATCCTCAGCACGTATTTCTTCCTGAATAACAGAAGAGGTCGCATCAAATGGTTCAGCAATTGATGGCTTATAGAGGGGTTCATCAACACCCTTAAGCACATGTGGTACTTCCCTCCCTTTAGCACAGACATGAGGAGGGGAGTTTATGCCAAATTCTCCAATAGCAACACTGTAATCATAACCTATTCCAGATGTTTTATTAACAGCTTGCTTACTGTAGAACTCTTTAGCCTTCGAACAAGAATTGAAGTAGGCTCTAACCTTAGTCTCAAGGCCGGTGATCTTGTCTTTAAGAATAGTTTCGAGTTTTCTATAACAGTCAACTCTATTCTCTATAAAAGATACTTGTTCTTTTAGTTTTTCTTGATTAATATGCACAAGTCTTAATTCATTGACCTCTTTCTCAAGGTCTGTGATCTGTAAACTTAACAGTTCATTATCACGACGTGCACAATCTAAGTTACCTCTTAGATGATAAACCATTTCAGCATCAGAAAGTTTTACCTCTATTCTTGACGATGAAGTTTTTCCATCAATAGCCATAAGAGCAAGATTTCCTTCTTCTTCATCTTCACTGTCAGTATCATCCCAACTTCTTCCCTTTGCCAGATAAGCCCTTTCAGAGTTCTTTCTTACTTGCTTTGGCTTCCTGCATTCTGTGGCAAAGTGTCCCAACTCATTGCAGTTATAGCATCTAATGGTGCTCCGATCAACCATCCCTGTTTTGTATCCACCACTACTGGTGTTAGAGGATGAAGATCCACCTGTCTGGAATCTGTTGTAGTTGGACTTGTACTTGAACTTAGGATTTCTCTTGAATCTGACATTGGAGAATCTCTTGACAATTTGGGCCATTGACTCATCTTCCAATTGCTCCAACTCTTCCAAGGAATAAAAATCATCACTGGATTGATTTGTAGTAGGAGGATCATATTCTGCTACTATCACATTTTCCTCAGCCTTGGAAAACTGTACCATTCTCTCCGACTGTTGAGATTGTTGTTGTTGTTGACCTTCAGCTACAAGAGCAGTAGATGTTCTGACCATTCTATCTTTCCCGTAGACTTCCTTCTGCTGAATCTGTTCCAACTCATAGGTTTTCAACACACCATAGACTCTATCCAAAGAAATCTCACTCAGATCTCTAGCTTCTCTAATGGCAGTGATTCTATGTTCAAGATGAGTTGGCAGTGTTAAAAGGAACTTTTTGTTGACCTCCCTGATTGAATAATATTTTCCATTTATGTTCAGGTTATTGATCAATGCATTGTACCTCTCAAACACTTCAGAAATCCCTTCTCCTGGATTTGATTTAAAATGTTCATACTTAGAGGTTAGGATCTCCAACTTGTTCTCCCTAACTTCCTCTGTGCCTTCATTAATCACCTCAATAGTTTCCCACATGTGTTTGGAATTTTTACAGTTTATCACATGTCTGTTCATCAAGGGATCAAGGGAATCAATTAATATTAATTGAAGGCTGGCATCCAAGGAGGCTTCTTCCTTCTCAGCAGGAGTAAAATCTTCAGGCTCTTTTGGATAGGTTCTAGCTTTGGTAATCACAACATCATCTACTATCACCTCTGGTTCAATAACCATCGGAGTTTTTAGACCCTTCTTTAACAAGTTCAGATATTTGGGATTTGCAACTTGTAAAAATAATAGCATCTTCTTCTTCCACATAATATAATTTTCTTTATCAAATAGTGGAATTTTAACGGTTCCAACTTATTGTGAAGTCATTATGAATTTTTGAATAAATAAAAATTCAAGGAGTTGAAAAATCACAAAAGTCTAGGATCTTGATTTGTTCGTTAATCAGAAGGCTCTGATACCAATTGTTAGGTCCCAATGTGTTTGTAGAAGGGGGGGTTGAATACAAACAGTACCGAATAATCGAATTAAATGCGGAATAAAAAATGTGAAACAAAATTCAAGTTAAATAAAAATATTATTAAACTTGAAAGGTGTTACAACAACTGTATCGATTACAAGGAATTAATCTCAAATTAATTATCACAAATTCAGAATAAATTCGACATGAACTTTTTCTATTTTTGCAATAATTAGAATCAAATGCTAAACGCGATTTGAGATTAAGTTCTAGGGATTTTGATCCGCTAGATTGTTACACAAGAACAAGAGAATGCTTTCTAGTTGATTGGATTTAACTTTGCAAACTAGAAATTTGATCTTGAATTTAGCAGAGAAGATATAATGTTTCAGAGGCGGCTGCTTTTTTTCTTGAGTTGTGTTCTGTGTTGGATGGATTATGAATGTGTTCTGCTTCTGCTTCTTTTAATCAAACAACAGACTTGAATGAACTGGAGTGACAATCGGTGAGACGATCCAATTGTACTAGCAAGACAATCTGTTGAACTGGAGAGACTTTCGGTATGACTATTGTTTGTACTAGCAAGACAATCTGATTGAACTAGCAAGACAATCCTCTTCCAGTGTAACTTTCGGCAAGACAATTATTTGTACTAGCATGACTTTCGGTGTGACTATTGATTGTCATACCGATTGTCATATTAGTACAATCAGATTTGTCTTGCTGAATTTAAATGAATTTTAATCCAATTTAAATTCTGAAAATCCTTAATATTAATTCTGAATTAATTAATCAATTAATTCAATTAATCAATAAATTAATCTTTGCAGATATAATTTATTTTCTTAATTAAATTATATGACTTAATTAATTAATAGAGAATTAATACTAACCTTGAGCAGCAACCATTCTTCTGAATATCTTCTGAAAATCACTAAAAATTATGAATCAATTCCACCACTTCAATGTTGACACTCGATGTACTGTCTGGTTCATGAGTGACTAACTTCCGTGATGTTTCTTTATGTCTTGATTTTGATACTCTGATTTTCTTCAGATTAAATCCTTGTAATTAATGATACTCCGACGAGATCTCTGTCACTTGATTAAACCCACAATCTTGATTTGCATCACTGAGGCTTGAACAATTTCTTGAACTTCTTCCAGTGAATTAACTCTTCAAGTCTGTAGATGAACGTTGTTTCTGAATCCTCTGACAGATGTTACTTGGCGAGACCTCTCTGACGGTAGATCCACTATTTACTTATTACATTCTTATTTGAGTTGAGTTAAATCCTCGAATATACAAATAGGCCTATGACATATGACTTACATTTACTATAAACAGTTCATATATATCGATGCAATCATCCTGAGTCATTTTGATATGTTTAAATCAAGTGTATCTCTCGCTTATCTTTGAATTATATAGAAATGCCATGAACCCTCGAGTATGTATTGCAAGTAGTTCAAAAGTCTTTTCATGATAGTTAAATGCCATGATAAAATAAAGAGTTGTTATATTACTTGATTGATCCTCTTGATTAACATGCTGATGATTCCTAAGTATTGATATCTCATCCTGATACTTGAACCCCTATAGAACCTTACCTTGAACTCTGATAGTCAGAAACTTACCAACATGATTCCTCATTGATTGATACCCTCTTTCCTATCCTAAAGCTTGACAATTCTGATATATATATACATCCTGAGCTAGAGATCATTACCTTAACACCCATAGTATTCGTGAAGCTTATCTTCTTAATGATCCAACACCTGTACCTTGACGAGAAACCATTGCTTTGAGCCCAGTTTGGCATTACCCCTTCATATTATCCATTAGTCTCACCATATTTTCCTGTCCAAGTTCTGACATATGAAAACCTTTTGTTTACCCTAATAGAGTAAAGTTTTGTGAATCATGGCCCTGAGATTTAGTACCATATTTCCCATGTTTCGAGTTAATCTATAATCCCTTAATAAAAATATTTACTGTTAAAAGAGATTTTGTTACAATTCGGCATTAGCTTTTAAAATAAATAAAATGTGGGTTTTCAGTCCCAAAGGGGGATAAATGTTTTCTTGAATAGTGGATCTGGACTGAGACGCGAGTCCTTTCCACACTTATATTAGGCTTAAAACTTGCCTAGGGATTCCCGTTAATGTTTTAGAACCCAGCGAGGTTCGGGATTACTTCGCGGCTGATTACCGGCTGTAATCCGTAGCGTCATAAAATGATTTTGATTAAGACATGATTTTAAAATTGTTTTGATGCAAGCAAAATGATGCCATCTCACATAGTTTTATCTCTCGTTATCATTAGTTATGTCTTTCCATTATCATTCTTAAAAGTATATCTCAATTTATGTTTTGTGTCATATTGTTAGCACTTGTTGAGCATTTGGCTCACTCCTTGCTTTACCCTGATATTACAGCTAGCAGCTATGGTTAGATTCAAGCAGACTGCCCGTAAGACCTGTGATGTTGATGCTTATGTTCGAGCTCAGGTAGAATAAGTAATAATAGTTGTGTGAGGACTCGGTATTTGTAATCAGATGTAACAGTTGGTAGTGTTGGGCTGTTCCAAACCCTAAACTATAATATCTTAGATTTGGTTGTGTATTCTTCATTAAAATGATGTAATAGCTATATTTATTTTGATGTTTAAGTTGGGGGTGTGACAATAGAGCACTACAAGTCACTGGAAAGAGTGGGGAAAAAAGTTTCCGAGGCATTCATCTGTCACAGTTGGCATGCATTTCATGTAAGAATGTATAACTTAACATACAAAAGAATGGCATTGAACCTTAAACTTCGGAAGGGCTTGAATAAAAATAGTTAAAGGTTATTTAAATACCTCTGTCCAATGCTCTCAGAAACTAAAATTCTATGATGGGAAGTGCCTAGAAAATTTGTAAACAGCGAGAGGAGAATATTTTCGTCGGATACAATTAGCCTCTGTTGCTCAATCAGTAATCCTAAAAGCTCCCCCAGAAACTGACTCCCCAATGCACTTCCTGTAACTTCCTAAATTATAAGGTCCGTATAGAAGAATTTTGAAGATGAACAAACAACATACATTAAAATTAGTACCATTCTTTCTTCCTGAAAAATTAACATGTGGCCATACTTTGAATAGCCCTTCAATGCAGCTCATAGCAGCAAGACGTACATCCTGTAAATATACCCGCGAAAATGCAGTGAAGCACATAATAAAAACTATAAGGGAAAAATAAACCTAAAATCACTGGAAAACATAGAGATACTTCCAAAAAATAGATGACCTTGACTAAGGCTATGTTACAGTACCTGTTCAAGCTGTTCAAATCAATTTTCAAGAATAATAATGATATTATTTGGGTCTTAGATTCTGAAATATTAGCCATCCTTTTTAAGTCCAGCATTCAGGTGTAAAGAAAAATAAATGTTAATTCAAGATTCCATAACCTTTGTCAGGCAAAACAAAATTCCAACTTCTCAAATTAAAATTGTTTTATCAGAGTCTATCATTTCACAAGCAAAAATAATAAGAAAATAACGTAAGGAAATCAGAAAATCTACAGTACAAAATCCAAGTGGATCCACTATAAACAAATTTTGTGAATTCCGTAGTTCCAAATCAATTCCTTGATGTTCACGATAATAAAAACCCCTTGAAGGGTTCTTAAGAACTAATTCAGATCTCAAATTAAACAAAATATATCCATTAGTATATTTCAGGTTTAAAAATACAGCTAAAAACCATCAAAAGAATACATTTAGTTCTTCTTGCTATGGATGATGTCAGATGACGAATATATTTGAATATTACTTCATATTTAACATACACATAAACATATCAAATTTTATGCATTGCAGAAATATATAGAAAATATGTTTCATAGAGGCAAAGATGAAATATCAAATGAATAGACTCCTCTACTGCCTTAACAGAACCAACGCTTTTGTATAATATATTCAGAGGAAACCAGAACTTCCTATTCACATCTCGCCATAGGTAAAACCAACTTACCTATTTACCAGATTCTGTTAATGTGTTTTATTTAAATTACGTTGATTTATATCTAGTTCTTAACTTCTAAAAGAAAATTAATAATGTCACTTTGATCTTACAATTCTACTACAATGCCTCACTGAGAATCACTTTAACTTTTAATAATAACAAATACGACAACCAACTAGAGTTCCAATATGTAATAAATTATGGACGAAAAAAGGGATACTAAACTGAATCAGATATGCACAAACTAAAGTACAATTATAGAGTTATATATATACTAAATTCAGTATTAAATTTAGACTAAATGTATCCTAATAATTAGATTAAATGTACTTTAACTTGATCATAGTTCAAGTTGAAAAATTTAGATTTAATCAATCAGTTAAAATCAAGTAAAGAGAGCAAAGAATTCACCACTAAAATCAAACTAAATGTAATGTGGATATAGAGATAGAAATAAAATTTAATGTACAAGAAAGAACTATATCAGAAGTAAATTTATATACCTTAAGTTTTTTGCCGCCGGATTATCAAAGTGGTACACAGTGTCCATATATTCCATATCAGAAATAGGCCCTTGTTTTTGTTCTTCAAGATTCTGTAGATTAGAGGTTAGAATTACAATAATTCACAAAAAAAACACACATTCCTAAATAAGCAAGTGTAAAAACTAGAATTATCTAATGATTAAGTTGAATGACTCTGAAGGATATAACATGTAAGGGAAGGAGATATAGCAATTGCTAACTTACAAAATTAGATAATAATTAAATATAAGATATATTTTAGCAATTTAATGATTAGCTTGTGTAACTATAGTACGACCAGGACAGAGAATAGTACGTAAGTAGAATTGATCTGTGATTATAACCATTCAATTCCATCAATAAAATGTGTAGTCATTAGAAAACAAGTTGTGTGGGAAAGAAAGATTGAGACATCCGTCGATTACCTGCACATTCATTCATATATATATACTTCATAATAAATTATTTAGCTGCAATTTCTAATGTAATTAGAAATTTAGCTATGTGCAACTATTCCTTGTAAAAGGTATGTGCAACTACTTTCAGAAAATAATAATTTAGCCGCAATTTCTAATGTAAGATGCTATTACTGCTTATACCGAATGTACCCAACATGTCATGTTTACACAACATTGTGAGCAACAATCCTGAGAAACTAGCATACATGAGTCACCTCATAAATTGTAAAAAAATCTAACATTTATAATTGCTAAATAATTTAAGGATGTACAACTATCAAAATAGAACAAAAATACAGAGATTCGAATACTTCACAGCTATACAACTATCCAACACAAGTACTATCATTAACTGATCAAAAATATTATTCAAAAAAAGAAAATATACAACTAAATCGATAATATAACAAAATATACAATTTCTTCTCACCTTGAACAACTTTTGTAAAAGAAATTTCAATTCCTTCTCACCTTTAAACCCCTAGACGAATACAAGAATTGGCATTCAGGTACACATAAATCCAACAAATAATTGACTCAAAAACACACATAAAAACCTAAATCAAACACGAATATAAATACATATAAGAACACAAACATCTACCAACACACTCACACATAAACATTGTCTCATCAAAATAAACCAAAGAATATATACAAAGACCGGGAAGAAAGCTTCAGATCTGTAAAAAAAACAAAAAAAATTAGCCAAAAAAACAAATCGAAAGATACAAACACTAGCCGTATCATGAAACTAGGGTTTCTCAAAGCTGCAGTTTGATTAATTGAGATGTTCTTCAATCTGGGGTTCAATTTAAACCCTAAAATCCTAATTACAAATAATATAAGATGATGAGAGATAATGTGAGATGAGGAAAAGGATGTGAGAGAGAGAAAGAGAGATGGGAGAGAACATAGAAAGACATGAGTGAAAGAGTGGGATTGTGAGTGTGAGAGGAAAGGGGGAAGGGGGAGATTAGATTTTTTGGTTTAAGAGGGAAATAATTTTGGTGTAAAGAGTGGAAATATTTGGTGAAATAAGCAGGGGAAAGGCCGGGTCTTTTTTGAAAAAATGTAAAAAATAACCATTTTTTAATTGAAAAGCACGAGAATACCATTTGTCGGGTCGGTTGGTTGAAAATACCATTTTCAATACCCCTCGCACAAATGCGTACTGCCCAATTACCCACCCCGGAAATCTGTCACCGGAAAATACTTTAATAATACTAGGATTTTAGGAGTGAAGATATATATTTCTTTTTGTTTGCTGTATGTGAATAGATGCGGATATCGTACGGTTTTCGTTAATATTTAAATTTTTTATTTTTCACGTTATATTATAATTTTAAAATTATTTATATAAATATATAATAATAAATTTATAAAAAAATAGGACAACATGTGGTCGTAGTTTAGTAGGATAAATATATTATATCTAATAATTTAACAATTTAGTAGTTTAGCGAATATATAACACTATTTTTTTATTTTCTTGAATAATAGAATAAGTTGTGGTTCTAATAATTATTAATTAGTTAAATTAAAAAATCATCTTTAATCATTTATGTCATTTTGGTAACACATTTTGACTATACCGCAACATCAAAAAATAGGGGTTGCAATAGACATGGGTTTAGAAGGCTATTATTACACTTTTGTTTGCAACCCCAGTGTGAACGGTTGCGGAATTCAATCTATGGCATAGTGATCCATGTCCAAACGTCTAACTATGCTTGGAATGGTTTTCTTCGTCGTAGTCTTGGTTCTCGATTTAGCTGTAGTGAGTTCCTTCTTCAATGCTTCATTTTCCGAACGCATTTTCTCCATTTTTCTTGCAACTGTTTCAATGTCGTATCTCTGCTATTCTTAGTTTCTCCATCCTAGTTCGTGATTTTCTCTCTTCCGCTTTCCATCGTAATATGTTAACCAAATCTTTAGCAAGTTTCTCACAGACGGCGCCAATTGTCCAAAATTTGCGGGCTAAATGCTAAGTTTGATTATACTTATGATATAACCTACTATGAGCTTTGATGAATTACTAAGATAAATAAACGTAAATAAGACGGGGAATTGTTGACGTAGAAAACCCGTGCAAAGGGAAAAACCGCGGGTGGGAATGTATACCCAACCAAATTAAGCTTCACTGGATTGATAATGATGGATACATAGTCATGAACCTTATACTATTACATGAATAACTGAGATTGTCATATACGTGTTTAGTTTGTCGTCTTTGATGCTAAACTGCTCTTGATTGTTCTTCTCTCCTTTCTGAGGGCAATGTCTTTGTTTATTTTATTGGGTTGATCCTCTCCCTACCATGCTGCTCGCCCCCTCCTTTATCCACGTTAGCTCCCAGTTTGTTCCTATTTTTTGGCCTCTCCCCCTTATCCCTTGTTTTTCTCTTCTTTTAAACTTCCGTCCTTATCCCTTCTTTCTGCTAACTACCTTTGTTTCAGCGGGATACTTCACCCAATCTTGCAGCTTACGTGCCCACAAACTCGGTTCGTTACTGACTTTGTCCACCATATTATATTATCAGTCACCTTCTCATCATGTCCAGTCACGATCATGTCACACTCCTTCCCGTCTTGTCCTGTCGTCGAATGAGTTGCCGTTGATCACGTCATGTCGTGGTGAAATTCTGGATACAACAATAACCAAAACAGTTAATTAATTAGTAGGAGCAAATTTTTTGTTTACAACATTTTTTCGGTAATAAATTTTAATTTTCTAAAAAAATTAATTTATATAGAAGTACAAAGTGAAGACTGATTGTGAAAACCCCATAGTTTTATTTGTATCAGAATTGGTCCTCATAGGTAGACACTGTTATTATTAGAGATAAGATATCAGTATTTGATCTTAACATGCAAGGCTCAGAGAAGGAAAAACTTGAAAGACAAGAGATGTTATTGGCATTAGCTACTAGAAGTTGATTCTTCTCCAAGCAGAAATGCTCGGTTTAGTTGAAAGAGTTAACGTCTATCTAGTGTCTGAAACATGCTAGTGATCTGCAGTCCATCATGTTATATCCCTAGAAACTGTGTATTTTGAATTCTAATGACTATTACAATGCAGTATTTGGTAGTTTGAGGACAGAGAAGGACGGGTCTGAGCAGGGAGTTCTTCTATGCTAATTGGTTAGTGTTTCATGCGTCGAGGAGGAACTTGTTGACCAGCAGTGTTATCCTCTATATATGGATAATTCGTGTCTGATGTATATAAATATATAATTGCAGGAGTTTCTCACCCTGCTCAAAAGGCAGAAGATCCCCATGAGATGCTCAACCTCAAGATCTAAAAACTTTGAAGAACATGAATAGTGTACTAATGAAGGTGCTCAACCTCAAGATTCTTAATTACGTAGCAATTGGTACTTTGAAAAAGGTAGTGTTTTGTCTAGAAAAGTATAGTGTCAATGTTAAATTATTTGATGACAATCGGGATATAGAGCTAGTTTCATATTACATTACAAGAATTTTCTATTACCATCACCCCTGTTTTAAAGCTAAAAGTAAAGTAAGAAGGATAATAATTTTGATCAAATTATATTACAGATAATCAAGCTAGTTTGATCAAATTATATTACAGATAATCAAGCTAGACCAAACATAATCAGCACTTAAATAGGATCCAGAAAGGTAAAATGCACACACATCCTTTCACTTGTATATGAAGATACTTAATACGTAGTAGGTACCGTCGAATATAAATTTTATAGAAGAACCTTTTGTTCGCTGCATTCCAACATAAATTTTAGAAAAGACACTTCTGTTTAAAGCATTCAATTGCATAATCATACATTTCCTCATGTCCATATTTATATTTAAATCCAGTGTCTAAGAGCTTTTTTGACGAGAGAAGAATTATTAGGTCCCAATGTGGAATAAAAAATGTGAAACAAAATTCAAGTTAAATAAAAATATTATTAAACTTGAAAGGTGTTACAACAACTGTATCGATTACAAGGAATTAATCTCAATTTAATTATCACAAATTTAGAATAAATTCGACATGAACTTTTTCTATTTTTGCAATAATTAGAATCAAATGTTAAACGCGATTTGAGATTAAGTTCTAGGGATTTTGATCTGCTAGATTGTTACACAAAAACAAGAGAATGATTTCTAGTTGATTGGATTTAACTTTGCAAACTAAAAATTTGATCTTGAATTTAGCAGAGAAGATATAATGTTTCAGAGGCGGCTGCTTTGTTCTTCAGTTGTGTTCTGTGTTGATTGATTGACTTCTGTTCTGCTGCTTTCCTTTTTCACTAATCAACAAACTTGAATAGAGCTGGCATGACAATCCTTTTAGCTGGTAGGACATTCGGTGAGACTATCCTTTTGAACTAGCAAGACAATCCCAATAGCTAGCAAGACTATCCTTTAAACTGGAGAGACTTTCGGTATGACTATCAAAATGAACTAGCAAGACTATCTCCTCCCAGTGTAACTTTCGGCAAGAAAATTATTTGTACTAGCATGACTTTCGGTATGACTATTGATTGTCATACCGATTGTCATACTAATACAAACGGTTGTCTTGTTGAATTTAAAACAGATTTTAATCCAATTAAAATTCTGAAAATCCTTAATATTAATTCAGAATTAATTAATCAATTAATTCAATTAATCAATAAATTAATCTTTGCAGATATAATTTATTTTCTTAATTAAATTATATGACTTAATTAATTAATAGAGAATTAATACTAATCTTGAGCAGCAACCATTCTTCTACAAATCTTCTGAAAATCACTGAAAATTATGAATCAATTCCACCACTTCAATGTTGACACTCGATGTACTGTTTGGTTCATGAGTGACTAACTTCCGTGACGTTTCTCCATGTCTTGACTTTGACAACTTGATTTTCTTCAAATTAAATCCTTGTAATTCTCTGATACCCTGACGAGATCTCTATCACTTGATTAAATCCACAATCTTGATTTGTATCACTGAGGCTTGATCAATTTCTTGAGCTTCTTCCAGTGAATTAATTCCTCAAGTCTGTAGATGAACCTTGTTTCTGAATCTTTTGACAGATGTTACTTTATGAGATCTCTTTGACGGTAGATCCACTATTTACTTGTTACATTCTTATTTGAGTTGAGTTAAATCCTCGAATAAACAAATAGGCCATGACATATGCCTTACAATCTCCCCCTATTTGTTTGTTAGACAATAACACACAAATACCTAGAGGATAACTCAACTAACAAATAAGAAAAAGATATAAACAGAAATGCAAAGTAAATAGCAGAAAAGTTCCGGATAACATTTAACCTTTTCCAGATTCCAAATATATGTTCCTCTAGACTGAACATATCTTCAAGTAGTTTCATCTTCTTTTGTACAACCACATTTCCTGTTGAGAAGCGCATATATGTCTTGCTTCTCCCCCTATGAGAATTAACTGATTAAAGAAGATCACCTTCGTTTACCATCTCTCCCGTACAATAGGATCCGCAGATAAAAACCATCATCTTCTTTTGTACAACCACATTTCCTGTTGGGAAGCGCATATCTGTCTTGCTTCTCCCCCTATGAGAATCAACTGATTAAAGAAGATCACCTTCGTTTACCACCTCTCCCGTACAATAGGATCCGCAGATAAAAACTAATGGTACTCCCCTTTTGAAAACAGCTTCTTCTCTTACTAGAAAATCACCTTGTGTCCGTACAATAGGATCCGTAGCTACAAACAATAATGGAGTGGTGTAGTGTACATGTTCTTCATCTTTTTCTTCCTCCCTGTTATTTCTCCCCCTTCGTTGAGGAATCCTCCAAACTATTACTTAATCTTTTATCTCCCCCTTAAAGAAGGAATGTATGCCGTCGTCTGAAGGAGTTCTCATATTTCACTTGGTTGGAAAAGAAATAACAAGTGTTTCTCTTTCTTCCTCACTGTGACTGTGTGATTCTGTTTAGTGTACCTCACATGTGTTTCACTCTTTTCTCCACTCGTGTTTACACTCATTCTCACAAGTGTATCACTCCTCTCATAGCTCCAAAATTCAGCTTTACCTGCAAGGAAAATCACCTTAGCCATCTTTAAGGAGGTCACAGGTGGTGCAATGGGAGTTCGTAAATCCCCATCCTTGTTAAACTCGTCAGATGAATCTGAGTCATAATCTACAAGTTGCTAGTTTCCCTTTTAGGGTTCCAGATTTGAATTCTGGGAAGGTAAACAATGATCCAAAGAATTTAGCATAAAGATCAAGGTTCCCTTCTAATGTCTGTGAAGACATTTCCTTGTGACTCATCAGGTAATATCTGAATCATTGTCAACAAGTTTTCGATCTGCACCTATGTCAGATCCACTATCTGCAGATGCATCTAGGGGATTTAAGCCTGGGGAGGTAGACACTGACCACTGACATATGGCTTTTGGATCAGTATCCTCTCCTAACACCTGTAAAGGCAATTGGTCCATTAACGAACCTTAAACAATCGAATCTGACCTTAAAATGGTCAAAACTCTTGTTTCCGTCAACTCATCCTTTGTGTGTGTAACCTCTCCTTGTGCATCAAGAATTGTTTATGTTTGAAGTGGTGACACTACATCGGATGCCTTGGCCGACAGGCAAAATTCAATAGACGCATCATGTTGAGAGAATGAATCTAGTAACTATTTTTATGCCTTTTCAGC
This sequence comes from Apium graveolens, assembly GCF_009905375.1. NCBI lineage: Eukaryota > Viridiplantae > Streptophyta > Magnoliopsida > Apiales > Apiaceae > Apium > Apium graveolens. The sequence goes on along the minus strand of NC_133656.1, from coordinate 72,179,635 downwards.
CATTACATCTTTTTGAGAAGATGTATGGGGGTTAGCAGTTGTCTCGGTTTAAATACTACTCATCTATGTAGGAGACAGAGCTACTGAGTTGACTTCAGAACCTTCCTTATGTGGTGCACTAAGGCACTATCTCCCTCACGCTCATTCATACTACATTTAGTGGTAATAGAGTGTTGGTTGGTATCGTTTCTGTGTTTGTCTTTACAGTCTGGGATAGATGTTGTGGGTTTTCAACCTCATGACTGTCAATTAAAGAAAGTCATTGGAGACTGAACCTGTATCACAGAACATATGACAATAGAGAGAAAGTGATTTACAATAGTGATTTCAAAAGATTTTACATGATATAAGAAATCACTAATGTAGAAAGAAGTTTGAGTTTAATGATAGCATTATCAATATATCACTGCACATATAAAACAATATGATTGTGCCTAGTGATAAAGAGGGTTATAAATATGACGACTCTACTAGTTTATATTAAATTATTATTTCAGTTAGAGTGCCATACCATGTCCTTGACGATTGCTTGAGTAGTACACTAGTTCATACCAACCTGAAGTGAGATTGTGAAGAAGAGATTGCATAGTTCAATAGATCTGCAGCTGCAAAGTCCATGAACTGTGGTGCATTGACTTCCTCTTTTGACTCACCAACCAGGAGTACACTTGTACACATCTTACTAGAGTCCAATTCCAAGTGTAATGTGTAGCAGGTGCCTGATATGTCGTAATATTCTCAAGTCTCGTCACTGGTGCTATATGTTAGATACTGCTTCCTGATAATAACCTAGCACAATATACAAATTTTTAAAGATAACATTCCCAGCTTGCAAACAGCCATATCCCTCAGATAAACCTTTGCTGTTATCTCCAAAGGTAACCAGTGGGCCAGCTTTCTCAATCCACATTTGATAGAAGGGCTCTATCTCCGGTCATATGTCTTGATGATCCACTGTCAAGAATCCACACTACCGGTTACACCTGTTTAATGCCCTGCACTACAAATGGATTAGACCTTCTTCGGAACCCAAACTTGGTTGGGCCCGACATACTTGTAGAATTGTCCTTTTTCAAGCACAACAACATTTTTAATTTTAGTGGTCTCAACTTTCTCAATGACTGAACATTTGACCTTATAAACAGCCTTAACAAATTTTTGTTTAGGCTTAGGCACAAATGTCTCCTTTCTAGCCTTCGAAGGACTAGCAGTCTTAGACCTATCATGCTTCTTATTATTCACATGCTGACGAGGAGTAGTCTTATCAATAGAAACATGCTTACCATTAAAATAAGCATACATCAAATTAAAAGCACAAGACATACAATTAGCAACACCACATGCTTTATGAGAGTGATTAACAGCATGCAATTTATGCATGGTAGACATGGCATTTTTGTTATCCAACTCATGTGTGTCGGAGTTAGTCTCAGTTGCTTTCACAACTTTGACTGGAACTTTCGACACACTTGACTCGGAAACAACCTTCTCATTTGCATGATCTTCAGCACGTATTTCTTCTTGAATAATAGAATAGGTCGCATCAAATGGTTCAGCAATTGATGCTTTATAGAGGGGTTCATCAACACCCTTAAGCACATGTGGTACTTCCCTCCCTTTAGCACAGACATGAGGAGGGGAGTTTATGCCTAATTCTCCAATAGCAACATTGTAATCATAACCTATTCCAGATGTTTGATTTACAGCTTGCTTACTGTAGAACTCTTTAGCCTTCGAACAAGAATTGAAGTAGGCTCTAACCTTAGTCTCAAGACCGGTGATCTTGTCTTTGAGAATAGTTTCGAGTTTTCTATAACAGTCAACTCTATTCTCTAGAAAAGATACTTGTTCTTTTAATTTGTCTTGATTAATGTGCACAAGTCTTAATTTATTGACCTCTTTCTCAAGGTCTTTGATCTGCTGACTTAACAGTTCATTATCACGACGAGCACAATCTAAGGAACCTCCTAGATGATAAACTAATTCAACATCAGTAAATTTTACCTCTTTTCTTGACGATGAAGCTTTTCCATCAATAGCCATAAGAGCAAGATTCTCATCTTCTTCATCTTCACTATCAGTATCATCCCAGCTTCTTCCCTTTGCCAGGTAAGCCCTTTCAGAGTTACTCTTCTGATTTGAATCATAAGAGTTCTTCCTTACTTGCTTTGGCTTCCTGCATTCTGTGGCAAAATGTCCCAACTCATTGCAGTTATAGCATCTAATGGTGCTCCGATCAACCATCCCTGTTTTGTATCCACCACTACTGGTGTTAGAGGATGAAGATCCACCTGTCTGGAATCTGTTGTAGTTGGACTTGTACTTATACTTGGGATTTCTCTTGAATCTGACATTGGAGAATCTCTTGACAATTTGGGCCATTGACTCATCTTCCAATTGCTCCAGCTCTTCCAAGGAATAAAAATCATCACTGGATTGATTTGTAGTTGGAGGATCATATTATGCTACTATCACATTTTCCTCAGCCTTGGAAAACTGTACCATTCTCTCCGACTGTTGAGATTGTTGTTGTTGTTGACCTTCAGCTACAAGAGCAGTAGATGTGCTGACCATTCTATCTTTCCTGTAGACTTCCTTCTGCTGAATCTGCTCCAACTCATAGGTTTTTAACACACCATAGAGTCTATCCAAAGAAATCTCACTCAGATCTCTAGCTTCTCTAATGGCAGTGATTCTATGTTCAAGATGAGTTGGCAGTGTTAAAAGGAACTTTTTGTTGACCTCCCTAATTGAATAATATTTTCCATTTATGTTCAGGTTATTGATCAACGCATTGTACCTCTCAAACACTTCAGTAATTCCTTCTCCTGGATTGGATTTAAAATGTTCATACTCAGAGGTTAGGATCTCCAACTTGTTCTCCCTAACTTCCTCTGTACCTTCATTAATCACCTCAATAGTTTCCCAGATGTGTTTGGAATTTTTACAGTTCATCACATGTCTGTTCATCAAGGGATCGAAGGAATCAACTAAAATTAACTGAAGGTTGGCATCCAAGGAGGCTTCTACTTTTTCAGCAGGAGAAAAATCCTCAGGCTCTTTTGGATAGGTTCTAGCTTTGGTAATCACAACATCATCTATTATCACCTCTGGTTCAATATTGGAGTTTTTAGACCCTTCTTTAACAAGTTGAGATATATGGGATTTGCAACTTGTAAAAATAATAGCATCTTCTTCTTCCACATGATATAATTTTCTTTATCAAATAGTGGAATTTTAACGGTTCCAACTTTTTGTGAAGTCATTATGAATTTTCGAATAAATAAAAATTCAAGGAGTTGAAATATCACAAAAGTCTAGGATCTTGATTTGTTTGTTAATCAGAAGGCTCTGATACCAATTGTTAGGTCCCAATGTGTTTGTAGAAGGGGGGGTTGAATACAAACAGTACCGAATAATCGAATTAAATGCGGAATAAAAAATGTGAAAAAAAATTCAAGTTAAATAAAAATATTATTAAACTTGAAAGGTGTTACAACAACTGTATCGATTACAAGGAATTAATCTCAATTTAATTGTTACAAATTTAGAATAAATTCGACATGAACTTTTTCTATTTTTGCAATAATTAGAATCAAATGCTAAACGCGATTTGAGATTAAGTTATAGGGATTTTGATCCGCTAGATTGTTACACAAGAACAAGAGAATGATTTCTAGTTGTTTGGATTTAACTTTGCCAACTAGAAATTTGATCTTGAATTTAGCAGAGAAGATATAATGTTTCAGAGGCGGCTGCTTTGTTCTTGAGTTGTGTTCTGTGTTGATTGATTGACTTCTGTTCTGCTGCTTTCCTTTTTAACTAATCAACAGACTTGAATAGAGCTGGTATGACAATCCTTTTAGCTGGTAGGACATTCAGTGAGACTATCCTTTTGAACTAGCAAGACAATCCCAATAGCTAGCAAGACTATCCTTTGAACTGGAGAGACTTTCAGTATGACTATCAAAATGAACTAGCAAGACTATCTCCTCCCAGTGTAACTTTCGGCAAGACAATTATTTGTACTAGCATGACTTTCGGTATGACTATTGATTGTCATACCGATTGTCATACTAATACAAACGGTTGTCTTGTTGAATTTAAAACAGATTTTAATCCAATTAAAATTCTGAAAATCCTTAATATTAATTCAGAATTAATTAATCAATTAATTCAATTAATCAATAAATTAATCTTTGCAGATATAATTTATTTTCTTAATTAAATTATATGACTTAATTAATTAATAGAGAATTAATACTAATCTTGAGCAGCAACCATTCTTCTACAAATCTTGTAATATCCGGGATATATCGTGTAATTATTTTTGATATTATTATGTGTGCCCAGTATCTATTCTGTGAGTTAATTGTTAAGTGTTATCTGTACTTGAATATTCAAAAATAATATTAATTGAGTATTTTAATTTTTATATGTCCAAAATAAAATATAGATAATTGTCATATCTTCCTAATTATTTTTATGTTGATTTATGGATTTATAAGAATCATATGAACTTTCTAAAATCTTTTTCCGGGTAATTAAAATCTATTTTATAAAAACGGGAACCAACCGACGTCAACCGTTGTTACGTTTTTGGAACCCGAAACTCTTCCGAGAACTCCTTCCTAACCTAATTGTAATATTCCGAGCATTTTTCATGTTTCAACTTTTTCGATCCGACTTACGGTTTGTCCTGCGCGGGTCCCGGCGCAACATTTTCGAAACAATATTCATTTCGGTAAATCAATAAAACCCGTATTATCGATAAACAGGAGGTTTTTATTAAACTATCCCAATTATCACTTCGTAATACGTGTAACCAGGCGCTGAGACCAAGACCGCAGTATAAATTGTACTAATTTGGATAATTATCCCGAAAACCGATACCGTTTGGATCAGTTTTTACAGATAAACGTACTATTTTATATCTGGAATGATCCAACGGGATACAAATTTTCCTTAATTATAAATAGCCTTTTACCGTATTTTATTTCGTATCAAAATCATTTGCAGATAGGTAATTACATAATTTTCAGAGAAAAACCCTAATTACATAAACTGTTCTAAGAATCAAACAACAAAACGAAGGCGTTACCGATCTCTGTTTTTAAAGCTTGAGTAACCAAAACGAAGGATTTGAGGTGTTCTATCAGATTCTGAGCTTTATTTCACTGCAGAAATCAAGGGTATTTTTCTAAAAATTTATTTATTTTCGAATTTATTTTATTAAAAATATGAATTTTTGTTCGGATGATTGTTTGTATGATTTGATGATTGCATGTTGTAGAGCTTGTTTTCCTGATGATTTTCATATGTCATACGTCTGATTTGGAGTTCAATAACATGTTCAAATTTGAGTTTAATTTTCGAATTTCAAAATTAGGGTTTATAACCCGTATGAATGTTCTTAATTGAAATTTGGGGGTTTCTTATTCTGTGATAGATTGATGTTGTGTTATAGTGGGTTGTGTTCTCTGTGAAATTTGCAATCTAGTCGTATAAGTTTCATGAACCAACGAGGTCTGTAGAGAAGGGAGTTGTGTTTTGAAGTTTTCCGATGTTCGCCGGAAACTGGAAAACTTCACGGCCAAATTCCGGCCAACTTAGGGATTGTTAGGTTGTTTTGATTGCATGGTTGTGTTCCTGGTAACCTGTAGATGTGATCTGGAGCTTGTGGCAAGGTGAGGAGGCCGGAATCATGTTCTCCGGCCACCCCTGTGTTTTCCGGCGATGGGATGTAAAATTTACAGTTTGGTCCCTGGACTTTTGAAAACGATGCAGTTTGGTCCCTGTAGTTTCCAGACTTTGCAAAAATTGGATTTCTGTTTTAAAAATGTTTAAAAATCATATTTCCTATTTATTTTTATTATAAAAATTCGTTTTTAATTTCTGAAAATTCTAAAAATTCTAAAAATTATTATTTTAATTCCGAAAATTATTTTTAATTCACAAATAAATCTGAATTAATTAGTTAATTAATTTCAGTTAATTTTTAATTGATTAATTAGTCAATTAATTCGAAAATTAATTGATTAATTGATTTAATTAATTATTAATTGATTTTAATTAGTTATTTAATTAGATTTAATTATTTAAAAATGATTTAAAAATTCTAAAAATTAGTTTCGAGCTTTAAAATATTATTCTAAATTATTTCCAAGGCTCGATAATTATTCTAAAATTATTTCGGAGCCAGAATGGGCCAACCGAACCCTGTTTATTAACCCGAAATTGATCCAACGACCCGTTTTAATTCCGAAAAATGTTTTAAAAATCATTTTAAATACCCGAAAGCATATTTATGACCCGAGACTTCTTTATAGATGATATGTCATTGATTACGTGATGTATTATGTGTTATACGTGACCTGTTGTTTGACTATCGGTCTATATATTCGGTGTTTACTTGGTTATTGCATAGATTTCAATCCGTTAATCGAATTTGGGTAAAACGAAGGGTAGATAGAAGTATGTGTTGAATAGAATCCTGTGAGTTGATGATTGATAGATGCTTATGATATGTGAGCAGAAGAGGAAAGGCGTAGGAAAGGGAAACAGGTAGTTGAGGAGTAAGATGATTGTGATTGAAAGCAAGTGCAGGATAGTAAGCTAATATCAGGCAAGTGTTCTGAACTTTCTCGAGATATTGTAATTCTTGATAGTTTTGTTGACATTGCAAGTGCTTTGAAGCACGGAAACCTAAATCCTGATTTCAGTTATTATTCTTGAGCTATGAACCATATTCTTTCTAAGCCATTGATTATTGTATACCCAAACATGAACCACAAATCTACGATACTACTCCACAAATACATACAAACTAAATACCAAACACTGAACTGGATTACTATATACTCAATCCATGATATCTTATGCTTTGAAAGACCAAATCCTTGAAACCCTGAAACATTGTTTCCTTTGTTATCCAATTCTTTCATTACCCAGCATTCAAGCTTTGAAAGTACCTTGTTGATCCTTACAAGGATTGAAACCCTTTCATTGTTAAACATTTATTGTTGTTAATGATTTCAGTTATTGTTTATTATTGCATATTCTGTTATTATGTTAGAATTGGATTGTTTTTATAAAATTGTGGACCAGATTCATGGTCAGACCATATAATGGTCAAGTTAGGCCAATGTGTGCCTTGGATCCAGTAGTTAGAGCAATGCTGTGTGCCTTGCTCGGGGTTAGTGCGTGACTGATCAGCAGCCTAACCTTGGTTTTAAATTAAAAGTATAATATCTAATTCTAAATCATAATCCATTGTTCACTTGATATCATAACCATATTCACCTGATGATCATTATTCTCAGTTTTGTCATTACGACTTGCTGAGCTAGTTAGCTCATTTGTGCAATGTTGTTTATATTCTTTCCAGTTAAAAAGGAACCAGTTGGTAAAGAGGATCCCCAGTCCAGCGCGAGAGCTAGGGGTTCAGGTTGAGAAAGCTGAGCTAGTAGGCTTCTTTTGGAATAATTTAAGTTTGTAAAAGTTTGTAATAATGTTTAATACTCAGTTGAATTTGAAATAGTTGGGATTTGAACGGTTTGTAATATATTAGTGTGTTTGGCTTGTGTGCATACTTTAACCTGTTGCGGTCCGTGGTGGTTGGTAAGTAGGGTCATTGCATATATTATTATTATCTTTATTATTGTTATAAGCAGGTTATAATTAAGGTGTGTGTGTGGACCCCAAACTTCTGACCCAGGTTTGGAGGGCGCCACAGGTTTGGTATCAGAGCTACAGGTTATAAGTCACTGACACAAGCCTAGGTTAACGGGAATGGGTAGAGGGTTAGGATTAGAAGTAAGGCATAGGATGATAGAACGTTGAGAGGTTGAGTGTTTCGGTATATCAGGTATTAGTGTAAATTGCGTTATGGTACGAGATTCTTATATTACGATATGATTTCAGATAGCAGAGATGGCCGACTCTTTTATTCCCGTATCAGCTGATCACTCAGAGCCTTCAGTTGGAGCACCAGCATCGGATCCACGTCCTGTTATTCCACCAGCATTGGCTATTCTACCTCCACCGGTGTTGCAGCCCGTACCATTGCAGGCTATTCCACCTCCAGGCATGAGGCCACCTGTCAGAGGACCCCCACCAGCTGATTCAGATTCCACTGGGCATTCAGTAGCGAGTGCCCCATTCCAGTCTACATTGCCCCCAGTTCCTTATTACCGGTATGAGGCTCTTCTATTGGAGCGTGATTCCTTGTTGGCTCAGATTAGAGAGCTACAGCATATCATCAGGACTACAGATGTTAATCGTGGTGTGAGGGAGCTTCGAGAGGAAATTCATGTGACACGAAGGGTTCTTGAGGCTAGGTTACATGGAGCTACACTACCTGGCAGAGGCCCTGATGCACTGCTGGGCTGAGCTACTGAGGTGATGGAGGACTTTGAGAGGCTGGCAGGACCAGAGTTTCCTTGGAGCTGAGTTAGAGATTTTGAGATGAAGATGCTGAGTAGTGTTGTTATGATTATGTAGTATGGACAGTAGTGTGTAGTGTGTATTAGAAGACTTTTGTAATAACCCCAATTTTTGGGAAATTTTTGAAACCCTTATGAATAGTGTTTTTGCTGAATGAGAAAACTTTTCATGCCACACTATGTAGGGGTTCTGTTATTGATCTTCTGGGATATTATTAGTACTCTATGTGGTATATAAGTGTATGTAAAGATCGTCAGAATCCAATTTCCGAACACTTGGATTTTTCCCGGAAATCCACTAGATACGGAAAGGATTGAGTATAAGGTAACAGGATAAAACGGATTTAAATTAAAGAATTATAATAGAGGATCATAAAAAGGAATATAATGTATTGAGAAAGGTTAAGGGAACCTAAGTAATAAGATCCCGGGTATGATCCTTCAAACGATAAACGAAAACGAATGTTAAGCGAACTGTATAACAGATCAGCGGTCATTAAGCAAACGATTAGGAAGTTAAGCAAAGGGATTAGAGGGAGTGATGTCACCCAACCAATGAGAGGAGGACAAAGAGGGAAAGATGACATCACAACATGACACAAGCATGACATGGGAAGGAAGGAGGTGTGGTTGAATGAGAACCACATAAATTCAAGGGCAACAAGGTAATTGACTAAATCAAACACAAAAACAAAGCAACCAAGCCAAGTAAAATCATTTTCATCAAAATAAAAAAGAACCAAGGCTTGTTCTTGAAGAAGCTCTCGGCTTTTTACTATTCAAAAGAGCAAGAAATTCAAAATCAAAGATCCAAGCTTCCTAAATTGGTGAGTTAATTCCCTAATCATCTTCATGCTTAGTTAGGGCTATATCATGAGTTTAAGCCATCAATTCCTTCTCCATCTTCTCCATTTAATCAAAGAAGAAGGCTATGAATAGTGTTTTCAAGTTTTTAACTTGAAGTTTTTCTTGTTTTCCTTGAAGATCCAAGCATTCCTAAGACTTCTCAAAGCTTCTTAAGGCTTCCTAGCTCCTCCCACCACTTCAAGGAAGGTATACCATCTCCAAACCCTAGATTCCTATGTATTATAAGATGATTTTGATTAGTAGAATGATATTGTAGCTTGTTGTTGTGATTAGAGTTTGGGAATTGAAATGGTAGTGAAATGGAATGGTAAATGTTGTGGTTTTGATTAAAAGAACTTAAGTATGGTTAAAGTTAAGCTTAGGCATAAGTATGAATGTTAAAATTGAATTGGTTGAGGTTGTTATGATGTGATAAGGATGGATGTTGGTTGTATGTTGGATTTGAGGTTGAATTGGGAGGGTTTTGAATGGTTTAAAATATTGGAAATTGCGTAAACATAGCCGTCGTAACGTCCGATTTTCTTTGGACTGTTTTTGTGCATAGCATTAGGACCCGAGAACCCCCTGCTAGATTATGACCGCTGCCATGTTTAGATAGCTCATGTTACGAGCTTCGTTTTGATATATAGTTCGTTCGATTCCGATGCACGGTTTAGCAGAAACGACCGTTTCAAGTAACGGCGTTTCGCGAACGAAACTTTTCCCCTCGCCTTACTTTGAAACATAGGTTAAAGACCAAAAAGGGTTAATTAATGCATGAAACATTTATGGTAAGTGTGTTAGGCAGTTGGTAAGACACTCACGAAGGAATCGCCTTAAAACTCGTAAAGGATTAAATTATTAAAAATGGTGGAGCCGAGGGTACCCGGGTGACTTAAGCAAATCAGTAAGCGCAAAACAAGCGTTAGAGTCTAAGTTAGTTAAAGTATAGATTTACAAGTGACTTTGGTTTAATTCCAACTTACTTGTTGTTTATAGGTTACCAGACTCGTCCCGAGCCTTTTATCACCCCAAGTCGCTCAGGCAAGTTTTCTACCCGTATAACTGTTGTTGTGATGTATATGTGTATATGCATGATCTTGCGATAAATGCATATTGGTTATTAGCAAATTCTTGCGTTATATTGTAGCATGTGATATGGTATATATGCATGCCTGTCTCATATTCTTGAGTTATATATCTGTTGGTTCAAATGCTTATAGTTGCATAATACCTATGCTAGAGGATAGCGGTAATTTGCATATACCCTTAGTATAGGGACCCAAAGGTGAAAACATTTTCTAAAACCGGGAGTCGAGGATCCCGAGTAGATATATATATATATATATGGTTATATATATGGTTATAGTTTTCAAAACTATTAATCGAATAAGGTTTATTCGATAACTTTATTATTTAATGAATATTATTTGAATATTCATTTGAGGATCTATGACTCCGATTATTTGCTGAGATATATTCTTTATTTTATTAAAGAATAATGTTTCGATAATCAAACTTATTTTCGATTATTCAAATAAAGATAGTACTTTCATATAAGTATATCTTTGGTTATTTAATACTCATTTCAAGTATAAGTCTTACAACTTCTACTTCAATTATTTGTATAAAGATTATTCTTTATGGGAATATTATTTAAATAATAATATTCAGACATTTTCTAAATATATTGGGACTGATTTACTTCATTAAATCAGCATTACTCCAAACACTCTTTAAAGTGTTTTCGAGTCTTCAAAATGATTTTTAAAAGTTAGAGCGGATCCCAAAACTCATTTTTATATTTAAGATCTTCCTTTTAAAGGGGATTTAAATACTCGTTCAAAACCTGAGGGATCCGGCTCTATGGTGTATTTTATATTCGCAACAAGGTTGCTGTTTTGATAAATGAATTGATTACTTGCCCAATGTTCGGGAAGTAAGCCCATCTAATTGAGTCGGCATAAGCGACAGGCCGGGGTACGGTCTATCAAAGTGTAAGTGGCTGGGTGGCAGTCCATCAACGCGTGAGTGGCCGGGTAACGGTCTAGCGCGAGGTCCTAATGCGGCCAGGGTGATGACCGGTGAGGAATTCATCCATCTACAGTAGAAAAGGTTACTTATTGGTATCTTTGCCTGATCAGCAAGATATCTGGTTTATGCCAAAATTCTTTTCCTTTCCAAAATTCATTGGATATTATAACTCTGTTCATACTTTACATGACAGAGATTTTCAGGAAATGTATGAGATATATATATATATATATATGGATATATATATCAGGACTTAATGAAGTATCTCGTAACTTCATTATTTATAATGATATTTCAAAGATTGAATCTATTCAAGTCTTATCTTGTAGTCTCATCTGGGTGATGAACTTTGAAACTGATTATAACTTGAACGGTGGTAGTTCAAGTAGTATTTGGATATAAAGTATATTGGAGTATCTTGTAACTTCATTTTTTTTAAACTTATATCTAGTAAATGATTATCTTATGCATGACAAAGATTTTCAGAAAAACGTTGAGACAAGGTTAGATATATGAGATCACCTTGCAACGGTATTTTTATATAGTTATACACTGGAACTCTGTGTGTATTATGCATGGAAGAGGACTTCCAATATTTTGAAAAGTATATATGTATATATATACTGAATATTTTGCGACTTCATCGCATTAAGATATGAACTTGGTTCATTTCTTTTGACCAAGACTTTCATGAGTACTATGAGAAGGCTCATATATTGTTAATCATTATACATATTATTTTGGTGGGCTTGCTGCTCACCCTTGCTTTCTTCTTTCATCACACAACAACAGTTAGGAGAGATGACCAGACTCCAGCAGACCCAGCGCACGCGCGTGGGAAGCGTCCCGCGTCTTCGCGATGATGTTGTAGCTGCTATAGCTGCAGAGGTAGATCTATTGTAGTTCAGACCATCTACTTTTGAGAATCAAATTATGTATAATTATAACTTGTGGCAGATAATGGCAATTAACTGTAAATTTATCAAGTAATCATTTTGGGTTGTAATAACTTTTAAATGGTGGATTCAAAGACTTGTACTTATTTCAATTTCATCTCTGAGACTATAACGGGTTGTGGTGGGTGTTAGTGTGGGGTCACAGCATAAGGTTATTATTATTAATTAAGTGAAGTGATATTGTGGAAAGAAAGACCGTGACCACCCAGATCCCCGACCCCGGATCTGGGGGTGTTACAGAAATGGTATCAGAGCTAAGCGTTATAAACCTCAGAGATGATGGGACGTTAAGATAATAAGTTCACTAAGATAATAAGAACTCTTGCCAAGTTCATAGTCGGACTACCTAACGTAGTACTGACAGTTAAAACCCTTATGGGAACCCTTATAAATATCGTGATAGGAGCGTAGTTCGTTATCGTATATGGTAGCGGGACACCGAACCCTGAGGTTGAGGAGCAACAACGCGATGATGTTTTATTACTTATTGGAGATCGGATTGTGGATCCGATAGAGTGTCCTAATGCAGGACCGTATGATGTTGATATTGAGGATGTAGCGGTTGAGGATGTTGTCCTAGAAGGGATAGTTGTTGAGGAGGATCCCATGGAGGATCCTGACAAGATTGGATAAAGGACCACTGATGAATTGATGACCATGGTTAGGTCGACTACCAGAGGTAGGATTGGCCGGTCACTACCGGAGGTTCGTTCAAGTTTGTAAAGATAGTAGCCCCTTTAACGCGGCTTACTCGTAAGACTGAGAAGTTCGAATGGACAGAGAAATGCGAGAACAGCTTTCAAGAACTGAAGCAGAGGTTGGTGATGGCCCCTATGCGGCAACGCGATTTTGTGAAGTGTAGTGACGCTTCGCACAAGGGCTTAGGGTGCGTGCTTATGAAGCACGGTAAGGTAATCGCGTACATGTCAAGACAATTAAGGTAATATGAAATTCAATATCCCCGCCCATGAGCTTAGGCTCGTGGCAATAGTTTTACCCTAAAGATTGGAGGCACTACTTGTATGGAGAGAAGTGCGAGAATTACCTCAGCCATAAGTGCTCTAGTACATTTTCACGTAGAAAGAGCTCAACATATGCCAGAGGAGGCAGTTAGAGCTAATCAAGAATAATGATTGGGAGATTCTTTATCATTCGGGGAAAGCCAATGTGGTGGCTGATGCCCTTAGTAAAAAGGAGAGACTCAAGATGATAATGCCTTTGGGAGAGTTTATAAGAGATTTTGGAAATAGTAGTGAAGGTAACCGGAGCCGGTACCGAAAAGCTGTTTGAGATTGCAATAGAGACCGAATTATTGGAAAAGAGCATATTGTGCCAGAAAAAGTGATGAATGAAGGCAGAGAGCCAACAATTAGATAAAAGATTAATACCGAGAAAGATGATAAAGGAATAATGAGGTATTCCTACAGAATTTGGGTTCCAAATGTTTAAGAGCCTAAAGATGAAATCTTAGATGAAAGCTAGTTTGAGGAATAAGATTTAGAGAAAACCCTGAACGTGATAGTCAGGGAGGTCGCCATCAAGATAGAAGGAACCCATAACATAATGAAGTGGAAAATGAGGATTGTAAATTAAAAGATGACCCCAATTATGGGGAGTAGGATGAAACATTTCATACTAAGGAAACAGAAAGTCGAGTAAGGAAAGGAGACCCGAGACGGTACTCCTATACGGCAATTCATGGACCTGTCTAGACAGAACTTAGACTATTATCCCCAACCACCACCTTGAGGAAACAATGCGATAGGAAATTCTTTCAGGACCTGTAAGTCTCTAAGCTCTCAGAGTTCCCAAGGAACAGGTTGACCCAGTCGAGGCAAGAGCCTGGCTAAAGGAAATATAAGAATCATTGAGATTCTAAATGATTGACGAATCTCAAAAGACTATTTTTGTCACTTACCCTCCTAAGAGAGAGGCCACCCGCTGGTGAAAGACCAAGGAAGGCACGGAGCAAGAGATTATAATAAACTGATTTAAGTCCAGTCAATTGTTTTCGGGAAAGTAATTCCCAGAGATAAGGAGATAGTGTAAAAGCTTTAGAGTCAGAACAAAGGCAGATGGGTATGATAAATTATGAATCTAAGTTGTAAAAGTTGTCAAGATTCGTTCTGAGGACACGAATCCAGAATGACGGGATGTTTGAAATCAATGCTTATGTTGTGTTAGTTCATGAAATAATGATAAGAGAAAGGAATATAAAGGCAATAGAGTTTGAGGAATGATAAGGAAGTTGGGTATGAGGAAACCCTAAAGACTCGTAGTAATAGAAATAGAAAAGTATGTAATCGTCAGAATGAGGGTGATTCACCATGAGTTAAAATTGATGGTTGAGGGCATAAGAGATAAATATATATTATCCCCTGTAAGTTGGGAGGATTCGAAGAAACCTTGAGATAGTTCGAAGGATAAATAATGAGACGCGGATAGACTGAGGAGACAAGAAAGTAAGAAATTAAGAAAATCGGATGAAGGAAGTGACCTTCAAGAATGTGAAGTGTAAGACCGGTGGCTTGATACCCAGGAAGGGAGACGCCAGGTATGAAAGATATCCCAACATTGAGATGACTGTTGAGATAAACAACAAAAGTAAATAAGGATTTATTAAGAAGAAGTTCACGTTGAACACGACCAATATCTTCCAGATCATCCATGTGATCATTACCAAATCAGGAAAGAAAAGCGGATAACCATTTTTATCTTTTAGAGGCCATGTGGATTGACCTTAACTTGAATAAGGATGCTATTGTGAAATTCGGTATAGACTATCGAGGTGGAAATGATTGAATAAGATACCCTTATCAGGGATATATGACTTTATTTATCCATGGAAGGATGCTTGTACCTTTTTAAAGGTGGAATTAAGGATAGAACATCGGTAACTTAAAACGAATCCTAGGGGAATGCATAAAGGTTGGCATTTCACCCTTAATAGGGATAGTATGAGTTTTGACAGTATGAATTGGAAAGGATTAAGGTAATAATAACCTTTAAGGATCAGTGGAGAAATTTTTCAGAAGTATATAGACAATGGGCCTAGTATTAGTAAATGGTATTTTGATATGCCCTGTATCTAGGGAATACAGGAGGAACGATTCAAGGATAACCTTAGAGGTTTTACAAGGAGAAAGGTAATATTCAAAATTCTCAAAAATAGAAATGTTGATAAAGGAAATATGACGTAATTATAATGATGTCAAGTGGGGCACGTGTTAAACCACGAGAAGGTATGGATCGAACCAGTAATGGTCGAAATTATTCAGGGCAATTAGGACTTAAGATAAAAGATGTTCTAATTATGATTGAGAGTCAGTCATGACAGTGATTAACCTCTAAAGACTGAGGCAATAACTTATGGAAAAATGGTGATTTTTTTTTACTCATCAGATTTTAAGGAAAGCATTTTCACATAAGCTGTGATTGAAATAAGGTAGAAAATTTATTTGGAGGTGGTTAAAGTGACATTGACTGTAAGGAAATTTTACTATCAGGAAAGGCCAAAGAGGTGGCCGACACTTTAAAGGTAAGAGGATAATTATAGGCGCTTGTGCCAAAAGAATACAGTGATGATGGTTAAAACTGTGAAGGTTGTATTATGGTTTGGAAGAGTGACATTCCTTCTGATGACTGTGCAATACCCAACCGTAATAGTAGTTGGTAAAGGTTTAATTCGTGTAATTGCCAGGAACGGGCTATCTATCTTAGGAGGTACTATCTTGAGAATAATCCAGGACCATGTTTCAAAAAGGACTAAACGAACCTTTGAGTTAAGTCTTCTATTTAAGGCATATGACTAAGAATGGAATTAACCTGCTATCGTTGCTTTGATTGAAACTCTTCTGCAATTTTATCTGCTTCATGTCATGAAAGTACGTCAGAGTTTGGAGTGTTCTTCATGAATTGTGATTGGTGGTTATGTTAACTCCTTAGGAGAATTAGATACGAGATGCATGGACTCCGTATGGTTAGCTATTAAGACTTCATGGAAAATGAATGACTACAGTAGGTCAGTGGTGGACCATAGTAAGGCAGCAATGATTCTGCGAGTAATGAGCTGATTACAACTGTGAGAGTTGTATTGGAATGGATGTTAAGATTGAATACCACTAATCGGGTAGTGGTAGTGTATAAGTTATCATTGATAGACTAATTAAGTAGAGTATCTACCTATTGAATATTTATTCTTTCTTATCAATAGAGAGCCGTATTATTATACGTGGAAGGTTGCGATGCAAGCATAGAATTCTAGTAACGATGATGTCTAGAATGAGATCCCAGGTTCGATTTTCGATATCGAGGGAGTTTCAAAGGTAATTGTGTATAAGCTAGAGGAAGTGCATGGGTCCATAGAATGATGGACGGAATAGCAAATATTTAAGCATGTGAAATGCGATGCGATAATACTCGATGTTGATATAAATACATATATGTTTTGTTCTCCTATGACAAACCTCTATAGTTCAGAGGTAGATTCCAAGCCAGATATTTTATGGCAATATTTTTTTTTACATATATATACAATTCTCTTCAGTTCGCTCTTTTCTCTTCTTTTCATTTCATGTAAGCTGAGAAGAACAACCCTTCCAGAAGGGGAGGTATTGCCGAATGACTATCTATCTTTGTGATAGAAGCCTAGTAGGATACCACATGTTGTTTAATTGCTTGTCAAGTACTAAAGGCTGGCCACCTTCTGTACTAACTATGCGATATAACAAGTGTTCATGATCATAGTGATCTCTCAACAAATTCCTTTACTTCTATTTGATTGATCAAATTTTGGAAAATAGAAACAACTGAAAAAGGAGTAATAAAGTGGTGGTAGTATGCGGAATGGAAACACATTCGTGATACTAAGGTTGACGTGGTTATTAAAAAGTTATAGAACGCTAGCGAGCAAAAGTATAACTAGTATAATATTAGGAACAGAAGATAGTAGCGACTACGAACTGGGAAAAAGGATGGGTAGTGAGAAGCAAAAGCTATAATGATTAGAAGCTATGATGAGAGTCTGTGTAATAGACTTGAAAGAATTTGGAATGATCACTTAACGCGGATTAAGTTATCTTACGACAATAGATCATATGTCAGTATTGAGGTATCGCCTTATGAGATCCTTGAGGGAAGACAATGTCGATCTCCCTTATGTTAGGATGAAGTTGTAGAGCGCAAGATGCTCGGACCCGCATTAGTCCAAAGGACCAGGGATATAATAGATCTAATCAGGGGACGACTGATAGTAGCCAGGAAGGACATAAGAAGTATGTCGATTTGACACGAAAGGACAAAGAATAGGAAGGGGGCAACCTTGTATTGTCAAAAGTATTCCCTTGAAAAGAATTAATGAGATTCGGAAAGAAAGGAAAGCTAAGTCCACCAATTGTTGGACCCTTGGATATATTAAGACGTTTTGGGAAGTTAGCATACGAGCTAGCCCTACCCCCGAACATGTAGTAAGTTCATAGCGTGTTCCACATATCAATGTTAAGGAAGTGTAATTCGGATGCCAGACAAATAGGGGAATATGAGTGCATAGACACGCAACCCGACGTAACCTATATGGAGCAACCAAGAAGGGTTATAGAGTGAAAAGGAACAAGTGCTTAGCAGAAGGGTTATCAAACTAGGCGGAGTTTAGTGGTAGGACCACAATGTGGAAAAATTTACTCGAGAGTTAGAAAGTGCAATGCTAAGAGAGTATCCCTATTTATTTTCAATTTGATTCCGGGACGGAATCCTTTTAAGGAGGGGAGACTGTAATAACCCCAATTTTTGGGAAATTTTTGAAACCCTTATGAATAGTGTTTTTGCTGAATGAGAAAACTTTTCATGCCACACTATGTAGGTGTTCTGTTATTGATCTTCTGGGATATTATTAGTACTCTATGTGGTATATAAGTGTATGTAAAGATCGTCAGAATCCAATTTCCGAACACTTGGATTTTTCCCGGAAATCCACTAGATACGGAAAGGATTGAGTATAAGGTAACAGGATAAAACGGATTTAAATTAAAGGATTATAATAGAGGATCATAAAAAGGAATATAATGTATTGAGAAAGGTTAAGGGAACCTAAGTAATAAGATCCCGGGTATGATCCTTCAAACGATAAACGAAAATGAAAGTTAAGCGAACCGTATAACAGATCAGCGGTCATTAGGCAAACGATTAGGAAGTTAAGCAAAGGGATTAGAGGGAGTGATGTCACCCAACCAATGAGAGGAGGACAAAGAGGGAAAGATGACATCACAACATGACACAAGCATGACATAGGAAGGAAGGAGGTGTGGTTGAATGAGAACCACACAAATTCAAGGGCAACAAGGTAATTGACTAAATCAAACACAAAAACAAAGCAACCAAGCCAAGTAAAATCATTTTCATCAAAATAAAAAAGAACCAAGGCTTGTTCTTGAAGAAGCTCTCGGCTTTTTACTATTCAAAAGAGCAAGAAATTCAAAATCAAAGATCCAAGCTTCCTAAATTGGTGAGTTAATTCCCTAATCATCTTCATGCTTAGTTAGGGCTATATCATGAGTTTAAGCCATCAATTCCTTCTCCATCTTCTCCATTTAATCAAAGAAGAAGGCTATGAATAGTGTTTTCAAGTTTTTAACTTGAAGTTTTTCTTGTTTTCCTTGAAGATCCAAGCATTCCTAAGACTTCTCAAAGCTTCTTAAGGCTTCCTAGCTCCTCCCACCACTTCAAGGAAGGTATACCATCTCCAAACCCTAGATTCCTATGTATTATAAGATGATTTTGATTAGTAGAATGATATTGTAGCTTTTTGTTGTGATTAGAGTTTGGGAATTGAAATGGTAGTGAAATGGAATGGTAAATGTTGTGGTTTTGATTAAAAGAACTTAAGTATGGTTAAAGTTAAGCTTAGGCATAAGTATGAATGTTAAAATTGAATTGGTTGAGGTTGTTATGATGTGATAAGGATGGATGTTGGTTGTATGTTGGATTTGAGGTTGAATTGGGAGGGTTTTGAATGGTTTAAAATATTGGAAATTGCGTAAACATAGCCGTCGTAACGTCCGATTTTCTTTGGACTGTTTTTGTGCATAGCATTAGGACCCGAGAACCCCCTGCTAGATTATGACCGCTGCCATGTTTAGATAGCTCATGTTACGAGCTTCGTTTTGATATATAGTTCGTTCAATTCCGATGCACGGTTTAGGAGAAACGACCGTTTCAAGTAACGGCGTTTCGCGAACGAAACTTTTCCCCTCGCCTTACTTTGAAACATAGGTTAAAGACCAAAAAGGGTTAATTAATGTATGAAACATTTATGGTAAGTGTGTTAGGCAGTTGGTAAGACACTCGCGAAGGAATCGCCTTAAAACTCGTAAAGGATTAAATTATTAAAAATGGTGGAGCCGAGGGTACCCGGGTGACTTAAGCAAATCAGTAAGTGCAAAACAAGCGTTAGAGTCTAAGTTAGTTAAAATATAGATTTACAAGTGACTTTGGTTTAATTCCAACTTACTTGTTGTTTATAGGTTACCAGACTCGTCCCGAGCCTTTTATCACCCCAAGTCGCTCAGGCAAGTTTTCTACCCGTATAACTGTTGTTGTGATGTATATGTGTATATGCATGATCTTGCGATAAATGCATATTGGTTATTAGCAAATTCTTGCGTTATATTGTAGCATGTGATATGGTATATATGCATGTCTGTCTCATATTCTTGAGTTATATATCTGTTGGTTCAAATGCTTATAGTTGCATAATACCTATGCTAGAGGATAGCGGTAATTTGCATATACCCTTAGTATAGGGACCCAAAGGTGAAAACATTTTCTAAAACCGGGAGTCGAGGATCCCGAGTAGATATATATATATATATGGTTATATATATGGTTATAGTTTTCAAAACTATTAATCGAATAAGGTTTATTCGATAACTTTATTATTTAATGAATATTATTTGAATATTCATTTGAGGATCTATGACTCCGATTATTTGCTGAGATATATTCTTTATTTTATTAAAGAATAATGTTTCGATAATCAAACTTATTTTCGATTATTCAAATAAAGATAGTACTTTCATATAAGTATATCTTTGGTTATTTAATACTCATTTCAAGTATAAGTCTTACAACTTCTACTTCAATTATTTGTATAAAGATTATTCTTTATGGGAATATTATTTAAATAATAATATTCAGACATTTTCTAAATATATTGGGACTGATTTACTTCATTAAATCAGCATTACTCCAAACACTCTTTAAAGTGTTTTCGAGTCTTCAAAATGATTTTTAAAAGTTAGAGCGGATCCCAAAACTCATTTTTATATTTAAGATCTTCCTTTTAAAGGGGATTTAAATACTCGTTCAAAACCTGAGGGATCCGGCTCTATGGTGTATTTTATATTCGCAACAAGGTTGCTGTTTTGATAAATGAATTGATTACTTGCCCAATGTTCGGGAAGTAAGCCCATCTAATTGAGTCGGCATAAGCGACAGGCCGGGGTACGGTCTATCAAAGTGTAAGTGGCTGGGTGGCAGTCCATCAACGCGTGAGTGGCCGGGTAACGGTCTAGCGCGAGGTCCTAATGCGGCCAGGGTGATGACCGGTGAGGAATTCATCCATCTACAGTAGAAAAGGTTACTTATTGGTATCTTTGTGGTGTGTGTTAGTGTGGGGTCACAACATAAGGTTATTATTATTAATTAAGTGAAGTGATATTGTGGAAAGAAAGACCGTGATGACCCGGATCCCCGACCCCGGATCTGGGGGTGTTACAACTTTTGAGTTGTATTTATAGACTAGCGATGCTGACTAGTGAGTAGGTTGTTGTACCCTTTTTGCTTTTACTTTCGAAGCGTCTTTACGCTTGTACTACCCTAAAACTTTTGATCTATATATATCAGTACCTTTTTCCTTTCCAACACTGTCATTTATTTTATCGCACCTGTTTTACTTTACCTTATTTATTGCACCAGTATACCCTGTGATACCATGTGCCTTGTTTTCCATAACTGTTTATATTCTGTAAAGAAGCATGCAATTTATTTAGTCACAACTGTTTTCAAAAAGAAATATTTCTGTTTTGCAAAACTATTCTTTTATGTAAAAGATTAATTCAAAAGCTAAATAAGTTGATTGATTCTTTACAGAGAATGCCTCCTAGAAGAAATACCCGCACCAACACCCAGAATGAAAAAACCAACAACAATAATAACCAAGATGATACAACCCAGAATGTGAACCCAGGACCCATGAACCCAGCAATAGCCCAGATTCTACAAATCTTGGCCCAACAAACAGTTCACCTGGCACAACAACAACAAAGACAGACCAATCCCCAGGTAACTTTCAAAACTTTTCAGGCAATAAACCCACCAGAATTCAAGGGTTCCTTAGAGCCAATTGAAGCAAATGTTTGGTTAAAGGAAATAGAAAAGGCATTTGCCTTAGTGAAAGTGAAAGAGGAACAGAAGGTTGAGTTTGCAAGTTACTATCTGAAGAATGAGGCCACCTATTGGTGGGAAATGGTGAAGACATTGGAAGGCACAGATGTTATTAGTTGGGAAAGGTTCAAGGAATTGTTTTTAGAAAAGTATTTTCCTCAGTTTGTTCAGGATCAAATGGAGCTGAAGTTTTTAGAGTTAAAGCAAGGGAATATATCAGTAACAGATTATGAGGGGAAGTTTGAGGAATTGTCAAGGTATGTGCCGCCGTATGTTGATACTGATAGAAAGAAAGCTAAGAGATTCCAGCAAGGCTTGAAGCCATGGATCAGGGGGAAGGTAGCTATTTTTGAATTGGATACCTATGCCGGGGTTGTACAGAAAGCTATGATCGCAGAGATAGAGAGTGAGATGTTCCAGAAAGAAAAGGAAAGCAAGAAAAGAAAAGTTGAGGGAAGTGAGGGTCAGTCACAAACAGGGAAGTTTCCAAATTTTAAGAAGGGCAAGTTTCAGCCAGGGAGAAATTTTAATTTCAGGAGACAAAATGCAGGAGACGGAGGCCAGGGCAATCGTCCAGCTAATGTGAATCAGCCGAATCAGTTGAGATTAACTTTTCCAGATTGTCAAGTATGTGGAAAGAAGCATGGAGGAGTTTGTAACAAGTTGAATGTGGTATGTTTTAAATGCAACCAGAAAGGGCACTACTCGAGGGAGTGCCGAAATCAGCTAGCAAGAGAGCCAGTAAATAAAGATCAACCTATTCGAAATCCAGCAGTGAAAGTTCCAGTCATTGGATTTACATGCTTTAAATGTGGGAAGCCAGGACATATGGCCAGGGATTGCAAGACACCAGCCCCAGTTAGTAATGCATTGAGAATTATGGGATCTACCCCAGCAGTAAATGAGACTCCAAGGGCTAGAGTTTTCGACATGTCAGTGAAGGATGCTATCCAGGATACGGATGTCGTGGCAGGTTCGCTTAATGTGAATTCTTTATGTGCCAAAGTGTTAATAGACTCGGGAGCAACTCGATCGTTTGTTTCACAAGATTTTGTTAGTAAATTAAACTGTCCAGTTGAGTGCTTAAATGAAATAAAGACTGTGGAATTAGCAAATCAAGAACGTGTAACTGTGAACTAAGTTTGTGGAAATTGTGAGATTGAGATTTCTGGTAGTAAGTTTTGTGTAGATTTGATACCATTTAAGTTAGGAGAATTTGATGTGATATTAGGGATGGATTGGTTATCTAAGCATGATGCTCAGATAGATTGTCGAAATAAGAAAGTAATGGTGAAAACGCCAGACGAAAGAATAGTAACGTTCAAAGGTCAGAAACAAGTAAAGAAGTTCTTAACGATGATTCAAGCCAAGAAGTTACTACGGCAAGGATGCGAGCATTTCGTAGCATACGTGATTGACAAAAGTCAGGAGCCAGCAAAACTTGAAGATATCCCAGTAGTGAATGAATTTCCAGACGTATTTCCCGACGAATTGCCAGGACTTCCTCCAGATAGAGAAATTGAATTTGTGATCGACTTAGCACCTGGAACAGAACCAGTATCCAAAGCCCCGTACAGAATGACGCCTGTTGAGATGAAAGAGCTAGCAAAGCAATTGCAGGAATTGTTAGAGAAAGGAGTAATCAGACCCAGCGTATCCCCGTGGGGAGCCCCGGTATTATTTGTCAAGAAGAAAGATGGAAGCATGAGACTGTGCATCGACTATAGGGAGCTCAACAAGTTGACAATCAAGAATAAGTATCCGTTACCCAGAATTGATGATTTGTTTGACCAATTGAAGGGAGCCAAGTATTTCTCCAAGATCGATTTAAGATCGGGATATCATTAACTGAAGATCAAACCAGAAGATATACCAAAGACAACTTTCAGAACAAGGTATGGACATTACGAGTTTTTAGTGATGTCTTTTGGATTGACCAACGCCCCAGCAGCGTTTATGGACCTGATGAACAGAATTTTCAAGGAATATTTGGACAAGTTCGTTATAGTATTTATAGACGATATTTTGATCTATTCAAAGACGGAGGAGGATCATGCGGAACATTTAAGGACAATTTTGGAGATTTTAAGGAAAAAGAAGTTATATGCTAAATTGTCGAAGTGTGAGTTTTGGCTACAAGAAGTTCAGTTCTTAGGACACATAGTCAGTAACGAAGGGATCAAAGTGGACCCGACAAAGATCGAAGCAATTACGAATTGGGAGAGACCGAGAACACCCACTGAGGTAAGAAGTTTCTTGGGATTGGCAGGATATTATCGACGATTCATTCAGAATTTCTCAAGGATTGCCACACCATTAACAAAGCTTACACGAAAGAATGAAAAGTTTATATGGAATGACAAGTGCGAAGAAAGTTTTCAGGAATTGAAGCGGAGATTAATCACAACACCTGTTTTGTCACTTCCAGACGATCAAGGGAATTTCGTAATTTATAGCGATGCTTCCTACAAAGGATTAGGATGTGTTCTTATGCAGCATGACAAGGTGATTGCGTATGCGTCAAGGCAATTGAAACCACACGAACAAAAGTATCCTACTCATGACTTGGAGCTAGCAGCTATAGTTTTTGCTTTGAAGATTTGGAGACATTATTTGTATGGAGAAAAGTGTGAGATTTTCACGGATCACAAAAGTTTGAAATATATATTTACCCAAAAGGAACTTAATATGAGGCAAAGGAGATGGTTAAAATTGATCAAGGATTATGATTGCTCGATTAATTATCATCCCGGTAAGGCGAACGTGGTGGCAGACGCATTAAGTCGGAAGGAAAAGTTAAATGAGTTATCAGTACCTGAAGATATATATAAGGAATTTCAGAAATTGGAATTGGAAATTAGAGTTTGCGAACCTGAGGAAGCGAAAGTGTACAGTATGACTTTCCAGCCAGAGTTGTTGAAGAAAATAAAGAAATGTCAGAAAGATGTAATGGATCAAGATATAAATCGTTTGGTAGGTGAAGAATTATGCACGCAGAAGGATGATCAAGGCATTTTGAGATTTTCATCTAGAATCTGGATTCCACCAGTGATGGAGTTAAAGAATGAAATTTTACAAGAAGCACATAGTTCAAGATATTCCATCCATCCAGGGAGTACCAAAATGTACAGAGATTTAAAGAAAAATTATTGGTGGCCAGATATGAAGAGGAAAATTGCGGAATGGGTTAGCAAATGTTATACCTGTCAGAGAGTTAAAGCAGAGCATCAAAGACCAAGCGGATTGCTACAGCCATTGGAGATTCCAGAGTGGAAGTGGGAACATATTACCATGGATTTCATAGTTGGATTACCAAGGACAAGGGCTAATCATGATGCCATTTGGGTTATAGTGGATAGACTTACCAAGTCAGCTCATTTTCTGCCTATAAATGAAAGATTTTCGCTCGACAAGTTGGTCCATATGTACCTAAAAGAAATTGTAGTTCGTCATGGAGTTCCAGTGTCTATCGTATCTGATCGAGATCCAAGAAATTCAAGATTCTGGAAGAGTTTTCAAGAATGTTTGGGAACAAGACTGAATATGAGTACAACTTATCACCCCCAAACGGATGGCCAAAGTGAAAGAACGATCCATACAATCGAGGATATGTTACGTGTTTGTGCTATTGATTTCAAAGGAAGTTGGGACGAACATTTACCTCTGGTAGAGTTTGCTTACAACAACAGTTATCATGCCAGCATTGGAATGCCACCCTATGAAGCCCTTTATGGACGCAAATGTAGATCTCCCATATATTGGGACGAAGTAGGAGAACGCAAGATACTTGGACCTGAACTGGTACAGCAGACAAAGGAAGTTGTTGAACTTATCCAGAAAAGATTAATAGCCGCTCAAAATCGTTAGAGGAAATATGCAGACCAATCAAGGAAAGACATTGAATTTGAAGAAGGAAGCTTGGTATTACTGAAAGTATCACCATGGAAAGGACTAACGAGGTTTGGAAAGAAAGGGAAGCTAAGCCCAAGATATGTCGGACCTTTTGAGATCCTAAAGTGCGTTGGCAAAGTAGCATACGAATTGGCGTTACCTCCGCACATGAAGCACATTCACAATGTTTTTCATGTATCGATGCTCAAGAAATATAATCCAGACTCCAAGCATGTAATAGAATATGAGCCAATAGAGCTTCAGGCAGATTTATCATATGTAGAGAGTCCGATAGAGATTCTAGAGGCAAGAGAGAAAGTATTGAGAAATAAAGTGGTAAAGTTAGTAAGAGTATTGTGGAGAAACCCAAAGGTTGAAGAGTCAACCTGGGAGTTAGAAAATGATATGAGAGAAAAATACTCTCATTTGTTTTCTTAGGAGATTCTGAGGACAGAATCCTTTTAAGAGGGGAAGGATGTAATATCCGGGATATATTGTGTAATTATTTTTGATATTATTATGTGTGCCCAGTATTTATTTTGTGAGTTAATTGTTAAGTGTTATCTGTACTTGAATATTCAAAAATAATATTAATTGAGTATTTTAATTTTTATATGTCCAAAATAAAATATAGATAATTGTCATATCTTCCTAATTATTTTTATGTTGATTTATGGATTTATAAGAATCATATGAAATTTCTAAAATCTTTTTCCGGGTAATTAAAATCTATTTTAAAAAAACGGGAACCAACCGACGTCAACCGTTGTTATGTTTTTGGAACCCGAAACTCTTCCGAGAACTCCTTCCTAACCTAATTGTAATATTCCGAGCATTTTTCATGTTTCGACTTTTTCGATCCGGCTTACGGTTTGTCCTGCGCGGGTCCCGGCGCAACATTTTCGATACAATATTCGTTTCGGTAAATCAATAAAACCCGTATTATCGATAAACGGGAGCTTTTTATTAAACTATCCCAATTATCACTTCGTAATACGTGTAACCAGGCGCTGAGACCAAGACCGCAGTACAAATTGTACTGATTTGGATAATTATCCCGAAAACCGATACCGTTTGGATCAGTTTTTACAGATAAACGTACTATTTTATATCCGGAATGATCCAACGGGATACAAATTTTCCGTAATTATAAATAGCCTTTTACCGTATTTTATTTCGTATCAAAATCATTTGCAGATAGTTAATTATATAATTTTCAGAGAAAAACCATAATTACATAAACTGTTCTAAGAATCAAACAGCAAAACGAAGGCGTTACCGCTCTCTGTTTTTTAAAGCTTGAGTAACCAAAACGAAGGATTTGAGGTGTTCTATCAGATTCTGAGCTTTATTTCACTGCAGAAATCAAGGGTATTTTTCTAAAAATTTATTTATTTTCGAATTTATTTTATTAAAAATATGAATTTTTGTTCGGATGATTGTTTGTATGATTTGATGATTGCATGTTGTAGAGCTTGTTTTCCTGATGATTTTCATATGTCATACGTCTGATTTGGAGTTCAATAACATGTTCAAATTTGAGTTTAATTTTCGAATTTCAAAATTAGGGTTTATAACCCGTATGAATGTTCTTAATTGAAATTTGGGGGTTTCTTATTCTGTGATAGATTGATGTTGTGTTATAGTGGGTTGTGTTCTCTGTGAAATTTACAATCTAGTCGTATAAGTTTCATGAACCAACGAGGTCTGTAGAGAAGGGAGTTGTGTTTTGAAGTTTTCCGATGTTCGTCGGAAAGTGGAAAACTTCACGGCCAAATTCCGGCCAACTCAGGGATTGTTAGGTTGTTTTGATTGCATGGTTGTGTTCCTGGTAACCTGTAGATGTGATCTGGAGCTTGTGGCAAGGTGAGGAGGCCGGAATCGTGTTCTCCGGCCACCCCTGTGTTTTCCGGCGACGGGATGTAAAATTTACAGTTTGGTCCCTGGACTTTTGAAAACGATGCAGTTTGGTCCCTGTAGTTTCCAGACTTTGCAAAAATTGGATTTCTGTTTTAAAAATATTTAAAAATCATATTTCCTATTTATTTTTATTATAAAAATTCGTTTTTAATTTCTGAAAATTCTAAAAATTATTATTTTAATTCCGAAAATTATTTTTAATTCACATATAAATCTGAATTAATTAGTTAATTAATTTCAGTTAATTTTTAATTGATTAATTAGTCAATTAATTCGAAAATTAATTGATTAATTGATTTAATTAATTATTAATTGATTTTAATTAGTTATTTAATTAGATTTAATTATTTAAAAATGATTTAAAAATTCTAAAAAATAGTTTCGAGCTTTAAAATATTATTCTAAATTATTTCCAAGGCTCGATAATTATTCTAAAATTATTTCGGAGCCAGAATGGGCCAACCGAACCCTATTTATTAACCCGAAATTGATCCAACTAACCGTTTTAATTCCGAAAAATGTTTTAAAAATTCATTTTAAATACCCGAAAGCATATTTATGACCCGAGACTTCTTTATAGATGATATGTCATTGATTACGTGATGTATTATGTGTTATACGTGACCTGTTGTTTGACTATCGGTCTATATATTCGATGTTTACATGGTTATTGCATAGATTTCAATCCGTTAATCGGATTTGGGTAAAACGAAGGGTAGATAGAAGTATGTGTTAAATAGAATCCTGTGAGTTGATGATTGATAGATGCTTATGATATGTGAGCAGAAGAGGCAAGGCGTAGGAAAGGGAAACAGGTAGTTGAGGAGTAAGACGATTGTGATTGAAAGCAAGTGCATGATAGTAAGCTAATATCAGGCAAGTGTTCTGAACTTTCTCGAGATATTGTAATTCTTGATAGTTTTGTTGACATTGCAAGTGCTTTGAAGCACGGAAACCTAAATCCTGATTTCAGTTATTATTCTTGAGCTATGAACCATATTCTTTCTAAGCCATTGATTATTGTATACCCAAACACGAACCACAAATCTACGATACTACTCCACATATACATACAAACTAAATACCAGACACTGAACTGGATTATTATATACTCAATCCATGATATCTTATGCTTTGAAAGACCAAATCCTTGAAACCCTGAAACATTATTTCCTTTGTTATCCAATTCTTTCATTACCCAGCATTCAAGCTTTGAAAGTACCTTGTTGATCCTTACAAGGATTGAAACCCTTTCATTGTTAAACATTTATTGTTGTTAATGATTTCGGTTACTGTTTATTATTGCATATTCTGTTATTATGTTAGAATTGGATTGTTTTTATAAAATTGTGGACCAGATTCGTGGTCAGACCATATAATGGTCAAGTTAGGCCAATGTGTGCCTTGGATCCAGTAGTTAGAGCAATACTGTGTGCCTTGCTGCGTGACTGATCAGCAGCCTAACCTTGGTTTTAAATTAAAAGTATAATATCCAATTCTAAATCATAATCCATTGTTCACTTGATATCATAACCATATTCACCTGATGATCATTATTCTCAGTTTTGTCATTGTGACTTGCTGAGCTAGTTAGCTCATTTGTGCGATGTTGTTTATATTCTTTCCAGTTAAAAAGGAACCAGTTGGTAAAGAGGATCCCCAGTCCAGTGCGAGAGCTAGGGGTTCAGGTTTAGAAAGCTGAGCTAGTAGGCTTCTTTTGGAATAATTTAAGTTTGTAATAATGTTTAATACTCAGTTGAATTTGAAATAGTTGGGATTTGAACGGTTTGTAATATATTAGTGTGTTTGGCTTGTGTGCATACTTTAACCTGTTGCGGTCCGTGGTGGTTGGTAAGTAGGGTCATTGCATATATTATTATTATCTTTATTATTGTTATAAGCAGGTTATAATTAAGGTGTGTGTGTGGACCCCAAACTTCTGACCCAGGTTTGGAGGGCGCCACAAATCTTCTGAAAATCACTGAAAATTATGAATCAATTCCACCACTTCAATGTTGACACTCGATGTACTGTCTGGTTCATGAGTGACTAACTTCCGTGACGTTTCTCCATGTCTTGACTTTGACAACTTGATTTTCTTCAAATTAAATCCTTATAATTCTCTGATACCCTGACGAGATCTCTGTCACTTGATTAAATCCACAATCTTTATTTGTACCACTGAGGCTTGATCAATTTCTTGAGCTTTTTCCAGTGAATTAATTCCTCAAGTCTGTAGATGAACCTTGTTTCTGAATCCTTTGACAGATGTTACTTTATGAGATCTCTTTGACGGTAGATCCACTATTTACTTGTTACATTATTATTTGAGTTGAGTTAAATCCTCGAATAAACAAATAGGCTATGACATATGCCTTATAAGAATTATTTTGGATTTGTTGACGGAGGAATCTGATAACAACAAAGATTGAGATTTCTCACAAGAATTAAGATGTATGACGGTGGTTTTTCGCCGAAAAATCAAGCGGTGTGTGGTGGTTTGTGTTATGACCAGGATTTTGTAGACACAGCGACAACTAGAAGACTTGACGACAACCTTCTAAGACGTGAAGGCTTGACGATAACAAGTTAGGACGTGAAGACATGACGACAACTAGGCAAGATAAGAAGGTTTAGATAGGAACAA
Organism: Apium graveolens; assembly: GCF_009905375.1. Taxonomy (NCBI): domain Eukaryota; kingdom Viridiplantae; phylum Streptophyta; class Magnoliopsida; order Apiales; family Apiaceae; genus Apium; species Apium graveolens. The sequence goes on along the minus strand of NC_133656.1, from coordinate 72,149,459 downwards.
GCTGGGAAATTGTCAACATAGCAGAGCTAAGGATAAGGATTAAGAAAGGGTCAAATAACAAACATATTTGAAGAATGAGTCCAACCCGAAGAAATAGGAGGACATGCAGTTGGAATTTGAACGTGGAGCATAAAGTAAAATAGGAATTTTAGTTGTTGATATGTACTATAAATACAAGTTAAGTATTAGACATAAAACACACCACATCTACTCAGAAAAACATAGAATATACGCTCTTGTACTCATAATTATTATATAGTGAAACTCTACTTTTGGTTGGGGAAAGTCCCACCCGCGGTTTTTACTTCTTAATGGAGGTTTTACGCGTCAACAATTCTCGTGTCTTTTGTCTTTTATACTTGTGCCATATTATTGATCGATTAGATTATTCTTAAATTGAAAACCTACAATTTTCTACCAAAACAGTTTGGCGCTGTCTGTTGGAATTTTTCTAAGAGTTAACTCGATTAACAGCTATGGACGACGACACCCCACAACAGCAGAGAGAAGGGTGTCAACAAAGCGACAATAGTGACTTACTAGCAGCTATAAAGAAGTTGCAGACTGACATGGAGACTCTACGGTCTGAGAACGACAGTTTGAAGAAAGAAATAACTACGATCAAGTCCAACAACAAGGGCAAAACTAAACAAGCAACAAAGATCGTTGCACGACGATTGTTCGACGATGGGAAAGGAGAAAGAATAGTTGCACGAAAATGAGATCATCATAACAGAAAAAGATGGACATGTCTTGGAGACTCACACCAACGTAGACCAACAGGGAGAAAGCACACACGATGGTACAACAGAGAAGAGTATCGGAAAAAGAAGTTACAGACACAAAAAATCTCAGTCAGGTTTAGAAATTCCTGAGTCAGTGAGGAAAGAGTTGCAGGCGGTAAAAGATATGATACAACGTATCCCTAGTGTTCCAAAGCCATTGGAGAAGGCAAATCCCACAAGTTATGCCGATTCGCCCTTCGCTGACGACATTGCTTTAGACGAGATCCCAAAAATATTCACTGTACCACACATGAAGCAATACAACGGATTGTCTGATCCACAAGAACACATTTCTTAGTATAAAAAATGAATGTTTACGGTGCCAATTCCAAGGGAATATCGAGAGCCTTGCATGTGTAAGGGCTTTGGATCAACACTAATAGGACCTGCTCTATAATGTTTCGTGGGTTTACCAAATGGGAGTATATCCATGTTTGCGGACTTGGTTGACACATTCAATCAACAATTTTCCAGCAGCCGACAGTTTGAAAAAACCACAAGTGACCTCTACAAGGTGTATCAGAAGTATCGAGAACCATTACGAGATTACCTGACCAGATTCAACAGAGAAAAGGTTACAATCACAAACTGTGACGTCCCAACTGCAATAGAAGCATTTAGAAGAGGATTGGAAAAAGATTCGCCACTCTATGATGAATTGACGAATTATCCGTGCAAAACAATGGACGATGTGCAAGCCAAGGCAATGGCTCAAATACGTCTGGAGGAGGACAAAAGAGAAGATGACGACAAATACTATCGGCCAAACAGGAAAATCACGTCAACAAGAAATAAAGACTACAAGAACGACGACAAGCCATACGTCAGGACGATAAGAGATGAACAACATGTCAACTCATCACAAATTCGTCCAGATTGGAGAAGAGATCCAAACCTACCCCCAACATTTGATAGCTATGGGTTAAGTGTAACCCCTACAGTTCTCGTTAAGGAATTCGCTAAGTTAGGCGATATGGTAAAATGGCCAGCCAAAACTAACAAGCCAAAGTCGAATCCAGATTCAATGCTGTGCAAATTCCACGGAGATTATGGTCACAAATCTATTGATTGCGTGGCTCTGAGAAGGGAAATTAAAGCTTTGGTCAAAAGGGGATACGTGACGGAGTACATGTCATCACATAGAAGTAATCATGTCCGAACAAAGAAGACACCTGCGAACTTACCTCCTCCTCTACCTCATCACAAAGTCATAAACTTTATTGCTGGAGGATCAGAAATGTGTGGGGAAACATACTCACAAGCCAAAAGATAAGCTAGAGGAAAGGGAATACAAGTTGCACACGCTGAGGTTGTGACAGACGACTCTTAAGTGTTACAATTCGACGCATCTGACATGGAATATGTCCAGTCACCACAGCAAGATGGACTGGTAATATCTTTACCAATTTGAAATTGTCTGATAAAGAGAATTTTGGTGGACAATGGAAGTGTTGCGAACATAATGATTTTTAATATGCTACAACAAATGGGATTATCGGAAGCTAACATAGAGAAATGATATACGACGTTGGTGGGTTTTAGTGGCGAAACAAAAAGGACTATTGGAGAAATACACTTACCCACATATGCTGGTGGAATCAATTTACTCCAAAAGTTCTTAGTCATCGATGCAGGCTCAACCTACAACATAATTCTAGGGCGAGCTTGGATACATGACATGAGGGTTATACCGTCAACTGTTCACCAAGTCGTCAAGTTCCCAACACCCTGGGGGACATAACAGATTAGAGGTGATCAGGTCATGGCTAGAGAATGTTATAAAACATGCTTAAAGCCTACAGTGCAATATGAACAAAAGGAAGCAGCAACCATAGCTATGAAGGGTCTGGAATCTCTCAAAAAAGTAACGGTTACAGAAGAAGAAAAGAAAGTATTGATTGGAGAAGACATCCCAGTTGATATAGAAGCCAACTTGGTGGAATTCTTGACGACACGACTAGACACGTTCGCTTGGGCACAAGAAGACATCACAGGAATAGATCCTGACGTCATCACACACAAGTTGAACGTGGCCAACCACGTTCCAGTCCAATAGAAAAGGCGAAAGTTTAGAGCTGAAAAAACAACATAATCAATGAAGAAGTAAACAGGTTACTAAAAAATGGTATGATTCGAGAAGTAGACTATCCGCAATGGTTGGCAAATGTCGTGATTATCCAAAAGAAGAACGGCAAGTGGCGTGTATGTGTAGACTACACCGATTTAAATAAGGCTTGTCCGAAAGACCCTTATCCTCTCCCACATATCGACACCATGGTTGACTCAATAGCAGGACATGAACTGTTAACTTTCCTTGATGCATCGAGTGGTTTCAATCAAATACAAATGGAGTCATTTGACGCAGAAAAGACGATGTTTATAATAGATAGAGGAATTTTTTGTGACTTAGCAATGCCTTTTGGTCTGAGAAATGCAGGGGCAACATTCCAATGGTTAGTCAACAAGATGTTCAAAAAACAAATTGGACATACGATGGAAGTATACATCGATGATATGGTTGTAAAGTCAAAAAATGCAGAAAATCATGTCAAAGATCTAGAAGAAGTATTCGACACCTTACGTATGTACAACATGAAACTAAATCCATCTAAATGCAATTTCGCCGTATCTTTGGGAAAAATTTTGGGACATATGGTGACAAGAAGAGGAATAGAGGCAAGTCCGGAACAAATAAAGGCCATCACAAGATTACAAGTCCGAAAAATGTCAAAGACGTACAGAAACTAACAGGAAAAGTAGAAGCCCTGAACAGGTTCATTTCACGTTCTTCTGACAGATGTCATCCATTTTATGACGTCTTGAGAAAAAAACAAAAAGTTTGAATGGACTGAGAAACATGAGAAAGCTCTTGATGACTTGAAGAAGTACTTATCCTCTGTACCGTTACTATCAAAACCAGGAGATGGAAAAACACTCTACGTCTACTTGTCTATCACAAATCATGTTGTTAGCGGAGTCTTGACACGAGAAGAAGGTGGGTCTCAACTCCCCATCTACTATGTAAGCAGAAGTCTACTCGACGCTGAAACAAGGTACACGTCAATGGAAAAAATAGTATTGGCATTATCCATGACCTCTGTAAAACTTCGACACTACTTTGAATCACACAAGGTCTGTGTTAGGACGAATTATCCATTATGAAGAGTACTTAGTAGGCCAGAGTTGACGGGAAGAATAGAAAAATGGTCAATTAGATTGAGCACGTACGACATCATCTACGAACCACGAACAACCATCAAGTCACAAGTCTTAGCCAATTTTGTGGCTGACTTCAGTCCCAACTTACTGAATGAGGCAGATGAAGAACTTCAACAAATGCTTTCTACCAGAAAAATGGAATCGTGGTCATTGTACACCGAAGGAGCCTCAATTGTGAATGGGACAGGTTTGGGTTTGGTACTGAAGGTCGCCACAGGGGGACACCTTAGCCTATTCCATTTGCTATGAATTTAAGGCTACCAACAATGAGTCTGAATTCGAGGCCTTGATTATTAGATTAACTACGGCTGTGGACATGAAGATCGTACATATAGAAGTAAACTGTGACTCTTTGCTCATTGTTAATCACGTAAAGGGGAAATACGAAGCAAAAGATTGCAAGATGTTGGCCTCACACCAACAAGCAGTGGCTAGAAGTTACAACAAAAACATGCATATTAGAACATTTTCCATAGGTGACCTAGTATTGAGAAAGGTGTTCCAGAACACTATGGACACGACGGCTGGAAAGTTGGGTGACACATGGGAAGGACCTTATTTGGTCGACGAAATAGTTGGGCGTGGAGCATACAAACTTTCCACCCTTGACGGAATTCAAGTTCCAAGAAGCTGGAATATATTGTACCTCAAAAAGTACCACATGTAATCATCTTACTTCTCATTTATCTCCTCGATTTTTAGGTTTGCTTTGAATAAGTCGATATGACATTTGTTTTATTCCTAATCAGTAAGCGTCCATTAGCTAGTTAAGAACGTTTGTGTTCAATTTGCAACTTATTTGCGTCCTTTTTTAAGTACAAATAAAAGTTACATGTGGTATCAAGTATTAAGCCTGTGCATTTTTTTCATACATTTACTTCCACATGAGTGTCTTACTATAATTGTTAGAACTACCCTATTAGCTTAACAGCAAAATGCTTGACACAAATGACAAGAAATTATAATAGAAGAGAGGCTTAGTTTCTCAACTCTATTACTACAAAGGGCTGATCACCCATTAACGTCACGACATGAACAAAGTTCAACTTTCACGATTACAAGAAAATATAACTGACAAGACGGGAAAGGGACATAAAACCCACAACACATGTTAACATGAAATTCCTACTTGCTTATTTCTAGAGGGAAAGGCCTCTTAATAATCACTCAAAATTAATCGCGTATGACCAACAAGTGATTCAGTAATAATTATTGATGAATGATGCAAACAAAACATATACGAACAATTCAAACTACGAGTTTAAATTAAATCACGACGATAACGATGTCCAAAACACATTAACACTCCCCGTCTCCATTAGACAAAACATGAGTTTAGCCAACAAAAATAGTCTTGAGATAAAAAGATTCAAACAACTAAGCAAATTAAAAGGCAAAAATCTATTTTACCAGCAACGTCCAAGTCCTTTGCAGACTTGTCGCCTCCTTCTTCGACAGCGACGTCATCAGCTGGAGGGACAGGGAAAGTATCATCAAGATACTTGTCATTGTAGATTTTGACAGTCTGGTCAATGTCCCAATTCTGCTATTCCCCTCTGCTATACTCAAGCATCATTTCAACTCGAGTCTTCATGACATGTTGAGTGACGACTTTGTCAGCTTCTTCCTTCATTTCAGTTTCCAGCGATTGAACTTTCATAGCGAACTCATCAAACTCCTTTTGGATGTCAGTAGCAGTCTTCAAGTTCTCGGATGCTCGATCCATAGCAGCCTTTAATTTGGTAGGAGACTCCTTATGCTCTTCCTCGAGCGCCTTAAACTTCTTGGCTTCAGCAGTATATACTTTATATGCAACCAATGCATTTTGAAGAGCCTACGAGATTAAAAGACAACAAAGAAAATGAGTTACTAACATAGCATGATGCAAACAATTAAGAAGAACAAACAAACTATAGCTTACGTGAAAGATATATCCCTTCATGTCATCCAAAATGCTCTCTACAGGTTTGGAACTTTGCCCTTCCATAGACTGCGGCAACAACATATCTCCGAATAAGTGTGCAAAAGAAGAAGGCTTGGCTTCTTAACTATAATAATGGGCTACCAGGGGCATGAAGTAGTTAACATCACCAAATATGGACACACTAGAAGGTTTTGTCCTGATCTTTTTGGTCAAAGGGCTAGCAATTGGACTAACTATCATAGGGGCTTTCGAGTGTTCGGTTTCTGTGGACTTATCCTCACGAGCTCTTTTAAACAAGTCTTTACTAGATACTATCAATGGCTTGATTACTGGAGGCTTAAACTCTACAACAAGGAAGAATGGATCAATTGAACATAAAAGAATCAACACAGAACTAGTCAATAAAAGAAGACATATCAAGTTGTAAAGCACGTGACCAATACCTTTAGCATATTTGCGTCCAGGGCTCATCTCAATATCATTCAAAGGTTTGGGACTCTCTCTAGATTCTGAGGAAATACTTTGAATGGAAAAAGAAGGCTTAGGAGCGATAAACTTACTTCGGGTTCTTGAAGAAGCACCCTTCGCTGCAGTCGTAGCCGATGGTGGAACAACATCTCCTTTAGAAGCAGTTTTCTTCATCGAAGCAATAAGTTCACTCACGTCAATTGCTAAAGCATTCCTGATTGAACGATTGTGGCAATTCGGCCACACTCTATCGGCTACAGAAAGGGACATAATTCTCTCTGTAATCTCCTTGGCCACTACGTCGTCTTCTTTAGCCTCGAATTCAACACCTAAAGCATAAACGAGAAGGAAACATAAGAAAAGTGTGACACGACAGTGCTTACTTTAAAAAAGCATGACATGTAGAACACGATCTATGGATTAAATACGAAAGACGTTATTTAACAAAACTTTACAAATAAATAAATTACCATCCACGTTCCACTTCTCCAACATGTAGCCCACGTCATCTCCCAGGGTCGACTTCTCCGCATAAAAATATTCACCTTTCCATCCACGATCATTCACCGTCTCATTATTCAGAATCAGGGGTTGTTCTTGTCCTTATTTACAATGCTAAAATGACAATTACTAAACTTCTTGAGAGAATAAGAGTTGTTAGTCCCTAACAATGCAACAAGAATTATAGAAGGGGGGTTGAATGGAATTCTTGAACCTTTTTCTCAAATTATAAAATGTTCTATCTTAATAATATATAAGTATTTGATTTGCAAAGTGCGGAATAAGAAGTTAGTAAAATCAAAACACAAGTAATTAAAAACACAAGTCTTTAAAAACTTTCTGATGGATTTGAATGTATCCACCAGAGATATATATTATTGCAAGAGAACTCTGTGTAGCAAGATTTGCTCACAGCTGCTTACAAATATGAACAACTAAGTTTTCAGAGAAATGCTAAGAATACATCTTACAAATGTTTCTCTAAGAATAATGTTGCTTAATGTTCTTGTTGTTCTATTTGCTACTTCCTGGTTTATATATCACCAAGATTACAAAGTAATAAGACAAGATAATAAAACAAAACCTATCAAGTCTAATACTATGCTGCTTCATTACTCTATTCCAGCATCTTTGAATATCTTCATAATAGCATGAAAATGGCAATGCTTCTTTGTTCTCTAAAACCCAGTTGAATAGGCTTCCACATTCCTTTTGCATACACTCGACGCATGTGACTGTGTTATCACTGTCAACTGATGTTTGAATTGATTATCCGTCGGGTACATGATCATCCGTCGGGTTGCCTTGTTGATCATCCGTCGAGTGGCATTGTTGTTTATCCATTGGGTAGCAATCTGGCACTTGACTACATTTCATTTATATAGAATTACAAGACATCATCTATGTATAATTAATCAACCTATTCTGCATATATAATTAAATTCAAGATGACTTGAGTGCTACTATAGAATCTAAATAAGGTGTATGCAGAAATGTGCTACAGACTCATTATTACATAAGTTACTCACTCGATGGATAATTAATTATCATCCGTCGGGACAATATTAAGTCATCCGTCGGGACTGTATTCCTTATCCGTCGATTGTTACATTTTTCACCTAGTAAAATCTACTAAGGTGTTTTGTTAATGAAATCATCACGTTCACAATATATCCACAACAATATCCCCCAATTTATGTCTACTGGAATTGCAGCCATAAATTAAGAGAAACTTGATGATAACAAAACACCCTAAAAATACAACTTTAAAAGTGAGTAGATAAAACTGTAAAGTGCTTCAAATAACAAAGTGCACAAAGATTAGCTCATAGTCATTTTCAAGATGCTCCTCTAGCCTGAGCAGATTTATCCAGTTCCTTGAAGGTTTGGATCTCTTTCCAAGCTTTTTATTATTTTCTTCTATCTAATTTTGGAGCTGTCTGTGGAATTCCAGTTTATCAAATTCTGAGAGATTTAGCTTTTCTTGCATCTCCAAAAGAATCTCATTGATAGAGATGCTCAATTGGTCTTCTAATCTGAAAAATCTTCTAACTCATTTGTCATCCATGAACTCCATCAGCCAGTAGGGCCTTAGATGCCCTATACTTCCTATGTAAGGAATAGTTAGAGTGTTTGGGAGTGCATCTTTAGCTCTAATACTCCTCAGTTCTTCAATCTTCTTTAGAACCAGTCTTCTTGCAGTTATATTGAATCCAAAGTTCTTCTTGAATGATGAATAAACCTTTATCAGCACATATTGGCTTTCTTGAAGGATCCTGTGAAGTGGCCATTGAATCTCCTTTCATTCCTTGTACTTGAAAACTAACCTTTTAGGTAGATTCCAGTAGGCATCAATCCCTCTAACTTCTTCCAGTTCATCTAGATAGAGGTTTGGATCAGAGAATTCCTTGATGTCACATAAGTACATGTAATCTCCCTTGTTGACTTTGGATTATGCTATGATTAGAGATTTGGATTTGAGAGGTGATAAATTCACTTTCTTGACTGCTCTTGACTTTGTTCTTTTTGGCTTGTTAAGGATTGGTAAATTGAAGTCAAGAATTGGTAGACTTTCCCAGTCTATTGGTTCATCTTTAGGCACAATAGGTTCACCATGAATGTTCCTATAAGGATCCACCACCTTAATATCTTCAAATACCACTGAGAGTTTTGATGCTTGAGTTGTAGTTGGAGTGGATTCCTTGGGAAACAGACCCTCCAATTCCTTACCAACAAAGTTCAATTTCCTTTTGGTTCTTTTGGCCAATTCCTTATATCTGTGAGATTTCTTCTGTTGTGGTTCAACTTGCTTCTTTGGATCTTGAGATTCAGTGATTTCAGATGGCTGAGTAGGAATTTGTTGTGTTGGTTTCACAGCTTGCAGCTTGGCCAAGATAGCAGCTTGCTCTTTCTTTTGTTTAACCTTTTTAGCACCTATAGCAGCTTGCTTCTTTTCTTGCTTCAATCTTGCCTTTTTTTCTCTCTTTGCTTCAGCAAATTAAGGATATCCAGCCACCACACAAATCTCTTTACCATTTCTAAAAACTTTAGCAATTCTCCTTTTCAAAGCTGAATCAGCTGGATCCTTGTAGAAGGTGATAGATCTTGATAACAGTTTCTTCTCATCAGGCTTTGGTGTCTCATACACTGTATCCAAAGGGTTCTTTAGTGATGATTTTGGATAGTTCACCCTTGGCTTCAAAAGTACTTCAGCTTTTGGAGATTTGATGCAGGATGGATGTCCTCTTTCCAGATAGTTCATGCTCATTTCATTCACAGAGATTTTCCTAACTTGAGAGTGATGAATGGATGACTTTTATGGCTTCTTTGCTAGCCCAAACTTCTTTTGAATGTCCTCATCAATTTTCTCCCAGTTGATTGGAATCAACTGCTCCTTTTCAGCTGCTCTTAGATTGGCTGCTGCTTCATTTATCAGATCAATGGTGTTTTTGGCTGGTGGCTTGGTGAAAGTAATTGAAGGCACAATTACTTTGCTAAATTCAATGTTGAGCACCTTTTGTTCCCCCTCACTCCTAGAATTCTCTTTCTCCCCCTTTTTGTTATCAGCAAGTTGAGTAGAGGAGGTCTGTGCAGCCACCAGTTTCTGAAGCAAGTCTATCTGTTGAGCTTGATGTAGATGAATTGCTATTAGAGATGCTTTCATTGCTGACATTCTTGTATCTAAGGCATCTATCTTTGTGGTAAGATCAGAATTTTTCCTGAGTTGTCTCTTGATGTCAAGCATTGTAGCTTCTGGAAGTTTAGAGTCCACCTTGTCATAAATGGCCTTTTTCATCTCATCAATATCACCTTTGATAGTGTTGACATCTCTAGCATGTTGAAAACCTTGAATTTGTTGTAGTTGCAGAGAAGCAAGATGTGCTTGAAGGAGCTTTTTGGTGTTGGCATTTTTGGTGGTTTGAAGAGCTGAATTTGTCTGATTTATGAGTTGAATCAGGGTTGTCTTGAAGTAGTGTTCATCACAGTGCTTTTAAAATGCCCAAGATGGCATGCCTGATCTTGAACTAGAACCTACTTCTCCCCCTATGTCCAATGGCTCTTCTTCACTATCTCCACCTTCACCTCCAAAGAAATCTTCTGAACCACCAGTCTCATAATCAACATGACCAGCTGTAGAGGGAAAAGCTGTGATGGCATCCTTAGCCCTTAGCATTGAATGTGTGGTGTACACCAAGTTAAGCATCCTTTCTGCATTGTCATTGCCATGTTCAGCTAGAAGTTGATATGCTGGAACAGGGTGAGTAAATGTCTCAGCATCAAGGGAGGTGGAATCTATAACAGCTTGAGGTTGCTGAGATAGTCCCTCCCTGTCTGCATCCTGGACATTCATTAACTCACTTACAATAACATCCATCCTTATATCTTCAGTACCTTCTTTTCTCTCATTTTCTCTCTTTTGTTACATCAAGGTCTCACCTTGGCTCCCCACCCTCACACCCTCACCTTCACCATCTAAGGTGGGACTCCACACACTCTTTTTTGCCAATCCTGAAGAACTGGATTACATATTGTCACTCTTTTCTTCTCCTTTTTCCTGGGAGCAACCCAGACTCTCACTCAGTTCACTCCCTTCCCTCAATCCTAGGAGTGATTGTACTACCACTAAGTCTTCTACACTTGAGATAATTGATAAAATTGGAAGTTGTGCAGAGACACTCGACAGATAAGGAATATCCATCGGGTTAGCAGTTTGACTATCCGACGGATAACTGCTGTTAAGCTTATCCGTCGGGATACAATCACTACTCGACGGATGAACAATATCCATCGAGAGAGTAGGAATAAATGAGTTTGGAGTGGAAACTATTGTGGACTCTGTGCAGATTGATGAAAATTTTTGTACAGATGTCTCAACAGTTCCTGAAAGAATTGGCAAGTGAGCCAACAAATCATCCAAAAGATGATGCTCACTTGCACTAGATTTTGGCTTCCATGACAGAGTTAAAGAATGGGAATCAGGAATTGATGTGTTGATCATATCCACATCCAGAGAGTTTGTGGGAGAATTTGGTGTTTGGGGTGCTTCTATTACTAAAGATTTTGGATGTGACTCCACATTTATTGGAGCCACATCAAATTGACTTTGAAAAGGTGCAGTGACTGTGTCTTTAGCACCAGTTTGCACAGTGTGTGAACCTTGTACATCCTCAAGGGTTTTTGGTTTCTTCTTTCTAGTATAGGTTTAGGGTGAGCTTGTGTCCTTTATCCTTTTGGCCTGTGCTCTTGGCTGAGAGCTTTGTTCAATAGTCACATCCTTTTGGGAGGATGCAACTAGCAATGAGCTAATTTCCTTATTAAGCACTGCAGTCTGTTGGGAAACTGTAGTGTGCCTAGGCTGGGAAACACTCACCTCTCCAACCTTATCCTTAGGGTTTCTTTTATGTTCACCCTGTCCCTCACCTACCTTACCCACCTTCACACTCCCTTCTTTAGATTTGGTGGATTTTGCAAATGGTATCTTTTGAGAGATACCAGAGGGGGCTTTCTTTGAATTGGATTTAGAAATCTTTGATGGTTTGCTAACTTGGGTAGGCAACTGTTGGGTCATTGACATAGTTTCCATAGCTACACTAGAATGCAAAGAAATTTATGAGGTTGGAATAGTAGAGATAGATGAACTTACCTCACTTACCTGATGTGCTTCCAGTACAGGGAAATAGAAGAGTGCCACCTCTTTGTGATGGTTTGCTCTGTTCAAATCTGCAATAATTATTCTCTCTTGAACCCAACAATCTAGTTTGTTGGTTGGGTTCTCAAGCACAATTCCCTCAGAGAGGTGGTTAGCTAACATCATGAAAAATCTAGCATAGTAAACATTTTTACCCCTCTTATTTAACTCTCCTAACTTAAACCCCAACTCAAACAAAACAAGATCATTAAAGTTAAAGTACTTATCAGTAACTAGCATGTAAAGCATGTTAAGAATAAAGATATTGGCATAATCAAAATTACTGATTTTACCAGAGAATACCTTAGTAACTGCATCACATAGATAACTTCATTCTTTCCTAAGACCCAACCTCCTAATTTTACTTAACTTAGAAGTAGAGAGTGCATAGTGGAGTTAAGCATGTTAATAATGTCTGTGTCTGTGTGTGGTAAAGTTACAGTATTATCAGGAATCTTGAAACATGCTTTAACAACATCACTGTTAATACAGAATTCTTTACCTTTAATAGTAAGTGTGATGGTCTTATCAGTTGAGTTGTACACAGCAGCCACATTTCCTCAACAACCTCACAGAAGATGGTGGGTGATTCTAGCATTGCATAGCTGAGTTTGCAGTTCTTCACAAAATCCATCATTTTGTGGTAGTCACTTGAATGTTGAATCCCCTTATTTACTAGAGCCGTGAAGTTATTCTTCTCATAGATGAATCCAGTTTGTGACATGATCTTGACGACTGGTGCCATTGTTAGATTGGAAATTGCAGAGATAGAGATGATAATTGCTTTTGAGAAAGAGAGAATTTAGAGCAGATGATTTGAGAATGATAAAAGAAAAGTAATGGAAATGAATTAAGCTTTTATACTATCTCAAAAATAACTGTCAAAAATAATAAAGTAAAATAAAGTAACCAATAAGAATTGCCCAAAATAGCCGTTTAAAAATAAACTGTAAAAATTCCTTCAATTATCCGTCGTGTTATACTTATAAACTGTAAGTATACTCGATGGATAAAGTTCAGGAAATTTACGGCTAATATTCAGACAATTCGACGGATGAGGATAAATCAGTTATCCGTCGAGTCATAAAATATTCCAGAAAAGTAATTGATTTTATTAATAAAATGTATACCGACGGATGATCAAACTCGATGGATAATGATCATCCGTCGAGATGTAACTTTTGACTTAGCCAAAATTTCATCCAAGACTGAAAAATTAATTAAGTTTCTGACTGCAATTCAACTTGCAAATTATGTGAAAAGATTTATGAGTAATTTAGCATACCTAACTCACTTACCAACCTTGAAAAGGTGGATTCATCCATTGGCTTGGTAAATATATCTGCAAGCTGCTTTACACTTGGAACAAAATGTAGTTCCACAGTACCATTCATTACATGTTCCCTTATGAAGTGGTACTTGATGTCTATGTGCTTTGTCCTTGAATGTTGTACTGGATTTTCAGTGATGACAATTGCACTTGTGTTATCACAGAAAATGGGAATTCTTTCCACTTGCAGATCATAGTCTAGCAATTGGTTTTTCATCCATAAAATATATGCACAGCAACTGCCAACAGCAATATATTCAGCTTCATCTGTAGAAGTAGAAACTGAATTTTGCTTTTTACTGAACCAGGACACAAGCTTGTTTCCTAGAAATTGACGGGTTCCTATTATACTTTTTCTATCCATTCTACAACCTGCATAATCTGTATTTGAATAACCAGTTAGATCAAAACCAGAATCTCTAGGGTACCAAATGCCAAATTTTGGTGTTCCCTTGAGATATTTGAAAATTCTCTTAATAGCTACTAAGTGAGATTCTCTAGGATCAGCCTGAAATCTAGCACACAAACATGTAGCAAACATTATATCTGGCCTACTAGCTGTTAAGTACAGAAGTGAGCCAACCATGCTCCTATAACTTGAAATATCCACAGACTTTTCAGTAGTGTTTAATTCAAACTTAGTTGTAGTGGACATGAGAGTTTTTGCAGATGTGCAATCCATTAGATCAAACTTCTTTAAAAGATCATAAATGTATTTAGTTTGACTAATGAATATTCCATCACTAACTTACTTAACTTGCAAACCAAGAAAGTAAGTTAGTACTCCCATCATACTCATTTCATACTTACTTTGCATTAATTTGGCAAATTTTTTGCAAAGTTTTTCATCTGTAGAGCCAAAAATAATATCATCTACATAAATTTGAACAAGTATACTAGAGCCATTAACATTTCTAAAGAAAAGAGTTTTATCTATGATACCTCTAGTGAAGTGATTCTCTAAAAGAAACTTTGACAAAGTATCATACCAGGCTCTAGGTGCTTGCTTTAGTCCATAAAGTGCATTCAAAAGATAGTAAACATATTCTGGAAAATTTGGATCTTCAAAACCAGGAGGCTGACTTACATGGACTTCCTCCTCCAAATCTCCATTCAGAAAGGCACTTTTGACATCCATTTAATAGACTTTAAAATTGACATGGGCTGCATAGGCTAAGACGATTCTGATGGCTTCAAGTCTTACAACAGGAGCAAATGTTTCATCAAAGTTTATTCCTTCTTGTTGACAATAGCCCTTAGCAACCAATCTAGCTTTGTTCCTGACTACTATGCCATTTTCATCCATCTTGTTTCTAAATACCCATTTGGTGTTAATTGGATTCTTTCCTTTAGGCTTGGGCACCAGCTTCCATACCTTATTTCTCTCAAATTGGTTTAGCTCCTCCTGCATAGCTAAAATCCAATCAGGATCCAACAAAGCTTCTTCTACCTTCTTTGGTTCTTCCTTAGAAAGAAAGCTGTTATATAGACATTCTTCTTGAGTTGCTCTTCTTGTTTGAACTCTAGAAGATACATCACCAATGATGAGCTCAAAGGGGTGGTCCTTTGTCCATTTCCTTTGTTGAGGTAGATTAGCTCTAGATGAAGAGGCCTCATTGTTGTCTTGATGTGTGATTGAGTTTTGATTGTTAGAAACTCCCCCTGAGTTAATGGATCTTTGATTTGAGAAAGGGGAACTTTCTGTAAGTGGTCTATTCTGACTTTCAGCTTCTTTTGATGACCCGATATATGGTGAATTTTGAGTACCGACGGATGAGGCTGGTTGTCTCCCGACAGATAAAGCAGATTGTCTCCCGACGGATGAAGGATTATGCAACTCGATAGATGTTGAATTTTCTGCATTACCTTTGATATTGTTTCTTGATCACTTTCATCATCACTGTCATCACTAACCATCTCCACATTGTCAAATTTGAGGCTCTCATGGTAATCTCCATCTTGCAGTCCTTCAAACTTTTTATCATCAAACACAACATGTATTGATTCCACAACAATGTTGGTTCTTAGATTGTAGACTCTATATGCTTTACCAACAGCATATCCAACAAAAATTCCTTCATCTGCTTTAGCATCAAACTTCCCATTCTGATCAGTTTGATTTCTCAAGATATAATATTTGCATCCAAAGACATGAAGAAAATTTAGAGTTGGCTTCTTGTTCTTGAACAATTGATAGAGAGTCATGCATTTTGCTTGATTAATCAGAGAAATATTTTGAGTGTAGCATGCAGTATTTACAGCTTCAGCCCAGAAATATGTTGGTAATTTAGATTCTTCAAGCATTGTCCTTGCAGCTTCAATAAGTGATATGTTCTTCCTTTCTACTACTCCATTTTGTTGTGGAGTTCTTGCTGCTGAAAACTCATGTAAGATCCCATTTTTTTCACAAAATGCTGTCATGACAGAATTCTTGAACTCAGTTCCATTGTCACTCCTGATTCTTCTAACTTTGAAATCAGGATGATTATTGACTTGCCTTATGTGGTTGATGATGATTTCACTAGCCTCATCTTTAGACTTTAGGAAATATGTCCAAGAGAACTTTCAGAAATCATCTACAATTACTAGGCAAAATCTTTTCCTTGAAATGGACAACACATTGACTGGTCCAAACAAATCCATGTGTAGCAGTTGCAAAGATTCTTCAATTGTTGAATCAAGTTTCTTTCTAAATGATACTTTAATTTGATTTCCCTTCTGGAAAGCATCACACATTCCATCCTTAGAAAACTCCACTTGAGGAATGCCTCTAACCAGTTCTTTCTTTACTAGTTCATTCATGGTCTTAAAGTTTAGATGGGATAGCTTCTTGTGCCATAACCAACTTTCATCCTGACTTGCTTTGCTGAGAAGACAAGTAACAGATTCTGCATTGATGAGTTGAAGTCAGCTAGGTACATATTTCCTCTTCTCACATCAGTGAGAACCACTTTGTTGCTCCTTTTGTTAGTCACTACACAGGCTTCTGAGTTGAAGGTTACTGAGTTGACTTATCACAAAGCTGGATGATACTCAACAAACTGTGCTTGAGACCATCCACTAAGGCAACTTCCTCAATAATGACATTGTCTTTTGAAATCAATCCATATCCCACAGTATAACCCTTGCTGTCATCTTCAAAAGTAATACTTGGGCCAGCTCTCTCCTTGAACTCTGTGAGCAGGGTAGAATCACCAGTCATGTGTCTTGAACAACCACTATCTAAGTACCATAGATTCTTTCTGTTTCCATGCACACATCAAAATCAAATCAAGTTGATTTTGGTACCCAAGTTTCCTTGGGTCCTCCCTTGTTAGCTTTCTTTTTCTGTTTCTTAGGTTTGATCTCGTTTGACTTGGGGATATCAGATTCATCCTTAGTCATTTGAGTTGGACCTTTGAAACCATTCATTACAATAGAATTATCATGCATATTTTGATTAACAGGGAATGGCATGCTATTAGTAAACATGTTATTCTAGTAAGGCATGCTAAATGGCATTTATGGCATACTAAATGCAGCATAATAAAGATTAGGTGCAGATGGCATATTAGCAAACTGTGCATTCATATTCTGTGTAGACGTAGCATTTATAGGCATAGAAGGCATGGCATTCATGTTGGGAAAATGAGGTGGCACAGATATGGAAGTAGGCATGGAAGTTTTGCAATTAATAGACAAATGATTTACACTACCACACATGACACAGATTTTTCTTGGAGCGTATTTATCAGGTGTGTAGTTGTTATGCTTGTTAATTCCTACTTTACCATTTCTATTATTTTTCCTTTTAGCCTCTATTTTAATCTCAATCTTTTCAGTCTGTCACTCAATTGCTTGACAGTCATATGACCAGCATTAGCCTTTTTCTCCTTCTTCACTTGACTGGATTCTCCTGGAACAAAATTCTTGGAAACTAATCCATATTTCTCATTTAACTTTACAAGTTTGGCTTTACTCATAGGCTTGCTCACAGTCGACGAATGAGGATTTATATCACTCGACGGATAACCCTTTTTGTTATCCGACGGATGACACTCATCATCCGTCGAGTCTACATCTGTTAGCAATCCTTCAACCAAATTGGATTCCAGATTTTCCTTATTCTTCTTCCAGGCTGCATCACAAAAGGACTCAATACCTTGAACTTTGGTGATTTGAGCATGAACATCTCTAGATATTTTCCATGCCTTAATCACCTCCTGTTCTCATTCAAGCTGCTTCTTCAAGATCTCTTCTTTCTTCAAGGACTCAGTTAATTCATCCTTAGCAATTTTACACTCAATTTTCAATTTTTTAAATTCAATGAACCGAGACTCTAGCACATTATTTCTCTCACTTAAAAACAAATTGTTTTCTTTGATTTTAGCATTTTCCTTAGTAAGAGACTTAAGTGTAACACGTAAATGATATAATTCTGTAGACATGTCATTTATTACATCATTACACTCAATTTTAGATAAACGTGCAAGGTTAGTGGTGATTACCTGATTACTTGAAGAATTTGTCTCTGTTTCATCACACTTGGCCATTAGGGCTAGATTGACATAGCTGACATCCTAATCCTAATCCAGACCATCTGCTGCCCAGTCATTTTCTTGTGTAATGAAAGCCCATTCCTTTTGTTTGAGCAACTCAAAATATTTTTATTTATAATCCACAGGCACAAACTTCTTTTTGTTGGAATCTGACTTTATACACCCACTGGCAAAGTGCCCTGCCAAGCCACATTTGAAACACTTGAATTTTGATTTATCCACCATGTTTCTATTTGGCTTAGCTGCTCTAAAGTTCTTCTTGAGCTTGAGCTTGGAAAATCTTCTGGAAAGAAATGCTAGATGTTCATCAATATCTTCCATGTCATCTTGGCTTAAAGAATTTTCTGCTACCAGCCCATTGCCCTTATTTTAACAGACCTTTGAAGTTGATTCAACAGCTTCCATCTTCATCTCCTTCTCTTTTTCTAACTCAGCAACTAGTGCAATGGATCCTCCTTTCTTCTTTCCTCTCTCCATCCTCTCATCTTGCTCTATTTCAAGCTCATAAGTTTTCAGGATGCCATACAGTCTCTCCAAAGTAAACTCCTTGTAATCTTGAGAGTTTCTCAATGAGACTGTCATAGGTTTCCATTCCTTTGGAAGAGATCTAAGGAACTTAAGATTGGAGTCTTTTGTCTGATAGACCCTTCCATGTAATTTCAGAGTATTTAGTAGTTTTTAAAATCTACTAAAAATCTCAGTGAGAGACACACTATCGTCACTGTAAAAGTGCTCATATTGCTGAATTAGTAGCTGCATCTTATTTTCTCTAACTTGTTCAGTGCCATCACAGATAATCTGTATTGTATCCCAAACTTCCTTGGCAGTTTTGCAATTGATGATGTTGTCAAATATGTCACCATCAACTCCATTGAACATGATATTCATGGCCTTCTTATCTTTCCTGACTTGTTCAATATCAGGACCAGACCATTCATGCCTTGGCTTGGGGACAGATGGCTCATTTCCAGTTACAGCTCTCATTGGTACATGAGGGCCTCTTTCTATGCAATCTACATAGGCCACATCTTGAGAAAGTAAATGAAGATGCATCTTTACCTTCCAGTGATGGTAATTATCTTTGTCTAGAAAAGGAATCTTGACTACAACATCCTTCTTGTTCATCTTGTTGTTTTGTTGTGATCTTTAAACTCTTTGATTATCAAGAGCTTGCTCTGATACCAATTGTTAGCCCCTAACAATGTACCAAGAATTACAGAAGGCGGGTTGAATGGAATTCTTGAACCTTTTTCTCAAATTATAAAATGTTCTATCTTAATAATATATAAGTGTTTGCTTTACAAAGTGCGGAATAAGAAGTTAGTAAAATCAAAACACAAGTAATTAAAAACACAAGTCTTTAAAAATTTTATGGTGGATTTGAATGTATCCACCAGAGATATATATTATATCAAGAGAACTCTGTGTAGCAAGATTTGCTCACAGCTGCTTACAAATATGAACAACTAAGTTTTTAAAGAAATGCTAAGAATACAACTTACAAATGTTTCTCTAAGAATATTCTTGCTTAGTGTTCTTGTTGTTCTATTTGCTACTTCTTGGTTTATATATCACCAAGAATATAAAGTAATAAGACAAGATAATAAAAGAAAACCTATCAAGTCTAATACTATGCTGCTTCATTACTCTATTCCAGCATCTTTGAATATCTTTATAATAGCATGGAAATGGCAATGCTTATTTGTTCTCTAAAACCCAGTTGAATAGGCTTCCACATTCCTTTTGCATACACTCGACACATGTGACTGTGTTGTCACTGTCAACTGATGTTTGAATTGATTATCCGTCGGGTACATGATCATCCGTCGGGTTGCCTTGTTGATCATCCGCGAGTTGCATTGTTATTTATCCACCGGGTAGCAATCTGGCACTTGACTTCATTTCATTTATACAGAATTAAAGTCAACACGACTTGAGTGCTACTACAGAATATAAACAAGGTGTATGCAGAAATGTGCTACAGACTCATTATTACATAAGCTACTCACTCTATGGATAATTAATTATCATCCGTCGGGACTATATTGAGTCATCCGTCGGGACTATATTCCTTATCCATCGAGTGCTACATTTTTCACTAAGTAAAATCTACTAAGGTGTTTTGTTAATGAAATCATCACGTTCACAACATATCCACAACAAGAGTATTTTACCACATCCACATTGATGACCAACTTGTGTTTTGCTTCAATTGTATCAAGACAGGCTAGGGTTCTCCAAGCGGACGATATCAATTTCCCTGGTGAAACATGCAAAGCCGTAATGATACCCTTAATCAAGTCAGAATACGGTAATGAAAGTCCGATGCTGAAAGGATAAAAGTAGAAGCAAATCCATCCATCTCGATACCAGTCGGCAAGCTCTTCAGAAGAAGGAAGCACCAGGTTGAATTTGTCCTTGAACAAAGCCACGACTTCAGTAATTCGATGGTCTTTCCAGTTTTGCTTACCATTATCTCGAGGGTCGAGTATATTGGTAGGAGCCCGTTCGCTTTTCTCACTTGAATCAACCATGGTTTTGACAATTTTAAGAGAGGATAGTTTTGATTTCTTTTTGGGCATGAATGAATGATGAACGAGGGTAGAATGAATGGTTAAATACAGATTTGGGGAAATAAGTGTTAATGAACCGATTTATGAGGGGCATGAATCTAGAGGTAGAGTATAAGAAGGGGTCTGTCTTATCATTTCATCATTGAAATCTAATTCTACACGCTACTGGTGAATTAAAATTGATAAGGTTACTTTTATCATTTTAATTGGGGAAATTGTTATGACCAGGATTTTGTAGACATGACGACAACTAGAAAATTTGACGACAATCTTCTAAGACGTGAAGACTTGACGATAACCAGTTAGGATGTGAAGACATGACGACAGCTAGGCAAGACAAGAAGGTTTAGATAGGAACAAGTTGGGAAATTGTCAACATAGCAGAGATAAGGATAAGGATTAAGAAAGGGTCAAATAACAAACATATTTGAAGAAGGAGTCCAACCCGAAGAAATAGGAGGACATATAGTTGGAATTTGAACATGGAGCATAGAGTAAAAATAGGGATTTTAGTTGTTGATATGTACTATAAATACAAGTTAAGTATTAGACATAAATCACACCACATCTACTCAGAAAAACATAGAATATACGCTCTTGTACTCATAATTATTACATAGTGAAACTTTACTTTTGGTTGGGGAAGTCCCACCCGCGGTTTTTACTTCTTAACGGAGGTTTTTTGCGTCAATAATTCTCGTGTCTTTTGTCTTTTATACTTGCACTACTAGAAAAAATGCCTTGGACATTGGTTTTTAACCATTGTGCACTTAGCAGAGTACTTGCGATTGATTTAAATATAAGATGGGAATCAAATACAGACAGGAATGCATGATATAATTTTTTAGGACTAACCTCTGCTGCCCTTGATGAGGAAGTGGCAGAGGAAGACTTATCCCCAAAATCATTCATAGAATTACTTAGTACCTCAAGGATTTGTTGCATCCCAGATCTGCATTCAATATAATAATTCAGGCAGTTCACTAACTCATTTAACTGTAAAAAATATGATAATCAAGAAGGAAATGCCATTTTGCAAGAGCGTATATGGGGCAGCAAAGAAACTAAAGAAGACTAATCATATTTCAATAGTAACAGTATAGCTTTACTAATCTATTTTTGACATACCAAAGTCACCCTCCCCTAATTAACCATGTAACACCCCAACATAAAACCCACTTCTATCCCCCCCTCCTTCACACCCGCAGAAAAACCACCCCTCGGATACACTCTAACAAGACAGGACCAGATATTCTGCATCAAAATGCACTGATTAACAGCACGACTCCATCTCGCACACCAAAATAACCTTTAAAAATAAGAGCTAGCTAAAAATCACCTCCTCCCTACATACCTACAGACCTGATTAACTAAAGCATCACAGAGGGGTACAACCCCTTACAAATTTCCCTTCCCCTGAAATCACAAACTACAACACCAAAGCAATAAACCAAAACACCCCCAACCCAAGCAGACACAATCAACCACAACTCCTTTCAAATAAACAAAATGAACAGATGCTCGCCAATTTAATATAACCCAAGTAGAGAAAGATTACCTGCATGGCATCGAGCTGATGACGATAAAGGTGGAACCCATCCATAGGGAGAACTGCGACCACATGAGGTGGATGAACTTGCGAATTAAATAAACAAATTATAATGGTTATTATTGATTCTCATCAGTAGCGGAACCAAAATATGACTCGTGAAAATAAGAGCCTGCAACATGAAACTCATAAAATGATATATAATAGAAACCAAATCAACAATAAACTAAACCAAGTTGGCCCAGAAATTAGGGTTCCCTGTACTTGGCATTTGATTAATTGAAGGCATTGTTCAATTTGGGGTTTAATTGGAACCCTAATTTAGTTACAATAAAAGATAATTATGGTTTAATTAGGGTTCAGGGATATGGAGAGAGAGGGAGATGGGGGAGAGACGGAAGAGAAATAAGAGAATGGGAGAGAGAGAGAGAGAGATTGGTGGATTGAGGATTGGACTGAGATGAGTATGACCGAGAGAGAGGAGAGTGAAAGGGGAATATAATTCAGTCTTGAAGGGGGAAATTAAAATAAGGGGATTTTTGTTATTGTAATTGGGGGGAAACATTTGGGAAAATAGAGGGGGAACTTTTACGCGTGTTTTTAAAAATTTTTGAAATTAATCATCAACAACGGTTGTAATTTTAAACCGATGTCTCGGAAAACTCGACATCGGTTACATAAAAAACCGATGTCTAATTCATGTTTCTTATTTTTTTAAAATAACTATCAACATCGGTTATTTTATTGACCGATGTCTAATAAATGCACTAACAACGCTTTAAAAATAACTGATGTCTAAAATACATTTAACATCGGTCATCTGAGAAACCGATGTCTAAGAACCGATGTCTATTGACAGAATTCTAGTAGTGTTGAGCCATATTATTGATCGATTAGATTATTCTTAGAATCAAAACCTACAATTTTCTACCAAAATAGTTTGTGGTTGTTTTAGGCTGAGATTGATCAGAGTAAGTAGTGCTCCCTTATCAGCTCTCAGCTTCTTACCCCTCTCAATGTGCCTATGTACCCTTTTATATAGGGATCAAACCTGACGTAGTTCTTGGGGAACAAGAAATCTAATAGGCTTAGACTTCATATTCCTAGGCCCGGTAGAAGCCCATCCAGAATCCATCTTCCACTAGCTTTAGAAATGTCCAACCGCGAAGGCCCAAGGCTCGTCCGCAATCGTAGGACTTCACGGATAGTGCATCTCCCTGCGCAAGGATAACACTCCATTACAACTATCTCCCTTGATTTACGGACGCATGTATAGCCACGATTCACCCCAAATGCTGGACGCGTCCCTGTCCCTTGAATGAGGATAACCCACCAGATAGCAGGACAGGTGATCCCAAGCTCTTGGGTGCAAAGTGCAGGATGACTCCAAAGTTCTCAAACGAGGACACCCATTGAATACAAGAACAGAGTTCCCAAAGCACACACCAGAGTTAACCCCACATCCCCAATGAGGACACCCGTTGAATACAGGAGGAGGCCTTCAATCATCAGGCATACCCTTGGAGGCCTTCAAGCTTTTCATGGACATCCCCCTCCTTGACCGTCTCAAAGAGCGAATTCTTCAAAGAGTACCTGCAACAAATATATTAGTAGAAATAACCCTCTATTGCTCATTTCCATGCATGTTTTATCCTGAGCTCAACCTTGAGAATGCATTTTCCACACATAGGATGTGTCCTAAGATATTGGGTGCGTCCTGACCTTCATGAAGCCTGTATCATTTCTCCAGCTAGCATCCCTCATGACACTCCACAAATACAGGACGCGTCCTGACCTTCATAAAAGCTTATATGACAATCCATACATACAAGGCGTGTCCTACTTCGTAGGTGCGCACTCCAAACTTCTTTGCCACAAAACCATTCTTCAACACACACTTTCACCATGGTGGACGTGTCCTAGGCACCTTGGACACATCCTGATACCCTCCATTACAATATAACACTGATTTTGACTTTAATTACCCCGCGTTTGACCCGCATTTATCCAATGCCAAATTTTGGTTATAACAACTATCCCCCAAATTCCATTTGCAGTTGAAAATAAAACTGGAATTTTTACTCAAAAACCACAAGCAAAATTTGGATTGCCCCTTCGTTATACATCAGGACACGTCCTCTATAATGGACGCGTCATTGCTTTGTATACTTATCCTCCAAAAATAAACAATTCTATAGCTGTTGCGTGACAGCTATCAGACATGTCATCATCCTCCTTTATCAATAAATACCTTTCACCTACCCACAATCTTACTTTACTTTTTTTTTCTCTCTCCAAAACCGCCATCACTACCGCAGCAAGGAGTTAGGTTCGAAAACCCGGCGATTTAACCGACCATTTTCCACCATTTTACAATCAATCAACCCCCCATGTAGTGGCACCCTCCTAACTCGAACAGAAGTTTGGGGTCCACACCCACACACACCTTATTTATAACATGTTTATAACAATAATAAAGATAATAATAATATGCAGTGACCCTACTTACCAACTACCACGGACCGTAACAGGTTAAAGTATGTACACAAGCCACACACACACACACTTATATTACAAATGCCCAAATCCCAACTATTCAAACTTAGAACTGAATATTAAACATTATTACAAACTTTTACAAACTTAAACTATCTCAAAAGCTGTCAGCTAGCTTAACTCGATCAACCTGGACCCCTAGCTCTCGCACTGGATCGGATCCTCGCTACCAACCGGTTCCTTCTTAACTGGAAAAGAACATAAACAACATCGCACAAATAAGCTAACTAGCTCAGCAAGTCATAATGACGGGACTGAGAATAATGATCATCAAGTGAAAAGGGTTAAGGTATCAAGTGAACAATGATTAATGATTTAGAATTGGATATTATATTTTTATTTTAAAAACCAAGGTTAGGCTGCTGATCAGTCACACACTAACCCCGAGCAAGGAACACGGCTCTGGTCTAATTACTGGATCAAAGGCACACATTGGCCTAACTTGACCACCAATCTGGTCTGACCACGAATCTGGTCCACAATTTTATAAAACAATCCAATTCTAACATAATAACAGAATAAATAATGTAAAGCACTAAACAAAATCATAAGCAACATTGGATGCCCAATAATGAGATGGTTCCAATTTTCACAAATGAAATATAGCTATCAAATAGTGAAAGAAATGGATAACAAAAGAATCAAAGTTCCAAGGTTATAAGGATTTCGTCTTTCAGAGCGTAAGGTACAAGGGTTTGAATATGTAAGCAATCTGATTCAGTGTTTGGTATTTAGTTTGCATGTATTTATGGAGTAGTATTGTATATCTGTGGTTCGTATTCGGGGATTTAACAATCAATGGTTCAGAAAGAATAAGGTTTACGGCTCAAAGATCAATAGCTGGAATCAAGGTTTAGGGTTTAGTGCTTCAAAGCACTTGCAATATAGGACTATCAATAAACTACAATATATCTCGAGAAAGTTCAAAACACTTGCCTGGTTACAGCTTGCTATACTTCACCAATTTCCAATCACAATCTCCTACTCCTTGACTATTTGTTTCCCTTTCCTACGCCTTGCTTCTTCTGCTCACATAACATAAATATCTATCAATACTCAACTCATACGATTCTATTCGGTATACACTTCTATCTACCCTTCATTTTATCCAAATCCGACTAACGGATTGAAAGTTATGCTAAAAACAAGTAAACACTGAACATATAGACCGACAGTCAAACAACAAATCACATATAACACGTAACACGTAACAGGTCAAACAATCAATGACATTCCATTTATAAAGAAGTCTCGGATCATAAACAGGCTTTCGGGTATTTAACATGATTCTTAAAATATTTTTTAGAATTAAAACGGGTCGTTGGATCAATTTTAAAGCAATAAACAGGGTTCGGTTGGCCATATCTGGCTTCAAAATAATTTTCTAATAATTATCCAGCCTTGAAAACAATTTAAAATAATATTTTAAAGCTCAAAACTATTTTAAATCATTAATAAATAATTAAATCTAATTAAATAATTAATTAAAATCAATTAATAATTAATTAAATCAATTAATTTTCGAATTAATCGACCAATTAACTAATTAATTATTAACTAAAATTAATTAACTAATTAATTCAGATTTATTTTTGAATTAAAAATAATGTTTGGAATTAAAATAATAATTTTTGGAATTTTCAGAAATTAAAAACGAATTTTTATAATTAAAATAAATAGAAAATATGATTTTTAAATAATTTATAAATAGGAATCCTAAATTTACAAGTTCTGGAAACTTGGGGGACCAAACTGTATCGTTTTTAAAACTATTGGGGCCTGTTTGCAATATTGCCGACCCTGTCGTCGACTTCGCTGGAGTGTGGTCGGAGAACACGATCCCGGCCACCTCAGGCCACCAAACTCTACAGAATTAAAGCACAGACCACCAGGAACTTATACCAGTAATCAAAACACATAACCTATTTCAGAATTGGCCGGAAAATGCTCAAGAAACTCGCCGGTTTCCGGCGAGCTCGACGAAAACTTTAAAATACAACTCCCTTCGAACCAGGGATCGTCTGTTAACGAGCTATACACCAATCCATTGCAAATTTCAAGAGGAACAAAACTCACCCATCTAGATCATCTAATAACCCTGGAACAAAAAGCCCTAAATTTCAATTAAGAACATTCATATAGATTATAAACCCTAATTTCAAAATTCGAAAATCAAACTCAATTTTGAACATGTTATTGAACTCCAAATCAGTCATATGACATATCAAAATCATCAGGAAAACAAGCTCTACAACATGCAATCATCAAATCATTCAAACAATCATCCGTACAGAAATTCATATTTTTAATCAAAATAATTCGAAAATAAATAAAAATATAAAAAATCAACCTTTCATTCTGCAAATCTGAAACTTGTATACTCTGATAGTACTCTTCAAACCCTTCGTTTTGATTACCAGAGCTTTCCAAAAAGATTTCAATAACACCTCCGATTTGCAGTTTGATTCTTGAAAGGTTATATGAATATAAGTATTTTCTCTGAAAAATTCTATAATTACTGTTTGCAAATGATTTTCGGTTCGAAATAAAATACGGTAAAGGCTATTTATAATTATGGAAAATTAGTATCCCGTTGGATCATTTTGGATATAAAATAGTACGTTTATTTATAAAAACAGATCCAAACGGTACCGGTTTTTGGGATAATTATCCAAATCAGTACAATTTGTACTGCGGTCATGGTCTCAGCGCCTGGTTACACGTATTATGAGGTGATAATTATAATAGTTTAATAAAAAGATCCCGTTTATCGAAAATACAAGTTTTATTGATTTACCGAAATGAATAATGTATCAAAAATATTGCGCCAGGACCCGCACAGGACAAACCGTACGCCGGATCGAAAAAGTCGAAACATGGAAAATGCTCGGAATATTGCAATTAGGTTAGGAAGGAGTTCTCAGAAGAGGTTCGAGTTATAAAAACGTAAAAACGAGTGAAGTCGGTTGGTTCCCGATTATATAAAATAGTTTATAAATACTCGGAAAAAGAATTTATAAAATCCATAAATTTCCTATAAAATCATAAATCAACATAAAAATAAATAGGAAGATATGACAATTATCTATATTTTATTTTGGACATATAAAAATTAAAATACTCAATTTATATTATTTTTAAACATCCAAACACATATACCACTTAACAAATATTTCACAGAATAAACACGAAATATGCATAATATTTATTTATTTGCATAATAATTACACGATATATCCCAGATATTATATCCTTCCCCCCTTAAAAGGATTCTGTCCTCAGAATCTCCTAAGAAAACAAATAAGGGTATTTTTCTCTCATATCACTTTCTAACTCTCAGGTTGACTCTTCAACCTTTGGGTTTCTCCACAGTACTCTTACTAATTTTACCACTTTATTCCTTAACACTTTCTCTCTTTCTTCTAGAATCTCTACCGGACTCTCTACATATGATAAATCTGTTTGAAACTGTAATAACCCCAAAAATTTTGGACTTTTTGTAACCCTTATGAATAGTGATTTTGCTGAATAAGAAAAATTTGCATGCCACACTATGTAGGGGTTCTTTTATTGATATTCTGAGATCTTATTAGTACTCTATATGGTATATAAGTGTATGTAAAGATCATCAGAATCCAAATTTGAACACTTCGATTTTTCCCGAAAACCCACCAGATACAGAAAGAATTGAGTATAAGGTAACATGATGAAAATGATTTAAATTCAAGGATTATAAGAGAGGATCATAAAAGGAATATAAAATATTGAGAAAGGTTTAGGGGAACCCAAGTAATAAGATCCCGAGTATGATCCCTCAAACGATAAACGAGAACGAAAGTTAAGCGAACCGTATAACAGAGAAGCGATCATTAGCCAAGTAATTAGGATTTAATCAAAGAGGTTAGTGGATAATGATGTCATCACACCAACAAGAAGAAGACAAGTGTAAGAAGATGACATGAGAAAGATGACATAAGCATGGTGACTTAAGCATGACAAATGGAGGGATTGGTTGGTTGATTGTGAGCCATTCATTTCTTACCATGGTAAAAAGTTAATTAACAACAAAAGGATATCAACCAATCCAAAACAAATCATAACACAAAACACAAGTTGACTTTCATTTTGAAGAAAGAAGCTCTCGGCTTCTTCATTTCTTCAAGGAGAAGAAAATCAAAATCCAAGATCCAAGTATTGTTAAATTGTGAGGTAATTATCCAAGGTTCATTATACATAGGATAGCTATAGCTATCCTTTGAATCTAAGCTCCCATTTCCTTCACAATCTCTTCCAATAATTCATGGAAGAAGAGGGTGAATAGTGTTTTCAAGATCTTGAAAATTTTGATCTTATGTTTTTGTTTAGATATAGCTTTTGTAAGGATTTTCAAGGGTGGTTTCAAGCTCCTTAATTACTTCTACTCACCAAGGAAGGTATAATCTCATACCATAACCCTACTTTTGAATATTTAGAGTTTTTATGTTTGGTATGGTTCATGAAAAGCATGATTCTTGTATACTTAGAGTGTGGTTGGATTTGTAATGAGTTTGAAGTTGTAAATCTTGGATTATTGGTTAATGAACTTAAGTATAGCTTTTAGTTCATGTTTGAGGGTAGTATAAATTGGAAATCTTGAGATGTTGGGGCTGTGTAGTAAATTATGGATGGAGTTTGGTTGTAATGATGATTGTGGGTTGATTTGTGGATTGATTGGAGTAGTTTAAAATTTGGTAATCGCGTAAACATAGCTGTCGTAATGCCCGATTTACCTTAGACTGTTTTAGTTCTTAACTTCAGGACCCGTGAACTCATTGTTAGATTCTGACCATTGCAATGTATAGATATTTCATGTTACGAGCTTCGTTTTGATATGTGGTTCGCTTGAATCTGATGTACGGTTTAGGAGAAACGACCATTTTAAGTAACGGTGTTTCGCGAACGAACCATTACCCCTCGCCTTATTTTGAAACCTTGGTTAAGGCCCTTAAATGACTAATTGGAGTATGAAACAATTATGTAAAGTGGATTAGGCAGTTGGTAGGGTACTCGCGAAAGAATCGCCTTAAAATTTTAAATGGTTAATTTATTAAAAATGGTGGAGCCGAGGGTACTCGAATGACTTATGTGATTCGTTAAGCGTAGAAGTGACCATAAGCAAACATTAGGGTTCAATTGGTTAAAGTCTAGTTTCTTAAGCGACCGGGGTTTAATTCCGACTTATGTTGTTGTTCATAGGTTATCGGACCCACTCTAAGCTTAAGTCTATCCGGGAACACTCAGGCAAGTTTTCTACCCGTTATACTGTTGTTGTGATGTATATATGTATATGCATTATCTTGTGATAAGTGCATGGTTGTTATTAACAAATTTTGCGATATATTGGAGCATGGTGATATGGTATATATGCATGTCTGTTTCGTAATCTTGATATCTAATTGTTGATTCAAATGCTTATAAGTTGCATAATACCTATGCTTGAGATAAGTAGTAGTTGCGTATACCCTTAGTATAGGGGACCCAAAGGTGAATATTTTCTAAACCGGGAGTCGATGTTCCCGAGTATAATATTATATATATATATATATTGATATAGTTTTCAAAACTATTAATCGAATAAGGTTTATTCAATAACTTTATTTTATTTAATGAATATTATTTTGAATATTCATTCGAGGACTTATGACCCCGCTTCTTTTATTAAATAATATTCTTTATTTTATTAAAGAATAATGTTTTGATAATCAAACTTATTTTTGATTATTCAAATAAAGATCGTGCTATCGTATAAGTATATCTTTGGTTATTTATTATTCATTTCAAGTATGAGTTGTAAAACTTCTACTTCAATTATTTTTATATGGATTATCCTTTATGGGAATATTATTTAAGTAATAATATTCAGATATTTTCTCCAACATATCGGGACTGATTTATTTTATTAAATCAGCGTTACTCTAAACATTCTTTAAAATGTTTTCGAGTCTTCAAAATAATATTTAAAAGTTAGAGCGGATCCCAAAACTCATTTTTTTAGATTTAAGATCTTCCTTTCGAAGGGGATTTAAATACTCGCTTAAAACCTGAGGGATCCGGCTTTGTGATGTATTTTATATTCGCAACGAGGTTGCTGTTTTTAGAAAGCATTTTGATTACTTGCCCAATGTTCGGGAAGTAAGTCCATCTATTTGAGTCGACATAAGTAACATGGGCTCAGTGGGCGTCCATGAAAGTGTAAGTGGCTGGGTGGCAGTCCATCAACGCGTAAGAGGCCGGGTAGCGGTCCAACACAAGGTCCTAATGCGGCCAGGGTGATGATCGGTGGGGGATTCATCCATCTACTAGTAGAAAAGGTTACTTATTGGTATCTTTGCCTGATCAGCAAGATATCAGGTTTATGCCAAGGTTTTCTCCTTTCCAAATTCATTGGATATTACAACTCTGTTCATACTTTACATGACAGAGATTTTCAGGAAATGTATGAGATATATATATATATATATATGGATGTATATCGGGACTTAATGAAGTATCTCGTAACTTCATTTCATTCAATAATATTTCAAAGATTGAATCTATTCAAGTCTTATCTTGTAGTTTCATCTATGTGATGAAGTTTTGAAACTGATTATACCTTGAACGATGGTAGTTCAAGTAGTATTCGTAAAGGATATAAGTATATTGGAGTATCTAGTAACTTCATCTTTTCAACTTATATCTAGTAAATGATTATCTTATGCATGGCAAAGGTTTTCAGAAAAACATTGACATAAGGTTAGATATATGAGATCACCTTGCAACGATATTTTTATACAATTATAAACTGGAACTCTGTGTATATTATGCATGGAAGAGGACTTTAAAGATTTTGAAAAGAATATATACATATATACTGAATATTTTGCGACTTCGTCGCGTTAAGATATCAAACTTGGTTCATTTTTACTTGACCAAGACTTTCATGAGTATTATGAGAATGTTCATATATTGTTAATTATTATACATATTATTTCGGTGGGCTTGTTGCTCACCCTTGCTTCTTCTTTCATCACACAACAACAGATAGGCAAGTTGAACAGGACCAAGCTCCCAATTCGTGAGCGGTTAGGAAACGTTCCGCAGTTTCCTATAGGCGCTGATGTCGTTGTAGCTGAGGTAGGAACTACCAGTAGGCTAGGCTTTCAACTTTTGTTGTGCCAGACTTATGTATATTTAAGAATTGTACTAATGGCAAAGAATATGTAAATTTATTCAGAAACCCATTTCAGGTGTAATGGTTTATAATTGTGGAATAAAATGTCTTGTGTTATTTTTGGTATTCATCTTTGAGACTATAACTTGTGGAGTGTGTGTATATTATGGGGTCATAGTGCGTAATAGTTGGTTGTTTATTAAGATTAAGTATTATTAAAGAAAATGGAACTCGTGACAACCCGGATCCCCGACCCCGGATCTGGGGGTGTTACAGAAACTCTATTGGCTCGTATTCGATTACATTCCTGGAATCTGGATTATACTTCTTAAGCATTGATACGTGAAAAACATTGTGAATGTGCTCCATGTGCGGAGGTAACGCCAACTCGTAAGCTACTTTTCCAACACGCTTTAAAATCTCAAAAGGTCCGACATATCTAGGGCTCAGTTTTCTTTTCTTCCCGAATCTTGTCAATCCTTTCCACGATGATACTTTCAGTAATACAAGATTTCCTTCTTCGAATTCCATATCTTTCCTTGATTGATCTGCATACTTCCTTTGACGGTCTTGTGCTGCTATCAATCTCTTCTGGATAACTTCAACAACTTCCTTCATCCGTTGCACTAATTCAGGTCCAAGTATTTTGCGTTCTCCTACTTCATCCCAATATACAGGAGATCGACATTTACATCCATAAAGAGCTTCATAGGGTGGCATCCCAATACTGGCATGATAACTGTTGTTGTAAGCAAATTCTACCAAGGGTAAATGCTCGTCACAACTTCCTTTGAAATCAATAACACAAACACGTAACATATCTTCGATTGTCTGGATTGTTCTTTCGCTTTGGTCATCCGTCTGTGGATGGTAAGCCGTACTCATATTCAGTCTCATTCCCAAACATTCTTGAAAACTCTTCCAAAATCTCGAATTAAATCTCGGATCTCGATCGGATACGATAAACACAGGGACTCCATGACGAACTACGATTTTCTTCAGGTACATATGAACTAACTTGTCTAGTGAAAATCTTTCATTTATAGGCAGAAAATGAGCTGACTTGGTAAGTCTGTCCACTATAACCCAAATGGCATCATGATTAGCTTTCGTTCTTGGTAATCCGCCTATGAAATCCATGGCAATATGCTCCCACTTCCACTCTGGAATCTCTAATGGCTGCAACAATCCACTTGGTCTCTGATGTTCTGCTTTAACTCTCTGACATATACAACATCTGCTAACCCATTCTGTAATTTCCCTCTTCATATCGGGCTACCAATAATTTTCCTTTAAATCTCTGTACATCTTGGTACTTCCTGGATGGATTGAATACCTTGAATTATGAGCTTCCTATAAAATTTCATTCTTCAACTCCGTCACTGGTGGAATCCAACTTCTAGAAGAAAACCTAAGAATACCTTGATCGTCTTTTTGCGTGCACAATTCCTCACCTACCAAACGGTTAATGTCCTGATCCATTACCTCCTCCTGACACTTCCTTATCTTCTCTAATAACTCTGGCTGGAAAGTCATACTATACACTTTTACTTTCTCACGCTTGCAAACTCTAATTTCCAATTCCAGTCTCTGAAATTCCTTATATACCTCTTCAGGTATTGATAACAAATTCAACTTTTCTTTTCGACTTAACGCGTCCGCTAGAATATTTGCTTTACCGGGATGATAGTTAATCGTGCAATCATAATCCTTAATCAACTCTAACCATCTTCTTTGTCTCATATTAAGCTCATTCTATGTGAATATGTACTTCAAGCTTTTGTGATCCGTATAAATCTCGCATTTCTCTCCATATAGATAATGTCTCCAAATCTTCAAAGTGAAAACTATGGCTGCTAGCTCCAAATCATGAGTAGGATACTTCTGTTCGTGTGGTTTCATTTGCCTTGACGCATATGCAATAACCTTATGGTGCTGCATCAGAACGCATCTGAGTCCTTTATGAGAAGCATCGTTATAGATTACGAAATTCCCTTGATCGTCTGGAAATGACAAAACAGGTGCCATGATTAATCTTTTCTTCAATTCCTGAAAACTTTCTTCATATTTATCGTTCCATATAAAATTTTCATTTTTCCGTGTAAGCTTTGTCAATGGTGTTGCAATCCTTGATAATTTTGAACAAATCGGCGATAATATCCCTCTAATCCTAAGGAACTTCTTACCTCTGTTGGTGTTCTCGGTCTTTCCCAATTTGCAATTGCTTCAATCTTCATTGGGTCCACTTTAATCCCTTCATTACTGACTATGTGTCCTAAAAATTGGACTTCTTGTAACCAAAACTCACACTTCGAGAATTTATCATATAACTTTTTCTTCCTTAAAATCTTCAAAGCCGTCTTCAAATGTTTTGCATGATCCTCTTCTGTCTTTGAATAAATCAAAATATCATCTATAAACACAATAACAAACTTGTCCAAGTATTCCTTGAAAATTTTATTCATCAAGTCCATGAATGCTGTCGGGCTATTGGTTAATCCAAAAGACATCACTAAAAATTCATAATGTCCATACCTTGTCCTGAAAGTTATCTTTGGTATATCCTCTGGCTTAATCTTTAGTTGGTGATATCCCGATCTCAAATCGATCTTGGACAAGTACTTGGCTCCTTTCAACTAGTCAAATAAATCATCAATTCTGGGTAACGAATACTTATTCTTGATTGTAAGCTTGTTGAGCTCCCGATAATCGATGCACAGTCTCATGCTTTCATCCTTCTTTTTGACAAATAGCACCGGTGCACCCCACGGGGATACACTGGGTCTGATTACTCCTTTCTCTAATAACTCTTGCAATTGCTTTGCTAGTTTCTTCATCTCAACGGGCGCCATTCTGTACGGGGCCTTGGATACCGGTTCCGTTCCAGGTGCTAAGTCGATCGCAAACTCAATTTCTCTGTCCGGAGGAAGTCCTGGTAACTCATCGGGAAACACGTCTGGAAATTCATTAATTACTAGAATATCTTCAAGTTTTATTGGCTCCTGACTTCTATCAATCACACAAGAAACGAAGCTAGCATCCTTGCCGTAGTAACTTTTTAGCTTGAATCATTGTTAAAAACTTATTTGCTTGTTTCTGGCCCTTAAAGGTTACTATCCTCTCGTCTGGCATCTTCACCATTACCTTCTTATTTCGACAATCTATCTGGACATCGTGCTTAGATAACCAATCCATTCCTAAGATAACGTCAAACTCTCCTAGATTAAATGGTATCAAATCTATACAAAACTTATTACCAGAAATCTCAATCTCACAATTCCCACAAACATGATTAACAGATATACGTTCTTGATTTGCTAATTCCACAGTCATTATTTCATTTAAATACTCAACTGAAAAATTTAACTTACTAAAAAAATCTTGAGAAATAAACGATCGAGTTGCTCCCGAATCTATTAACACTTTGGCACATAAAGAATTCACATTAAGCGTACCTGCCACGACATCAATATCCTGGATAGCGTCCTTCACAGACATATCAAAAACTCGAGCCCTTGGAGTCTCATTCACTGCTGGAGTAGATCCCATAATTCTTAATGTATTACTGACTGGGGATGGTATCTTGCAATCCCCGGCTATATGTCCTGGCTTTCCACATTTAAAGCATGTAAATTCAATAGCTGGAATCTTAACCGCTGGATTCCGAGTAGGCTGATCCTTGTTTACAGGTTCTCTTGCTGGCTGATTGCGGCACTCCCTCGAGTAGTGCCCTTTCCGATTACACTTGAAACAAACCACGTTCAACTTATTACAAACTCCTCCGTGCTTCTTCCCACATACCTGACAATCTGGAAAAGTTAACCTCAACTGATTCGGCTGATTCACATTGACTGGACGGTTACCTTGACCTCCGTCGCCTGCATTTTGCTTTTTGAAATTAAAATTTCTTCCTGGCTGAAACTTGCCCTTCTTAAAATTTGGAAACTTCCCTGGTTGTGAATGTCCTTCATTTTCTTCAAACTTCCTCTTCTTACTTTCCTTTTCTTTCTGTGACATATCACTCTCAGTTTCTGCAATCATGGCCTTCTATACAACTCCTGCATAGGTATCCAATTCAAATATAGCTACCTTCCCTCTAACCCATGGCTTCATACCTTGGTGAAATCTCTTAGCCTTCTTCCTGTCATTATCTACATATGATGGCACATACCTTGAAAATTCTTCAAACTTACTTTCATAATCAGCTACCGACATATTTCCTTGTTTTAGCTCTAAAAACTTCAGCTTCATCTGATCCTGAACAAACTGAGGAAAATACTTTTTGAAAAACAATTCTTTGAACCTCTCCCAAGTAATAACATCTACACCTTCCAATGTCTTCACAGTCTCCCACCAATAGGTGGCCTCATTCTTTAAATAATAACTTGCAAACTCCACCTTCTGTTCTTCCTTCACTTTAACTAAAGAAAACGACTTCTCTATTTCCTTTAACCAAACATTTGCTTCAATCGGATCTAAGGAACCCTTGAATTCTGGTGGGTTTACCGCCTGAAAAGTTTTGAAAGTTACATGGGGATTGGTTTATCTTTGTTGTTGTTGTGTCAGGTGAACTGTTTGTTGAGCCAAGCTTTGAAGAATCTGGGTTATTGCAGGGTCTATGGGTCCTGGGTTTGCATTCTGGTTTGTATCATCTTGGTTGTTATTGTTGTTATTGGTTTCTTCATTCTGGGTGTTGGTGCTGGTATTTCTTCTAGAAGGCATTTTCTGTAAAGAATCAAACAACTTATTTAGCCTTTAAATCAAATCCTTTGCATAAAAGAAAAGTTTTGTAAAACGGAAATATCTCTTTCTGAAAAGAGTTGTAACAGTTGAACTAAGTAAATTGCATGCTTCTTTACAGAATATAAATAGTTAAGGGAATAGGGTATATGGTATCATAGGGGTATAACTGGTACAATAAATAAAGTAAAGTAAAACAGGTGGAGTAATGTAAATGACAATGCTGGAAAGGAAAAGGTACTGATATATATAGATCAAAAGTTTTAGGTAGTACAAGTGTTAAAACGCTTCGGAAGTAAAAGCAAAAGGTACAACAAACCTACTCACTAGTCAGCAGATCTAGTCTATAAATACAACCCAAAAGTCTACTGATACATACTACACACTACTATACATACTAAACAACCACAATAGCACTGCTCAGCATCTCCATTTATGTGCCTCTAGTTCATGGCAAGTCTGGTCCTCCAATCTCCTCAAGCTCCTCCAGAACCCACTTAGCCCACTCCACAAGAAAATCAGGGGTGATATCCTCATGAGCAGCCTCAGCAATCCTCACAACAGCTGCTCTCCGAAATACCCGGAGTCTCTCTCTGAGTCGCCTCTCACCACTCACAACCTCTCTGGTACGCATAATATGTAATAGCTCCCGAATCTGACCCCGTAGGAATCGTTGCTCCATAAGGCAAGCCTCGAACTGATGATATGGGACATGATAGGAAGAGAACTGAAAAGGTACACCTGTAACTGAGTGACTAGCAAAACCTGAATTAGCAGGTGGGAGTCCTCTGATAGGTGGTCTCATGCCTGAGGGTGGAATAGCCTGCAGTGGTACGGGCTGCAACACATGTGGAGGTAAAATAGCCAACACTGGTGGAACAACAGGTCGTGGATCTGAAGATGGTCTTCCAACTAAGGGCTCTGAGTGATCAGCTGGTACGGAGATGAAAGAGTCGGCCATCGCTGCTATCTGAAATCATATCGCAATATAAGAATCTCGAACCACAACGCAAATTATACTAATACATGTTATACCATCACACTCAACCTCTCGACGTTCTATCTTGCTACTTCCTACTTCTAATCCTAACCCTCTACCCATTCCCGTCAACCTAGGCTTGTGTTAGTGACTTTAAAACCTGTAGCTCTGATGCCAAACCTGTGGCGCCCTCCAAACCCGGGTCAGAAGTTTGGGGTCCACACAAACACACACCTTATTTATAACCTGCTTATAACAATAATAAAGATAATAATAATATGCAGTGGCCCTACTTACCAACTACCACGGACCGCAACAGGTTAAAGTATGTACACAAGCCACACACAAACACTTATATTACAAACGCCCAAATCCGAACTATTCAAACTTAGAACTGAACATTAAACATTATTACAAACTTTTACAAACTTAAACTATCTCAAAAGCTGTCAGCTAGCTTAACTCGATCAACCTGGACCCCTAGCTCTCGCACTGGATTGGGGATCCTCGTTACCAACTGGTTCCTTCTTAACTGGAAAAGAACATAAACAACATCGCACAAATGAGCTAACTAGCTCAACAAGTCACAATGAGAAGACTGAGAATAATGATCATCAAGTGAAAAGGGTTAAGGTATCAAGTGAACAATGATTAATGATTTAGAATTGGATATTATATTTTTATTTTAAAAACCAAGGTTAGGCTGCTGATCAGTCACGCACTAACCCGAGCAAGGCACACAGCTCTGCTCTAATTACTGGATCCAAGGCACACATTGGCCTAACTTGACCACCAATCTGGTCTGACCACGAATCTGGTCCATAATTTTATAAAACAATCCAATTCTAACATAATAACAAAATAAATAATGTAAAGCACTAAACAAAATTATAATCAACATTGGATGCGCAATAATGAGATGGATCCAATTTTCATAAATAAAATATAGCTATCAAATGGTGAAAACAATGGATAACAAAAGAATCAAAGTTCCAAGGTTATAAGGATTTGGTCTTTCAGAGCGTAAGGTACAAGGGTTTGAAAATGTAAACAATCGGATTCAGTGTTTGGAATTTAGTTTGCATGTATTTGTGGAGTAGTATCGTATATCTGTGGTTCGTATTCGGGGATTTAACAATCAATGGTTCAGAAAGAATAAGGTTTACGGCTCAAAGATCAATAACTCGACTCAAGGTTTACGGTTCAGTGCTTCAAAGAACTTGCAATATAGGACTATCAATAAACTACAATATATCTCGAGAACGTTTAGAACACTTGTCTTGTACCAGCTTGCTATACTTCACCAATTTCCAATCACAATCTCCTACTCCTTGACTATCTGTTTCCCTTTCCTACGCCTTGCCTCTTCTGCTCACATAACATAAGTATCTATCAATACTCAACTCATACGATTCTATTCGGTATACACTTCTATCTACCCTTCGTTTTATCCAAATCCGACTAACGAATTGAAAGTTACGCTGAAAATAAGTAAACACTGAATATATAGACCGACAGTCAAACAACAAGTCACATATCACACGTAACACGTCAAACAGTCAATGACATTCCATTTATAAAGACGTCTCGGGTCATAAACAGGCTTTCGAGTATTTAATATGATTCTTAAAACATTTTTCGGAATTAAAACGGGTCGTTGGATCAATTTTAAAGCATTAAACAGGGTTCGGTTGGCCATATCTGGCTTCAAAATAATTTCCTAATAATTATCGAGCCTTGAAAACAATTTAAAATAATATTTTAAAGCTCGAAACTATTTTAAATCATTAATAAATAATTAAATCTAATTAAATAATTAATTAAAATCAATTAATAATTAATTAAATCAATTAATCAATTAATTTTTGAATTAATTGGCCAATTAACTAATTAATTATTAACTAAAATTAATTAACTAATTAATTCAGATTTATTTTTGAATTAAAAATAATGTTTGAAATTAAAATAATAATTTTTGGAATTTTCAGAAATTAAAAATGAATTTTTAATATTAAAATAAATAGAAAATATGATTTTTAAATAATTTATAAACAGGAATCCTAAATTTGCAAGTTCTGGAAACCTGGGGGACCAAACTGTATCGTTTTTAAAACTACAGGGGCCTCTTTGTAATTTTGCCAGCCCCGCCGTCGACTTCGCCGGAGTGTGGCCGGAGAACACGATCCCGGCCACCTCAGGCCACCAAACTCTCCAGAATTAAAGCACAGACCACCAGGAACTTATACCAGTAATCAAAACACATAACCTATTTCAGAATTGGCCGGAAAATGCTCAAGAAACTCGCCGGTTTCCGGCGAGCTCGACGAAAACTTTAAAATACAACTCCCTTCGAACCAGGGATCGTCTGTTAACGAGCTATACACCAATCTATTGCAAATTTCAAGAGGAACAAAACCCACCCATCTAGAACATCTAATAACCCTTAGAACAAAAAGCCCTAAATTTCAATTAAGAACATTCATACGGGTTATAAACCCTAATTTTAAAATTCGAAAATCAAACTCAATTTTGAACATTTTATTGAACTCCAAATCAGTCATATGACATATCAAAATCATCAGGAAAACAAGCTCTACAACATGCAAGCATCAAATCATTCAAACAATCATCCGTACAGAAATTCATATTTTTAATCAAAATAATTCGAAAATAAATAAAAATATATATAATCAACCTTTGATTCTGCAGTTCTGAAACTTGTATAATCTGATAGTACTCTTCAAACCCTTCGTTTTGATTACTAGAGCTTTCCAAACGGATTTCAATAACACCTCTGATTTGCAGTTTGATTCTTGAAAGGTTATATGAATATAAGTATTTTCTCTGAAAAATTCTTTAATTACTGTTTGCAAATGATTTTCGGTACGTAATAAAATAGGTAAAGGCTATTTATAATTACGAAAAATTAGTATCCTGTTGGATCATTTCAGATATAAAATAGTACGTTTATTTATAAAAACAGATCCAAACAGTATCGGTTTTCGGGATAATTATCCAAATCAGTACAATTTTACTGCGGTCTTGGTCTCAGCGCCTGGTTACACGTATTACGAGGTGATAATTATAATAGTTTATTAAAAAGACCTCGTTTATCGAAAATACGAGTTTTATTGATTTACCGAAATGAATAATGTATCGAAAATATTGCGTCGGGACCCGCATAGGACAAACCGTACGCCGGATCGAAAAAGTCGAAACATGGAAAATGCTCGGACTATTGCAATTAGGATAGGAAGGAGTTCTCAGAAGAGTTTCGGGTTATAAAAATGTAAAACAAGTGAACTCGGCTGGTTCCCGATTATATAAAATAGTTTATAAATACTCGGAAAAAGAATTTATAAAATCCATAAATTTCCTATAAAATCATAAAGCAACATAAAAATAAATAGGAAGATATGACAATTACCTATATTTTATTTTGGACATATAAAAATTAAAATACTCAATTTATATTATTTTTAAACATCCAAACACATATACCACTTAACAAATACTTCACAGAATAAACACGAAACATGCATAATATTTATTTATTTGCAAAATAATTACACGATATATCCCAGATATTACACAAGTTCCAAGGTATGTAGATACTATTTTATTTCTTCATTTCGCCAAGCAAATTGACTGTAATAGAGAAAAACCGTTCATATACTCTGTTTACCCATGAACTGTTCTTCATTTTTTTGTTGTAGGCATATGTGTATGTATCCGTAAATTGCCATCTTTTGCTTCTTTGATTTCTAATTGAATGTTTCTAGGATTTTAATTGAATTTCCCCTAATTGACCATAATCGATTGAAATTCTGCTGTATTTAAACCATGGTGGACGCGTCTACCACCAAGGGCGCGTCCTATTTTTTGTTTATTACATAATTTACCCGTCGTAGCTTAAATTGTTTCTACAAGAATAAAGCAAACATGTTATCAAACTAGGACATGTCATAGTTTTTCTTAACGCTTTAACTCACTCCTTGCGATAGATTCCCTAGGACGCGTCCTCACACAGAATCCCATATTTCCACTTTCTTTCTTCTTTTCCTTTTGCTCATACATATCTTTTCTTTTACATATTTCTAGTGCCTTCTTTTCCTTTAGTCATGGACGCGTTCTCAAAAACGTTTCCTTTCTTATTTCAGCTGGAGGATGCGTCTTCATCCTCTCCATTTCACCCATTCAAGGCTTTCAACGCACGCCTTGGGCTTGATTCTCCACCTCCCCTTACCTTTGATCATGAACTTCCTGAGCATCATAGGACATATTCTTTCCTTTAAGCAGAAGCTCATGCCTTTGAATCTCTCAAATCAAAGACTTCAATCATGTCGAATTCGAGTTCCGAATCTATGGACAATGTCCCCATAAGTACAAGGGTTGGCAAGAAGAAACTGAAATATAAGAGGACTTCCCAGATTGCACGAAGCTCAGCAATGCAAGATTGGACAGATGATAAAATTATCCCATCATCCAGTAAACCCCAACAACACAAGGCCATTTCTGATGAGGACGTGTCCTTACCCGCTCGAGCAGTATTTCCAATTAAGGTCGTGTCCCCTGTGGAGGACGCGCCCTCTCCTCATAGCAAGGGTGAATTTGGGAAGAGAATTCCTCAGCCTGACAAATACCCCATCTCCCCTCAACAGTTTGTCTCTCTATTAGAGCATTGGGAGCCAGGCGATGTTGAGCTTGATTTCGACTGGAAGGAACTTGAAGATCTTCCTGAGACAGAGAAGAACATCTGGAGGAAGAGAGAAAACAAATTAGCTTGTGTTGGTATGAAATCCACTGCAACAGATTTGGAGATTGGGTGGACAATGAAATATTATGACATGGAGGGCAACTGGGCGCGTCCTCTTTGCATGATGAGGCCTCATATCTTTAATGGAAAATCTAAGGATCCCCGTGATGGTTCTCACTCTAAAACTCATTTCTCTGGGTATGGGCGCCCCCTTACATCCTTACATCAAGAAGATTTTGAAATGGCACGAAGTTGCCCAAATCCAGTTGTCCCCAAACTCCTACAAACTAGCATATGCCTTATACATCATGTACCATAACTTGGGGTTGGGCGCGCCCTCCATGAAAGAATTCAGCTATTTATTCAGCATCAGGAAGTCTATCCCAGGTTACCACTTCTTGGTTGTCAATAAATGGTTGAACAACAA
Source organism: Apium graveolens (assembly GCF_009905375.1). NCBI lineage: Eukaryota > Viridiplantae > Streptophyta > Magnoliopsida > Apiales > Apiaceae > Apium > Apium graveolens. Next base: position 72,106,737 of record NC_133656.1, on the reverse strand, counting down.
AGGGTTTAATGAAGGTAAAATAAGACACGAGCGAGACTGGAAGGAACCGTTCTTCTATATTTATGACGTGAAAAGGGCCCGCGTACGCTTCAATCTAGAGCCAAGTAAGAAACATCAACAGGACGTATCCTCTCTTTAGGACGCATTTTGCTTCTTAATTTTCTTCTTTTTTCTGATTTTGACATCTTCGTTTCTTCTTTAGACAAAAGAACCCAAAAAGAGCTGACGGGAAAGAGAAAAAAGAGAGCATAAAAGGTGCTGACATACGTTGAAAAGCACTTTAATCTCAAAGAGATGATTAAAGTAGCCAATCTTAAAAAGATTGGGGCTTTGTCCGAAAGGGTGGGTTCTATTTGTAAATATCATGATTTTTATAATGGGAAACCCATCCTTACTGCTTCTGAAAAGGCTAAAGGGCTCAATGCAACAGAATTAGTCCAACTGGACATTAGTAGACAAGTGGACTTAGAGCAAGTAAGAATTATTAGACATAGGACGCGTCATAGAGTTAGGATGTATCATACATGCATCATCATACGCACAACTTCCATTTTACTTGACATATACACATGTATTTACAATTTATACATTTTGCTCTGGGTGCGTCTTGCTATCAGGACGCATCTTTGTATCCTTTATGTGGTTTAGATGCTTGTAAAAAACTGTTACATGCATGGTCCTCACAGGATACATCATATCGCACGGGACGCGTCCAGTATTTCACAAAATTTTATTGTGTATAAAACCATTATATGCACTTGCCATTTTAATATTATTGTCATAACTTATAGGGCACGTCCTCATAACTTGGCACGTCTATGTCTAACGTTTTTTCTTGTTTATGCCACAGACATGAATTCTCTTCCTAAAGGGTTTGCCATTGGGGCCGTTAAGAAATTGAGAGCCAGAAAGTAGGCTTCTGTTAAGCCAGATCCAAAAGTCAAAGATCATTTGCCTGCTGTGACTCCTTCCCCTCCACCCAAGATCATTGAGACTAATGTGTTGAACATCTCTGACAAGGAGGACGCCCCCCTCAAATGCCAAAAGACAATTCCTAGCAATCAATTTTTCATCCTTAGATATCTGGGCGCGTCCTCATTTGGGACCTTCATTGAAGAGGAAGTAAGGGGCTGGACATTCAGAACAGAGCAGAAGACTGAAGAAGCCATGGTGAGAGTAGCAGTTGAGCTCCATTTACATGCAAGGCAGAGTGCCAACATGGCTGCTAGACTCAGGGCGCATCTTGTTATCTTTGACACTGCTAAAAGCCAGGCTGAAGACAAAATCAAATCTCTGGAAAAGAGCATTACCTTGCTCACCCAAGCAAAAGATGTTGAGATCAAGCGACTTCAAGAAGATATGACGCGTCTTGAGGGTGAAACAGCGTAGCTTGAAGGTACTATTGTCTCTATTGAGAAGGCTGTGGAGAGTGTTGTAACTTTAAATTCCACCACGTAACTGGAGATGGATACTCTAAATGACGACAGGTTGCATGGATGGAAGGAAGAGAAGAACTTGGTATACCAAAATGGTTTTACAGCTGGGTTCGAGGAATGGTGTTCTGGGTTTATAGCAAATGATCCAGAATATCCTTTCTCCAAATTTGATGAAGACACCCAGAAATAGGTAAATGACTCCAAAGTCAGAGCTGCGGATTCCATCAAGAGCAAGATGATCATCCTTGGCTTGGAAGAGGAGGACGCGTCTCCTGCCCCTTCTCCACACCAAGCACCACCTCAACCTTCTCCTCCAACAGATCAAGCTAAACCACAGGACGCACCCCCTTCCTGGGACGCGTATGCTCTCTATTTATTAACTTTCTTATTTGAACTATCTCAAAGGTGCAGGCCCTTTTAAGCTTTGCAAGTTGTAAACTTATGACGCGTTTCTTCTGAATTATTTTTGCTGGTCCTTTGATAAGGTTTTCCCCTTTTTACTTATCTTCTTGTACATCCTTTTTACTTTCTTAATCTTGTTCTGCCATACATAAGGGCGCGTCCAAAGCTGAGGATGCGTCGCCCTTCAGATCTTGATGTTATTTCCTTTATTATTACAAGCTAAGCAGATGTCCTCCAAGGGCGCCTCCTTGTTTTAGGATGCGTCTTCCTTATGTATTAATTCAATTCCAGCACCATAGACCATAGGGCGCGTCCAAGTACTTGGACGCGTCTAGATAGAGTATATTAGTTCATTTACTTTGGTTGTATCAAATTCCCTGTATGATATATTTTTCCCAAACATGATAACATGTTATACTCTTTTCTATCCCTACTGCGCCATACACAATATATGGCGCGTCCTAGTGCTTTGACGCGTCTACCTTTCATTTTTAAAGATAGTATTTTTGACATATCAGGCTGGACGTGTCCTTAAAAAGGACGTGTCCTTGTTTTCCAGTTATGGGATTCTAAAATTAAAGGAGCATAAAATTAAAGGAGCATCAACCAAGATTACTTGGGCGTGTCCTAGTTTCGGTTTTATTTGAGTTTTCTTTTAATTTCCACTTTGTTTCTTCCCTTGTAAATATAAGACTACATATCAGGGCGCGTCATGTTGTGAGGATGCGTCATGTAACTATGAAACCTCACAAACAAACAACCATTGGAAAATTTTCAAAGTGAAAGGCATATGTCATAGCCTATTCGTTTATTCGAGTATTTAACTCAACTCAAATAAGAATGTAATAAGTAAATAGTGGATCTATCATCAGAGAGATCTCACAAAGTAACATCTGTCAAAGGATAAAGAAACATTGTTCATCTGCAGACTTGAAGATTCACTGGAAGAAGTTCAAGAATTTGATCATGCCTCAGTGATATAAATCAAGATCGTGGATTTAATCAAGTGACAGAGATCTCGTCAGGGTATCATTTATTACAAGGATTTAATCAGAGTATCAAAGTCAAGACATGAAGAAACGTCATGGAAGTTAGTCACTCATGAACCAGACAGTACATCGAGTGTCAGCATTGAAGTGGCGGAATTGATTCATAAGTCTCAGTGATTTTCAGAAGATTGTCAGAAGAATGGATGCTGCTCAGGGTTAGTATTAATTCTCTATTAATTAATTAAGTCATATAATTTAATTAAGAAAATAAATTATATCTGCAAAGATTAATTTATTGATTAATTGAATTAAATTGATTAATTAATTTAGAATTAATATTGAGGATTTACAAGATTTTAATTGGTTTAAAATCTGCTTAAATTCAAAACAAGACAATTCATTTGAACTAGTATGACAATCAGTATGACAATTGATAGTCATACCGAAAGTCATGCCAATACATTTAATTGTCTTATTAGAATTTCTGTTTAGATTAAAATCTGTTATTAATTCAGCAAGACAATTTATTTGAACTAATATGACAATCGGTATGACAATCAATAGTCATACCGAAAGTCTTGCTAGTTCATTTTGATTGTCTTGCTAGTTGTAAATATTGTCATACCGAAAGTCTTGCTGGCCAAAGAGATTGTCATGCCAGTACATTTTTCAGTTCGGTGTTTGATAAAAGAAGCAGAAGACGTTTATTGAAAAAACACACTTACAGAATCCAATCAAACAGAAAATAGAACACACAAGAGAAAAAGGAGCAGAAAACAAAAGCATAACATTTTATTTTTCATCTGCTTTTCTTCAAGATAAAATTTCTAGATTGTAAAGTTAAATCCAATCAACTAGAAATATTTATCTTGTTCTTGTGTATCAATCTAGCGGATTAAAATCCCTAGAACTTAATCTCAAATCGCATTTAGCATTTGATCTTTTAATTACAAAAATAGAAAAAGTTCATGTCGAATTTATTCTAGATTTGTAATAATTGATTTGAGATTAATCCCTTGTAACCGATACCGTAGTTGTAACACCTTTCAAGTTTAATAAAAGTTTTATTTAACTTGAATTTTGTTTCACAATTTTATTCCGCATTTTATTCGATTTAACGGTATTGTTTGCATTCAACCCCCCCTTCTACAATCAAATTGGGACCTAACAATTGGTATCAGAGCCTTCTGATTAACGTATAAATCTAGATCCTAGACTTTTGTGTTTCTTTCACTTCTTGAATTTTTTTATTCACTCAAAAAAATTCATAATGACTACACAAAAAGTTGGAACCGTTAAAATTCCACTTTTCGATAAAGAAAATTATGTTATGTGGAAGAAGAAGATGCTACTGTTTTTACAGGTTGCTAATCCCAAATATTTGCAAGTGTTGAAGAAGGGTCCAAAAATTCCTATGGTTATTGAACCAGAGGTAATAGAAAATGATGTGGTGATCACCAAAGCGAGAACTTATGTGAAGGATCCTGAGGACTTCTCTCCTGCTGAAATAGAAGAAGCTTCCCTGGATGCTAGCCTTCAATTAATCTTAGTAGATTCCCTTAATCCCCTGATGAATAGACATGTGATGAATTGTAAAGATTCCAAACATATCTGGGAAACTATTGAGATTATTAATGAAGGCACAGAGGAAGTTAGGGAGAACAAACTAGAAATCCTAACCTCTGAGTATGAATACTTTAAATCCAATCCAGGGGAAGGAATCACTGAAGTGTTTGAGAGGTACAATGCATTGATCAACAACCTGAACATTAATGGTAAATACTATTCCATCAGGGAGGTCAACAAAAAGTTCCTTTTAACACTGCCAACTCATCTCGAACATAGAATCACTGCCATAAGAGAAGCAAGAGATCTGAGTGAGATTTCTTTGGAAAGGCTCTTTGGTGTGTTAAAGACTTATGAGTTGGAGCAGATTCAGCAGAAGGAAGTTTACGGGAAAGGAAGAGTGGTCAGCACGTCTACTGCTCTAGTAGCTGATGAACAACAACAACAGCCACAATATCAACAACAATCTCAACAGTCAGAAAGAATGGTACAGTCTTCCAAGGTTGAAGATAATGTGATAGTAGCAGAATTTGATTCTCCTACTACAAATCAATCAGGAGATGATTATTATTCCTTGGAAGAACTGGAGCAATTGGAGGATGAGTCAATGGCCCTGATTGTCAAGAGATTCTCAAATGTCAGATTCAAAAGGAATCCCAAGTTCAAGTACAAGTCCAACTACAACAGATTCCAGAAAGGTGGATCTTCATCCTCTAACACCAGCAGTGGTGGGTATAAAACAGGGATGGTTGATCGAAGCACCATTCGATGCTTCAACTGTAATGAGTTGGGACACTTTGCCACAGAATGCAGGAAGCCAAAACAAGCTAGGAAGAACTCTTACGATTCTAATCAGAAGAGTAAATCTGAAAGGGCGTACCTGGCAAAGGGAAGAAGCTGGGATGATACTGACAGTGAAGATGAAGAAGTTGGGAATCTTGCTCTCATGGCTAGTAATGCAAGCACCTCATCATCAAGAAAAGAGGTAAAATTTACTGATGCTGAATTAGTTTATCATCTAGGAGGTTCCTTAGATTGTGCTCATCGTGATAATGAATTGTTAAATCAACAAATCAAAGACCTTGAGAAAGAGGTCAATGAATTAAGACTTGTGCACATTAATCAAGATAAACTAAAAGAACAAGTATCTTTTCTAGAGAATAGAGTTGACTGTTATAGACAACTCGAAACTATTCTCAAAGACAAGATCACCGGTCTTGAGGCTAAGGTTAAAGCTTACTTTAATTCTTGTTCGAAGTCCAAAGAGTTTTACAATAAGCAAGCTGTTAATCAAACACATGGAATAGGTTATGATTACAATGCTGCTATTGGAAAATTAGGCATAAACTCCCCTCCTCATGTATGTGCTAAAGGCAGGGAAGTACCACATGTGCTTAAGGGTGTTGATGAACCCCTCTATAAAGAATCAATTGTTGAACCATTTGATGAGACCTCTTTTATTATTCAAGAAGAAATCCGTGCTGAAGATAATGCTAATGAGAAAGCTGTCTCCAAGTCAAGTGTGTCAAAAGTTTCAGTCAAGGTTGTAAAAGCAACTGAGACTAACTCAGACACACATGAGTTGGATAACACAAATGCTATGTCTACCATGCATAAGTTGCCTATTGTTAATCCTTCTCATAAAGCATGTGGTGTTCCTGATTGTATGTCTTGTGCTTTTAATCTGATGTTTGCTTATGTTAATGGTAAGCATGTTTCTAATGATAAGACTACTCCTCGTCAGCATGTGAATAATAGAAAGCATGATAGGTCTAAGACTGCTAGTCCTCCTAAAGCTAGAAAGGAGACATTTGTGCCTAAGCCTAAACAGAAATTTGTCAAGGCTGTTCACAAGGTCAAATGTTCAGTCATTGAGAACGTTGAGAATATTAAAATTAAGAATGTTGTTTTGCCTGATAAAGGCCAATTTTACAAGTATGCCGGACCCAGCCAAGCTTGGGTTCCGAAGAAGGTCTAATCCATTTGTATTGCAGGGCATTAAACAGGTACAACCGGTAGTGTGGATTCTTGACAGCGGATCGTCAAGACATATGACCGGAGATAGAGCCCTGCTATCAAATGTGGTTGAGAAAGCTGGCCCAGTGGTTACCTTTGGAGATAACAGCAAAGGTTTAACGGAGGGATATGGCTGTTTGCTAGCTGGAAATGTTATCATTGAAAATGTATATGTTGTGCAAGGACTTGAACACAATCTGCTTAGCATTAGTCAGTTCTGTGACAACGGCTACAATGTTTTATTCGACAAGCTGAAGTGTCAGATTCTGCACAAGAAAAGTGAAAAACCCTCCTTAATGGGAATCCGGAAAGGAAATCTGTTCGTAGCTGACATGAACTCTGGAAGCAATCTTGAAGTCAATTGTTTCTATGCAAAGGCATCGTCAGATGAGAGTTGGCTATGGCACAAGAGACTTTCTCATCTCAATTTCAAAACAATGAATTCTCTTGTCAAAAGAGAATTGGTAAGAGGTCTGCCTCAGCTGGAATTCTCTCCAGAAGGACTATGTGAGGCTTGCCAGAAAGGAAAGTCAAAGAAAGCAAGTCACAAAGGCACTGACACATCTTCCATAACTGGTGTTCTGCAATTATTGCACATGGATTTATTTGGTCCAGTTAATATCCTTTCTATGTCAAAGAAGTGTTAGTGTCTTGTGATAGTTGATGACTATTCCAAGTATACGTGGGTTTTATTTCTTCACTCTAAGGATGAAACACCACAAGTTGTAATTGATCATATCAAGATGATTGAGTTAGATTCTAACGTCCCTGTTAGAGCAATAAGGTCAGATAATGGGACAGAATTCAAGAATGCACTTCTCAATGGATTCTGTACAGATAAAGGGATTACCAGAAAATTTTCAGCTCCTAGAACCCCTTAACAAAATGGAGTGGTAGAAAGGAAGAATCGTACATTGATTGAAGCTGCAAGAACGATGTTAAGTGAATCAGGTCTTCCAATGTACTTTTGGGCTGAAGCTGTCAATACTGCATGTTATACTCAGAATCGAACTCTAATCAACAAAGACTTCATGAAAACTCCTTATGAGATTTTGAATGAACAGAAACCTTCTATCAAATACTTTCATGTATTTGGTGCCAGATGCTTCGTGCTCAAGGATGGAGATGATCGTCGTGGTAAGTTCGAGGCAAAGGCATATGAGGGTATTTTTGTTGGATATGGAAGAAGATCATATAGAGTGTATATCATTAATCAACATAAAGTAACTGAAAGTGTCAATGTTACATTTGATGACACTAAACTCCCTAGTATCCAAACTGAAGATCCTTCTGAGAAACTGAAGTTTGATGATACGTCAGATTCAGAATCAGAACATGGTGAAGAACCTGAGGTTGTTGCTGGTGAAGAACCTGTTAATCATGATGATACTCAAGGTAATAGTGATGGAAACTTTGGCAACAATGAAGATACCACTGCTACTGACGGAGAATCTTCAAGTCAACATGGCAACAACTCAGGGGGAGATGCTGAAGGATCATCTAGTAGGACACAACATCACAATGAATTTCAAGGCGAATCATCAAGATCAAATCTTCCAAGACAGACTGTCTGGAATAAAGCTCACCCTTTTGAGTTGATTATTGGTGATCCAGATGTTGGAGTCAGAACTAGACGTGCTACTCAAAATGAGTGTCTGTTCTCAGGATTTCTTTCTGAGATGGAACCTAAGAAGATTGAAGAAGCACTAACTGATCCAGATTGGGTGATTGCTATGCAAGATGAGCTCAATCAGTTTGAAAGTCAACAAGTCTGGAAACTAGTACCTAGACCTACACACAAGAAAGCTGTTGGTACTAGGTGGGTATTCAGGAATAAACTAGATGAAGATGGTGTGGTTATGAGAAACAAGGCAAGACTGGTAGCAAAAGGGTATTCTCAAGCTGAAGGCATTGATTATGATGAAACCTATGCTCCAGTGGCTAGACTTGAGGCCATCAGGATATTTCTGACATTCGCAGCATTCTCAAACTTTAAAGTTTATCAAATGGATGTCAAGAGCGCCTTTCTGAATGGAAAGCTGGATGAAGAGGTATATGTAGAGCAACCTCCTGGTTTTGAAGATCCAGATCATTTGGATTTTGTCTTCTTTCTTTTCAAGGCTATTTATGGGCTAAAACAGTCTCCAAGAAAATGGTATGACACACTCTCTGAATTTCTTATTGAAAATAGCTTTATTAGAGGTGTCATAGACAAAACTCTCTTTTCTAAAAAACATAAGAATGATACTATATTAGTCCAAGTCTATGTGGATGATATAATATTTGGGTCTACTAATGATAATCTCTGTAAGAGATTTGCTAAGTTAATGCACAGCAAGTTTGAAATGAGCATGATGGGAGAGCTAAAGTTCTTTCTTGGATTACAAGTAAATCAAAGGTTAGATGGAACATTTATTTGTCAATCCAAGTATCTCAAGGAACTCCTCAAAAAGTACAATCTAGAGGATTCTGCATCAGCAAGGACTCCATCAACTACAAGTGTCAAGCTTGGACCATGTGAAAACTCCATTAAGGTAGATGTCACAAGCTACAGAGGTATGATTGGCTCGTTACTCTATCTTACTGCAAGTAGACCAGATATTATGTATGCTACATGTTTATGTGCAAGGTTCCAAGCGGATCCTAGAGATATTCATCTCGTTGCTGTTAAACGAATCTTAAGATATCTTAAGGGAACACCAAATCTAGGTATTTGGTACCCTAAAGAATCTGGTTTTAACCTTGTCGGATATACAGATTCAGATTATGCAGGAAGTGTTGTTGATAGGAAAAGCACCTCAGGGAGTTGTCAATTCCTAGGTAGCAGACTAGTCTCATGGTACAGCAAGAAACAACAAACAGTTTTCAACTCAACGGCCGAGGCTGAATATATTGCTGCTGGAAGCTGCTGTGCTCAGATCTTGTGGATTAGGAACCAACTACGAGACTATGGCTCTGTATTGAACAAAATTCCTATTTTATGTGACAATACAAGTGCAATAGCCATCACCAACAACCCTGTGCAGCACTCGAGGACAAAGCACATTGACATCAGGTATCATTTTATTAGAGAGCACGTCATGAATGGTACTGTTGAACTATTTTTTGTTCCAACAGAAGAACAAATAGCAGATATTTTCACTAAACCACTTGACGAATCCACATTTACCAGATTAGTTGGTAAATTGGGCATGTTGAATAGTTTTAGTGATTAATTTAGTTAATATCTGGGATCTGTTCTTGAATGAATTTACAAATGAATTTTTCATAAATAAAAAAAAATCATTTGCAAATTTATTTTATCATTTTATCATATTTCTTGCTTATTTCTATGTAATTTCTATTATCTTATCTTATTTATTTACTCAACTTGTTAATTTTAATGTCTCAGAATATTTTATTTGCTCTAAAAATATTTTTCTATGAATTTAATTTGTTAAAATTCAAAAGAAATCTATTTTTGGACTGAAAATATTATTATCTCTGAAATATTTTAATTATTTTAATTCTGTAAATATTATAGGTCTGTATTTCAGTTTTACCATTTTGTAATATAATTTCAGTACATATATAGAAGTCTGTACATTTTGACTGTATTTCTACTGAAATGACAATCGGCAAGACAATTGAAATTGTCTTGCTGAAAGTCATTTCAGTATATATTTGTCATATTAGTGTTTTTCAGTATAGTTTATACTGGCAAGACAATCGGTATGACTATCAATTGTCTTGCCAGTTATAAACATTATATATATATATTATTTTATTTTATACTGGTATGACAATCGGTATGACTATCAGATTGTCATACCAGTTATATATTATTATTTGTTTTGTTTTTTTTTGTTGTTGTTGTTTTTTTCTTCAAAATTGCCTTGTATGACTATCGGTATGACAATCGGTAAGACTATCCCGAATTGTCATACCAATTGTCTACTTAATGCTTTTTCCTGTTCTGTTTTCTCATTCCATTCAGTTTCTTTTTCTTCAAAATTTCAACAGTCTTCTATTTTTCTCTCTTATCTCTCTCTCTCTCTAGTCGATCAAAATCAAACTCATCTCCATTGTCTTCACTGCTCGAGTTTTTACTCAGCAAACAAAAACTTCACTTCTGTTATATACATACACGTATATACATACAGAAGTGCTGTCGATTTTTTTGTTAAAAAAAAATCAGTTTGTGTTTGTTTGATTTTGGTTATTTTTATTTTAATTTCTGATTTGTGTCTTTTGACTTGTTTAATCTGGGTTTGTGAGTTAAGGATTTTAAACGAGATACATTCCTGTCTAAATTTTTCGATTATAATTAATTTAATTCGAATTATTGAATTAATTTAATTAATTCGAATTTTCTTAATATTATTCTTAAAATTCTGAAAGTGTGTGTCTTATTATTATTTTAAATGGCTCTCAATTTCCAAATTGTCGCGCATAATCAGGTTGGTTATTTTAATCCGGAAAAATGTGATGTTGAAAAATTTAAGCCTTGGATTAGATTTTTAAATGACCATTCGATTGTTAGCTCTGCTATAAAATCAAATGTGATTTTAAATGTCGATCTTCTTAGACTGATTTGCACAACATCTACTGTGGCCGATGATTCAAAATCTTTTTCATTCACCGTGGCAAACACACAGTATGTAGTTGATGAATCAGTCATTAATCAGGCGTTAAATTTTCCATTGGACAATTTCTGTAATTTACCCTCTGAAAATGATATCACAAACTTTTTCCATTCTATTCACTATCAGGGGGTGATCAATTTAACCAAACTTTCAAAATCCAATTTGGTGTCTGAATGGGATATTTTCTTCGATACACTTTCCAAAGTGTTTGCCAACTGCACAAAATCCAATTTTCATAACATCACTTCCACTCTGCAGTATATTGGTCTTGCGGTTGTTTTCAATCAAAGGATCAATTTTGGAAAATTACTTTTTCCCAATCTCTTGAGACGTCTAACTTCTGCTTTACGTGATCATTCTACAAATCGTAGGGTATCATGTTACTATGCTCGTTTTCTCATGCTTATAGCAGATCATCTTCTCACACCTGAACACAAAGCCCTTTTTGCTAACTCTGCAGTAACCGAACCCCCTCCAGTTAGCAAAAAGATTTACACTCGCCAAGACACAACCTTCAAATTCATGCAAGTTCCAGTACTTGTATCTGCTTTCATGGCCACTTATATTCCTTTACCTATTTTCAATCTTCCCGGTCATGAACAGCAACCTCAACCTCCAGTGGTTCAAGCCACCCAGGCTCCTCCAACATCAGATGCTCTTCCATTACAGGTAGTAATTCCTCACTCTCACTCCCTTCCTACTTCTGTTGAAAGACCCCCAGTGGTTGATAGGGCTGACCATGAAGTTGTAGAACCACAACTTCAATCCCAGGTCATAAAGCCAAACACAGAGTCACATTCTATCTCAACCTCTCCCCCACTGTCTAAAATGTTACCCAGAAGATTACTAGGAAGTAGTGCATTGTTAAATATGAGTGAACCCTCAGCTCTGCCTCCTCCTAAGAAAAGAAGAGCATATACTGAGGCATCTAAAAGCCCATCCTTGTCCTCCCAACAGGACATGGACTTTGAAATGGCCAATGAACAGTTACTAGAGGCATTCTCTCAACAGGATGCATCTATTAAAATTCGCCATAGGGCCATGGCATCTTGTACTGAGTCAAGCATAATTCCATTACTCACAATGGAACCATACACTTCCCCAGATCATACTCAGGACACAGAACGAGGAGTGCACGTAGAGTCGTTTACAGTGCCTGCCATAGTTACGGCAGAAGAGCAGTCACATGCTTCAGAGGGAAAATTTGACTCTCCGCCATCTTTAATAGAGTCATTTTCTCCCCTCCCAGATCCAACACCTCTGGCTCCCTTATGGGATTCGCCACTCGCAGATTTATCTGGAGAAAGTGGAGGGCAACTCGGTCAATCTATCCCTGAAGAAATTCAGACATCTATTTCAAAAGATTTGATGGTATTGACTGAGGATCGGGACTCGCGAATTCCCATTGCACCACCACTGACCTCTCTTGAAGAGGCTAGGGTGATTTTAACTACAGGTACAGAAGAACAGCAACAGGAAGACTCCTCACGAGCAATTATATTGAGAGAAACACAAGCATGTGAGGTGAGTGAACCAAACACGAGTGAAATTCAGGTGAGAGCACACACAGACACAGATACTCAAAACCTGTTAGCTCAAATTGCTGCTCTAAAAGAAGAACTTGCTAAAAGCCAAGCTGAAGCTCAAGCATTCAAAGCACAAGTGGTTGAACGGTCTTCTTCTTCCACCTCTGTCAACAATCAGCTGGCAATCATCAGGAATGACATCTCAGATCTCAAGACCACTGTAATACCAAAGCTCAATTCCATTCAGGACACTCCAACTTTATCAGCTGATAACATATCCAACTTCTGCTCTCTACATACAAGAATGACTTCTCTTGAAGACCTCATTGAGATGAATCATTCACTGGACTCCTCAAGATTTCTAAAGATAGAGACGGGCATGGAACATCTCAATGAAGGGATGAAGCACCTATATTTCATGATCAAGAATTCTCATTGCCCTAATGAAGAACAAAGAGCTTATTTTGAAGGACCGTCTGGTGGAGGATCAGGCTCTAGAGGTGATGGAGGTTCCAAAGGAAGGTCAGAAGAGGATCCCTCAACTAAGGGGGAGAAGAAAGGGAGTAGTGCCAAAGGGAAGGAAAAAGATACCTCTGCTGGAGACAAAGGAAAGGCTGATGATGTCTACTACAGTGGAGAACATGATGACTTTGATATTTTTGACATTCCCACTGAACCAGTTCAGGAAGATAAAGATGGTTTATTTGAAGCTGAAGAGGAAAGTGATTTTGGAGAATGGGAAGAAGAAGCTCAAGTGGATCCTCTGTTTGAGAAAGAATTTCAGAAGGAGCAGTCAGAGATGAAAAGAAAAGAAGCTGAACTCAAGAAGGTCTCTCAGATCATTGACATGAGGAAAGACATTCAAAGAACAGAAACTCTTCAAAAGCAACGTCTTCATGACATTAAGGCTCAATAAAGGAGAAGAGATGTCAGACTGAAGATTGGTGAAAAATGGGATGAAGCTAGGAGAGTACTTGATATGCCTCAGCTGAGCACTAACAATGATAGGCAGTTCCTACATCTTCTTGACAAGCTGGAAATCTCAAATCCTAACAATGACATGTACATGAATGCTATCAAGACTGAAGTCTCAAGGATCACAGCTGCTTTTGATAGATCCCTAAATGAGATAAGCATTTTTGTATATTGTCAGAGTGAAGGATCTTTCAAGGTGTCACTTCATCTGTTCGAGAATCGTTCTTTGTCAGAGAGTTGGGTTCTTCTCAACAAGGTAAAAAGAAGCTCTGAATTAAATGAAGTTCTTCGAGAAAGGCTTAAAGAGTTTGCCAGCAGGGCTAGTCCTCAAGTGGTCAACAATCCTCATCAGGTGAGATTCTTTAAGTCTGATTGTCTTCAAATCTGTCAGCTAGATGTACAATCTCTTAAAGACTACTCAGCTAAGCATCTGGTCTGGATGGAACATCATTTAAGAACTGCTGGATATTCATCCATGTTGAAGACTCAAGCTGCTGATTTGATTCAAGCTTATTGTGAAAAGAATATTAAAAGGTACAATCAGATCAAGAATAAGCTGAAGTTAGTTGGAGTTCAACCAGTCAGACCAGCAAGCTTCACTTCAAAAAAGGATCGTGTCTTTGACAAGGAATTGCTTCAAGATTTAGAAGAAGGTGAAGTCAGAAGAGAAGACAACTGAAGTCAATTAGCTCAAAACTCAATGTAATATGATTAGAGCTTTATGAATCAAGATAGTCTAATGTAGTTATATGTTCAGGCTAGAGGAACATCTATCTTGTATTCACTTGTAAATTTCATTTGGAATCTGGAAAATGTTAAATATAATCCAGAACTTTTCTGCTATTTACTTTGCATTACTGTTTATATCTTTTTCTTATTTGTTAGTTGAGTTATCCTCTAGGTATTTGTTGTTATTGTCTAACAAGCAAATAGGGGGAGATTGAAAGGCATATGTCATAGCCTATTCGTTTATTCGAGTATTTAACTCAACTCAAATAAGAATGTAATAAGTAAATAGTGGATCTATCATCAGAGAGATCTCACAAAGTAACATATGTCAAAGGATAAAGAAACATTGTTCATCTGCAGACTTGAAGATTCACTGGAAGAAGTTCAAGAATTTGATCATGCCTCAGTGATATAAATCAAGATCGTGGATTTAATCAAGTGACAGAGATCTCGTCAGGGTATCATTTATTACAAGGATTTAATCAGAGTATCAAAGTCAAGACATGAAGAAACGTCACGGAAGTTAGTCACTCATGAACCAGACAGTACATCGAGTGTCAACATTGAAGTGGCGGAATTGATTCATAAGTCTCAGTGATTTTCAGAAGATTGTCAGAAGAATGGATGCTGCTCAGGGTTAGTATTAATTCTCTATTAATTAATTAAGTCATATAATTTAATTAAGAAAATAAATTATATCTGCAAAGATTAATTTATTGATTAATTGAATTAAATTGATTAATTAATTTAGAATTAATATTGAGGATTTACAAGATTTTAATTGGTTTAAAATCTGCTTAAATTCAAAACAAGACAATTCATTTGAACTAGTATGACAATCGGTATGACAATTGATAGTCATACCGAAAGTCATGCCAATACATTTAATTGTCTTATTAGAATTTCTGTTTAGATTAAAATCTGTTATTAATTCAGCAAGACAATTTATTTGAACTAATATGACAATCGGTATGACAATCAATAGTCATACCGAAAGTCTTGCTAGTTCATTTTGATTGTCTTGCTAGTTGTAAATATTGTCATACCGAAAGTCTTACTGGCCAAAGAGATTGTCATGCCAGTACATTTTTCAGTTCGGTGTTTGATAAAAGAAGCAGAAGACGTTTATTGAAAAAACACACTTACAGAATCCAATCAAACAGAAAATAGAACACACAAGAGAAAAAGGAGCAGAAAACAAAAGCATAACATTTTATTTTTCATCTGCTTTTCTTCAAGATAAAATTTCTAGATTGTAAAGTTAAATCCAATCAACTAGAAATATTTATCTTGTTCTTGTGTATCAATCTAGCGGATTAAAATCCCTAGAACTTAATCTCAAATCGCATTTAGCATTTGATCTTTTAATTACAAAAATAGAAAAAGTTCATGTCGAATTTATTCTAGATTTGTAATAATTGATTTGAGATTAATCCCTTGTAACCGATACCGTAGTTGTAACACCTTTCAAGTTTAATAAAAGTTTTATTTAACTTGAATTTTGTTTCACAATTTTATTCCGCATTTTATTCGATTTAACAGTATTGTTTGCATTCAACCCCCCCTTCTACAAACAAATTGGGACCTAACACAAAGCTTTATTAATAATGCAATCTGGTGTCAAAAGTGCAACAGTCCCATGGCTACTATGCTCTGTGGGGAATTTTATTTGAAAAAATGATCCTTTAACTAGTTCTGAGGTAAGTAGTACATGCACTACCCCCTAGGCTAGGAGTGATTTTATTGCTTCTAGCCTATAATTTGAGCACGGCCCTAAGTATATAATGTAAACATGATATGTAAGGGGCTAAAGCCGCACCTTACTGATAATACTTTCGAAGATGTTCCGCGTTCCATGCTTGGGGAACCAGCTTTCCTTTTAAATCTTCAAGGTGATAAGTCCCCTTCCGCAAGATTGCTTTTATCTTGTATGGTCCTTCCCCTTTGCGGTGATAGTTGCCAACGGCATAGCTTCTGCCCATTTAGTAAAGTAATCAACCGCGACCACTGCATATTTGACATCTCTTTTAGCCTTAGGTAGTTCTCCAATAAGATCAATCCCCCACATGGAAAATGACCATGGGCTTACCATAGGTGTCAAGAGCGTCGCTGGCATAGATGAGTAATTTGCATAGCGTTGGCGGCGATCGCATGCTCTAACAAAATTCGCAGCATCTTCTCTCATCGTAGGCCAATAGTACTTTTGGCATAAAACTTTCATCGCCAATGATTACCCCTCGAGTGATTACCACAAATTCCTTCATGCACCCCCCTTAAGATGTAATTTCCTTCTTCTTCATCGACACACCTGAGCAACGGTTGATTGAAGCCTCTCTTATACAGAACTTCATCATACACCACATACCTTGCAGCCTGGTAGCGGAGCCATCGAGCCTTGAACTTATCTTCGGGAAGTGCTCCCTTGTGAATATAGGCAAGAATGGGCGTCATCCATGTTTCCTTGGGAGCCTCATCTACTTGCATCACCTCTACCTCTGGGATACTAGGAATTTCAGGAATTTCCTGGATTTCTAAGGGTATAGATCCCAACAACACAGACTCCTGCTAGGATCCTATTTTGGCCAGGGCATCCGCGTTGCTATTCTTTTCCCGTGGTACACATTCCAGCCTAACCTCTTTGAACTTTCCAATCAGGTGTTGTGTGCACCTCAGGTACAATTCCGTCTGTGGTCCTCGAGCTTGAAATCCCCCATTCACCTGGTTTACCACCAACTCCGAGTCGCTCTTTTCAATTAGGTTCCGCACTTCCATTTCCAAAGCGATCTTTAGGCCATTAATCAATGCTTCATATTACGCATCATTATTCGTTGCATAAAATTTGAAGTGAATTACACTCATCAGATGATGGCCTTCCGGTGACACGAGTACTATGCCCGCGCCTGCTCCTCCATTGTTAACAACCCCATTAACATGCAAGATCCACCAGGGATGTGGAAACTCCTCTAAAGAGTCCTCAATATGAGGGGGATGCAGCGCTACCAAAGCCTTATCATCAACCGCAGAATCAAGTTCCATCAAGAAGTCGGCTAAGGCCTGTCCTTTAATTTCTGTACGGGGCATGTACTCCAAGTCAAACTGTCCCAACTCCACAGCCCATTTCAGCATTCTCCCCGATGATTCTGGCTTGTGAAGGACTTGCCGCAAAGGGTATTTTTTACAGACTTCAATTCTATGAGCCTGGAAATAGGGGCGTAGCTTCCTTGACGCAAGGATCAAGGCATAAACCAGCTTCTCCATACTTGTATAGCAATTTTCAGCATCGTGCAATCGCTTGCTCACATAATACACTAGTGACTATTGCGCGCCCTATTCCCTCACTAGCACAGCGCTGATTAAATACTCAGAAACTGCAAGGTATAGGATCAGGGACTCCCCATCCAATGATTTTGACAACATGGGAGGGTTCCCTAGTTGTTCCTTTATCTTCCTAAAAGTTTCCTCATATTCTGGCGTCCATACAAAGTCTTTCCCTACCACTTTGATCGTCTTAAATAATTCTTTGCACATGTCGGATGATTTAGAGACAAATCGGTTCAACGTGGTGATCCTTCCAGTTAGGCTTTGCACCTGTTTCACACCGGTGGGAGATTTCATATCTAGCAGTGCTTTGATCGTTGCAGGATTAGCTTCAATTCCTCTATGATTAACTATGAACCTAAGAAACTTGCCTGACTCCACACCGAACACGCACTTCTGTGGATTCAGCTTCATGCAAAACCTCCTTAGAATGTTAAACATTTCCATCAAGTGCTTGACATGATCGTTTGCCTCCTTGGATTTTACCAACATATCGTCCACATACACCTTCATGGTTCTTCCAATCTGATTCTTGAACATCATGTTCACCAATCGTGGTAGGTCGCGCCTGCGTTGATCAATCCAAACGGCATCCTTATGTAGCAGTATAGCCCTCTATCAGTAATGAAGGATGTATGCTCCTGATCAGGACCGTACATGGGAATTTGATTGTAACCAGAGTATGCGTCCATAAAGCTTAATAAGGCATGCCCTGCTGTCGCGTCAACCAACTGATCAATTCGTGAGAGCGGAAAGTTGTCCTTCAGGCAAGCCTTATTGAGATCTGTGAAATCTACACATGTCCTCCACTTCCCATTCAGCTTTTTCACAAGCATCGGATTCGTGAGCCACTCGGGGTAGTAAGATTCTTTGATTAACCCCACTTCCAACAGTCGTTCCACCTCTTCTTTTAATGTTATCGCCCTTTTCCCCACTCACCGGGTGACGCTTTTGTCGTATACCTGTGCAATTAGGGAAAATGTTCAACCGATGATACATTACTCCTGGGTCGATTCCCACCAAGTCAGAATGACTCCATGCGAAGATATCGAGATTTTTAATCAGAAAACGGTTAAGTCTTTCCCTCATTTCATCACTTAGCTGAGATCCCACCTTCAAAACCTTGCTTGGGTAATCCTTGTCGACCAAAACATATATTGTGTCT
Organism: Apium graveolens; assembly: GCF_009905375.1. Taxonomy (NCBI): domain Eukaryota; kingdom Viridiplantae; phylum Streptophyta; class Magnoliopsida; order Apiales; family Apiaceae; genus Apium; species Apium graveolens. The sequence continues at coordinate 72,087,990 of NC_133656.1, read as the reverse complement.
TCGGCCGGCCCCATTTTCTCGGCGGGCATAGGGATTCTGGGATCTAGATCAAAATCAAAGTCCCGGGGGTCCTCAACCTCCATTTCCTACATCCGACGGCGCATCCCCATATGTAGGAGCATCCACCTCAGGCCAAGGCATGGCTCCGTGCAATGCAGGTGTGGAGGGCGCATCCTCGTTTTGAGGAGCATCAACCACAATTTCATTTTTACTTTCCAAGGGCGCGTCCTCATTTTGAGGATCATCCACCTTGAGGCTACTTTCGAGGCTTTGTAAAATTTCACTTCTTCCTTCCAACTTTTCTCCATTAACATCCTTTTGTATGATCCCTTCTACATGATTCACAACAACTTCCTCCACACTATGGATCCTCGAAACATTCCCCAACGTTAACACAGGGGTCTTGGTAACATGAGTCTCTTCTTCCTATGGATTTTCCATGAAGTAATGGGCATGAACCTCTCCACTTGGTTTTGCCTGAATGTCCGCCGCATCTTCAAATGGGAGACCTTTTCCCTCATACCTCCTCCTGCAAAATTCTTTGACAGCCATGTGATAGCAGTCGCGTGATTCGTATTGTGACCCTCTCAGACTGCCCACTCCGTTAGGTATTGAGAATTTTATCATCAAGTGATGTATCGAGGTTATCACCCTGAACGCTCGCAACCAAGGCCTGCCCACCAACACGTTGTGCGCGGAGTCCTGATCCAGTACTTTGAAGTCTATCATTTGAGTGACAGATAGAGCTCCTTCCCCAAGCATGACAGGAAGCCTAATTGAACCCATAACTCTTATTATCTCTCCAGTAAAACCGTAGACGTGTGCATCCTCAAAATTCATGTCACTGTCTGGGAAACCCAATTTCTTGTGTGTGCTGTAATACAGGATGTTCGAAGAGCTCCCGTTGTTCAAGAAGACTCGATGCACGTTCATTGCCCCAATAAGCATAGTTATTACCGATGTATCATTAACGGGATGATGTGCCCACCTTGACTCTCTCTCCCTGAATGTAATATCAGCAGATTCCCCTTTGAATATTTTTGGAGGTATATCTTCCAAGCTATGAATGTTGGTGAGTAGTGGGTGTTGTGCCTCTCTTGCATTCCTCTTCAATTCTAGATTGCTATCACCAACAAATGGATGTCCTCCGAAAATTTCCCGAATACTTTCATCCCTTTGGAAGTTAAACTCCGCTGTCTTTTCGACATCCTCTGCCTGTGTGGGATGCCTCTCATCTTTCCCCTTGTCATCATTTCGTCTCCGTCATTTCACCTTATCAATCCACTCTCCCAGATATCCAGTCTTGATCAATTCTTCAATTTCATCATTTAGGTGATGACACTCGTGGGTGTCGTGGCCGGTAGACTCATGGTAATCGCAATACTTTTTCTTGTCTCTACTCTGCCACGAAGTCAGACGGTCTGGTTTCTTGAAAATTTCCCTGTCATTATTTACCTCAAAGATGTGATCAATGGATGCTGCCAGCAGAGTGTAATTGCTTACCCTCTTTTCATTGTTTGACAACAGACTCCACTCTCTCCGCACATTCACGGCATTCACGATATTAGGGCTTCGGGCATTCCGCCGATAATCCAGACTCACGGATCTGTCTCTACTCTTATTTCACCCCTTGGAGTTGTGGGTATTATCATTTTTCTTTGTTTCGGCAAGCGATTGCTCAATCGCTTTGAAGGATTCCGCCTGCGCAAGTACATCAGCTAACGACACAGGTCCTTTCCTTGCAGGTGTTTCCAAAAATCTGTTCCCATGCGCAGACCAGCTATAAGAAGTATTTTTAGTGTCTCATCATTCGCGCCTCTCACCAAGGTAGACTCTACATTGAACCTTTTAAAGTATGAGGTCAAGCTTTCCCCCTCCTTCTAATTCACATTAGCCAATGTGGTAACCGGTGGCGTATACTTCACCGTGGCCTGGAACTGAGTTAGAAATAAGGTTTTCATCTGTTCCCAAGGTGTGATCGCCCCGAGACCAAGTTTTTGGAACCATTGTTGAGCACCTTCTCTGAAGGTGGCCGCCCGAAGACGGCATCGTGCCAAGTCAGGTACCTGATATACATCCATCTCAATGTTGAAAGACCCTACGAATTCCATGGGGTCGGAGTTCCCATGAAAATGCAAGTCATTAGTTGTGTTCCCGTATCTTGCAGGTAGCTGCGCTTCTCTCACAACAGCAGCGAAAGGGGATGGAGTTTGTGCAGTCGCTGTTACCATACCTCCCTCAAGATGGTTGAGCAATCTCTTAAGATCATTCACATTCAATGTTCCTAGTCCAGGAATGATTTAAACATTGAGTTGTTGGGGTTGCTCCACAACTTGTTGTTGTTCCCCTTGGTTACCCTCCGGGTGTACCGGGAGATCTCGCCGCCCCTTGCCCTGAGGCTGCGGCTGTGGTATGTTGCCATCTTGATTTTGAACATTCCCTCGCGTACGAGGTTCCTCCTGACCGCGTCTTGGTATCTCATCATTATTTTGTAACCTTTCTTGAATTCGCACGTCGTCCCGCTCATGAGGACGCATCCTGGATCTATTGCCCGTAGCACTGTAGGAAGCTACAGGAACAATAACAGGGGCTTCTTCAGTGGAGGGCGCGCCATCTCTTCTTCCATTGTATGGCGCCCTTCCATGCTGGTATCCTAGCCTTTCTCGTCCATTCCTTTGATAGCCTCAGCCATAGTTTCCAAACCTTCCTCGCGAAGCGGCACACTCATGCTCGTGGTGCCGCACCCCATCATCCCTTGGGTATGTAGGGGCCACACGCGTCATATCACGGGGCCTCGTTTCTCTAACGTTTCCTTCTTTTGCCATTCTACAAGTAGCATTCTCAAATTATCGTCTCTCAACCTTATGCCAAGCCTTCTCTTTAAGGTTGAAAAATCTCTTCCGTTCTGAATATCTTCCGCACGATGACGCTCGTCCATCGTATGCCCCGACCTATGTGGGTGTGGTACAACCTGATTACCGAGACGAGGCCTTTCTCTACCATCGGTGTCTTCATCGATAAGCTCCACAATAGGCTCTACATCATCAGAATATTCCAAGCGATGCGGAGTGATTCGCCGGTTTTCTTCGCCGTCCTGGGCATCTCCCTCAACTATGGGTGCTTTCCCCACGGCGTGGCCACGGCAGGGAAAACGACGACCCCTCCTCGTCCTGCGACGCTCCACCGTACTCAGCCTTGAGTGGAAATTGTTCAGAGTATCCCCATGCGATACAGCTGCTCCAAGATATCAGCATTACTGATGAGAACTGGAGGTGTTCCTCCCATATCTGGAGCTCTCGGAGGATCTACGATATTTTTGGGCACGTAGGGTTCATGGCGAATGTAGCCTCCCTTGCCTTCTCCTTCAGATCTGCTATCACTTCCATCATAAGAACTTATATCATGATTGTAAGACATCTTTTCCTCCCAAGATTATGATCCTAATCAGCACCCCTCCTTCTAGCGCCAATTTGTTGACGGAGGAATCTGGTAACAACAAAGATTGAAGTTTCTCGCCGGAATTAAGATCTATGATGCTGGTTCTTCGCCGGAGAATCAAGCGGTGTGTGGTGGTTTGTGGTTGTTTTAGGCTGAGATTGATCAGAGTAAGTGGTGACCCCCTTACCAGCTCTCAACTTCTTAGCCCTCTCACTGTGCCTACGTACCCTTTACATAGGGATCAAGCCTGACGTAGTTCTTGGGGAACAAGAAATCTAATGGGCTTAGACTTCTTATTCCTAGGCCTGATAGAAGCCCATCCAGAATTCATCTTCCGCTAGCTTTAGGAATGTCCAACCGCGAAGGCCCAAGACTCGTCTGTAATCGTAGGACTTTACGGATAGTGTATCTCCCTGCACAAGGATAACACTCCGCTACAGCTATCTCCCTTGATTTACGGACGCAGGTATAGCCATGATTCACCCCAAATGCCGGATGCGTCCCTGTCCCCTGAATGAGGATAACCCACCAGATAGCAGGACAGGTGATCCCAAGCTCTTGGGTACAAAGTGCAGGATGACTCTAAAATTCTCCAACGAGGACACCCGTTGAATACAAGAACAGAGTTCCCAAAGCACACACTAGAGTTAACCCCACATCCCCAACGAGGACACCTGTTGAATATAGGAGGAGGCCTTCAATCATCAGGCATACCCCTGGAGGTCTTCAAGCTTTTCACGGACATCCCTCTCCTTGACCGTCTCAAAGAGGAAATTCTTCAAAGAGTACCCGCAATAAATACGTTAGTAGAAATAACCCTTCATTGCTCCTTTCCATGCATGCTTTGTCCTGAGCTCAACCTTGAGAATGCATTTTCCACACATAGGATGCGTCCTAAGACATTGGCGCGCCCTGACCTTCATGAAGCCTGTATCATTTCTTCAGCTAACATCCTTCATGACACTCCACAAATACAGGACACGTCCTGACCTTCATAAAAGTTTATATGACAATCCATACATACAGGGAGCGTCCTACTTCGTAGGTGCGCACTCCAAACTTCTTTGCCATAAAACAATTCTTCAACGTACACTTTCACCATAGTGGACGCGTCCTAGGCACCTTGGACGCGTCCTGATACCCTCCATTACAACGCAATTCACCGATTTTGACTTTAATTATCCCGTGTTTGACCCTAATTAATCGAATGCCAAATTTTGGGTATATCAAGTTTCTTTAAGCTTTAATAGACTGCATAAACATAATAATGGTAGTCACTTAAATCTTCTAATCAAAAAACCGATAAAGAGTTCAAACAAAAACAAGAGTGTTGACGGAGGAATTTGGTATCAACAAAGTTTGAGGTTCGTCGCCGGAATCAAGATCTACGATGGTGGTTCTTCACCTGAAAAGTGAGTGGAGTGTGGTGGTTGTGATAAATTGGGGGCTGAGATTGCTTAGGGTTGGTGGTGGCTCCTTATGGCTCTCGCTTCTGACCCCTCACAATTTGCCTACGTATCCCTATTTATAGGGAATCAAGCCCACATAGTTCTTGGGGAACAAGAAATCTAATGGGCTTAGACTTCTTATTCCCAGACCCGGTCCAGAATCCATCTTCCGCTAGCTTTAGGAATGTCCAACTATGAGGCCCAACGGCGAAGGCCCAAGGCTCGTTTGTAATCGCAGAACTTCACGGATAATGCATCTCCCTGCGCAAGGATAACATTCCGCTACAGCTATCTCCCTTGAATTACGAACGCAGGTATAGCCACGGTTCACCCCAAATGCCAGACGCGTCCCTGTCCCCCGAATGAGGATAACCCACCAGATAGCAGGACAGGTGATCCCAAGCTCTTGGGTGCAAAGTGCAGGATGACTCCAAAGTTCTCCAACGAGGACACCCGTTGAATACAAGAACAGAGTTCCCAAAGCACACACCAAAGTTAACCCCGCATCCCCAACGAGGACACCCGTTGAATACAGGAGGAGGTCTTCAATCATCAGGCATACCCCTGGAGGCCTTCAAGCTTTTCACGGACATCCCCCTCCTTGACCGTCTCAAGGAGGGAATTCTTCAAAGAGTACCTGCAACAAATACGTTAGTGAAAATAATCCTCCATTGCTTCTTCCATGCTTGTCTTGCTTTAAACTTACTCTTGATCATGCATTCTTCACACATAGGACGCGTCCTGAACGATTGGGCGCGTCCTGACGCTACGAACTCCACATATTGTTATATCTTCCAAGTATCTCTATTTTCTTTGTCTTGAATGAGAACAAGCTCAACCATCCCAAAGTATGCATCTCCAGGAGGCAGGACGCGTCCCCCCCCTTGTAAAATACACATATTCTCCTTGCATGGAAACCTTATTACCTGTACAGCTCATCCCATTATTTTTACTTATCAGGGCATGTCCTCCTCCTTTCAATATCTTCCTCCTCATCTCTTTACATGACAACCCAAAATACAGCCTACACAATCATGGACGCATCCTACATATACAAGGCGCGTCTTCGCTTCATACAATGTAGACCAAAACCTAATTTTTCATCTTCTTGCCCCAATTCAATTCGAATTGACCCGTATTTGACCCGAGATGATCCAATACCAAAATTTGGCTATAACAACTACCCCCCGAATTCCATCTGAAGTTGGAAACAAAATTGGAATTCTAATATCTACATCCAAGCAAAAATTTGTGTCATCCTCCACTCATATGAGTATGCGTCTTCTGCATCTTCCTCAATGATGGCACATTCTCAATTAAGGCCGCATCTTCGGAATCTTATCCTCCTTATTGACCATGACGGCGTGCTCTCACTCTTTGTCGCGTTCAAAATTGTCATTCACATTTCTTCCCGCCTTCACCTATGAATACCCCTTCTCTTCTTGATAACTTTAACCTTGGTTTGTCTAGAGAGGTTTACCACTATTGTACCATATCTCTAAGCTTACATGAGCTAACTCGGCATAAGAAACAAGAGAATTTGTACAAAAGTGTGCACCTCACATACCTTGGAAAAGCACAATCCATTAACAAAGGTTTGAGGGTTCTCTAACTTTTCATCCCAATATTGGTCTCCCATGAGCGCGCCTTAAACTGAAAGGGTCATCATATGAGGGCACACTCTAAGGAAAGCGCGACCAGAATAAAACACTATCTCTCTAATCTTCAAGTAATAAATAATCTTTGACGCAAGGAGGACGTGTCTTGCTGGTGATAGTGTTCCTTCCACCGATGACACAATACCATTCTGTATTTGATTTCCTGCTTCTTTCCAAATTATGACTCCAAACCGCTGATCTCATCTTTTCCAGAAATAACGTGATTCATTTATTCAAATCAAAGTCAAAACTTTTACAATCTTCTTCAATCATCTATTTTTAGAGGGTGCGCCCTTTAATGAGGCGACGTCTTCCTCAAATAATTAACATCATTAGAGGGCGCGTCCTCTTTACGAGGAGCGTCTTGCTCGATGAGAGGAGCATCCACGTCGACAAGGGTATCATTCTTGGAGGGCACGTCCTCTATGAGAGGAGTGTCCACCTCCACAAGGGGAATCACCCTTGGAAGACGCGTCTTCTCTAAGAGGAGCATCTACTTCGACAAGCTAACATCCTTGGAGGGCGCGTCCTCTCTAAGAGGAGCGGCTTATCTCGACAAGGTCTTCATCTTTGGAGGGCGCGTCCTCTCTAAGAGGAGCGGCTTATCTCGACAAGATCTTCATCCTTGGAGGGCGCGTCCTCTGTCAGAGACGCATCCTCCTCGACAAGGGTATTCATTCTTGGAGGGCGCGTCCTCTGTCAGAGACGCATCCACCTCGACAAGGGAAATCATCCTTGGAGGGCGCGTCCTCTGTCAGAGACGCATCCACCTCGATAAGGGAAATCGTTCTTTAAGGGAGCTACCTCTGTAAGAGGCGCGTCTACCTCGACAAGCTAACATCCTTGGAGGGCGCGTCCTCTCTAAGAGGAGCGGCTTATCTCGACAAGGTCTTCATCCTTGGAGGGCGCGTCCTCTCTAAGAGGAACGTCTTATCTCGATAAGGTCTTCATCCTTGGAGGGCGTGTCCTCTCTAATTGGAGCGTCTTATCTCGACAAGGGTATTCATCCTTGTAAGGCGCGTCCTCTGTCAGAGACGCATCCACCTCGTCAAGGGAAATCATTCTTTGAGGGAGCTACCTCTGTAAGTGACGCGTCTACCTCGACAAGCTAACATCCTTGGAGGGCGCGTCCTCTATAAGAGGAGCATCTACCTCGACAAGGGTCTTCTACAAAATCTTCATGTAACAAAACTAAATCAAAAATCAATATTTTTAGAAGGCTTTTATCTTCAACAAAGCTCAAGCGATGCAGAAACTATCTCTCGTTGAAACATCTCCCAACGAGGCATCTCACGAAGTGGCATCTGATAAAGGGCATCTCAATCTCAGAGACATTTTCTTGAAGTTGAGCGTTTCCTTAAACATGAGTATTTTTTCGACCTTACGCATCTCTCTTATTTTTAGGAAAAGCCATGTACCTTACTCATGTGGCAATATGTAACACCACAGAACTAATGAGAGGTAACCTACCCCCCGAGCGTGCACCTTGTCAAATGTACTTTGTAGCCTCATCTTCCTCATCTGAACTAATGCAACTCCCACATTCCCTTTTTGCTAAAGACAACCAGATGACCTTGGTAGTCATATCGAAAGTAGAAGCCTTAACATATGAGCCAGATATGCTCAGGGCGCGTCCTGAAAACTCACTCAGATTATTGAGGATGTGAGGGCGCGTTCGCTGAAACTAAACTCTCGACATACTAGGAAGATCATTGTACTTCATTTGCTTCTTTACAAATCATGTATGTAATGTCGAGGAAGATCACATGGGTATTTTAATGAAGGCGCGCCTTGAGAGAGATAGCCTTGGAGAGTTTACTTATAACTGTTGAGGATATAACATTATATCCTTAGATGGAGGAGCTCATTCATGTCCCGGGGCCTCACCTTGACAATCAAGGGGTGCGTCCTAGGATTCATGGTACCTCTACTCTGATAGATTCTTTTCTTTCGAAGTTCCAATTATTAAGATTCTCCTTGTGGTCAATAAAGTTCACCTCACCATCAATTTTTTTTCGAGGGCGCGCCTTAAGGAAAGGGCGCGTCTTGAAAGATGAGGAATTAGTTCCAGTCGAGCCATTCTTCAATTAGTGACTATAACTCATCTGATTATCATGACATCTTCATTGAAAACTTCCATAGACTTTTTCTTCTGAGGGCGCGCCCTGGGAGGGCAATTCACTGAATGTTTCACATGCAGAGGGGGCGCCTTCATATATTGTGACGCAATACTTGGTAACTCGTGAGATTTTTTCCTGATAAGATTTCCTACCTACAATAAACACAATTAATATAGAACTTGGAATGTTACCTGGAGGACGCGTCCTAGAGGGACGGACGTGTCTAGTCGGTGAATTTTCCTGGAATTTGCTGGAAGTCATCTGGGCCCCAAATTTTTAATCAAGGCGCGTCCTAAGAGTTTGTGGGGATTTTCTCCATGCCAAATCTCTTTCCCAATCCTCTTCCTGCACAAGTCCCAAAAACAAGTAATGGAAAATACAACGAAACTAGTGGAGTGTTACCTTGAGGGATCTTGTTAAAGGCGATGACTAGCTCATGATAGTAATGCCTTCTTCTTGGAGTGTTCTCCTCCCGATCGTCCTCAGATTTGCGCCTGATTAAGTCTTCTTAACTGAATAGTGTTCTCAAATCTTCTAAATCAAATAGAATTGTTCAGTCTTCTCGTTGGAATAGGATTCTCCAATCTTCTAAATGGAATAGGATTCTCCAATCTTCTAATTAGAACAGGATTCTCCCATCTTCTAGATCGAAAAAAATTCTTCAATCTTTTAATTAGAATAGGATTCTTCAATCTTCTATACCAAATAGGTTTCTCCCAATCTTCTTAATGGAATGGGTTTCTTGCAATCTTCTAAGCCAAATAAGATTTTTTGGTAAAAATTCGTAACTGCTGTTTTCCTTTGTTTCCGGGCTGCTCAACTTGGATTGTCGTATCCATATCATCTCTGAATTAAAGAGAATTCAATAAGCTTCGCGTAGGCTGTAAGATCGTTCAAATCTGACTTACGGAACTCGAGATACGGCCCAAACAGTGTAAGCAAATCGCTTAACCCACCAAATCCGAATTTTTCATCCAACTTTGCTCCTTTGGGGCCATGGTTGTAAATTTCAACCCTCATGGCTGGAAATCATCATCCGTGGATCTCCCTCATGGCCGTGAATACTACATTCAAATCTCCTTCGACCCCCTGGCCAAAATTATTTATTTTACGGATCTCCTTCGTGGTCGTTGCATGCAACTCCTCCGTGGCTATCCTTCAATTCTTGCGTCAAAGAACCTTCATCATGACGAGACATCTCTTCCTCATGAGATTATGATCTTGATCAGCACCCCTCCTTCTAGCGCCAATTTGTTGACGGAGGAATTTGGTATCAACAAAGTTTGAGGTTCGTCGCCGGAATCAAGATCTACGATGGTGGTTCTTCGCCTGAAAAGTGAGCGGAGTGTGGTGGTTGTGATAAATTGGGGGCTGAGATTGCTTAGGGTTGGTGGTGGCTCCTTATGGCTCTCGCTTCCGACCCCTCACAATTTGCCTACGTATCCCTATTTATGGGGAATCAAGCCCACGTAGTTCTTGGGGAACAAGAAATCTAACGGGCTTAGACTTCTTATTCCCAGACCCGGTCCAGAATCCATCTTCCGCTAGCTTTAGGAATGTCCAACTATGAGGCCCAACCGCGAAGGCCCAAGGCTCGTTTATAATCGCAGGACTTCACGGATAATGCATCTCCCTGCGCAAGGATAACATTCCGCTACAGCTATCTCCCTTGAATTACGAACACAGGTATAGCCACGGTTCACCCCAAATGCCAGACGCGTCCCTGTCCCCCAAATGAGGATAACCCACCAGATAGCAGGACAGGTGATCCCAAGCTCTTGGGTGCAAAGTGCAGGATGACTCCAAAGTTCTCCAACGAGGACACCCGTTGAATACAAGAACAGAGTTCCCAAAGCACACACCAAAGTTAACCCCGCATCCCCAACGAGGATACCCGTTGAATACAGGAGGAGGTCTTCAATCATCAGGCATACCCCTGGAGGCCTTCAAGCTTTTCACGGACATCCCCCTCCTTGACCGTCTCAAGGAGGGAATTCTTCAAAGAGTACTTGCAACAAATATGTTAGTGAAAATAATCCTCCATTGCTCCTTCCACGCTTGTCTTGCTTTAAACTTACTCTTGATCATGCATTCTTCACACATAGGACGCGTCCTGAACGATTGGGCGCGTCCTGACGCTACGAACTCCACATATTGTTATATCTTCCAAGTATCTCTATTTGCTTTGTCTTGAATGAGAACAAGCTCAACCATCCCAAAGTATGCATCTCCAGGAGGCAGGACGCGTCCCCCCTTGTAAAATACACATATTCTCCTTGCATGGCAACCTTATTACCTGTACAGCTCATCCCATTATTTTTACTTATCAGGGCGCGTCCTGCGCCTTGGGCGCGTCCTCCTCCTTTCAATATCTTCCTCCTCATCTCTTTACATGACAACCCAAAATACAGCCTACACAATCATGGACGCATCCTACATATACAAGGCGCGTCTTCGCTTCATACAATGTAGACCAAAACCTAATTATTCATCTTCTTGCCCCAATTCAATTCCAATTGACCCGTATTTGACCCGAGATGATCCAATACCAAAATTTGGCTATAACAAAGAGTATACCTGGGAGAAGATATATTGCATTCAGGATATCTTTCTGTAAGAAACAGTTGGAGCTCATCAACTGTTATATCAACGGCTGAGCAAATGTACCTTCCTCTAGCATTCAGGTATTCTAAAAGAAAGATGTGTGCAGTAGCCACATTATCCATATGCACCAGAGATATACAATGAGGAAATTCACATAGAATGTCATCACCTGCTCGAATTGAGGATCTGAGACAAAATTCATGCATTTTTGGCATATTCCTACCAAGGTTTAGCTAACATTGTTTCACCATTCTGGTCATGTACATGAAGCACAACAAACAGATTTTATAATATATTTTTAAAGGGGACATTAACTCGTCGACCTTCTAGCCAAATATATGCTTTTTTGTTGATCTAAACTATATATTTATTATTTTAGTTAGTTTTTCCTGAGGACTGCATTTTGATTTGGTCCAGGCTGCTGTTAAACGTGCATGAGTTATTTTAGGAGAGTTTGAATAAGTCTGAGCTTCAGCCTGAAGTAGTGGAGCTCGTGTAGGAGTAGTTTCCTGATTTCTAGCATTAGTTATTTTTCAGCATTTCCTTCTATAGATATAATCGTGTATCACCAGCTTTCATTAATAAGATCAACTATTTTACATTTTGTTTTCTCTTGTTTATATTACACATATAATATATATACATATCTTTTATCAATTTGGTATCAGAGCCTAATATATATAGTGTATGTCAAAGTACATGCCCAGGAGGGGAATGATGGAACCGAGTAAACCAGAGATAAGCAAAACCAAGGATGGAGTTGGTCTCAGTTATCCGATGTTGGCACGAAGTAACTATACAGCGTGGGCATTAAAGATGAAAGTGTTCATGCAAGCTCATGGGGTATGGGATGCTATCGATCCTAAGGTTCCAAAATCAAAGGTGGATGAGAGAATGGATAAGACGGCACTTGCTGCTATCTATCAGGGAATACCTGAGGATATGTTGTTATCCATTGCAGAAAAGGGCACAGCTAAAGAAGCTTGGGGAGCATTGAAAATAATGTGTCATGGAGCAGATCGTGTGAGAACAGCAAAAATACAGACCTTGAAGTCAGAATTCGAGTCAATGAGGATGAAAGACTCGGAATCCCTTGACGAGTTCTGTTTCAAGCTGAACAACCTAGTAGCAAACATTCGAGCTTTAGGTGAAACCATAGACAAAAATTATGTAGTAAAGAAACTCCTTAGAGCTGTGCCACCTAAGTTTCTGCAAATCGCATCTACTATTGAATAATTTGAAGATCTTGAAAATATGTCAGTCGAGGAAGCAATTGGGTCACTGAAGGCCCATGAGGAGCGATTAAAAGGTCAGAATGAACCTGGTGGAAACCAACTATTACTTACTGAGGAAGAATGGTTGAAGAAAGAGAAAGAAGAAGGGCAACTACTATTCACGAGAGAAGAATGACAGAGGAGATCAAATCTGAAAAATAAACGCAGTGGTAGAGATAAGAGTAAAGTGAGGTGCTTTAATTGTTTGGCTTATGGGCATTATGCTGCAGAGTGCCGGAAGCCCAAACGAGATAGAAAGCGACAATTGGAGTCAAATTTGGTGTAAACCCAGGATGATGAACCTGCACTCTTGATGGTAGAGTGTGGAGGAGAAAATGTGTTACTGAATGAAGAGAATATGAGGCCAAACCTATTGTCTGATGCTGAAAGCAAACATGGTGGCTCAAATATGTGGTACTTGGACAACGGTGCTAGTAACCACATGACTGGGGAAAAGGCGAAATTCAACGAGCTGGATGAAAATGTTACAGGAAAGGTCCGTTTTGGCGATGGCTCAACAGTTGACATACGAGGAAAGGGGTCAATTTTGTTCAGATGCAAAAATGGAGAAGAGAGAATGTTTCATGAGGTATACTTTATTCCAAATTTATGTAATAATATCCTTAGTTTGGGTCAGTTATCAGAGGAAGGGAATCAAGTTGTTATGTATGGTGAATTTTTATGGATTTACGATAAGGAAAGAAAGTTGCTGATGAAAGTTTAGAGGTCTGGTAATAGGCTATACAAAATATTGATCGAAACTATTGAGTCCAAGACTTTGCTGTCAAAAATAGAGGAAGACACATGACTCTGGCACTCTCGCTTAGGCCATGTTAACTTCCAGGCATTAAACTTGATGTCAAGAAATAAAATGGTCGAAGGAATGCCAAAATTTATTCATCCTAAAGAGCCATATCCAGGGTGTTTGATGTCAAAGCAAACCAGGAAAAGTTTCTCAGCGCAGTCGAGTTTCAGAACTGAGCATATTTTTGACTTGGTTCATGGGGATTTATGTGGACCAATCATGCCGGAAACTTCAAGTGGGTAGAGATATTTTTTTCTTCTGGTAGATGATTTTAGCAGAGCAATGTGGGTGTTCTTGTTGAAGACAAAGGATGAGGCGTTCGAGGCGTTTAAGAAATTCGTAGTGCAAGTTGAGAAGAGGCCAGAAATGAAGGAAAAATCGCTCCGTACAGACAGGGGAGGTGAGTTTTGTTCACACCAATTTAATGAATATTGTGAAAAATCTGGAATATATTGTCAATTTACAGCTCCCTATACGCCACAGCAAAATGGTGTAGTAGAAAGGAGAAACAGGACCGTTGTTGCAATGATAAGAAGTTTTTTGAAAAACATGAAATTACCCTCATTCTTGTGGGGAGAAGCACTTAGACACTCGATTTACGTTTTAAATCTTCTTCCTACACGTGCCTTATCTAATCAGACGCCCTATGAGGTTTGGATGGGAGAAAAACCAAATCTGAAATATATCAAGGTGTTCGGATGTGTGTGTTACATGAAGATTCCAGCTGTGCAGATGACGAAGTTGGATGATCGTAGTAAAATGGTCATTAATCTGGGAAAAGAACCAGGGACCAAGGCTTACAGGTTGTATGACCCTGTGTCAAAGAAAGTGCATGTGTCACGGGATGTGGTGTTTAACGAAATGAAGGCATGGGACTGGGAAAATTCAAAGGGGCAGAGCAGCGATCAAAATGGGCACATCATTATTTTTGGTTTTGAGTCAGACGAAGCATACATGAGAAATGAAAATGATAGTCGAGATAGAGATAGCGCCAGAGGTCTTACGGAAGGACACAGAGATGTAATAACTCTTATACCAGTCCAAGACTCCAGCAGTGATAACAATAATGATTCTGAGTAGGAAAGTGAATATCGAAGGTTTAGAAAATTAAATGAGATTTATGATGATACGGAGGAAATGGAGACACCAGAGGAACTTATGCTTATGGGGGTGGACGAACCAATAAACTACACTCAAGCATCAAAGAAAAAGGAATAGAGACATGCTATGGAACAAGAACTCGAAGCCATTGAAAGAAATAAGATGTGGAAATTAACAGAGCTGCCTCCTGGGAGAAAAGCAATTGATTTGAAATGGGTGTTTAAACTTAAGAGAGACACCAAAGGAGAAATAATCATATACAAGGAACGAATTGTTGCAAAGGGTTATGTTCAACGACAAGGAATCAACTTTGAGGAAGTCTTTGCACCTGTGACTCGTTTAGAAACAGTGCGACTTCTTTTGGCTTTGTCAGCAAAAAACGGGTGGTGAGTACATCATTTAGATGTAAAATCAGCATTTTTGAATGGTGATTTAAAGGAAGAAGTGTACGTGACGCAGCCAGAAGGGTTTGAAAAATCAGGACAGGAGCACCTCGTGTACAGACTTTCAAAAGCATTGTACGGCCTTTGTCAAGCTCCCAGATCTTGGTATTCAAAGTTAAATAGATGCTTGGAAGGAATGAATCTGTCTCGCTGTCCTTACGAACATGCAGTATATACAAAGAGGGAGGTGGGAGAATCTTTAATAGTGGCAGTCTATGTAGACGATTTACTTGTTACTGGCACAAATGAAGTGATAATACATAATTTCAAGCAACAAATGGCTGAGCATTTTGAGATGAGTGATCTGGGACACTTGTCGTATTACTTGGGCATTGAAGTAAACCAACATGAGGGGTATGTTGAGCTGAAACAAGAAGCCTATGCTAAGAAGATGTTGGAAAAATCTGGTATGGGTGAATGCAATCTAGTAAAGTTCCCAATGGAGCTCAAATATGTGATTACAAAAGATGAAGGGGGAAAGAGTGTGAACTTTACAGAATTTAAGAGTATAGTAGGAGGTCTTCGCTATCTTGTACATACACGACCAGATATATCCTATGCAGTGGGTATTATCATTCAATTTATGGAGAAACCAACGATTATGCATATGAACGCGGCAAAAAGAATACTGAGGTATGTTAAAGGTATGTTAAATTATGGGCTAATCTACTCGAGGAATAGTGCAAATAATGTGTTGACAGGCTTCTCGGATAGTGATCATGCTAGACATGTTGAAGATAGGAAAAGTACTACTGGGATGGTATTTTATTTGAATGAAATCGTCATAACATAGGTGTCACAAAAGCAGAAATGTATGGCTCTATCATCCTGCGAGGCTGAATTCATGGCTGCTACTGCAGCAGCGTGTCAAGGGATATGGTTACGGAAGCTGTTAGGAGAGATCACAGATGAGTATGTGGGTCTAGTTGTGTTGTATATTGATAATAAATCGGCCATAGACTTAGCAAAGAATCCTGTTTTTCATGGAAGGTCCAAACACATCGATATCCGCTATCATTTTATAAGGGAATGCGTGGAGAGAGGAGAAGTTGTCGTGAAGCATATTAGAACCGAAGAACAACGTGCAGATGTCCTCACGAAGGCGTTGTCAATTGTAAAATTCGAACGTATGAGAAAGGTGCTTGGAGTTCTGGATCTTAATAAGAAGGTTTAGATTAAGGGGGTGTCTGTTGAATTAATCTAAACTATATATTTATTATTTTAGTTAGTTTTGTCTGAGGACTGCATTTTAATTTGGTCCAGGCTGCTGTTAAACGTGCATGAGTTGTTTTAGGAGAGTTTGAATAAGTCTGAGCTTCAGCCTGAAGTAGTGGAGCTCGTGTAGGAGTAGTTTCCTGATTTCTAGCATTAGTTATTTTTCAGCATTTCCTTCTCTAGATATAATCGTGTATCACCAGCTTTCATTAATAAGATCAACTATTTTACATTTTGTTTTCTCTTGTTTATATTACACATACAATATATATACATATCTTTTATCATTTTTACCAGCAATAATGACATTTTTTACCACACATATATGTGCAAAGACAGAGCAAGTCCAGAATTGACGTTGTCATTTCATGCTTGGGTTGAGTGACCAAACTTAGCCTGACAAAAAAAACCCTAAAACTTCGACTTCTGAGGAGGAGCCTAAGAACAACATAGACTACATGGATGCTACCGTCTCTTAAAAAAGGGAATGCAAAAGTTCAACTAATTGTTTATTTAGTTAAACAAGGACACTGAAAATTTTATTAGAGACATTTTGTAGAGCTTCTTTTCCAATATTCATATTCCTGTTCAAATGAAATATCAACAGCTTATTAATTCAGATTTCTCATTTCACAGAGAAATTTGTTTCAAATGTGAAGTACATACCAAGTATCACTGACATTGAAACACGCACCGAGCCAGGACAATGAGGAGTAATGAAAGGACCATGAATAAAAGTGGGAAGTATAGTGACAAGATCCAGTCCATGTGTTTCTGCAAATTCCAAGGCTGCTCTTTCAGTTAATGTCTTAGAAATGTAATATAGTCCCCCATATTTCATTGATGTCTGACAAAGTCTACATCAGTCCATGAAGTTTCATCCACTACAGTTAAAGCGTTTCCACTGAACTTGGCAGCAGGTTCACTGTATTTGAATCAAGGCATGCCCTTAAAATGCTTATGGTCGAATTAATTGATCTTCTGATGATCGTTTCTTCATCTTCTTTTCCCTCAAAATCTATGGTATGAGCAACATGAAACACACCAACACATCCTTGAATTGAATCATTGAAGCTTTCTGGTTTGTCAAGATCTGCCTTAAATATTCGAAGCCTTTCCGATGCTCCAAGGTAGGTTTGTGAGGTAAGTGACATCCTTCTTTTGGTCTAAAGGTGATCAAAACAAAATATAGGATATCTTAAAAACTCAATTGTTTAGAAAAACAAGGAATGAAAACGACAACAATACAAGATTATTATTACTCTAGTAAATCTGAAAGCCTAAGATCAAGTCTTGACAGCTACACTCAAGAAACTTACTTGTGTGATCAGATCTAACAGTGGTGTTAACAGCATAGGCATGTTGAAGAAGTCTCATGATGAGCCAAGAAGCTACATATCCTGTTCCACCTGTTACACAAACAACACCTCTGTCCTTTTCGGCCATCATATTGAAAAAGAGAATACTTGTTCTTAATGTTTTTTTTTCTTTCAGCGTCTTTTGGATTCGGTTTTAAGTTTAACACTTGAACTTTAACAAAACGGCAAGATGGAATAAGAAGTTCAGATTTTTGGTATACATGTTCAAAAAATTCCGAAAGTCGGTACTTTCGGGGATTCTCAATTAACACCCAGAACAAGTGGCGTTCTGGGGTCATTTATAATTTTTTTTCTGCGAGAAATAATGACTTGTGTTTGTTTTGTTTTGAACGGAATTAAATTAGATGACGGGCTACTTTTGGACTCCCATATTAAATAAATGGAATGTTTTCAGTTAGTTTTTTTTGTTGGCTTGTAATGTAAACCTATTTTATGTGTGTATTTTTTAATTTAAATAAAAAAACCGTATAAATAAGACTTTTCTAGCTCCAAAAAGGGTGTCGTGCAACGTAAGATCAAAATTTTTAGGTGAG
The DNA here is from genome assembly GCF_009905375.1 of Apium graveolens. Classification (NCBI taxonomy): domain Eukaryota; kingdom Viridiplantae; phylum Streptophyta; class Magnoliopsida; order Apiales; family Apiaceae; genus Apium; species Apium graveolens. Next base: position 72,069,972 of record NC_133656.1, on the reverse strand, counting down.
GGCATGTTTTGGCATGGGCGTATGTAAATAACCGTAGATTTTTTGGGTTCCAAATTTTTTTGGTGTGTTGTAATGTAAACCTATATTTTGGGCAATTTTTTTTTATTAAAAACTAATATCACTAATACTTTTGTAGCTTCGAAAATGGTGTATTGAGCGGCGAGTGCGTAATTGTCAAGCGAGGGCATGTTTGTGCGTAATTGGCAAAAAATTTGTTGGGTCCATTTTTCTATTGTTTGGTAGGTATGTAAAATATATTTGTAATGTATATTTTACATTTTATATTTTAATTTGAAACTCGAGAAAGGGTGTCATGAGGGTTAATGAATTTAAAAGTACGTTGTAACGGAAAGTAGGATAATAAAAATGATAAAGTAGGAAGTACATTGCAACTGAAAAAGGGATAATGAAAGAACTCTCAAATTCTTTAGTCATCCGCAAGATTAACTACGTAATGATCAAAATCTTGATCTTCAATCTCGTTAGCTTTCTCATCATTTTCTTCGTCATCCCCTTGAATGTGAGGGGAGGTATGCTTATGACCTCCCTCCCCATTTTTGTGGGTCGATGTGTGCTTACTCGACCGAGTTTGACGCGGTGGCCACGGGTCGGGGCCGTGAGTGCTATAACAGATGTTTGTAGCCATACCAGCATCATCGTGGCCTTGAGAAAAATTCCCAAGTTTGACAATATACTTAGCATATTTTTTATCCCACTGCTGTTCCTCTTCACGTATCTTTTCACTCCTACACCTTGCGACTATATCCTCGGCCTCCCTTTTCCTCATCTCAAGCTCGTCCTCCATGAAGTGGTAGTATTGACACATTTCTTTTAATTCATAATCATGTTCTTCCTTTGAAATGTTACCAACGTTGAAATTCTTTTTAATGTTATCTTCGTACCGGATCGATGATTTCATAAACTCGAAGTGCAATAACTCGTACCCAATAAACTGTTCATTGTCACGGACGGCGAGTCCTTGTGTAGCCCGTATAGCTCGCATTCTTCAGACAAATTGCTTGACCTCACTGATTTTTGCTCTGTGAGATTCAGTAGGTGCCTGAGATTCGGTCTATTTATACCAATTAACTTCCCCGTTGTTACGCATTTCCGAGCTTTCGTGTCCCTTGCCCTTATCCATGACCTCAGTGTATGAATCTAAAAATGTGGAGAATGTTAAACTAGAGAGGGGTGAAATTGAGATGATGACTTATAGGTTCGCAGATATTTATAGGCCAAAAAATGAATTGGTAAAACTTTAAACTTTGAACTGGGGCAATAATGATGAAGGTGAATTTAATAGTTTGAGTTGTCAAATTATTTAAAACATTTGCACGTGACTAAAGTTCTGAATTATTACATGTGCATTACCTTTGAAAATACACAGTACTTGTTTCAACTTATCTTATGTTAGATATATTTGATAATGTCATGGCTAATATGTTTTATGTTTAGCTTTTAGATCTTACGTGAACAGGATAAATCAGTACTTAACTGTTGATCAGTACTTATACTGGAAGTCAGGACTTAAGGATATCAGTACTTATATTATCAGGAGATAATCATCAGAAGATAGATATCAGAACTTAAGTGCTGAAGGACAATCAGATAAGGACAGTAGCTGATTAAAGGAAGAAGATCGAGATAAACATAAGAAGAGATATGCATGAAGAAGGAATTTCGTGAAGAATGGAATACTTGGAAGAAAAGATATCTGATTGATATATTTTAGGAAGCAGAATTATATTCCATATCAATTAGCGATTATCTTGTAATTGTGTAGTATATAAACACAGACATAGGGTTTACACTATAAGTGTTATCATTATTAGAAAAGATTATTCATTGTAACCCTAGCAGCTCTCGTGATATTTATTCATCACTGAGAGGTAACAGTTCCATACTATAACAGAGTTTATTGTTTCAATAAAGTTTGTTTTTCTGTTACTTAAGTTCTTAAAGTTCGATTTGAGTGTACTATACACTGTATTCACCCCCTCTACAGTGTGTGTGTGTGTGACCTAACAATTGGTATCAGAGCCTATCTGTTAACTTACATACAGTTAAAGATCCAAACACAATCATGTCGGACACAGAAACTCCAACTAAGCCTACCACAACTGAGGAACCACCAAAGACACAAATTCTGAGTCGGTATGAGACCATCAGAGTCCCCATACTGAGACCATCTGAATATCCCATATGGAAGGTAAGGATGACCATGTTCCTGGAAGCAACAGATCCAGAATACCTGGATAGAATCAAGGAAGGTCCTCACAAACCAACCAAACTCGTTGTTACAGTTGCAGGTGAAGCAGCAAAGACCGTACCAAAGGAGAAGAGTGATTATACTGCTGAGGACATAGCATCAATTGCTAAGGATGCTAAGGTACGACACTTACTGCATAGTGCCATTGATAATGTAATGTCAAACAGGGTAATCAACTGTAAGACTGCTAAGGAGATATGGGATGCTCTGGAAACAAGGTGTCAGGTAACTGACACAATTAAGAAGAGCAGGAAGACAATACTCACTCAAGAGTATGAACACTTTGACTCAAAGACTAATGAGTCATTGAATGATTTATATGATAAATTTGTCAAACTTTTGAATGATTTGTCATTGGTTGATAAAGAGTATGATCTTGAAGATTCAAACCTTAAGTTCCTGTTAGCTCTTCCTGAATGCTGGGATTTGAAGGCAACGACAATAAGAGACAACTACAATCTTGATGAAACAACTCTTGACGAAATCTATGGAATGCTCAAGACTCATGAGCTGGAGATGGAACAAAGAAGCAAGAGGAAAGGAGGAAAGTCAAGGACAGTTGCTCTTAAGGCTGAAGAAGAATTCCCCAAAGCAGCTTCCTCAAAGAAAGACAAGGGTAAAGCTCTTTTCATAAAGTTTGATACTGAGTCATCAAATTCTGAGAGTGATGATGACTCAGATTCTGAAAGCTTGCCTGAGACTGATGCTGATGAGGAGATGATGAAGATGTGTGCTCTTATGGTGAAAGGAATCACAAAGATTGCATACAGGAAGTTCAGGAAGGGAAAGAAGTTTTCCAGGAAAAGCATAAGTTCTGATAAGAAGAATTTCAGAAGATCTGAAGGCAGAGGAGGAAAGTCTGACAGAGGAGATTACACCAATGTTAAATGCTATAACTATGGTGAGAAAGGCCACATATCTCCTGACTGCAAGAAGGTAAAGGGTGACAGAGGCAAGGCTCTTGTCACAAAGCAGAAAAGCTGGACAGACACCTCAGACTCTGAAAGTGAGGAGAACTATGCATTGATGGCAAATGTTGATAATGAAAGTGCTGAGAGCAGTTCTGAAGCTGCTGAAACAAAGGTACCTCAGACTACTTATGCTTTTTATACTGATGATATTAATGAGTTAAGAAGATATCTTAAAACCATGTTTGTTAGCTATAGAGACCAAACTTTAACATGTGAAAGATTAACTTCTGAAAATCTTGCATTTAAGAAAAGGAATGATTTCTTAGAAAAAGAGTTAGTCATGTTCCATCAAACTCAGAAGGATAGAGATGATGCTTTTTATGTTAGGAATGAAGTGCTAAAATTAAATGAATCTCTAAAAACTGAGTTAGAAAAGGAAAGAGAGATTATCAGGACTTGGACTAACTCTGGCAAAATAACTCAAAATTTGCTAAGTAGTGGAAACTGGAAAGAGGGCTTAGGTTATGGAGAAGATAAGAATGATAAAGGAACTGAAGAAATTAAGCCTATTGTTAAGCAAAAGCCAAAGTTTAAACCTGTTAAGTTTGTAACTGTAAAGACTGAAAATAAGAAATCAGAAGTTAAAGAGGAATTAACTTCTGACAAACTAAAACAGGAAAAGACAGCTGAAGTGAACATAGGCTTAATGACAAAGAAGCAGCTTAAGCATAAGCTGAAAGATGTCAAGAATGCAAACAAGGTAAAATCACCTAGGAAAAATAGGAATGGAAAGGAAGGTGTGAATAAAATAAATGATTATAAACCTGTTCCTGATGCTCCTAGGAAAACATGTCATAACTGTGGAAGTTCTAACCATCTGGCTTCTTTTTGCAGGAAGAATAAGAATATTAACTCCTTACCTTCAAAATCAGGAGTTAAGAGTCAGTCTGTTAGATACAAACCACAAAATCCTTGTTTTTATTGTGTTAGTTTATGACATTCCATTTATACTTGTAAGGAATATCATAGTTTGTACTATGATTATTATCAAATAAAACCTTCTTTGAAGAAAGTTTCCATTGTTCCTTCTAGTGTAAATTTTGATTCAAAGTCTGATAGTGTAAGTTCTGATAAGAAAAATGTTAACATAAACTCTGATGCTAAATCCGCTGCAAATGTTAACAAACTTAATAAGGCCAAATGATCCAAGCAAGTCTGGGTCCTTAAAACTAATAATTAGTGGTCTTTGTGATTGCAGGGCAACAGGAAAAATATTCTAGTTCTGGACAGTGGATGTTCAGGACATATGACTGGAAATAAGGCCCTGCTATCAGAATTTGTGGAGAAAGCTGGCCCAAGTGTTTCTTATGGAGATGGCAACATTGGAAAAACATTGGGATATGGCAATATCAATCTTGGAAATGTCATAATTAAACAAGTAGCTCTGGTCTCAGGACTTAAACACAACCTACTGAGTATAAGTCAAATCTGTGACAGAGGTTATCATGTTGACTTCTTTGAAGAACACTGTGAAATTGTGAGTAAATCTAAAGGCAAAGTTGTTCTGAAAGGATACAGACGTGGTAACATTTATGAAGCTAAGCTTTCAACAAGTACTGATGGTTCTGCAATCTGTCTGTTAAGTAGAGCATCAATTGAAGAAAGCTGGAATTGGCATAAGAAACTCTCTCATTTAAATTTCAACAATATAAATGAACTGGTCAAGAAAGATCTTGTGAGAGGATTGCCAAACACAGTATTTGCTCCTGATGGTCTTTGTGATTCATGTCAGAAAGCCAAACAAAGAAAATCTTCATTCAAGAGCAAGACTGAATCATCAATTCTTGAGCCTTATCATCTTATACATGTTGATCTATTTGGTCCAGTAAATGTCATGTCTATTGCAAAGAAGAAGTATGCGTTGGTCATAGTGGATGAGTTCACCAGATACACATGGGTGTATTTCTTGCACACAAAAAGTGAAACTGCATCTATCTTGATTGATCATGTCAAACAGCTGGATAAAATGGTCAAAGATTCTGTGAAAATTTTAAGGAGTGATAATGGCACTGAGTTCAAGAATTTGATAATGGAAGAGTTCTGCAAAAGCCATGGAATAAAGCAGGAATTTTCTGCTCCTGGAACTCCACAGCAAAATGGAGTTGTTGAACGGAAGAATAGAACTCTCATTGAAGCTGCACGTACAATGCTTGAAGAAGCAAAGCTTCTAACCTATTTCTGGGCTGAAGCTGTGCAGACTGCTTGTTTTACTCAAAATGCAACACTCATTAACAAGCATGGAAAAACACCATATGAGATGGTGAAGAAAAAGAAGCCAAATCTGAAATATTTTCATGTATTTGGATGCAAGTATTTTGTTCTCAAGACTCATCCTGAACAGCTATCAAAGTTTGATCTAAAAGCTGATGAAGGAATCTTTGTTGGATATCCACTTTCCACAAAAGCCTTCAGAGTCTATAATTTGAGAACAAAAGTGGTCATGGAATCTATCAATGTCTCTTTTGATGACAAGAAGATCACTGGTCTTAAAGATTTCATTGACCATGATCAGCTGAGATTTGAAAATGAAGACTCATATTCTGATACTGAAAATCCTGACAGTCTAAGTCCTGATACTGCAAACTCTGATAGATTAAACTCTGATGTTATTGAAACTGTGGTGACTACGTTAAAGGAAGATGCACCTATGCAGGGGGAGCATACTCAAGATCCTACCACATCTCAAGAAACATCCGAACATGCATCTGGCTCTTCAAGTTCTGACTCGTCAAGTTCTGATAAGCCAAGTTCTGATAGTGCTGAAAATCTAAATACTGAAGAATCCAACTCAGAGAGCATAGTTTCAGGGGGAGCATCAGAAAATGAAAATGAAGATAGCATGGATCATGGGGGAGCATCCAGTTCTAGAGAAAACCTTCCATCTGTAAGGAAGTGGACAAAATCATATACACCTGATTTGATAATTGGAAATCCTGATGCAGGTGTCAGAACTAGAACAGGTACTTCAAATGAGTGTCTTTAAAATTCTTTTCTCTCTCAGACTGAGCCAAAGAAAGTGGAAGAAGCTCTTCAAGATGCTGATTGGGTGCAAGCAATGCAGGAAGAGTTGAATGAATTTGAAAGAAACAAAGTCTGGACCCTAGTACCAAGACCAAAGAATAGATCCGTTGTTGGTACAAAGTGGGTATTCAAAAACAAAACTGACAGTGATGGCATAATTACAAGGAATAAGGCAAGGCTGGTTGCAAAAGGATATTCTCAACAGGAGGGAATTGATTATGATGAAACATTTGCACCAGTTGCTAGGTTAGAAGCCATAAGGATATTTTTAGCTTATGCTGCTCACAAAAAGTTTACTGTCTTTCAAATGGATGTGAAAAGTGCTTTTCTCAATGGAGAATTGGAGGAAGAGGTATATGTTGAACAACCTCCAGGTTTTGTAGATACCAAACATCCAGATTATGTCTACAGACTTGACAAAACACTTTATGGACTTAAGCAAGCTCCTAGAGCATGATATGAGACTTTAGCTCAGTTTCTTCTGGAAAGTGGATTCAACAGAGGGACAATAGACAAAACACTGTTCTACCTCAACCATGGAAAGGACTTACTTCTGGTCCAGATTTATGTTGATGATATCATTTTTGGATCTACAAATGACAAACTTTGCAAGAAGTTTGCCAAACTAATGCAGTCAAGATATCAGATGAGTATGATGGGGGAACTTAGCTATTTTCTAGGCCTTCAAGTCAAGCAGAATGAGGAAGGCACTTTTATTTGTCAAACCAAGTACACCAGAAACTTGCTAAAGAAATTTGGAATGCAAGATTGTTCAAGTGCATCCACTCCAATGGCCACTGCAACAAAACTGGATAAGGATACCGGTAAATCAGTAGATATTACTGACCACAGAGGTATGATTGGCTCTCTACTCTATCTAACTGCCAGTAGACCTGATATCATGTATGCTACCTGTCATTGTGCAAGATTTCAAGCAGATCCAAGAGAACCTCACTTAACAGCTGTAAAAAGAATCTTTAAGTATCTTAAAGGAACAGCTGCTCTGGGATTATGGTATCCTAGAGAATCAGATTTTAAACTAATAGGTTACTCAGATGCAGATTTTGCAGGTTGCAAAATTGACAGGAAAAGCACAAGTGGAAGTTGCCAATTTCTTGGAGGCAGATTGGTTTCTTGGTACAGCAAGAAACAAAAGTCAATTTCCACATCAACTGCAGAAGCAGAGTATATTGCTGCAGGAAGCTGTTGTGCACAGATCCTTTGGATGAAGAATCAGTTACTAGATTATGGGTTAACATATTTCAAAATCCCTATTTACTGTGATAATCAAAGTGCTATTGCTATGACAGGTAATCCAGTTCAACACTCAATGACAAAGCACATCAGCATCAGGTACCACTTCATCAGGGAACATGTGGATGAAGGTACAGTGGAATTGCATTTTGTTCCCACAGATCAACAATTGGCAGATATCTTCACAAAACCATTATGTGAAGCTACTTTTACAAGATTGGTAAATGAACTTGGAATGGTTTTAGGTTCTTTCTCTAAATCTGCTTAGACTTGTTCTATGTTATCAGACTTTATGCTCAGTATTTACAGAATTAATCTCATTGTATATTCTGTGCTTAATTGATAAATGTCTTTAAGTACTGACTGTTGTCTGATATATGTTTCTAAACTCTGATAAGTGATATGTTTGCCCTAGTACCTATTCAATGCTATGAGGATAACTGTGCTAGATAACTGACCTAGTAGTCTTCAATAAACAAATGCTTCCATGTAAGAAGTAATTATTTCGGTGGAAATCTTATGACACTAGCAAATTCTGATAATTGAGCTTAGTTAAGTTTACTTTGTATATCTTATTACTAAGTCATAAATTAGAATAATGCTACTCATCTGTTCAGTTCTGATACTAGTAAAACTGCTGAATGTACTAAGTGCTGATGAACCTCTCTTATCAAAAGAAAAAGCAAAAAGATCAAAGAATAAAATCAGGTACTCCTTTGAGATCTAGAGTAAAAATGTGGAAGGGACGACCCAAGTGCATTGCTGGTATTAAGTAAATATGCATTAGAAAAGCAAAATATTTTCTTGGTGACTTTTCACACTCTATGATTACTGGAGAAATACTCTGAAAATAGCATAAATTCTGATAAACAGTCGTGACTCACTTACACTGAGAAGCCACTGTAAAATAGAATTGCAAAAGATGCATAAAATTAGCACAAAACAGTTGAGATGGACTCAAGCATGAACTCATTCATCAGTAGGTTTCAGGACAATGACAGATCTTTAGCAAAATTTTAGTTATGCCTTATTTCTAAGATTACTGAAGTGAATCAGACTTTACTCTTTGTCTGTTTTTAGCTTAATGCACACACTAATCACTCCATCTGAATGATGAAAATTTCTGTGGTGGTCTATGTTATTTTAGATAAACAGTCATGGTGTCATTATTGCACAAATTCTGAGGACAAGTTCTAAGTTACACGATTAAGTTCTGACGTCCATAACTCAGAACTTGTATGAGTATTTACTAAGATGGGCATTCCTTTTTCGAGTTAAGAAATTATGTTCTGATGACTGTTAAGTTCTGGTATAGGTCTAAGTTCTGATTTCTCAGTCTAATCCTTTACTTGGCTTATCTGTGAATAAAATTTGATAACAGTCTCAGTTCGAACTAGAATATATTGAAGTGGAAGATTAATAGTCACTATGATTAGGATTAATGGTATTTGTCCTTGAACAGTCCACTGTTTCTTGTGTCTTGTGCGGTCTAGACCATGATTCCTCTTTCCAATGACTATTATTCTTTTTCAAAGTCTAGGGAGACGAGGTAGAATTAATTCTACCTGTCAGCATTAAATATCTTTGCATCTCTTGGCATTCTCTTGCCTATATAAGCAACCACTTCACATCAGTCTTTCCATCACATTCTTCTCACACACTTATCCTCCTTCTTCTATCAAAAACACAATGGTTCGATACAACATGTTTTTGAACAACCAAACCTTCACTATGGAGCTAAGTTGTGCCGAGTGGCAGCAGGAGTGGCATGTAACAGCCATTCCTGAGGAGATCTGGGATTCTGTCCCACAGGAGGTACTGACTCACCTTCTATTCTTCTATATGGATTACCTTCGCCATCTGGAGCGATTGGAGGAGGAAAGGCGGGAAGTTATTCGTCAGCAAGAGCGAATCATACGACTCGCCATCTTGTTCATCGAAGATAGGAAGAGGAAGATGACTTAATCTTGTCTTCTTCCTGTTCTTCTTCATCCTCAGCTTTGTCAGGCTTCTTAGCTAGGACTAAAGCTGTTGATGTTAGGATTAGGAGCTTAGGGAAAATCTTGTATAAATATTGATGTAATTTCCATTTCATAAATGTATTGTCTTGATATATTAATGAAAGTTGTTTTTACTTCAAGATTTTGTCTCTGAGTTATTTCATCTTGTGTTGATAAATCCTGATTGATGTTCTGATGACCATATATATTGTGTTTCATATTAAGTTCTGATTCATTCAACACTTACTCCTTTAATTTATCTTGGTCATTTTCATGTGATGTATTTTCAGAATATCAATGATGCAGTGAAAAATAATTCAATCGGTACTAATGGTTTCAATTTTGAATTAAAATTGTTTCTCTTGATTAATGGAATGGTTTTTCCTTGAAACAAGGCAACTGGGTAAGTAATGATTCATATTTTCTCGAGCCCAGTAACTGACCGTTATTACTGCATGTCTGACAGGTGTCCAACGGTAACATTTCTTTTCAGAGTATAAGTACAACAGAGAGAAGATTTCTTTAATCTTTTATTTTCTTTATACTTTATATCTCTCCTTACTTTTACTCTCTTTCTCCTTCTTTCTCACGTTGGTTTTTCATACAGACATTATCTCAAACACCTAACAGGCATACTTGAATCTCAATATTTTTCACATGGCACCAAAGGATTTAATCATTGATGGAGCAAAGTTTGTTCCAAACAACTATGCTGCATTTCTTGATCATGCTGGAGCTCCATCTGAATTGCACTTTGTGCAAGATCTTCTTGCACATAGTGAGGTTGGGTACGCCTTAACTCAGCCTGAATTATTTTCAAGTCAACAAGTTCTGAGGTTATGGAGGACTGGAGTTTTTGATGATGGTGGCAAACATGGAACTCCCAGTATTATCTTCCAAGTGGGTGATTCATCCTTAGTAGTCACTCCTGGTACAGTACGCATGGCTTTACATCTTCCAGAAGATTGTACTTTCTCAATTCCAGAGGACTCAGCCCTTCGGGAGTTAATGGCTGAATTGGGATATGAAAAGAGTCTGACGAAACTTGGACAGTTGAAACGGGCTAATATCATAAGAGAATGGAGTTTCTTCTTTGATTGCATCACCAAAGCTTTTCGGAACAAATGTTCAAATTTTGATGCTATCCCAATTCTGAGTCAGCATATAGGGTATGCTATTATCCATCAAACTCATTTTGATTTTGCAACTGGAATAATTGGTTTTATTGGGGATAGGATGACAGAGGATCGAGATGTTGTTTATTTTACTAGATTCTGTCAACTTATTTACACTTACTGTACTGATGAACCTCATTTAGTCAGCACTCAAACCCCACCTTTTAAGGTTGTAAAACGATACTTTAATGACCTGGTAAATGCTGATACTAAGAAGAAAGTGGTTAGACCATTACAGATTCCTAAGTCTGTAAAACAGATCCTGGTAAATGCTGATCCTGATACTTATAGATCTGTTTACTCTGCTGTCCAACCACCTCCAACCACCCAAAATCCATCAACCTCAGTACCTACCTCTCATTCTACTCAACCTACCCTCAGAACTTATCTCAAATCCTATCTCTCCACTTCACATACTACTCAACCTTCTTCTTCAGCACCTACTGTGAAGCCTACATCCTCTAAGCCAAAGAGAACAAAGACTGTTCCTCAAACACCTCAAAAGAGGAGGAGAATTACTTTAAGAGATGAATCAGATTCTGAGGAACAGATTCCTTCTTCAGAACCTGTGGTGAATGAAGCTGAGAAAGCAACTTCTCAGAAGGATTCTGAAATTGGGGGTTCTATGCTTCTCAAGAGGCTTAGACGTATGATAGTTCCTGAAACTCCCAAGGAATCCAAATCAACAAGGAAGTACAAGAAACAGAGGGCACAAAGGCCAGTTTCAGATGATGAGGAGGAAGCAGCTAAGGAAGGGGATCAGGAATCTCTGATCTCACAAGACAAGGAATTTGTTCCAGTCACTTCTTCTCCATCAACTCCATCTCAGGAAGCTGTATCTGACAAGGCTAACTCACCATCTGTGTCTCTTGTTGATCCAGGCACAAGTGCTGAAATTGATATTCAGAACCTGGTTGTGCCTGAAATACTTTTCTTAGAAGCTCCAACAGCAAATAATCCTTCCACAACACCTGTTACTGATGTTGTTCAAACTCCAGAGTTATCAACAACACCTTCTCTGCATCAAGATGCTGATGATCAGATTTTAGGTGAGCATCAGGATATGGCTGTTGATCAGAACTTAGTATCAGATCAGTAATTAGAGGATGCTGAAGCATCCATTACTACTCACACTATTATCTTATCAGAAGATACTGATTCTTTAAGTTCTGATGCTGCAAATGTTGGAGATACTGGTGAAGCTGCTACAACTGTAGATGCTGATGAAGCAGGTCCTTCAGGACATACTCCTCCACTGACTCTTCCTAAGTCTGAACTGGTAAAGGAGTTTGTTATCAGGGATGCACCAGTGCCTTGGAATGAAACTCCTGCAGGTCAGGAGTGGACTAAGGAATGGAACTCAGTTTCATGTGTTCCAAATGCTTTACATCTTGCTGAGCACTTGACTAAAGCTGATGAGATGTTAAATTCTGATGATTTTAAAACCCAGCTTAGAGTCACTGCATTAAGTACTAAACATCTACAAGGTCTTCATTCAACTACTCATGCAGAGCTACACAAGATTCAGGAGAACTTTATCAAACAGGAACAAGTTTGGAAAATTGATAAGAAAAAGTTCTTTCAACCTACCATTGACAGGATTGCTTATATTGAGAAAACTGAAGAGAAATAACAAGCTCAGATTGATCAAATTCTGACAAATCAAGCTTCTCAGCAATCGCAACTTACTGAAATCCAGACCTCAGTGGAACTACTTATCTCTCTTCTACTACCTGCTGATGCCAAAAAGGGGGAGAAGGTAATTAAGTCCAAATGCAAAACCAACAAGACACTGCAAGGAAAGGATGATGGAAAAGATGACCAAGGAAACTCTGGAATGGGTAGTGGTCATAGTCAAGGTAGAAGGTTTACATCAAGACAAGCTAGTCACAGAACAAGTTCTGATACTGGGAAAAGAATAAGTTCTGCTGCTGGTAAAAGGATAAGTTCTGATGAACTTCTAGATCTTGATGAGGAAATGTCAAGACAGTTATTTCTTCAAGAAAATCCAGGAATGGACTTGGAAAGTTTAAATGAAGAAGAAGCTAGACTTAAATCAGAGAAAGTCACATCTAAATCTGAAGCTTCTGGTAAAAAGTCACTTCCAAAACCTAAAGGCATTGTGATCAAAGAAAGGACACATACTGAAGCAACATTGGCTAGATCGCAACCACAGATAGATCCAAGATCCAAGGGTAAAGAAAAGGTTGGTGAACCTATCAAGGCTTATGTACCTCCTAAGAAAGAAAAAATTGCTGATGAAAAAGATGATCTTGCTCTGACTTCAAGAAAAGTTCTTAAAACAACCTCTGACATGGCTCAAGTTGTTCAGAGTCAAGAAATTGTAAGTTCTGATATTCAGAAGAAGCAAGTAACCTCTGACAGAGCTCAAGTTAACTTGATATCAGAAAATAGATCAAAGACACTCCTACTAGGATTCACTAAAGCAAAACAGACTCAATCTTTGAAGACTACTGCAAGTGGTTTTGAAGCAAGAGTAGTTACTGGAAAGGAAGCTAGAGATAAAACTGGATTGGGAAGTGCTGATGAAAGAAGAGTACACAACACTACCAATGATCCAACTTCCTTGAGTGAACCAGGTATTGGAGCAACTCCTGAGAGATTGAATCAACTGGAATCTGTACAGATGGTTTACCATACCTACTTGAAAGAATACATCATGTTGTATTTTATGACAGATGGTAGGGTTTATCATATAAGACAAAATGCCATTCCTTTGAAGTATTTTGAAGAATTGGAGCATGTACTTTTCTTACTTCAAGTGGATGACAGAATAACAGAGACTGCTGCAAACTACTTAAAAGAACAGATTCAGAGACAGAAAAGGCTTTATTCTGTTAAGTCTGACAGCATATATGTTCCAAAGTACAGAGATCACAATGGTGATATTGTTGATATGAAGCCTAATACTGCACAGATCAGAACGTATCTTGGTATTAAGGGACTTGAATTCAATCTTGAGTATGACAAAGCTTATGTCATAAGACTAGATTAGGAGTTGAGAAAAGCAAAGATTAATGATCTCAGAGCTGCAATCTTTCAAACTGGTGAAGATACTGCAGAGCTTAAAGGTGTTAAAAGGAGAATGATTGATGAACTAAGATATGCTGAGAAATGTTTGTTGAAGAACTATCTCAGAACAACTCCTGACATCAGAGAGATCAGAAAATGAAGAAGCCAAGTCGAAGATCTACAACTGCTTAAATTCTGATATTTATACAGATTGAAGTTGTTATCAGAAGCTGAAATTGGTAAAAACTTTAAGGACTGTAAGTTGTAGTTATCTAGTCTATTTCTCATGCATTTGTACTTAATGTTTTTGACATCATCAAATATCTGTTAAACTTGTATATTTTGTTAATTTACAAGTTGGGGGAGATTGTTAGATATATTTGATAATGTCATGGCTAATATGTTTTATGTTTAGCTTTCAGATCTTACGTGAACAGGATAAATCAGTACTTAACTGTTGATCAGTACTTATACTGGAAGTCAGGACTTAAGGATATCAGTACTTATATTATCAGGAGATAATCATCAGAAGATAGATATCAGAACTTAAGTGCTGAAGGACAATCAGATAAGGACAGTAGCTGATTAAAGGAAAGAAGATCAAGATAAACATAAGAAGAGATATGCATGAAGAAGGAATTCCGTGAAGAATGGAATACTTGGAAGAAAAGATATCTGATTGATATATTTTAGGAAGCAGAATTATATTCCATATCAATTAGCGATTATCTTGTAACTGTGTAGTATATAAACACAGACATAGGGTTTACACTATAAGTGTTATCATTATTAGAAAAGATTATTCATTGTAACCCTAGCAGCTCTCGTGATATTTATTCATCACTGAGAGGTAACAGTTCCATACTATAACAGAGTTTATTGTTTCAATAAAGTTTGTTTTTCTGTTACTTAAGTTCTTAAAGTTCGATTTGAGTGTACTATACACTGTATTCACCCCCTCTACAGTGTGTGTGTGTGTGACCTAACATCTTATGTTCGAGGAGATTCGCACATGGGGTGTTTAATGCAGTGATGGACAAGAAGAAGATATCTGAGGGAAAAAACTATTACAATGAGGCAAAGAAATTACATTATTTGCTAAAAATCAGCAAGGTTAACAACATATTCATCAGACTCTTCACCAGAGTCTTCATCCTCAGCCTCCATCTATAGATTTTGCTGATGAGCCACAACATACCTTGCTATTAAGTTATCGTCTTGTTCGATAAGGTTAATTTCCATTATGTCATATTTTTTGTAAACCTCATCCACCTGACGGATACGTTCCTCCTCCATTTGGGACATATCGTTATAGGCCCTTTCATTCTTCATTTTATCAGCTTTTATTCCGTCCAATATTTTCTGATTAACCTTACCATACGATTTCTTCGCGGTTTTGGATTCTTTCTTTTTCCTTCCACGTTCAACGAATTCAGCTAAACTTAGTTGACGCATACCTCTCTTAACATTTGTAGGCGTTGCATGTCCTTTGCCCTTATCCATATTATGTGTAATAAGATGCCTACAGTTTGAACATATGGTTTAAAGTTATGAAGTATGATATATTTATAGGGCCAAATGAGCCTTATAGTGGTACAACGTAAAGGTTATTTTACATTCTTACAGTAAACTCAATGACAGATATAATATTAATGTGTTATCCAATAACCACTGAAATCTTATCAGCAACAGCAACCAATAATTAATTTGCAAATATGTGATTTGAGTTGTCATTGATGTTTTCCATACTGCCTTTAATAAAGACTTTGAGTTGTCATATTTTCACATGCAATAATCTTCAATTATTTTGAAATGACTACTCGTTGTAGTGAAAATAGGAAAAATGAAATGTCATTGTGTAACAACTGTAGAGCGTGAATAAAGATTGAAAGCAAAATGAGATTGTCATTAATAGTCCATTGCGTGTCTGAATTACTTTTATCAGTGGGTTGTATAGTCTATTACTGTCATTCAAAGTAGCTTTACAGTTGTTAGAACAAATGAAAATGCGAGTAGATAAGTATGGAGTTTAGTGTCTCATGTTGGCAATGTGTTGCAATCTCATTTTTCCCGTTATCATTGCTATATCATTTTAGTTTTCCAATATTTTCCTCGTAACATTATTTTCATTTGGATCAAGTTTTAAATTGTTTAAGTCTGAACCATTTTGAGCTAATTTAGAAAGCATTTTAAATACTAATACCGGGAACGGAAGTGACTTGATCATGGCATAATAAAATACAACAAGTCCGAAAGTGACCATAACTAATAAAGTAAAGTCTAAACTGTATGCAAACTGAAAACATGGCAGAATAAAGATGAGAAGGCTGGGAACATGAGCACTAGTACTGATCAGCCACATAACCTCCCGCCGGTGTGGCATAACCTCCCTTTCCCTTTTACTGCGCTATGGGGCTGCTGCCTCACATGCACATGAGTATCAGCTTCCTCACCAGCGTCATCCTGCTCATCACTGTCATCCCCTATATCTTCCTCCTGCATGTGATGGGGTGTATGCATCTGACGCCCCTGCTCGAAACTCTGTGCGGAGGTGTCATGTACCAACCAAGGGTCGAACCCCCTAGTCGGGGTCTGAAAAGAAAATCCCGAACCACTTGTCTCGGGTGGAAAACTGTAGGTAGGCTGTGGAAAAGCCTGAACCACATGACTATAATCACTCTGAGTAGAATGGCCCCAAGTGGATCCAGCAGCCCAAGCACTAGGAACAGCATAAGGGCTTTCAGAAGTGTGGCCCATAGTAGATGTGCCGAAATAAGGGCTCTGAGTACTGTGGCCAAATGTAGATGTAGCAGCAGCATGGCTCTGAGATATCTGCCCCCACGAGGAGCCCGCAGCATCATGGAGTTGGGAACTACGACCCCAAATAGACATATGACAGGATCCCTCTCCCTGAACGTAGTGGTCCCAGGTAGGCTCAGTATGTCCATGCTCCGGGGAACTTTGCTCCCAACCTGATGCAAACGAGGTCTATAGAGAAGAACCCTCACCAACTGATGGGCGAGGCCAAGGCTCCCAACCATCTAAAGGAGCTATCGAAATATGAAGAGAAGCGGTACGGGGCCAATGTGCATGAGCATCGCAAGTACGTGGGGTAGAAGGAGGTGGATGCGGGGGCCTCTGTGAAAGAGAAGTGAATCTTATGGCATCTAATGTGCCATGTAAACCCTGAAGTGCCTCATCCTCAGCCACGCCCGAACCCCGAATCTGATGGTAGGCAGCGGACAAGTCCTCAGCCTGCATTGACAACATGTAAAAGTGTGAACATAAACTCATCTAAGGAAAAAAATGGAGGTAGTTTACTTAAGAATATAAATCTTACAGCCACGAGTAGGTATCCCTGAAAGGAATATGTCCTAAGTCCAATCATGTATGAGGATTTAGGAATAACTTTTATGTAATCTGTTTTGATTTCATTGATATTAATAAAAGACTTGTTTTGTTTTTATTACGGGCTTTATCTATTTAAGTGTTTAAATAAGATATACCATAGTTTAGAGTAAAGCTTTTTATGGATTATGATGAGATCATAATAGTGAGACCTAAAAGATGATAACTCTAAACTTAAATAGTTCCTGGTCGTAGGATTACTAACTGGTAATTAATAATCCACAAAGATCGGTACATACTATGCTTGCTTCATTATGAAGGATGTCTGTTAACATAGACATTTGTGTGGTGACACTATAGCTAGTATGTAGGTGCTTATTATAGAATAAGTTTACTGAACATGACTCGCCCAGCTGAACAACTGATGGAGTTCACTCACGTGTCAGCAGTTGTTCACATAGTGATAGTTGTACAAGTATCCTTAGACTTGAGGTCATCATAGTCATCTTGTGTACACTGAACTATGTTTTGGTTTAGTTCTTAGTCTCTAGGGACAATTATTAGGGCTCTACTGGGTATAGGAATTTGTACACGAAGATAGTGTATGATCAATAAAGGATCTACCCCTTCCAGTGAAGGGAGCGAATGTTCAAGGCTGATCCACTTATGCTAGTTCAGGAATCTCTGGCCAGAGTGAATGAAATTAGAAAGGAGTTTCTAATTTGCATAGAACTAAGCATAGTAAATGGTAAGCAAGTGATTGAATTGGATAGGCTTGACACGAGATCCATGCCTTGTATTTAATCGGGACATTGTAGGGTAGAAGGAGTTTATTGTACTGTAACTATTCACTGAATAGGTTCTTGGTATTCTAAGCAGTGAATTCATATGATCCGGATAGTCGCGATATGCTGAGAAGTATCCCTCACGATGTAGAATAAATGTGATTAATTAATTAATCATATTTAATAAATTAGAGAATTTATATAAATAATGATAAAATAGTTTTATTATTATTTATTTCTACTACCGGCTTAATATTGAACCTACAGGGTCACACCATAAAAAGAGAATGATTTAATAGTGGAGGAAATAATTAATAATGGCTAATAATTATTTATTTATGAAATAAATAATTAATTGGCAAATTTAATAATTGATTAAATGAGATTTAATTGATTATAAATTAATTAAGAAAAGTTCTTAATATTATTAATTAAGAATTTAATTTTTGGAAATTAAATCAAGAGAGAGAATTATTTCTAAAGTGTTTAGAAAAAGGATTAATAATTA
The DNA here is from genome assembly GCF_009905375.1 of Apium graveolens. Classification (NCBI taxonomy): domain Eukaryota; kingdom Viridiplantae; phylum Streptophyta; class Magnoliopsida; order Apiales; family Apiaceae; genus Apium; species Apium graveolens. The sequence goes on along the minus strand of NC_133656.1, from coordinate 72,051,608 downwards.
AAAGGTGTTTTAATTATTAATGAGAATAATAAATGGGATAATAATAATAATATTTATGGGAAAATTTCAGCTGAAAATTTTGTCTATAAATATACTATTATAGACCCTATTTTATTTGAACCCCAAAACCCAAAAAGTTTGGAAAACCCAATTCTCTCCACCTCCTTCCTCCTCCTTAACATCGTTTTCTTGGTGGATACCGGTGGAGTGCTTCACACTTGAGGAGCAACTGCTAAGGATCTCTGATCGTTGTCTCCGAATTATTTTAAATGTTAGATTCGATCCCTATGTTTTTACCATGATTTATATGCTTTTATTTGGATTTTATATGTGTAAAAGTGTTTTGTCATGCCCCACTGTGATTAAAAATCCAACAATGGTATCAGAGCATATGTTGTATGCATATAGATCTGTGATAAAAATTTCAGAATTTTATGTGCTTGTATGAATTAATTATGATTTTTACAAGTTATATAATGGATTAATTTTGTCTGATGAGAAATCGTTTCTCAGAATAATTTGGAATGTTGATCTGGGTTCTACAAGTGTTGTAGATCGTCTGGGAATTTTTTTCATAATTTTATGATGTATAGATTTTTTATTATGATTTTTGAAGTTCTTGTAATTAAAATTCGTAATTAAATAAGTAAATATATGTATATATAGTATATATATATATGTTTGTATCTGCTGCTGTTCCTTGTCTGGCTGTGTTGGTTGCTGTACGGTTGAATGCTGCTGCACGGAGAAAGAAAAGACAGGCACGGAGTTCGAGGAATAAAAACGGCGGCTGCTGCAGAAAACAGAAAAAAAGGGGGTGTCGCACATTCCGGGAATGCGTTACCCCCTGTGGCGCATTCACGGAATGCGTTACACCTTTTAATGGCTTAAAAGGGTTGTAACGCATCACTGGAATGCGTTACAGGGCTTGTAACGCGCTCCTGTAATGCGTTACAGCCCGACTGTCCACATTAAATTTGATTTTCTGGGAGTTTCGTAACTCCGTTTTGGGCGTGCAATATACCGTTGGATTCGTTTTTCCGAGACGGATCTAATGGAGTGATCAATTTTAGTTTATATAAAAGTTTTGAACTGTTTATATTTCCATGAAGTGTTTTAAAGCTGTTTTTGACTGTTTTAATTGCTTTTAAATGCTTCATGTGATACATAGAGATGTATAATGCTTAGACTAATGTGCTAGATAATGTAACATGCCTACCTTGATATTTATTCATGTTTATATATGTGATATATGCTTAGTTTATCATGCGATGATAGATTTAGGTGAACTTAAATGAACATAAGGCGTTTGTTAGACAACCTAGTATAGTAAAATTGTTTCATAACCTTAATGACAATATTATGAATACAATCATGAGATTCTTGTGTTTATGAAACACGTAATTGAATATGAATTTTCGATATGAGAGAAAGGATGATTCTGTCAACAACAGATTTCTATCTGTAAGAAAGGGTTATTAAGTGACGCCTCTTGACAATGCTCCACCCGATCTGGGAATCATCTGATTATTGATTATTGATTTGAAATATTTAATTTAAAAGGAAGAATCTCTTTATAATATGATTATGATTGTAATGTAATATAATCCCTCTAAAATTAAATAATATCAAGTAGTAATTGGCCAATGACACAACGGGCTTGTGTCGGTCATAGCCTTCCAACATGATAGAAAAGTAGTTCTTATTTTTAAATTATTGTCGTTCCGTGCCACAACCGAGGGCTTTGATTTTGAAGTAAGAAATACTTGTCTATTACATAGAGATGTGTACATTGAATAAGAATCTAAAGGTCGTTACGTGCCACAGCCGTGGGCCTTTGGGGACTGATTCAATTGTACGGAATGTTGGGTTAAACTTGACTTAGAATATTGAGTTTGTCGTGCCACAGCCGTGACTCAATTATTCAAGAGGCTAAAGTTTGATTAGGGAATAACATTAGATGTAATTGACAAGAGTTGTCTGCCTATTGAACATTACATGGCATTTCGTGCCACAGCCGGGGTTGTGTATTGGAATGTAGGATCCCTATTCCCACTAGCATTATGAATGCTTAATTTTTCACGTAGGGGGTTGAATAAATTAGATAAACTAGTGGGAGCCACTTATGAATAAAGACCCGATTCTTATAGTGTTTTAAAATGAAATCGAATATTTGTTAAGTGTTGTTATGTGTTTATCATTTACAGATTTACAATATACATTATGTCTTCTGCACTATCACTCAGGAGCATACTAGATGCTCACAAATTGACTGGTCCTAATTATGCTGACTGGCTTCGAAACTTGAGAATTGTTCTCAGGATTGAGAAGCTGGAATACATGATTTACTCACCTAAGCCTACTGAACCTGCTAGTGATGCACATAATGATGAACATGTTGTGTATCGTAAGTGGATAGATGATGCAAATGTTGCTCAATGCATCATGCTAGCTTTCATGAACATTGAGCTACAGAAGCAACATGAGCATATGGATGCTCACACTATCCTCATGCATCTACAAGAGTTGTATAATGTGGCGGGGAGGACAGCTCGATATGAGATATCGAATGAGTTGTTCGGTTGTAGGATGTCTGAGGGATCATCTGTGAATGACCATGTACTTAAGATGATCAATTTGATTGAACGTCTTGGATAACTTGGTTTTGCCATGGATGGGGAGCTGAGCCAAGACTTGGTCTTGCAATCGCTTCCGAGTTCGTTCTCACAGTTTATTGTGAACTTTCACATGAATAAGTTGGATGTCAGCCTGCCTGAACTCCAGAACATGTTGAAGACTGCGAAATCGAATTTTCCCCCTAAGAAGAGTTCTGTTCTTCTAATTGGTGAAGGTTCCAATCCTAAGAAAAGGAAGAGGAACCCTTCCAAGAAGAAGAAAGTAGGTGAGAAAATGTCGGTTCCACCAAAAGCTGAAGACCCCAAGAGCAAAGTTGTTTGCTTTCACTGTAATAAGGTGGGGTACTGGAAGAGGAACTGCAAGGTTTACCTTGCAGAATTGAAGAAGAAGAAGGGTAGTGAGACTACCGCTTCTGATTCAGGTATGTTCATGATAGAAGTGAATATGTCATTAAATCAAATTTCTACTTGGGTATTAGATACCTCCTGTGGTTCTCATATCTGCAATTTATTGCAGGGACCAAGGAGAAGTAGGACTCTTGAGGAAGAGGAGGTGTTTCTACTGATGGGAAATGGAGCAAGAGTTTCTGCTGAAGATGTAAAATCATTTCATTTACATATGCCTACGGGCAAGACTATTATTTTAAATAATTGTTATTTTGTTTCCTCGATTGTGAGGAATATTATTCCCATGTTAGACTTGGCTGGATTTTCATTTATTATTGAAAATAATGAATGTTCTATTCTTAGAGATAATATTCTTTATGGACGTGGTACTTTAAATAATGGTCTGTATAAATGCGACATAATTTACTTCAGATTGAACAAACTAATAAAAGAAAAGGGATGATGAAAATCTCACTTTATAGTGGCACTGCAGTCTCCATTTAGTAGACATGGAGAGAGGACTATAAATTTGCTAGGAATGGTACACACAGATGTATGTGGACCAATGTCTAAGCAAGCCATGGGTGGATTTTCATACTTCATTACTTTCATAGATGATAAATCTAGATTCGGATATGTGTTTGATGAAACACAAGTCTGAAGCCCTTTGAAAAGTTCAAAGAGTATAAGTATGAAGTGGAGAAACAAACCAAACATAGTATTATAATTCTTCGATTAGATCGAGGTGGTGAATACTTTAATGGAGTGTTTCTAGATTATCTCAAAGTAAATGGTATAGTCTCCCAGTGGACTCCTCCAGATTGGTATCTGAAAGGAGAAATCAAACTTTGTTAGACATAGTTCGGTCCATGATGAGCTATGCGAATCTTCCAGTATTCCTATGGGGTTATGCATTGGAAACCTCAACATATTTACAGAATAAGGTGCCTTCCAAATCTGTTCCTCAAACTCCATATGAGATATGGAAAGAAAGGAAACCGAGTCTTAAACACGTTAAGATTTGGGGATGTCCAGCTTATGTCAAGTAAGTTGACCCAGATAAGCTGGAATCACGATCCGTAAAATGTAGTTTTGTGGGATATCCTAGAGATACTTTAGGGTATTACTTTTACACCGAACATCGGGTGTTTGTCTCCAGACTTGCTACCTTCTTGGAAAAGGAGTTTATCCTTGAAGGAAACAGTGGGAGCAAAATTGAACTTGATGAAGTTCAAGAAGCACAAACTACTACGGATCAAGTGGAAACACCTGTTCTGACTGAACAGCCTTCTGTGGAACAGCCCATTCATAGATCAGGGAGAGTGTCTCGCCAACCTGAGAGGTAATATGGCCTTGTCATTGAGAATGACAATGAGTTGTCGATCATTGATGATGACGACCCTGTGACCTATAATGAGGCTATGAGTAGTGTTGACTCAGAGAAATGGCATAGTGCCATGAAATCCGGAATGGAATCTATGTATACGGTATACGAAAGAATGATTAGAGTAGATGGCCAGGTGGAGACCTTTAAGGCCAGGCTTTTGGGAAAAGGATTCAGACAAAGGCAATGGATTGACTTTGATGAAACTTTTTACCTATAGCCCTGTTAAAATCAGTTCGGATTTTGCTTGCGATTGCTGCTTACTACGACTATGAGATCTGGCATATAGCCAGATGGTTTTCTTTCCAAGGTAAATGAAAGCCTAGTGTGTAAGCTACTGTGAACCATATGTGGTTTAAAGCAAGCTTCTCGAAAGATGGAACATTCATTTTGATGAGACAATCAAAGAGTTTGATTTTATCAAAAACGAAGATGAACCATGCGTCTACAAAAGGGTAAGTGGGAGCGCGGTAACATTTCTTGTATTGTATTGAATTAGAGTTGACACACATAACAACATAGCAGACCCACTCACAAAGCTACTTTATGAAAGTCACTTTGATCGTCATAAAGACAAGATGGGTATTAGATACCAGAGTGATTGGCTTTAGTACAAGTAGGAGATTGAAAGGAATATGTCCTAAGTCCAATCATGTATGAGGATTTAGGAATAACTTTTATGTAATCTGTTTTGATTTCATTGATATCAATAAAAGACTTGTTTTGTTTTTATTACAGGCTTTATCTATTTAAGTATTTAAATAAGATATACCATAGTTTAGAGTAAAGCTTTTTATGGATTATGATGAGATCATAATAGTGAGACCAAAAAGATGATAACTCTAAACTTAAATAGTTCCTGGTCGTAGGATTACTAACTGGTAATTAATAATCCGCAAAGATCGGTACATACTATGCTTGCTTCATTATGAAGGATGTATGTTCTCATAGACATTTGTGTGGTGACACTATAGCTAGTATGTAGGTGCTTATTATAGAATAAGTTCACTGAACATGACTCGCCCAGCTGAACAACTGATGGAGTTCACTCACGTGTCAGCAGTTGTTCACATAGTGATAGTTGTACAAGTATCCTTAGACTTGAGGTCATCATAGTCATCTTGTGTACACTGAACTATGCTTTGGTTTAGTTCTTAGTCTCCAGGGACAATTATTAGGGCTCTACTGGGTATAGGAATTTGTACACGAAGATAGTGTATGATCAATAAAGGATCTACCCCTTCCAGTGAAGGAAGCGAATGTTCAAGGCTGATCCACTTATGCTAGTTCAGGAATCTCTGGCCAGAGTGAATGAAATTAGAAAGGAGTTTCTAATTTGCATAGAACTAAACATAGTAAATGGTAAGCAAGTGATTGAATTGGATAGGCTTGACACGAGATCCATGCCTTGTATTTAATCGGGACATTGTAGGGTAGAAGGAGTTTATTGTACGGTAACTATTCACTGAATAGGTTCTTGGTATTCTAAGCAGTGAATTCATATTATCCGGATAGTCGCGATATGCTGAGAAGTATCCCTCACGATGTAGAATAAATGTTATTAATTAATTAATCATATTTAATAAATTAGAGAATTTATATAAATAATGATAAAATAGTTTTATTATTATTTATTTCTACTACCGGCTTAATATTGAACCTACAGGGTCACACCATAAAAAGAGAATGATTTAATGGTGGAGGAAATAATTAATAATGGCTAATAATTATTTATTTATGAAATAAATAATTAATTGGCAAATTTAATAATTGATTAAATGAGATTTAATTGATTATAAATTAATTAAGAAAAGTTCTTAATATTATTAATTAAGAATTTAATTTTTGGAAATTAAATCAAGAGAGAGAATTATTTCTAAAGTGTTTAGAAAAAGGATTAATAATTAAAAGGTGTTTTAATTATTAATGAGAATAATAAATGGGATAATAATAATAATATTTATGGGAAAATTTCAGCTGAAAATTTTGCCTATAAATATACTATTATAGACCCTATTTTATTTGAACCCCAAACCCCAAAAAGTTTGGAAAACCCAATTCTCTCCACCTCCTTCCTCCTCCTTAACATCGTTTTCTTGGTGGATACCGGTGGAGTGCTTCACACTTGAGGAGCAACTGCTAAGGATCTCTGATCGTTGTCTCCGAATTATTTTAAAGGTTAGATTCGATCCCTATGTTTTTACCACGATTTATATGCTTTTATTTGGATTTTATATGTGTAAAAGTGTTTTGCCATGCCCCGCTGCGATTAAAAATCTAACAATCCCTGCGACCCCTAGAAGCCTTATTGGCCCCTCCACATCCTAGGGTTGATCATGAAACGCCTTGTGACTCTATCGAACCACTGAGGATACTGAACTGCGCACATAGGTCTCCGAGTGCACCTGTAAGCTGGTGGCTGAAGCACTGCACTGTGACGTGAGTCCCACAGCTCACGCACCCTATCGAACTGCAAAGGCCATCCTCTCTGACCCCTATGGAAAGAATCATGGCCTCCGAGCGGAGAGTCGGTAGGGACCTGCTGCAAGTAGCCAAACTGTCTAGTGACCCTATCAGTGTAGCACCACTCTACCCATGTCAAGTAAAAAAAGGGAGAAGGTGCACTCATAAATGATAGCTCAAGCGCATGGATGTCTCGTGCCTCATCCGCGCAATCCTCGTAAGGCCTCCACCTGAAGGAATCCTCAGACATGGTATCTAGGTCATAGCAAATCCCGCACAAGGAATGTGTCTACACAGTCGTAGCATTCAATGGGACCATCCACCTAGAGCAAAATGTATTGTGTTAACGACATGGTTGCAACATTTGTGAAAATCAAACAAAGGAGTCAGAATGTAGCATACCTCAGAGCACGGGGATGCTGCATCAAATAAACATTTCGCTGTATCGGAGCTAAGATTGTACAGTGTTCATGTAACACCCCCAAATCCGGGGTCGGGGATCCGGGTTGTCACGAGTTCCATTTCCCTTAATAACACCCAATCTTAATAAATAATCAACTATTCTGTACTGTGACCCCGCCATAAACACACACACCACAAGTTATAGTCTCAGAGATGAATATCCAAAAATAACACGAGTCATTTTATTCCAAAATTCTATGCCATTACACCTTAAAAGGGTTTCTGAATAGAAATATATTTCTTTGCCATTATTACAATTAATAAAGATACATAAGTCTGGTACATCAAAAGTTAAAATCCTAGCCTATTGGTAGTTCCTACCTCAGCTACAGCGACATCAACGCCTATAGGAAACTGCGGAACGTTTCCTATCCGCTCGCGAATTGGGAGCTTGGTCATGTTCATCTTTTCTATCTGTTGTTATATGATGAAAGAAGAAAGCAAGGGTGAGCAACAAGCCCACCAAAATAATATGTATAATGATTAACAATATATGAGCATTCTTATAGTACTCATGAAAGTGGTCAAGAAGAAATGAACCAAGCTGATATCTTAACGCGACCAAGTCGCAAAATATTCAGTATATATACATATATACTTTTCACAATCTTTGAAATCCTCTGACATGTATAATATACACAGAGTTCCAGTTTATAACTGTATAAAAATATCGTTGCAAGGTGATCTCATATATCCAACCTTGTCTCAACGTTTTTCTGAAAATCTTTGTCATGCATAAGATAATCATTAACTAGATATAAGTTTAAAAGATGAAGTTACAAGATACTCCAATATACTTATATCTTTTCCGAATACTACTTGAACTACCACCGTTCAAGTTATAATTAGTTTCAAAAGTTCATCACACTGATGAGACTACAAGATAAGACTTGAATAGATTCAATCTTTGAAATATCATTATAAATAATGAAGTTACGAGATACTTCATTAAGTCCTGATATATATATATACACACCTATATATATATACATTTCATACACTCCTTGAAAACCTCTGTTATGAAAAATATAAACAGAGTTGCAATATCCAATGAATTTGGAAAGGAGAAAACCTTGGCATAAACCTGATATCTTGCTGATCAGGCAAAGATACCAATAAGTAACCTTTTCTACTAGTAGATGAACGAATTCCCCACTGATCATCACCCTGGCCGCAATAGGACCTTATGCTGGACTGCCACTCAGCCACTTACGCATTTGATGGACTCCCACTGAGCCACTTACACTTTCATGGACGCCCACTGAGCCCATGTTGCTTATGCCGACTCAAATAGATGGACTTACTTCCCGAACGTTGGGTAAGTAATCAATTCATTTATCAAAACAGCAACCTCGTTGCGAATATAAAATACACCACAGAGCCGGATCCTTTAGATTTTTGAACGAGTATTCAAGTCCCCTTCAAAAGGAAGAACTTAAATTTGAAAATGAGTTTTGGGATCCGCTCTAAACTTTAAAAGTCATTTTGAAGACTCGAAAACATTTTTAAGAATGTTTGGAGTACTGCTGATTTATTAAAATAAATCAGTCCCAATATATTTGAAAATATCTGAATATTATTATTTAAATAATAATATTCCCAAAAAGGATAATCTCTATAAAATAATCGAAGTAGAAGTGTTAAACTCATACTTGAAATGGGTATTAAATAACCAAAGATATACTTATACGAAAGTACTATCTTTATTTGAATAATCAAAAATAAGTTTGATTATCGAAACATTATTCTTTAATAAAATAAAGAATATTACTTAGTAAATAATCGGAGTCATAAGTCCTCGAATGAATATTCAAAATAATATTCATTAATAAAATAAACGGAGTCATAAGCCTCGGAATGAATATTCAAATTAATATTCATTAATAAAATAAACGGAGTTATAAACCCCCGAATGAATATTCGAAATAATATAAACTGAGTCATAAGTCCTCGAATGAATATTCAAGTAATATTCATTAAATAATATAAACTTATCGAATAAACCTTATTCGATTAATAGTTTTGAAAACTATATCAATATATATATATAAATATATATATCATATACTCGGGAACATCTACTCCCGGTTTTAGAAAAGGGTTCACCTTTGGGTCCCCAATACTCAGGGTATACGCAACTACTGCTTATCTCTAACATAGGTATTATCCAACTAATAAGCATTTGAACCAACAGATATATAAATCAAGAATACGAAACAAGCATGCATATATACCATATCACATGCTAAAATATATCGCAAGAATTTGCTAATAACAAATATGCATTTATTACAAGATCATGCATATACACATATACATCACAACAACAGTTATACAGGTAGAAAACTTGCCTGAGTGCTCCCGGATAGACTTAAGCTTAGAGTGGGTCCGATAACCTATGAACAACAACATAAGTCGGAATAAAACCCCGGACGCTTAAGAAACTAGACTTTAACCATTTAGAGTCCTAACGTTCGCTTTCGCGCTTAACGATTCACTTATGTCGCTCGAGTACCCTCGGTTCAACCATTTTTAATAAATTAGCCATTAAGAGTTTTAAGGCGATTCTTTCGCGAGCACCTTACCAACTGCCTAATCCACTTTACATAAATGTTTCATACCCCAAATAGTCATTTAAAGTCCTTAACCAAGGTTTCAAAGTAAGGCGAGGGGTAATGGTTCGTTCACGAAACGTCGTTACTTAAAACGGCCGTTTCTCCTAAACCGTACATCAGAATCAAACGAACCACATATCAAAATGAAGCTCGTAACATGAACTATCTAAACATGGCAATGGACAAAACCTAGCAGGGAGTTCTCGGGTCCTAATATTATGAACAAAAGCAGTCTAAAGTTAATCGGACATTACGACGACTATGTTTACGCGATTTCCCAATTTTATACCATTCCAATTCAACCACCAATCAATCCCAATTCATTCATACAACCAACATCCATCCACACTACATAATAACAGCCCCAATCAACTCAACATTAAAAATTTATACTTATTCTTAAACTTGAATTTAAACTATACTTAAGTCCTTTAACCAATCAATAAGATTTCAACATTCAATTCACTACCATTCCAACCTAAACTCTAAACCAACAAGCATCAAGCTACTCTTTTACCATAACCATCAAAATCATCCTAATATACAAAGTAAAGCTAGGGTTTGGAGATGTTATACCTTCCTTGAAGTGATTGGAGTAGCTAGGAAGCCTTAAGAAGCCTTGAGATGTCTTAGGGATGCTTGGATATTAAAGGAAAAACAAGAAAAATCAAGTTAAAAATCTTGAAATCACTATTCATTATCTTCTTCATTGATTTCTTGGAAGATATTGAGAATGAATTAGAGGCTTAAACTTATAGGATAGCCATATCTATGCATAAGGAGTACTAGATAATTATCTTACCAATTAAGGAAGCTTGGAACTTGAATTTTGAAAATTCTTCTTCTTGAAATGAAGAAAAGCCGAGAGCAATGTTGAAGAATGAAATGATTTTGTGTTTTTGATTTGTTTTGCCTAGCTTGGTTGTTTTTGTTTTGTTTTTGGTTAATTACCTTTCTAACCTTGAATTTTGTGTGGTTTTAAATCAACCACACCTCCTTCCCCTTATGTCATGCTTATGTCACTTTGTGATGTCATCATCCCTTACTTGCCCTCTTCTTATTGGTTGGATGACCTCATCATCCATAACCTCCTTGATTAACTTCCTAATTGTTTGCCTAATGACCGCTGATCTATTATACGGTTCGCTTAACTTTCGTTCTCGTTTCTCGTTTGAGGGATCATACCCGGGATCTTATTACTTGGGTTTCCTTAACCTTTCTCAATACATTATATTCCTTTTATGATCCTCTCTTATAATCCTTTAATTTAAATCCTTTTTATCCTGTTACCTTATACTCAATTCTTTCCGTATCTAGTGGATTTCCGGGAAAAATCAAAGTGTTCGGAATTGGATTCTGACGATCTTTACATACACTTATATACCATATAGAGTACTAATAAAATCTCAGAATATCCATAACAGAACCCCTACATAGTGTGGCATGAAAAGTTTTCTCATTCAGCAAAAACACTATTCATAAGGGTTACAAAAAGTTCAAAATTTTGGGGGTTATTACAGTCTCCTCTCCTTAAAAGGATTCCGTCCCGGAATCGAATAAAAAACAAATGGGGGTACTTTTCTAGCATTGCGCCCTCTAGTTCCCAAGTTGATTCTTCCACATTATGATTCTGCCATAGCACTCTGACTAGCTTGATCACTTTGTTCCAAAGTACCTGCTCCTTCTTATCTATAATCCTTACTGGTTTCTCCACGTAAGTCAGATCTGGTTGCATATCCACATGCTCGTACTCCACTATGTGTCTGGCATCCCGATGATACTTCCTTAATATTGATACGTGGAACATGTTATGAACTTGCTACATGTTCGGGGGTAGGGCTAGCTCATATGCTAACTTTCCAGTACGTCTTAGTACCTCAAAGGGTCCAACAATTCGTGGGCTTAGCTTTCTTTTCTTTCCGAACCTCATCCATCATTTCCAAGGGAATACCTATAACAACACTAGGTCCCCTACTTCCTATTACTTGTCCTTTCATATCAAATCAACATACTTCATGTGCCCATCTTGGGCTACTACCAGCCATCCTCTAATTAAATCTATTATATCCTTGGTCCTTTGGACCACTGCTGGTCTAAGCATCTTGCGCTCTGCAATATCATCATATCATAAGGGAGATCGACATTGTCTTCCCTCAAGGATCTTATAAGGCGACATCTCGATAATGACATATGATCTATTTTCATAAGAACTCAATCCACGTTAAGTGATCATTCTAAATTCATTCAAGTCTATTGCACAGACTCTCATCATAGCTTCTAGCACTATGGCTTTTGCTTCTCAATACCCATTCTTTTCTAGTTTGTGGTCATTACTATCTTCCGTACATAATACTATACTGGTTACACTTTTGCTCGTTAGCGTTCTATAACCCTTTAATAACCATGTCAACCTTAGTATCATGAACGCGTTAGAATCGGAATACCACCGTACTGATACTACTTCCTTTAGCTGCTTCCATCTTCGAAAGCTTGGTCCTTCATATAGAAGTAAAAGAATTTATTGAGAAATCACTATGATCATGAATACTTGTTTTATTGCATAGTTAGTACAGAAGGTGGCCAGCCTTTAGTACTTGACAAACAATTAAACAATAGATGGTATCCTACTAGGCTTCTATCACACAGATAGATAGTCATTCGGCAATACCTCCCCTTCTGGAAGGGTTGTTCTTCTCAGCTTACATGAAATGAAAAGAAGAGAAAAGAACAAACTGAAGAGAATTGTATATTCGTAAAAAAAACAAATTTTATTGCCATAAAATATCTGGCTTGGAATCTACCTCTGAACTATAGAGGTTTGTCATAGGAGAACAAAACATATTTGTATTTATATCAACATTAAGTATTATAGCATCGTATTTCATATGCCTAAATATTTTTGCTATTCCGTCCATCATTCTATGGACCCATGCTCTTCCTCGAGCTTATACACAATCACCTTTGAAACTTCCTCGATATCGAAAATCGAATCTGGGATCTCATTCTAGACATCATCGTTACTAGAATTCTATGCTTGCACCGCAACCTTCCTCATTTAGTAACACGATTCTCTTTTCATAAGAGGGAATAAATATTCAATAGGTAGATACTCTACTTAATTAGTCTATCAATGATAACTTATGCACTACCACAACCCGATTAGTGGTACTCAATCTCAACATCCATTCCAATACAACTTTCACGATTGTAATCAGCTCATTACTCGCAGAATCATTGCTGCATTACTATGGTCCACCACTGACCTACTGTCGTCATTCACTTTCCATGAAATCTTAATATCTAACCATACGGAGTCCATACATGTCGTATAGAATACTTTTAAGGAGTTAACATAATCACCAATCATAGTTCATGAAGAACACTCCAAACTCTGACGTACTTTCATGACATGAAGTAGATAAAATTGCAGAAGAGTTTCAGTCAAAGCAACGATAGCAGGTTAATACCATTCTTAATCGTATGCCTTAAATAGAAGACTTAACTCAAGGGTTCGTCTAGTCCTTTTTGAAACATGGTCCTGGCTTATCTGAAGATAGTATCTTCTGAGATAGATAGCCCGCTCATGGCGATTACACGAATTAAACCTTTACCAACTACTATTACGGTTGGGTATTGCACAGTCATCAGAAGGAATGTCAATCTTCCAAACTATAATACAACCTTCATAACTTTAACCATCATCACTATATTCCTTTGGCACAAGCGCCTATAATTATCCTCTTACCATTAAAGCGTCGGCCACCTCTTTGGCCTTTCCTGATAGTAAAATTTCCTTACAGTCAATGTCATTTTAACCACCTCCAAATAAATTTTCTACCTCATTTCAATCACAGCTTATGTGAAGATGCTTTTATTAAGTCCTGGTGAGAAAAAAAAATCACCATTTTTTTTTCATAAGTCATTGCCTTAGTCTTTAGATGTGAAATTGCCACGACTGACTCTCGATCATACTTAGGACGTCTCTTATCTTGGTTCCTTCTTGTTTTCACCAATCTAGACCCTCATTGGGTCGATCTATACTTTCTTATGGTTCAATACGTGCCCCACCTGGCATTATTATAACTACGTCACATTTCCTTTATCAAAATTTCTATTCTTGAGAACTTTGAATATTACCTTTTTCCTTGTAAAACCTCTAAGGTTATCCTTAAATCGTTCCTCCTGTATTCCCTAGATACCGGGCATATCAAAATACCATTTATTAATACCAGAATCATTGTCTATATACTTTTGAAAAATTTCTCTACTGATTCTTACAGGTTGTTATTACCTTAATCATTTCCAATTCATACTGTCAAAACTCATATTATCCCTATTAAGGGTGAAATGCCAACCTTTATCCATTCCCCTAGGATTCATTTTAAGTTACCGATGTTCTATCCTTAATTCCACCTTTAAAAAGGTACTTGCATCCTTCCATGGATAAATCAAGTCTTATATCCTTGATAGATTATCTTATTCAATCATTCCCACCTTGATAGTTTATACCAATTTCACGATAGCATCCTTATTCAAACTGAGGTCAACCCATATGGCCTTCAAAAGATAACAATGGTTACCCGCTTTTCTTTCCTAATTTGATAATGACAACAGGGATGTTCTGGAAGATATTGGTTGTGTTCAATGTGAACTTCTTCTTAATAATTCCTCATTTACTTTTGTTGTTTATCTCAACAGTCATCTCAATGTTGGGATGTCTTTCATGCCTGGCGTCTCCCTTTCTGGGTATCATGCCACCGATCTTACACTTCACATTCCTGAAGGTCACTCCCTTCATCTAATTTTCCTAATTTCCTACTTTCTTGTCTCCTCAGTCTATCCGTGTCTCATTATTTATCCTTCGAACTATCTCAAGGTTTCCTCGAATCCTCCCAACTTAAAGGGGATAAAATATACATAACTCTTATGCCTTCAACCATCAACTTTAACTCATGGTGAATCACCCTCATCCCAACGATTACATACGTTTCTATTTCTATTGCTACGAGTCTTTAGGGTTTCCTCATACCCGACTCCCTTATCATTCCTCAAACTCTATTGCCTTTATATTGCTTTCCACTTCAGTTTCTTTTTATTTTCCTTTCTCTTATCATTATTTCATGAACCAACACAATATAAGCATTGATTTCATACATCCCGTCATTCTGGATTCGTGTCCTCAGAACGAATCTTGACAACTTTTACAACTTAGATTCATAATTCATCATGCTCTTCTGCCTTTGTGCTGGCTCTAAAGCTTTTACACTATCTCCATAACCTTGGGAAGTACTTTCCTGAAAACAATTGACTAACTTTTAATCAGTTTATTCTAACCTCTGGCTCCTTGCCTTTCTTGGTCTTTCATCAGCGGGTGGCCTCTCTCTTAGGAAGGTAAGTGACAAAAACAGTCTTTCGTCATTCGTAACTCATTTAGAATCTCAAATGATTCCTATATTTCCTTTAGCCAAGCTCTTGACTCGACTGGGTCAGCTTGTTCCTTGGAACTTTAAGAGCTTAGCGACTTAAAGAACCTGAAAGAATTTCTCACCGCATTGTTTCCTCAAGGTGGTGGTTGGGAATAAAAGTATAAGTTCTGTTTAGACAGGTCCATGAATTGTCGTATAGGAGTACCGTCTCGGGTCCCCTTTCCTTACTCGACTCCCGTTTCCGTAGTCTGAACGTTCCCTCATTCTCCCCATAATCGAGGTCATCCTACATGTTTTAAATCCTCATTTTCCACTCCATTATGTTATGGGTTCCTTCTATCTTGATGGTGACCTCCCTGACTATCACGTTCAGGGTTTGCTCTAAATCTTATTCCTCAAACTAGCTTTCATCTAAGATTTCATCTTTAAGCTCTTGAACATTTGGAACCCAAATTCTGTAGGAATACCTCATTATTCCCTTATCATCTTTCTCGGTATTAATCTCTTATCTATTTGTTGGCTCTCTGCCTTCATTCATCACTTTTTCTGGCATAATATGTTCTTTTCCAATAATTCGGGCTGTATTGCAATCTCAAACAGCTTTTCGGTACCGACTCCAATTACCTTCATATCTATTTCCATTTTCTCAAAATCTCTTATCAACTTTCCCAAAGACATTATCATCTTGAGTCTCTCCTTTACACTAAGGGCATTAGCCACCATTTTGGCTTTCCCTGGATGATAAAGAATCTCATAATCGTAATCCTTGATTAGCTCTAATCACCTCCTCTGGCGCATATTGAGCTCTTCCTGCGTGAAAATGCACTAGAGCACTTATGGCTTGTGTAAATATCGCACTTCTCTCCATACAAGTAGTCCTCCAATCTTTAGGGCAAAACTATTGCCACAAGCCCAAGCTCATGGGTGGGGATATCGAATTTTATATTCCCTTAGATGTCTTGACGCGTACGCGATTACCTTGATGTGCTGTATAAGAAGCACCTTAATTCCTTATGCGAAGCGTCACTATAGATCATAAAATCTTCTTTTCCATCCGGCAATGCCATCATAGGGGCCGTCACCAATCTTTGCTTCAGTTCTTAAAGGTTGTTCTCGCATTTCTCTGTCCATTCGAACTTCTCAGTCTTATGAGTAAGCCGCGTTAAAGGGGCTACTATCTTTACAAACTTGAACGAACCTCCGGTAGTGACCGGCCAATCCTACCTCTGGTAGTTTCCCTAACCATGGTCATTAATTCCTCAATGGTCCTTTATTCATTCTTGTTAGGATCCTCCACGAGATCCTCCTCAGCAACAATCCCATCTAGGACAACATCCTCAACCACTATGTCCTCAATATGAACATCATCCGGTTCTGCGTTAGGACGCTCTATCGGATCCACAATCCGATCTCCAATTAGTAATAAAACATTATCGCGATGTTGCTCCTCAACCTCAGGGTTCGGAGTCCCGCTACCATCTACGATAACGAACTACGCTTCTATCACGATATTTATAAGGGTTCCCATAAGGGTTTTAACTGTGAGTACTACGTTAGGTAGCCCGACTATGAACTTGGCAAGAGTTCTTAATATCTTAATGAACTTATTATCTTAACGTCACATCATCTCTGAGGTTTATAACGCTTAGCTCTGATACCATTTCTGAAACACCCCCAAATCCGGGGTCGGGGATCCGGGTTGTCACGAGTTCCATTTCCCTTAATAACACCCAATCTTAATAAATAATCAACTATTCTGTACTGTGACCCCACCATAAACACACACACCACAAGTTATAGTCTCAGAGATGAATATCCAAAAATAACACGAGTCATTTTATTCCAAAATTCTATGCCATTACACCTTAAAAGGGTTTCTGAATAGATTTACATTTCTTTGCCATTATTACAATTAATAAAGATACATAAGTCTGGTACATCAAAAGTTGAAATCCTAGCCTATTGGTAGTTCCTGCCTCAGCTACAGCGACATCAACGCCTATAGGAAACTGCGGAACATTTCCTATTCGCTCGCGAATTGGGAGCTTGGTTCTGTTCATCTTTTCTATCTGTTGTTGTGTGATGAAAGAAGAAAGCAAGGGTGAGCAAAAAGCCCACCAAAATAATATGTATAATGATTAACAATATATGAGCATTCTCATAGTACTCATGAAAGTCTTGGTCAAGAAGAAATGAACCAAGCTGATATCTTAACGCGACCAAGTCGCAAAATATTCAATATATATACATATATACTTTTCACAATCTTTGAAATCCTCTGACATGTATAATATACACAGAGTTCCAGTTTATAACTGTATAAAAATATCGTTGCAAGGTGATCTCATATATCCAACCTTGTCTCAACGTTTTTCTGAAAATCTTTGTCATGCATAAGATAATCATTAACTAGATATAAGTTTAAAAGATGAAGTTACAAGATACTCCAATATACTTATATCTTTTCCGAATACTACTTGAACTACCACCGTTCAAGTTATAATTAGTTTCAAAAGTTCATCACACTGATGAGACTACAAGATAAGACTTGAATAGATTCAATCTTTGAAATATCATTATAAATAATGAAGTTATGAGATACTTCATTAAGTCCTAATATATATATACATTTCATACACTCCTTGAAAACCTCTGTTATGAAAATTATAAACAGAGTTGCAATATCCAATGAATTTGGAAAGGAGAAAACCTTGGCATAAACCTGATATCTTGCTGATCAGGCAAAGATACCAATAAGTAACCTTTTCTACTAGTAGATGGACGAATTCCCCACTGGTCATCACCCTGGCCGCAATAGGACCTTATGCTGGACTGCCACTCAGCCACTTACGCATTTGATGGACTCCCACTGAGCCACTTACACTTTCATGGACGCCCACTGAGCCCATGTTGCTTATGCCGACTCAAATAGATGGACTTACTTCCCGAACGTTGGGTAAGTAATCAATTCATTTATCAAAACAGGAACCTCGTTGCGAATATAAAATACACCACAAAGCCGGATCTTTTAGATTTTTGAACGAGTATTCAAGTCCCCTTCAAAAGGAAGATCTTAAATTTAAAAACGAGTTTTGGGATCCGCTTTAAACTTTAAAAGTCATTTTGAAGACTCGAAAACATTTTTAAGAATGTTTGGAGTACTGTTGATTTATTAAAATAAATCAGTCCCAATATATTAGAAAATATCTGAATATTATTATTTAAATAATAATATTCACAAAATGGATACTCTCTATAAAATAATCGAAGTAGAAGTGTTAAACTCATACTTGAAATGGGTATTAAATAACCAAAGATATACTTATACGAAGGTACTATCTTTATTTGAATAATCAAAAATAAGTTTGATTATCGAAACATTATTCTTTAATAAAATAAAGAATATTACTTAGTAAATAATCGGAGTCATAAGTCCTCGAATGAATATTCAAAATAATATTCATTAATAAAATAAACGGAGTCATAAGCCTCCGAATGAATATTCAAAATAATATTCATTAATAAAATAAACGGAGTTATAAACCCCCGAATGAATATTCGAAATAATATAAACTGAGTCATAAGTCCTCGAATGAATATTCAAGTAATATTCATTAAATAATATAAACTCATCGAATAAACCTTATTCGATTAATAGTTTTGAAAACTATATCAATATATATATATAAATATATATATATATATCATATACTCGGGAACATATACTCCCGGTTTTAGAAAAGGGTTCACCTTTGGGTCCCCCATACTCAAGGTATACGCAACTACTGTTTATCTCTAACATAGGTATTATGCAACTAATAAGCATTTGAACCAAAAGATATATAAATCAAGAATACGAAACAGGCATGCATATATATCATATCACATGCTACAATATATCGCAAGAATTTGCTAATAACAAATATGCATTTATCACAAGATCATGCATATACACATATACATCACAACAACAGTTATACGGGTAGAAAACTTGCCTGAGTGCTCCCGGATAGACTTAAGCTTAGAGTGGGTCCGATAACCTATGAACAACAACATAATTCGGAATTAAACCCCGGTCGCTTAAGAAACTAGACTTTAACCATTTAGAGTCCTAACGTTTGCTTTCGCGCTTAACGATTCACTTAAGTCGCTCGAGTACCCTCGGCTCCACCATTTTTAATAAATTAGCCATTAGGAGTTTTAAGGCGATTCTTTCGCGAGCACCTTATCAAC
Organism: Apium graveolens; assembly: GCF_009905375.1. Classification (NCBI taxonomy): domain Eukaryota; kingdom Viridiplantae; phylum Streptophyta; class Magnoliopsida; order Apiales; family Apiaceae; genus Apium; species Apium graveolens. The sequence continues at coordinate 72,032,002 of NC_133656.1, read as the reverse complement.
TGCCTAATACACTTTACATAAATGTTTCATACCCCAAATAGTCATTTAAAGTCCTTAACCAAGGTTTCAAAGTAAGGCGAGGGGTAATGGTTCGTTCGTGAAACGTCGTTACTTAAAACGGCCGTTTCTCCTAAACCGTACATAGGAATCAAACGAACCACATATCAAAATGAAGCTCGTATCATGAACTATCTAAACATGGCAATGGTCAAAACCTAGCAGGGAGTTCTCGGGTCCTAATGTTATGAACAAAAGCAGTCTAAAGGAAATCGGACATTACGACGGCTATGTTTACGCGATTTCCCAATTTTATACCATTCCAATTCAACCACCAATCAATCCCAATTCATTCATACAACCAACATCCATCCATACTACATCATAACAGCCCCAATCAACTCAACATTAACAATTTATACTTATTCTTAAACTTGAATTTAAACTATACTTAAGTCCTTTAACCAATCAATAAGATTTCAACATTCAATTCACTACCATTCCAACCCAAACTCTAAACCACCAAGCATCAAGCTACTCTTTTACCATAACCATCAAAATCATCCTAATATACAAAGTAAAGCTAGGGTTTGGAGATGTTATACCTTCCTTGAAGTGATTGGAGTAGCTAGGAAGCCTTAAGAAGCCTTGAGATGTCTTAGGGATGCTTGGATCTTAAAGGAAAAATAAGAAAAATCAAGTTAAAAATCTTGAAATCACTATTCATTATCTTCTTCATTGATTTCTTGGAAGAGATTGAGAATGAATTGGAGGCTTAAACTTATAGGATAGCCATATCTATGCATAAGGAGTACTAGATAATTATCTTACCAATTAAGGAAGCTTGGAACTTGAATTTTGAAAATTCTTCTTCTTGAAATGAAGAAAAGCCGAGAGCAATGTTGAAGAATGAAATGATTTTGTGTTTTTGATTTGTTTTGCCTAGCTTGGTTGTTTTTGTTTTGTTTTTGGTTAATTACCTTTCTAACCTTGAACTTTGTGTGGTTTTAAATCAACCACACCTCCTTCCCCTTATGTCATGCTTATGTCACTTTGTGATGTCATCATCCCTTACTTTCCCTCTTCTTATTGGTTGGATGACATCATCATCCCTAACCTCCTTGATTAACTTCCTAATTGTTTTCCTAATGACTGCTGATCTGTTATACGGTTCGCTTAACTTTCGTTCTCGTTTCTCGTTTGAGGGATCATACCCGGGATCTTATTACTTGGGTTTCCTTAACCTTTCTCAATGCATTATATTCCTTTTATGATCCTCTCTTATAATCCTTTAATTTAAATCCTTTTTATCCTGTTACCATATACTCAATTCTTTCCGTATCTAGTGGATTTCCGAGAAAAATCAAAGTGTTCGGAATTGGATTCTGACGATCTTTACATACACTTATATATCATATAGAGTACTAATAAAATCTCAGAATATCCATAACAGAACCCCTACATAGTGTGGCATGAAAAGTTTTCTCATTCAGCAAAAACACTATTCATAAGGGTTACAAAAAGTTCAAAATTTTGGGGGTTATTACAGTTCATATATCCAAACCTGTACGCATATAATATTATGTATGAATCATGGATCATGTATATAATAGTATGCATGAAGGTTGTCATGTGGATATGTACCTGTAATAAAGTCATGGACCCATAAAGCTCCGTTTTATATCCAATATTGGCCGAGCACAAGCTTCGGTAAAGATAAGCCAGACATGCACTGCCCCAGCTGTAAGTACTGATGTGTTCCACGTGCCGAACAAATAGAAGGAGGTTCAAAGGCATGCGGTAACCACTGTAATTCGGCACAGTAGAGCCAATGAGCAGAAGCAAGTGCGCACGTGTGTGGTACAGGAGCTCACGCTCGTAGTCATGACCAGCAGAAGAGTGTAAACGTCAACAATCACCAAATTGATGAACCAACCAACTGATCTTAATTTCACCCTTCTTTATGACATCCATATCTTGCTCTGGATCTAGGGAAACACCAAGAAGCTCATGGAGTAAAGATGCACCTACATCCCCTCCAATAGGTAACACTGGACGTCTGACACTGTGTAGGCCCAATATAGTAAACATCCTCCAATGTCACAGTGGCCTCGCCAAAACGGAGATGGAAAGTATGAGTCTCCGGGCGCCAGCGATCAAAAAAAGCGGATATGAGCCCAGCATCATGTCTCATACTCCCGGTTAGCAGAACACCCATGAAACCAGCTTCTCTTACGGCATCGTGGATACGTTGTGGTAGGGGGTTTGCCTCAATACAATCCCAGTATGTTTTGAAATTCGATCATAGCCGTAAATTATCATCATTACCCTGCAAGTAAATGTCTAATTATGCATTTAAAATACGCATCAAGACTTTTTTAAATTATAACGGATATTGGGACAAGAATGTGTACCATGCCATCCCACACAAACTGTGAACGATGTCTGTTCTGTTGATTAAGTAAATCCCCTTCAATTGGTCCCGGATTGATAAGTTGTTGTCTAGCCATTTAATCCTGTAAAAGAAAGGAACTTGTTATAAGGCATTGTAAAATCTAAAAAAACGGGCAGCATTTCCGCTATATTATCACATTCCCAATCCAAAAAGCCAACCAACAAACTCAGTATAACAAGCCTGTCATCCAATGAATGTACGAACTAATTATTTTGGTGATAGCAATTTATATACGCAAATAATTATTAATTACATTTAAGCATTTTATATATAACTGATTAACTACATTTTAGCAATTTATTAAATTTAAAGGTAGGTATAAATATAAGCAAATAATTATTAATTATTTGTAAACAGGTAATTAAATTTCAATCTTAAATTACAATAATTTCAAAAAATTAACATAATTGTACAGACTATAAGGCATAAAATTTCTAACAAATCGATCTAACCATTCATGCGTTTCTAATTAACAAACCATATGTAGGCATAATTATAACATAATTAAATTTTGAAATTTACGACCTAATTATAAGGCTTAATTTGGATTGCTATAAGGCAGAATTTCGAAATTTACGAACTATTTCTCAGGCAGAATTTCGTTGCAATTATTGAAATAAACACAAAAAATCATTGCAATTATTGAAATAAACAAAACAAAATTCGGAGAAAGCACTGTAATAACAGAGGAGGGAGAGAGAGAGAGAGAGAGGAACCAAGAACGCCTGTTGCTGCGGCAACCGGCCGGTGAACGCCTGTTGCTATAGGAATCTATTGTTTTTCTGCTTTCTTTCCTGCTCCAAGAACGCCGGTTGGCCTGGCCTTCTTCCGCTTCCATCTCCGGCGACTTTCTATCTTTTCCGCTTTTTCTCTTTCTTTTTTCCTTCTTGTTTCTTATCCGCTCATATTTTTCTCTTCTTCCTATTTTTCTTTAAATTGCCTAATAGAAAACATTATTCTCCTAATACATTTCTGTTTATAGAAATATTGCTTTCTCAAATTACGTTTCTATTACTTTATTCCAAAAAATATATTAAATTAGTTGGAACTAATATAATATTACTTTGTATTTATATTATTACTAAGTTAAAAAAATTATGTAATATTACTTAGTAAAATATTTTACTTAGTAATATATATTTTAATTTTTTTTATTAATAATATAGTTATTAAAATCTATATTTCATTTAAAAAATATTTTAAATTAGTTGAAACTAATAAGGTAATATTCGAACTGTGAAAATGTGGTAGAGGGCTATTTTGAGCCTTAATATGAAATTGATAAAAATATAATTTGGTGCCAATTTTTCTCAAACTACGTTTCTATTACTTTGTTCCAAAAATAGTAATTAAATTAGTTGGAACTAATATTATATTACTTTGTAATTATATTATTACTAAGTTAAAAAAAATTATGTAATATTACTTAGTAAAATATTTTACTTAGTAATATATATTTTAAGTTTTTTTTAATAATATAGTTATTAAAATCTATATTTCATTTTAAAAATATATTAAATTAGTTGGAACTAATAAGGTAATATTCGAAGTGTGAAAATGTGATAGAGGGCTAATTTGAGCCTTAATATGAAATTGATAAAAATATAATTTGCTGAAAATGAATACTTAACTTGAAACACAATTCCATCACGTAACATAAGGTACATAATAAAACACAGTTGAAAAACTGTGCTTGGTTCGATACATAATAATAACACGATACAGGAATAGAAAGGATACGATGCAGAAATACAAATATTAGGAGCAAAAAATATATGAACTGAATCATTCATCTGTATCGTTGGAGTCATCATCATCCTCATTGAGGTTCCAGGTATGGGACTCGATGAACGCTTTCATTCTCTGCAATTCCATTTTTGATTCCTCAACTTCGCACTGCAGCTCACAAATTTTTACGGAGTGGGCTACATTCTCTGTGGTAATTTCTTCCCTAAGGATTTCAATGAGAACTGCTGCACGGGGTTCAAGTGGCTCTTCGATCCAACGTTCGTAAATATAAGCACGGTCGGGACGTTTGATAAACCGCCTTCCCGCGTCAATACCCTTCCAGTAGTGCGCTACAACAACTATTTTTCCACAAAAACATAAATCCAAGTTTGGGAGTGAAGACATAATTACTTTATAGGAGTGTGACTTCATGAGTTTGTGACCTTGTATTTATAAGTGAATTGGTTAAGAAGACAAAAGCTACTGTGAATGACAGTTCACGTAAAGTAATTATGACTTCATAAGTGTATTTATAATTGCAGGATTCGTAAAATACATTTTTAAATTCCCATAAGTAAACAAAATTTAATATATAAAAAGGGAGAAAATAAGATAGCACATAATTCAAAGTCAATCATCGGACATATAATCGTCGGAAAGGTAGTTCTCATTTTATAATAGCCTGTGTTACTCATCTTCTGTAAGCTCTCTCCCAATGTTGCGGACAGAATCTCGCGCCAGTTCATACATGTACTGACGACTCCTACGCAACAACATTCGGTTATTTTCCTTTCTAATACTTGTCATGGCCCTAATAACTTTTTTCCTAAATCCTGCCCAAGTTGGACTATCCCCCGCTTGAGAATATATGCCAATAGAATGTCGAGTTGGAACTCTTAGACCCATAGAAAGCATGGCATCTCTCAACCGGTCAGATTCTTCACGTCGATAAGCCCATTCACGACGTACACCAACAAAGTACTCTTTAGCTTCAATAACTCTAAGACTACGGTAATCATCATCTCTTTCTATGAGCAACCAGTTGCGATTTGTGTTAGAAGACATGCTATTGATAGTGATAATTTGTTTCACATCTTGATTAATAGGTTATATAGAAAAATCTTGATATTCTGGTCATTCATTTTCATTCTGTATTCCTATCAGAACTAACATACATTCAACATCAATTATTTAGAAGTGACTAGTCACTATACAAAATACACTACAGCACGTGAATGATGAATTATTAGCAATTTGAAAGTGTCATGAATAGTCTAATGCTTGGCTGCATTACTTTCATCAGTGACGTTTACTACAACATGAAGATAAGGTATGGTGGATAGCCTGCAAAAAATTAGTGAAACAGTATTTGACATGACATAAAGTTATGCAACACTGCATCTCATTACTGGGAAGCATGAAGAGTTGTATCTTTGCACCTACTTTTATGTTATAAATAGAGTATGTTATACCCCTTGTGATATTTAAATTCCACGATATAGTAACAACAACATAATGAGTTATACCCCTGGTGATATTAACCGAGAAATTGGTAGGAAATGGTTTTGTGATGACAATTTTAGGTACTCAATGGATCCGAATGAACGTTACACAGGAAGTTCAATAATCACGATACAGAGGGAATGGGAATGGCATGTTGGATGTCTCAACAGTTGTATGGGCCAATGTGTCCCGGAAGGAGTGAGAATACCAAAACAACGCGCCATACACATGCAGCGAGACACGCCTCATTAGCTGGAATTAGCATTATTTCGTGCTAGAGAGGAAGAGAATCGAATGAGGATGTGCTTAAACCGTAAAGACCTACAAAGAAGAGTAAGGAGTATGCTGAAGACGGCGACCTCCACACTGCAATGATGTATCATTATTTCTCTATAGGTCCTGATTATGTTTCTGATTGTTTTTTGTCTGACGGTGAGTAAGACAATTACTTATGCCAAGTAATTTTGTAAGACATAATTATTAATCACGGACTCAAATAAAATTAAACAAAAAAAACATAAACAACATAATACAACATTTGCTTTTGTTGTAAATTTCAAGAATCTTATCTTCTCTTTCATATCTTCCAAATGGGATAAAAATAGTAGATTTCTCTTTAACAAAAATCCTATCGGAAATCTCCATTGGATTCCATCAATAATGCATTCTTATCCGAATTCTCAAAATGTTTAGCTATCTCTAGCCTACAGCTTCTATTCTTATTTATATGCGTCCTCCTACATTGCATGTATTCAAAACATACTGCAATTCTAAGTTCCTAAATCTTTAAAAAAATAATATCGTTCATACTTGTAGAACACTCCTTTATCGAAAAAGGTGTGTCATCATTACATGCATGTTTGTTTACATGTACAATCTTGACTTTGGTTTCCTAACTGTTAATGTTGTCTTCAACGCAGGGAGATGGAAGGACACGTGAATGTCAAATTTTTTTGGGGTGGAGTAGTTATTCGAGATGGTAGTAATATCAACTACTCTATCGATAAAAAAAAATGATGTTTATTAGGTTTGGTACCACTTAAAATGAGCTTAAAAGTGTCGTGTATAATTTAATGAACATTAGTTCGTATCAGTGGAATTTAAAATTGAGTTTAAAGTATCTATATCTTGGTCAGTACAACCTAGTTGAAGGTTTTTATCAAATGGATATTTTATGTGATGATGATGTTACACGCATGTTAAATGTTCCTGCCATGTTGTTAAACGTTCAAGGAGATGTTTCTTTCTTCATCAAAACAGAAGAAATTATTGTTGATGACCCGTACTCATTCCAGCATAATTTCGGGTCACAACCAACAACAACAACATACGGTGGTGATGTACAGCCACTGTGGTCAAATGTACTTTTTGATCAAGGTGTAGGGTATGGAGGGAGGAGTACTCAACATGGTGGAGGCTCTAGTAGGGGGCTAGTGAACATGGTGGACGGTATGAAGGGGGTAGTAGTCAATATATTGGAGGGTATGGAGGGGGAGTATACAATATGATGGAGGCTATGGAGGGGGGAGTAGTCAATATGGTGCAGAGTATGGAAGGGGGAGTAGTCAATATGGTGAGGGGTATGGAGGGGGGACTATTGAACATGGTGGAGGTAATGGAGGGTGGAGTAGTCAATATGGTGGAGGGTATGTAGGGGGGACTACTAAACATGGTAGAGGGTATGGAGGGGAAAGCAGTCAATACAGTGGCGGGTTTCAAGGGGGGGCTAGTTATGAAAGTGATGTGGTGGGAAGAGGTTCAGGTCAGTTGTTAGCCCTGCTGGCAGATGGAGTTGTAGCCAATTCATCAAGTGAGGAAAATTTTCACCTTCACGATGATGACGACGAGGAATCTTCTTCTACCGAAGATGGTGAAGGACATTCAGAGAGAAATGAAGAAATTTTCAATACATTTCCGGTAGTTAGAGAAGAACATCATGTTCCAAGGGTTCCATGGTTTCACACAGAGCAATACACTCCACCAATCATAGATAACCCTAATGATATATATGCTGATGAAGACCTCGACAAGGGGGAACTGGGTGAGGGTATGTGTTACCGTGACAAAGCAACGCTCTTGGGAGCAGTGAGGCATGCACATATTAACACTGTTCGTACATATAAAACTACAAGGAGTAACAAAGAACAACTCATTGTACAGTGCCAGGCTGAGGGGTGTAACTGGAGGATGAGGGCTGTTTCATTCATGATTCCGGGTACTGGCGGATTATGTTAATAGAGAGGAACATAAATGCATGGTCGATCATCCGTTACAAGTTCACAAGAAGTTATCTGCAAGGATGATTGCGCAGATTGTAAAACCACTTTTAAGTAAATCTTTAGCAAACGCCACTTATTAAGGTCGAACTTTTTTTGACATTTACTATTTTATGTGAAACAGGTAATAGATACACTAGAAATTCCCATTAAAACCATTATCCCGCTGATCCACAACGAGCACAACCACATAGTGGGGTACAAGAAAGCGTGAAGAGGGAAGCAAATAGCAATTGAGGAAGTGTATGGCAGTTGGGCTACAACATACCAAGCTCTACCCATGTTCTTGGCAGCCATTATGAAGACAAATCCTAGAACCATTGCTGAGATCGATGTTGTCCCTCATGCTAAGGAGCGGGGCACGTCCGTCTGCAAGCGGATTTTTTGGTCTTTAAAGGCAATGATGGACGGGTGGCAACATGCACGTCATGTGATTTCAATAGATGGGACATTCTTGAAAGGAAGATATAGGGGCAAGCTGCTTATTGCTATGGGTGTTGATTCGAACAACCACCCGTTCCCTCTCTGTTATGGCTTGGTTGATGAGGAGACGTACGAGAACTGGTCTTGGTTTTTGCAGCGTCTTCGAAGACATGTATGTCGGCAACGGACCTGCGTCTACATTATTTCTGACCGTGCAGCCAGCATTATCTCCGCCCTACGAGACCCTCAAAACGGTTTTGCTGAGCCACTCGGCATCCATAGGTTCTGTCTCCTCCATGTAAGAATTAACTTTTATAGTCATCACCCAGGTGGTGAACTAAAAAAATTAATGTGGAAAGTTGGAAGAACCACAAAAGTCTCAAAGCACGACGTATATATGTCAAGGATTTGTGAAATTTCCCCCACCGCCCTACAATATCTTGCTACAATACCCATGGAGAGGTGGACACTTTCCCACGATAGTGGTGTTCGCTACGGTCAAACAACCACAAACATGCTTGAGGGCTTCAACGACAACATAAGGAGGGCTCGTTTTCTTCCAGTAACAGCAATGATGGAGTACCTCTTCTACAAGGTGGTCACAATTGTAGATAAACATCGAAACATAGTGAATGTCGGTCTACAAGAAGGGCAACAGTTATGTGCACGTTCCGCCGCTATGTTAGCAAAAATTCGGAGGAAGGCAACATGACGTACGGTTATTACTTTCCATCGTCTCCGCAGGATTATGAAAATACTAACACATCAGTACACAACTGCTAAGGGGTTGGTAAAGGGAGGTAAAACCCAGGTTGTCAACCTCAATGACCGTACGTGCACGTGTGGAAAATGGGCGACTCATCACATGTTGTGCTCCTATGCAATGGCAGGTTGTATAACACATGGATTGAGTTGGGAGCATTTCAACGAACATTTCCATAACCAAACAATGCAGGACTTGTACAGGCCAATAATTTATCCGTTGGAACCAACTGAATACTGGAACTACGACTTACCCGTACCTTGGCAGGGGTATGGAAAGTTAGTGTCGGAAGAGTCCTTGAAAAAACTAAAGAAAAAACGCGGGGATAAGGGACAATTGATGCGGATCCGAACGGAGATTGATGGTCAGCGGTCTGGAAAGAAATGTTGTTTATGTAACCAAGAAGGTCACACCAAGCGTAGTAAGAAATGCTCAGGACGCCCACATTGAAACACGTGATCTTGTTGTCAAACATATGTACTACTGCTATTACAAGCAGTCTACTTGTAATATGGTTCTGTTTCCTTGTTTTCCATTTTATTATTTACTTGTTCTATCATAATATTTTGGTTTCCAATGCTCAATGCACATTCATTTTATGTCTACATCTAACAGTTAACGTTTTTACATTTAACGTTATGACACCCTCTCTCGAATAAATAAAATTTATTATTTAATCATACAGACTCAAATTTTTTGTACATACCTACCAAACAATAGAAAAATGGACCTAAACAAATTTTCAGTTATTTAAATATGCCCGTGCACAAATTTGCCAACGCGTGACAATTACGCACTCGCCGATAAAGACACCATTTTCGAAGCTACAAAAGTGTTGGTCATATAAATTTTTAATTCAAAATTAAATTTTTCCCAAAATATAGGTTTACATTACAACACAAGAAAAAAAATTCTTTTCAAAAGAATCCCCGCAGAAAAAAAATTATAAAAGACCCCAGAACGAGAATCCCCGAAAGTACAGGCGTTCTGTACCATTTTTAGAATTTTTTAAACATTCCTCTGTCCCATAAAAGGAAATTCTGTACCTTCATAGTAGGCCTTTGTATTTAAATATTTAAACCATGTAGAAAAGAAATTTTCATATGTAGGTAGTGAGAAAATGAATGCCCTTGCAAATATCTGCCAACTTTCTGAACTAATTTTCTTCATCTAGTTTTTTTATATTTTAAGCAATTTACTTTAACTTTTTAAATTTGGTCAAAATTTGGACTCTTACGTGTGCGATTAAAAAAACTGTTTATATGTTTTTCAAAAAAAAAAAACTGTTTATATATTTTTTAATTCTTTTTTATATATGATAAAAATTCAAAATATAGATTAGTAATATGATTCAAACATTCAATTTTTACTTTTCAAGTTCAATTTTAATTTGGTTGTTAGATTTGTTACATTGATAAAACAAAATGGTTTAAACCGAAAGTCTGGAACTAATCCGAACCAAATTATAAACGAATCAGTTTGGTTTGGTTTATTAATATAAAGGTTTGATTTCGGATTAAAATTTAGGCAAACTATTTTAAATTATTCGGGTTATGTTTGAGATTGGTGTTGAAACGAAATTACAATTTTAAATTTTCTCGTACACTCTACTTCCGAACCAAATTATAAACGAATCAGTTTGGTTTGGTTTATTAATATAAAGTTTTAATTTCGGATTAAAATTTAGGCAAACTATCTTAAATTATTCCGGTTATGTTTGAGATTGGTGTTGAAACGAAATTACAATTTTAAATTTTCTGGTACACTGTAATTAGGTATTATCCATATGACTATTTCTACTGCAATAGTAGTTCCGTATTATCCATTTGACTATATTCTTGTAAGCTTTTCTTCCTTCCGTGCAGTCATATACTGAAAACTTGATTCCGAAAATTTCTTGTATCCCAATCGAGGAGCACTATTAGTAATGACCCAAATGTGTGTCTGTTGAGGTTCAGGCACACTATACAAACTTCTGGTACACCACTATACAAACTTGTATGAAGCGCGGGCTTCATACTAAATGCCAAGAAGGCACAGATATGAAGCTTTGCACAGCTGGAAGCATTATGCAACAACTACAGCTAATATATATGTGATGCTAACCTTAGTCGAGCAAGGACATGTTGTAACTGTTGTTTGCATTCTCTCTCGGGGTGTACATATTTTAATAGCAATCAGTGATTGGCACTAAAAAATCACATGGAGACAGAGTAGAGTTCTTGTGGGTCTTTTGGAACAGAAGGGTGTGTTAGTCAGGGTAGTAAACCTTTTGATGTTCTTCTCACTGTCTATGGCCAACCCACCTATTTTATATTTGATTTAGTTGTAGCTAAGTGTTTCTATGTTGTACTTAAATAACTACAGTGCTGGTCTAAAATATTGGATGCAACAGATGTAATGATTAAGATGCTGCTACTGTCTATTACTGCTAATTGCCTTGTAATAAGACTGAGTCTGCAGGTGATGTTTCTGCAGGTGATGCAAAAGCCAATAGTGTCATGCTGATGATGGACACTAAAATCCAGTATAAGAAGAGTATTCAACAAGCTGTGCAGAATCAAGTGGTGACCAATTTAGAAAATAGCATATGGAATTAGTTCAGTAGAATTGGTTACTTAAATAAGTCAACATTGACTTGTCTACTTTGTATATGAGTTTTATTTTTTGAGTTTATCAAACATATCATTTTCGTTTTCTTCTTCCACAAGTTTATTTCTCTGTATGCATATACTCACAAATATACATACAATTCAGTTACTTCAATTCTATTATGGTATCAGAGCCTACAGTTAGCTGTGTTTGTGGTGCTCATAAGATTCAGATTGAAAGAGATCAGAAGAGGAAATTGCTACAGTTTTTGCTCGGTTTACATGACAGTAATCCTGCTGTTCGTGGACAGATTCTTTTGATGAATCCGTTACCTTCTGTATCTCAGGCTTATGCCTTTGTTAAGCAAGATGAGAAATCTAGACAAGGTTTTCACTCTAATATTTCTGATGCAACTTCAAGTGCTCATTTAGCTTTGTTGAATTCAGCTGTCAATGGTGCAACAACAATTAGCAATTATAACAACAAAAGGTTCATTAATACCAAACCCTTGGGGCAAGGTGTTCCTGTTTCTGCAGGACAAACTAGATCAGTTTTAAAATGTTCATTTTGCAATTTCAATGGACACACAAGGGAGAACTGTTACAAATTAATTGGATATCCTCCAAACTGGAAGAAGAAAGAAAAGCCTGGTTCTAGTATTTCTGATCAAACAGTTCAAGTTCCAAATAATCAGTTCAGGAATTTACCAAAAGTTAATCAAGTGTTTGCAGCTGGATCTAGTCCTCAAGTAGATTTTGCTTCTGCTTCTCGAATGTCACAAATGCAACAACAAATTAATCAGCTCATCCAGATGATGAGTATGTTTGTTGGTTCACCTAGAGACATTAAGAGTCCAGAGGATCATATAGCAGGTATGGTTACTGCTCGATCTAATCATGCTTCTGCTGCTATCTCTAAATTCACTTGGTTAATTGATACGGGGGCAACGGATCATATGTGTTGCTCTAGTTCTTTGTTAAAGGATATTATTCAGTTAATTTCTCCTATTCATGTGGTGCTACCAAATGGAAACTGATAGGGATAAATAAATTATGATTGTATAATTAAATACTGCATTAATTGTACAAGCTGTGGGCTGCTAGGCCCAATAAATAGATATATGATACTCAAACCAGAAAGGTTAAGCCTGATGGACCAGATCAGGCCTGACGGAATAAAAAAGGCCCAAAAGCCCTGATTATTAATTAATTTCGTAATTAATTAATAAGGGAAAAATCAGCTATTGAGAAGAGTCCCGATAAGGATATAAATCCTTATAGATTAGCCTCAAGGGGACCTAAAAGGATAAGGGATCAGCTTCCTACTTCCTAGGACTCCTAAGTCTATCCTAATTCAGAGGCTTGTCCACCAAGTCTCCTATACCAAGTCCAATTCAAGGACTCCCACATCTATATAAGGGGCCTCACCCCACAAATCAGAACTACGTTTTTTGACTTGATCCTTGGCAATCAGCAAGGTACGTAGGCATCTTGTTAAGGCAGATTGAGTCACGAAACACAAGAGCAGTCAAATCGAGCCTCGAAGCTCACGTTCCTTAGTATTAAATACAGCAATTATATATAGTAGTTTTAATCCATAACATTTGGCGCCGTCTGTGGGAAAGCAACAACAACCATGGCGAGAACACGGAGAACAATTGGAGCTCTAGAGGAAGGAACACCATCAGAGACAACCCAGGTGATTTCATCAACCGTGGAGGTTCCTCCCCATTCAACTTATGCATCTACTCAGGGGGAAGCCCAGACAGGGGCAACTCATCCTCAGCCACAAGGGACAACTCCCCCGACTATTCAAGGTACGAATCCTCAAGTTCAACAAATACATATACCTGTGAATTCTCGACCCGTCGGGTATGAATATTCAACTATTGTTACTACTAACCCCCCTTATGGGATGCCCCTTCACCCTGAGGTTGGAGGAAGTGGATATGCTGGGCGAAGCGAAGCACGAGGGTGGTCGCCCCCCTATATACGAGGTTTGGATCCTATCCCTGAGGATCGGGAATTTTCTGGTCCATACACTGAGAGAGACTCCGAATCTTCGGATGATGAAGTAGCCCCGAGAAGGAGGCGTCCTGGAAAAGAGCCAATGGCCGATGGAAGGCAACGCCCCCAAAGCACCCCAGGGGCGAATCCCCAAGAAGTGCAGGAAAAGATCAGGGCTCATGAGGCTGAAATCCAAAGGCTAAGGCGTGATTTGGAGGCTCACCAAGCCACCAGACCCCACATACCTCCTAGGGGGAGAAATCCTCCTCCTATCATAGACCTGGATGGTCCGGTAAGAAGAAGGGCTGCTGTCCCAAGAACTGATCCAAGCAATCTCCTTCCCCTTGGAGATCCTGATGATCCAACTCCACCCTTCACAGAAGAGATAATGAATGCCCATATCTCAAGAAAATTCAAGATGCCCACTATCAAAGCCTATGATGGCACGGGAGACCCCGCTAATCATGTTAGGACATTCTCTAATGCACTGCTGCTGCAACCCGTGAATGATGCTATAAAATGTCGGGCCTTCCCTCAAACCCTGTCGGGTATGGCTCAAAGATGGTACAGTCGCCTACCCCCAAATTCTATTGGATCATTCAGAGAATTAAGTCAGGCTTTTATTAAGCAATTCATCAGTGGAAGAGTCCATGAGAAAAGTTCAGCATCTCTTATGAGTCTTGTGCAGGGAGCTAAAGAATCCTTAAGAGATTACCTAAATCGTTTTACAAAGGAGGCTTTAAAAGTCCCAGACCTTGATGATAAGGTAGCCATGATAGCACTGCAACAAGGAACTAGGGATGAGTTTTTCAAGATGTCTTTGGCTAAACGACCCCCTGAGAGCATGTTGCAGCTCCAAGAGAGGGCAGGGAAGTATATCAAGGTTGAAGAAAGTATGAGAAAGACCGTAGTAAGTAATGAGCCCACTGGAGGCAAGAAACGAAAAACTGATTTGGAGTATATCGCTAAGGATAAATATCCTAGAACTGAACAAAACCCTGATTCAACCCCCAAGAAGGGAGGACCTGGGCAAAAGTTCACTGAATACGCTAAGCTGAATGCTCCCAGAAGTCAGATTTTGATGGAGATTGAGAAAGACAGAGATATTCGCTGGCCTAAGCCCTTGAAGGCTGATCCCGCCAAGCTAGATAAGGGCAAGTATTGCAGGTTTCACAAAGATGTTGGCCATGACACCGATGAGTGTAGGCAGTTGAAAGATGAAATTGAGTTTTTGATTCGAAAAGGAAGATTGAACAAGTATACTGGAGATGGAGGAGACAGAAATAATAATGGAAGGAAGAACTTTGAAGATCGTAGGAGGGACCAAGATGATCAGGGGCGGAATCCCCAACCTAGAGGACCAGTTATAAACACCATTTATGGAGGGCCGAGACCTCGAGGGCCTGTGATAAACACGATCTTTGGAGGTCCAACTGCTGCTGGATTGTCCAAAAATTCCAGAAAGGCATATACTAGAGAGGTTATGCATATTGTTGGAGAAGCCCCGAAGAGGGCCAGGACAGACGTAACATTGGCTTTTGATGATTCCGACCTAGAGGGTGTGAAGTTTCCCCATGACGACCCGCTGGTCATAACGCCGATAATAGGAAATAGCCCGGTTAAGAGGGTCCTTGTGGATAATGGTGCTTCTGTGGATATCTTGCTCCATGACACCTTTCTAAGGATGGGGTATAACGACTCCCAGTTGACACCAACCGACATGCCGATATATGGATTTGCTGGAGTAGAATGTCCTGTGGAAGGGATAATTAAATTGCCAACCACCATAGGTACGGAGCCAAGGCAAGCAACGCAGATGCTGGATTTTGTGGTGGTAAAGGCTAGTTCAACTTATAATGCTATCATGGGGAGAACAGGGATACATGCCTTCAAGGCAGTCCCCTCTTCCTACCATTCAGTCATGAAGTTTCCCACCCGAAACGGGATTGGAGAAGAGAGGGAAGATCAAAAAATGGCTAGAAGCTGTTATGTGGCCTCTTTGAGGGCAGATGGAGTCGGGGGGCAGGTTCTTCCTATTGAAGATATGGATGTTCGAGAAAATGATGAGAATAGAGGAAGGCCAGCAGAAGAATTGGTTTCGGTTCCTTTAGATCCCAAGAATCCTGAGAGGATGACTTTCATTGGAGCTACATTAGAGGAGCCCCTTAGAGGGAAGTTAGTGAAATTTTTGCAAGAAAATAGTGATGTGTTTGCATGGTCAGCAGCTGATATGCCAGGCATAGACCCGGAGTTAATTACCCACAAGTTAAACGTGGATCCAAGCCGGAAGACAGTGAAACAAAAGAAAAGAAATTTTGCCCCGGAAAGACAAGAGGCTATAAAGCAGGAAGTGGAAAAGCTCTTAGAGGCTGGTTTCATTGAGGAGATTCAATTTCCGGAGTGGTTAGCAAACCCTGTAATGGTGAAGAAGGCTAATGGAAAGTGGAGGATGTGTATAGACTTCACCGATCTGAATGATGCATGCCCCAAAGACTGTTTTCCGCTGCCTAGAATTGATACTTTGATTGATGCCACCGCTGGACATGATATGCTGAGTTTCATGGATGGGTTTAGCGGATACAACCAGATCAAAATGCATAAGGATGACATTCCAAAGGTATCATTTATCACTGACTTTGGTGTTTATTGTTATCTTGTTATGGCGTTTGGTCTCAAGAATGCAGGAGCCACCTATCAAAGGTTGGTGAATAAAATTTTTAAGGATCTTATTGGGAAGACTATGGAAGTCTATGTTGATGACATGCTAGTCAAGAGTCTAGTAAAGACTGATCATATAACCCATTTGAGGGAAGCTTTTGAGGTCCTGAGGTACCACAAGATGATGTTGAATCCCACGAAGTGTGCTTTCGGAGTAGGATCTGGAAAATTCTTGGGATTGATGGTCTCAAAGAGGGGAATTGAGGCTAACCCCGATAAAATAAAGGCAATCCTGGACATGGAACCCCCAAAAACTGTCAAGGATGTTCAGAAACTCACAGGAAGGGTTGCTGCGCTAGGACGATTCATCTCCAAGTCAGGAGACAAGTGCTTGTCATTCTTCAAGTCATTAAAGAACATTAAAGACTTTGTATGGAGTGAGGAAAATCAGAAGGCATTTGAAGAGTTAAAGAAGTATATGGGCCAGGCCCCGTTGTTGGCCAAGCCAGTTCAGGGTGAAGTTTTATTCTTGTACTTGGCTGTTTCAGAAAGCGCCTTGAGCGCGGTGTTGGTTAAGGAGGAACTGAAAGTCCAGAAACCCGTATACTATGTCAGCAAAATTTTGCATGGTGCTGAGTTGAATTATTCAGCCATTGAGAAATTCGCTTTAGCCTTGGTAATGGCTTCAAGAAAGCTGCGTCCTTATTTTCAAGCTCACCAAATTGAAGTGCTAACAAATCAGCCACTGAGAAATATCATTCACAGTCCCAAGGCAAGTGGGAGACTGATTAAGTGGGCAATAGAGTTGGGAGAGTTCGATCTCAAGTATAAGCCACGTATGGCCATAAAAGCCCAGGCACTAGCTGACTTCGTGGTGGAATGTACCATACCCAACCAAGAAGTCGGGGGGCAGGAAGATAGCACACCTCAAGACAAGGGAGTCGACAATGGGGACAAGGAGAAAGAATATTGGGTTCTCTATTTTGATGGAGCATCAAAAACAAATTCCAGTGGAGCAGGGTTGGTTTTGCAAAGCCCTGATGGATTCTTAATTGAGTATGCCATGAAGCTAGACTTCCCAACCACAAACAATAAGGCAGAGTATGAAGCCCTGATTGCTGGCCTTGGTCTAGCTGGGACACTTAGAGTCAAAAACTTAAAGGTCCGTGGAGACTCGAAGTTGATCATATCCCAGGTAAAGGGAGAATTTGAAGCAAGGGATGATACGATGGCAAAGTATGTTCGCCTAGTAAGGGCTGTGATGACCCAATTTAATGAATGCCATTTTGAACACATTCCAAGGGAAGAAAATGCTAAAGCAGATGCGCTATCAAAGTTTGCTTCATCTGAGATTGAAGAAAGTTCAGGAAGTGTGTACTTCCGTGTTTTGAAGACACGAAGCATAGATGTTAAGCTTATGGCTCCCGTAGGCTTGGGGACGTCATGGATTGATCCCATCAAGGCTCACATTCAGACCGGTTGGTTGCCAAGCGATACAATTGAGGCACGGAAGTTAACTGTTCGAGCACTAAGGTACTCTTTGATAGATGGGATTCTATATAAAAGATCTTTCGTGGTTCCTTACTTGAGGTGTCTCAGGCCCGATGAGGCACGCTTAGCTCTTGAGGAAGTGCATGGAGGTATTTGTGGGCAACACTTGGGGGGCAGGGCCTTGGCTCATAAGATAACTCGTTTAGGCTTCTATTGGCCAGAAATGATGGCTGATGCCAAAGAATATGTAAAGAAGTGTGATCGTTGTCAGAAGCATGCACCAGTCGCCAGACAACCCCCCGAGATGCTGACCTCTATCAACTCACCTATTCCCTTTGCTATGTGGGGGATGGATATTCTAGGGCCTTTTCCTATGGCCACAGCACAAAGGAAGTTTCTGATTGTAGCCATTGATTATTTCACCAAGTGGATCGAAGCCAAACCTTTGGCCAAAATCACAACTAAGCAGGTTGCACAATTCCTGTGGGAAAACATTATGTGCCGATATGGAATTCCCCGTATCCTCGTCACTGACAATGGAACACAATTCAACAACGAAGAATTCAAGAAGTATTGCGAAGAAAATGAAATTGAGTTACGGTTCACCTCTGTGGCTCACCCGCAAGCCAATGGGCAAGCGGAGGTAGCAAATCGGATAATCCTGGATGGACTAAAGAAGAGGATCGAAAAGTCAAGAAATAACTGGGTGGATGAGATACTTCCTATATTGTGGGCCTATAGGACTACCTGTAGAGTCACGACAAATGCAACTCCTTTCATGTTGGCATATGGGGCGGAAGCAGTAGTTCCCGTGGAGATATCACATTCTTCTCCAAGGATTCAGGCTTTTGATGAAAAAGAAAATGAGGAAGGGCAGAAGTTAGCCCTGGATTTAATCGATGAAGTGCGAGATAAAGCACACGCAAAGATAGTAGAATATCAGAAAAAGGCTTCATTCTACTACAACCTAAGGGTTAAAGAGAGGTTTTTCAAACAAGGTGACCTAGTCTTGAGA
Source organism: Apium graveolens (assembly GCF_009905375.1). Lineage (NCBI taxonomy): Eukaryota > Viridiplantae > Streptophyta > Magnoliopsida > Apiales > Apiaceae > Apium > Apium graveolens. Next base: position 72,013,095 of record NC_133656.1, on the reverse strand, counting down.
AAAATAGAGGCTTCTGGTGTCGGACAGAAAGGAAAGCTTGCCCCAAATTGGGAAGGGCCGTATAGAGTCAAGAGCGTTCAGGGTAGAGGAACCTACAAGCTGGAGACTATGGATGGTTTTGAAGTCCCGAGAACCTGGCACGCACAAAACCTGAAGGTTTACTACGTGTGAGATGGTCGAAGTACGATTTTCACTCGTCAGGATGGCGAGTAGGTTGAAAAGCACCTTGAAGCTTTGCTTGCTTAGGATTTATATGTTTTAGTTTTATTACGAAATTTATTAAGACTTGTGTAAGGGACGAATCCCAGACAATTTTATGAAATTCGTAAGTTCTTCAAAGTATGTTTGTGGCCTAACAAATAAAAATCAAATGCATGGATGCAAGCATAAAAGGTGATAAATGAAATAGATCTGATAGATGTTACAAAAGTTTGATAAATAAAGTCTCGAAAATAAAAAAAAAGGGCCACGCAGGGCTGAAAAAGCTCTAAGGAGCTGAAGTACCCTCGGCATCCATATCATCGTCCTCTCCACTCTCGCTGGATGTCTCTGTCGTCTCGGAGGAGGAGGAAGAGCTGTCGTCCTCAGCAGGTCTGGAAGAAGACTCGGGAGGAAGAAGGAGTGGATCCTGAGGAACATGTTCTGAGACAACTACTCGGGTACGAAACCTCTGTAGCAAAGCCTCGTCATCAGGACAGATATAGTCCACCGGGTTAATATCAGGACAAGCCTCGTTCACGGTCCCAAGGGCCGTATCCCAACCAGTCCTAAAAAACTCGGGAAAGACTGAATCATCCCTAATCCTCATAGATTGGGCAAACTCCTCCGAGTCCAGATAGTTGTCTATAGCCTTATCCTTATCCGCCCGAAGTACCACCAGCTCGGCGTTAGACTCTCCGAGTTCTTCCTCCTTGCGCTTGAGCTTCTTCTCCAGGGTAGCATACTTCTTCTGCTGCCTCCTGAGGGCATTATCGGCCTTATCAGAAGCCCGCTTCCATGATTCGGCTTGCCTCACAGCGCCTTGAAAGTAGGCGTTAGACTGAAACAAAACAATTAACAAAGTATAAGGCAAGAAAGTGCTACAAGAACGAGAAATAAGTTTAAAAAAGAGAAGGCATACCGAAGCCAGAGATTGGGCTCCCATGAGCTTAATCCTCTCAAGGTCAGGGGTGGCCACCACATCAGTAAAGTCCTTTGGAGTCACGCTATGGTAGGACCAATCCCAAGCATGCTTCGTGGAACCAACCACGGTATCCCCTCGGCGGAATCCCCAGAGAGGCTGAAAGGCGCCTGTAGCAGCAGCAACAGGGGCAGCAGCAGTGATAGGAGCATTATGGCCCTCAGCTCCTTCAGTTGAAGCCTCCCCCATAGGCTCCTTGTGCTTTCTCAAGAAGATAGGCTCTGTCGCCTTTCCTCGGGTGTCTAGGCCTGCTAACCGAGCTTTCTTCATCCTAGCTGTTTCCTCGACCAAGGGGACATTGTCCTCGTTAATCTCCTTAGCAGCTGAAATAAAGCAAAAGACAAAATAAGTGATGTTAATAATGCGTGGAATAAAGAAAAATTGAGAAGGGAAGAGAAATACCCTGTTGAGAAACAGAGGATAGTCCCACATGAATCAGGGAAAACTCTTCTAAAAGAGTCCAGCTGGTGGTGGTGCCATCATCCTGAGTGAGCCCATTATAAATGATAATTTCTTCAGGAGTTAAGTGAATGGATTTGAGGCTACCATCACTGACCTTCCCGAAGGAAGATCGAAAGAGCGTGCCCCAATCGCCATTCTCCCAACGTAACCCAACGAAACTATTCCTCCAATTTGGATTATTATCAGGAATAGAGGCGCTGTTAAAGATATGTTTGCTTTTGGGCCTTTGTTTGACATAAACCCGCCACAAATATTGGAAGAACTATTGTAACATTGAAAGACTTTCCTAAAAACGGCTACAGAAAGAGGAAAGCCCTCCCTAAGACAACAAACCATAAAACATAGAATATTCCTCCAGGCGTTTGGAGGAAGCTGACACGGGTTGATTTGTAAGTCAGCCAAAAGATGAGGGATAAAAGGATGGAAAGGGAACCTAAGCCCAGCATTAAGGGCGTCGGTGTAGATGAAGAGAGTATCGGGCCTCCAGTGGCAAGTACGGTCACCACCAGAGACTGGAACTAGTCTAAAGGGGGGAGGGACGTTATAACGAGCATTTAGTTTATTGAAATCTATGTTATGCCAAGTATTACAGTGATTAAAGGAGTCGAGATGTGCAGTGGAAGGATATTCATCCCCCCTAGTATTAATCATATCAATTAAAGACATATATGAAGAGCGGATCTCGATATCCTTACCTCGTTTTGAAGCCGAGGCTATCTTGGCCGCCCTCTCGGAGCTCTTGTCAGCCATCTAGTAAAGACTGGAAAAGACTTGGGAGGAGAAAGGAGTGGATTAGAGAGAGGAGAAGATTAGGAAGTTTGAGATGAAGAGAAATGAAATGAGAGGTGTGAAGAAGCACACTCTCATCCCACCTATATATAGGAGAAATAAGGGGATTTGGGCCTCAAAAAAGCCCATTTGAGCCCAAAAATAAGAAGGTTCTGGAATTATCCAGAAAATCCCTGGAAAAATTGAGAGAAATTTGAATTTTTTTGAAGATTCTGGAAGAATCCAGAATAACCTTAGAAGAATTTGGAATTTGGGCTCAGAAATGAGGCCCAATTCTAGAAAAATCTTGAAAAACCCAAGGCCCAGTACCAAGGCCCAAATACATAAAGCCCTATTTGAGGCCCAAAATGATTTTTCCAGGCCCAGGATTAATAAAGATAGTGGGCCCCAAGGTCAGAACAGCCCAGAAAAGGGCCCAATTAGTTAAAAATACAAAACCCAGTTGAAATGGGCCCAGGTTATAAACCAAGAAAGGGGATGGCCCAAAAGAATACAGCCCAGGTTTAAGGGCCCAAATCCAAATTACAGAAATATATGCAAGAAGTTAATTCAAGACCAATTCGACCAGGAAACACAAAGGAATCCTGATCGAAACTCCTGAGGTCGAAATCTTGTCGATCAGGGCTGAAAAATAAGCTTAATTCGACCTGAATTAAGACTCATTCGACTAGAAATCAACTGAAAACCCTGGTCGAAACAATCCTGCTCGAAATTGCTTCGACCAAGGCAAGAAAGGCGGCTAATTCGGTCAAAACAAAGAATTCTGACCCAAAACCCTGACCGAAAATTTCCTGGTCGAAAAGGGGAAATAGCTGTTTCATTCGATCAGAATGGCAGAACGTTTTTGACCCGGTCGACCAGGAAACCAAATAAAATCCTGGTCGAATGAGCCCTGCCCGAATTTGCATCGACCTGGGCAACAAATGAGGGTTAATTCGGTCAAAAACGGAGATCCTGACCGAAAAGGACGAAAATCCTAGTCGAAAAAAAAAAAAAAAAAAAAGGAAAAAAATCCTGGCCGAAATTCGACCAGGACCTCTGCTCGAATATTCCTGCTCGAATTTCCTTCGACCAGGGCTGAAAGAAGGTTAATTCGACCAGGATCCTGGCCGAATGGATCCCTGGTCGAAAACTGTATAAAAAAAAAGAGAAAAAAGAAAAAAAAGGGGAAAAAAAAAATCCTGGAAAATTACAAAAAAAAAATCAGGAAATTCCTTAAAATAATTTTTGAAAAATGTTAATATTTTCAGAAATTAAGGATAAAATCCAGAAATTAAGGAATAAATCCAGAAATTAAGGATAAATTCCAGAAATTAAGGAATAAATCCAGAAATTAAGGATAAAATCCAGAAATTAAGGAATAAATCCAGAAATTAAGGATAAATTCCAGAAATTAAGGAATAAATCCAGAAATTAAGGATAAATCCCAGAAATTAAGGGAAAAATCCAGAAATTAAGGGAAAAATCCAGAAATTAAGGATAAATCCCAGAAATTAAGGGAAAAATCCAGAAATTAAGGATAAATCCCAGAAATTAAGGAAAAAATCCAGAAATTAAGGGAAAATTCCAGAAATTAAGGATAAATCCCAGAAAATTAAGGATAAATCCCAGAAATTAAGGGAAAAATCCAGAAATTAAGGGAAAATTCCAGAAATTAAGGATAAATCCCAGAAATTAAGGGAAAAATCCAGAAATTAAGGGAGAAATCCAGAAATTAAGGATAAATCCCAGAAAAATAAGGAAAAATCCCAGAAAAATTAGGGAAAATCCCAGAAAAATTAGGGAAAATTCCAGAAATTAGGGAAAAATCCCGGAAATAAGGGAAAAATTCCTGGAAATCAAAATAATTCCTAAATAAAAGGAAAAGTTCGTTGTAAACGTGTAGGTCGCTCCACACTTTACGGAAAAACGAAACCCTGTAAGGGAACAAATAGACTTAACTTCTGCGAAACCTATTCAATGTTTCCCAAAAGTTGGGGGGCAAATGATAGGGATAAATAAATTATGATTGTATAATTAAATACTGCATTAATTGTACAAGCTGTGGGCTGCTAGGCCCAATAAATAGATATATGATACTCAAACCAGAAAGGTTAAGCCTGATGGACCAGATCAGGCCTGACGGAATAAAAAAGGCCCAAAAGCCCTGATTATTAATTAATTTCGTAATTAATTAATAAGGGAAAAATCAGCTATTGAGAAGAGTCCCGATAAGGATATAAATCCTTATAGATTAGCCTCAAGGGGACCTAAAAGGATAAGGGATCAGCTTCCTACTTCCTAGGACTCCTAAGTCTATCCTAATTCAGAGGCTTGTCCACCAAGTCTCCTATACCAAGTCCAATTCAAGGACTCCCACATCTATATAAGGGGCCTCACCCCACAAATCAGAACTACGTTTTTTGACTTGATCCTTGGCAATCAGCAAGGTACGTAGGCATCTTGTTAAGGCAGATTGAGTCACGAAACACAAGAGCAGTCAAATCGAGCCTCGAAGCTCACATTCCTTAGTATTAAATACAGCAATTATATATAGTAGTTTTAATCCATAACAGAAACAATGTTCTTGTTACCCACACTGGTAGTATTGATATTACATCCAAAGTTCATCTTACAGATGTGTTCCTTATCCCGGATTTTTCTTATAATCTTTTTTCTGTTCCTAAATGGACTTTAACTATTGGGGGTTGTGTTGATTTTCTACCTGATACTTGTGTATTTTGGGATAAAACAAAGTCCAATCTTCTTGCCACTGGTCATTTACATAATGGGCTCTATCAGTTAGAGAGTTCTTCAGATTCTTCATCAGTTCTTAATGCTGTTAAAACTGATAAGCATCTTAGTGCCATTTGGCATATGAGATTAGGTCATGCCTCATCATCAGTTTTACATCATATTCCAGATATTTCTCTTCATGTTTCTGATGAGCAAAATAAATCTTGTCCAATATGTCCCATTTCCAAACAAACTAAGCTTCCATTCTCTCTGGTACCAGTCATGCTACACATTGTTTTGACTTAATTCATGTTGATCTTTGGGGCCCCTATGCTCATGAAACGACTACTGGTTGTAAGTATTTTCTCACGATAGTGGATGATCATTCGAGATCCGTGTGGACGTTCTTGTTGCCTACTAAACAACATGTTTTTAGGCAACTTGTGGATTTTTTTGCCTTTGTTCAGACCAAGTTTTCGACACCTATCAAACAATTTCGTAGTGATCATGGTACCGAGTTTTTCAATCACTTCTTTAGTACTTTCTTGGCTTCTAAAGGGGTGCTTCAGCAGGCTTCTTGTGTTGGTACACCTGCACAGAATGGCAGGGTTGAGCGGAAGCATAGACAACTTCTTCCTGTGGCCAGATCTTTGCGTTTTCAATCAGGTTTGCCCATACGATATTGGGGGGAGTGTTTTCTTACAGCAACACACATTATTAACAGATTGACAACTCCTGTTTTAGACAATAAAATACCTTTTTTATTGTCTATATAAAACTCATCCTGATTATACAGTTTTCAAGGTTTTTGGTTGTTTATGTTATGCGTCTGTTCATGATTCAGAGAAATTTGCTCCACGAGCAATTCGATGTGTTTTTGTGGGATATCCATATGGCCATAAAGGGTACAGACTACTCAATCTAGAGACCAAGCAGATTTTTATCTCAAGACATGTTGTCTTTCATGAGACAGATTTCCCTTTCTTAAATGAGTCTTCAGAAATTAATTCTGCAGATCCACACTTTATTCAACCTTGGCTGACTTCATCTTCTACTCCTGACATCTCGTCTGTTACAAGTTCTACAGAGCAGCATTCCTTTTTTGATAGTAATCCAACTCTCAGTGACAGTGTTCCTGTAGCTTCTAATGTTCCAGCAGAATTTTCTGTTTCACATTTTAATTCAGATTGGCATTCTTCTCCTCCTGATAGTGATACCTTAGTTACTATATCCTCTGATCCCTTTGTTATTCCAGTCCGTCAATCTACTAGGTGCAGAACACGCCCATCTTGGTGGCAAGATTATGTACTGCCTGCTTATATTGATCCTGCTTCTACATCTAATGCTGTGCTGACTAAGTATCCCATGGATTCTTTTCTTTCATCTCATGCTTATACATCTCAGCATTGTGTTTTCATGGCAAAACTAAATCTTTGTAAGGAGCCTACCACTTTTGCTAAAGCAGTTCTAGATCCTAAATGGGTGGACGCCATGAATAAAGAATTGGATGTACTTGAAGCAAATCATACCTGGTCCCTCGTACCTTTGCCTCCTGGTAAGCAAACAATAGGTTGCAAATGGGTTTATAAAATCAAATTTTTAGCCAATGAAGAAATAGACAGATACAAGGCACGTTTGGTAGCTAAAGGCTATACACAAGAGGAAGGTGTTGATTTTCATGATACAGTTGCTCCTGTTGCTAAGGGTGTTACTGTTAAGACTGTCATTGCTTTAGCAGCTTCTAAAAACTGGACTATTTTTCAGTTGGATATTAATAACGCATTTCTCCATGGTGACCTTTATGAAGAGGTTTACATGGATTTGCCTCTTGGTTATAAGCTCTCTCCTGCAACAGCTGGTTTAGTTTGTCGACTTATCAAATCCATTTATGGATTAAGACAAGCTTCACGGCAATGGAATGAGAAGCTATCCGATTTTCTGGTTGCATTTGGTTTTAATCAATCACTTGCAGATTATGCATTGTTCACACACAAGATTGATTCCATGTTCACTGTGGTTGTGGTGTATGTGGATGACATACTGGTAACTGGTAATAATATGTCCATGATTCATTCTCTTAAGGCTGCTCTCAATGATAAGTTTAGTATTAAGGATCTAGGAAAGGCTAAATACTACTTGGGTTTGGAGATTTCTCGGACTGATAAAGGAGGTATGCTTAGTCAAAAGAAGTTCATTCTTGAAATGTTGCAGCAAGCTAATCTTCTCGATTCCAAGCCTTTGTCTATTCCGCTGGATCAACATACCAAACTTTATGACAATGCCACATCTGGTGATCTTCTTGTGAATCCTTCTCTTATAGGAGTCTGGTTGGAAAACTCTTATATTTAACTTTCACTAGGCCAGACATCAATTATCCAGTGCATTTGTTAAGTCAATTTATGCAGGCACCTCGTGATAAGCATCTGGCTTGTGTCTTCAGGACTTTACGATATCTCAAATGTACTGCAGGCCTGGGATTGTTTTTTCCTGCCACCAATACTTTGGAATTACAAGGGTTTTGTGATAGTGATTGTGGGGGATGTACTCTTACTGGTCGATCTGTGTCTGGCTATTGTATGAAGCTGGGTTCTGCTCTTATTTCTTGGCAGGCAAAGAAACAAACTGTTGTTTCACAAAGTTCAGCAGAAGCAGAATATCGTGCCCTTGCTAGTATAACTACTGAGATCATGTGGCTTAAATATCTTCTTGCAGATTTACAAGTTTTTGTCACTAAGGTTGTTCCTATTTTTTGTGATAATCAAGCTGCTATTGACATAGCTTCCAATCCAGTTCAACATGCTCGTACTAAACATATTGAGCTTGTCATTTCATCCGTGAAAAGGTTCAAGCCGGGGTCATTTTGCCAGTCAAAATATCGACTAAAAATCAACTTGCTGATATCTTCACTAAAGCTCTTGGCAGTTCTGCACATTGGTCTATTTGTTCCAAGTTAGGATTACACAATCCTTGTGTAATACCAACTTGTGGGGGGAGTAATAAGACTGAGTCTGCAGGTGATGCTTCTGCAGGTGATGCAAAAGCCAATAGTGTCATGCTGATGATGGACACTAAAATCCAGTATAAGAAGAGTATTCAACAAGCTGTGCAGAATCAAGTGGTGACCAATTTAGAAAATAGCATATGGAATTAGTTCAATAGAATTGGTTACTTAAATAAGTCAACATTGACTTGTCTACTTTGTATAAATATCACAGACTGATGAGTTTTATTTTTTGAGTTTATGAAACATATCATTTTCGTTTTCTTCTTCCAAGTTTATTTCTCTGTATGCACATACTCACAAATATACATACAATTCAGTTACTTCAATTCTATTACCTTGTTTAGTTTATATGATTAAACATTGGTACCAGTTTCAAAAAAACATTGGTACTATATATCGGATAGAGAGATCTGCATTAGTATGACTGTATCCTGTAGGGCTATGTGTGGGGCTCTGCATTAGTAAACACGGTTCACATTTTCCAAACATATGGTGTTTCATTCCTTCCAGAATAAGACACTATGTTCGCAGCTACAGTTTTACCGGGAATATTTTCTGTTTCTAAGCGACAAAATTTACCAAATCTATAGCTGAAATGCTCCCTGTAGATTCCATCATTAAGTGCACCTCATCTTTAGAGAAAACTGTTTCCTCCAAAGCCTCGGGTAAACAAGAATAGGTTCAAGTAACACATTAGACTACAAATATAGAGATCAACATTCAGATAACGAACCACAATCCACGCATACAAGTAGCAATCCCTTCTAACAGGGATTTTCTTCATAGTACATTGGTTGAAATCCAAAAACGGAGAAAGCAATGGGGAAATGAACCCTTGGTTTTGATTATGATGGTACTAAATATGCAAGAACGTTGCCAGACATTTGGGAATAAAACAACTTTCCCAGATATTAATGATGGCTTAGAGAAGGCCCTTCTGTTTGCAGCATTCAATTGCATCATCATACATTTGCTCTAGTCCATATTTATATTTGAATCCAGCGTCTAAAAGCTTCTTTGATGACACTCGAGAAATTTTAGAATGTTCATTCTTTTGGAAACTGCAGAAACATAACACTCAGTTAGATCTTCTTGAATGTTGACCATTAGCATATAGATAACTGTAACAAAAACCAGACTCCACCTGGTTGATGATACATTATATGCAGCATATCTTTCTGAAAGAAATCTGTTCAACTCATCAAGTGTTACATCAACCGCTGAGCAGATGTATCGTCCTCTAGCGCTCGGATTTTCTAAAAGGAAGATATGTGCAGAAGCCACGTCATCTGTGTGCACGAAGGGGATACAAGCAGGAAATTCAAACGGAAGCTCGTCACCTGCTCAAATTGAAAACATTAAACAAAATTCACTCATCGTTCACATGACTACACAGATTTAGCTACGTTAGTCTTAATTAATTACCCGTGGGATGCACATGCTGATTATAATATTTGTAATTTGCTTATTATATAAAAATTAAATTATAAAAGATACTAATTAGGTATTATTGAAATTAAAGAAGTTAATTTTTTGTATGTGTGGTGATACCGATGGATTTAAAAATATGAATTATATTCAAATATTAAAATATGAATTATTAAAATTAAGTTTGAAATTATTTGATTTCTTGTGCAAGAGATGAGAAAGAAGTCGAGGGTAATTAGAAGCTAAGTTGAATTGTAGTTCTAAGTGTTTGTAATTATATTAAATATCTGATTTAATATATTGAAATAAATTATTTTTGTTTTAACTTTATTTTTATTTTGAAAGGTGAAAATAAAAGTTTTAGGAAGGTGACCAACCGACCAAACGAAACCATATTTCGCGCTTATAATAGTAGTATAATATAGATTTGCCAACCAATAATTTTCAAGTTACCTGACTATCCTAAGATCCCAAGGAGTTTTAGCCTTATAAGAAGAGGGATTAATTGAATCATGTAATATCTTTGACAATAATATCTCTAGAAATTTTCCCCAGAGTTACAAAATACCGTGTTACAGAATTTCAACTATCACTCTAACACTTTCTCTGAAAGTAATAATATCTAAATCAAATCTTATGCCTTTCTTCAGAAGAGCTCTCTCCTGCACGTACATTAAATCAACAATTGAGGGTGCCATTATATAATCTAGGTTGAATGACCAAACCCATACGTCTAAAGAATATCATTTTCCTAATAGGAACGTATGAAGGCCCTAAGGTTTACTTGTAAAGACGATCCAATGAACGACGAAGAATACATCTGTATGGACGCTCTGTATTTCCAAAGAGATGGACTTATGGAAGCACAGCGATGCTTGTTGTCCATGTAATTTAACGACAATTACAATTTCCTAAAAGACATGTTGCACAGTTTCTATTCGAGTATTTGTTTCATGTAATCAAAGCGGAGTTAAAGTCTTCATCAATTATATTTAGATATTCTGAGATGGAGTAAAGGTAAAAGTGAAGTACATACCAAATATAACTGACATGGAAGAGCTCACTGATCCCGGACAATGAGGAGTAATGAAAGAGCCATGAATAAAAGTAGGAATTACAGTGATAAGCTCCAGATCATGCGTTTCTGCAAACTGTAATGCTGCTCTTTCGGTTAATGTCTTAGCAATGTAGTACGGTTCTCCATATATCTTTAGAGATCTTAAAAAATCTACATCCGTCCATGTTGTCTCATCAACTACGTCCAGATTCTTTCCACTAAACGAGAGAGCGGCTAAGCTCGCAGTGTATACAACTCTTCTCACTGTTTTTGAATCAACGCACGCCTGTAAGATACTTAATGTTGCATTGATTGATCTTTTCGTGTTTGTTTCCTCATCATCTTTTCCCTCAAAATCTATGTTATGAGCGGCATGAAACACCCCAAAGCATCCCTGAATTGATTCATTAAAACTTTCTGGTCTGTTAAGATCTGCATTGAATATCCGAAGCCTCTCTGATGCCCCTGGTAGGTTTGTCAGGTAACTGAGATCCTTCTTCTTGTCTATAGGTTAAAAATCGTATTAGGCTATGCTTGAAACATGGGAATTGCAAAGACCAGAGAGCCGAAATGACAACATTAAACTCCTCTGATTATACTAATATTGGAAGCAGTAACAACATACCTAAAGAACAACATTACAAATCAAGTCTGAACATCTAAATTTAAACACGAAAAGAGGACGTGAGGGTTTAAATTGGAAGTACAGAAAACAGTATTAGGCTATGCTTGAAACACGGGATTTGGTGAGGACAGAGAGCCGAAATGACTGCACTAAACCAATACCATAGTAAAATCGGAAGAACTAACAACATACCTAAAGAACTAGTTAAAAAACTTACCAGGGTGAAATCTAACAGTGGTATTAACAGCATAGCCATGTTGAAGAAGTCTCATGATGAGCCAAGAAGCTACATATCCTGTTCCACCTGTTACACAAACAACTCCTTTCTCCATTTTAATCAACAACTTAAAAAAAGAAAACTCTACTGCATAAGTGTGTACATAAACACTAGAAGCCAGTAGTTGTTTATATAAGTAGATGATGGCGGGTTAGCAAGCTCTCTCTATTGTTCTTAGCCCATGTGTTCCTTCAAATTGTTTTTTTAATTAATGAAAACACTAAAAAGAGGTTGTTCTGTAACACTAGTATAAAGAAAGACTCCTTAACAACCATTTTATGAAGAATTGTTGAAAGGTGATTGAATTCATTATTTAATAGGACCCGGATATGAGGGTCACTTTAAAAACTAATGACTAGAGTAATACTTTAAATAATTCTGCAGGCAATCATATTAATTGTTGGAACATTTTGTCCTAATTCAACCACTGCCCTTTGAAATTCGATCGCATCGTCATACATGTGCCCAAGTCCAATTAGATAACTGCCATACACTGTCGTTGTACCCAAATTAAGCCATACGAGGACAACAAGCTCCGGAATATTATGTAAGAGAATGATACAAAGTTGTTTTATGATAAAAAAAAACACTCAGAGATACAAGACTCACCATTAATAGTCGTGTAGCACCTTTATCCAAAGCTGTTTTGGGGGTCACAAGAACCTCCACACAGACTGTATATCCTTATCTGATAGATCAATAGAATTAGCTAATGCAACATAGCTGTCATCTTCTCTGTAGATTTTCGCGTGAGTGAGGGGATCATCGTTATCACCAAGATGATATAGCAAGGGCACTTTAGTAATTTCACATTTGTTCATTTATGCGGGAAATTTAGTTAGGAAGTTTGTTAGGATTGATTTCTGTTTTTTAGCTTATAAATGTTGAAACTGATTGATTAAAAAACATTATGAATGAAAATGTTGAATATTTAGTCTCTCTTCTCATCTCTCTCTATCTCTTTCTTTATCTCTCTCTTTCTCTCTCTGTTAATTCTTCTTTTTTGTTTTCGATTTGTTCATTTAGCTTCATTACAACTTAAACTTGGCTAATCAGATTGTTCATTCGATTGTAAAGATTGAGAATTCTATCTTCAATCTTTATCATTGGTATCAGAGGGGTATTTGATCACAAAATTCCTTTAAAAGAGGGTGAAGGACCAGTGAATATCAGGCCTTATAGATATCCTTTGAAGCAAAAAGATATTATTAAACAACTTATTCAGGAAATGCTTGAAAGAGGTATAATTCAAGATAGTTCATCACCATTTGCTTTTTCATTGGTTTTGGTAGGTAAGAATGATGGTACTTGAAGGTTATGCATAGATTACAGGGAGCTTAATAGGAAAACTATCAAAGATAAGTTTCCTAAACCTGTAATTGATGAGCTCATTAATGAATTATCAGGTGCAAAAGTCTTTAGTAAATTGGATCTTAGGTCTGGTTATCATCAATTGAGGTTACACCCTGATGATGTGTTTAAAACACATACTGGACATTATGAATTCTTGGTTATGCCTTTTGGCTTAACCAATACACCTGCTTCATTCCAAGGCTGGATGAATTATGTATTCAGGCCTTTATTAAAAAGCGTGGTTTAGTATTTTTTGATGATGTATTGGTTTACAACAAAAATCTTCATAATCATTGGTTATATTTAGAGGCAGTTTTGCAATTGATGAGCAAGAATGATATGTACATTAAACCTAGCCAATGTTTCTTTGCTATTAAAAAGATTGAATATCTAGGGCATTTTATTTCAGAAAAAGGTATAGAAACCGATCCTCAAAAGTTGTCTGCTATCAACAGTTGGCAAGTTCCTACTAATGTGAAAGAATTGAGGGGATTTTTGGGGTTGGCTGGCTATTATAGGAAGTTTGTGAGGAATTATGCTCTCATTGGCAAGCCTTCAAATGATTTAATGAAGATTGGAGCTTTTAAATGGAATGAAGAGGCACAAAAGGCATTTGATCATCTTAAGAAGGCACTTACTTTAGCTCCAGTATTAGCTGTTCCTGATTTTGAAGAAGTGTTTGTAATAGAAACTGATGCATCTAAGAAGGGAATTGGGGTTGTATTGATGCAAAAAGGTGATCCTTTAGCCTTTATCAGCAGATCATTAGGGCCAAAATGGCAAAACTTGTCTGTTTATGAGAAAGAGTTACTAGCTATAGTTTTTCAGTGCAAAAGTGGGAATAGTATCACTTTGGAGGACATTTTGTCATTAAAACTGATCAGAAAAGCTTGAAATGGTTATTGCAGTAGAAAGTGTCAACCCCTTTTCAGCAATTCTGGTTATCAAAATTACTTGGATTTGACTATGAAATCCAGTATAAACATGGTAAGGGAAATATAGCTACAAATGCATTATCAAGGGCAAAGGGAGATGAAATCTTGTGTTTGGCTATCTCTGTAGTAGCTTTTAATCTAGAGGATTTGATCAAAGACAGCTACAAAGGAGACAAATGGCTTGAAGGCATTTTACAATCTCTCCAGAATAATGAAATTGTTGCCCATTTTTCTTTGTTGGATGGTTTATTGATGAAAAAGAACAAGATTGTAGTTGGTACTACAGGAGATCTTTAAGACAAAATTATAGGTTGGCATCATTAATCAGCTGAAGGTGGTCATTCAGGAAGGGATTTGACTCTAAAGAGACTTAAACATCTGTTTTATTGGAAGGGCATGTCTGTACATATGAGTCAGTTTATTAAAAAATGTCAAATTTATCAAAGAAATAAAGTTGATTTGGCTGCTTATCCTGGCTTACTTCAACCCTTACCAATTCCAGTTGACATATGGACAAATATTTCTATGTATTTTATTACTGGTTTGCCTAAATCCTATGGAAAATCTGTTATTTTTGTAGTAGTGGATAGATTGAGTAAGTATGCTCATTTTATGCCACTTTCTCATCCTTATACTGCAATTGAGTTGGCTTAAGTTTATCAGGACAATGTCTTTAAACTTCATGGATGGCCTAGATCTATAGTCAGTGATAGAGATAGTGTTTTTCTGAGTTCATTTGGGCAAGGACTCTTTTCTATTCATGGTACTGATTTCTTACTTTTATCTGCTTATCATCCTGCTACTGATGGACAAATAGAAGTGGTAAATAGATGTCTTGAGAATTACTTAAGGTGTATGTGTAGTACTAATGAAAAAGAGTGGTCTTCTTGGTTGCCTTTACTAGAGTGGTGGTATAACACTCATTTTCACACTGCTTTTAAGATGACACCATATGAGGTCGTCTATGGCCAGCCTCCTCCATTACATTTGCCTTACTTGCCTCGTGAAGTCCTAAATGATGAGGTTGACAGGAGTCTGCAGAGGAGGGAGCATGTTTTGATTGATCTTAAAGGTCATTTACTCAAGGCTCAGCAGAGAATAAAGGATCAAGCTGACAAGCATAGATCATATATGACTTTTTCTAAAATGATTGGGTTTGGTTGAAGCTTCAGCCTTATAAACAATAATTTGTTCAGTATAGGACAAATCATAAGCTTTCTGCAAAGTTTTATGGTCCTTTTCAGGTCATTGCAAAGATTGGAAAGGTAGCTTATAAACTTCAACTTTCACAAGCTGCTGGCATACATGATGTTTTCCATGTCTCTCAACTGAAAGCCTTTCATAGTGATCTTCCTGTCACTATTACATTACCTACATCAAGAGCAACTGCAGTCAAGCTTAAGGTGCCTCAAGCTATTTTGGATAGAAGGGTGCAGAAGGTTCACAATGTGGCTGAAGTCTAGTTTTTGGTGCAATGGGAAGGACTGCCAGCTACTGAAGCTACTTGGGGAAAAGCTACTGCATTTGTTGCTCAATTTCCAGATTTTTCTTATTGAGTGCTGACTTGAGGACAAGTCTTAAAGAGGCTGGGAGATATGATATAGCAAGGGCACTTTAGTAATTTCACATTTGTTCATTTAGGCGAGAAATTCAGTTAGGAAGTTTGTTGCGATTGATTTCTGTTTTTTAGCTTATGAATGTTGAAACTGATTGATTAAAAAACATTATGAATGAAAATGTTGAAAATTCAGTCTCTCTTCTCATCTCTCTCTCTCTATCTCTCTCTCTTTCTCTCTCTCTCTCTCTGTTAATTCTTCTTCTTCATTTTCGATTTGTTCATTTAGCTCCATTAGAGCTTAAGCTTGGCTAATCAGATTGTTCATTCGATTGTAAAGATTGAGAATTTTATCTTCAATCTTTATCACAAGATGACTAGTCGACGACTAGTCAGAGGCTAGTCGATACGAAGCTACTCAGGCGCCGCGAGTCTCCAAGTCTGACTTGTTATAACGCCCTCCAGACCCGGGGTATAAGTCTGGGGGTTACTAGCTAATCACCAAACCTATACAATTTGATTAACAATTAATATATAAATAGAACTAAACCCCTTTTTAAACACTAACCAGGATCTTTTTAGGTTGAAATATATAAACAAGAACCACTAACTATTTTATTACAAACCAAATTCAAAATCTCACAACTCTCTTTATTACAAGCCATTGTCTAATTCATTTTAAACTAAGTTTAGCTTTTATTCAAACACACACACTATTTATCAACACTCCACCTGCTCGGACAACTCAAAGCTTTCTTCCTGAATTGGGATCAACACCTTGGGTATGAGACGATCCCAAGGCTTGACCCGCTTCTTTACCACTCGAGTCCTGATGGGTTTCATATTCCTTCTTAACTGAAAATAATTAGGTGAATAAAAACAAAAGGGTGAGCCAAAAATTTGCTCAACAAGTCCACAAAATATATAAAGTGTTAAAGCAATGTAATTGAATCCGTAACCCGGGTATATCTGCAAAGATATAACCCTACGAGAATAGAAAGAAGGCCATTACTGGCAATTACAAACGAACTAAACTGGACTCAAGTTCGCAGCTATACCCTGCTGATCAGCCAGGATACAGTGCAGATCTATATCTCACTATATAGATCCCGTCAGGCACCCAGGCACTACGACCCATCTCAAGGATCCGGTTATGTCTCGGTCCTTAGGATTAGGTAGACTTAATCCCAAAAGTAGTATTATCCAGTCCCTGGAATAGCAACCGGAACAATCAGTATACTTTGATATATTCTAATCACCAGAATATATCAATAATTATGAGTAACAATTGGAATATGAATAATGAATTCAAATGAAGAGAATAATTCAAGAATTGAACTTAAATATGAATAAAAGAATTAAAGGAGTACAAGCGTGATAAGAATTCGAAATGAATATTACTATTCTGAAAGTAGAATAGGGGAGAAACTTGCCTTCTGCGCGACTTACTGCAATTAAATCACTTTCGTCTATCACCTACTTGACCTGCCTTGCTGGCTTAGCTTCTGTTAGCAAAATAGACTGCTTAAGTCATTTTGTACTTCAATTGCATCTTGAATCGACTTCATTTCGTTCCTATTATCTACCCATACGCTTATGACTGACTCTTATATTACATATAAACAAGTAAGACTCGTTTAACCACATAATACACATAAGCACATAAGCACATAATCATTTTCATAGTTAAAATAATTTTTAGAATCAAAATTGATTCGCTGATTGCTCCGCTGATCAAATTCTGCCTTATTTCCCATTTTTCCGGAATTTTTCGGACTCGTCTCGGTACGCATTTCGACTGATAATCAAGTAATTAATAAAGTCAACTAATTTCTAGAAGAACTTAGGTCTTTATATTATTTTTAATGAAAATAATTCATTTTTCTGAGTAAAATGGCTTTGGTTTCGCTCAATTCGGACTAACGGTTGAATTATTATCAATTAAACACTGATAATTCAATTTATTATTCACTATAAATAATTATTACAAATTTTTAAATCCTAAAATAATTATTTAAGAAAAATCAAAGTCAAAAATAATTTTTTTTATAATTTTTGGAGTTAAAATGAATAAGTTATGATTTATTGAAAATTATGTGATTAATTATCGAAATAATTAATCACTTTTAAATAATTAATACATAAATAACTAATAAATAATTAATTATTAATTATTTAATAATTTAAAATAATTAATCCTTAATTATTAGGATTAATCATAATTTATTACAAATATTTACAACTTATCGTTATTTATTCGATTAGATCGATTATTTATAAGTAAATAATCGATATCATTAGTTGATACGTTAATTATTAAATAAATGAGTTATTATTCAAATCATATTTCAACTCAACGATCCACTACTCGTATTTCTACGAGTTATTCGCGTTTCTCGCATAATTATCGAAACATTACGGTTATTATTACAGTTTATGCGTAAATTAACTATCTGTATTTAATTACCCGCTACGAGTAATTATTACGATATTTTACGAATAATTAACCATCATCTGAATAATAATAATAATAATAATAATAATAATAATATTATTAATCGAACTTATCGTTCAATTACTCGTATAATTACGAGTTATTCGTTTTATTCCCCTAATTATCGAATCTTTAATCATATTATTCGATTAATTTTAATACTTAATTGTTAAATAATTACTTAATTACTAAATAATAAATAAATAAATAAATAAATAAGTAATTAAATACTTAATTAAATCACTAAATCCGAATTTATAAATTAAGAAAATAATTTAGGAATTATTAATAATATTTTTCAGAATTTAAAACTGATTTCTGATTTTATAAAAAATAATTAAATAATTAAAATTCCAGAAACATTTGTCAGAAACCAACCATCTAACAAAACAGATCAAAACCGGGTCAACCGGGTCACCATCCGGGTCATGAAGAACATGACCGGATTTTTCCAGAATCCGGCGACTTCACCGGATTCCGGTGAATCAATTACAGCCCCAAATCAACACCGTTTGATACGGTTCTTGGGTTCTTTTCATTGCAAATCAACACAGCAATCTAATCATAAGCAAAACATCCCGGAATCATCCCTGTAACAACTTCTCCGGCCAAAATCGATCAAACACCGACTTCAACTCCGGCCAAAAACCCATCTTTTGATTCTGTAAACGAAACTTAATGTTCTATAGTGTAAATTAAAGCTAAGAACATATACAATCAAAGCCCTAACCTTTCACGAACCAAAGATTCACAGAAATCATCGAGTTATAATTTGAAAATTCGGTATAAACCCTAATAATCGAACTTTGCTATCTAGGTATCGTTTTATCAATTAAACACCATGAATCAACTGTAAATCACATAACCAAGCTATATCAATCATCAAAACATCAAAATAACCCTAAAATCAAAAAGCCATAATTCGAACATAAACCCTAGAAATCAAAAATCAAAAACTACGAATTAAAACTTGAAATTGATGCTAGAAATGGAAAGAACAGATCGAAACCTTCGATTTGGGTACTTGAATCGCTTGTTTTGGTGCTGTAATCTGCTCAAAATCACGGCTTGAATTCTCGACCCGACCCTGTTCTTCCCGACCCGAATTACAGAGAATTTTTGTATTTTTCTGAATTTAACTGATTTATTAATTATAATTAATTAATAATTAGGCTATTTATAGTAGTAAAATTAATACTCCTAAATAAAATTAAGGGGCTAATTATACATCTAATAAAAATATTGGGCCCTAATTTTTACAATTTTTGAGTATTAAAATTTAATTTATAAATATTTTATATATACAATATATATGCCAAAATTTCCCAAAAATTGTGAATAATGCAAAAATACAAAGAAATGGTATAAATAAAAGTCCTATAATTTTATAAAAATAAAAATGTGATTTTTGTGGGGTTTTAAACACTCATTGGGGCCCGGAAAAGTCACTTTTCGTAAAACGAGAAAATTTATAAAATATCCAGATGTTCAGAATAATGTGATGGTAAAAGCCGTTTGATGAAAAATAAGGCCCATTATTTTATTTGAAATACTGGCTTGAAAATCATGGTTTGGGTCGTAAAACGTTTGAAATGAAAGCGATGAATGTAAAATAAAACATCTGAAAAATACCTTAAAAATACAGAAATGACACGGAATGCACGTAACACGTAACAGTTAAGGTTTAACAGATAATCACACATCATTGACATATTGATACACATAATTTTATTATGATTATGATATAATACAACGTAAATTTCCTAGTCGTTACATCCTTCCCTCCTTAATAGGATTCTGTCCTCAAAATCTTCTATGAAAACAAATGAGGGTATTTTTCTAACATCTCACTTTCAAGTTCCCAGGTTGATTCTTCAACCATAGGATTTCTCCACAACACTCGCACTAAATATACAGACTTATTTCTCAATACTTTCTCTTGCCAATCTAAAATCCTTATCGACTATTCTACAAAAGACAAATCAGGTTGGATATCTATCGGTTCATACTCTATTACATGCCTAGAATCAGGATTATATCTCTTAAGCATCGACACGTGAAACACATTGTGAATATGTTGCATATGAGGTGGTAAAGCTAATTCGTACGCAACTTTTCCTACTTTCTTCAAAATTTCAAATGGTCCGACGTATCATGGTTTCAATTTACCCTTATTGCCAAATCTGGTCAATCCTTTCCTTGGAGATATTTTAAGTAATACATTTTCTCCTTCCTGATAGTCCATATCCTTCCTTGTTTGGTCTGCATATTTGCGTTGCCTGTTTTGTGCCGCATCGAGTCGTTTCCGAATAAGTTCAATCTTTTCTTTAGTCTGTTGGATTAATTCTGGACCCAAAATCTTCCGTTCTCCAACTTCATCCCAATATACTGGTGATCTGCACTTTCTTTCATATAATGCTTCATACGGTGGCATTCCAATGTTTGCGTGATAGCTGTTATTATAAGAAAATTCCACCAAAGGTAAATGCTCATCCCAACTGCCTTCTTCGCACAAACTCATAGCATGTCTTCAATCGTTTGGATAGTTCTTTCACTTTGCCCATCGGTTTACGGAGATAAGCGGTACTCATTTTATATATACATAAATAAGCTCGTTTTTTATAAGAAGACATACAAGAGCACAAGGAGAAGGCGTAAGAAGATCTTTTAGCACAATTCAACCAAGGCGAAGAAGATCTAGTTTTAACTTGTGATTCTTTGTTTAAGTTGTAACGTTGGATGCTAGTTTTCTTATTCTTGAACCTATACTCTTGTTTCATACTTTGTTTATTATTCTTTTATAAAGATTACATTTATTATACCATGCTTTCATTAGAACCCACGTTGATGATGAGTCCAATCATGGGCTAATCGTTATCGTGGGGTTCTAGCGGATTTATTTATGGATTTTAATAGTTGATTTATTTCGATGCCTTATTGTGTGGTGATTGTATGATAACCTAGTATTGGTTGTGCTTATTCGTCTTATGAGCATCGCGAACTTATAAGATAGTGTGTTAATTCTTAATGAAGCGAAAGTAAATTTAAGGATTTAGAACTTGCCATGCCAGCATAGGTTCATGTGTTATTGTTATGCAAGATTTGTAGGCACTTTTAACCATCTTACTTGCCCTATGTAATCACGATAGATAACTTGTGCTTTAATCCGTTATTTTGTCAAATTCTATAGACATATAGGGTTTCAATATAACTGGTGTCTATTCATCTTTTTTCTCTTTTATGGATGTCTGGTAGTATGGTATTGGTGCAACGAAAGTTGGCATTTATCAGTTTCGTGTTATCTGAGTAGTGTCATCACCATTACATGCTAAGGTTAAGAATGAAAAGGCTATTGAATGAAGTATTTAATGAAGTTAGAATCTCATGTTTGTCATATGTATTAATTCAACCATTCTTATTCTCTTAATTATAATTGTTAGCTTAAGTTTAGTTAAAACAATCTCAATTTGTTAATCGTCTTAGCATTGGATAATAACCATATCATTGTTGCATAAGTGCATATTCTTAAATTAACCAAAGAGTCTTCGTGGGAACGAATTTGATCTAAATCTTATACTACTTGTGAACGCGTATACTTGCATGTATTTGAGCATATGTTTAGCGACTAACAAATACACTGAGCCTGAGAAAGAAAAAGTCTCACTAAATAGTGGCTTGTAGCTGATCTTGATCTTGCAGCTGATCGCAGGCTCGTCGAGCAGCATGGAGAGCTCAGTAGGGAGAGGAGGATGGTCCTTCGGGATTGCAGCAACAGCAGCAGGAGGAAGTAGGAGCAGAGGTTGGAGCTGGTTTAAGTTCGACGCAATATAGGCGTCTAACAAGGAGGATGGATGTGATGCATCACATCCATAGTCCAACTGCTGCTGCTGCTGCTGCAATCCCGAAAGACCATCCTCCTCTCCCTACTGAGCTCTCCATGCTGCTCGACGAGCCTGCGATCAGCTGCAAGATCAAGATCAGCTACAAGCCACTATTTAGTGAGAGGAGGATGGTCCTTCGGGATTGCAGCAGCAGCAGCAGCAGGAGGAAGTAGGAGCAGAGGTTGGAGCTGGTTTAAGTTCGACGCAATATAGGGGTCTAACGAGGAGGATGGATGCGATGCATCACATCCATAGTCCAACTGCTGCTGCTGCTGCTGCAATCCCGAAGGACCATCCTCCTCTCCCTACTGAGCTCTCCATGCTGCTCGACGAGCCTGCGATCAGCTGCAAGATCAAGATCAGCTATTGAGCTCTCCATGCTGGTCAATCCTTTCCTTGGAGATATTTTAAGTAATACGTTTTCTCCTTCCTGATAGTCCATATCCTTCCTTGCTTGGTCTGCATATTTGCGTTGCCTGTTTTGTGCCGCATCGAGTCATTTCCGAATAAGTTCAATCTTTTCTTTAGTCTGTTGGATTAATACGTTTTCTCCTTCCTGATAGTCCATATCCTTCCTTGCTTGGTCTGCATATTTGCGTTGCCTGTTTTGTGCCGCATCGAGTCGTTTCCGAATAAGTTCAATCTTTTCTTTAGTCGTTTCCGAATAAGTTCAATCTTTTCTTTAGTGAGAGGAGGATGGTCCTTCGGGATTGCAGCAGCAGCAGCAGCAGTTGGACTATGGATGTGATGCATCGCATCCATCCTCCTCGTTAGACGCCTATATTGCGTCGAACTTAAACCAGCTCCAACCTCTGCTCCTACTTCCTCCTGCTGCTGCTGCTGCTGCAATCCCGAAGGACCATCCTCCTCTCCCTACTGAGCTCTCCATGCTGCTCGACGAGCCTGCGATCAGCTGCAAGATCAAGATCAGCTACAAGCCACTATTTAGTGAGACTTTTTCTTTCTCAGGCTCAGTGTATTTGTTAGTCGCTAAATATATGCTCCAACCAGCTGCAAGATCAAGATCAGCTACTGAGCTCTCCATGCTGGTCAATCCTTTCCTTGGAGATATTTTAAGTAATACGTTTTCTCCTTCCTGATAGTCCATATCCTTCCTTGCTTGGTCTTCATATTTGCGTTGCCTGTTTTGTGCCGCATCGAGTCGTTTCCGAATAAGTTCAATCTTTTCTTTAGTCTGTTGGATTAATTCTGGACCCAAAATCTTCCGTTCTCCAACTTCATCCCAATGTACTGGTGATCTGCACTTTCTTTCATATAATGCTTCGTACGGTGGCATTCCAATGTTTGCGTGATAGCTGTTATTATAAGAAAATTCCACCAAAGGTAAATGCTCATCCCAACTGCCTTCAAAATCGATCGCACAAACTCATAGCATGTCTTCAATCGTTTGGATAGTTCTTTCACTTTGCCCATCGGTTTACGGATGATAAGCGGTACTCATTTTAATTTTGTTCCAAGGCATTCTTGAAATTGTCTCCAAAATCTTGAGTTGAAACGAGGATCTTGATCGGACACGATAGATATTGGAACTCCATGTCGTATCACAATTTCCTTGAGATATAAATGCACTAGCTTGTCAAGCGAAAATCTTTCGTTAATTGGTAGAAAATGTGCCGACTTTGTGAGTCTGTCAATGATTACCCATATCGTATCATGATTTGCCCTAGTCCTCGGTAGTCCTACTGTAAAATCCATCGCTAGATGTTCCAATTTCCATTCTGGAATGTCTAACGGTTGTAATAATCCGTTCGGATGTTGATGTACCGCTTTAACTCGCTGGCATGTGTAGCATTTACTTACACATTCTGCTATTTCTTTTTTCATATTTGGCCACCAAAAGTTTTCCTTCAGATCGCGATACATCTTGGTACTTCCTGGATGAATGGAATATTTCGAACTGTGCGCATCTCGCAATATTTCTTCTTTTAATTCTGCCATGTTAGGAATCCAGATTCTCGATGCAAAGCATAAAATTCCTTCTTTATCATTCTGAGTTGTGATCTTTTCTCCCGTTAGGCCGTCATCTTGACTCATCACTTCTTCTTGACAACGACGAATCTTCTCTAGCAACTCTGGTTGGAAAGTCATAGCGTAGATAGCTTCTACAGATTCATTGGGAATACGAATCTCGATCCCCAATTTGTCAAATTCCCTAGCTAATTCTTCGCATGATGTTAACCGATTCAATCTTTCTTTCCTGCTCAGCGCATCTGCTACAATATTTGTTTTCCCCGGATGATAACTGATTGTGACATCATAATCCTTTATCAATTCCAGCCATCGACGTTGACGCATGTTCAATTCTTTTTGCGTAAAGATATACTTCAAACTTTTATGATCCGTGTAAATTTCGCATTTTTCACCGTAGAGATAATGTCTCCAAAGTTTCAATGCAAATACGATCGCTGCCAATTCCAGGTCATGAGTGGGATATTTTTGTTTATGAGGTTTGAGTTGTCTCGAAGCATATGCGATGACGTTACCGT
Organism: Apium graveolens; assembly: GCF_009905375.1. Classification (NCBI taxonomy): domain Eukaryota; kingdom Viridiplantae; phylum Streptophyta; class Magnoliopsida; order Apiales; family Apiaceae; genus Apium; species Apium graveolens. Next base: position 71,988,833 of record NC_133656.1, on the reverse strand, counting down.
ACTGCATCAATACACATCCTAGTCCGCGATACTAAGCGTCGCTGTAAATGACGAAATTCCCTTGCTCGTCTGGCAATATTAGTACCGGTGAGGTTACTAACCGATTCCTCAGTTCTTGGAAACTTTCTTCGCATTTATCATTCCATATGAACTTTTCACTTTTTCGAGTTAACTTGGTCAATGGCGTTGCTATTTTCGCAAAATCTTTAACAAATCTTTGATAATATCCTGCCAATCCCAAGAAACTTCGAACCTTTATCGGTGTCTTTGGTCTTTCCCAATTTAACACAGCTTCAATCTTTGCTGGATCGACTTGGATGCCTTCTCTACTAATGATATGCCCTAGAAATTGTACTTTCTTTAACCAAAATTTATATTTTGAGAATTTCGCGTAAAGTTGCTCTTTTCTCAGAATTTCCAAAGCTATCCTCAAGTGCTCTGCATGCTCTTCTTCCGTCTTGGAATAAATCAAGATGTCATCAATGAATACAATCACGAATCTGTCCAAGTATTTCTTGAATACCCTGTTCATCAAATCCATGAATGCAGCTGGCGCGTTTGTCAAACCGAATGCCATCACAAGAAACTCGTAATGTCCATATCTCGTGTGAAACGCAGTCTTGGGAATATCTTTGGCTTTAATCTTCAATTGATGATAGTCTGACCGCAAATCTATCTTTGAAAACCATGCGGCTCCTTTTAGTTGGTCGAACAAATCGTCGATTCTCGGTAGCGGATACTTGTTCTTGATGGTGAGTTTATTCAACTCCCGATAGTCGATGCATAATCGCATGCTGCCGTCCTTCTTCTTTATGAATAACACTGGTGCACCCCATGGGGATACACTAGGTCGTATGATGCCTCGATCTAGCAGATTTTGTAGTTGCGTTGATAATTCTTTCATCTCGACTGGAGCCATTCGGTATGGAGCTTTTGATACTGGCTCTGTGCCTGGTGCTAGATCAATCGTGAACTCGATTTCTCGATCTGGCGGTGACCCTGGAAGCTCGTCTGGAAAGAGGTCTGGAAACTCACACACAACTGGAGTGTCTTCTACTCTAGGACTTCCCTTTTTAGTATCTAATACGTAAGCTATGTACACCTCACATCCTTGTCGAAGCAATCATTTAGTCTGCATCACGGTGAGAAATTTATTCCGTCGCCCTTGAATATTACCGTTGCATTTTCCGCAGTTCGCAATTTGACTTTCTTATCCGCGCAGTCTATCTGAGAATTATAACACGCTAACCAATCCATTCCCAAAATAATATCGAATTCTCCTAGCTTAAAAGGAACTAAGTCTACAGAAAAATGATGTCCAAATAGTTCTATATCGCACGCAGGACATATCCGATTCACTAAAACTTGGTCGTCATTCGCTAATTTTATAATTAACGTCTCGCCCAACCATTCGATTTCGTAATGTAATTTATCAAGAAATTTATTCAGAAATAAATGAACGGGTAGCTCCAGAATCAATTAATATTTTGAACTTACTGAATTCACCAAAAGCGTACATGCAATAACGCTCGAACTCTGCACTGCTTCTTTCATTGTCATGTTAAAAGTCCTTTCTTTGGGTTGATTCGGCGGCGGCGGCGGAGGAAATGCCAATACTTTTGGAATACTGGCTGCCATGGCTGGTCGTTTACAATTTCTAGCAATATGCCCTTTCCTTCCCCATTGATAGCAAGTGATTTCTGCTATTTTTCCTGTTGGACATTCGTTAGAATAGTGTCCTTTCTGCTTGCATTTGAAATATGTCACATCTGCTTTAATACATACGCCGGTATGCTTGCGTCCACAAGTTTTGCAATACGGCATTGGAACCTTGACAATTCCTTGCTGTTTGGAGGCTTAGAAATGAATACCTACTTTTTGTGTACCTTGTCCTATCATTTTAAAATTCAAATTTGCCCGAGCTTGAAATCCCGGCTTCCTGCTGGAACGGTCTTGGAAACTTCCCTGTCCTCTATTTCGTTGAGATCTTTCACTTTCTCCTTCGATGATCAAGGCTTTCTGGACTACAACGGTATATGTTGTTAATTCAAAAACTGCAACATGTCCACGAATCCATGGTCGTAATCCCTCTTGAAACCTCTGAACTCGTTTCTCTTCAGTGTCCACCTGTTCCGGAACAAACCTAGCCAATTCATTAAATTTGGCTTCATAATTTGTCACAAACATACTTCCCTGTTTCAGCTCTAAAAACTTTATCTGCATATGATTCCTTACGTAGCTAGGAAAGTGCTTCTCTAAAAAATAACTCTTTAAACCTATTCCAAGCAATAACATCTTCACCCTGTAAAGCCTTTTTAGATTCCCACCAATAATTTGCCTCTCCTTTCAACAAGTAACTAGCAAAATCAGTCTTCTGGTCCTCACCTATCCTCACTAGTGCAAACGCTTTCTCTATTTCTTTTAACCAGGTGGTGGCTTTAATAGGATCAGTAGACCCGTCAAATTCTGGAGGTTTAACTTCCTGAATCTGCTTAAAAGTAAAAACTGGTAATGTTGGTGGTAATTGAGGCTCAGGACGAGGTGGCTGCTATAACATTTATTGTTGTATCCGCTGTTGTTGATGCTGCATCTGCTGCTGCATCATAACCATCTGTTGTTGCATCAGATGGAACATTTGGTTCATGGTCTAGTTAGTCTGATCTTCGGAATTGCTGTTAGAGGTCTCAGCCCTAGTCTTTCTTTTTGGTGCCATCTTCTTCTGATAATAAAACAGGTGATATTTCTTTAACAGTTTAATAAACAATTGACAGTAGGTAAGAAAACAATTTATTCTGTATTAACAAAAATGCTTTAAATAAAGAAAACAGTTGTTAAATATAAAAACTGGAAATGTAAGTAGTTAATTAAAATAGTTATTCTTTTCTCTCTCCCTCTCCTTTTTTTTCCAGGATTATAATATGGAAAGCTGTAAAACAATAAAGTGAAAGTAAATGCTGTAAAACTGTAAAGACTGAAATTTAAATAAAGGAAATATGAAAAGTTCAGTTTATATATATGTGACACCAGCCTCAGGTGTAAATGCTTGATACAAAAAGTCTCGTGCTACTGGTAATCACTACGGCTACAAGTCACACTACCCCTATAGGTCAAAATCCTACTACAGATTAATCTACTAATACACGCATACACACTACTCACTAGGTTATACTATACTGCCTCTATATACATCTGTACTCTGAAGTCACTGTCTCAACTGTCACTGTCTCAAAACCCAGGCGGAATACGCCTAAGCTCCTCTCTAAGTGCCTGGACCAAAGTCTGTGCCAAGCGGAATATCCGGTAGAACTCTGTGAAAGAAGGTGGTCCCTCATGGGTCAAATCATCAAGCTCCTAAGTGGCACTCATCAAAACTGATTGCAATCGCTGTCTCATATAGTAATCCGGCTATAGGGCCGGTAACGGTCCTCTGTCCCTCTGATCAAACAGATGCATGATCTCTCGACACTGTGCCCACCAATACTCCACATCATCCCTCATAACTCTATACTCATGGTATGGTACCATATACGGCTGAGCAACCTGACCTACTGACTCCTGTGAAGGAACCCTCGGAATACCTGCACCCTGCTGTGGTAAACCTAACTGTAGATCCACATTATGCTCTCCCATCCCCTCGACTGGAATCATCTGAACTACGTCCGGCTCTAGGGCATGCACTGGTATAGGAGGTAACAATGGTGGTGGTGGTAAAACTACTCAATATCCGGCATAAACTGATGCTCAACAGGTAAATGAACCATCGGCTCAAAGAACTCATATGGATCAAACATCTCTATGGGGTCACGAACTATCCCTTGTACTGGTGGTACCGGTTCCTATGGCAATGGTGGTGGAGGTGGTAGAGGAGGAAACATATACTCAGATACTGGAGGTATAACTGGTGCTGCTGGCCCGGTGACTGTCCTCTCGGAAGATGCAGAATAACCAGAAGATGCCATCTGATAATATACCAAAGAAAAGAAAAGGTCACTAAACAATCCTAAGATTTATACTTCCTAATCTAATCTGACCTAAATCCTAACAGTGATCTCCCTATTTACTATTCCTATCTTATGTGATCTCCCTATCTTATCTTAACCCTAATGTTCTTGTTTTCAGGGACGAAACCTACAGCTCTGATGCCAAACCTGTAACGCCCTCCAGACCCGGAATATAAGTCTCGGGGTTACTAGCTAATCACCAAACCTGTATAATCTGATTAACAATTAATATATAAATAGAACTAAACCCCTTTTTAAATACTAACCATGATCTTTTTAGGTTGAAGTATGAAAACAAGAACCACTAACTATTTTATTACAAACCAAATTCAAAATCTCACAACTCTCTTTATAACAAGCCATTGTCTAATTCATTTTAAACTAAGTTTAGCTTTTATTCAAACACACACACTATTTATCAACACTCCACCTGCTCGGGCAACTTAAAGCTTTCTTCCTGAATTGGGATCAACACCTTGGGTATGAGAGGATCCCGAGGCTTGACCCGCTTCTTTACCACTCGAGTCCTGATGGGTTTCATATTCCTTCTTAACTGAAAATAATAAGGTGAATAAAAACAAAAGGGTGAGCCAAAAATTTGCTCAACAAGTCCACAAAATATAAATAGTGTTAAAGCAATGTAATTGAATCCGTAACATGGGTATATCTGCAAAGATATAACCCTACGAGAATAGAAAGAAGGCCATTAATGGCAATTATAAATGAACTAAACTGGACTCAAGTTCGCAGCTATACCCTGCTGATCAGCCATGATACAGTGCAGATCTATATCTCACTATATAGATCTCGTCGGGCACACAGGCACTACGACCCATCTCAAGGATCCGGTTATGTCCCGGTCCTTAGGATTAAGTAGACTCAATCCCAAAAGTAGTATTATCCAGTCCCTAGAATAGCAACCGGAACAATCAGTATACTTTGATATATTCTAATCACCATAATATATCAATAATTGTGAGTAACAATTGGAATATAAATAATGAATTCAAATGAAGAGAATAATTCAAGAATTGAACTGAAATATGAATAAAATAATTAAAAGAGTACAAGCGTGATAAGAATTCGAAATGAATATTACTATTCTGAAAGTAGAATAGGGGAGAAACTTGCCTTCTGCGCGACTTACTGCAATTAAATCACTTTCGTCTATCACCTACTCGACCTGCCTTGCTGGCTTAGCTTCTGTTAGAAAATTAGACTGGTTAAGTCATTTTGTACTTCAATTGCATCTTGAATTGACTTCATTTCGTTCCTATTATCTATCCATACGCTTATGACTGACTCTTATATTACATATAAACAAGTAAGACTCGATTAACCACATAATACACATAAGCATATAAGCACATAATCATTTTCATTGTTAAAATAATTTTTAGAATCAAAATCGATTCGCTGATTGGTCCGCTGATCACCTTCTGCCTCATTTCCCATTTTTCCGGAATTTTTCGGACTCGTCTTGGTACGCATTTTGACTGATAATCAAGTAATTAATAAAGTCAACTAATTTCTAGAAGAAATTAGGTCTTTATATTTTTTTTAATGAAAAGAATTCATTTTTCTGAGTAAAATGGCTTTCGTTTCGCTCAATTCAGACTAACCGTTAAATTATTATCAATTAAACACTGATAATTAAATTTATTATTCACTATAAATAATTATTACAAATTTTTAAATCCTAAAATAATTATTTAAGAAAAATCAAAGTCAAAAAATATTTTTTATAATTTTTGGAGTTAAAATGAATAAGTTATGATTTATTGAAAATTATGTGATTAATTATCGAAATAATTATTAATCACTTTTAAATAATTAATACATAAATAACTAATAAATAATAAATAATTAATTATTTAATAATTTAAAATAATTAATCCCTAATTATTAGGATTAATCACAATTTATTACAAATATTTACAACTTATCGTTATTTATTCGATTAGATCGATTATTTATAAGTAAATAATCGATATCATTAACTGATACGTTAATTATTAAATAAATGAGTTATTATTCGAATCATATTTCAACTCAACGATCCACTACTTGTATTTCTACGAGTTATTCGCGTTTCTCGCATAATTATCGAAACATTACAGTTATTATTACAGTTTATGCGACTTAAATTAACTATCTGTATTTAATTACCCGCTACGAGTAATTATTACGATATTTTACAAACAATTAACTATCGTCTGAATAATAATAATAATAATCGAACTTATCATTCAATTACTCGTATAATTACGAGTTATTCGTTTTATTCCCCTAATTATCGAATCTTTAATCATAGTATTCGATTAATTTTAATACTTAATTGTTAAATAATTACTTAATTACTAAATAATAAATAAATAAATAAATAAATAAGTAATTAAATACTTAATTAAATCACTAAATCCGAATTTATAAATTAAGAAAATAATTTAGGAATTATTAATAATATTTTTCAGAATTTAAAACTGTCTGATTTTATAAAATATAATTAAATAATTAAAATTCCAGAAAACATTTGTCAGAAACCAACCATCTGACAAAACAGATCAAAACTGGGTCAACCACACGGGTCAACCGGGTCACCATCCGGGTCATGAAGAACATGACCGGATTTTTCCAGAATCAGGCGACTTCACCGGATTCCGGTGAATCAATTACAGCCCCAAATCAACACCGTTTGATACGGTTCTTGGGTGCTTTTCATTGCAAATCAACACAACAATCTAATCATAAGCAAGACATCCCGGAATCATCCCTGTAACAACTTCTCCGGCCAAAATCGATCAAACACCGGCTTCAACTCCGACCAAAAACCCATCTTTTGATTCTGTAAACGAAACTTAACGTTCTATAGTGCAAATTAAAGCCAAGAACATATACAATCAAAGCCTTAACGTTTCAAGAACCAAAGATTCACATAAATTATCGAGTTATAATTTGAAAATTCGGTATAAACCCTAATAATCGAACTTTGCTATATAGGTATCGTTTTATCAATTAAACACCATGAATCAATTGTAAATCACATAATCAAGCTATATCAATCATCAAAACATCAAAATAACCCTGAAATCAAAAAGCCATAATTCGAACATAAACCCTAGAAATCAAAAATCAAAAACTACGAATTAAAACTTGAAATTGATGCTAGAATCGAAACCTTCGATTTGGGTACTTGAATCGCTTGTTTTGGTGCTGTAATCTGCTCAAAATCACGGCTTGAATAATCATCAAATATCCAGATGTTCAGAATAATGTGATGGTAAAAGCCGTTTGATGAAAAATAAGGCCCATTATTTTATTTGAAATACTGGCTTTAAAATCATGGTTTGGGTCGTAAAACGTTTCAAATGAAAGCGATGAATGCAAAATAAAACATCTGAAAAATACCTTAAAAATACAGAAATGACACGGAATGCACGTAACACGTAACAGTTAAGGTTTAACAGATAATCACACATCATTGACATATTAATACACATAATTTTATTATGATTATGATATAATACAACGTAAATTTCCCAGTCGTTACACTTGTCGTCGACTAGTTGACGTGAAGGTCATCCAAGAGTCTCGTAGCCCGACATGGGGTCTTCATAACCACAATTGTGATGTACAATGCTTATTTTGACCTTATTATTTTATTACTTTCGATCTAAATTATAAAATCATTATGTTCAATTATATTATATATTAAATCTAGTAAATATATGTATAATGAACACTTTGTCGTCTTTTTACGACTAGTAGGACGACTTGTCGACTAGTTCTTACGAAGGTACTCGGGCGTCGAGGGTCGACTTGGCGCCATGATAACCTTGGAGGGATAGCTTGTAAACAATCTTTTGGCAAATCCTACTTTGGAAAGTGACTCACAACTTAAATCAAGAGATATAATTAGAGAACTACATTCCACTGAAACTAAAAATATATATGCTGCAATGTTTACCAACGTGTCCATAAAAAATGACTGAAACAAGTAGACCGTAGCATTAAAAAATATCGTATTTAAATTTATTAGAATAGAAGCATCAAACTTTCAAACTTTTCAACTATCTGTACTGAAACTACAGACACAAACATAGTACATACATTAAAAGAGTTATACCTCGGTTACCTTGCAATCATCCTCGCGATACCCAAATTACTTTAATAACTTTTTTTATTATTAATAAACGAAACCCCTTTTTAAATGGTACTTTTTGGTTTCACCAATTTTTGGTACCACTAACTTTTGATTTCACTTATTTTTGTACTTATTCATTCATGTATATCTTATAATTCTATTTTTGTACTTATTCATTCATGTATATCTTATAATTCTATTTTTGTATATCTTTTAATTTTACTAAACTTTTGATTAAATCTTTTATTCATGTTATACTTCTACATGTATGTATTATGATTCTATTAAATTTGGTTTATTTTTTTTCTTATACTTCTACATGTCGTATGATTCTAATTAGTTTAATTTTATTTCTGTTTACTTATACTTCTACCTATTAAGTTTGATTTTATTTTTATTTCACCATTTTAGCTTTAAACTTTGTGTTCTTAATTCGCTTTATGTATTTCTAATTCGTTTAATAATATATTATACGTCTTATGTATTGCTATTTCTATATATTATACGTGTTTGATTTCATCAGCTTTTGATTTCATTATAACTCTAAATGTATAATTTTTATTCTTTTTTACTTCTATATGACTTATAATATTATATATATTATTTTACCCATTTTCTAATTGCAATTCTTATATTGATTTCAACTTAGTAGTTCTATTTCTCATATGACTATTATTTCATATTACTCCTCTATAAATTATATACACATACATACAAGCCTATTATTTCATATTTTACCCTTCATGTACTTCATTAATCATCTGGACATGATACCTTATAGGTTATTCAGGATATTACACACTTGACACGTGGAAATTACACGCATGTCACGTCCAAACTGCTGCTGGACACGTCCAGACTGCTGCCCGACACATCCAGTCTGCTGCCCGACATGTCCAGACTACATACTTGATGAAGGAGTTATCCACCATGTTTTCTTATTATTTCATTGATTGTAGTCACTTGTAATCGTCTTGACATCATTATAGTGGAATTATTTTGGTTGGGTATCGTTCCACCCGTGGTTTTTCTCCCTTTCACAGGGTTTTCCGCGTCACCAATTGTTCGTGTCCATTTAATTTTTGCACATGTTAATCACATTTCAGCTTACAATTTTTCCATAACTAAATCTATTAGACTTAACTTTTAACCCACAAATTTTGGTAAAAATAATTGGTGCCGTCTGTGGGAAATTAACTAAGAGTCTATACGATTTTCAATATGAGTGACGATTCTACACATGAAGGTTTGACGAAAAATCAAAGTGACCACGTGAATATAAATGGAGACATGGTTTCATTCCTTAAAAAGCTTCAATATGACATGAATGTTTTATTCAGAAAAGGGGCACTCAAGACGAAGCTTGGCTCTATGAAATCATCAAAAAGGGTGGACAATACAAAGCGTGGTACGACGACTAGACGTGGATGACATCTACGATGACGGAAAACAACGATGAGTGGAGGAAACTCTATTCATTCTACTTGAGAACCCTAAGATGGGAGTACAAAAAGAGAATAACATGCCAAAGCTATGATGCAAATCAAATTTTAAAAAAGCGGACATGAAGATTTTGAAAATTATTATCATTCTAGTAGGAAGTTGTCAACATACGACTCGAGAGGCTGTTATCTTTTTTAAGACGAGCGTGAGGCTACTCTATGGACGAAGAATAAGAAGAAACCATCAATTTTATACAAATACATACATGTTTTGATGACGTGTTCACATACCGACATGATGTACACCCAAATATGGTGTTCGACTTCATCAGCCTGACAGAATTACATATTGACATGAAGATCAATATGAAAACTCAGTACAAGTTGGTGACATTTCTGGAGGTGTCCAACGGCTCTAACCTGAGTTAAATACAATATTTATACAAAAGGAAATAAAAAACATGATGACGAGAGCAAAAACACCCACTAGTTGTCATGACGATTCTAAAAAAATTGGTTAAGGCCAGATTGATGATAGAGGACGCGAAGTTCGTTATTGGACATGACGTGACACCAAAGATAGAGTCTGACTTGATTGATTTTGTGACAAAATAATGGATGTCTTCACTTGGTAACATGACGACATGACGGGTACCAACCTTGACATGAACGCATACAAGTTGAATGGTAACCCAAACCACGTTCATGTCAAAGAAAATGAAATAAAAATAAGTTAATGGAGAGTTTGTTTAGATCACACAGACTTAAACGTGGGAAAATTAAGAGTTTGTTTAGATCACACGGACTTAAACAAAGCACATCCGAAAGATCCTTATCATTTACCACACATTGACATGATGATCGAAGTGACAGCTAGACACGAACTCTTAAGATGTCGATCAACATGACGACTAAACACAAACTCTTAATATGTTGATTGACGTGATGACTGGATACAAACACTTGACATTTATGGATGCATAAATGGTTATGACTAGATTCAAGTCCATACTCCAAATAAAGAGAACATAACTTTTATAACAGATATGGGCATCTATTGCTACTTGACAATGCCATTTGGTCTAACGAGGTTCGATGCGAGATTTTAACGTATTGTCAATAAGATGTTTAAAGCTCAAAGTTGACATACAATGGGACAACTCCTAGAGATTTGGAAATTGGACACATTCAAGAAAATTTGTGTCTCACTCATTTTGGTCGATGATGTCACTGGATGAGAAGCCTACAGGTTGTCCAAATTTGACAGCAAATTGATTCCGAAGAGTTAGATTGTTCTCCACTTGAAAGCGTAGTACAAGTAATCTCGTTATATACTTCTCTGTCATTTATTTTTATTCATATTTACTGTTGAAAAAACCATTGGAACATTATGCTAATTATCTTCAATTTCCTAGACTTGCTATTAATTTCTATCTTTTGTGTTGAATTAAATACATTTTATTCCTTTAATGTCATCATATTACTTCATTGATGAACGTTTTTAGATGTTTGGTTGACTTTTTGCCATGATACATTGATTCTTCGCTAGTGTAGAGTATGAAATCCGTTACTTTCTTTTGGCATGATGTTATTCACGTACTTATATTTTAATATTTCATTTATACATGTTATTAACATATCATGATGCCATGCTGATTCTTGTTATTTTTGTAACATCCGGGAAATATCGTGTAATTATTTGTATCAATATATGATTATTTTGTGAATATTATATGAATTTTTGGTAAATTATCAGATGGTTAATAATAATATTTGGATGTTTGTATATAATAAAATGTGAGTATGTTAATTTTAATATGTGTAGAATAAAATATAGAGAATTAAGGTATTTTTCTGGTAATTTTTGGAGTGTTATATCATTTTATAATGATTTATAAATTTATTAATTAATTTCTGAATAATTACAAGATTATTTTTTAAAGCCAGGAATCATCAGGCTTTAACCGTTTTTACATTTTTACAACCCGAAATTCTTCTGAAAACTCCTTCCTAACCTAATCTGGTGATTCCGGACATTTTCGATCCGGATTACGGTTTGACCCGTGCGCGGCCTTGCGCAAGATTTTCAATACGATAATCATTTCGGCAAATAAACAAAACCCGTATTCCCAAAAGACGGGATAACATTACATTATTTTCATATAAAGTGTTTTTATAAAAAGCCCGGTTGGGATAATTATCCAAAACTGATATCAAATTGGATCGTTATTGCAGTTACTTAGCGGCTAAACAACTAATTTAACGATCCAAAACGATCCAGAATGAACCAATATTCTGTAAATATAAATAGTATATTTCTTATTTCATTTTATTCGTTTATTCATTTACAACCAGTAAAAATACAGTAAATACAGAGAAAAACCCTAAAAACGATACGTTCCTGAGAATCAAACGCACGAACGAGGACGTTACCGAACTCCGATTCAGGCGTGTAATATATCAAAACGAAGCTCTCAAAAAATACTTTCATAATCAATCATCCGTTTTTATGCAGTAATTAAGGTATTTTTCTTATTTATTTGTTTTAATTTGAATTATTTAAAGATTAAATTATGCAAATTTGTTCTTGATGTTGTTGATATGATTTGATGATTCCATCTTGTAGATAATATTTTTCTGGTCAATTTGATATATTATATGTCAAAAACCGAGTTCAATAACATATAGAAATTAAGGTTTGATTTTTCTGAAAATTAAAAACTAGGGTTCTTGAATGTTCTTGAATTGGAAATTCGGGGGTTTTCGATTCTGGGGTCATCAGCTGAATTTAATGATATGAATAGCTTCGTATTGAATTGTAGGATCGATTCATGTGTTTTATTTCACCAAACGATTGCTAAATCGATTAGATCGTGTTTTTATTTTTTTTATTTTATTCGTTTTTAAATTTTAATTTCTAGGACTATAGATGTACTGGTTGTTGTTCTCATTGTGTTGAATCGATTGTACGTCATCTGAGCTTTATTTTGGTATTTTAAACTTGAATTTTGGTTAAGAACTCAGCGAGTTCGAGTTTTCGCCGGAATCTTGATGTTCTTGGCTGGGTTTGATCGGAAACTGGGATTGATGGATCGAATTGACTGGTTGTTGGCGTATTTGAGTTTCTGGAGTACGTTTGAATCGAAAGGGTGCAAGAACCGTGCAAATCAGAGTGGTTTTGGTGGTTCTGGGACATCGCCAGAAGCCGACTGGAGGCGGCAAGCTCGCCGGCCGGAATCTGGGGAACCATGATTTCCGGCGGCTTGTTCTTGAGCTCCGGTCATCTTCCCACCTTCTTGGCCGCCCTTGAATTTTCAAAACCCCAAATTCCCAACTCAGTTTCTCCTTCTGAAATTACTATTTTAAAATAATTCAAAAATAATTATTTCATTTATAAAAATTCATTTTAATTCCAAAAATCATTATTTATTTCGGAAAATTATTTTTAATTCTAAAATAAATCTTATTTAATTAATTAATTTTAGTTGATAATTAATTATTTAATTAGTCAATTAATTTAAATATTAATTGATTAATTAATTTAATTAGTTATTAATTAATTTTAATTGATTATTTAATTGGATTTAATTATTTAAAATTGATTTAAAATTTCTGAAAAATAGTTTCTAGCTTTCAAATATTATTTTAAATTATTTTCAAGGCTCGATAATTATTATAATATCATATGTAGGTATTCAAATCCTATTCTTTAATTAGAAAATGATTCGAAAATTTATTTTAATATTCAGAAATTCATAATAAATCAACCGTTCGTCCGTTTGATACGACACGAACGCCTCTAGACTCAGAAAAATATTTTCCCTTCTATTAAAAATATTTTCGAGACCTAAATTCCTTTGTATCTAAAGGATGTTTGTTTTATAGATTATTTTGAGTCGGTTATTGATCGATAAAATACTATTTTTGACCCAATTTCAATTCTAAACGTATCGAGACCTATCTTGTGACGATTCAACTTATGTGCTACATAAATTACGCGATTATGTGTTATGTGAATAAAATGATTAGATGCCCTATGTGTACGTGTTATATGGATAATGAGTCAGCATGTCTTTTAAACACTATCTGATTGAGATGTGATCTTTATCTGTTATTATCAGGCAGGTAGATAATAAGAATAAACGTATATACTAGAAAATTATATATATTGTCAGTTCATTGAATAGTATTATTTATGATAGATGCGCATAGTACGAGGCATTCAAAGCCAGACAGAGATTGTAAAAGTAAAGCCTGATTAATCGTAAGGAGACGAGTGAATTCAGAATAGAGATAAACTTGAAATAGCGATTGTTAAGAAAGGTCAAGTGGCATGTCAATGGAAATACATACACATAAAGACTGAGTGATATGACAAATAGTTAAAGATCAGAGGGTCACCAATTAAGGCAAGTATTCCTAACCTTTCTCCTAAAATACTACAAATATTTATTCGATCATATTCTAAGTTTTGAATAGTTAATTGTTTTATATTTCGCTGCAATTATTCTTATTATGCCAGTTCTTTTCATTATTGTTCCTATAATTCGATTGCTCTCTTGAGCAAATACCCATTCGTTCGGGTTATTTGCGAACCCTGATTTGGGATGTTTTGAAATCAAAATGATTAGACATCAAAATACTCTACGGGCTGGACGGTTATTATGAGGACTAGTAATGAGCTGGATCCTATGGGTCAGGGATGGACCAGACCCCTTTAGGCCATAGTTTCCTGGGTGCCCCATATGTTGGTTAGGTCTATGCAGTTGGGTATAGATCCGCACTATCTCCTGACTGATCAGCATGTTATAGTGCATATGTTGGTTTCTAGTGTTTAGTCTAATTTATTGTTGATCGCCATTAACGACATTCCTTTCCGATTAGTTCATAATTACAATCTTACACAAAGATTTAATCCAAAAGGATGAAATATTGAAACGATTACTGTCCTTTACAGAAAAATGTGATTTATGATTAAAGGCCAATGATGGCCAATGTTTTGTTTGCTCAACTATTTAAATATATAAAGATGTTGTTAAAATCATTCAACAATCGTTTCCAGGAGTTTTCTGATCTGATACCTGGAAACCATTTATGATACTTGCTGGGCATTTTTGGCTCACTCTTGCTTTGTGCACTCTTTTTTCTTTCAGTATCAAATGAGAGCAAATTGAATAGCTTTTAATAGACAGCAAAAGTGGTGAGATTCCAGCTGAAAAAATTTAGAGATGTTGGAGCGATCAATACAAGGAAATTAGTAGTGAGGTAATGGAATTGTATTTAGACAACGTAAATTTTAGAAGGTTAGATTCTTGTTTCATACTATAACCTATAAGCGATCCTGAATATAAGGGGTTATCTGTATATTTATTTTAATATACAGGTTTTTAATATTTAAAGTTGTGTAGTGACACCCAATCCTGACCCCGGATTTGGGGGGCGCCACAGTTGGTATCAGAGCTACAGGTTATTGGTCACTGAAATAAGAATAGGTGAGGGTAAGACCGGAATGATAGGTCATATGAGATAGGAAAGACCCTAGGCATACTCATTTTAAGTTGGAATTAAGTGTGAATGAGGATTGGCAGGTCCGATACAGAATTGGTAATCCAAGATTGTTGAGGGAAGTGTACGGCGAATATCGCAACGCTATAGGTATATTGAGTTCTCCAATCCTACAGTGATGAGGAATCGATAGATCGACGGAAACTGGATATGTTACCCTACGTTTCATGTGGTTTTGAAGAAGATGCGATTGAGTCTTGTAAGAACTTCGCGTAAGAGAGGCTAGGTGCGTTTTGGGTATGATTTCACTTAGAATTAGGCAGTAGGACGAGCTTCACGCTGGAGGAAACAAGTTGATGGAAGCTGATGAAGAACCAACATTGCACGTTTCGAAGGTACCACCGCTATGAGAAGATTCCTATCACTTATCGGGAGCTGCGCAAGGAATCATATCTACCTTACTAGGTATAGGTAAGACTAGCAAGAAGATACGACCCTATCTATAGACTGAACATCGAATCGCCTGCGTGGTTGTAAGCATAGAGTCAAGGAAGACAACAAGATTGTCAAAGACAGTACTAAATGTCAACATTGCGGTAGGATTGTGAATAAAATGATATACATCGGTAAATGAAGTTTCGTTGACTAATAAGTGCGAGCAGAATCCAAGGAAGAGTAGAAGATGTACCAAAATGGAGAGACCCTTATATGGGCATTCCTTTAATTAGATATTTCATTAGCGGATCAAGTAAATAGCAAGTAACTTATGTAGTAATGATAACCAAATAATTGATTTTCAAAATTTTAAGATGAGATTTCGGAGAAGATTTTCTTAATCAGCTTTCAGAAGATTTTTGGTATGAAATGAGTTTTACAATTTGGTTGTCGAATTACTATTTATGTTATTGTTATTATAAAAAGAAAATGACCTAAAAAGAAGAATGGAAGTAGACTTAGTATTGTTAATCTGGAGGACCAAGTAGACCCACTAGTGAGAAGAAAGTTTAAAGTTTTTCGTAAAAGATGAACATAAATTTTGTTTAATATTAATGATTAAATCAACTTGTTAAAACATTATTTACCCAATTCATGAAATTGTTAAAATTTAACGAGATTCGTAATTTGAACGGACAGCGGATGACTGAAGGAAATGGAAGAATCTTCCAGATAATTGGAGAATAATAGTATTTCTATCGACGGAGTTGAGACGTTGCGGGATCAACTGTTACCTTACGTGGAATAAAGGAAATCGGAAGTAATAATTATAAATTTCGTAGGAACGCGATTACGATCAAATCATTAAAGCATTTAATGTGGAGACATTTCCAGACGACATTTTGAAGATATAATGTGACCTAAATGGTGAATCTTTCATTCAACTGGTTTCTGAAGGCATAATTAGGTGAAGCTTGGAAGGTGATCAACATCGAAATTCCTCTTCTTAATACGATAGCATATGTTCTTCTTGATTCTTGGATACGTATAAGTTTCTTCTGTGGATAAATCATATGAGGTGAAGACGAAGGAAAATTTGTTGTATTTCTTTTGAATTGTTTCTCTCCTCAAATCACTAATTTCTGATTGAGACAAGCAGTGTTGTGGTATGACGCTTTGTCGAAATGATGAAGAGTCGGGTGGGACGCCACCTAATCATGTGTTGTATGCCATATAGTATGAAAGACTGGCCATCTCGAATACGAATATGGTTGTCTCATTTATATCTAAATCTTTACTCATTCTTCTTCCTTCAATTTACTGAATTACAAATTCTCCTAATCGTTTGTGGCATTGTTATTCTTTATTCAGTTTTCAATCAAAGTTATATTCGCAAACTCTCCTATGGCGTATAGTCTGTTCTCTGATGGTTTCAAAAGAAATAAAATAGTGTGGCACGTGGAATCATACAACAAATATAGATACGACTGTAAACCGATAAATGGTGGACATTTACGGGTAAGGAAGAAGGAATTCATCGATAACATGGACGTGGCGAAGACATCAAATCTGATAGTTGTTCGTGCTACGAGAATCTCATCAGTACAATAAATTGTGTTAACGCGATGCACTGCAAATTAGAAGATTTTGACGAGAAATAAATCGTTAGTAAACTGTAATAAATGAATTAATTACAAAATAAGAAAGTAAGGTTGTGTGCATCGGACAAAGTAAACATGACGCGCTTCAAGTCAGAGGATTTTGACCTGGAATGAATGATTAGTGAACCGTAACAAATAAATTAGTTATAAACTAAGGAAGTAAGGCTGTATACAAAGCGAATGAGTGTCGGAACAACAATCGGACACCAAGGGAATTCTGAACATTGACTCAGACAGACAATTAATACGTGAAGCATCCCTTCGTCGCGGAAAGATATTTGTCATGAAGATTCAAGATCAAAGAAATCTTAATTGCAAACAAATTTTGAACGTGTTCTTCAAGAAATTTTGAAGTTCTCTACCTTGAGTAAATAAGTTATGATGAATTTAATACCCTTAACCGGGTCGGTGACAAAAGTTCGATACGAGAACATAAGTGGAGATAGAGTAATGGGGATTCAACTGTGAGACCTTTTAAAAAATAACGAACTGATGATGGAGTTTTCACCCGATTGTGACGATGATAATTAAGACCCTGCGTGGTTATTGAAAGATAAACAAACTCACTAATGAAATTGGGTGTGTATTATCAAAAAAGGAATATTGTTGTAGTTCGTTGAAGGATGCGACATAATTTTTAAAAGTAACAATACCCAATTAGTAATGGTAAGGGATAAATTAAGAAACTTGTGAAATAAAATTTTTAGAAACAACAAGATAAATTTTAAAGTTCGCTAATAAAATTTTGTGATATTTTGAAAGAACTGAGAAAAGTGTGGTTATAGTAATCATTGTTGATTTAAGACCTTAAGTCTCATTTCAAAAGATATACGTTATGCCAATTAATTATACCTATACTAATCAAAATGATATAGTTTGAACTATGGTGGATGGATGAATTTGGTTGATAGAAGTGGATGGATATGATTGCGGACGATTTGGTAGATTGATGGTGTCGGCTTGAGTCCGACTGGTAGTCGATGGTATAGTGGAGGTGTTGCCCAAATTTTCAGAAATTACCCTACATGTAAGGATAAAGAAGTATATTCTCATTCCCAGTTTTACTCTAAATGGTTGTGATTTCGGTTCTTGAGGAAGAATGTTATGATCAAACCGACTTTATCTAATTGGTCTTTGATTCCAGTTAGCTAGTCTTCACTTGGTTTAAGTCATGAGTTGAAAGAATTAATTGATCAACTTTACCAACTAATGGTTAGTTAAATGGAGATCGATTCCAATTAGATTGAGTCAAGCTCTAACATGATTTTCAGATCCAAAATCAAAGCGGTTAGCAAGTTAAAGGAAGTGATGACAGTAGCAGGAGTCGAAAGTTTAGTAGAATTAGCGTGATATTACCACAGCTATGTGTGAGATTTTATCTAGATGAATACGCTCTTTTTGACAAACAAGAGGAACAGAAAGTAATTAGTACATGCTAGTAAGAAGAAAATTTTCAAGAACTGAAGGTTCAAGATAAAGCGAAGATATTCTATCATTTGTAATAACATTCCAGGAAGGACTTGAAAGTATACCCATGTTGAATGACGATGGAATAAAAGTTTTCGGAAGCTCGCAAATCCAAGTATCCGATGTAAGACGAAGACTAACAAAGTATACATGTGAACTTGGGAAGAAGAAATGTTGATCAATTGGAAAAAGCCAAATATGCGATCAATGATGATTTAAGTGAGGTTAAGAAAGTAACCATCGGTGAATTTGATAATATTGTCAATAAGAACTTAAATATTATAAATAAAAGCCTTTTATTAACTTCAGAACCGGTTTATCTAATAACGCACATATTAATATTATCAAGAAAAAGACATTCCTTATGTTAAAAGAGTTAATGAGTAATGAGAATGAAGAGCTAAATAAGAAAGGAAGTGGAATCAAAAGGGTGATAAAGAAATTCTATAAAATAGTTCAGGATAAGCAAGTGGTGATCGCCAGCAGTGTCAGAACTGATAGGAGAATGAAGTGAAGCACCGATAATTGAAGATAGAAATTTCATTCAAAGAACGCATGTAAACAGGGGAGATTAAACCAAGGTATTAGTAGTGAACTGTTAAAGAAGAAAGTTACAATGAATCTCATATCGGAATTCCTTAGAAATAAAGCAAAGCCCCGAAGATTCTAATGAATGATTTACCAAGGTTACCTCAGGAAATGAGGTATGAATTCTCATCAGTTACTGTACGAGTCGAGCTGATGTCAAAAGCCCTGTATCGTATAACCCAGTAGAAATGAGATATTGAGTGAAGGAAAACTTCAGAAATGTGGAATGCAAGAATAATGAAATAAAAGGGGTACCTCGCGCTATACACAAAAGTGATCATGGAGAAAAGAGAAGGGAAGTATAAAGTCACGCATCGCTTATCAGAATTTGTAAGTCTAAAGATTAAATGAACATAATGTATAAGAAGTAATTGGATAGTGTAATTGTATTTATAACATTCTCGCCCATTCAAGAATTAAGGAAGACCAAGTTGAACACCTGGAGATATGCATGCGAAGGGTAAAATATTAGCAACTGCGTTCTAAGTTACAAAGATATGAACTCTGGCTATAATTACTTATAAGCTACGGAAGTATGGTTAATTACCAATCCAGCAAGATTCATTCAGAGACAGATGTCTTGAGTAGAAAAGAAAGAGTGTTGGAAAGTGGATAAAGGAATTGTAAAAGTTGAGGATTGAGAACAGGTTTTGATCCAAATTCTGGATTATACTGATACTTACTTTGTTGTTAGATATCAAAGGTAGTATTAATATAGATGATTGATGTTGACTTCAGTATGGAATGTTGTGAGCATCAAAGTTCATATTGATATCTAATTTGATATGACAACAAAATTAGTATTAGTAACAAGAGTTCGGTTTTGAATAAAATTATGATTCATTCTATTCCAAACTAATATTTCCTTTCAGATAGCAAGATTTCGCTCGATGAATATACTTGTTAGTGATTGAAAAGAAATTGAAAAATACTACGAAGTGATGAGTTAAATGCAAATGTCGAGATTTTCTTTTAATTTTTGGTTTTGAATAGATTTAGAACATTTCGAAGCATCAGACGCCATGAGCTCAGTATATCGGGCGCAGACGGATTGAAAGTACAAGAGACCAACTAAAGATTCTCGAATACGATTGAAAGCGATCATAGGCCAGACTAACCAAACAGAAGGAGACGCGAGAAGTAAAGTAGAACAATCAGGAAAATGGAAGGTGCATATCACAAATTATTAATTAGAAAGAAAATCAGATTGGTATAAATTAAGTTAGTCCATCAAGACAATGAGATAGATAGAATGATTACGAATGAGTTGGCCTTGTTGTTACAGGCATTACGAGTTCATAAGATGTTCAAATGTATAGGACTAAGAAAGGTAATTTAGCTCCCTACGTATAAAATAAAGGTTGATTCGAGTTACGAGAATGATAGAAAGCAAAATATGCCTTGGTCTCAGTGCATCATTTACAAATAAAGAAGAAGATTACATGTGCGGTTAAAGAGCCTCGAATGCGATGGAAAGCGATTACAAATTAGGTTATTTGAACGAAGAAACATATGAGGACGAGGTTTAACACTGAGTAACAGTTGGAAATGTACATAAGCACAAGTTACTAGAATTAGAAAGAAAAAAAAATTAATTAAGATGTGTTATGCTGGTCCCTCCTAGATAGTAAAATAGACAGGATAAATAGAAGTGAACTGGCTTCACCGCTACCCGTATAGCGAATTTATAGGACATTTATATGTACATATCCAGAAGAAGTAAGTTAGCTCCATTATATATATAGGAGATGGAGAGTTGAATTGAGTTATACAAGCAACAAATAGAATATGATGTTAGCGAGAGGCTATTAAGGAAATATTGATATTATACATTAAAGTTATGAAAAATTATAAGGTTGAGAGATTAACCCGAAAAAAATGAAAGTTATACTTGAAAAGTATTAGTATTATTCCTTAGCGTGATTCTGAAGACAGAATCCTTTTAAGGGGGAAGGATGCAACATCCGGTAAATATCGTGTAATTATTTGTATCAATATATGATTATTATGTGAATATTATATGATTTTTTGGTGAATTATCTGATGGTTGGTAATAATATTTGGATGTTTGTACATAATAAAATGTGAGTATGTTAATTTTAATATGTCAAGAATAAAATATAGATAATTAAGGTATTTTCCTGGTAATTTTTGGAGTGTTATATGATTTTATAATTATTTATGAATTTATTAATTATTTTCTGAATAATTACAAGATTATTTTATAAAGCCGAGAATCATGAGACTTCAACCGTTTTTAAGATTTTATAACCCGAAATTCTTCCGAAAACTCCTTCCTAACCTAATCTGGTGATTCCGGACATTTTTCGTGTTTTGACCTTTTCGATCCGGATTACGGTTTGACCCGTGCGCGGCCCGACGCAAGATTTTCGATACGATAATTATTTCGGCAAATTAACAAAACCCGTATTCTCAAAAAACGGGATAACATTACATTATTTTCATATAAAGTATTTTATAAAAAGGCCGGTTGGGAAAATTATTCAAAACGGATATCAAATCGGATCGTTATTGCAGTTACTTAGCGACTAAGCAACTAATTTAACGATCCAAAACGATCCAAAACGAACCAATATTCCGTAAATATAAATAGTATATTTCTTATTTCATTTTATTCGTTTATTCATTTACAACCAGTAAAAATATAGTAAATACAGAGAAAAACCCTAAAAATGATACGTTCCTGAGAATCAAACGCACGAACGAGGACATTACCGAACTCTGATTCAGGCGTGTAATATATCAAAACGAAGCTCTCGAAAAATACTTTCATAATCAATCATCCGTTTTATGCAGTAATTAAGGTATTTTTCTTATTTATTTATTTTAATTCGAATTATTTAAAGATTAAATTATGCAAATTTTTTCTTGATGTTGTTGATATGATTTGATGATTCCATCTTGTAGATAATATTTTTCTGGTCAATTTGATATATTATATGTCAAAAACTGAGTTCAATAACATATAGAAATTGAGGTTTGATTTTTCTGAAAATTAAAAATTAGGGTTCTTGAATGTTCTTGAATTGGAAATTTGGGGGTTTTCAATTCTGGGGTCATCAGCTGAATTTAATGATATGAATAGCTTCATATTGAATTATAGGATCGATTCATGTGTTTTATTTCACCAAATGATTGCTAAATCGATTAGATCGTGTTTTTGTTTTTTTTTTATTTTATTCATTTTTAAATTTTAATTTCCTGGACTATAGATGTATTGGTTGTTGTTCTGATTGTGTAGAATCGATTGTACGTCATCTGAGCTTTATTTTGGTATTTTGAACTTGAATTTTGGTTAAGAACTCAGCGAGTTCGAGTTTTCGCCGGAATCTTGATGTTCTTGGCTGGGTTTGATCGGAAACTGGGATTGATGGATCGAATTGACTGGTTGTTGTCGTATTTGAGTTTCTGGAGTACGTTTGAATCGAAAGGGTGCAGAGTGGTTTTAGTGGTTCTGGGACATCGCCGGAAACCGACCGGAGGCGGCAAGCTCGCCGGCCGGAATTTGGGGAACCATGATTTCCGGCGGCTTGTTCTTGAGCTCCGGTCATCTTCCCACTTTCTTGGCCGCCCTTGAATCTTCAAAACCCCAATTTCCCAACTCAGTTTCTGTTTCTGAAATTACTGTTTTAAAATAATTCAAAATTCATTATTTCATTTATAAAAAATCATTTTAATTCCAAAAATCATTATTTATTTCTGAAAATTATTTTTAATTCTAAAATAAATCTTAGTTATTTAACTAATTAATTTTAGTTGATAATTAGTTATTTAATTAGTCAATTAATTTAAATATTAATTGATTAATTAATTTAATTAGTTATTAATTAATTTTAATTGGATTTAATTATTTAACATTGATTTAAAATTTCCGAAAAATAGTTTCGAGCTTTAAAATATCATTTTAAATTATTTTTAAGGCTCGATAATTATTATAAAATTATTTTAAAATCATATTTAGGTATTCGAACCCTATTTTTTAATTATAAAATGATTCGAAAATTTATTTTAATATTCAGAAATTTATAATAAATCAACCGTTCGTCCGTTTGATACGACACGAACGCCTCTAGACTCAGAAAAATATTTTGCTTCTATTAAAAATATTTTCGAGACCTAAATTCCTTTGTATCTAAAGGATGTTTGTTTTATAGATTATTTTGAGTCGGTTATTGATCGATAAAATACTCTTTTTGACCCAATTTCAATTCTAAACGTATCGAGACCTATCTTGTGACGATTCAACTTATGTGCTACATAAATTACGTGATTATGTGTTATGTGAATAAAATGATTAGATGCCCTATGTGCACGTGTTATATGGATAATGAGTCAGCATGTCTTTTAAACACTATCTGATTGAGATGTGATCTTTATCTGTTATTATCGGGCGGGTAGATAATAAGAATAAACGTATAGACTAGAAAATTATATATATTGTCAGTTCATTGAATAGTATTATTTATGATAGATGCGCATAGTATGAGGCATTCAAAGCCAAACAGAGATTGTAAAGGTAAAGCCTGATTAATCGTAAGGAGATGAGCGAATTCAGAATAGAGATTAACTTGAAATAGCGATTGTTAAGAAAGGTCAAGTGGCATGTCAATGGAAATACATACACATAAGGACTGAGTAATATGACAAATAGTTAAAGATCAGAGGGTCACCAATTGAGGCAAGTATTCCTAATCTTTCTCCTAAAATACTGCAAATATATATTCGCTCCTATTCTAAGTTTCGAATAGTTAACTGTTTTATATTTCGCTGCAATTACTCTTATTATGCTGGTTCTTTTCATTATTGTTCCTATAATTCGATTGCTCTCTTGAGCAAATACCATTCGTTCGGGTTATTTGCGAACCTTGGTTTGGGATGTTTTGAAATCAAAATAATTTGACATCAAAATACTCTACGGGCTGGATAGTTATTATGAGGACCAGTGATGAGCTGGATCCTATGGGTCAGGGATGGACCGGACCTCTTTAGGCCATAGTTGCCTGGGTGCCCTATATGTTGGTTGGGTCTACACAGTTGGGTATAGATCCACACTATCTCCTGACTGATCAGCAGGTTATAGTGTATATGTTGGTTTCTAGTATCCAGTCTAATTTATTATTTATCGCCATTAACGGCATTCCTTTCCGAGTAGTTCATAATTACAAACTTACACAAAGATTTAATGGAAAAGGATGAAATCTTGAAACGATTACTGTCCTTTACGAAAAAATGTGATTTATAATTAAAGGCCAATGAGGGCCGATATTTTGTTCACTCAACTATTTAAATATGTAAAGACGTTGTTAAAATCATTCAACAATCGTTTCCAGGAGTTTTCTGATCTGATACCTGGAAATCATTTATGATACTTGTTGGGCATTTTTGGCTCACTCTTGCTTTGTGAACTCTTATTTCTTTCAGTATCAAATGAGGGCAAAGTGAATTGCTTTTAATAGACAGCAAAAGTGGTGAGATTCCAGCTGAAGAAATTTGGAGATGTTGGAGCGATTAATACAAGGAAATTAGTAGTGAGGTAATGGAATTGTATTTAGACAACATAAATTTTAGAAGGTTAGATTCTTGTTTCATACTATAACCTGTAAGCGATCCTGAATATAAGGGATTATCTGTATATTTATTTAAATATACAAGTTTTTATTATTTAAAGTTGTGTACTGACACCCAATCCTGACCCCGGATTTGGGGGGCGCCACAATTTTGTCCTTCAAACTTCACAAACGTGTATTAGGCTCTTAAATTGTCATTATATAACGAGCCATAAATATATGTATCTAGTATGCATCACTTTCACGAGTAGTTGTTATACTATCATGGCTTCGTCACACTATCACAATTTCTTGTCATCACGTCATATCTATTGAATGTTGTCGTATTAATCATTCAATACCTTATAGCTACACATAAATTATTATATGTGTGTACAAATTAAAATAATTTTTAAGTGAACATATTTTGTGTCCGGATGTTATTTTTACTCTTATTTTTGTTATCTATGTTATGTCATATCGAAATGCACTTGTTTTACGATCAATAAATGATACTTTTATCATGAGTAATATGCCTTCGAACATAAATTGTGATTATAAAAAATTCATCATGATGTCTCTATACGTAATTAGTGCATGCAAAATGTCGAGTATTTAAAAAAAGTGAGAAAATATGAGTCAGATATGTACGAGGTCACCGAAAAGTGACAACCCATGAGCCTACGCAAAATCAAAACTATAGCATTGCCTTCATGATGACTATGAACACAAGACCGATGAATACACAACCTTGAGGATAAAAATGCAAGTACTCGTCAAGAAAGGCTACTTGATAGAGAAAATATCGAGATGTGAGGACGAGTGTGACAAGAGGGAGATAATACCTCTTAAACGACTACCTCCACCTTCACGCTAAAAGAAGTCTTCAACTACAACAAATAAAAATGTTCATGTTCGTTTGGACATGCCATCTAGGCTAAAGAGTGCATACAAACCATTTCGATGACTTGTTGCGTAAAAGAAGACATGAACTCTAGGAACACGGTTGATCACGTCAAACATTTGACTAAAGCTCTTGAGTTGACATGTCCAACATCATTAAAAGATGTCCAAATATTGACATGTTGACTAACTTCTTGGAACAAATTTATTTTAAAGTTATTAGATAAGTGCGAACTGTCCCACAATATACTACAACATAACAAAAGATTCAATCAGATGGAGCAACACGAAGAAGCCTTCACATAATTAAAGTAATACTTGACAACTATGATCTCACAACACCTGATGATTTAATGGCTCATTTTAATCCAAGTCTTTTGACACAACTGAATGGAAAAGTAAAGTAATACATGACAGCTGCAAATGTCAATGGATATGATTGAGTCTTGTCTTAAAATTGCCACAAGGGGACATCAAAGTATACTCTATATGTCGTGACTTTAAGTAGAAAAACAACATGGACATGTACGACACTTTGAAAATCAGCTTACGAACCGCAAAAAACCAGAAAGTTGACAACATGCAGTCATGATTCTTCAATAAATATGAATCATTCCCACAAATATGAAGAACAAAAGATGGAAGAAGCTGGCTTAATCAAAATTTTAATTTTCTACTAGTTGAATTTCATGTATTTGAAATACGATAAGTTCCAAGAGAGTTCTAACATAAAATTTGATGCCGAATCTGGAATAGGGAAAATATTTAGACGTCTCAAAATATTCAACATTCTGATCATAAACGTCTCCACACCAACCGTTGGGAGAGATGATACCTTAGAAGAAATCAAAAAAGTTACAACACATGACAACTTGAATACAACAATTCAAAGATTACTTAACATATGACATCCAACCTATCAATA
The DNA here is from genome assembly GCF_009905375.1 of Apium graveolens. Taxonomy (NCBI): domain Eukaryota; kingdom Viridiplantae; phylum Streptophyta; class Magnoliopsida; order Apiales; family Apiaceae; genus Apium; species Apium graveolens. The sequence goes on along the minus strand of NC_133656.1, from coordinate 71,962,195 downwards.
AAGATGAATCAAGTGTGCTAAGAATGAAATCAACTACATAATTACTACAAAGATGTTTAAAAATAAAATAAGCTTAGTATTATGACCCCTTGACAGAAGATGATAGTAGTAAAGTAAAACTCATCCATGACTTGGACACAATTGACAAATGCCGAGACATGGCAAAAGTATGAGAGGCCTTGTACCTACAACAAGTGTCAAAAACTTACAACAAAAATTATGAATTAGAAGATTTCAACAGGATTACCTTATCCTAAGAAATGTATTCCTAGATACAGTAAAAGAAGTGTCAAAAAATACAAAGCCACACAGGATCATAAATTATTGACAACATAACTAGACGAGGAAATTATTGTCTTATAACAATGGACGGGAAACAAATTCTGGGAAGATGAAATGCGATCCAGTTGAAGGAGTATCATGTTTAACGTCCTTGTGAGTATATTTTCAATAACTCTAATACAGTACGTTCCTCTCTAAACTACTTTCATCTTTGTTTTCATTTCAACCAATATGCAACATGTATGTATTTTGCAAATACTTTTTGATGTCCTCTTTACAAGTACATATAGGTTTTCATGACTTATGTGAAAGTATGCTTGATTATGTGTTTTTGTTATAATACACGTCTGATAAGCTTATCTGCAACACCTTTACACTTATGCTAGATTTATTGTTCCTCCTTTAAATATTACATTTAGTTAATTCATATGCATTGCATATCATTATAGTATGTCCAATATTCTATGTAAACTATGAATATGACGCACATGACTACATCATATATAATATACGAAGGTCATCATATCTTCACTCTGCTATCTGTTAGGGCGAAAACACGCGCTAAAATCATGCAAGTATATGCGTTCGCAAGTAGTATAAGATATAGATCAGATTCGTTCCCACAAAGATTGGTTTAGGTTAAGTTTAATTTATGCACCTATGCAACAATGTATGGTTATCGTTCAATGCTAAGACAAATAACAAATTGGGTTTTGATTAAACTAAGAATTAAACTAACAATTATAACCAAGAGAATTGAGGTTGAATTACTATATATGACAAACATGGGATCCTAACTTCATTAAATACTTCATTCAATAGCCTTTTTGTTCTTAACCTTAGCATGTAATGGTGATGACACTAATTAGATAACACGAAACTAGTAAACGCCAACTTTCATTGTACGAATACCCTACTACCATGCATCCACAAAAGAGATAGAAGTTGAATAGACACCAATTATGCTTAGTCCTTATATGTCTATAAGAATTGAAAACAGAATGGTTTAATGCACAAGTTATCTATTGTGATTACATAAGGCAAGTAAGATGGTTAAAATTACCTACGAATCATACATAACAAATACATGAACCTATGCTAACATGGCAAGTTCTAAACCTATATATTCACTGTCGCTTCAATAGAGATTAACACGCTATCTTATATGTTAGCTACGCACATAAGACGAATAAGCACAACCAATACTAGGTTATCATACAATCACCACACACTAAGGTATCGAAACAAAATTAACTAAAGAAATCCATAATTAAATCCTCTAGAACCCCACGATAATGATTAGTTCATAATCGAACTCATCAACACCAAGGGTTCCAATGAAAGCATGATAATAAACAATATAAGAGTACTAGGGTTCAAGAACAAATAAAAAATGAGCATCCAAGTATCAAATATATCAAAGAAAATAGAAGTATTCTTCTTCGTAGCCTTCTCATGCTCTCTAGGTCTTCTTATTGTTCTCTCAGGCCTCCTTCTTGTTAAAAATGTCTTTTTATGGGTATATATAGGCTCCAGAATGACCAGGACTCTCAAAATCTTCAATTTCGACTAAAATCAGGATTCTGGGGCAGAAACCGGGCGTGACCGCGCGGCCTTCGGGCGTGGCCGCGCTGAAATAGTGTTTCAGCGGCGCAGGCGCGCTGCCTTCTGGCGCGGCCTCGCTGACATTCTAGAATTTTTCTGACAAATGTTGTTTTGGCCATATCTTGAGTTCTGCTCGTCAGAATTAGGCGATTCAACTGCCCACACAAAGCTAACGATATTATCTACAACTTGAGAATGGCCTAGGATTCCAATTCTAATCTCTTTTTAGCATATTTCCTTGAAAAAAATCCTTTCTTCATATAACTAATGCCTGAAATGCAATAACACAAAAACACATCAAAAATACCAACAACATGAGTCCAAAACCCTAACGTAAGCATGTAATGAAGCGTTCTAAGTAGATAAAAAATCCACTTATCGCACCCCCAAACTTGAATCGATGCTTGTCCTCAAGCATAAATAGACTCAAAACTACAAAATAAACCTAATGCATGAATGCAACTACGTGAATGCAACTAAATGATAATGCAATCGATCCCCTCAGAATAACCATAATCAAATGAATAAGCCAATGTCTCTAAGAATGCAATGACTCAAAATAGAGCTATAATAAATCCCACAAACCAACTTACAAACTAGAAACGTGCGTGTGTGGGATGCTTAATAGATATACTCTCGATACTAGATCAATAACCATAACTTGTTTTTCATCAAAACAATCACAAGTTTATAATTAGAATAGACGTTAAATGTATAATGACTCACAACACCTCCTTTCTGCTAGAGTTATACAAGGATTCATGTTATTATTGAACACATAATAAAGATGCTTACTTGACCGTGCAATGAATGAGGTCCCAAAAGACTTATGCAATAATACCCATGTAGCGAGCGTTAGGTTAGCGGATCCCAGACTATAAAAGCCTTAGGTCACTAGGTACAAAGTCCCCTAGAACTTAATAACTCGAGTATTAAAGAGCTCACTCTTGATCAATTATGCATAAACACATACTTTTTTCTTCTTTTTTTTAATAATTTCTGAATGAGAGTGTTTCGCTCCATCTCATTCAACCCTAGACTACTCATAAAAATATGAGCCGACTACTAGCCATTTGATGCCTAGCCTTACAACAACTAGTAATGAAATCCATGTTTTTCTCCAGTTTAAAAATTCAGTATTCTTTTTATCATTATGAGAATATCACAAATTCTAAATATAACCAAGTGATTAAATATCAACAACAAACAAGTATGATCATGATCTAGCTCTAAAGCAATCCTATAAGACTTTGTGAATTTTTTTCCGGGCATGCAAATCAATTCATTAGACTTAATCAACCCTCTTTTCGTCATCAGTACACTCACATCAACATCAACCAGTCAATCAGAAATAGCTCAACATAAGGGATCATGTTATATGCATGCAAATGCAACTACATGAAATCACATAAAAAATAAACAAATATGTTCTATATGAACAATCATGCAACACTACGAATGAAATACAACTATATACAACATGAATCTATATGAACTATATGGACACACACAAACTAATCCTTACATTATCACCCCCAAACTTAAAATTTTCAATGTCCTCATTGAAGGTAATAATAAGGATTTCAGGCATACCCAGTCGTCGGAAAGATCACCCTCTTTGGGTGGAGGATAAGGTGGCCAATCAACCTCGACACCAGTGGCTCAGAAAATAGTGCCAAAAGCCTGTGTCAAATCTGCAGCAAAATAACGGTGAATGTCGTGCATGGCCTCAATGCGCCGAATTAACCTTCTATACTGCGCATCACCAATACCAAACCTATCAACTGTTTGTGGTGCATGAGAGGTACCATCTGTAAGCACGGGAGGAACCGGCCGACCACTCTCTACATAATAAAAAATATACCCCAACCCCTTATCAGGGGGTGCACCTAAGAATGCATAACTCAAGTGATCTGGTAGTGGGTTGAGCTCAAGTGTGGGAGCATTTTCAATAGACGGCTCGAGACATTCCTGAGAAATTTTCAGCTCTTCTAACCCAAGAGAATCGAATAGCATATCCAACTTCCTCTTCCACGGAGGAGCATTCAAAACCTGCAGTTCCTCTGATCATTCTTCCTTTTCAATAACTGATTCCCCTATGAAGGATCTCTCTAAGGTATCTGACTTTGGCAATTGCTCAAGTTCTGAATTCACTACAGAATCGACCCACTCTACTTTAAAGCACTCCTCTTTAGCTGTGGGTAACTTTATTGCCTTGAACACATTAAAAGTGACCTTTTGATCGTGAACCTTCATCGTAGCTCTCCTTTTTGCACATCGATCATAGTTCGGCCTGTAGCTAAGAATGGTCTTCCCAAGATAATGGGAATCTTCTTATCCTCCTCAAAGTCAAGAATTATAAAGTAAGCAGGGAATATGAGTTTATCCACCTTGACCAAGACATCCTCCACTATACCTCGTAGATGAGCGATAGAACGATCAGCTAGTTGCAATGACATGTATGTTGGTTTCGGATCAGGCATACCAAGCTTCTTGAAGATAGAAAAGGGCATCAGATTGATGATAGCTCCCAAATCACATAAACACTTGTCGAACGATAAGTTTTCGATGGTGCAAGGAATAGTGAAGCTTCCAGGATCTTTAAGCTTTGGAGGCAACTTCTGTTGCAGCACAACACTGCATTCCTCCATGAGAGCAACGGTCTCTAAGTCATCAAACTTCACCTTCTGAGAGAGAATACCTTTCATAAACCTCGCATAGCTAGGCATCTGTTCAAGAGCTTCAGCGAAAGGTATGTTAATGTGAAGTTTCTTGAACACCTCCAGAAACTTAGCAAATTGCTTATCCAACTTCTGCTTCTGTGGCCTTTTAGGAAAAGGAGGTGGAGGATAAACCTGCTCCTCCCCTGTATTACCCTTAGAAGGAGTGTATTCAACAGTTTTCTTCCTTGATTCCACTTCTGCTTCCTTCTACACATCTTCTTCAGCCAAAAATTTAGATTCTGGATCTTGAGATTTTTCAGGGCTTGCAACCTTCCCAAACCTCAATATTATTGCCTTAACCTGCTCTTCAACTTCCCTCTCGCCTGGATTGACTTTTGTATCACTAGGAAGTGTTCGTGGTGGTCGCTTCAACAAGGCATTAGCAATTTTTCCTATTTGGTCCTCCAGAGTCTTGATAGAAACAACCTGGCTTTGGCATATAAGAGCCTGATTTTTGCACATAAGCCTCAACTCCTCCAATTCAGATTTTTCATTCGCATATTGACCTGCATCTTTAGTTTGTTGTTGAAGTTGAAATTGTTGTCTTGGTGCAAATTATTGCTGAGAACCAGGAGAATTAAATTGATTGGATCCAAACTACTGATAAGGCTGCTGTACCGTATTCTGATTGTTGCTCCAGCTAAAGTTAGGATGATTCCAGTTGTCAAGATGATAAGTGTTTAGAACTGGTTGCTGTGATCTCTGAAAGTTACTCACAAACTGAGTTGATTCACTAGGTATAGCGCATTGCTCCATCGCATGCGAACCCGCACACAACTCACAAACTCTGGTTATCTGATTAACACCATAGTTAGCCAGAGAATCGATCTTCTTAGACAATGCCTTTAGTTGAGCAGTGATAGCCGTAGCTGTATCCACTTTAAGAACTCTTGCTACCTTGCCCTGTGGCAATCTCTGGGTTGGATACTGATATTCATTAGCAGCCATCAGTTTAATAAGATGATAAGCTTCCTCATAGCTCTTTGCCCATAATGCTCCACCTGATGCTGCATCAAGCATGGGTCTTGACTGTGCTCCTAACCCGTTATAGAAGCAATTGATGATCATCCAACCAGGCATTCCATGATGATGACACTTCCTAAGCATCTCCTTGTAGCACTCCCAAGCTTCATATAAAGATTCTCTTGATTGCTGCGCAAATTGAGTAAGAGCATTCCTGATTGTAGCTGTCTTTGCCATAGGGAAGAATTTAGTGAGAAACTTTTGAGCAAGATCTTCCCAAATAGTAATCGAACCAGCTGGTAGAGAGTGTAACCAGCTCTTAGACTTGTCCCTTAGAGAGAATGTGAATAGTTTCAGCTTCACAGCATCTTTAGAAATACCGTTGAACTTGAAGGTGTCGCGAATCTCAATGATATCCCTAATGTGCATATTGGGATCTTCCGTTGGAGAACCCCCAAACTGGATTGAATTCTGCACCCATTAAATTATGCCAGGCTTGATCTCAAAGGTATTGATAAGTGGATTTTATATCAACTTGGAACACTTTATTACAAGCTTAAATTGGTGTTTTGGACTCAAGTTGTTGGTATTTTGATGTGTTTTTGTGTTATTGCATTTTAGGTATCAGTTAAATTAAGAAAGGAGCTTTTAAAGGAAGTATGATGAAAAGTGATCAGATGTGGAAGCTAAGGCCAATTTCAAGTTGTAGAGAATCACGTTAGCTTCACGTGGACAGTTGAATCGCCTAATTCTGACGAGTAGAAATCAAGTTATGGGCAAAATAAGGTTAATCAGAATTTTCCAGAAAGAATGCAGACGCCCGCCTGCTAGGAGGCGCCCGCCTGCTAGGAGGCGCCCGCCTGCTGGTGCCGCGCGGCCGCCTGCTGATGCGTGGCTGATTTTGCTGATTTTGCTGAAAAAGCTTTTTTGAGTGAAATTTGATAATTTTAAGGGTACAGGTCCACTAGGGGCTTATATATACTCAAAAAAAGGGTTTTCATCATCCGGAAAGATTGAAATACCAAGGAGAAGACCTAGAAGCAGAAAACAACTCCGAAAAAGAAGATCTTGTTGTGATTCTTTGAATTAGTTGTAACTTTGGATGCTCATTTTCATTCTTGTTGAACCTATATCTCGTTTATTCATACTTTAATTATTATTCAGTTTATTAAGACCTTGTTTATACCATGCTTTCATTGGAACCCATGGTGACGATGAGTTCGATTATGAACTAATCGTTATCATGGGATTCTAGCGGATTTACTTATGGATTTCAATAGTTAATTTGTTTCGATATCTTGGTGTGTGGTGATTGATTGATATCCTAGTATTGGTTATGCTTATTCGTCTTATGTGCGTAGCTAACATATAAGATAGCGTGTTAATCTCTATTGAAGCGATAGTGAATATAGATGTTTGGAACTTGCCATGCTAGCATAGGTTCATGTATTTGTTATGCATGATTCGTAGGTAATTTTAACCATCTTACTTGCCCTATGTAATCACGATAGATAACTTGCGCATTAAACCGTTATGTTTTCAATTCTTATAGACATATAAGGACTAAGCATAATTGGTGTATATTCAACTTATATCTCTTTTGTGGATGCTTGGTAGTAGGGTATTCGTATAACGAAAGTTGGCGTTTACTAGTTTCGTGTTATCTGATTAATGTCATCACCATTACATGCTAAGGTTGAGAATAATAAGGCTAATGAATGAAGTATTTAATGAAGTCAGGATCCCATGTTTGTCATATATAGTAATTCAACCTCTATTCTCTTAGTTAATGTTATTTAGTATAATCTCTTAGTTTAATCAAAACCCAATTTGTTATTTGTCTTAGCATTGAGCGATAATCATACATTGTTGCATAGGTGCATAAATTGAACTTAACCTAAATCAGTCTCTGTGGGAATGAATCTGATTTATATCTTATACTACTTGCGAACGCGTATACTTGCGTGAATATTAGCACGTGTTTTCGGCCTAACAAGTTTTTGGCGCCGCTGCCGGGGACTCGGTGTTAATTTTTAGTTTATGTGCTTATCATCAGTGGTTTTTAAAGTTTATTGACTCAGATTCTTTTACTTTCACGGTTTATTTGTTTGTGTTTCAGGTACTCATTACAATGGGAGATCCAGCAGCACAAACGAAAGCCTTGATGGATTTTTCTTAACCCAAGATCAATGACATTCAATCTAGCATTGTCCGACCAACTATCACAGCTAATACCTTTGAGATCAAGCCTGGCATAATTCAATGGGTGCAGAATTCAATCCAGTTTGGGGGTTCTCCAACTGAAGATTCCAATATGCATATTAGGGACTTTATTGAGATCTACGACACCATAAAGTTCAACAGTGTTTCTGAAGATGCTGTGAAGCTGAGACTGTTCCCATTCTCTCTAAGGGACAAGGCTAAGAGCTGATTACACTCTCTACCAGCTGGTTCGATTACTACTTGGGAAGATCTTGCTTAAAAGTTTCTTACTAAATTCTTCCCTATGGCAAAGACAGCTGCACTCAGGAATGCTATTACTCAATTTGCGCAACAAACAAGAGAATCGCTATGTGAAGCTTGGGAGCGCTATAAGGAGATGCTTAGGAAGTGTCCTCATTATGGAATGCCTGATTGGATGATCATCAATTGTTTTTATAATGGGTTGGGAGCACAGTCCAGAGCCATGCTCGATGCAGCATCAGGCGGAGCATTATGGGCAAAGAGCTATGAGGAAGCTTATGATCTAATTAAACTGATGGCTGCTAATGAATATTAGTATCCAACCCAGAGATGTCCACATGGCAAGGTAGAAGGAGTTCTTGAAGTGGATACAGCTACGGTTATTACTGCTCAACTAAAGGCGTTGCCTGTGAAGATCGATTCTCTGGCTAACTATGGTGTTAAGCAGATAATTAGTGTTTGTGAGCTGTGTGTAGGTCCGCATGTGATAGAGCAATGCGCTATATCTAGTGACTCAGCTCAGTTTGTGAGCAACTTTCAGAGATCGCAACAACCAGTTCCAGACACTTATCATCCTGACAACTGGAATCATCCTAACTTCAGCTGGAGCAACAATCAGAATGTAATGTAACAGTCGTTCCAGCAGTTTAGAAATAAGCTATTCAACCCTCCTGGTTTTCAACAACAAATTATACCAAAACAACAAACTCTTGGTGCATGTCTATCTTCGAATACAAAATCTGAATTGGTGGAGTTGCGACTTTTGTGCAAAAACCAGGCTCTTATATGCTAAAGCCAGGCTGTTTCTATCAAGACTCTGGAGAACCAAATAGGGCAAATTGCTAATGCCTTATTGAATCGACCACCAGGAATGCTTTCTAGTTCTACAGAAGCCAATGCAGGCAAGAGGAAAGTCGAAAAATAGGTGAACACCATCACCTTGAGGTCTGGAAAGGTCGCAAGCCCCCAAATTCAGCAAGACGAAGAGCTTGAAAAATCTCAAGTTTTGGAAAATGCAGTTGTGGCTGAAGAAAAAGTGCAGAAGGAAGCAGAGGTAGAACCAAGGAAGATTATTGTGGAACACACTCCTCCTGAGGGTAATACAGGGGAGAAACAGATCTATCCTCCACCTCCTTTTCCTAAGAGGCTGCAGAAGAAAAAGCTAGATAAGCAGTTTGAGAAGTTTTTGGAGGTGTTCAAGAAACTTCATATCAGCATACCTTTTGCTAAAGCTCTTGAACAGATGCCTAGCTATGCGAGGTTTATGAAAGGTATTCTCTCTCAGAAAGTGAAGCTCGATGACTTAGAGACCGTTGCTCTAACAGAGGAATGTAGTGCTGTGCTACAACAAAAGTTGCCTCTGAAGCTTAAAGATCCTGGAAGCTTCACTATTCCTTGCACCATCGGAAACTTGTCGTTCGACAAGTGTTTATGTGATTTGGGAGCTAGCATCATTCTGATGCCCTTGTCTATCTTCAAGAAGCTTGGTCTGCCTGATCCGAAACCAACATACATGTCATTGCAACTAGCTGACCGTTCCATCGCTTATCCACGAGGTATAATGGAGGATGTCTTGGTCAAGGTGGATAAACTCATCTTTCCTGCTGACTTTGTAATTCTTGATTTTGAGGAAGATAAGAAGATTCCCATCATCTTAGGAAGACCATTCTTAGCTACTGGCCGAACTATGATTGATGTGCAAAAAGGAGAGCTTTCGATGAAGGTTTACGATTAAAAGGTCACTTTTAATGTGTTCAAGGAAATAAAGTTACCCACAGCTAAAGAGGAGTGCTTTAAAGTAGAGAAAATGCAGGTTTTGAATGCACCTCCGTGGAAGAGGAAGTTGGATATGCCATTCGATTCTCTTGGGTTAGCAGACTTAAAAAATTTTCAGGAGCATTTTGAACCATCTATTGAAGAAGCTCCCACACTTGAGCTCAACGGACTGCTAGATCACTTGAATTATTCATTCTTAGGTGCACCCCCTGACAAGGGGTTGAGATATATTTTTGATGATGTAGAGGGTAGCCGAACGGATCCTCCAATGCCTATAGAGGGTTCTTCTCTGGCACAGTAGGCAGTTAATAGGACTGGTGTTGGTGATGCGCAGTACAGGCGATTGACTAGGAGTATGGAGGCCATGCACGACATTCACTATAATTTTGCTGCGGATTTGACACAGGCTTTGGGCATTATTTCCTGTGCCACTGGTGTCGAGGTTGATTGGCCACCTGATCCTCCACCCGATGAGGGTGATTCTCCCCCTAATTAGGTATGCCTAAAATCCTTAATATTACCTTCAATGAGGACATTGAAAATTTTAAGTTTGGGGTGATAATATAAAGATTAGTAGTGTGTGTGTCCATATAGATTCATATAGATTCATATTGCATGTTTAGTTGTAGTTCATTCATATTTTTGCATGATTTTTCATTTAGGACATATTTATTTATTTTTATGTGATTTCATATAGTTGCATTTGCATGCATATTTAGCATGATCCCTTAAGATGAACTATGATATTTGATAAGTTGATGTTGATTTTAGTGTGGTGATGACGAATAGAGGGATGTTTAAGTCCTAATGAATTGATTTGCATGCCAGAAATAAATATTTTCACAAAGTCTTATAGGGTTGCTTTTGATCTATATCATTATCATACTTGTTTGTTGTTGAGATTTAATCACTTGGTTATATTTAGAATTTGTGATATTCTCGTAATGATGTAAAAACACTGATTTTTTTTACCTGGAGAAAAACTTGGATTTCATTGCTAGTTGTTGTAAGGTTAGGCATCAAATGGCTAGTAGCCGGCTCATATTTTTATGAGTAATCTAGGGTTGAATGAGATGGAGCAAAACACACTTATTCATAAATTATTGAAAAAAAAAGAAAAAAGAAAAAAGAGAAAAAAAAGAAAAAAAAAGTATGTGTTTATGCATAATTGATCAAGAGTGAGCTCTTAAATACTCAAGTTATTAAGTTCTAGGGGACTTTGTGCCTAGTGACCTAAGGCTTTTATAGTCTGGGATCCGCTAACCTAACGCTCGCTACATGGGTATTATTGCATAAGTCTTTTGTGACCTCATTCATTGCACGGTCAAATAAGCATCTTTGTTATGTGTTCAATAATAGTGTGAATCCTCGTATAACTCTAGTAGAAAGGAGGTGTTGTGAGTCATAATGCGTTTATTTTCTATTCTGTTTATAAACTTTTGATTGTTTCGATGATAGATAAGTTATGGTTATTGATCTAGTATCGAGAGATATCTGTTAAGCATTCCACACACGCACGTTTCTGATTTGTGAGTTGGTTTATGGGATTTATTCGAACTCTATTTTAAGTCATTGCATTCTTAGAGGTATTGGCTTATTCATTTGGTTATGGTTATTCTGAGGGGATCGATTGTAATATCATTTAGTTGTATTCACGTAGTTGCATTCATGGATTAGGTTTGTTTTGTAGTTTTAAGTCTGTTTATGCTTGAGGACAAGCATCGATTCAAGTTTGGGGGTGTGATAAGTGGATTTTACATCCACTTGGAATGCTTTATTACAAGCTTAAATTGGTATTTTGGACTCAGGTTATTGGTATTTTGATGTGTTTTTGTGTTATTGCATTTCAGCTATCAGTTAAATGAAGAAAGGAGCTTTTAAAGGAAATATCATGAGAAGTGATCAGATTTGGAAGCCAATGCCATTTTCAAGTTGTAGAGAATCTCGTTAGCTTCGCGTGGATAGTTGAATCGCCTAATTTTGACGAGTAGAACTCAAGTTATGGGCAAAATAAGATTCATCAGAATTTTCCAGAAAGGCTGTAGGCGCCCGCCTCCTAGGAGGCGCCCGCCTGCTGATGCGCGGCTGATTTCGCTGAAAAAGCCTTTTTTGAGTGGAATTTGATAATTTTAAGGGTACAGGTCCACTAGGGGCTTATATAAACTTAAAAAAAGGGTTTCATCATCCGGGAAGATTGGGATACCAATGAGAAGGGACCTAGAAGCACAAACAACTCCGAAAAAGATCTTGTTGTGATTCTTTGAATTAGTTGTAACTTTGGATGCTCTTTTCCATTTTTGTTGAACCTAGATCTCGTTTATTCTTACTTTAATTATTATTCAGTTTATTATGACCTTGTTTATACCATGCTTTCATTGGAACCAATGAAGACGATGAGTTCGATTATGAACTAATCGTTATCATGGGATTCTAGCGGATTTACTTATGGATTTCAATAGTTAATTTGTTTCAATATCTTGGTGTGTGGTGATTGATTGATATCCTAGTATTGGTTGTGCTTATTCGTCTTATGTGCGTAGCTAACATATAAGATAGCGTGTTAATCTCTATTGAAGTGATAGTGAATATAGAGGTTTGGAACTTGTTATGCTAGCATAGGTTCATGTATTTGTTATGCATTATTCGTAGGTAATTTTACCCATCTTACTTTCCCTATGTAATCACGATAGATAACTTGCGCATTAAACCGTTATATTTTCAATTCTTATAGACATATAAGGACTAAGCATAATTGGTGTCTATTCAACCTCTATCTCTTTTGTGGATGCTTGGTAGTAGGGTATTCGTACAACGAAAGTTGGCGTTTACTAGTTTCGTGTTATCTGATTAGTGTCATCACCATTACATGCTAAGGTTCAGAACAATAGGTTTATTGAATGAAGTATTTAATGAAGTCAGGATCCCATGTTTGTCATATATAGTAATTCAACCTCAATTCTCTTAGTTAATGTTAATTAGTATAATCTCTTAGTTTAATCAAAACCCAATTTGTTATTTGTCTTAGTATTGAGCGATAATCATACATTATTGCATAGGTGCATAAATTGAACTTAACGTAAAGCAGTCTCTGTGGGAAGAAATATGATTTATATCTTTTACTACTTGCGAACGTGTATACTTGCGTGAATATTAGCGCGTGTTTTCGCCCTAACAGGTATTAGCTGTGATAGCTGGCCTGATAATGCTAGATTGAATATCATTGATCTTGGGTTGAGAAAAATCCATCAAGGCTTTCGTTCGTGCTGCTGGATCTCCCATTGTAATGAGTACCTGAAACACAAATAAATAAATCGTGAAAGTAAAAGAATCCGAGTCAGTGAACTTTAACGACCACTGATGACAAGCACATAAACTAAAAATTAACACCGAGTCCCCGGCAGCGGCGCCAAAAACTTGTTAGGGCGAAAACACGCGCTAAAATTCATGCAAGTATACGCGTTTGCAAGTAGTATAAGATATAGATCAGATTCGTTCCCACCGAGACTGGTTTAGGTTAAGTTCAATTTATGCACCTATGCAACAATGTATGGTTATCGTTCAATGCTAAGACAAATAACAAATTGGGTTTTGATTAAACTAAGAATTAAACTAATAATTATAACTAAGAGAATTGAGGTTGAATTACTATATATGACAAACATGGGATCCTAACTTCATTAAATACTTCATTCAATGCCTTTTTGTTCTTAACCTTAGCATGTAATGGTGATGACACTAATCAGATAACACGAAACTAGTAAACGCCAACTTTCGTTGTATGAATACCCTACTACCATGCATCCACAAAAGAGATAGAAGTTGAATAGACACCAATTATGCTTAGTCCTTATATGACTATAAGAATTGAAAACATAACGGTTTAATGCACAAGTTATCTATTGTGATTACATAGGGCAAGTAAGATGGTTAAAATTACCTATGAATCATGCATAACAAATACATGAACCTATGCTAGGATGGCAAGTTCTAAACCTCTATATTCACTGTCGCTTCAATAGAGATTATCACGCTATCTTATATGTTAGCTACACACATAAGACGAATAAGCACAACCAATACTAGGTTTATACAATCACCACACACTAAGGTATCGAAACAAAATTAACTTAAGAAATCCATAATTAAATCCGCTAGAACCCCACGTTAACGATTAGTTCATAATCGAACTCATCGTCACCATGGGTTCCAATGAAAGCATGATAATAAACAATATAAGAGTACTAGGGTTCAAGAACAAATCAAAAATGAGCATCCAAGTATCAACTATATTAAAGAAAACAAAAGTATTCTTCTTCGTAGCCTTCTCGTGCTCTCTAGGTCTTCTTATTGCTGGCCTCCTTCTTGTTAAAATCATCTTTTTATGGGTATATATAGGCTCCAGGATGATCGAGACTCTCAAAATCTTCAATTTCGACTAAAATCAGGATTCCGGGGCAGAAACCGGGCGCGACCGTGCGGCCTTCGATCACGGCCGCGCTGAAATAGTGTTTCAGCGGCACGGGTGCGCTGCCTTCTGGCGCGGCCATGCTGACATTCTGGAATTTTTTCTAACAAATCTTGTTTTGGCCATATCTTGAGTTCTGCTCGTCAGAAGTAGGCGATTCAACTGCCCACGCGAAGCTAACGAGATTTTCTACAACTTGAGAATGGCCTAGGCTTCCAATTCTAATCTTTTTTGAGCATATTTCCTTGAAAAACTCCTTTCTTCATATAACTGATGCCTGAAATGCAATAACACAAAAACCCATAAAAAATACCAACAACTTGAGTCCAAAACACCAACTTAAGCCTGTAATGAAGCGTTCCAAGTAGATATAAAATCCACTTATCACTATCATAAATGATTGATCATCCTACTACGATATATTGATATGGGCAAACCCTTACCTACGTACAATAGAACGAGGGACATAGCATCCTAATTCTTTAACATTAAAACTATGAATAATAGGTGAGTTTCAAGAGGGAAAGGCCTCTTAACCACTTTACGAGTGCATGAACCAATATAATAAAAATATGAAATGTACAACACGTCTCATGACTATAGATGCCAAACTACGTAACAGGCATATATTACAATGATTACAATGCAAATAATGAAAACTAAAATTTCAATTATTTTGAATGAGTTTAATCAATTATCTTACATGAATATGTCAACACGACATGTAGTGGTAAACATTTGACATAGAAAGCCAAAGAAACATGCGTGTCTTCCGCTTGAAAAGCAAAATAAAAAAAATAAAGTACCATACAATATGATTTAGTTCTTCAAATAGAATGAAGAAGCAACTCAAACAAAGATCAAAGCATTTAAACTCTTACGAAATAAATATCAAAAACTACATTAGGGCTTCACTTTTCATCTTTAGCTCCATCTTCAGATGACTTCGCCTATAGTCACCTCCATCCACATTGTATACAGGAAATGAATCATTAGGATACAATTCTTACTAGGTTAGCAATGTCATCCCAAGACTTCTATTCTCCACGATGGTAATATAGCATCGTCTCTACTCGATTTTACAGAGTAGCAATTTTGACAACTTAATCATGACTCTTTTGCTCCAAAAACGGGACTTCAAAAGAAAATTCATCAGAATAAATTTACACATCTTTTCATAGTCTTCAAATCTGTAAAAGCCTGATCTTGTAGGACACAAATCTTCTCCACACAATTACCATGTTCAGCCTCAAGCCTATTGAAACCATTTCAATTCATTCTTATAAGCGTCACAGGATTCTATGGTATTTTGAAGAGTCCGCAGACATGAAGATTCGGATTGAAAGTCACACAATGAGAAATAAAAAAAATGACGTGGAAAAATAAATACAGTACAAACATCATGAAGTAACTTACATGAAGATTATGCCTATTATCATAAAAAACATGATCAATTCTCTTAATGGAGAGACTATCCACAACTTAGGGCAACAACATGTATCAACGTAACTGTAGGAAGGATGACTAGTCATCATCGACACTATACATATGTCCATTGAAGGGAAAAGTTATGCCCACTTTGGTTTGAGTTATCATATCAAAAGGACCAATTTTCACAATCTTAGTTGGGTTGAAAACAAGTGAAGCTTTGGGCATCTTCGTTTATATGGACTTGTCATAACGAGCCTGTTTGAATACAAATCATTATAAGGTGAAGGTGTCTAGACTGGAAAAAATTGACATTATACATTGGAGGTGAAGATTCTGACCAAAACATCAAATACTATAGAACAGAAGCCATGAAGTTGACGACGATAAAAGAGCGACTTATCGTCATCACCATCCTTAGACAAATTTTGAGTATTGTCTTCACCATCAATATCATTCAACGGAAGAACATCTCCCAGATAAGTCTCATTATATCTTTATAGTATATTAAACATCACATGTCTTTAACTCGTAGTTTTATACTATAATATTGTTTCGGCACAAGTACATCTTACTTTTTGGGACACAACCGATCTTTAACAAATAATGCGGACACACAAATTATATCAGAATAATTCATATGGTCTCCGCTAAGAATGTATTTAGGAAGAACATGTTCTCACGTGAAAAGCATGTCATGTTGATTCAACTATGACTTATTCGATGGACTTGTCACAATACCCATCAAGAATTTATAAAAGTGGACATTCATCTAGAGATTCAAATTTATTTAGAAGTCTAAGTAGACGGGTTAGCCGTTATACCTCTAAGTAGAGCTCGATGGTGGAAGAATGGAAGATCATATTAAGCAAATCAACACAATTATTGAGCGGACGTCTCCTCCTCCTGTTAAAGACGTTCATATTCTGTACATAATAAAGTTGAAGCAATACATGACATCTAAATTATTCATTTCCAAATCAACACATAATAAATTCTACACATTAACCTAACAACAACTAAAAATACAGTGTTTGGAGTCCTGGTAAAAGAAGGAACAAATCGGGATTCAAATCTACTAAAGTAAGTTTGAGAGAGAATTATCCGACGGAGTCCCGGTTGAACATGACGACTGTAGCATAAAGAGTTTCCGCTGACACGAAAGGAACCGACGGGTAAAGTCGACATCAACTGCAGTCGACACGACAGGAGCGGGGTAGTTGGACGGGAATGGAATAGCAGCTAAACTAAGTCAAATTTTTATTCCCAAACAAGCTAACAATAGAATTACAGAAGGGGGTTGAATGTAATTCTGGTTTCTTTTTGAAATTAAGAAACTTCTTTACCAAAATATATCAGTGTTTGAATATACAAGTGTGCAGAATGAAATATGAATGTATTCAAAACACAAAGTAATTAAACACAGAGATTTAAAAACATTCTGGTGGATTGAACTTTCCACCAGAGATATATATTGATTGAGAACTCTGTGATGCAAGAATGCACACAGCTGCTTGCAATTAAGAATACAAAGAAAGAATAGAGAAATTCTTAACAGATTTTTCCTTATACTATTTCTCAGTTCTTTCAATTGATCAAAATTGATAATTATCTACTTGCTACACTTGGTTTATATATCACCAAGTTACATATGAAAAAGATAAACATATAAAACAAAACGTCTAAGTCTTTATCACATGTTTCTTTATTTATCTATCCAGCATCTTTGTATCTTTAAGTAAGCATGGAAATGGAAATGCTTCTTTGTTCTTATAAATCTAGTTATATGCTGCCACATTCCTTTTGTATACAACCAACCCATGTGACTGTCAATTCACTATCAACTCCTATTTGAATCTGATGTTCCTTGAGACTTCATCAATATTCGTTGAGTCTCTTATGGATCATCCATTGAAGGTGCCTTGAGTCATCCATTGAGAGCTTTGCAGATTATCTGTTGATGGTATTTTCATAGCAGTTGACACCATTTCATTTATATAGAATTACAAGGCATATGATATTTACAATTAGCCAACCTATTTTGTATATCATTCTAGTAGTCAATATGGCTTAGAATATCTTACAACTTCTAATACATTAAGACATTACAGTATACTGGAATGTGCTACAAAAACTTATATAAACATTAGCTACTCTTTCAACCGATGACAAAGTAAGATTATCCGTTGAAAGCTACAAACACACTTAATTAAATCTACTAAGGTGTTTTGGTGAAATATCATCAAGCCTACAACATATTCCTAACAATCTCGCCCAATTTATGTCTACTAGAATTATAGGCATAAATTTAGGAGGACTTGATGATAACAAAACACCTTCTACATGATGATCATTAATAGTAGATAAAAATGATAAGTGCTACAAATTTTATTGAAAATTGATAGAAGAGAGTTCATATAAATCTCACAAGCCTTTTTCAAGGTGCTTCTCTAGTTTAAGAAAATTAGTTATTTTTCCTTGAGTGTCTAGACTTCTTTCCCAACTTCTCATTGTTCTCTTCTATCTAGTGTTGGAGTTGTCTGTTGAACTTAGATTCATCTTCATTAGATAGATCCAACATCTTCTGCATTTCCTTGAGAGTCTCATTACTTGATATTTTTAGCTGATCTTCTAGTCTGAAAAACCTTCTGGTATTTCTTTGATCCTTGAACTCCATTAACCAGATGGCATTAAGTGCACACTACTTCCAGTATAAAGAATAGTTAAGACTCTTGGTAGTACACTTGGGTCTCTCCAGCTTCTTTGTATTTGTTGAATTTTGTTAAGTATCTCTCTTTTGGCCACCGTGGTGAATCCAAAGTTTTTTTGATTGTAGAGAATATCTTAATCAAAATAAAGTAGACTTCATTGAGAATCCTATGAAGAGGCCAAATGATTTCTTTTCCACCCCTATACCCAAAAACTAATCTTTCTTGAAGTTTGTTATGGGCATCTATTGCTCTCACTTTATATAGCTCATCCAAGTAGAGATTAATGTCTGAGAAATCCTTTATGTCACAGATAAAGAGTTGATCTCCTGTGTTGATTGCTAGTTTGGGTTTGGATAAGGTTTTGGATTGGAATGGGACAGACTTGACTGTCTTGCTTGATTTTTTTTTCTCTTTGAAGTGGTTGGGATTAGGATTTTTACCTCAGAAATAGGTAGGCTTTCCCATTCTATAAGTTCATCCTTGGGAATGATTGGATCACCATGAAAGTTCACACCATGATGGGCCTTGACATCAGCTTGCTCCATTATGGGCATAGTTGATTGTTCTTCCTTTTCTTCCTCAAAGACCAGCTTCCTTTTGGCTCTCTGATTGCAATATCCTATTCATAATTTCTGCTTTGGTTCCTCAGTCTTTTCAATTTTTATTATGGTGGTAGGCTTCTCAGTTTCCGACTTGGTAGCAGGCTTTTTAGCTTGTTTCTTTGCTTCTAAGACAACCTGCCTTTTCTTAGACTTGAGCCTCAATCTCTCCTCTCTTGGATTCTCCAAATTGAGGATGTCCATCCATCACACAAATTAGTTTTCCATGCATGTAGATCTCTGCTACTCTTTTCTTCAAAATTGAATCTCTTGGATATTTGTGATTTGCAATTAGTGACCTAGCAGCTTCTTTTCATCAGGTTCAAGAGTTGCATAGACTAGGTCCATTGGATTTTTACTTAAGTGTTTTGATGAGTGTTTCTTAGGCTTCAAAATCACAATGGCCTATCGATGTCTTTTAGTTGAGGTTTGACCTCTTTCCATGTTTCTTAGCTTCATTTCATTTATTGGAATTGGTCTCAATTGAGTGGTATGCTTCACAGATTTGTCTTTACTTACAATTGGACCAAATTCCTTCTCGACTCTTTCATCAAGCTTCTTCATTTTCTCTTTCATCTTGAGTTTAGTTGTTGCTATATTAATTAAGTCAATGTTGTCTAACATTGGTGGCTTAGAGAAGGTAATAACTGGAACTGTTACATTACTAACTTGGACATGCACATTCTCCTCCCCTTACTGACTTGGACGTTAACATTTTCCCCCTCCCCTTTTTTGTTATCATCAAGTATAGCAGGAATTGGAGTTTGAGAAACCACCAATTTTTGAAGAAGGAGTGTCTGATGTCCTTGATTGAGAAGCACCTTGGTAACTAAATTTTCCACTGCTGTTAGCCTAGAATCCAATGTTGCAATTTTGTTACTCAATTCAAAGTCCTTCCTGATTTTCTGGTGAATATCTTTCATTGTTGATTCAGGAAGTTTGTACTACATTCTTTCATTGATGTCCTTTTTGACTTGCTCAATGGTACTCTTGATCTCATCCATATCTTGACTTTATTGGAGAGATTAAATTTTGTACAGTTACAGAGATTCAAGATGGGCTTGTAGAAGACATTTGGTATTGGCATCAGTGGTGGCTTGGATGGCTGATTGAGCCTGATGGATAAGCTTGAATAGTGTGGATTTGAAATGATGATCATTTCAATCCTTGGTGAACATCAAGGATGGAGTTCTTGTGGTTGAGCTAGAACCTGCATCTCCCCTTATGTTCATGCCAGTTTCATCAGCATCCTCTTCATTAAAGTCATCCTCAAAAGAGCCACCAAAATCTAACTCAAAATCATCACCAGCTATAGGTGGAAGAGATTTTATTGCATCCTTTGCCCTCTGCATAGAGGCTGTAATGTGTACCAAATTGAGAGTCTTCTCAGCATCCTTATTACCCTGTTTAGCTAGAATCTGATATGCTGGAACATGATGAGTAAATGCCTCAACATCAAAAGAGACAGAATCTAGAACAACCTGATATTCTTCCTGAAATAGTTTCTCCTTTTTTGCATCGTTGACATCCTTTAACTCACTGGCAATGGGATCTTCCCATTCTTCTGTACCTGCTTTTCTCTCATTTTCTCTCTCTTTTTGCATCAAGGGCTCCCATTGGCTCACCACTCTTACACCCTCACCTTCACCATCTAAGGTGGGACTCCTCTCACTCACTTTTTCCATGTTGGAAGAAATAGCATGCATATATTCACTCTTTTCCTCTCCTTTTTATTGGGAGCAACCCAGCCTCTCACTCATATCACTCCCTTTCCTCAGTCCTAAGAGTGATTGAACAACTACTAAGTCGTCTGCACTTGTAACAATTTTAGAGATTTCAAGAAGTGCAGAGACCATCAACGAATGAGTAATATCTATCAAAGTAGTAGCTCTGAATATCAATGGATGAATGCTGTTAGGCTTATCCGTCGAAGGACAATCACCTATCGACGGATGAGGAATATCCGTCGAAGACGTAGAAATAATGGAGATAAGAGTTAAAACAATTGGGGCAGGTGAGCCAACAAATCATCAATAAGATGATGCTTAGGTGCTCTAGATTTTGGCTCCTCCATGAATAAAAGAGATGGAGAATCAAAAATTGATGTTATCCTATCCACATCTAGAGAGATAGTTGGAGAGTTTTGTGTGTGTGGTGTTTCGATAATGAGAGATTTTGGTTGTTACTCCACGTTTATTGGAGACACATCAATCTGAATTTGAGATGGTGCATTAATCGAGTCTTTGACTTCAGTTGGCACTGTGTGTGCCCTATGACTCCCCCAATGGTTTTGATTTCTTCTTTCTGATATAAGTTTGAGTTTGGTCTCTGTCCCTTCCCCTTTTGGCCTGTGCTCTTGGTTGAGAGCTTGTTTCAATAGTTACATCCTTTTGGGAGGATGTAACTAGCAGTGAGCTAATTTCCTTATTAAGCACTATAGTCTGTTGGGAGACTATAGTGTGGCTGGTTTGGGTCGCACATACCTCACCCTCCTTATCCTTAGGGTTTTCTTGATGTTCACCCCTTCCCTCACCCAACTGACTACCCTGAGCACTCCCCTCAAGTGAAGTAGTAGATGTTACAACTAATGTCTTTTGAGAGACAACAGAGGTTGGCTTCTTAGACTTGGATTTAGATTTAGGTTATATGGCTTGGGTAGGAATCTGTTTGGTCACTGTCACAGATGCCATTTCCATAGTTGAAGTTGAAGAAATAATGGGTGGAGAATAGATTGGAGCAGAAGTAGTTACCTCAGTTACCTGTTGTGCCTCAAAGATCGGAATATAGTTAAGAGGCGCTCCATTGTTGAGGTTGTTCCTGCTCAAATCTGCAAGAACTCTCTTTTTTTGAACCCAACAATCAAGCTTGTTGTTCGGGTTCTCAATTACAAGGTCCTCAGAAACAAAGTTAGCTAGCATCATAAAGAATCTAGCATAATATATGTTCTTTGACCTCTTCTTAATATCTCCTAATTTATAGCCTAATTCTATCATGATAGAGTTACTAAAGTTAAATTACTTGCCATTCAAAAGCATATATAGCATGTTAACCATGGAATAAGTAACTGCATCAAAGTTTCTAATTTTGCTAGAAAATACTTTGATAAAATAATCACAAAGAAAGCTCCATTCTTTTCTAAGGCCCATTCTCCTAACTTCTCTTAATTTGGTAGGAATGAGAGAATAACCCATAGACCTAAGCATGGTGCTCACATCTGTGTCTGTGTGTAGAACATTAGTGTTGTTTTCAGGCAAATGAAAGCAATCTTGTATTTCATCACAATTAATACAGTAATCATTACCTTTAAGAGTGAAGGAAATGGTCTTATCTTTGGAGTTGTACACCTCTGTGGTCCAGATCTGCTCCATAATTTTACTATAGATTACTTGAGATTCAAGCATAGCATAGCTTAGTTTGCAGTTGTGAATGAAGTCCATCATCTTGTGATAGTCCTCAGAAGCAGCAATATTATTGTCCACCAGTGCCACGAAGTTGTTCATCTCATAGACAAATCTAGATTTAGACATATTCTTGACTATGGGTGCCATTGTTGTGATTAGAAAGCAGTTACAGAGAAAGGGGGTTTGTGGAGATGAAGAGAGTAAAAGTTGCTAAGTAATTCAGAGAGAGATTAAAGTGAAATACATAAATGAATTAGGCTTTTATACTAACTCTGAAAAGGATTAATAAATAATTAAAATAAAATAAAGTATCCAAT
This sequence comes from Apium graveolens, assembly GCF_009905375.1. Lineage (NCBI taxonomy): Eukaryota > Viridiplantae > Streptophyta > Magnoliopsida > Apiales > Apiaceae > Apium > Apium graveolens. The sequence continues at coordinate 71,939,462 of NC_133656.1, read as the reverse complement.
GAAATTTTCCAAAAATAACCGTTTAAAAAATAAAGCAGACTGTAAAAATCCAAAATTTATCCATCGACAGATACATACACGCTGTAAGTAAAGTCGACGGGTATGGTTTGGAATTAACAGTTAAGATTGAATCAATTCAATGGGTGCATGATGTACCTTTATTCTTTGAAAGATAAATTACCCATAAATATATTGACTTTCAACGGATTATCCTTATCCATTGAATACTATCAGTATTTACCTTTAGAAAATCCTGATTTTGGTGTTAGGATCTGACCACATGCAAATCCTGATGTCAATGTTAGTTTCAAATCTTGATTTGTATTTTTTTTAATAAAGTCAAACCTATTTCTGACTGCATTACAAATTTCTTAGACATCAAAACAACTTAGGAATAATTAAGCATACCTAACTCACTTACCAACCTAGTGAAGGTGGACTCATTAAGTGGCTTGGTAAATATGTTTGTAAGTTGCTGCTCACTAGGAATAAAATGAAGTTCCACAGTACCATTCATGCCATGTTCTCGAATAAAATGAAACTTGATGTCAATGTGCTTTGTCCTTGAACGCTTACTGGATTTTCAGTAATAGCAATGACACTTGTGTTGTCACAGAAAATTGAAATCTTGTCCACATGTAGACCATAATCCAACAGTTGATTCTTTATCCACAAAATTTGTGCACAGTAGCTACCAGCAACAGTATATTCACCTTCAGTCGTAGAGCTAGAAACTAAGTTCCGTTTCTTATTGAACCAGGACACAAGCTTGTTTCCTAGAAACTGACAGGTTCCTGTAGTACTTTTTCTGTCTATTTTAGAACCTGCATAATCTGCATCTGAATAACCAGTTATATCAAAACCACAATATATAGGATACCAAATGCTAAGTTTTGGTGTTCCTTTGAGATATCTGAAAATTCTCTTAATAACTACTAAATGAGATTCTCTACAATCAGCCTGAAATCTAGCACAAACACAAGTAGCAAACATTATATCTGGCCTACTGGATGTTAAATATAAAAGTGAGCCAACCATGCCTCTATAGCTTGAAATTTCCACAGAATTTTCAGTAGTGTTTAATTCAAGTTTAGTGGCAGTAGTTATGGGAGATTTTGCAAATGTGCAATCCATTAAATCTAACTTCTTTAAAAGATCATGAATATATTTGGTTTGATTGATGAATATTCCATCACTAACTTGCTTAACTTGTAAACAAAGAAAGTAAGTTAGTTCTCACATCATGCTCATTTTATACTTACTTTGCATCAATTTGGAAAACGTTTTGCAAAGTTTCTCATCTTTAGAGCCAAATATAATTTCATCTACATAAATTTGAAGTATACTAGAGCCATTGACATTTCTAAAGAAAAGAGTTTTGTCAATAGTACCTCTTGTAAAATGATTTTCCAAAAGGAACTTTGACAAAGTATCACATCAGGCTCTATGTGCTTGCTTCAATCCATAGAGTGCTTTCAAAAGATAGTTACATATTCTGGAAAGTTGGGGTCTTCAAAACCAGGAGGTTGACTGACATAGACTTTCACCTCCAAATCTCCATTTAGAAAGGCACTTTTTACATCTATTTGATAGACTTTGAAATTGGCATGGGCTGCATAGGCTAGAAAAATTATGATAGCTTCAAGTCTTGCAACAGAAGCAAAGGTTTCATCAATATCTATCTCTTCCTGTCAATAGCCTTTAGCAACCAATCTGGCTTTCTTCCTTATGACTATGCCATTCTCATCCATCTTGTTTCTGAATACTCATTTGGTGTCAATAGAATTCTTGCCTTTTGGTTTGGGTACTAGCTTCCATATTTTATTCCTTTCAAATTGGTTTAGCTCCTCTTGTATGGCTAAAACCCAATCAGGATCCAACAAAGCGTCTCTACCTTCTTTGGCTCTTCCTGAGATAAAAAGCTATTGTATTCTTGAGTTTCTTTCCTTGTTTGCACTCTTAAAGATGCATCACCAATAATTAGTTCAAATGGGTGATCTCTAGTCCATTTTCTCTATTATGGTAGATTAGCTCTAGATGAAGAGGCCTCAAAGTTGTCTTGATGTGTGACTGAGGTTTGATTATAAGAAACTCCCCGTGAGTTTGTGGATCTTTGACTTGAAGTTGGGGTCCTTTCTGTGTGTGATCTAAAATGACTTTCGACTCCTATTGATGGTTCAACAGATGTTGAATTTTTCCTTTCGGCGGATGATGCATCTTGTCTTTCGACGGATATAGAATTTTGTGCTTCATTTGTTGATGACTTTTCTGAATTTTCCGTAGAAATTATTTCTTGATCACTTTCATCATCACTATCATCACATTTCATCTCAACATTGTCAAATTTGAGGCTTTCATGAAAACCTTCATCTTGCAGTCCTTAAATCTTCTTATCATCAAACACAACATGTACAAATTCCATAACAATGTTAGTTCTAAGACTGTAGACTCTATATGCTTTTCCCATAATATATCCAACAAATATGCCTTCATCAGCTTTGACATCAAATTTTCCATGTTGATCAGTTTGATATCTTAGAATGTAGCATTTGCATCCAAAGAAATGAAGAAAGTTAAGTATTGGTTTCCTGTTCTTGAAAAACTGATAACGAGTTATGCATTTTGCTTGATTGACCAAAGAAATATTCTGAGTGAGGCATGCAGTATTTACAGCTTCTGCCCAAAAATTTGTTGGAAACTTCGATTCTTCTAGCATTATCCTTGCAGTTTCAATAAGAGACATGTTCTTTCTCTCCACCACTCCATTTTGTTGTGGAGTCCATACTGCTGAAAACTCATGCATGATCCCATTTTTTTCACAAAACAACCTCATTGCAGAATTCTTGAACTCAGTTCTTGTAATATCCGGGAAATATCGTGTAATTATTTTTATCAATAAGTAATTGTTATGTGATTTTTTTGGGAATTAGTTGATGATTGAAATTGATGTTTGGATGTTTATATATGATATAATTAGGGTATTTTAATTTTTTATTGTCTAGAATAAAATATAGATAATTTTGGTATTTTTCTGGTAATTTTTAGGTTGTTATATGATTTTATAAAGATTTATGGATTAATAATTTTTTCTGAGGATTATAAAACTATTTTATAAAATCGGGAATCGTCCAACTTCAACTGATTTTGCATTTTTATAACTCGAAACTTTTCAAAAAACTTCTGTCTAACCTAATCTGATTATTCTAAACATTTTTAGTGTTATGACTTTTTCAATCCGGAATACGGTTTGACCCATACGAGTCCTGGCACAAAGTTTCCGATACGTTAGTCATTTTGGTAGATCAATAAAACCCGTATTCTCGAGAGACGGGATGTTTTTATACTATCTTTTCGTAGGGTATTTTATAAGAAGCTCGGTTTTGATAATTATCCAAATCTAGTATCAAATTGTATTGTTTTTATAGTTACTTAGCGGCAAAGTAATCTATTTTCAGATCCGATATATATGTGTAATTATGGAAGTAAAAAATAAATAAAATATGGTATGGTTCTGTCACCAGAGTGTTATATTTATTATTAGCTGGGTGTGATTCTGTGGTGTTCGAGGATTAATTGTATTATTAAATGCTGAGTTGTATTATTTTGTTTTCACTTTTAAAAGTGATTTTATTGAAGATTTATTTCCATAAATATTGAAATTGTGTCTAAAATTATTTTTATGGTTTTATAATGTCAATAATTATATTTGGGAATCTATAAAATTTATAAATCAATATGTCATCAATTATTTAGCCCAAAATGATTTTTCTGATTGCATTTAAGTGTAAATCCAGTAGTAAATTCCAGAATGTTTCAAAAATCATGAAACTCATATTTTCTTTAGTTTGGAACATTTCGAGAATTATAATATTATTTCAGAATTTTTTTGGATTAAATTCACCCGCACGTTTGTTCGTTAAATCGCTAAATGCGGGTATGATACGCGTTTCAAAAATGATTTAAAAATTTCAAAAATTTTATTTTATTAGTTTTTAAATATTTCGGGAATTTTAAAATTATTTTGGCAATATTTCGAGGGTTATTCAACTGCAAATTATTTGTTAAACTGGGAAATGCGAGACAGAAATTGGGACATTCAGATGAAAGTACATGTGTTAAACCCTCAGAAATTGAGTTGATACGTGTTGATTTTTTTTCATTTCCTATGTTGCGTGGCTTGTATCAGGAAAAAAATTAAATAAAATTAAAACATCAATCTCTTCACTCTCGCCTCTCTCGGCTCTCTCTCTCTCTCGATCTCTTTCCTCTCTTTATCTCTTTCCTCTCTATCTCTTCCCCTGTTCTCTCTTTTCTTTCCTTCCTCTCCCCGTTTTCCCCTCTTTTTCTCTTTTGCTTCATCCTGTTCCCTTCCGGTGAGTTCCGGCTTGATTTTTCCGGTGGCCCATATCGGTTGTTTCAATTTATATATATACATACGTGCTGTGTGTGTATGTATGTAATTCAATATGTTTTTTTTGTTGTTCTTGGTGCTTCCGCCTCTCGGAAATTCCGAGAGGCATGGTGGCGCGTGTGTGAAGCGTGTATGCGCGTGTGTCTGTGTTTTTATTGATGTTCTTGCTGTGCACTGGTTCGATTGATTTTTGATTAAATTTTTTAATTCTGCAAGAAACTATTTAAATAATATTTGTGATATAATAATTGTGAGCGGAAATTTTAGTTTAATTGGCGAAATTTATTTGGAAACCTGAATAATATCGGGCACCAATAAATTTTGCCGCCGTCGAAGATGAGCCTCGGCGAGTCGACGGTGGACGGTGATGAATATTTCTAAGTCCTAAATTTATAAAACAAATAAATTAGTTCATAAAATTAATTTTCGGAACAAAAATAACTATATTTTTAAAGTCGTATCATTAATTGGATTGCGAATTTGATTGGTTGTGATTGAGACGTCCATTATGTTTCGACGGGATAGTCCGATAAACAGAGGAAACGCTGCCCGATTTCCGGGAAATTAATTCCAAAAATACGGGAACGTAACTTATAATTATCGGAATCATCGAACAAGAATATATAACTATATTATACGAAAACTAGTTACATGTCTTGACAAGATATATTATAAATAATTGATTACCCTATTTTTCAAAATGGTGGGTATACGTACTTTTCGAAAATAAGTACCGAACCGAATTTCGAAGACGTGAACCTTGATTGTTATGTGTATTTCAATAATACATATAAATACGAGCGGGTTATGAAATCATATGGGTAGAATTGATAGTGAGATTATGTTAATCATAAGTTACCGTCTAATTAAGGGTATTTCGATTATGTAGGATTCAGACGAAAGACCCAAGACCCGAAGTCAGTTTAAAGATAACCTAGCGTTCAGCAGGAAAAGGTCTGCAAGATGCAAATTATTTAAGAGGATAGAACCAGACATTGGATAAGAATGGAATGGAATAGTATAAAGTATCTAGCTTATAGCAATTGCTGGAGCAGCATATTAAAGTAGAAAGATACTGAGATCGTGAGACATCAGACTAAGATGGTCGTGTTATTGCTAAACACCAAAGGCAAATATTCCTGAACTACCTTGTGATATACTACAAGTATTCCTTTCCTATTCTAAGTTCAGAATAATTAAATGTTTTATATTTCAGTGCAATTACTCTTAATTATGCAAGTACCCTTCATTATTGTTCCTTTATTATTGATTGATCTCTTGAGCGAATACCTATTATTTCTGGTTATTTGTGAACCCTGAATCGAGATGTTTTTAAATCAAAATGATTTGATATCAAAATATTCTACGGACTTGATGGTTACGGTGAGGGCCGGGGATGGACTGGACCCTATTGGTCGGGAATGGATTGGAGTCTTGATTATTGGGCTCTACCATATCAAATCAACATTTTGTTAGTGTTTGTGCCCTAGAGACAACACTATGATATTTTAGTTTAAGACATTTGGATTATTAATATTTATGTTCTATCGATTATTCCCTTTATAATATATGAATTCTTAATTTAATACGATATAAATGTTAGATTAATAAATGTCCTTGGAATATGATATGCAATTTTATATCTCTAAGTACGTGACTTAAAAATGAGCTTATGAGAATAGTATCAATATTCCTAAAGGACCCTAGTCAAGTATTATTATTAAGGGACAATAATAATGCATTAAGACTGGTGTATTTATTGACTGATGATCACATCTTATTGATCATAGGTATAGTGATACTAAAGTGAAAAACACATGCAGATGTATATGTACATGTGCTGGACAGACCCAATGTGAGATTTTGATGTATGTTGTGTCATAAGTAATTCTCACTATGATAATGATGTAATGGTCCTTAGACTTGAAATCATTATATTTTTATATGAGAATTAATATACTTTGATTACAATAAAAGTTATCTTTGACCGAGTAATGATAAAAGTGTATTTCGGGTATATTATAAATTGTATGAGAAATATGAATGATCTAGAAAGGATTTAACCCTCCTAATTTTAGGAGTGATATTATTAGCCTCTTGTGTGAGCTAGACTAAGAAATGTATGGTCACGCTCAAATGTTGATTTGATATGATAGTCTACTCATTGATCAACGAAACTTGGATTAAACTATGATGAGGATGACACATTACATGCCTCTACTTCAATCTATAATATATTGTTAACGGGATTATATTATATTGTACATTATTCACGAAAGGTTTAATCGATCACCGATTCAATTATTATTACTTGGGCATCAATGATGTATGTTACGACCGGCATTTTATGTAATATTATTTATGGATTGGGTATAATATTAAAGTCAAATAAAAATATATTCAATGATTGTACGCTAGTGTGAGTGAAAATTTCTGCATTATAAATTTGCTTTGTGTAGTATATGAATTTTTCAAAGCAAGAGTTTATTTAATTTATTTATTTCTGATTTATAAGGAATATTCTAAGCTTTGGAAAATTTTTCTTTTAAAAGGTATTTTGTTCACAAATTTTGAAAATGATTTTATAAAGTCTCTAAAAATCCAAGTTATTTTATGATATAAATTTTATAATTTTGAACTTGTATTTTATTTTATAAAAATAAATCTTTATAAATTTTATTTGTTATAATTAGCAAATTACGTGGCTACCCTTGCATGCAAATACTCTTCCAATTCAACTTAGGGGCAAGGAAGACATTTCCAACCCCACTCACTTTCATTCTACTAACCAAATTACCCCTTTACCCTTGCATGCAAATCCACCTAACTATAATTGGAAGGTTACTCTTGTAAAATCTCAAATCCACTCACTTTTGGCCAAATAAAAACCAAACTAACATGATTATTACTCCACATTCACCCCACCATTTCCACACTCCTCCTTTCCTCCCCCTCCTCTCGGTTTTTCCCCCTCCCCTCTCGGCAATTCCCAAAAACCGAGCCCCTATCCCCTTCTTTCTTCATTTCTCACTCAAATAATCATCCTATTATCAAGTAATCCTACTCCCTATATGTTTTTCTTGTTTATCTTAAGAGTGTAGAGTAGAAAAACTTATGTGTTGACCTTGCATGGTGGTGTTTTGTTAAAACTCCAAGTGAATATCCTTGATTCTTGTGAATTCAAGGCTTTCACCATGAGTTATAGTAGCAAAGGGTTGAGAATGGCTAGACATGAGTATGCTACACTCATGCAATTGTTGTTTTCACCCTAATCCATTCGGCCATGACTTGATAGGAGCCGAATGGATGGTGTTTTGGTTGTCATGTTCCACTTTGTTTGTTTTTGTGATGATAACATGAAAATCTTAGTGAAGTCTTGATAAAACTCTTTGCATGCTAAGTGATCATCTAGGTATACCTTATGCTAGGCTTGCATGTCAATTTTATGATAGAACATATGTAGAAAATGTGTTGTTTTGGTTTGAAAAACCCGAAGGCATGCATGCATGTGGATTTCTCTTAGAATGTTGTAAGATTTTGATCATTTGGAAAGATTTTGTTAGTGAGCCTTAATTTCAGTAGGAATAATGTGTTAATATTGATTTATGCTTCTTGTTGCATGGTAATAATTCATGGTTATCTTTTATAAAAATATATATCTTGTTGTTTCAAAAGCATGAAGATTTGTGATTTGTGAAGTGTAGTCTCTTTTGTTTTGCCATAATTGTACCTTAGGTAAGGATGATCTCACCAAGGTTATTTTGAGAAAAAGGGAGTTAGTTCAGTAGAATACCATGTATAAGTCTTGCTTTAAGTATTTAGTTGTTGTTAGTTGGGTTTGTCAAGTCAAAACCTTGGAAAATGAGAGTTATAGTTTCTGCAGAAAAATCAGTATAGCACCCTGAGGTTTAGAGTGAGTTTTGACCATGTCATTGGTGTGCACTTTGAGGCCCAAGCTACCAGAAGTTATTATTGGGAGTATATAAAAGGTTTTAGGAGTTGGTTGGAGGTTTGCATGCCATTTGGTTAGATGCACAAGTAGAATCACAAAATCTGTCCAGCAGGGGACAGTTTTGTTGTAACTTAGAAATAGGGAGATTTGACCATGTCATGGGTAGGCACTCATAAGGCCCAATTGGGCCTTAGTTAGAGGGTATGTCAGAGAAGTTTTTCCAACCATAGTTCATAGGATATGAGCTAGAACCATGTGTCACAAGTTAATTTAAGTCAGGGCATTTTCTGCCCAGAAAAACAGGGGAACCTTGGACTTTTAGCTTAGGCCCAAGAAGGCCCAAGCCAGGCCCTTGAGCCACATCAAGTTTGTGAGATGCCCTTAGGTCAGGAGAGTCTTGTGTAAAAATTTTGAAGGAAAACTTGTAGTTTAAGAGTGTCTAATGTACTCAAGAAACCATAGTTGTCATTCTGAAATTTGCACCAGTGAGCACTATCACTTATCACATAGTTTTAGAACACTTAGAAGTGAGTATTAGGTCGACCACCATAGTTGTAAGATAGTATAAGGTCAGTAGAGAAAAAGACACAAGTGAGGGTCAATAGGTTTTGGATAATTTAGGAAAGGCACATCGAGTTAGGAAACCGAAATTAGAAGACCTTGTCTAGTTTAGCGACCAAGTGACTTAAGTTGTGAGTCGAGATCATCCAAGCCTAGTGTTGCATTATGGTATATATGGTGTTATTTGGTGTTAATATATGATATGTGAATATGTGGCTATGTGTGTGCAATTGTAATTTAAAAGTGAATATAAATTAAGTGCATTTAGGCCTAAGTGCCATCCATGTTTAATTTCGAGTTGTAAATAGGTTAAGTTGGTGATAATATATTATAATGAGGATTATTATTATTATTTATGTAGGATCTCGAGACGAGGGAAAACTTGCCATAAAAGTCGAGTGAAGCTCCAGTTGTTGCTCCTGCCAGTCAGATCAGACCAGCCTATCTCAAGGTAAGTGATTCAACTTGACCTTCGTATTTACTACAAATAGTTCTTATATATTGATGCAATTATCCTGAGTCATTTCGATATATTTCAATCAAGCGTATCTTTTGTTTATCTTTGAGTTACATAGAGATGCCATGAACCCTCGAGTACGTATTGCAAGTAGTTCAAAAATCTTTCATGATAGTTTAATGCCATGATAAAATGAAGAGTTGATATATTACTTGATGGATCCTCTTGATTAACATGTTGATGTTTCTTAAGTATTAATATCTCATCCTGATACTTGAATCCCTATAGAACCTTACTTTGAATTCTGATAGTCAGATACTTACCAGCTTGATTCCTCATTGATTAATACCCTCTTCCTTATCCTAAAGCTTGACAATTCTGATATGTCCTGAGTTAAAGTTCATTCTTCATACCTTAACACCCTTAGTATTCATGAAGCTTACCTTCCTGATGATCCAGCACTTGAACCTTGATGAGAACCATTGCTTTGAGCCCAAATTGGCATTACCCTTCATATTATCCATTAGCCTCACTAAATCCTCTTGTCCAATCATTGATATATAAAAACCATTCAATTACTTGAATAGAGAATAGTTTTGTGAATCATGGCTCTGATATTCAGTACCTTGTTTCCCGTGTTTCGAGTTGATCTATAATCCCTTGATAAAAATGTTTACAGTCAAAAGAGATTTTGTCATAAATCGGCATCAGTTTTTAAAATGATTAAAATGTGGGTTTTTAGTCCCAAAGGGGGATAAATGTTTTCTTGAATAGTGGATCTGGACTGAGACGCGAGTCCTTTCCACACTTATATTAGGCTTAAAAGTTGCCTAGGGATTCCCATTAATGTTTTAGAACCCAGCGAGGTTCGGGATTACTTCGCGGCTGATCACCGGCTGTAATCCGTAGCGTCATAAAATGATTTTGATTAAGACATGATTTTAAAATTGTTTTGATGCAAGCAAAATAATGCCATCTCACATAATTTTTATCTCTCGTTACCTTTGGTTATGTCTTTCCATTATCATTCTTAAAAGTATATCTCAATTTATGTTCTGTGTCGTACTGTAAGTACTTGTTGAGCATTTGGCTCACTTCTTGCTTTACCCTTATATTACAGCTAGCAGCTATGGTTAGATTCAAGCAGACTGCCCGTAAGACCTGTGATGCTGATGCTTATGTTCGAGCTCAGGTAGAATAAGTAATAATAGTTGTGTGAGGACTCGGTATTTGTAATCAGATGTAATAGTTGGTAGTGTTGGGCTGTTCCAAACCCTAAACTGTAAGATCTTGGATTTTGGTTGTGTATTCTTCATTAAAATGATGTAATAGCTATATTTATTTTGCTATTTAAGTTGGGGGTGTGATAGGTTTTGGTATCAGAGCTACGGTTTAGAGTCCCTGGATAGCCCAAATAGGTTATAGGATTTGTATGTAGGTTATAGATATTATGCGAGAGAGTAGGTTAAGTAAATTATTATTAATACTCCTCTTATTGGTTGTCAGCAAAGGGCGCATTCCTCGTCATCCTCTGGGTCGGACGACACTATTGCTTTCTCCGTGTATGCTGAGTTGAGGCGCGAGTTCGACATGCTTCAGGGCAAGTACGACCGACTGATAGATCGACTGAAGAACGTGTATCCGGACAGCCGAAACTATGAAGGGAAGCCCAAGGAGCAGATGACTGCGAGACTTGAGACCTTGGTTCGGTACGTCAACACTAAGCTTGAGGAGATGCCAGCGCACCAGGACCGTACCAGCCAGTATGTCATTCAAATGGTGGCGGATGAGCTCCAGAGCATTGTGAAGACGCTTCGAGAGGAAAAGACTACCAAGCCCCGTTCAGATGGAGTGGAGCCTTAGTTCTTTCCATTTACCTTTCATGTTGTTGTACTATCAGACTCTATGGAATCCCCAGTTGTTTCCGTTTTTCCTTTAAATAAGCCTGTTATTCCTAGAATCAGACTATGTCTCAATCTTATGTACTGTGACCTTTAAAATTTCAATAATTATGTGCTATTGTTCCATTTGCTCTCAACTGTTATTTTATGTTTTTATCATCATATCTGCTTAATTTGGAAACTTGACCCCATATGTAAATGAGAATGCCATGTGATACCCTCGAATCATTTTATCATTCATATCTGTTTTGACACAACTCTTATTTCAGGATCATGCCTCCCAAAAAGAAGAACCCAACAACCACCTTCACCACAGACCCAAATATTCTTCGACTATTGGAAACCTTACAACAGCAAACCAATGCTATAGCTCAACAACAACTAACTCTTCAACAACGAATTGAAAACCAAGATAACCGTGAGCCACACCAACCACCTGAACCACCAGTACCACCTAGACAAATTGTCACTTTCAAGGCTTTTCAGAATGTGAATCCACCTGTATTTCATGATACCACTGATCCAGTGATAGCTAACACATGGATCAAGGAGATGGAAAGGGCTGTTGAGTTGGTGCAGTTAGGAGACGAGCAGAAGACGCCGTATGCGACTTACTTCTTGAAGGGAGAAGTTATCTATTGGTGGGAATCAGTAAAGGCTATGGAAGTCACTCAGCAGGTTTCTTGGGAGAGATTTAAAAAGTTATTTCTGGACAAGTATTACCCTAAGTACATGCAGAATCAGATGGAGCTAAAATTTCTGGAGTTGAAGTAAGGGAATATGACTGTATTGGAGTATGAGAAGAAGTTCACTGAGTTGTCAAGGTTTGTGACAAAGTATACCAGCACTGAGGAGGAAAAAGCAAAGAAATTTTAGCAAGGATTGAAGCCTTGGATCAGAGATAGGGTGGCTATGTTTGAGCTTGAAACTTATGCGGGAGTAGTACAGAAAGCTGCTCTGATTGAGAATAATGGGATGCAGTCAAGGAAAGAGAGGGATAACAAGAAGATGAAGGTTCCATTTTATGGAGAAAAGTCTGAAGCTGGAAGTTTGCAAGATCGGAATGTAAAGAGAATTGGTTTTCAGAAGGGCGGAAATTTTCAAAAGAAGGGAAATTTGGGCAAAAGGTAAGAATCAAAAGGAAACAACCAGGCAAGCCAAGGGCAAGTTGGAGAAAACAGGTTCCAGAGACCAGAATGCAAGCACTATGGAAGAAGGCACCCCGGAGTATGCAATAAGCTGAGCATGACCTGTTATAGGTGCAATCAGAAGGGACATTTGGCAAATGAGTGCAAGATGCCGAAGCCAGGAGTTACGTGCTACAAGTGTGGGAAGACTGGACACATGGCTAGGGAGTGTAAGGCAACAGGACCAGTCAAAGCTCTGATGAACGTGGCAAGTACCAGTGCAAGCGTGCCAGTTGAGGTATTGGCATTACCTCCACCACCCGCACCAAACCCGCAAGCAACAGCAAGGACATTTGATCTAAAGATGAAAGATGTTGTTCAGAATTCTGAGGTGATAGCAGGTACACTTTTACTCAATAATGTCAAAGCCAAAGTATTGATTGATTCGGGAGCAACAAGATCTTTCATATCAGAATCTTTTGTTGATAAGCTCCAATGTGATAAAATGGTTATGAGTGAGGTAGTAAATGTGGTAATTGCAAACCAAGAGAAGATTCCTGTGAATCAATTTTGTCCAAAGTGTGACATCGATATTTCAGGATATAAGTTTTCAGCCGACTTGATACTCTTCAAGTTGGGAGAGTTTGATATAATTTTAGTAATGGATTGGTTAGGAGAGAATAGCGCTCAGATTAATTGTAAGACCAAGAGAGTGTATTTAAAGACGAAGAGTGGAGAGAAGGTAGTATTTAAGGGGCAGAGGCAAGAGCAACTATTTCTTACAATCATTCAGGCTAAGAAGTTGCTTAGAAAAGGTTGTGAGTCGTTCCTAGCATATGTAGTGGATTCAGAGAGAGGCAGCCTCGGCATGGAAGATATTCCTGTAGTTAGCGAGTTTCCCGATGTGTTTCCCGATGAACTACCAGGCTTACCACCAGATCGACAAATTGAGTTTGAGATCAACCTTGCTCCAGGCACGGAACCCGTTTCAAAGGCCCCATATAGGATGGCACCAGCAGAAATGAAAGAGTTGGCGAGCCAGCTACAAGAATTATTGGATAAAGGAGTGATATGACCAAGTACGTCGCCATGGGGAGCACCTGTTCTATTTGTAAAGAAGAAAGATGGGAGTATGCGTCTATGCATAGATTACCGGGAGTTGAATAAGGTGACGATTAAGAACCGTTACCCGCTACCAAGGATAGATGACCTTTTTGATCAGTTAAAGGGAGCAAAATGCTTTTCGAAGATTGATTTGAGATCGGGATACCATCAATTAAAAATCAAAGAAGAAGATATTCCTAAGACCGCATTCAGGACCAGATATGGGCATTATGAATTCCTAGTAATGCCGTTTGGATTGACCAACGCTCCGGCCGCATTTATGGATCTGATGAATCGGGTATTTAAGAAGTATTTGGACATATTTGTCGTGGTATTTATTGATGACATCCTTATTTATTCTAAGTCGGAAGAAGAACATAAGCAGCACCTCTGGATAGCCTTGGAGATACTCCGACAAGAGAAGTTGTATGCCAAGTTCACCAAATGTGAGTTTTGGTTAAAGGAAGTTCAATTTTTGGGGCATGTTATTGGAAATGAGGGAGTTAAAGTGGATCCGGCAAAGATTGAGGCAGTTATGAGTTGGGAGAGACCAAAGACTCTTACGGAAGTGCGAAGTTTTCTAGGATTGGCCGGATACTATAGAAGATTCGTCAAGGATTTCTCGAAGATCGCCACGCCATTGACCAAGTTAACCAGAAAGAATCAAAAGTTTGAATGGAGTGCAGAATGTGAAGATAACTTTCAAGAGTTAAAGCAAAAGTTGGTAACAGCTCCGGTGTTGGTACTTCCAGATGATCAAGGGAATTTTGTAATATTCAGCGACGCTTCACATAAGGGTTTGGGTTGTGTGTTAATGCAACACAGTAAAGTGATCGCATATGCGTCAAGACAGTTGAAGCCGCATGAGTTAAAGTACTCGACGCATGACTTGGAACTAGCCGCCATAGTGTTCGCACTTAAGATTTGGAGACATTACCTCTATGGAGAGAAGTGTGAAATCTACACGGATCACAAGAGTTTAAAGTACATTTTTACTCAGAAAGAGCTCAATATGAGGCAGAGGAGATGGCTGGAATTGATCAAGGACTATGACTGCTCGATAAATTACCATCCTGGAAAGGCGAACGTAGTGGCCGATGCTCTGAGTAGGAAGGAGAGATTGAATATGATGATAACATCAAAAGAGTTAACTGGAGAAATCGAAAAATTGGAATTGGAACTTTGTGCTTATGGAAAAGTTGAGGAAGTTTGTCGTGCAATGACCTTTCAGCCAACACTAGTGGAAAAGATAAAGAAGTGTCAAGAGGAAGTAATGGAAAAAGAGAAGAAACAGTTATCTGGAGAGGAGATTAATACTCAAAGGGATGAGCAAGGGATACTAAGGTTTTCATCCAGAATATGGATTCCCCATGTACCTGAATTAAAGAATGAGATCCTCCATGAAGCCCACAATTCGAAATTTTCAATCCACCCGGGAAGCACCAAGATGTATCGAGACTTAAAGAAGAACTTTTGGTGGCCAAATATGAAGCGAGACGTGGCAGAATGGGTTGCGAAGTGCTATACTTGTCAGAAAGTAAAGGCAGAATATCAACGACCAAGCGGATTAATTCAGCCCCTGAAGATTCCAGAATGGAAATGGGAAAATATCGCTATGGACTTTATAGTAGGACTACCGCGAACGAAATCCGGACATGACGCAATATGGGTTATAGTTGATCGTCTTACGAAGTCGGCGCATTTCCTTCCAATAAACGAGAAGTCGTCATTGGACAAGATGGTTCATCTGTATGTGCGCGAAATTGTACTAAGGCATGGAGTACCCGTATCAATAGTTTCAGACAGAGATTCCCAATTTAACTCGAGATTCTGGAAGCAATTTCAGGAGTGTCTTGGCACGAAGTTGAATATGAGCACGGTGTACCACCCGCAGACTGATGGCCAAAGTGAAAGGACAATTCAAACAATTGAAGATATGTTGCGCAGTTGTGCAATCGATTTTGCAGGAAGTTGGGACGACCATTTGCCGTTGATTGAGTTCTCTTACAACAACAACTATCATTCCAGTATCGGCATGCCACCATACGAAGCTTTGTACGGGCGAAAATGTAGATCACCAACAAGTTGGGATGAAGTGGGAGAAGGAAGAATTCTCGGATCGGATTTGGTACAACAGTTGCATGACTCGGTCAAGTTAATTCAGAAAAGGTTACTTGCTGCTCAAGATAGACAGAGGAAGTATGCAGATCCAGCGCGTAAGGACGTTCAATTCCAAATTGGCGAAGCTGTGTTGCTGAAGGTGTCACCTAGAAAAGGGTTGATAAGATTTGGCAAGAAAGGGAAGTTAGCACCTAGATACATAGGTCCTTTTGAGATTTTGAGTCAAGTGGGAAAGGTGGCCTACGAGTTGGCCTTACCACCTCAGTGTCGGCATGTGCATAATGTGTTCCATGTGTCGTTACTTAAGAAGTACAATCCAGACGCTAGCCATGTGATAGAATATGAACCTGTAGAAATTCAGGTAGACCTGTCATTTGTGGAGCAACCGGTTAAAATACTCGACTGGCAAGTAAAGAGTCTTAGAAATAAATCAGTAAAGTTAGTAAAAGTACTTTGGAGGAACCCTAAGGTCGAAGAGTCGACTTGGGAGTTAGAGTCTGATATGCGTTCCCGGCATCCTCATCTTTTCTCTTAGAATCTGGGGACAGAGTCCCTTAAGGGGGACAGGATGTTACGACCGGCATTTTATGTAATATTATTTGTGGATTGGGTATAATATTAAAGTCAAATAAAAATATATTCAATGATTGTACGCTAGTGTGAGTGAAAATTTCTGCATTATAAATTTGCTTTGTGTAGTATATGAATTTTTCAAAGTAAGAGTTTATTTAATTTATTTATTTCTGATTTATAAGGAATATTCTAAGCTTTGGAAAATTTTTCTTTTAAAAGGTATTTTGTTCACAAATTTTGAAAATGATTTTATAAAGTCTCTAAAAATCCAAGTTATTTTATGATATAAATTTTATAATTTTTGAACTTGTATTTTATTTTATAAAAATAAATCTTTATAAATTTTATTTGTTATAATTAGCAAATTACGTGGCTACCCTTGCATGCAAATACTCTTCCAATTCAATTTAGGGGCAAGGAAGACATTTCCAACCCCACTCACTTTCATTCTACTAACCAAATTACCCCTTTACCCTTGCATGCAAATCCACCTAACTATAATTGGAAGGTTACTCTTGTAAAATCTCAAATCCACTCACTTTTGGCCAAATAAAAACCAAACTAACATGATTATTACTCCACATTCACCCCACCATTTCCACACTCCTCCTTTCCTCCCCCTCCTCTCGGTTTTTCCCCCTCCCCTCTCGGCAATTCCCAAAAACCGAGCCCCCATCCCCTTCTTTCTTCATTTCTCACTCAAATAATCATCCTATTATCAAGTAATCCTACTCCCTACATGTTGTTCTTGTATATCTTAAGAGTGTAGAGTAGAAAAACTTATGTGTTGACCTTGCATGGTGGTGTTTTGTTAAAACTCCAAATGAATATCCTTGATTCTTGTGAATTCAAGGCTTTCACCATGAGTTATAGTAGCAAAGGGTTGAGAATGGCTAGACATGAGTATGCTACACTCATGCAATTATTGTTTTCACCCTAATCCATTCGGCCATAACTTGATAGGAGCCGAATGGATGGTGTTTTGGTTGTCATGTTCCACTTTGTGTGTTTTTGTGATGATAACATGAAAATCTTAGTGAAGTCTTGATAAAACTCTTTGCATGCTAAGTGATCATCTAGGTATACCTTATGCTAGGCTTGCATGTCAATTTTATGATAGAACATATGTAGAAAATGTGTTGTTTTGGTTTGAAAAATCCGAAGGCATGCATGCATGTGGATTTCTCTTA
This sequence comes from Apium graveolens, assembly GCF_009905375.1. Classification (NCBI taxonomy): domain Eukaryota; kingdom Viridiplantae; phylum Streptophyta; class Magnoliopsida; order Apiales; family Apiaceae; genus Apium; species Apium graveolens. Next base: position 71,922,065 of record NC_133656.1, on the reverse strand, counting down.
GAATGTTGTAAGATTTTGATCATTTGGAAAGATTTTGTTAGTGAGCCTTAATTTCAGTAGGAATAATGTGTTAATATTGATTTATGCTTCTTGTTGCATGGTAATAATTCGTGGTTATCTTTTATAAAAATATATATCTTGTTGTTTCAAAAGCATGAAGATTTGTGATTTGTGAAGTGTAGTCTCTTTTGTTTTGTCATAATTGTACCTTAGGTAAGGATGATCTCACCAAGGTTATTTTGAGAAAAAGGGAGTTAGTTCAGTAGAATACCACGTATAAGTCTTGGTTTAAGTATTTAGTTGTTGTTAGTTGGGTTTGTCAAGTCAAAACCTTGGAAAATGAGAGTTATAGTTTCTGCAGAAAAATCAGTATAGCACCCTGAGGTTTAGAGTGAGTTTTAACCATGTCATTGGTGTGCACTTCGAGGCCCAAGCTGCCAGAAGTTATTATTGGGAGTATATAAAAGGTTTTAGGAGTTGGTTGGAGGTTTGCATGTCATTTGGTTAGATGCACAAGTAGAATCACAAAATCTGTCCAGCAGGGGACAGTTTTCTTGTAACATAGAAATAGGGAGATTTGACCATGTCATGGGTAGGCCCTCATTAGGCCCAATTGTGCCTTAGTTAGAGGGTATGTCAGAGAAGTTTTTCCAACCATAGTTCATAGGATATGAGCTAGAAACATGTGTCAGAAGTTAATTCAAGTCAGGGAATTTTCTGCCCAGAAAAACAGGGGAACCTTGGACTTTTAGCTTAGGCCCAAGAAGGCCCAAGCCAGGCCCTTGAGCCACATCAAGTTTGTGAGATGCCCTTAGGTCAGGAGAGTTTTGTATAAAAATTTTGAAGGAAAACTTGTAGTTTAAGAGTGTCTAATGTACTCAAGAAACCATAGTTGTCATTCTGAAATTTGCACCAGTGAGCACTATCACTTATCACATAGTTTTAGAACACTTAGAAGTGAGTATTAGGTCGACCACCATAGTTGTAAGATAGTATAAGGTCAGTAGAGCAAAAGGCACAAGTGAGGGTCAATAGGTTTTGGATAATTTAGGAAAGGCACATCGAGTTAGGAAACCGAAATTAGAAGACCTTGTCTAGTTTAGCGACCAAGTGACTTAAGTTGTGAGTCGAGATCATCCAAGCCTAGTGTTGCATTATGGTATATATGGTGTTATTTGGTGTTAATATATGATATGTGAATATGTGGCTATGTGTGTGCAATTGTAATTTAAAAGTGAATATAAATTAAGTGCATTTAGGCCTAAGTGCCATCCGTGTTTAATTTCGAGTTGTAAATAGGTTAAGTTGGTGAGAATATATTATAATGAGGATTATTATTATTATTTATGTAGGATCTCGAGACGAGGGAAAACTTGCCATAAAAGTCGAGTGAAGCTCCAGTTGTTGCTCCTGCCAGTCAGACCAGACCAGCCTATCTCAAGACAAGTGATTCAACTTGACCTTCGTATTTACTACAAATAGTTCTTATATATTGATGCAATTATCCTGAGTCATTTCGATATATTTCAATCAAGCGTATCTTTTGTTTATCTTTGAGTTACATAGAGATGCCATGAACCCTCGAGTACGTATTGCAAGTAGTTCAAAAGTCTTTCATGATAGTTTAATGCCATGATAAAATGAAGAATTGATATATTACTTGATGGATCCTCTTGATTAACATGTTGATGTTTCCTAAGTATTAATATCTCATCCTGATACTTGAATCCCTATAGAACCTTACTTTGAATTCTGATAGTCAGATACTTACCAGCTTGATTCCTCATTGATTGATACTCTCTTTCTTATCCTAAAGCTTGACAATTCTGATATGTCCTGAGTTAAAGTTCATTCTTCATACCTTAACACCCTTAGTATTCATGAAGCTTACCTTCTTGATGATCCAGCACTTGAACCTTGATGAGAAACCATTGCTTTGAGCCCAAATTGGCATTACCCTTCATATTATCCATTATTAGCCTCATTAAATCCTCTTGTCCAATCATTGATATATAAAAACCATTCAATTACTTGAATAGAGAATAGTTTTGTGAATCATGGCTCTGATATTCAGTACCTTGTTTCCCGTGTTTCGAGTTGATCTATAATCCCTTGATAAAAATGTTTACAGTCAAAAGAGATTTTGTCATAAATCGGCATCAGTTTTTAAAATGATTAAAATGTGGGTTTTTAGTCCCAAAGGGGGATAAATGTTTTCTTGAATAGTGGATCTGGACTGAGACGCGAGTCCTTTCCACACTTATATTAGGCTTAAAAGTTGCCTAGGGATTCCCATTAATGTTTTAGAACGCAGCGAGGTTCGGGATTACTTCGCGGCTGATCACCGGCTGTATTCCGTAGCATCATAAAATGATTTTGATTAAGACATGATTTTAAAATTGTTTTGATGCAAGCAAAATGATGCCATCTCACATTGTTTTTATCTCTCGTTACCTTTGGTTATGTCTTTCCATTATCATTCTTAAAAGTATATCTCAATTTATGTTCTGTGTTGTATTGTTAGCACTTGTTGAGCATTTGGCTCACTTCTTGCTTTACCCTTATATTACAGCTAGCAGCTATGGTTAGATTCAAGCAGACTGCCCGTAAGACCTGTGATGCTGATGCTTATGTTCGAGCTCAGGTAGAATAAGTAATAATAGTTGTGTGAGGACTCGGTATTTGTAATCAGATGTAATAGTTGGTAGTGTTGGGCTGTTCCAAACCCTAAACTGTAAGATCTTGGATTTTAGTTGTGTATTCTTCATTAAAATGATGTAATAGCTATATTTATTTTGCTATTTAAGTTGGGGGTGTGACAATGTATTACTAGATGCCGCTCATTGTTTACGATTTTATATTAGATTTAAAATTCATTGCCAACGTAATAATAACCTATAGGGTAACACACAAAGAATGCTTGAAGGATTATTTAATTTAAATTGAATTTAAATTAAATAAAGTAATTTGAATTATTTATAACATTAATTAAGTTTGACTTAATTAGATAAATAATGATATTCGAATTTACAAATATCAATTATAAAATTCAGTTGTTAAATATATAAGTGTGACTTAATTATTATACAAATAGGAATTTCGAATTAATAATAACTCCTAATTAGTTAAGAGTTATAATTCTTTTTCTACTCTCTATATAATATCTCTTGTGTGACTAATTTTGGGAAAAAGATTTTTACTAAAACCCTAGCCATCAAGAGAGAAAATGGAGAGAGTAAGAAGAAACGAGTTTGTGCTAGTACACATCCAATTCTTGAGTTTAAGCATTCGTGTGGATGCCGATAGAGCGTAGATCGCGAGAGCGGGATGCGTGGTGATTGAACGGTATTTGGATCTCCATTATTCAACCAATTTTTAAAGCTTTTTAAGGTAAACAATCTGATCTACGAATTAAATATATGTTTTCACATGGATCCTGCGGGGGGTTTCGAAAATTCTGATTTTTTACATTTTTAATTAGTGTTTCCATTGCGTTTATGTGCTCGAAACCCTTCAATGTAATCAGAGCTACTTGCAAAAAGTGTTGAATTCATTTATATGTTTACTAGTTTTATGATGATAACATGTGTACAATATTTCATGACTGTTATGTATGCGATTTTGTATGTTTTACATGTTGTTATGTTCATATATGCGTATGTATGTATATGTTTTGAATATATGATATTCATGAGATGTATAATCATATGATGATTATATAATCTGTATATATACTGATATATACATGTTTTGTATATGTTCTTATTATATGAATTGTATTTGATACAATTCTGAATCGGATGCAGCGGATTTGCTAAAATCAGGGTCTGGTGTCCGATTTTGGCGAACGAATACGGTATTTCATATGGAATCGAGCGTCTGAACGAAACAGATAGCTAAAGCTATTATCGACTGATCTATAAGGCGTTTGACGTTGTTTAGGCCCTGTAATCGGCGATTTATTGTTATTCGAATTAATTTTAAATTTTCTGATTTTTTTTACATATTTGGTTTTTATGATTAGATCATGATGGGTATGATATGTTAAGATCAGATTATGTGTTCTAACATGTTCTTATGTGTTAATTGAGCATGGGGGATGGTTATGGCTTATGAACTTAGGTTAATGGTAATCTCGTAATGTACATTAAGGCATGAATATTTGAAGACCAAGGAAGGGTAATCTCACATGGAGGCCATCCAAGGAAGCAATACAAGAAAGAAAACATGTAATAGTTAGCTTGTATTTATTTTTCACCTTAGAATGACCTAGATCTTTGTCATTAGCTTGATGAAGATCACATAAGATGAAGCCATAACCAACCACGTTTATTTATTGCACTTTACATATAAATGCGCTTATGATGAATGTATGTGTAGAGTATTTTATAAAGAGGCATGCTTAATTAGATTAAGGATGTATGTATTAGATACGATGCCCATGCCATGCTTGATAAATAAGATAAAATCTGTAACGACTCAAGATTTTAAAATGAACAAATGATTATGAGATTCTCGTGTTTATGAAACACGGAATAAAATACAAATTTTCATTATTTCTAACATTGGGCGATTTTGTCAAAAGCGAGTTCATTAACTTGTAAGGTTGTGGGTTTCAAGCGAGACCGTTGTGACTCCCTCACTACCTGGAAATCAAATGATTGATGAATATTGATTTGAAGTAATTTATTCAAGGAAAAATTGGCAATCTCTTTATGATGGGATCATGATCGTTTTAAAATTAACAAAACCCTAAAGTTAATATTAAGTTGATCAAATGCCTTCCAATAAGTCCAATGTTTTAACCCCTAGATCGACAAGGAGTGGTTTCGCCAAAGTAAAGTACTCCTATCTATCGTGGGAGATGTGTTGAAGTATATTGATACTTTTTGACTATTGGGTTTGACTTAACTAAGTTACCATGTCACAACCCCAAAATTTAAATCTAACAGAATACAACTAATAAATATAAAGTTATCACAAATGGCTGTTACAATAAATCCAAGATCGCAAAGGTTCAGTATTTAAACAGTCCAACACTACAACTATTACATATTACTGGTCCTCAACATACGCCAACTATACTATCGGAGCTCTCACATAAGCCTCAGCATCTCCACCGGTTAGACTTACGAGCAGTATGCTTGAATCTAACCATACCTGCTACCTGAAATAACATGAATAAATAGCAAGAAGTGAGCCAAATGCTCAACAAGATATAATATAAGACATAAATTAACATCATAGTAATTCATAATTCAAAAATTTGGGGTGGATGGCATTATTATTCAAATCAAAATCCAAATCAATTATTTGCTTAAAATCATTTTATGACGCTACGGATTACAGTCCGTGATCAGCCGCGAAATAATCCCGAACCTCGCTGGGTTCTAAATAATTTGATTGGGATCCCTAGGCATCTTTTAAGCCTAAAATAATAAATATGGAAAGAACATGCGTCTTAGTCCGAATCTACTAATTTCCAGAAATTTTTTGTAGAAAACATCTTTTACAATCTTTCTCATTTTTTTAAAACTTATGCCAAGGAGAATTTACAAGGATTCTAAATAATAGAGTTTAAATAAATAAGCCAAGATTTGAAACTCTTATTAGGTATGAATTAACTTCTCACTAGTTCGGTCATCGATGATGAATAACAATGGTTTATCAACCACGGAAGAAATTATTGAAAAGGAATCATAACGATAATCAACAAGATATGGATCTCAAATTTGGAGGGTAATACATGTCATATATATAGTAACAAGGTTTAGGTATGATATAAAGAGTAATGAAGAAGTATAAAGTTGATTTATTGATATCTCAAGGTATCAAGGATATAGGGATATAGTATCAAATCAATAGGGGTTATATAATCAAGGAAATTGAAGTATTTTAATTTATAAGGGTATTTTTGGAATGGCCAAGTCATTCGGTTTATACCAAATGTAGGTACTAGGTCAAGTTGAACAAAACAGTGATAAAGGTATGATTTTTTAAGAGCATAAATAGACTTGAAGCAATTCCAATAATCATAAACATGGCATAACGTTTGCTATATCTCAATCTAAAATTAAAGGATTTGTAACTATATATCATGGTGACAATAATATCAATGATCATTATACAAGTAAGATATCATAATTCAAAGGAGGGGTTCAGAAGACTTGCAATATATCTTAAAAAGTTCAGAATAAACTTGCAGCATAACTCAAGAAGGTTTAAGGACACTTGCCTTAAAAAGGCTTGACTATCTCTCGACTTGATCGTGGAAGCAACCGGGAGCACTACTCGACTTTGATGGCAAAATTACTATCTTCTCCTGAGCCTACACAATAATATTAATCTTCATCATGATACATTCTTACAAAATCCATCCTAGTTATAGAATATTCGAATCATAGTGGCAATTAGGCCTATTTACACGCTCGACTCTTAGTATTCACATAATAGCATCATATCCCAAGAAGTCATTTAGGAGCATATAACACATTTAGTCATATAATATATATTATTTAAACCATAGTACTGTAATATCCGGGAAAATTATGTGAATATTTGATGTTAAATAAATAAATATTATGTGTTTTATAAGTTTAAAGTGATTATTTCCATGTCATCAAATGTTATAAATGCTATTTGTATTCCCGTGAGAACCAGAAAATTTTTCGAGTAATTAATATGTGTTTAAACTGCAAATATATGAATCGATTTGCAATCAGGACTCGTATTTATTTGCGTCTTTATCGAGGTACTCAATTTATCTCATTTTATGTGCATTCTAATGTATTTTATGTATTTTCGGGAGTTTCTGTTAATTTAAGTATCTTTTTTATTTTTCAAAAATCAACGAACTGGGACCCCACCGGGACGTCAAACCCCACAAAATTCATGTTTCTATTTTTATAAAATTATCCATATTTCAAATACCCTTTATTTTTATATTTTTGAATTATTTGCAATTTTGTAATTATTATTTTTGGGCCTAATAATTTTAATTATGGGAATAAAACACCCTTAATTAATTTTAGGGGTATTTATTTTTCAAAAATATAAATAGCCTAAATGATTACTATATTTCATTTTATTTATTAAAAACAAAAGTCCAAGAACAACTTTGGGGGTAAAATTTATTAAAGAACACAAATTCAATGATTTTGGGAGATTCAGGAATCCTCTGTTGATGCTCTACACACCAAAACAATCCTTGTTTCAAGCTCTTTTTTTTAACCATACCAATTTCAGAATCTGAAAGTAAGTATTGAAAGAAATTGATTTTTGTGTTCTTGTTCACGAATCCGTTTTTGATTTTGAATGATTGTCGATTGAATTTGATGTTAGATTAAGCTTTAGAATTAAATTAGGAGTCGATTTCACTATTTATTTGCATCGTTTGATTTCAGGAAGTGTTAAACCAAGTTCTTATTTTTTTTCTTGTTTTTGATTTCGAGTTTTTGGATTATTAAGAAGTTGTTGATTGATGTTGAACACGTGAATGGATTGTACAATTTCTGGGCTTTATTTTGATAATTAAAGCACGATTTTTGGTAGAGAAATGACTGAGTTTGAATTTTCTGATATATTCATCGGAAAATCGAAGGTTTTGGTCGGTAAACTCGAATCAGGTGATGATTCTGATTTCTGGGTTTACATAGTTGTTTGTAATGCAATCTGGAATGAGTTGGGGGTTGAAATCGATTAAAACGAACTCGTATGGACCGTTCTGGGCGTTTCCGGAGTTCCGCTGCGGTCACCGGAAAGCCTCACCGGTTTCTGGGTTTTCCATAAATCCGACAGGTTGTTCTTGGCGACCCGACCTGTTTCTTGGCGACCCGTTTTATTATAACCCCGACCCGTGTTTGATCCCCTGATACCGTAACCCCCAATTTCCATTTGTGTTTCCAGATTTTTAATTTAAAAATATTTCAAAATTCTTTTTTTTCTATTTTCTAAAAATCATTTATTTTATTTTCAAAAATCATTTACTTATTATTTTAAATTCTAAAAATTATTTTCTTAATTATTTTAAATTCTAAAAATTATTTTTGTTATTATTTTCAAAAATCCATATTTGTTTTAATTATTTATAATTTATTTTAATTGATTATTTATAGATTTAATTAATTGATTATCTCATTTAATCAATTAATTTTATTTATAAATAGTTAAATAAAATATAATTATTTTTAATTAATTCAAATAAATCCTAAAAATTGTTTTTAAGATTTTAAAAATTATATTTTGGTATTTCAAAATCAATTAATAATATTCCCATTTAATTCTTATTTTATTCATAATAAATGGACCGTTCGTCCGTTTAATACGAAATGAACACGTACAGACTCAGAAAAACATTACGCTTCCAATAAAAAATACTTTTGAGACCTAATTTCTTTTGCAATTAAAGTCCAATTGAGTTGTGATTCATTATGAGTCGGTATTTAATCGGTAAACACTGTTATTGACCTGATTTCAGTTCTGAATGTACTGAGACTTATCTTTTGACTACCTGATTTTTGTGTTACATGAAATATATGATTACGTGTTATATGAATAACATGAGTATGTGCTATGTGATATGTATGTTATCTGTTTACAGTCTTAAAATGCCATGATTAGTTATAAACAATCGGGTAGATGTCAAGATGTATAGTTACGTCAATTGAGTTTGGATCTGTCAATTAAGATAGTCCTTTTGTTTATAGAATCGAGTAGCAAGGAGCGCAGTCAAGTGTTAAGAGGAGTTAGTAGCCAGCAATTATAAGCCAGGGTTTTAGTGAAAGGTTTTTAAGCATACCAGGCAAGTATCCCTATCTTCACTTATCGTTCATGTGATGTTTATTTTGAATTCTAGAATGCAAGTTTTCTACACTATTCTAATTTCAAAATAGTTTATTATCAAAACTTATATCAGTTTTTGATATTGTTCAGGTATTGTTGTTTGGTTTTGCTCATCGGATATATTGTAGTTATTATTTTAAATCATAAGTTATATACTGCTTGTTGAGAATTTCTTTCGCTCATACTTGTTTATTATTTTGATTCTTTCAGCTAGGCTAGAGTAGGTCTGAGTACCAGGTTTGACCAGAAGTCGAGTGCTTGTAAATAGTTTGGTTTATTTTTCAGGTAAACAGTTTGGGATGCTTGAATAGTCTAGAGGTTTGTAATAAAACTTGAATAGTTTGTAAAATTAATTAGACTTATAGTTTGTAATAAGATTTGGTTTGTATCAGTGCATGTTCCATACTATAACCTGTGATCGATCCAGTTGCATTCAAAGGATCATATTTATTATATTAATCCGTTGTGTCTATTATATTGTGGTTTATTGGTTAATGACCCCCAAATCTAGACCCCGGGTTTGGAGGGCGTCACAAGTACACTTATTAAGTATTGAATAATCTCACTCCACCAACACAAATGACTCGAAGCATTTAACTAGTCTAGTGCAACCCAACTATCTCTCCAAATTCGAAGTGCCCTAACTAGCCAACCTCATTTCACTTGACCACAACCATGGCCTAACCTCCTACTGACCTCTAAATATCATATGAACTCAATGGTCAACTAAGGCCTTACCTCTAAGAACTCAAAAACTAAGTGCAAAATTAAAATGTTCCTAAGTGCAACACCTAGGTGACATCGAATGGTACTTAATGTCATTGATCCCCCTTCCACTCAAATTTTGCCACTCAAATTACTACACTGGAATCTCAGGACCTAAATCTAACTTATTCATTTGGAATGACACCAAGGCCTATCCTAAGCCTCCCTAGGACTTCTTTCAAAGTTGACTCTCCCATGTTCTAGTGACACTCAAACTGCTCTATTTTGTTCTCACTTCATACACCTGGTTTTAACTCTAAATCCGTAAACTATGGCTTGAAAACCTTACACATACTCCCTAGTATCAGTGCTAATCAATTCCTAATGAGGGCTTACCCATGACATCCCTTTCTAAGCTCAAACTTGCTCCTAACTCAAACTGTCCCCTGTTCTGGACGAAATCATGTTTCGACTTGTGCACCTAACTAGATGGATTGATTTCTCATATTTAAAGCTTCTGAGATCAACTATAGGTCAAGTCCCAACCCCTGGTAACTTGGGCCTCCCAATTCCTAACATATGCCCACTCATTTCTCACGCACAAACCCAACCTCAAATATGGAGAAATGTTGAAAATTTATTCTATCTCCTTCCACCTTAACTCCCTCATTCGAGTAAAACCAAAACCCAATGAAATCATTCAGGACTTATTATCATGAAACACTTACACTCTTAATTAATTATTAAATAATATCATCAAATACTCCAAAAATAACCACAAAAATCGAATGACAAGAAGGCATGTTAAACATATTAGTACTTAGTCATTGTTTTCGAAAATACAATATAATTTTGCTTCATAAATAAAAATTTAAAAGCATGATATTTACTGATTAAACTTTTTTAACAACATGGAATACTTAAATTTATCAAAATAAATCATAATCAAGTACATGCAGTCGATTTAAGATTAAAAATCAAGCATATAGTCTAGTTTTCGACATGCATCCCTAGTACTACAAGTTTTTTATACATAAAACTAACATGCAACCACTATCAACATAATATCTCAACTATTCTATGACATGCAAGGGTTTTAAAGTAGGTGATTCAACATGAACTTGGCTTTGAACAACATGCAACATATAACAAAGTTTACTTAAAGCATGGTCTCATCACAGAGCATTTCAAAACAATTTTTTGATCAAAAAAACTCATTCCATTCGGCTCCTAAGGTGTCACACCCCCCAACTTAACAATACATAATATATAACTATTACAATATTTAAAAGAAAGTAAATACAACTGAATCCAAGATCTTACAGTTTAGGGTTTGGAACAGCCCAGCACTACTAACTATTACAACTGGTTTAAATATCGAGTCCTCACACAAAACTATCTCTTATTCTACCTGAGCTCGGACATACGCATCGGCATCACAAGTCTTACGTGTTGTAATATCAGGGTTAAAGCAAGTAGTGAGCCAAATGCTCAACAAGTGCTAAACAATACGATACAAAACATAAATCGGGATATATATTAAAGAATGACAATGTGAAGATATGACTGATAATAACAAGAGATGAACTTTTGGGTGATGGAATCATTTGCTTGAATCAAAACATTTTCAAAATCATATCTTAATCAAAAACCATTTTATGACACTACGGATTATAGCCGGTGATCAGCCGCGAAGTAATCCCGAACCTCGCTGGGTTCTAAAACATTAATGGGATCCCTAAGCAACTTTTAAGCCTACAATATCAGTGTGGAAAGGACTTGCGTCTCAGTCCAGATCCACTATTTAAAGAAAACATTTATCCCCCTTTGGGACTGAAAATCCAAATTTTAATCATTTCAAAAACTGATGCCGATTGATAATAAAATTTCTTAAACAGTAAACATCTTTATCAAGGGATTGTAGATTGACTTGAAACACTGGAATTATGTTCACTAAAACTTAGGGCCATGATCCACTAGACTTTACTCTATCAGGGTAATTGAAAGGTTTCCATTTACAAGAATTTTGACAAGGAGATTTAGTAGGGTTATTGGATAATATGAAAGAGTAATTCCAAACTAGGCTTAAAACAATGGTTTTAGATAGGGTATAGGTATTAGAACATCAAGAAGATAAACATTATTGGTTACAAGTATGATAGAGGTGTTAAAATATAAAGAAAGTGATCATTAGCTCAAGGTATATCAGGATGTCAAGCTTTAGGGTAATGATAGGGTTATCAAACAATCGTGAACGACTTTAAAGAATATCTGGCTTTTAGGTATCAAGATAAAGTTTCTATCGGGGTTCTTACAAGAGTTAAATCAAACATCAGGGTGCAAAATCAAGATTTCTCAGTAATAAATAGCATGTTAATCAAAAGGATCAATCATGTATTATAATAATTCTCTATTTTATCATGGCATCCCGATTACTTTGGTATACCAGCATGGTATGATTTTTGATCTACTTGCAATAAGTACTTGAGGGTTCATGGCATTTCTATATTATACGAAGATAGATTTGAGAATCACTTGGTCCGGGTATAACAAGGTAAATCAGGATACTCGCATCATATATATAAGAACTAGTTATCACACATTCGCAGTATAAACTAAAAAGTAGGTTGAATCACTTGCCTTGAGAAGGCTGGACTGGACTGGACTGGAAAGTAGGAGAAACTGGAAGCTTTACTCGACCTTTATGGAAAGTTTACCCTTGTCTCGAGATCCTACACAATTAATAATAACCTCATTATAATATATTCTCACCAACGCAACCTATTTACAACCCAAAATTAAACATAAATGGCACTTAGGCCTATTTGCACGCAATTTATAATCACCTTATAAACATAATAGTACACATAGCCACATATACTCACATACCATATTTTAAATACCAAACAATATCACACACACACACACCATATTACAACACTAGGCTTGGATGATCTCGTTCCACAACTTAAGTCACTTGATCGCTAAACTAGACAAAGTCTCCAAATTTTGGCCTCCTAACTCTATGTGCCTTTACTAAACTATCCAAAATCTATTGACCCTCACTCGGGCCTTTCACTCTACTGGCTTTATGCTATCTTGCAACTATAGTGGTCAACCTAGGCCTCACTCATAAATGCTCTAAAACTATGTGGTAAGTGAAGGTGCTTACTAAGGTAAATTTCAGAATGACATCTATGATTTCTTGAGTGCATGAGACACTCTTACACTACAAGTTTACCTCCAAAACTTCTACACTAGACTCTTCTGATCATAAGGAAACTCCAAACTTGATGTGGCTCAAGGGCCTAGCTTGGGCCTCCCTAGGCCTAAGCTTAAAGTCCATGGTTCCCCTATTATTCTGGGCAGAAAAGGTCCTGACTTGAACTAACTTGTGACACATTATTATAACTCAAATCCTATGACCTATGGCTGGAAAAACTCCTCTGACACTCCCTCTAACTAAGGCCCATCAGGGCCTAATGAGGCCCTACCTATGATATGGTCAAAACTTCCTATTTCTAAGTTGCAACAAAATTGTCCCCTGCTGGATAGATTTTGTAATTCCACTCGTGCACCTAACCAAACGTCTTACAAACCTCCAACAAACACCTAAAACCTATTATATACTCCTAGTTCTAGCTTCTGGTGGCTTGGGCCTCAAAGTGCACAACAAATGCTCATTCAAAACTTCCCCATAAACTAGTGCATCAAATCTGGAAAAAAATGCAAACACTAACTAATCCCTTTCCACCTTGACTCCCACTTATTAACCAAACATCCAACCTTTACCAAAGCAAACCTAGTGCATCAAACATCCTAAAATAATGCCTCAACAGGAGTGGAGATCATCCATGCCCTATAACACCAACATGCAAATAAAAATATAACATGCAACTTATGGAAAACACTTAACAAAATTTCGGCTAAAACATAGAGTTTAAATTCTTGTAAATTTGACTTGTACCTATTACTCAACCTTAATAATCATGAAATATATCTTCTCTTAACTATTATTAAGAAATATATCATGGAAACAATCTATTTCAAGAATAAATAATTCAAATTTATAGATTTTTAAATATGAAAACATGATTTCGAGAAGAGTAGCATACACAACATGGTTGATCATCATATTAACATCTTAAAACTAGCATGCATGGCTAAACATGATTATATAGTGAAATTTCAGTAGCATGCAAAGGTTTTTTAAGCATGGTTTCTCCATAAAACACATAGTTAAAACATATATAAAATGTATCTCATAGAGAGCTCTTGAATTCACAAGAATCAAGAGTTTCTCTTTGGAGATCACACAAAAGCTACACATGCAACCATGAAACTTCATCTCCCAAATCACAAAACTCTTGGGAAGTATATAAAATAAATGTAGGTGGAAGAATTACACTAGGGAAGATGAGAAATGGGATGGAAAAATGGAAGGGAGTGAGGGAGGGGGTTCTCGGCCGAGAGCAAGGAGATGGAGGGGGAGGAGAGAAAAAGAGAGGTGAGTTGGAGTGTGGAGTGAGTGAAATGATTTCTCACATTTTGTTTTTGGTTTTATGCCTTTGATTGACTAAAAGAAATGAGTGGAAATGAGAATGTACAAGAATACCCTCTAGCTAAAGTTAGGCCATTTTGCATGTAAGGTTAATGTGGTAATTTGGTTAACAACAAGTGAGTTAGTGGGGTTGGAAAGGTCTCCTTTTCCCTTTAATAGAATGAAAGAGTGATTTGCATGCAAGGGTTTCCATGTAATTTTCTAATTATAACAAATAAAATTTTAAAGATTTATTTTTATAAAATAAAATACAAGTTCAAAAATTATAAACTTTATACCATAAAGTAACTTGGATTTTTAGAAATTTTATAAGATCACTTTTGAAATTTGTGAATGAAATAACTTTTAAAAGAAAAATTTTCCAAGGTTTAGAATATTCCTTATAAATCAAAAATAAGGGAAATAAATAAACTTTTGCTTTGAAAAATCTTATTCTACAGAAAGCAATTTATAATACAGAAATTTCCATTCACACAACGTACAATCATTAAGTATATTTACATTCGGCTCTAATATTATACAAAGTTCACAAATTATATTACACAAAATGCCGGTCGTAACATAAGGAGTAATTTCCGAATGGAGGGAGTGAAATGATATCATGTGAGTGACAACACTTAACCATTAACCACTTCCATTCTTGACAATTTTGCCTTATAATTTGGACCTTAAATTTATAAGAATCAAGGTTTTCATCTTTAGGCTCACCTTAACTTCAACATGCAAGCTACAACCAAGTACTATATCACATAATTTACTCACTAACCAAAGGTTTAAGGTTTAAAGGGAGTAATTTTTATAAGTAACTTGAAGAATGGATGATAAAAAAATGGACAAGGGGTGGGGGTGGTGGTTCGGCCGAGATGAAAGGAATATGTCCTAAGTCCAATCATGTATTAGGATTTAGGAATAACTTCCTGTGTAATCTATTTTAATTTCATTGATATTAATAAAAGACTTGTTTTGTTTTTATTACGAGCTCTATCTATTTAAGTGTTTAAATAAGATATACCATAGTTTAGAGTAAAGCTTTTTATGGATTATGATGAGATCATAATAGTGAGACCTAAAAGATGATAACTCTAAACTTAAATAGTTCTTGGTCGTAGGATTACTAACTGGTAATTAATAATCTGCAGAGATCGGTACATACTATGCTTGCTTCATTATGAAGGATGTCTGTTCTCATAGACATTTGTGTGGTGACACTATAGCTAGTATGTAGGTGCTTATTATAGAATAAATTCACTGAACATGACTCGCACAGCTAAACAACTGATGGAGTTCACTCACGTGTCAACAGTTGTTCACATAGTGATAGTTGTATAAGTATCCTTAGACTTGAGGTCATCATAGTCATCTTGTGTACACTGCACTATGCTTTGGTTTAGTTCTTAGTCTCCAGGGACAATTATTAGGGTTTTACTGGGTATAGGAATTTGTACACGAAGATAGTGTATGAATAATAAAGGATCTACCCCTTCCAGTGAAGGAAGCGAATGTTCAAGGCTGATCCACTTATGCTAGTTCAGGAATCTCTGGCCAGAGTGAATGAAATTAGAAAGGAGTTTCTAATTTGCATAGAACTACGCATAGTAAATGGTAAGCAAGTGATTAAATTAGATAGGCTTGACACGAGATCCATGCCTTGTATTTAATCGGGACATTGTAGGGTAGAAGGAGTTTATTGTACGGTAACTATTCACTGAATAGGTTCTTGGTATTCTAAGCAGTGAATTCATATTATCCGGATAGTCGCGATATGCTGAGAAGTATCCCTCACGATGTAGAATAAATGTGATTAATTAATTAATCATATTTAATAAATTAGAGAATTTATATAAATAATGATAAAATAGTTTTATTATTATTTATTTCTACTACCGGCTTAATATTGAACCTAGAGGGTCACACCATAAAAAGAGAATGATTTAATGGTGGAGGAATTAATTAATAATGGCTAATAATTATTTATTTATGAAATAAATAATTAATTGGCAAATTTAATAATTGATTAAATGAGATTTAATTGATTATAAATTAATTAAGAAAAGTTCTTAATATTATTAATTAAAGGATTTAATTTTAGGAAATTAAATCAAGAGAGAGAATTATTTCTAAAGTGTTTAGAAAAAGGATTAATAATTAAAAAGTGTTTTAATTATTAATGAGAATAATAAATGGGATAATAATAATAATATTTATAGGAAAATTTCAGCTGAAAATTTTGCCTATAAATACACTATTATAGACCCTATTTTTATTCGAACACAACCAACCCGAAAACCCAAAAAGTTTGGAAAACCCAATTCTCTCCACCTCCTTCCTCCTCCTTAACATCGTTTTCTTGGTGGATACCGGTGGAGTGCTTCACACTTGAGGAGCAATTGCTAAGGATCTCTGATCGTTGTCTCCGAATTATTTTAAAAGGTTAGATTCGATCCCTCGAATTTTTATTCACGATTTATATGCTTTTATTTGGATTTTGTATGTGTAAAAGTGTTTTACCATGACCCCGCTGCGTTAAAAATCCAACAATGGTATCAGAGCATAGGTTGTATGCATATAGATCTGTGGTAAAAATTTTAGAATTTTATGTGCTTGTATGAATTAATTATGATTTTTACAAGTTATATCATGAATAAATTTTGTCTGATGAGAAATCGTTTCTCAAAATAATTTTGAATGTTGATCTGGTTCTACAAGTGTTGTAGATCGTCTGGGTATTTTTTTCATAATTTTATGATGTATAGATTTTTTATTATGAATTTTTAAAGTTCTTACAATTAAATTCATAATTAAATAATCATATATATATATATATTATTTGTTAGTATGTATATGTATATCTGTATTACTGTTGTCTGTATAGTCTGAATGCACGGACAGAAAAGTAGACAGACCAGAACACAGAGAAGTCAGGTGCGGCGCGGTTTTTGAGAAAGAATTCTGTCGGCTGCTGCAAAAAAAAAAGGGGTGTCACGCATTCCGGGAATGCGTTACACACCTGTGGCACATTCACGGAATGCGTTACACCCTTTAATGGCTGGTGATGCGTTACAGGTCTTGTAACGCGTTCCTGTAATGCGTTACAGCCCGACTGTTTACATTAAAATTGATTTTCTGGGAGTTTCTCCGTTTTAGGCGTGCAATATACCGTTGGATTCGTTTTTCCGAGACGGATCTAATGGAGTGATCAATTTTAGTTTTTATAAAAGTTTTGAACTGTTTATATTTCCATGAAGTGTTTTAAAGCTGTTTTTGACTGTTTTAATTGCTTTTAATTGCTTCATGTGATACATAGAGATGTATAATGCTTAGACCAATATGTTAGATGATGTAATATGCCTACCTTGATGTTTATTCATGTTGATATATGTGATATATGCTTAGTTTATCATGCGATGATAGATTTAGGTGAACTTGAATGAACATAAGGCGTTTGTTAGACAACCTAGTATAGTGAAATTGTTTCATAACCTTAATAACAATATTATGAATAAAATCATGAGATTCTTGTGTTTGTGAAACACGTAATTGAATATGAATTTTCGATATGAGAGAAAGGATGATTCTGTCAACAACAGATTTCTATCTGTAAGAAAGGGTTATTAAGTGACGCGTCTTGACAATGCTCCACCCGATCTGGGAATCATCTGATTATTGATTATTGATTTGAAATATTTAATTTAAAAGGAAGAATCTCTTTATAATATGATTATGATTGTAACGTAAAATAATCCCTCTAACGTAATATAATCCCTCTAAAATTAAATAATATCAAGTAGTAATTGGCCAATGATACAACGGGTTTGTGTCGGTCATAGCCTTCCAACATGATAGAAAAGTAGTTCTTATTTTTGAATCATTGTCGGTTCGTGCTACAGCCGAGGGCTTTGATTTCGAAATAAGAAATACTTGTCTATTACATAGAGATGTGTACATTGAATAAGAATCTAAAGGTCGGTACGTGCTACAGCCGTGGGCCTTTGGGGACTGATTCAACTGTACGGAATATTGGGTTAGACTTGACTTAGAATATTGAGTTTGTCGTGCTACAGCCGAGACTCAATTATTCAAGAGGCTAAAGTTTGATTAGGGAATAACATGAGATGTAATTGATAAGAGTTGTCTGCCTATTGAACATTGCATGGCAGTTCGTGCTACAGCCGGGGTTGTGTAATGGAATGTAGGATCCCTATTCCCACTAGCATTATGAATGCTTAATTTTTCACGTAGGGGGTTGAATAAATTAGGAAAACTAGTGGGAGCCACTTATGAATAAAGACCCGATTCATATAGTGTTTTAAAATGAAATCGAATATTTGCTAAGTGTTGTTATGTGTTTATCATTTACATATTTACTTTGTATGTTATGTCTTCTGCACTATCACTCAGGAGCATACTAGATGCTCACAAATTGACTGGTCCTAATTATGCTGACTAGCTTCGAAACTTGAGAATTGTTCTCAGGATTGAGAAGCTGGAATACGTGATTGACTCACCTAAGCCTACTGAACCTGCTAGTGATGCACATAATGATAAACATGTTGTGTATCATAAGTGGATAGATGATGCAAATGTTGCTCAATGCATCATGCTAGCTTCCATGAACATTGAGCTACAGAGGCAACATGAGCATATGGATGCTCACACTATCCTCATGCATCTACAAGAGTTATATGATGTGGCAGGGAGGACAGCTCGATATGAGATATCGAAGGAGCTGTTCGGTTGTAGGATGTCTGAGGGATCATCTGTGAATGACCATGTACTTAAGATGATCAATTTGATTGAACGTCTTGGACAACTTGGTTTTGCCATGGATGGGGAGCTGAGCCAAGACTTGGTCTTGCAATCACTTCTGAGTTCGTTCTCGCAGTTTGTTGTGAACTTTCACATGAATAAGTTGGATGTCAGCCTGCCTGAACTCCACAACATGTTGAAGACTGTGGAATCGAATTTCCCCCCTAAGAAGAGTTCTGTTCTTCTAATTGGTGAAGGTTCTAATCCTAAGAAAAGGAAGAGGAACTCTTCCAAGAAGAAGAAAGTAGGTGAAGAAAAGCCGGTTCCACCAAAAGCTGAAGACCCCAAGAGAAAAGTTGTTTGCTTTCACTGTAACAAGGTGGGGCACTGGAAGAGTAACTGCAAGGTTTACCTTGCAGAATTGCAGAAGAAGAAGGGTAGTGAGACTACCACTTCTGATTCAGGTATGTTCATGATAGAAGTGAATATGTCATTAAATCAAATTTCTACTTGGGTATTAGATACCGCCTGTGGTTCTCATATCTGCAATTTGTTGCAGGGACCAAGGAGAAGTAGGACTCTTGAGGAAGAGGAGGTGATTCTACTGATGGAAATAGAGCAAGAGTTGCTGCTGAAGATGTAGAATCATTTCATTTACATATGCCTACGGGCAAGACTATTGTTTTAAATAATTGTTATTTTGTTCCCTCGATTGTGAGGAATATTATTCCCATGTTAGACTTGGCTGGATTTTCATTTATTATTGAGAATAATGAATGTTCTATTCTTAGAGATAATATTCTTTATGGACGTGGTACTTTAAATAATGGTCTGTATAAATGTGACATAATTTACTTCAGATTGAACAAACTAATAAAAGAAAAGGGATGATGAAAATCTCACTTTATAGTGGCACTGCAGTCTCCATTTAGTAGACATGGAGAGAGGGCTGTAAATTTGCTAGGAATGGTACACACAGATGTATGTGGACCAATGTCTACGCAAGCCATGGGTGGATTTTCATACTTCATTACTTTCATAGATGATAGATCTAGATTCGGATATGTGTTTGATGAAACACAAGTCTGAAGCCTTTGAAAAGTTCAAAGAGTATAAGTATGAAGTGGAGAAACAAACCAAACATAGTATTATAATTCTTCGATTAGATCGAGGTGGTGAATACTTTAATGGAGTGTTTCTAGATTATCTCAAAGTAAATGGTATAGTCTCCCAGTGGACTCCTCCAGATTGGTATCTGAAAGGAGAAATCAAACTTTGTTAGACATAGTTCGGTCCATGATGAGCTATGCAAATCTTCCAGTATTCCTATGGGGTTATGCATTGGAAATATCAGCATATTTACTGAATAAGGTGCCTTCCAAATCTGTTCCTCAAACTCCGTATGAGATATGGAAAGAAAGGAAACCGAGTCTTAAATACGTTAAGATTTGGGGATGTCCAGCTTATGTCAAGTAAGTTGACCCAGATAAGCTGGAATATCGATCCGTAATATGTAGTTTTGTGGGATATCCTAAAGAGACTTTAGGGTATTACTTTTGCACCGATCATCGGGTGTTTGTCTCCAGACATGCTACCTTCTTGGAAAAGGAGTTTATCCTTGAAGGAAACAGTGGGAGAAAAATTGAACTTGATGAAGTTCAAGAAGCACAAACTACTACGGATCAAGTGGAAACACCTGTTCTGACTGAACAACCTTTTGTGGAACAGCCCATTCATAGATCAGGGAGAGTGTCTCGCCAACCTGAGAGGTAATATGGCCTTGTCATTGAGAATGACAATGAGTTATCGATCATTGATGATGACGACCCTGTGACCTATAATGAGGCTATGAGTAGTGTTGACTCAGAGAAATGGCATAGTGCCATGAAATCCGGAATGGAATCTATGTATAAGGTATACGAAAGAATGATTGGAGCAGATGGCCAGGTGGAGACCTATAAGGCCAGGCTTGTGGGAAAAGGATTCAAACAAAGGCAATGGATTGACTTTTATGAAACCTTTTACCTGTAGCCATGTTAAAATCAGTTCGGATTTTGCTTGCGATTGCTGCTTACTATGACTATGAGATCTGGCAATTAGCCAGATGGTTTTCTTTCCGAGGGAAATGAAAACCTAGTGTGTACGCTACTGCGAACCATATGTGGTTTAAAGCAAGCTTCTCGAAAGATGGAACATTCATTTTGATGAGACAATCAAAGAGTTTGATTTTATCAAAAATGTAGATGAACCATGCGTCTACAAAAAGGTTAGTGGGAGCGCGGTAACATTTCTTGTATTGTATTAAAATAAAGTTGACACACATAACAACATAGCAGACCCACTCACAAAGCTACTTTTTGAAAGTCACTTTGATCGTCATAAAGATGAGATGGGTATTAGATACCAGAGTGATTGGCTTTACTACAAGTGGGAGATTGAAAGGAATATGTCCTAAGTCCAATCATGTATTAGGATTTAGGAATAACTTCATGTGTAATCTGTTTTGATTTCATTTATATTAATAAAAGACTTGTTTTGTTTTTATTACGGGCTCTATCTATTTAAGTGTTTAAATAAGATATACCATAGTTTAGAGTAAAGCTTTTTATGGATTATGATGAGATCATAATAGTGAGACCTAAAAGATGATAACTCTAAACTTAAATAGTTCTTGGTCGTAGGATTACTAACTGGTAATTAATAATCCGCAGAGATCGGTACATACTATGCTTGCTTCATTATGAAGGATGTCTGTTCTCATAGACATTTGTGTGGTGACACTATAGCTAGTATGTAGGTGCTTATTATAGAATAAATTCACTGAACATGACTCGCACAGCTGAACAACTGATGAAGTTCACTCACGTGTCAGCAGTTGTTCACATAGTGATAGTTGTACAAGTATCCTTAGACTTGAGGTCATCATAGTCATCTTGTGTACACTGCACTATGCTTTGGTTTAGTTCTTAGTCTCCAGGGACAATTATTAGGATTTTACCGGGTATAGGAATTTGTACACGAAGATAGTGTATGATTAATAAAGGATCTACCCCTTCCAGTGAAGGAAGCGAATGTTCAAGGCTGATCCACTTATGCTAGTTCAGAAATCTCTGGCCAGAGTGAATGAAATTAGAAAGGAGTTTCTAATTTGCATAGAACTACGCATAGTAAATGGTAAGCAAGTGATTAAATTAGATAGGCTTGACACGAGATCCATGCCTTGTATTTAATCGGGACATTGTAGGGTAGAAGGAGTTTATTGTACGGTAACTATTCACTGAATAGGTTCTTGGTATTCTAAGCAGTGAATTCATATTATCCGGATAGTCACGATATGCTGAGAAGTATCCCTCACGATGTAGAATAAATGTGATTAATTAATTAATCATATTTAATAAATTAGAGAATTTATATAAATATTGATAAAATAGTTTTATTATTATTTATTTCTACTACCGACTTAATATTGAACCTACAGGGTCACACCATAAAAAGAGAATGATTTAATGTGGAGAAATTAATTAATAAAGGCTAATAATTATTTATTTATGAAATAAATAATTAATTGGCAAATTTAATAATTGATTAAATGAGATTTAATTGATTATAAATTAATTAAGAAAAGTTCTTAATATTATTAATTAAAGGATTTAATTTTAGGAAATTAAATCAAGAGAGAGAATTATTTCTAAAGTGTTTAGAAAAAGGATTAATAATTAAAAAGTGTTTTAATTATTAATGAGAATAATAAATGGGATAATAATAATAATATTTATGGGAAAATTTCAGCTAAAAATTTTGCCTATAAATACACTATTATAGACCCTATTTTTATTCGAACACAACCAACCCGAAAACCCAAAAAGTTTGGAAAACCCAATTCTCTCCACCTCCTTCCTCCTCCTTAACATCGTTTTCTTGGTGGATACCGGTGGAGTGCTTCACACTTGAGGAGCAACTGTTAAGGATCTCTGATCGTTGTCTCCGAATTATTTTAAAAGGTTAGATTCGATCCCTCGAATTTTTATTCACGATTTATATGCTTTTATTTGGATTTTGTATGTGTAAAAGTGTTTTACCATGACCCCGCTGCGTTAAAATTCCAACACGAGATAGAAAGGAGAGAGGAAATGAGAGTGATGGTGGTGTGTGCAAGTGGAGAATGATGATCCTTTTTATCATTTTGTTTGTTGTGAAATGGGTAGTGGAGTGGGTAATTACCTTTTTGTCCCTCTCCCTTAACTAGAAAGAATTGCATGCAAGGTTATAAAGGTAATTAGTTCAGTTCAAGAAATGCTAGTGGGGTTGGAAATGTCAACAATGCCCTTCTCTTCTATTGAGTGGAAGTTGAATGCAAGATTTTATTGATAATCTACTAATTATAAATCTAATTAAATAAAAGAATAAATTTCATAAATAAAACTATAAATATATAAATTACAAGACTGGCATCATAAAATAGCTTAGAATTTTAGGGATTTAATAAGATCAAATTCGAAATTTATTAATAATAATTTAAAAAATGATCTTTCTTAAATAATAAAATGCATTTTATAACTTACATAAATAGCAAATAATGCATTTCTTATTTTTTAAAATTCTAAATATATCACATAATTATTTAGCATAATTCTAATCACACAAACACATATTCATAAAAGTTTTATTTAACTCAATATATATATATATATATAATAATTAAAGAATAAATAAAATACCGGTTATAACATACCACAATAGGATTGTGAACTTAGAGGCATAGAGTTTGGCGAGATTTATTAGATAAATATGAACAAATGTTGTTCCACCAAGCTATCCAAGAGTTATATAGTTGATATAATTATCAAATGTTGTCTACCTAAATAATCATGTTTTCGGAGAAAAGCCAAAGCTGACCTAACGCATGGTGAAATATGGATCTTGGCTCACTAGAAAGGATATAGAAGATATTCTTTCCGAATTAATAGTTAGGGCTATTGATTTGATAAAAATAGTGGAAGATATATATTGTGAATATATATAAATATATATATATGAATAATCACTTAAACATAATTTAATGATCATCTGTAGACTAAGTCATTTTATGCACTTTAATATTATAGATATTAAATGACAAATAACACAAATAGCTTCTCTATGTAATAGTCCTTGAGAAGGACAAGCTGACATGAAATAATTTCCTCAATTAACATGGGAACTTGAGGATTGTCCTCCGGTTCAAAGATGTCACTCAAACCCCTCTCTTATTTCTTTTAGCTGAGAATGAAACATGTGCTGAATAAAATGCTTACTAGAAGCAAATTGATTATGCAACTGATATTTCATGTCTCATGCTTGTAATTATGAGTTTTGAGCTTTAGAAGCAACAAGAGCATAATGATGCTTATGATATGATTGAGCACCTTCAAAGGATGTTTGAAGGATAGGCTCGTTAAAAGATTTGACAATAATAAGGCACCATACTTTTGCAATAATGGGAGAATGATATCTGGTTGGACCACATGTTCTAAAGATGATAAGTATATATACCTTGATATTTTGGGTTTCAAGAATAGTCTAAAGACTCAGCTTGATTTGATTAAACAATCTTTGAACAACTTCTATTATTAGTTTGTTAAGAACAAAAGGAATGCGATAGACAGAACACTCACTGAGTTGTTAAGCATGTTTAGAACTGCTGAAAATAACATGGTAAAGGCATGAACTACGTCCATATTGATGATGTACACATGGAATGCAAATGGGAAAGGAAAGTGGACATGAAAGGTGAAGATTTGATCTTATTCGCGTTCTCGCGTTCTTGAATTGATTGGAGTGGAATAATGAATCTTTTTCTTCGTCTCTTTGCCAATAAATCATAATCGGCGTATAGACTGGTCGGATATCTGAGATTACAACAAACAATTCGATTAAGTTCTGAATAATCAGGATCTAGCACAACTGCGGTTAGTGATTCAATCACAGCGGGTAGACCAAGAGCAGTTCTTTATTTTTATTCTACAGTCTAAGGAGTCAATTCCTTCAAAGCTTCCACTGGTAAAGCGGATGTGAGGCCCGAGGCTTCGCCGACTGAGAACAAGAATAGGACTTGTCACAAAATACATAGTACTGTTCTATGGCAAGAGACACGAAGTTCCCTATTTGCAGATCTGTTTTGGTACATTTCCAATTCATTCTTTCCAGAGTCTGGGCTTACCTTGAAGTCAGATGTGTCTGAAAAACTTGGCTGCAGACCTCCAAATCCAAATCTTTTCTCTTTAAAAAAAATGCAATGATTAATGATTGTGGCATCATTCACTCAAGCATTTCCGCGACTCTACCACCCAGTAAATTATGTTCCACTTAATCCCCCTCTTTCATGGCCACATAACTTTCTGGCTAAGGAATGGAAATCTTTCTCCTGTTCCATGAATCCAATTTTCATTTCATCCGGGAAAAGCCATCTTTTTCTCAATAATGTCTTTGTCATTTGATCCAATATCTCAACAAATATTTAGTTTTAGTCAATGGAAATTGACTGATCTAATCTTTTAAGAATATATTCCTAAATAAATTGGAGATGCATATGAAATCAAAAAAATGGAAAACTAAGGCTCGTAATAAGAATTTTTTTAAAAATGTTAAAAGATGGTTATTATGATTGTAAAACGGATAAAGATTTCATTTCTATGAATTACAGATTCAAATCGAAAGTTATACAAGGGAGTAATCGACTCTATAGCTTCTTCAATAAATGCTGGTTCTTCGATCAAGTTTTGAATGATTTTCTAGTCAGATCTTTCCTGCGTTTCGGATATGAAGTCTCATTCGAAGCTTTAGTCAAGCGCTAATGAGTGAGTGAAGTATACAACGTAACGAGGCATTAGAGCAACGGCTTTCAGCTCAATCCGTTGCTTGTTGCTCTTTATTGAAACTCAAGGAAAGCCTTGACTGATACCTTTTCTTTCAAAATAGAAAAGGTGATAATGCGCTCAAGCAACCTATCTTACTAATAATAATGAAGGGCCCTTATCTAAGCCCTATTGTTGCGTTGTAAAGCTGCAGCTCGAAAGCCGGTCTTACTTTCTATTCTATTAGTAAAGGGACAAGGCTCGTGTTAGGCACTCACGTTTTTTGGCTTCCCTAAAATCGACGGTTTTTAAGTCGGTGCCGAACCAAAGTCCAATACCAAAGGGCTTTTGAATCCTAATAGTGGTGTTGCTAAAGGAGATGATTGTCATTTCTGTGGAAATAACTGGATGATTGGAATTTAAATTGTCGAGCTTGTTTGGAAGATCTAAAGAAGAAGACTAGCAATGGTCAAGCATCAGGTATCGAGTTAGAATTGGAGAAAAAGTTGTTGCTCTAATTGAAGGAACTCGATACCTAATTTTGCCCATAAGGCGAGATTGAGAACTTAATAAATTATTGTTACGTGCTTACCTTTAGCGGATACCTTAAATCAATTTCTTGTCAGGACAAGAAAGGTTTTCATTTTAATTAAATAAATAATAACTGTTTATTCTATTTTAATGATAAGGATTATAAAGTTGCACAATTAGTTAACAATTTATATGTTCTAAGATGACTCAAATCAAACATTACCTCTAGCATTGTCGTTAAGCCATATTAATGAAAAACACAATTCCGAGTTACATACAGATGGATACTTGGATAAATTTGATTTTAAATCATATGGAAGATGCGAACTCTTTCTCATTGGAAAAATGACTAAAGCTTCTTTTACCTAATCAGGTGAAAGGGCCACCGAACGATTATGATTTATACATAATGACGTATGTGGTCGAATGCGTATGATGGCAAGGGGTGGCTTATACTATTTATAACATATACTGATGATTTCAGTAGATATGGATATGTGGTTCTTATGAAGAACAAATCCGATTCTTTTAAAATGTTCAAAGAATATAAGGGCGAAGTAGAAAAGTAAACAAGGGAAAAGTATAAACGTTTTACGATCAGATCGTGGAGGAGAATACTTAAGCCTCAAATTTAAGAGTTTCTTGAAGGAGTGTGATATTGTATCACAACTTACTCCTTCTAAAATACCTCAATCAAAAAGAGATTCTGAGAGGAGAAATCATACCTTGTTGGACATAGTGCGATCGATGATGAGTCAAGCAAATCTTCCATTTAGTTTTTGGGGTTATGCTCTAAAAATGACTGCATATACACTTAACCAAATTCCGACTAAAGCGGTTCATAATACTGCGTATGAGATATAGAGTGATAAATGTCATAGCATGTCATTTATGAAAATTTGGGGATGTGAAGCGTTTGTAAAATGTTAAGCCTCTGACAAGCTTGGACCAAAATTAGATAGATGCTATCTGGTGGGATACCCAAGTGAAACTCGGGTATATTTTTTATAATCCTTCCGAGAACAAAGTGTTTGTTGCTCAGGCCGCTGTATTTCTTGAGGGAGAACTACTTTCTAAGAAAATCAGTGGGAGGATAATACATCTCGATGAAGATCGAGAACCACATGATAATATTGAACCAGAGTTGGAATAAGTTCAGGATGTTTATCAAAATGTTGAAAGTAAACATGTCTAAGAAACACAGGTTATTCGTAGATCTAGTTTTATTCACCATGAGTCTGGGAGAAATTATGAATTTCTTTTGACTCAAAATGGTGATGTGATGCTTATGGATAATGATAAAGCCTCTCACCTACCAAGATGCTATGAACCGTCGTCCACACTCCGAGAGATGGCTGAAGGCCATGAAATCCGAGACGGAGTCGATGTATTAAAATAAAGTATTGAATTTAGTTGATCCACTCGAAGGAGTAAAACCTATAGGGTGTAAGTGGGTTTTCAAGAAGTAAACTGACATGGATGGTAAAGTACAGACCTATAAGGTGCGACTAGTGGAAAAAGGTTTTAAACAAATTCATGGTATAGACTATGATGAGACTTTTTCACCAGCTGCTATGGTCAAGTCCATCAAGATTTTGTTAGCAATATTTTCTTACTTTGACTATGAGATTGACAAATGGATGTTAAAACTACTTTCTTATATGGGAGCCTTGAAGAGGATGTATATATGATACAACCTGAGGGTTTTGTCGATCCAAAGTTTGCTAAGATAGTTTGTAAGTTGTTTCTATTTATTTATAGATTGAAGTAAGCCTCAAGGAGAATGAATATTCATTTTGATAAAGCGGTCAAAGAGTTTGGCTTTATTCAAAATAAAGATGAACCATGTGTTTGCAAGAAGGTTAGTGGGAGCCATGTGACATTCCTAGTATTATATGTAGATGACATATAACAAATATGAAATAACATACCTTCTCTACAGGCTGTTAAGACCTGGTTGAGAAATAATTTCTCGATGAAAGACTTAGGCGATACTACCTATATATTAGGGATCAAGATCTATAATGATAAATTAAAGAGATTAATCGTCCTAGTCGGAGTACATACATTGATAAAATATTGCATCAATTTAGGATGCAGGAGACAAAGAAAGGATATGTTTCGAAGTCTCATGGGATAGTGATCTCAAAATATAATTTCTCCTAAATCATTAGATGATAAGTGCCGTTTGAGAAATGTAATATCCCATATATATTTTTTAAATATTATTATTATCATTCGAAATTGTTTATGTGATTTTATGTGAATTTTGGTGAATTATCTAAAGTGGAATTAATGTCTGGATGTTTATATGTGACATTATTTGAATATTTGAATTTTTATATGTCCAGAATAAAATATAGATAATTGTGGTATTTTTCTGGTAATTTTTGGAGTGTTATATGATTTTATAATGATTTATGAATTATTAATTATTTTCAGAATAATTATAAAATTATTTTATAAAGCCGGGAATCTTCCAACTTCAACCATTTTTGCATTTTTACAACCCCAAACTCTTCCGAAAACTCCTTCCTAACCTAATCTGGTAATTCCGGACATTTTCCATGTTTTGACTTTTTCGATCCGGATTACGGTTTGACCCGTGCACGGCCCGGCAATATTTTCAATACGATAATCATTTCGGTAATCAACAAAACCCGTATTCTTAAAAGACGGGATATTTTTACGTTATTTTCGTATATGGTGTTTTAGAAAAAGCCCGGTTTTGATAATTATCCAATTCTGGTATTGAATTGTATCGTTTTTACAGTTACTTAGCGGCTAAGCAACTAATTTAACGATCCAAAACGATCCAGAACGATCCAATATTCCATAAATATAAATAGCCTATTTCTTATTTCGTTTATTCCGTTTATTCATTTGCAACCAGTTAAAATACCGTAAATACAGAGAAAAACCCGAGAAACCGATACGTTCCCGAGAATCAAACACACGAACGAAGGCGTTATCGAACTCCGATTCGGGCGTGCAGCATATCAAAACGAAGCTCTCGAAATCTTCTTTCTGAATCAATCATCAGTTTCTGCCCAGAAATCATGGTAATTTTCTTATTTAATTATTTATATTCGAATTATTTAATAATTAAATTATGAAAATTTGTTCTTGATGTTGTTGATGTGATTTGATGCTTCCATGTTGTAGAGCATGTTTTT
Source organism: Apium graveolens (assembly GCF_009905375.1). Lineage (NCBI taxonomy): Eukaryota > Viridiplantae > Streptophyta > Magnoliopsida > Apiales > Apiaceae > Apium > Apium graveolens. The sequence goes on along the minus strand of NC_133656.1, from coordinate 71,892,672 downwards.
CCGGTCGATTTGGTATATTATACTTCAAAAATAGAGTTCAATATCATATAGAAATTAAGGTTTGATTTTCTGAAAATTTCTTGAATATGTGTTCTTGGTGTTCTTGAAGAATTCTGGAAATCAAAGTCAATTTTGAAGGTGTTATTGAACACCAAATCACAAGTATGAGTAACCAAAATATTCATATTTTCATGTTCTTTGTGTTTATGCCATCAAATCTTTCAAATAATTGATAATTTGTAAATTCGTAATTTAGGGTTTATATTCGAATTTTGGGGGTTTATAATTTAGAGGTTTTTGATTGTTTGTGATGATATGATTAGATTGTACATGTTCCCAGTTTCATTTTACTGTATTTACTGTAATTTTTGGTTGAGGATTAAGGATTTTGAGTTGTGGCCGGGAAAGCTTCGATCTTGACCAGCGTTAATGGTTGTTGCTGCCGGAGAAGACGACATAAGGGTTATGTGTCGTAATTGAGACTTGTATCATGTTTCTGGATTGCTAAGGATCGAAATCGTGGTTGGAATCAATCAGAACGGTGTTTGTTTTGGGGCTTAATCGGGCTTGCCGGAATCCGGGATGCCGCCGGATTCTGCAGAAAATCCGGTGGTTTTCTTGATTCTTGGCCCACCCGTTGACCCGTTCCTGACCCGTTTTGGTTTTTAATTCAACCCGGCTTTGATCATGTTTCCTTCTATTTCAAAACCAAAAACATGATTCTGCATTTTCTGTTTTATTTTTAATTGAAAAATCCTATTTTTAATTTCTGAAAATTCATTTTTTATTTCGAAAATCATTAATTTAATTCTGAAAATTTATTTTTAATACAAAAATAAATCTAAATTATTTAGTTAATTAATTTTAGTTGATAATTAATTATTTAATTAGTCAATTAATTTAAATATTAATTGATTAATTAGTTTAATTATTTATTAATTAATTTTAATTGATTATTTAATTAGATTTAATTATTTATTTTTGATTTAAAATTTTCGAAAAATAGTTTGGAACTTTAAAATATTATTTTAAATTATTTTCCAGGCTCGATAATTTTTATAAAATTATTTTCGAGTGTTCGAGCCCTATTATTTAATTATAAAATAATTCGGAGATCATTTTAATTCCCAAAATGTTCAAAAATTTAATATGAAACGAATGCGTACAGACTCAGAAAAATGTTGCGCTTCCAATAAAAATACTTTTGAGGGCTAATTTCTGCTGTATTGCAATGTCATTTGATTTGTGTATCAGTTTGAGTCGGTATTTGATCGATAAATGTTAATATTGAACTGATTTTCATTCTGAACGCACTGAGGCGTGTCTTTTAATGATCTGACGTATGTGTTACATGAAATATGTGATTACGTGTTATAGGAATGCCATGATTATATGTTACGTGGTATGCATGCTACCTGTTTACAGTTTAAAATGTCATGCTTAGTTATAAAAGGTCGGGTAGATGTCAAGACGTATAGTTACGTCGATTGAGTTTAGTTCTGTCAATTAAGATAGTCCTTTTGTTTATAGAATCAAGTAGCAAGGTGTGCAGTCAAGTGTTAGACGGAGATAGTAGCCAGCAGCTATAAGCAGAGTTATAGTAAGAGGTTATCGAGCATACCAGGCACGTACCCCTACTTCACTTATTGTTCAAGTGACGTTTATTTCGAATCATATTATGCAAGTACCTATATCTTCATTTATTATTCAATTAATATTGACTCTGAACTTTATTCTTTCAATTTCCATACTATTCTAAGTTCAGAATAGTTAAACGTTTTATATTTCGCTATAAATTACTCTATACAGTGGAACATTGAATTGAGATTAGCGAATAACTAATTGTTCTAGTTATTTCGCCATTGATTGTTGAGATAACTCTGGACCATGAGAAATGGGGAGTTATATGGTTAAGGATGTCCTTTGATTCGGCTCCTTTGATCAAAATGTTTTATGGATTGGATGAATGCGTAAGTGACCGGGACGGACGGTCCAGCGGAGGGCTATTTCTACGTGTTATATGAAATACTATGACACCATTTTTGCCACAGGCAGGTATATTGCCTTTTTATTTGAGTACTCGTATTTTGGGGACATGTTTCCATGAATCATGACCTTGTGCTATCACACGGGCTGATCAGCATGTGATAGTACATCCGTCGGAGTTAGATTCCAATCTAAAAATTATCGTTTATTGTTGATAGCTTGTGAAGCTTTATTATTAATCAAATATTACTGCTTTTATCCTTTTGTTCAGTTATTATCAGAATGTGGTATATCATTTCAAGTACATTTTATATTGCTTGCGGAGCATTTCTTTCGCTCATACTTGTTTATCAATCTAATCTTTCAGCTAAGCCAGAGCAAGCTTGAGATCCAGGTTTGGTCAGAAGTCGAGTGCTTGTAAATAGTGGTGTGTATTCCAGGTAGACTGTTTTGGGACGCTTGGATAGTCTAGAGGTTTGTAATAAAATTTGAATAATCTGTAAAACTAATTAGACTTATGGTTTGTAATAACAGTTGGTTTGTAATAGTGCATGTTCCATACTATAACCTGTGATCGATCCAGTTGCATGCAAGGGGTCATAATTATTATATTATTCCGCTGTGATTATTTTATTATAGTTTAGTGGCAAGTGACCCCCAAATCTAGACCCCGGGTTTGGAGGGCGTCACAAGAAAGTTCCATATGCTTTAGCAATTGGATCTGTAATGTGTACAATGATATGTATTTATCCTGATATTTTGTATGCTTTGAACATGATGAACAGGTACCAGTCTAATCCAGGTGAGGGTCACTGGATGATTTTCAAGAATATTCGTAAGTACTTAAAGAGGACTAAAGATTTATTTTTGGTGTATGGACAAGATAGGGAACTAGTTGTAAAGGGTTACACTGATGCTAGTTTCTGAACCTAATTTTTGGACAGACAAGGATGATTACATGTTTATGTCTGTTTTGTCTTTTGTCTAAATATAAGTGATGTTAGCTGGAATAGTTCACAACAAGAATATTGATGATTCTATAATGAAATCCGAATGTATTGATATTTTTGAAATAGCCAAGGAGACTGTTTAGGCATGTCCTTAGGCGATATCGCCTTATTAATGCGATTAACAATCAAGGAGATATAAATGTAAAGTGCATAGTAATGATAATGTTGCAAACCCACTAACTAAGGATTTGTCATAACAGAAGCACGATGGTCATACTAGTTCCACGAGTATAAAATACATAGGTGATTGGCTCTAGTGCAAGTGGGAGATTGCCAGTGTTTGTGCCCTAGAGACAACACTATGATATTTTAGTTTAAGACATTTGGATTATTAATATTTATGTTCTATCGATTATTCCCTTTATAATTTAATAATTCTTAATTTACCACGATATAAATGTTAGATTAATAAATGTCCTTGGAATATGATATGCAATTCTATATCTCTAAGTACGTGACTTAGAAATGAGCTTATGAGAATAGTATCAATACTCCTAAAGGTCTATAGTCAAGTATTATTATTAAGGGACAATTATAATGCATTAAGACTGGTGTGTTTGTTGACTAATGATCACATCTCATTGATCATAGGTATATTGATATTAAAGTCAAAAACACATGCAGATGTATATGTACATGGTGCTGGACATACCCAATGTGAGATTCTACATGTATATTGTGTCATAAGTAATTCTCACTGTGATAATGATGTAATGGTCCTTAGACTTGAAATAATTATATTTTTATACGAGAATTAATGTACTTTGATTACATTAAAAGTTACCTTTGACCGAGTAATGATAAAAGTGTATTTCGGGTATATTATGAAACGTATGAGAAATATGAATGATCTAGAAAGGATTTACCCCTCCTAATTTTAGGAGTGATATTATTGGCCTCTTTTGTGAGCTAGACTATGAAATGCGTGGCCACACTCAAATGTTGATTTATTATGATAGTCTACTCATTGAACAAGGAAACTTGGATTTAACTATGATGAGGATGGCACATTACATGCCCCTAATTTAATCTATAATATTTGGTTGAAGGGATTATATTACATTGTACATTATTCATAAAAGGTTTAATCGATCACCGATTCAATTATTATTACTTGGGTAGCAATGATGTATTACTAGGTGCCGCTCATTGTTTACGATTTTATAATAGATTTAAAATTCGTTGCCAACGTAATAATAACCTATAGGGTCACACACAAAGAATGCTTGAAGGATTATTTAATTTAGATTGGATTTAAATTAAATTAATATAGTTTGAATTATTTATAATATTAATTAAGTATGATTTAATTAATTAGATAAATAATGATATTCAAATTTACTAATATCAATTATAAAATTCAGTTGTTAAATAATTAAGTATGACTTAATTATTATACAAATAGGAATTTTGAATTAATAATAACTCCTAATTAGTTAAGAGTTATAATTCTTTTTCTACTCTCTATATAATATCTCTTGTGTGGCTGATTTTGGGAAAAAGACTTTTACTAAAACCCTAGCCACCAAGAGAGAAGATGGAGAGAGAAAGAAGAAACAAGTTTGTGCTACTACACATCCAATCGTTGAGTTCAAGCATTCGTATGGATACGGATAGAGCGTAATAGGACTACCAAGGATGAAATCGAACCATGATGCTATTTGGATAATTGTTAATAGGTTCACAAAGTCTGCACATTTCCTCCCGATTAACGAAAGATATTGCTTTGGATAAGCTAGTGAAGTCATACTTGGATGAATTTGTGACCAAATATTGAGTTCCTGTTTCAATTATGTATGATCGAGATCCAAGGTTGAACTCGAGGTTTTAGATAAGATTCTAGGATTGTTTGAGCACTGAATTGAAGAGGATTACCACCTATTATCCTCAGATAGATAGTCAAAGTGAGAATAATTCAGACGATAAAGGATATGTTGATAATATGTACTGTGGATTTTAAAGGCAACTGGGATGATCACCAGCCGTTAATTGAGTTTTCTTATAATAGTAGTTATCATGCCAGTATAAGAATGCCATCTTACGAAGCATGGTATGGACGTAAGTGTAGGTCTCCACTTTATTGGAATGAAGTGGGAGAAAGAAGTTGTTAGGTCCTGAGTTCGTTCAGCAAACCAAGGACGCAGTTGTATTGATTCAGAAAAGATTAGAAGCACCTCATGATAGACACAAGAATGCGAACTTGAATAAAAAAGATATGGATATAGAAATAGGGTCGTTGGTATTATTGAAAGTGTCATCTTGGAAAGGATTGATTAGATTTGGACAGAAAGGCAAGCTGAGTCCAAGGTATATCAGACCGTTCGAGGTATTGAAAAAGGTAGATAAAGTTTTCTATGAGTTGGCGCTGTCACCGCAGCTGCATCAGATTCACAACGTGTTCCACGTATCTATGCTGAAGCGATATATCCTTGATTCGAACCAAGTAATTTAGTATAAGCCAATCGAGCTTCAGCTAGGATTGTCCTACGTCGAGCAATCAATCTAGATCCTAGATCGCAAGGAGCGAGTTCTTAGAAATAAGTCGATTCCTATAATTAAAGCACTTTGGAGAAATCCTTGAGTAGAAGAGTCTACATGGGAGTTAGAGTTAGATATGCTTGAGAAATATCTTCACTTGTTTAATTAGTTAAGATTCTGAGTACAAAATCTTTTTAAGGGGGAAGGATATAACGACTCGTATTTCTGTATTATTAAATTGTAAATATTAAATAATTAAGTAAATAAAATCTGGGTATCGCTTCTGTCAACTCTGTGTTGCTTTATTATTAATTGTGTGTGACTTGGTGGTGTGCGAGAATTATTTGTGTGATTAATTGTTGAGCCGTAGTGTTTTATTTTTACTCTTATAAGTGGTTTTATTAAGGATTTATTCCTATAAATATTGATATTATCTCTAAAATCATTTTTTATTGCTTTATTATTTTATTAATTATTTTTGGGAATTTATAAAATTTAGAAAACAATATTTTATTGAATATTTAACTCTAAATAATTTTCTGATTGTATTAAAGTGAAAATTCAATATTAAATTCCAGAATACTTCAAAAATTACGAAACTCATATTTTCTTAAGTTTTTAATATTTTGAGAATTTTAAAATTATTTCGGAAAATTTTCGAATTAAATTCACCCGCACGTTTGTTCGTTAAATCGTTAAATGCAGGTATGTTGCGCATTTCAGAAATGCTTTAAAAAATTTGGAAAATTTGTTTTATTAGGTTTTGAATATTCTGAGAATTTTAAAATTATTTTTAATAATTTTTGAGTTTTATTTATTCGCACCTTGGTTCGTTAAATATCGACGCGCGAAACAGAAGCTAGGGGTACGTGTCATTTGGCTGCAAATTATAAAAGAAAATACATAAATAAAATTTGACAAACACAATCAGTCTTATCCCTTTCTCTTTCTATCTTTTTTTCTCTCGATCTCTCCTCTCTTATTTCTCCCCCTCCTTTCTCCCGTTCTTTCCTTGTTTCCCTTTCTTTTCTCTGATTCTTCCCTCGGTTCCCCCCCCCCCGTGTTGGTTTCTGATTCGGGTAAGCCGTCGTGGCTTTGTTCTCCGGTTTATTGTTGTGTTATGTCTAGTTTTCCGTTTAACCAATGGAATTTTTGCTCTTGCCTCCTTGATATATACATACGTATATATATAAATGTGCTGTGTGTCTGCTGTGTCTCTACATGTGCCGCCTTACAATTCACAGGTCGCCACCGTTTTAACTTTCCGGCAAGGTGACCGGAGGGGTGGAGGGATGTGTTATAAAACGTGTATTGCTTTTGTTGTTGCCATTTCCCATGTTGCTTCTATTGTTTGAAATTACAGTCTGTTCGGCTTGTTTTAATTTGGGACTTTTGACTTTTACTCAGGAAAAATAAATAATAATTGATTGATATTCATGAAATAAATTATTTGTGATCGGAAATTTTATATATCGGAGAAATTCGCGTAGGACACCCGTAGTAAACGGGCACCACCAAATTTTTGCCGTCATCGACGATGAGCCTCAGTGAGCCGATGGTGGACCGTGATGATTATTCCGAGTCCTATATTTATTAAAAACATTATTTTATATAATTAGTGCGAAGTGTAATTAGCGGTTGTAATTATTTAATCGGTAATTGCATAATTAATTTGGATTTTGTTCTTGGTTATGACTTCGATTATGTTTCGACGGGTAGGCCGATAGATAGAGGAGGCGCTGCCCGATTTTTCGGAAATTAAATTCGAAAATACGGGGGATATATCCTGTGATTATTGGGATTACTATTTGAATGTATATAACTATATAATAATAAATATTTTATGAAACGTACTTGCGTGTCGTGATAAAATATTTTGTAAAATATTTGACAACCCCATTTTTTCGAAACGACGAGTATATGTATTTTTCGAAAATGACTATCGAACCGAATTTTGAATACGTGGACCCTAGTTGTTATGTGTTTTATAATAATACATATAATTATGAGTCGGGCGTGATATCATTCAGGTAGAACTGATAGCGAGGATATGTGAAGCATAGTTGGTCGTCTAACATAGGGTATTTCGACTATGTAGGTTCTAGTCAGAAGACCCGAGAGTTGACGTCGGACTAAAGATAACCTAGTGGTCGATCGACAAGCTCAGCAAGGTTCCAATTGAAGAACCTGAGTGTTGAAGTCAGATCCAGGATATTCTACTAGTTAGACGCTAAAGCCGAGCATCCAATTCGGTCCACAGTCAACCAGTAATAGTTGTAAAGCTCTACGAGGCAAGTACCCCTCGACATACTTTTATGGTTCAGTATATATGAATAAACCGTTGCTTTATTTTTGAACAGGAACATAAATGTTTTAAGTTACGAATCCCCTGTAGTTTTAATTATTGTTTTTAAATCTGTTTTGGGAAAAAGTACCTTCGAAAAGGTACCTATCTCCAAATGAAAATGATTTTGTGAATAAGGTTTATGTGTGTTGTTAAATGAACTATTTGAAAATGAGATAGGTACAAGTGATTTTAAAAGTGGATACAAACGATCAGATATTGGATAGATAGAGGCCAGAGTGGCCTATTGTGGTTGCGTAAGCGGCTAACTCGGTTGCACACACTACTAACCGATTAGTCCAACAGGTCAGAGACCTAGCTAGTCTCTGAGTTCCAGAATAGGTTTGTGGGATGGAAGATGGAGCCGTCTGGTATTGATAGCCTGATCAGCTGTCTTCACATGTCCAATACATATCTGATTTGGTTTTTTGGTTCCCATAACGGAACAAGTGATTTTATACGGTTGAGTTATAAATATGAATAACATGCTAAAATTGGACTCTGGTGTTTTACACAACACACAACTATGTTGTTTTATAAAGAGCATGCTAGTCAGTGATATCCAGTTTTATTCTGATGTGTTTTGGCAGAGAGTTTCCATGATTTATAGATTACTACTTTCTTACTGCTTTATAATTTTGTTCTTTATAACTGTTTAGTTAAACTATTTTACTTGTTATTCATATAGTGGTACTGCTGAGCAATTAATTGATCACCCTTGCATAATGTTTTGTATATATATTGTAGATGCCTAGGAGATCTTTTCATTGTAGTTAGGGCAGAGTTCTAGTTCCTCCCGTGGCAGGCTCCTCTGAGGTAGTTGTGTCGGACCAGATTTGGTCTGTTGAGTTGTTGTATTAAGTTAGTGTGTTAGACTTGTTAAATAAGTTTGGTTGTAATAGTTATGTAACCTAAGTCATACTTAAACCTGGAAAAGATTTTGGGAAGAAATGGGTCGTGTTTATTAGTTTGATTGTATTATATTGTGGTTGTTGTTGTTCATGACGTCAACTCCTGACCCCGGGGTTGAGGCCATCACAATTTCAGTTGTCTAGACGCACATGCAATAACTTTATTGTGCCGCATCAAAACATGATATAATCCCTTATAAGAAGCATCACTATAGATTATAAACTCTCTTTGATCATCTGGAAGTGACAAAACAGGTGTCGTGATCAATCTCTTCTTCAATTTTTGAAAACTTTCTTCATACTTCTCGTTTCATATAAACTTCTCATTTTTCCTGGAAAGCTTCTCCAGAGGTGTCACAATCTTCGAGAAATCTTGAACAAATCTTTGATAATACCCTGTTAACCCCAAGAAATTTCTCACTTCTGTTGGTGTTCTTGGCCTTTCCCAATTTATAATAGCTTCAATCTTCACCGGGTCCACTTGATCCCTTCATTACTGACTACGTGCCCTAAGAATTGAACTTCCTGTTACCAAAACTCACACTTTGAAAACTTGACATACAACTTCCCCTTCTCAAAATTCCCAAAGTTATCCTTAAGTGCTCTGCCTGGTCTTCCGTTGACTTCGAGTAAATCAATATATCATCTATAAACACAATGACAAATTTGTCCAAATATTCCTTGAAAATTCTATTCATCAAGTCCATAAACACTGTTGGGGCATTAGTTAATCCAGAAAAAAATCACTAAGAATTGATAATGACCGTACCTTGTTCTGAAAGCTGTCTTCTGTTCGTCTTCAGGTTTATTCTTCAATTAGTGATATCCGGATCTCAAATCAATCTTAGAGAAATACTTCTCTCCTTTCAGCTGATCAAACAAATTATCGATTCGAGGTAATGGATACTTATTCTTGATATAAGTTTGTTGAGTTCTCGATAGTCGATACATAACCTCATGCTTCCATCATTCTTCTTAACAAATAGTGTTAGTCCCTAACAATGCAACAAGAATTACTGAAGGGGGTTTGAATGGAATTCTTGAACCTTTTTCAAAAATATAAAATATTCTAACTTAAAATATATATGACAGTGTTTTGATTTGCAGAGTGCGGAATAACAAGTTGAATATGAATCAAAACATAAAGTGATAAAAACACAAGTCTTTAAAACTTTCTGGTGGATTAGAAATTATCCACTATATATATATATATATATATATATATATATATATATATATATATATATATATATATCGAGAGAACTCTGTGAAGCTTGAATAGCTCACAGCTGCTTATAAATAAGAACAACTAAACTTACAGAGAAATGCTAAAGATACAACTTATAAATGTTTCTCTGAGAATTTTCTTGCTTAGTCTCCTAGTTGTTCTAATTGCTACTCTTGGTTTATATATATCACCAAGATTACATAGTAATAAGACAAGATAATAAAACAAAACCTATCAAGTCTAATAATATGCTACTTCATTACTCTATTCTAGCATCTTTGAATATCTTCATAATAGCATGGAAATGGCAATGCTTCTTTGTTTGCAAAGACCCAGTTGAATAGGCTTCCACATTCCTTTTGCATACACTCGACGCATATGACTGTGTTGTCACTATCAACAGATGTTTGAATTGATTATCCGTCGGGTACATGATCATCCGTGGGGTTGCCTTGTTGATCATCCGTCGAGTAATATTGTTGATTATCCATTGGGTAGCTATTTGGCACTTGAATTCATTTCATTTATGCAGAATTATAAGACATCATCAATGTACAATTAATCAACCTATTCTGCATATCTAATTAAAGTCAACATGACTTATATGCTACTATAGAATCTAAACAAGGTGTATGTGGAAATGTGCTACAGACTTATTGTTACATAAGCTACTCACTCGATGGATGTCAAATCCTTATCCGTCGGGACTATATAGAGTCATCCGTCGGGACAATATTTGCTTATCCGTCGAGTGCTACATTTTTCACTAAGTTAAATCTACTAAGGTGTTTTGTTAATGAAATCATCAAGTTCACAACATATCCACAACAATCTCCCCCAATTTATGTCTAGTAGAATTGTAGCCATAAATTAAGAGAAACTTGATGATAACAAAACACCCTAAAAATACAAATTTAAAAGGACGTAGATAAAACTGTAAAAGTGCTTCAATTATCAAAATGTACAAAGATTTGCTCACAGTCATTTTCAAGGTGCTCCCCTAGCCTGAGCAGATTAATCTATTTCCTTAAAGATCTGGATCTATTTTCAAACTTTCTGTTGTTTTCTTCTATCTGATTTTGGAGCTGTCTGTGGAATTCCAGTTCATCAGATTCTGAGAGATTTAGCATTTCATACATTTCCAAAAGAGTCTCATTGCTAGAGATGCTCAATTGGTCTTCTAATCTGAAGAATCTTCTAATTCCTTTATCATCCATGAATTCCATCAGCCAGTAGGGCCTCAGATGCACTCTACTTCCTGTGTAAGGAATAGTTAGAGTCTTTGGGAGTGCATCTTTGGCTCTAATACTCCTTAGTTCTTCAATCTTCTTTAGAACAAGTCTTCTAGCTGTCACATTCAATCCAAAGTTCTTCTTAAAGGATGAATAAACCTTTTCAGCACAGATTGGCTTTCTTGAAGGATCCTGTGAAGTGGCCACTGTATCTCTTTTCCTCCCTTGTACTTGAATACTAACCTTTCAGGAAGATTCCTGTAAGCATCAATCCCTCTAACTTCTTCCAGTTCATCTAGATAGAGGTTTAAATATGAGAATTCCTTGATGTCACAGATGTACATGATGTCTCCCTTGTTGACTTTGGTTTGAGCTTTGGTTAGAGACTTGGATCTGAGAGTTGATTGCTTCACTTTCTTGACTGCTCTTGTCTTTATCTTCTTTGGCTTCATGAAGTGAGGTAGATTGAGTTCAGGTATTGGTAGACTATCCCAGTCTATTGGCTCATCCTTTGGAATAATAGGTTCACCATGAAAGTTCTCGGATGGATCTATCTTGAATTCTCCATGTGCCACAGAGGGCATGGATGTTTGAGTTGTTGCAGATGTAGACTCTTTGGGAAAGTACCCTTCCATCTCCTCATCACTGAAATCCAACTTTCTTTTTATTCTTTGCTTGTACCTTGGCTTATTTGTCTGTGGAGGTTCATTTTGCATTACTTGATCTTGAGATTCAACTGTTTCAGATGGTTGTGCAGAAACTTGTTGTGTAGGTTTCACAGCTTGTAGCTTGGCCAAGATAGTAGCTTGCTCCTTCTTTTGTTTGACCTTTTTAGCATCTAGAGCAGCTTGCTTCTTTTCTCGCTTCAATCTTGCCTTTTCTTCTCTCTTTGCTTCAGCAAATTGAGGGTGTCCAGCCACCACACAAATTTCTTTACCATTCCTGAAAACTTTAGCAATTCTTCTTTTCAATGTTGAATCAACTGGATCCTTATAGAATGCTATGGACCTGGCCAACAGCTTCTTTTCATCAGGCTTTGGTGACTCATACACTGTGTCCAAGGGGTTCTTTAGTGAAGATTTTGAATAGTTCACCCTTGGCTTCAAAATTAGCTTAGCCTTTGGATTTTTGATGCAGGATGGTTGTCCTCTTTCCAGATTCTTCATGCTCATTTCATTCACAGATATTTGCCTGACTTGAAAGTGATGAATGGCTGATTTTTCTGGTTTCTTTACCAACCCAAATTTCTTTTGTATATCCTCATCAATTTTCTTCCAGTTGATTGGACTCAACTGCTTCTTCTCAGCTGCTCTCAGTGTAGTTGCTGCTTCATTTATGAGATCAATATTGTTTGTTGTTGGTGGCTTGGTGAAAGTAATTGCAGGAACAATTACTTTACTGACTTGAATGTTAGGCTGTTTCTCCCCCTCACTTGATCCTTTCTCCCCCTTTTTGTTATCATCAAGTTGTGTGGGAAGGAGTTGAGCTGCCACCAGTTGTTGGAGTAATGCAGTTTGAGCTTCTTGATTGTCTAGTATCTTGGCCATTGACTACTCTACAGCAGATAGTCTTGAGTCCATGGCCTCAACTTTCCTGTTTAGATCAGCCTCCTTCCTTAGTTTATGAGCAATTTCAGTCATGGTGGTTGCAGGGAGTCTAGCATCCATCCTTTCTATAACATCCTGCTTGACTTCAGAAATTTCCTGCTTGATGGCATCCACACTCTGGCTGTGTTGGAGGGCTTGAATCTTATGCAGCCGGAGTGCTTCAAGATGTGCTTTGAGTAGTTGCTTTGTGCTAGCATTGGAAGATGCCTGAATGGCTGCTTGAGTGTCATGAATCAGCTTGAAAGGTGATGATTGGAGATGTGAGTAGGAGCATTTTTTTGTGAGCATCCAGGCAGGAGTATCTGCAGCTCCCCCTATGTCCATGCTACCTTCCTCATCATCACCACCATCATCCCCAAAAGAAGTCTCATCCAGTTCCAAACACTGCCAATGTTGGAAGGCATAGCAGTGATTGCATCCTTTCCTCTTTGTAAAGATTGTGTTGTATGCACCAAATTCAACAATCTTTCAGCCTCCTCATTGCCCTGTACAGCTAGAGTTTGGTAAGCTGTCACAGGGTGACTAAATGTCACACCATCTAGGGAAATGGAATCTATAACAACTTGATATTCTTGCTGTTAGGTCACACACACTGTAGAAGGGGGTTGAATACAGTGTCTAGCATAATCAAATCGAAATAAGAACACAAGTATGAAACACATAATAATCTTGTTAATAAAACAGTATTACAATGGAACCGTTCTCTCTCAGTGATGAACAAATATCAGGAGAGCTTCTACGGTTACAATGAATAATATCCTCGAATAAGATAACACATATAGTGTAAACCCTATGATGTGTTTATATAGACACACAGTTACAAGATAATCTTCTAATTGATATCGAATATGATTCTGCATCCTAGAATATATCAACTAATTATCTTTTCTTCCAAGTATTCTATTCTTCATAGAATTCTTCTCCATGCATATCTCTTCTTGTTTTAGTCTCGATCTTCTTTCCTTTCAATCAGCCGCCTTCCTTATCTGAAAGTCTCCTTACGTCCTGATATTATCTCTTGATAAATATCTTCTGATAACTTAAGTTCTGACAACTTAAGTTCTGATATCTTAAGTCCTGACTTCAGTATAAGTACTGATTTCCAGTTAAGTCCTGATTTGTCCTGTTAGTTAAGATCTGAAAACTAAACACAAATCATCATTAGACATGACATCACAAATATATCTAACAATCTCCCCCAACTTGTAAATTAGCATAATATACAAGTTCAACAGATACTTGATGATGTCAAAAACATTAAGAACAAATGCATGAGAATTTGACTAGATAACTACAACTTACAGTCCTTACAGCTTTACCATCCTTAAAGTCTGATATCAACTTTAACCTGTATAATCTTCAGAATTTAACAGTTGCAGTTCTTGACTTGGCTTCAGTGTGTGATCTCTCTAATGTCAGGAGTTGTTCTGAGATAATTCCTTAACAGACTTCTCTCAGCATATTCAAGTTCATTCTTCATCCTCCTTTTTGCATTTTTAAGTTCAACTGTATCTTCACCTATTTGGAAGATAGCAGCCCTGAGATCATTTATTTTTAGCTTTTCTTATATCCTGATCCAGTCTGATGATATAGGCTTTATCAGACTCTAGATTGAATTCAAGTCCCTTAACACCAGAAAATGTAGTGATGATTTTTACAGTATTAGGCTTCATTTCAACAATATCACCATTATGATCTCTGTATTTAGGAAAGTATGGCATGTTAGACTTTACAGAGTAAAGTTTCTTCTGCCTTTAAACATCAGATTTTAAGTAACTAGCAGCACCATCCGTTGACCTATTTTTCACTTGAAGTACAAATAACACATGTTACAATTCTTCAAAATACTTCAAATGAATAGCATTCTTTCTAATCTGGAATACCCTCCCATCTATCATAAAATATAACATGATATCTTCTTTCAAAATAGAGTGGTAAACCATTTGTACAGACTCCAATTGATTCAATCTTTCAGGAGTTGTTCCTACTCCTGGTTCACTTAAGGAAGTTGGATCATTGGTAGTATTGTTTACTCTCTTCTCTTTAGAACTACCCAATCCTGATTTGTCTCTTCCTTTCTTTCCTCTAGTAACTCTTGCATCAAAACCACTTGATATAATCTTCAAAAGTTGAGTAAATTGTTGAGCTTTGGTAAAACCAGGTAGTAACATCCTTGAAGGTTTAACATGAGCAATGTCAGAGGTTTCCTTTTCTTTATCTTCTGATATCAAGCCAACTTGAGCTACGTCAGAGGTTGCTTGCTTCACTATAATATCAGATTTTACTAAGTCCTGATATTGAACAACATAAGCTATGTCAGAGGTTGTTTGAATATTCTTTTTCTTCAAAATCAGACTAGTATCTTCATCAGATTTTGTTTCCAGATCCATGATTGGCATATCTACCTTTACAGGTTCATCAATTTTTGTTTTTCCCTTGAACCTAGGATCTACCTCCACTCGTGATTTGGCTTTGGTTGCCTCAGAATTTGTCTTCTCCTTAATCACAATTCCCTTAGACTTTGGAAGTTTCTTTTCAACAATAAAAGCTTTAGACTTGGATTTGACATTTTCTGCTTTAAGTCTAGCTTCTTCTTCCTTTAGACTTTCAAAGTCCATTCCTAGATTTTCTTTGAGAAATAGTCTTTTTGAAATTTCTTCATCCAGCTTCTGTAACTTAGGGTCTTGATAGTAAACTGTTATTTCCTTCCCCTTAAGCTTCAATGTCTGCATAAACTTCTGTGATTCTTGACTTTCACCCTGTGCTTCTCTTGAGTCTTTTCAATATACCCAATTCGGTCAAAGGCTGGCTTAAAAAATCTGTTCTTTTCCAATTTGACATTCATATCTTGTTGAATCAAAGTTTCTTGAATTTTGTTCACCTTGGCATGAGTTATTGAGTGTTGACCTTGAAGGTGCCTAGTACTCAATGCAGTAACTCTCAGCTGTGCCTTGAAATCATCATTTATCAGTATTTCATCAGCTTTGGCCAGGTGCTCAGCAAATTTTTTTCAGTGGGAACAAAATTAACTTTGTTCCACTCCTTAGTCCACTCCTTTCCTCTAGGAGTATCACTCCAAGGTACTGGTGCATCCTCTCTAACAAACTTCTTGATTAGATCAGCTTTGCATGGAGCTTGTTGAGGTGCATGTCCAGATGGACCAGCTGCATCAGCATCCACATTTGTAGCAGCTTCACCAGTAATTTCAGCATTGTCAGCATCAGAACTTACAGAACTTGCAGTATCAGAATCCTCTGATAGAATAACAGTATGTGAGGCTATAGAGGTTTCAACATCATCCTCTAAATTCGGATCTGCAACTAAGTTCTGATCAACATCCAAATTTTGATGCCCACCCACAATCTGATCTTCATCATCTAGATTCAGAACTGGTGTTGTTGGAATATTTACATTGAAATCAACATCTAGAAGTGGTGTTGTTGGTGGAGTAACTTGAGTGGGTGGAGCTTCCAAGTATAGAACATCAGGTACAACCAAGTTGTGAATATCTATTTCATCACTTGTACCTGGGTATTGGATCATTAAAAGGAGACACAGGAGGTGTGGGCACTTGCTCTGGAATATCCTCTTGTTCTTGAATATGAGACTTGTGAGCTGATTCAGCAGTGGGAAGTAATTCAATTACGATCGGTTCTGTTGGGATCAGAGATTCCTGACCCCCTTCTACAGTGTGTGTGACCTAACAAGTGGTGCTTGTCAGAATTTATGCTATTATCAGAGTATTTCTCCAGTAATCAGAGAATGTGAAAAGTCACCAAAAAAATTTATTTTGCTTTTCTAATGCATATTACTTAATACCAGCAATGCACTTGGGTCTTCCCTTCCACATACATTTTTCTCTAGATCTCAAAGGAGTACCTGATATTTATTTCTTTTCTTTTTCTTTTTCTTTTGATAAGTGAGGCTTATCGGCACTTAGTACATCCATAGGATTTACCAACATCAGAACTTAACAGATAAGAAGCACTATTCTAGTTTTTGACTTAGTAATAAGATACACAAAGTAAACCTAACCAAGCTCAATATCAGAATTTGCTTGTGTTAAAAATTTCCACATAAACAATTACTTCAAACATGGGATCTTTAGTATATTAAAGATTAATAGGTTAGTATTAAGCACAGTTATCCTCATTGGATTGAATAGTCACAAAAACATTCATATCACTATCAGAATATAGAAATTCACATCAGACAACAATCAGCATTTAAGGAAATTTCAAATTAAGCACAGACTACATAGTAATATCTTTAAATATTGATCATAAAGTTTGATGTATCTGAACATAAACTAAGCAAATTTAGAGAAAGAACCTGAAACCATTCCAAGTTCATTTACCAATCTTGTAAAAGTAGCTTCACATAGTGGTTTTGTGAAGATATCTGCTAGTTATTGATCTGTTGGAATAAAATGCAATTCAACTGTACCTTACATCACATGTTCCCTTATGAAGTGGTACCTTATGCTGATGTGCTTTGTTATTGAGTGTTGAACTGGATTACCTTTCATAGCAATAACAATTTGATTATCACAGTAAATAGGGATTTTAGAAAATTCTAACCCATAATCCAGTAACTGATTCTTCATCCAAAGAATCTGTGCACAACAGCTTCCTGCAGCAATGTACTCTGCCTCTGCAGTTTATGTGGAAATTGACTTTTGTTTCTTGCTAAACCAAGAAATTAATCTGCCTCCAAGAAATTGGCAGCTTCCACTTGTGCTTTTTCCTGTCAATTTTGCACCCTGCAAAATCTGCATCTGAGTAACTTATTAGCTTAAAGTCTGATTCCCTAGGATACCACTATCCCAGATCAGCTATACCCTTAAGCTACTTGAAAATTCTTTTCACAACTGTTAAGTGAGGTTCTCTTGGATCTGCTTGAAATCTTGCACAAAGATAGGAAGCATACATGATATCATGTCTACTTGCAGTTAGATAGAGTAGTGAGCCAATCATACCTCTGTAATCATTAATATCTACTGATATACCAGTATCCTTATCTAATTTTGTTGCAGTGGCCATAGGAGTGAATGCACTTGAACAGTCTTGCATTCCAAATTTCTTCAACAAGTTTCTGGTGTACTTAGATTGACAAATAAAAGTTCCTTCTTTATTCTGCTTAACTTGAAGGCCCAGAAAATAGCCAAGTTCTCCCATCATACTCATTTAATATCCTGACTGCATTAGCTTGGCAAACCTTTTACACAGTCTGTCATTTGTAGAACCAAAAATGATATCATCAACATATATCTGCACCAAAAGTAAGTCCTTTCCATGGTTGAGATAGAATAAAGTTTTGTCAATTGTCCCATTGTTAAATCCACTTTCCAGAAGAAACTGAGCTAATGTCTCATATTATGCTCTTAGAGCTCGCTTAAGGCCATAAAGTGCTTTATCAAGCCTGTAGACATGATGAGGAAATTTTGAATCTACAAAACCTGGAGATTGTTCAACATATACTTCTTCTTCCAATTCTCCATTAAGAACAGCACTTTTCACATCCATTTGAAAGACTTTAAACTTTTTATGAGCAGTATAAGCCAAAAATATCCTTATAGCTTCCAATCTAACAACTGGTACAAATGTTTCATCATAATCAATTCCCTCATGTTGAGAGTATCCTTTTGCAACCAGCCTTGCTTTATTCCTTGTAATTATGCCATCACTATCAGTTTTGTTTCTGAACACCCATTTTGTACCAATAATAGATCTATTCTTTGGTCTTGGCACTAGGGTCCAGACTTTATTTCTTTCAAATTCATTTAACTCTTCCTGCATTGCTTGCACCCAATCAGCATCTTGAAGAGCTTCTTCCACTTTCTTTGGTTCAGTCTGAGAAAGAAAAGAGTGATAGAGACATTCATTTGATGTTGTTGTTCTAGTTCTTATACCTACTTCAGGATCTCCAATAATCAAGTTAGGTGTATGTGCTTTAGTCCACTTCCTTGCAGATGGAAGATTATCTCTAGAACTGGATGCTCCCCCATGATCTATGCTGTCTCCATCAACATTTTCCGATGCTCCCCCTGAAACTATGCTCTCTGAGTTGGATCCTTCAGAATTTAAGTTTCCAGAATTATCAGAACTTGGCCCATCAGAACTTGATGAATCAAAACTTGAAGAGCCCGTTCTAGGTTCTGATGCTTCTTGAGATATGGTTGTATCTTCAATATGCTCCCCCTGCACATGTGCATTTTCCTTTGGTGTAGTTACCACAGTTTCAATAACATTAGACTTTAACCCATCAGAGTTTGATTTAGACTGTCAGGATTTACACTGTCAGGATTTACAGGATCAGAATTTAAAGCTTCATTCTCAAATCTCAACTGATCATGATCATTGAAATCTTCAAGTCCAGTAATCTTCTTATCATCAAAAGAGACATTGATAGATTCCATGACAACCCTTGTTCTTAAATTATAGACTCTGAAGGCTTTTGTGGAAAGTGGATATCCAACAAAGATTCCTTCATCAGCTTTTAGATCAAATTTGGATAACTGTTTAGGATGAGTCTTATGAACAAAACACTTGCATCCAAATACATGAAATTACTTCATATTTGGCTTCTTTTTCTTCACCATCTCATATGGTGTCTTTCCATGCTTGTTGATAAGTATTGCATTCTGAGTAAAACAAGCAGTCTCCACAGCTTCAGACCAAAAATAGGTTGGTAACTTTGCTTCATCAAGCATAGTTCGTGCAGCTTCAATAAGAGTTCTATTCTTTTATTTCAACAACTCCATTTTTCTGCGGAGTTCCAGGAGCAGAAAATTCCTGCTTGATTCCATGGTCTTTGCAGAACTCTTCCATAATCAAATTCTTGAACTCAGTGTCATTATCACTTATCATGATTTTCACAGAGTCTTTAACCAATTTATCCAGTTGTTTGATATGATCAATCAAAATAGATGAAGTTTTACTTTTTGTGTGCAAGAAATACACCCATGTGTATCTGGTAAACTCATCTACTATAACCATAACATATTTCTTCTTTACAATAGACATGACATTCACTGAACCAAATAGATCAACATGTAGTAGGTGATAAGACTCAAGAATTGAAGATTCAGTCTTGCTCTTGAATGAAGATTTTCTTTGTTTTGCCTTTTGACATGAATCACAAAGGCCATCAGGAGCAAATACTGATTTTGGCACTCCTCTCACAAGATCTTTCTTGACTAGTTCATTTATATTGCTGAAATTTAAATGAGAGAGTTTCTTGTGCCAATCCCAGCTTTCTTCAATTGATGCTCTACTTAACAGACAGATTGCAGAACCACCAGAACTTGTTGAAAGCTTGGATTCATAAATGTTACCATGCCTGTATCCTTTCAGAACAACTTTGCCTGTAGATTTGCTTACAACTTCACAGTGTTCTTCGAAGAAATCCACATGATAACCTCTGTCACAGATTTGACTAACACTCAGCAGATTGTGTTTGAGTCCTGAGACTATAGCTAATGTTTCAATGATGACATCCCCTAGATTGATATTGCCATATCCCAGAGTTTTTCTCATGTTGCCATCTCCATAAAAAACTCCTGGGCCAGCTTTCTCCATAAAGTCTGATAGCAGGGCTTTATTTCCATTCATATGTCCTGAACATCCACTGTCCAGAACTAGGATGTTCTTCCTGTTGCCCTGCAATCACAAAGACCACTAATGATTAGGTTTAAGGACCCAGACTTGCTTGGATCCGTTGGCCTTATTAAGTTTGTTAACATTTGCAGCGGATTTAACATCAGAGTTTATGTTAACATTTTTCTTATCAGCATTTACAGTATCAGACTTTGCATCAGAACTTACACTAGAAGGAACGATGCTAACTTTCTTTAAAGAAGGTTTTATTTGATAATAATCATAGTACAAACTATGATATTCCTTACAAGTATAAATGGAATGCCATAAACTACCACAATGAAAACAAGGATTTTGTGGCCTATATCTAACTGAATAACTCTTAACTACTGATTTTGAAGGTAAGGAGTTTATGTTTTTATTCTTCCTACAAAAAGAAGCCAGATGGTTATAATTTCTACAGTTATAACATTTCTTTCTAGGAGCATTAGGAACAGGCTTATAATCATTGCTTTTATTCACACCTTCCTTTCCATTCCTATTTTTCCTAGGTGGCATTACCTTGTTTACATTTTTAACATCTTTCAGCTTATGCTTAAGCTGCTTCTTTGTCATTAAGCATATGTTAACTTCAGTTGGCTTATCCTGTTTTGGTTTGTCAGAAGTTAATTTCTCTTTAACTTCTGATTTATCAATATCAGACTTTATAGCTTTACCTTTTGCTTTTGTTTAACAACTATAGGCTCAATTTCTACAGTTCCTTTATTATTCTTATTATCTCCATAACCTAAGCCCTCTTTCCAGTTTCCACTACTTAACAAATTCTAAGTTGTTCTTCTAGAGTTAGTCCAAGTCCTGATAATCTCTCTTTCCTTTTCTAACTCGGTTTTTAGAGATTGATTCAATTTTAACACTTTATCTCTAACATAAAAAGCATCATCTCTTTCTTTCTGAGTTTGATGGAACATAACTAACTCTTTTTCTTAATAGTCATTCCTTTTCTTAAAAGCCAAATTTATAGAAGTTAACCTTTCACATGTTAAAATTTGATCTCTATAACTAATGAACATGGTTTTAAGATATCTTCTCAACTCAGTAATATCATCAGTATGAAAAGCATAAGTTGTTTGAGGTACCTTTAACTCAACAACTTCAGAACTGCTATCAGCATTTGCCATCAAAGCATAGTTCACCTCACTTTCAGAATCTAAAATGTCTGCCCAGCTTTTCTTCTTTGTGAAAAGTGCCTTGCCTTTGTCACCTTTTCCTTTCTTGCAGTCAGGAGATATGTGGCCTTTTTCACCACAGTTATAGCATTTAACATTTGAGTAATCTCCTCTGTCATACTTTCCAGCTTTGCCTTCAGATTTTCTGAATCCCTTCTTATCAGAACTTCCACTTTTCCTGGAAAACTTCTTTCCCCTTCTGAATTTCTTGTAAGCTATCTTTGTGATACCCTTCACCAAAAGAGCACACAATTTCATCATCTCTTCATCAGCACCCATCTCAGATAGACTTTCAGTTTCTGAATCCTCATCACTATCAGAACTTGATGACTCAGTATCAGACTTTGTGATGAGAGCCTTTCTTTTGCCTTTATTTGAGACAACCACTTTAGGGGATTCCTCCTCAGCCTTAAGAGCAATTGTCCTTGACTTTCTCCCATGCCTCTTGCTTCTTTGATCCATCTCAAGTTCATGAGTTTTGAGCATACCATAAATTTCATCAAGAGTAGTTTCATCAAGAGCATAGTTGTCTCTTATAATAGTTGTCTTCAAGTCCCAACTTTCAGGAAGAGCTAAAAGGAATTTAAGATTATTATCTTCAAGATCATATTCCTTATCCACCAGTGACAGATCATTCAAGAGTTTGACAAATCTGTCATATAAACCAGTTAATGACTCATCAGGTTTTGAGTCAAAGTGCTCATACTCTTGAGTGAGTATAGTCCTCCTGTTCTTCTTAATTGAATCAGTTCCCTGGCATCTTATCTCCAAAGCATCCCATATCTCCTTTGCAGCCTTGAAGTTAATTACCCTCTTTGACATGACATTATCAATGGCACTATGTAGCAAATGTCTTACCTTTGCATCATTTGCAATAGATGAGATATCTTCAGCTGTATATTCACTTTTCTCCTTTGGTACAGTCTGTGCTGCCTGATCTACAACTACAACAGAGAGCTTGGTTGGCTTATGTGGTCCTTCATTAATTCTGTCAAGGTATTCTGGATCTGTAGCTTTCAGAAACATAGACATCCTCACCTTCCATATAGGATACTCAGAAGGTTTCAGTATGGGAACCCTAATAGTCTCATATCGATTATGGATTTGAGTCTTTAGAGTTTCTTCAGTTTTGGTGGGCTTGGTTGGAGTTTGTGCTTCCTCAGGCATGATTGTTTTTGGATCTTTACTGTATGTATATTAACAGATTGCTCTGATACCACTTGTTAGGTCACACACACTGTAGAAGGGGGTTGAATACAGTGTCTAGCACAATCAAATCGAATTAAGAACACAAGTATGAAACACAGAATAATCTTATTAATAAAACAATATTAGAATGGTATTGTTCTCTCTCAGTGATGAACAAATATCACGAAAGATGCTAGGGTTACAAAGAATAATATCCTCGAATAAGATAACACATATAGTGTAAACCCTATGCTGTGTTTATATAGACACACAGTTACAATATAATCTTCTAATTGATATCGAATATGATTCTGCATCCTAAAATATATCAACTTGTTATCTTTTCTTCCAAGTATTATATTCTTCATAGAATTCTTCTCCATGCATATCTCTTCTTGTTTTAGTCTCGATCTTCTTTCCTTTCAATCAGCCGCCTTCCTTATCTGAAAGTCTCCTTACATCCTTATATTATTTCCTAATAAATATCTTCTGATAACTTAAGTTCAGACAACTTAAGTTCTGATATCTTAAGTCCTGACTTCAGTATAAGTACTGATTTCCATTTAAGTCCTGATTTGTCCTGTTAGTTAAGATCTGAAAACTAAACACAAATCATCATTAGACATGACATCACAAATATATCTAACACTTCCTGAAATAGCATTTTCCTTTCTGCATCATTGACACTCATTGACTCACTTGCAATGGTTTCCACCCTTATCACTCATGTACCTGCATTTCTATGTTGATCTCTCTTTTGTTGCATCAGGGTCTCACCTTGGCTCCCCACCCTCACACCATCACCTTCACCATCTAAGGTGGGACTCCTCACACTCACTTTTGCCAATCCTGAAGAACTGGATTGCATTTGGTCACTCTTTTCCTCTCCTTTTTCCTGGGAGCAACCCAGACTCTCACTCATTTCACTCCCTTCCCTCAATCCTAGGAGTGATTGCACTACTACTAAGTCTTCTGCACTTGTGATAATTGATGAAATTTGAAGTTGTGCAGAGACACTCGATAGATAAGGAATATCCATCGGGTTAGTGGTTTGACTATCTGATGGGTAACTGCTGTTAAGCTTATCCGTCGGGATACAATCACTACTCGATGGATGAACAATATCTATCGAGTGAGTAGAAATGAATGTGTTTGGAATGGAAACTATTGTGGACTCTGTGCAGATTGATGAGAATTTTGGCACAGATGTCTCAACAGTTTCAGAAAGAAATGGCAAGTGAGCCAACAAATCATCTAAAAGATGATGCTCACTTGCTTGGATTTTTGGCTTCTCCAAAAGAGTTAAAGATGGAGAATTTGGAAGTGATGTGTGTATCATGTCAACATCCAAGGAGTGTGTGGGAGAGTTTGGTATTTCAGGGGTTTCAATTGTTAGAGATTTTGGCTGTGACTCCACATTTGTTGGAGCCACATCAAACTGATTTTGAGAAGGTGCAGTGACTGTGTCTTTAGCACCAGTTTGCATAGTGTGTGAACCCTGTGTATCCACATGGGTCTTTGGTTTTTTCTTTCTAGTATAGGTTTGGGGTGAGCTTGTGTCCCTTACCCTTTTGGCATGTGCTCTTGGTTGAGAGCTTTGTTTAATAGTTACATCCTTTTGGGAGGATGTAACTAGTAATGAGCTAATATCCTTATTAAGCACTGTAGTTTGTTGGGAAACTGCAGTGTGGCTAGGCTGGGAAACACTCACCTCTCCAACCTTATCCTTAGGGTTTCTTTGATGTTCACCTTGTCCCTCACCTTTCTTACCCACCTTCACACTCCCCTCTTTTGGTTTGGTAGTTTTTATAATTGGCATCTTTTGAGAGACACCAGAGAGGGTTTTCTTTAACTTGGTTTTTGAAATTTTGAATTTGGTAGCTTGGGTAGGCAACTGTTGGGTCAATGACATAGTTGTCATAGCTACACTAGAATGTAAAGAAGTGTGTGAGACTAGAAGAGTAGAGACAGATGAACTTACCTCACTTACCTGAGGTGCCTCCATAACAAGAAAATAGAAGAGTGACACCTCTTTGTGATGGTTTTCCCTGTTCAAATCTATAATGATTCTCCTTTCTCGAACCCAACAATCTAATTTGTTGGTTGGGTTCTCAAGCACAATGTTCTCAGAGAGGTGGTTAGCAAGCATCATTAGAAATCTAGCATAGTAAACATTTTTACCCCTCTTATTTAACTCTCCTAACTTAAACCCCAACTCAAATATGACAAGATCACTAAAGTTGAAAAATTTATCAGTAACTAGCATGTAAAGCATGTTAAGCATAGAGATATTGACAGAATCAAAATTATCAATTTTACTAAAAAATACCTTAGTAACTACATCACATAAATAACTCCATTCCTTCCTAAGACCCAACCTCCTAATTTTACTTAACTTAGAAGTAGAGAGTGCATAGCCCATGAAGTTAAGCATATTAACAATGTCATTGTGTGTGTGTGGTGAAGTTACAGTATTATCAGGAATTTTGAAACATGCTTTAATAATGTCACTATTAACACATAATTCCTTACCTTTAATAGTGAAAGTGATAGTCTTATCAGCTGAGTTGTATGTTGCAGTCGTCCACATCTCTTCAACAACTTCACAGTATATGGTGGGTGATTCCAGCATGGCATAGTTGAGTTTGCAGTTCTTCACAAAATCCATCATCTTGTGGTAGTCACCAGACTGTTGAATCCCCTTGTTCACAAGAGTAGTGAAGTTGTTCTTCTCATAGATAAATCCAGTTTGAGACATTATCTTGACGACTGGTGGCATTGTTAGAGAGTGAAAACTTGCAAAGAGAGAGTAAGTGCTTTTGAGAAAGAGAGAAGTTAGAGCAGATGATTTGAGAGAGATAAAAGAAAAGCAGTGAAAATAAATTGTGCTTTTATACTCTCTCAAAAATAACTGTAAAAAATAATAAAGTAAAATAAAGTAACCAATAAGAATTGCCTAAAATAGCCATTTTAAAATAAACTTTAAAAAATTCCATCAATTATCCGTCGTCTTATACTTACTAACTATAAGTATACTCGATGGATAATGTTCAGGAAATTAACGGCTAGGATTCAGACAATTCGACGGATGAGAATAAAAAGTTATCCGTTGAGTCATAAAATATTTCAGAAAAATAATTGATTTTATTAACAAAATGTATACCGACGGATGATCAAACTCGATGGATAATGATCATCCGTCGAGATGTAAATTTTGACTTAGCCAAAATTTCATCCAAGAATGAAAAACCAATTAAATTTCTAGCTGCAATACAACTTGAAAATTATTAAAATGAATTCGAGAGTAATTTAACATACCTAACTCACTTACCAATCTTGAAAAGGTGGATTCATCCAGTGGCTTGGTAAAAATATCTGCAAGCTGCTTTTCACTTGGAACAAAATGTAGTTCCAGAGTACCATTCATTACATGTTCCCTTATGAAGTGGTACTTGATGTCTATGTGCTTTGTTCTTGAATGTTGTACTGGATTTTCAGTGATGGTAATAGCACTTGTGTTATCACAGAAAATGGGAATTCTTTCCACTTGCAGACCATAGTCTAGCAATTGGTTTCTCATCCACAAAATCTGTGCACAGCAATTGTCAGAAGCAATATACTCAGCTATAGCTGTAGAAGTAGAAACTGAATTTTGCTTTTTACTGAACCAGGACACAAACTTGTTTCCTGGAAATTGACAGGTTCTTATTGTACTTTTTCTATCAATTTTACAACCTACATAGTCTGCATCTGAATAGCCAGTTAGATCAAAACCAGAATCTCTAGGGTACCAAATGCTAAGTTTTGGTGTTCCCTTGAGATATCTGAAAATTCTCTTAATAGCTACTAAGTGAGATTCTCTAGGATCAGCTTGAAAACTAGCACAAAGACATGTAGCAAACATTATATCTGGCCTACTAGCTGTTAAGTACAGAAGTGAGCCAACCATGCCCCTATAACTTGAACTATCCACAGACTTTTCAGTAGTGTTTAATTCAAGCTTAGTTCCAGTGGCCATGGGAGTTTGTGCAGATGTGTAATCCATTAGATCAAACTTCTTTAAAAATCATAAATGTATTTAATTTGACTAATGAATATTCCATCACTAACTTGCTTAACTTGCAAACCAAGAAAGTAAGTTAGTTCTCCCATCATGCTCATTTCATACTTACTTTGCATCAATTTGGCAAACTTTTTGCAAAGTTTTTCATCTGTAGAGCAAAAAAATAATGTCATCTACATAAATTTGAACAAGTATACTAGAGCCATTAACATTTTTAAAGCATAAAATTTTGTCTATAGTACCTCTAGTGAAGTGATTCTCTAAAAGAAACTTTGACAAAGTGTCATACCAGGCTCTAGGTGCTTGCTTCAGTCCATAAAGTGCTTTCAAAAGATAGTACACATATTCTGGAAAATTTAGATCTTCAAAACCAGGAGGCTGACTGACATAGACTTCTTCCTCCAAATCTCCATTCAGAAGGGCACTTTTGACATCCATTTGATAGACCTTGAAATTGGCATGGGCTGCATAGGCTAAGAAGATTCTGATGGCTTCAAGTCTTGCAACAGGAGCAAATGTTTCATCAAAATCTATTCCTTCTTGTTGACAATAGCCCTTAGCAAACAATCTAGCTTTGTTCCTGACTACTATGCCATTTTCATCCATCTTGTTTCTGAATACCCATTTGGTGTCTATTGGATTCTTCCCTTTAGGCTTGGGCACCAGCTTCCATACCTTATTTCTTTCAAATTGGTTTAGCTCCTCCTGTATAGCTAAAATCCAATCAGGATCCAATAAAGCTTCTTCTACCTTCTTTGGTTCTTCCTTAGGGAGGAAGCTGCTATATAGACATTCTTCCTGAGTTGCTCTCCTTGTTTGAACTCTAGAAGATACATCACCAATGATGAGCTCAAAGGGGTGATCCTTTGTCCATTTCCTTTGTTGAGGTAGATTAGCTCTAGATGAAGAGGCCTCATTGTTGTTTTGATGTGTGATTGAGTTTTGATTGTTAGAAACTCCCCCTGAGTTTATGGATCTTTGATTTAAGAAAGGGGAACTTTCTATAAGTGATCTATTCTGACTTTCAGCTTCTTTTGATGACCCAACGGATGGTGAATTTTGAGTACCAACAGATGAAGCTGGTTGTCTCCCGATGGGTAAAGCAGATTGTCTCCTGATGGATGAAGCATTTTGAAACTCGACAGATGTTGAATTTTGTGCTTCATTGGTAGTGGATTTTTCTGCATTATCCTTTGATACTATTTCTTGATCACTTTCATCATCACTGTCATCACTAACCATCTCCACATTGTCAAATTTGAGGCTCTCATGGTAATCTCCATCTTTCAGTCCTTCAATCTTTTTATCATCAAACACAACATGTATTGATTCCGCAACAATGTTAGTTCTTAGATTGTAGACTCTATATGCTTTACCAACAGCATATCCATCAAAAATTCCTTCATCTGCTTAAGCATCAAACTTCCCATTCTGATCAGTTTGATTTCTCAAGATATAACATTTGCATCCAAAGACATGAAGAAAATTTAGAGTTGGCTTCTTGTTCTTAAACAATTGATAGGGAGTCATGCATTTTGCTTGATTAACCAGAGAAATATTCTGAGTGTAGCATGCAGTATTTACAGCTTTAGCCCAGAAATATGTTGGTAACTTAGACTCTTCAAGCATTATCCTTGCAGCTTCAATAAGTGATCTGTTCTTTCTTTCTACTACATTTTGTTGTGGAGTTCTTGCTGCTGAAAATTCATGCAAAATCCCATTTTCTTCACAAAATACTCTCATGACAGAATTCTTGAACTCAGTTCCATTGTCACTCCTGATTCTTCTAACTTTGAAATCAGGATGATTTTTGACTTTCCTTATGTGATTGATGATGATTTCACTAGCCTCATCTTTAGACTTAAGGAAATATGTCCAAGAGAACTTTGAGAAATCATCTACAATTACTAGGAAAAATCTTTTCCTTGAGATGGACAACACATTGACTGGTCCAAATAAATTCATGTATAGCAGTTGCAAAGGTTCTTTAATTGTTGAATCAAGCTTCTTTCTGAATGATGCTTTAATTTGCTTTCCCTTTTGGCAAGCATCACCCAGTCCATCCTTAAAAAATTCCACTTGAAGAATACCTCTAACCAGTTCTTTCTTTACAAGTTCACTCATGGTCTTAAAGTTTAGATGGGATAGCTTATTGTTCCATAGCTAACTTTCATCTTGACTTGCTTTACTGAGAAGACAAGTAACCGATTCTGCATTTGATGAGTTGAAGTCAGTTAAGTACACATTTCCTTTTCTCACACCAATGAGAACCACTTTGTTGCTTTTCTTGTTTGTCACAACACAGGCTTCTGAGGTGAAGGTTACTGAATTGCCTTTATCACACAGCTGGCTGATACTCAACAAATTGTGCTTGAGACCATCCACTAAGGCAACCTCCTCAATAATGACATTATCTTTTGAAAGCAAGCCATATCCCACAGTATAACCCTTGTTGTCATCTCCAAAAGTAATACTTGGTCCAGCTCTCTCTTTGAACTCTATGAGCAGGGTAGAATCACCAGTCATGTGTCTTTAAACAATCACTATCCAAGTACCATAGATTCTTTCTGTTTCCCTGTACACATTAAAATCAAATCAAGTTGATTTTGGTACCCAAGTTTCCTTGGGTCCTGCCTTGTTAGCTTTCTTTTTCTGTTTCTTAGGTTTGACCTCATTAGACTTGGGGATATCAGATTCATCCTTAGTCATTTGATTTGGACCTTTGAAATCATTCATTATAACATAATTATCATGCACATTTTGATTAACAGGAAATGGCATGCTATTAGTAAACATGTTATTCCAGTAGGGCATGCTAAATGGCATTTGAGGCATACTAAATGCAACATAATAAGGATTAGGTGCAAATGGCATATTAGCAAATTGTGCATTCATATTCTGCGTAGACATAGCATTCATAGGCATAGAAGGCAAGGTATTCATGTTGGGAAAAGGAGGTGGCACAGATATGGAAGTAGGCATGGCAGTTTTGCAATTAACAGACAGATGATTTGTACTACCACACTTAACACAGATTTTTCTTGGAGCATACTTATCAGGTGTATAGTTGTTATGTTTGTTAATCCCCACTTTACCATTTCTATTGTTTTTCCTTTTAGCCTCTGTTTTAACCTCAATCTTTTCTAATCTATCATTCAATTGCTTGATAGACAGATGACAAACATTCACTTTCTTCACCTCCTTCACTTGACTAGATTCTCCTGAAATGAAGTTTTTGGAGACTGATCCATACTTTTCATTTAACTTGGTAAGTTTGGCTTTATTCACAGGTTTGCTCACAGCCAACGGATGAGGATTTATGTCACTCGACGAATAATCCTTTTGATTATCTGACGGATGACTCTCATCATCCGTCGAGTCCACATCTATTAGCATTCCTTCAACCAAATTGGATTCCAGCTTCTCCTTATTCTTCTTCCAGGCTGCATCACAAAAGGACTCAATACCTTGAACTTTGGTGATTTGAGCATGAACATCTCTAGATGTTTTCCATGCCTTAATCACCTCATGTTCTCGTCCAAGCTGCTTCTTCAAGATCTCTTCTTTCTTCAAGGACTCAGTTAATTCATCCTTAGCAATTTTACACTCAATTCTCAATTTTTCAAATTCAATAAATTGAGACTCTAGCATATTATTCCTCTCACTTAAAAACAAATTGTTTTATTTGATTTTAGCATTTTCCTTAGTAAGAGACTTAAGTGTAACACGCAAATGATATAATTCTGTAGACATGTCATTTATTGCATCATTACACTCAGCTTTAGATAAATGTGCAAGGTTAGTGGTGTTTACCTGATTACTTGAAGAACTTGTCTCTGTTTCATCAGACTTGGCCATTAGGGCTAGACTGACATAGCTAACATCCTCATCCTCATCCAGACCATATGCTGCCCAGTCATTTTCTTATGTAATGAAAGCCCTTTCCTTTTGTTTGAGTAACTCAAAATATTTATGTTTATAATCTACAGGCTTAAACTTCTTCTTGCTGGAATCTGACTTTCTACACTCACTGGAAAAGTGCCCTGCCAAGCCATATTTGAAATATTTGAATTTTGATTTATCCACCATGTTTCAATTTGGCTTAGCTTCTCCAAAGTTCTTCTTGAACTTGAGCTTGGAAAATCTTCTGGAAAGAAATGCTAGATGTTCATCAATATCCTCCATGTCATCTTGGCTCAAAGAATCTTCATTTTCTCTACCAGCCCCTTGCCCTTATTTTCACAGACCTTTGAAGTAGACTCAACAGCTTCTATCTTCACTTATTTCTCTTTCTCTAACTCAGCAACCAGTGCAATGGACCCTCCTTTCTTTCTCCCTTTATCCATTCTTTCATCTTGCTCTATTTCAAGCACATAAGTCTTTATAATGCCATATAGTCTCTCTAGTGTAAACTCCTTGTATTCTTGTGAGTTTCTCAAGAAGACTATCATTGGTTTCCATTCTTTTGGTAGGGATCTCAGAAATTTGAGATTAGAATCTTTGGTTTGGTAGACTCTTCCATGCAGCTTTAGAGCATTTAGTAGCTTTTGAAATCTACTAAAGATATCAGTGAGAGTTTCACCTTCTTCAAAGTGGAAATGCTCATATTGATGAATTAGTAGCTGCATCTTGTTTTCTCTAAGTTGTTCAGTGCCATCACAGATAATCTGAATTGTATCCTAAACTTCCTTGGCAGTTTTGCAATTGATGATGTTGTCAAAATATTCATGGCCTTCTTGTCCTTCCTAACTTGTTCAATATCAGGATCTGACCATTCATGCTTTGGCTTGGGAACTGATGGCTCATTTCCAGTTGCAGCTCTCATTGGTACATGAGGGCCTCTCTCTATGCAATCTACATAGGCCTCATCTTGAGAAAGTAAATGGAGATGCATCTTTACCTTCCAGTAATGGTAATTATCTTTGTCCAGAAAAGGAATCTTGACTCCAACATCCTTCTTGTTCATCTTGCTGTTTGTTGTGATCTTTAAACTCTTTGTTCTTCAAGAGCTTGCTCTGATACCAATTGTTAGTCCCTAACAATGCAACAAGAATTACAGAAGGGGGGTTGAATGGAATTCTTGAACCTTTTTCAAAAATATAAAATGTTCTAACTTAAAATATATATCACAGTGTTTAGATTTGCAGAGTGAAGAATAACAAGTTAAATATGAATCAAAACACAAAGTGATAAAAACACAAGTCTTTAAAACTTTCTGGTTGATTAGAAATTATTCACCAGATATATATATATATATGTATATATCGAGAGAACTCTGTGAAGCTTGAATAGCTCACAGCTACTTACAAATAAGAACAACTAAACTTACAGAGAAATGCTAAAGATGCAGCTTACAAATGTTTTTTTGAGAATTTTCTTGCTTAGTCTCCTAGTTGTTCTAATTGCTACTCTTGGTTTATATATATCACCAAGATTACACAGTAATAAGACAAGATAATAAAATAAAACCTATCAAGTCTAATACTATGCTACTTCATTACTCTATTCCAGTATCTTTGAATATCTTCATAATAGCATGGAAATGGCAATGCTTCTTTGTTCTTAAAAACCCAGTTGAATAGGCTTCCACATTCTTTTTAGATACACTCGACGCATGTGACTGTGTTGTCACTGTCAACAGATGTTTGAATTGATTATCCGTCGGGTATATGATCATCCGTCGGGTTGCCTTGTTGATCATCCGTCGAGTAACATTGTTGATTATCCGCCGGGTAGCTATTTGGCACTTGACTTCATTTCATTTATGCATAATTACAAGACATCATCTATGTACAATTAATCAACCTATTCTGCGTATCTAATTAAAGTCAACATGACTTATATGCTACTATAGAATCTAAAAAAGATGTATGCAGAAATATGCTACAGACTTATTGTTACATAAGCTACTCACTCGATGGATGTCAAATCCTTATCCGTCGGGACTATATAGAGTCATCCGTCGGGAAAATATTTGCTTATCCGTCGAGTGCTACATTTTTCACTAAGTTAAATATACTAAGGTGTTTTGTTAATGAAATCATCAAGTTCACAACATTTCCACAACAAATAGTACTGGTGCACCCCATGGGGACACAATGGGTCTAATTACTTGTTTTTCTAAAAACTCTTGCAACTGCTTTGCCAACTCCTTTATTTCAATTGGCGCCATTCTGTACAGGGCCTTTGATACTGGTTCCGTTCCAGGTGCTAAGTTGATCGAAAATTCAATTTCCCTATCTGGAGGAAGTCCTAGTAACTCATCTTGGAGCACGACTGGAAACTCATTGACCACTGAAATATCTTCAAGATTTGCTGGCTCCAGATTTCTATCTATTACATAAGCAATATAATGCTCGCATCCTTGTCGCAGTAACTTTTTAGCTTGAATCATTGTTAAGAACTTCTTTGCTTTCTTCTGAACTTTAAACATCACCACTTTCTCATCCGACATCTACAACATTACCTTCTTATTACGACAGTCTATCTGAGCGTCATGCTTAGATAGCCAATTCATTCCTAAAATGACATCAAATTCCCCTAACTTAAATGGTATCAAGTCAACACAAAAATTATTGCCAGAAATCTCAATCTCATAGTCCGTAAACACTTGGTTAACATATACACGCTCTTGATTTGATAATTTTACAATGATAATCTCATTTAACAATTCAGCTGGACAATTTAACTTATCAACAAAATCCTGAGAAATAAATGATCGATTTGCTCCCGAATCTACTAACACTTTGGCACATAAAGAATTCACAATAAGCGTACTTGCCACACCATATGTGTCCTGAATAGCATCCTTTACAGATATATCATAAACTCTAGCTTTGGGAGGCTCATTCACTATTGGAGTAGATCCTAAAATTCTCAGCGCATTACTGACTGGACTGGTGTCTTGTAGTCCCTTGCTATATGTCCTCACTTTCCATACTTGAAACATATAAACCCAATTGCTGGAACCTTTCCTGCTGGATTCTTGGTAAAGTTGATCCTTATTTGCTGGCTCTTTGGCTGGTTGATTATGGCACTCCCTTGAATAGTGCCCATTCTGGTTACATCTATAACAAACCACATTTAACTTATTGTAAACTCCTCCATGTTTCTTTACGCATACCTAGCATTCTGGTACAACTAGCCTTTGCTGGTTTGGCTGATTTCCAGTGGTTGGATGGTTTCCTTGTCCTCCGTCGCCTGCATTTTACTTCCTAAAATTAAAATTCCTTCCTGGATGAAACTTGCCTTTTTTCTGATTAAAATTTGGAAAATTCCCTGCTTGTGATTGTCCTTCACTTCCCTAAATCTTTCTCTTTTAACTCTCCTTCTCCTTCTATGACATTTCACTTTCTGTCTCCGTAATCATGGCCTTCTACACTACTCCTACATATGTATCCAACTTAAATATAGTTATTTTCCCTCTGGTCCATGGCTTAAGACCTTGCTGAAATCTCTTAGCTTTCTTCCTATTAGTGTCTACATATGATGATACAAACCTGGACAATTCTTCAAACTTACTTTCATAATCTGCTACTAACATATTCCCCTGTTTTAACTCCAAAAACTTCAATTCCATTTGATCCTAAATAAACTGAGGAAAATACTTCTTTAAAAATAACTCCTTGAATCTATCCCAAGCAATAACATCTGTAACTTCAAAAGTCCTAACCATTTTCCACCAGCAGGTGGCTTCATTCTTCAAATAGTAACTTGCAAACTCAGTTTTCTATTCCTCTCTCACCTTGACTAAAGCAAATGACTTCTCAATCTCCTTTAACTAAACTCTTGCTTCAATTGGATCTAAAGAACCTTTGAATTACGGTGGATTCAATGCCTGAAAAGTCTTAAAGGTTACCTGAGGATTTGCCTGTCTCTTTTGTTGTTGAGTCGGGTTGACTGTTTGTGGAGCCAAGATCTGAAGAATCTGGGCTACAGTTCGGTCTATGGGACTTGGATTTACATTCTGGTTATTGTTGTCATGGTTGTTATTGTTGGTTTCTTCATTCTGGTTGGTAGAACATGTATTTCTTCTGGGAAGCATTTTTTGTAAAGAATCAAATAACTTATTTAGCCTTTAAATCAAATCATTTTTATGAAAAGTTTTTCAAAATCAGAAATATTCCTTTTTGAAAACATTTTTAATGGTTGAACTAATTAAATTACATGCTTCTTTACAAAATATAAATAATCAAGGGGAAAAGGGTACATATTATCACAAGGGTTTATAACTGGTGTAATAAATAAAGTAAGATAAAATATGTGTAGTAATGTAAATGACAATGCTGAAAAGGAAAGATACTGATATATATATACATATATGTCAAAGTTTGATAGTACAAGCATGAAAACGCTTCAAAAAAAGCAAAAATGTACAACAGGCCTACCCACTAGTCAGCAAGTCTAGTTTATATATACAAACCAAAATCTGGTGATACATACTACACACTAATATACATATAACAACTGTCACAACATCTCTGTCATCTAGCTCCATGGAAACTTTGGTCCACCAAGCCTCACAAGGTCCTCTAACACCTCTCTGGCCCACCCTAGAAGAGCACCTAGGGCCGCATACTCATAAGTAGCTCCATGCAGTCTAGCCTCAAGTACCCTCCGGGTCACATGAATCTCATCCCAAATCCCCCTCATACTCATGTCAACATCTATGGTCCTCACGATGTGCTGTAGCTCCTGAATCTGTGCCAACAGGGCCTCGCGCTCCAAAAGAAGTGCCTCATACCGATAATAAGGAACCGAGCATGGAGTAAACTCGAAATATGCACCCGTATATCAATGTCCGGTAGAGTCAGATTCAGCAGGTGGGGGTCCTCGAATAGGTGCTCTCATACCAGAAGGTGGAATAGCTCGCAGAGGTGCAACCATCACAACAAGAGGTAATATGGCTAACATTGGTGGAAGAGCAGGGCATGGATCAGATGAAGTTCCTCGAAATGAAGGCTCCGAATGATCAGATGGTGCAGGAATAATAGGATCTGCCACCGCTGCTATCTAAAAATCACATCATTAGATAAGAATCTCGAATCACAATACGAATCATACCAAAGCCTATTATACAGTCACATTCATCCTCTCAACGTCCTATCTTTCTATTTCTTACTCCTAATCCCAACCCTCTACCCATTCCCAACAATCTAGGCTTATGTCAGTGACTTATAACCTGTAGCTCTGATACCAAACCTGTGACGCGCTCCAAACCCGGGTCAAAAGTTTGGGTTTCACAACACACACACACACAGTATATAAACCTATTTATAAAAATAATATATGCAATGACCCTACTTACCATAACCACGGATCGCAACAGGTTAAATTATGCACATAAGCCACAACCTTATATACATTACAAACATACCAAATCCCAACTAGTTTAACTTACATCTGAAAATAAAACATTCTTACAAACTTTCAAACTCAAACTAAAACAAAAGTCTTCATCTAGATTATTTCATCTCAACCTGGAATCCTAGCACGCACACTTGTCTAGGGATCCTCGCTACCAACAGTTATCTTTCTAACTGGAAAAGATTATAAACAGATTCGCAAGAGTGAGCTAACTAGCTCAGCAAGTCACAGTGATAATACTGAGATCAAACAATGATTAATTGAAAAGATTTGAGAAATCAAGTGTAACACCCCCAAATCCGGGGTCGGGGATCCGGGTTGTCACGAGTTCCATTTCCCTTAATAACACCCAAACTTAATACACAATCAACTATTCTGTACTGTGACCCCACAATAAACACACACACCACAAGTTATAGTCTCAGAGATGAATATCCAAAAATAATCACAAGTCGTTTTATTCCACAATTATATGTCAATACACCTTAAAAAGGTTTCTGAATAAATTAACATTTCTTTGCCATTATTACAATTCATAATTATACATAATCTGATACATCAAAATTTGAAAGCCTATCCTATTGGTAGTTCCTACCTCAGCTACAACAACATCAACGCCTATAGGAAACTGCGAAACGTTTCCTATCCGCTCGCGAATCGGGAGCTTGGTCCTGTTCATCTTTTCTATCTGTTGTTGTGTGATGAAAGAAGAAAGCAAGGGTGAGCAGCAAGCCCACCAAAATAATATGTATAATGATTAACAATATATGAGCCTTCTCATAGTACTCATGAAAGTCTTGGTCAAAAGAAATGAACCAAGTTTGATATCTTAATGCGATGAAGTCCCAAAATATTCAGTATATATATACATATATACTTTTCAAAATCTTGGAAGTCCTCTTCCATGTATAATATACACAAAGTTCCAGTGTATAACTGTATAAAAATACCGTTGCAAGGTGATCTCATATATCTAACCTTGTATCAACGTTTTTCTGAAAATCTTTGTCATGCATAAGATAATCCTTTACAAGATATAAGTTTAAAAGATGAAGTTACAAGATACTCCAATATACTTATATCTTTTCCAAATACTACTTGAACTACCACCCTTCAAGTTATAATTAGTTCAAAAGTTCATCACATAGATGAGACTACAAGATAATACTTGAATAGATTCAATCTTTGAAATATTATTGAATGAAATGAAGTTACGAGATACTTCATTAAGTCCCGATATATATATACACCTATATATATCTCTCATACATTTCCTGAAAACCTCTGTCATGTAAAGTATGAACAGGGTTGCAATATCAAATAAATTAGGAAAGAAAAGAAATTTTGGCATAAACCTGATATCTTGCTGATCAGGCAAAGATACCAATAAGTAACCTTTTCTACTAGTAGATAGATGAATCCCCCACCGGTCAACACCCTGGCCACATAAGGACCTTGTGCTGGACCGCCACCCGGCCACTTACGCGTTGATGGACTGCCACCCAGCCACTTACACTTTGATAGACCGTACCCCGGCCTGTCGCTTATGCCGACTCAATTAGATGGGCTTACTTCCCGAACGTTGGGTAAGTAATCAATTCATTTGTTTTCTCAAATCAGCAACCACGTTGCGAATGTAAAATGCACCACAGAGCTGGATCCCCCAGGTTTTGAGCGAGTATTTAAATCCCCTTTTAAAGGAAGATCTTAAATATAAAAATGAGTTTTGGGATCCGCTCTAACTTTTAAAAATCCCCTTCTAATCCCTTTGATTAACTTCCTAATTGTTTGCCTAATGACCGCTGATCTGTTATACGGTTCGCTTAACTTTCGTTTTCGTTTATCGTTTGAGGGATCATACCCGGGATCTTATTACTTAGGTTCCCTTAACCTTTCTCAATATATTATATTCCTTTTATGATCCTCTCTTATAATCCTTTAATTTAAATCATTTTTATCTTGTTACCTTATACTCAATTCTTTCCGTATCTAGTGGATTTCCGGGAAAAATCAAAGTGTTCGGAATTGGATTCTGACGATCTTTACATACACTTATATACCACATAGAGTACTAATAATATCTCAGAATATCGATACCAGAACCCCTACATAGTGTGGCATGAAAAATTTTCTCATTCAGCATAATCTGCAAAATCACTATTCATAAGGGTTTCAAAAATTTCCAAAAATTAGGGTTATTACAGTCTCCCCTCCTTAAAAGGATTCCGTCCCGGAATCAGATAGAAAATGAATAGGGATACTCTCTTAGCGTTGCACTTTCTAACTCTCGAGTAAATTTTCCCACATTGTGGTTCTTCCATCAAACTCTGAATAGTTTGAGAACCCTTCTCCTAAGCACTTGTTCCTTTTTCAATCTATAACCCTTCCTGGTTGCTCCATATAGGTTACATCTGGTTGCATGTGTTTGCGCTCATATGCCCCTATTTATCTGGCATCCGAATTACACTTCCTTAACATTGATACGTGGAACACGTTATGAACTTGCTACAGGTTCGGGGGTAGGGCTAGCTCATATGCTAACTTCCCAATATGTCTTAATATTTCCAAGGGTCCAACAATTTGTGGACTTAGCTTTTCTTTCTTTCCGAATCTCATCAATCCTTTCCGAGGGAATACCTATAACAGCACTAGGTCCCCTACTTCCTATTCCTTGTCCTTTCGTGTCAAATCAACATATGTATCATGTCCATCTTGGGCTACTACCAGCCGTCCTCTGATTAGATCTATCATATCCTTGGTCCTTTGGACCACTGCTGGTCCGAGCATTTTGCGCTCTACAACTTCATTCTAACATAAGGGGGATCGACATTGTCTTCCCTCAAAAATCTCATAAGACGACATCTCGATACCTGACATATGATCTATTGTCGTAAGATAACTCAATCCGCGTTAAGTGATCATTCCAATTTCTTTCAAGTCTATTGCACAGACTCTCATTATAGCTTCTAGCATTATAGCTTTTGCTTCTCACTACCCATCCCTTTCCAGTTCGTAGTCGCTACTACCTTCTGTTCCTAATATTATACTGGTTATACTTTTGCTCGTTAGCGTTCTATAACCTTTTAATAACCACGTCAACCTTAGTATCACGAATGGGTTTCCATTCCGAATACTACCATAACTTTATTACTCCTTTTTCAGCTGCTTCTATCTTTGAAAGCTTGATCCATCGTATAGAAGTAAAAGAATTTATTGAGAGATCACTATGATCATGAACACTTGTTACATTCTATAGTTAGTACAGAAGGTGGCCAGCCTTTAGTACTTGATAAGCAATTAAACAACATGTGGTATCCTACTAGGCTTCTATCACACAGATAGATAGTCATTCGGTAATACCTCCCCTTCTGGAAGGGTTGTTCTTCTCAGCTTATATGAAATGAAAAGAAGAGAAAAAAACGAATTGAAGAGAATTGTATATGTAAAAAAAAAATATACTGCCACAAAATATCTGGCTTGGAACCTACCTCTGAACTATAAAGGTTTGATATAGGAGAACAAAACATATGTGTATTTATATCAACATCAAGTCTTATAGCATCGTATTTCACATGCCTAAATATTTTTGCTATTCCGTCCATCATTCTATGGACCCATGCTCTTCCTCGAGCTTATACACAATCACCTTTGAAACTCCCTCGATATCAAAAATTGAATCTGGGATCTCATTCTAGACATCATCGTTACTAGAATTATATGCTTGCACCGCATCCTTCCTCATATAGTAATACGACTCTCTCTTCATAAGAGGGAATAAATATTCAATAGGTAGATACTCTACTTAATTAGTCTATCAATGATAACTTATACACTACCACGACCCGATTAGTGGTACTCAATCTCAACATCCATTCCAATACAACTCTCACGGTTGTAATCAGCACATTACTCGCAGAATCATTGCTGTATTACTATGGTCCACCACTGACCTACTGTCGTCATTCACTTTCCATGAAATCTTAATATCTAACCATACGGAGTCCATACATGTCGTATAGAATACTTCTAAGGAGTTAACATAATCACCAATCATAATTCATGAAGAACACTCCAAACTCTGACGTACTTTCATGACATGAAGTAGATAAAATTGCAGAAGAGTTTCAGTCAAAGCAACGATAGCAGGTGAATACCATTCTTAATCATATGCCTTCAATAGAAGACTTAACTCAAAGGTTCGTTTAGTCCTTTTTGAAACATGGTCCTGGATTATTCTCCAGATAGTACCTTATGAGATAGATAGCCCGCTCCTGGCGATTACACGAATTAAACCTTTACCAAACTACTATTACGGTTGGGTATTGCACAGTCATCAGAAGGAATGTCAATCTTCCAAACCATAATACAACCTTCATAGCTTTAACCATCATCACTGTATTCCTTTGGCACAAGCGCCTATAATTATCCTCTTACCTTTAAAGTGTCGGCCACCTCTTTGACCTTTCCTGATAGTAAAATTTCCTTACAGTCAATGTCATTTTAACCACCTCCAAATAAATTTTATACCTCATTTCAATCACAGCTTATGTGAAGATGTTTTCCTTAAAATCTGATGAGTAAAAAAAAAATATCACCATTTTTCCATAAGTTATTGCCTCAGTCTTTAGAGGTTAATCACTGTCATGACTGGCTCTCAATCATAATTAGAACATCTTTTTATCTTAAGTCCTAATTGCCCTGAACAACTTCGACCATTACTGGTTCGATCCATACCTTCTCGTGGTTTAACACGTGCCTCACTTGGCATCATTATAATTACGTCATATTTCATTTATCAACATTTCTATTCTTGAGAATTTTGAATATTACCTTTCTCCTTGTAAAACCTCTAAGGTTATCCTTGAATCGTTCCTCCTGTATTCCCTAGATACAGGGCATATCAAAATACCATATACTAATACTAGAATCATTGTCTATATACTTTTGAAAAATTTCTCCACTGATTCTTTAAAGGTTGTTGTTACCTTAATTCTTTCCAATTCATACTGTCAAAACTCATACTATCCCTATTAAGGGTGAAATGCCAGCCTTTATGCATTCCCCTAGGATTCGTTTTAAGTTACCGATGTTCTATCCTTAATTCCACCTTTAAAAAGGTACACACATCCTTCCATGGATAAATCAAGTCATATATCCCTGATAAGGGTGTCTTATTCAATCATTCCCACCTCGATAGTATATGCCTAATTTTCACAATAACATCTGTATTCAAAATGAGGTCAATCAATATGGCCTCCAAAAGATAACAACGGTTATCCGCTTTTCTTGCCTAATTTGGTAACGATAACAAGGATGTTCTGGAAGATATTGGTCGTGTTCAACGTGAACCTCTTCTTAATAATTCCTTATTTACTTTTGTTGAGCGCTTAGAGCAGCTCGTAGCTATTGTATATCTCAACAGTCACCTCAATGTTGGGATATCTTTCATACATGGCGTCTCCCTTTCTGGGTATCAAGCCACCGGTCTTACACTTCACATTCTTGAAGGTCATTTCCTTCATCCAATTTTTCCTAATTTCTTATTTTCTTGTCTCCTTAGTCTATCCGCGTCTCAATATTTATCCTTCGAACTATCTCAAGGTTTCCTCGAATCCTCCCAACTTACAGGGGATAAAATATATGTATCTCTTATGCCCTCAACCATCAATTTTAACTCATGGTGAATCACCCTCATCCTGACGATTACATACTTTTCTATTTCTATTGCTACGAGTCTTTAGGGTTTCCTCATACCCAACTCCCTTATCATTCCTCAAACTCTATTGCCGTTATATTCCTTTCTACTTCAATTTCTTTTTATTTTCCTTTCTCTTATCATTATTTCATGAACCAACACAACATAAGCATTGATTTCAAACATCCCGTCATTCTGGATTCGTGTCCTCAGAACGAATCTTGACAACTTTTACAACTTAGATTCATAATTCATCATACTCTTCTGCCTTTGTTCTGGCTCTAAAGCTTTTACACTATCTCCATAACCTTGGGAATTACTTTCCCGAAAACAATTGACTGAACTTTAATCAGTTTATTATAATCTCTGGCTCCATGCCTTTCTTGGTCTTTCACCAGTGGGTGGCCTCTCTCTTAGAAGGGTAAGTGACAAAAACAGTCTTTTGTGATTCGTCCATCATTTAGAATCTCAAATGATTCCTATATTTCCTTTAGCTAGGCTCTTGCCTCGACTAGGTCAACCTGTTCCTTGGAACTCTGAGAGCTTAGAGACTTAAAGGTCCTGAAAGAATTTCTCACCGCATTGTTTCCTCAGGGTGGTGGTTGGGGATAATAGTCTATGTCCTTTTTAGACAGGTCCATGAATTGCCGTATAGGAGTACCATCTCGGGTCTCCTTTCCTTACTCGACTTTCTGTTTCCTTAGT
The DNA here is from genome assembly GCF_009905375.1 of Apium graveolens. Classification (NCBI taxonomy): domain Eukaryota; kingdom Viridiplantae; phylum Streptophyta; class Magnoliopsida; order Apiales; family Apiaceae; genus Apium; species Apium graveolens. Next base: position 71,850,035 of record NC_133656.1, on the reverse strand, counting down.
ATGAAATGTTTCAACCTTCTTCCATAATCGGGGTTATCTTCAACATTAAAAACCTTGTTTTCCACTATATTATGTTATGGGTTCCTTCTATCTTGATGGCGTCCTCCCTGACTATCACATTCAGGGTTTGCCCTAAATCTTATTCCTTGAACTATGACTTTCATCTAAGATCTCATCTTTAAGCTCTTAAACATTTGGAACCCAAATTCTATAGGAATACCTCATTATTCCCTTAATTGTCTTGACGCGTACGCGATTACCTTGTTGTGTTGTATAAGAAGCACCCAAATTCCTTATGTGAAGCGTCACTACAAATCACAAAATCTCCTTTTTCCATCCGGCAACGCCAACATAGGGGCCGTCACCAACCTTTGCTTCAGTTCTTAATAGCTGTTCTCGCATTTCTCTGTCTATTCGAACTTCTCAGTCTTATGAGTAAGCCGCGTTAAAGGGGCTACTATCTTTACAAACTTGAACGAACCTCCGGTAGTGACCGGCCAATCCTACCTCTGGGAGTTGCCCTAACCATGGTCATCAATTCCTCAGTGGTCCTTTATTCATTCTTGTCAGGATCCTTCACGGGATCCTCCTCAGCAACAATCCCTTTTAGGACAACATCCTCAACCATTACATCCTCAATATCAACATCATCCGGTCCTGCGTTAGGACACTCTATCGGATCCACAATCCCATCTCCAATTAGTAATAAAACATCATCGCGTTATTACTCCTCAACCTCAGGGTTCGGAGTCCTGCTACCATATACGATAACGAACTACGCTTCTATCGCTACATTTATAAGGGTTCCCATAAGGGTTTTAACTGTCAGTATTACGTTAGGTAGCCCGACTATGAACTTGGCAAGAGTTCTTATTATCTTAAAGAACTTATTATCTTAACGTCACATCATCTCTGAGGTTTATAACGCTTAGCTCTGATACCATTTCTGTAACACACCCAAATCCGGGGTCGGGGATCCGGGTTGTCACGAGTTCCATTTCCCTTAATAACACCCAAACTTAATACACAATCAACTACTCTGTACTGTGACCCCACAATAAACACACACACCACAAGTTATAGTCTCAGAGATGAATATCCAAAAATAATCACAAGTTGTTTTATTCCACAATTATATGTCAATACACCTTAAAAAGGTTTCTGAATAAATTTACATTTCTTTGCCATTATTACAATTCATAATTATACATAATCTGATACATCAAAAGTTGAAAGCCTAGCCTATTGGTAGTTTCTACCTCAGCTACAGCGACATCAACGCCTATAGGAAACTGCGGAACGTTTCCTATCCGCTCGCGAATCGGGAGCTTTGTCTTGTTCATCTTTTCTATCTGTTGTTGTGTGATGAAAGAAGAAAGCAAGGGTGAGCAGCAAGCCCACCAAAATAATATGTATAATGATTAACAATATATGAGCCTTCTCATAGTACTCATGAAAGTCTTGGTCAAATGAAATGAACCAAGTTTGATATCTTAATGCGATGAAGTCGCATAATATTCAGTATATATATACATATATACTTTTCAAAATCTTGGAAGTCCTCTTCCATGTATAATATACACAAAGTTCCAGTGTATAACTGTATAAAAATACCGTTGCAAGGTGATCTCATATATCTAACCTTGTCTCAACGTTTTTCTGAAAATCTTTGTCATGCATAAGATAATCCTTTACTAGATATAAGTTTAAAAGATGAAGTTACAAGATACTCCAATATACTTATATCTTTTCCAAATACTACTTGAACTACCACCGTTCAAGTTATAATTAGTTCAAAAGTTCATCACATAGATGAGACTACAAGATAATACTTGAATAGATTCAATCTTTGAAATATTATTGAATGAAATGAAGTTACGAGATACTTCATTAAGTCCCGATATATATATACACCTATATATATCTCTCATACATTTCCTGAAAACCTCTGTCATGTAAAGTATGAACAGGGTTGCAATATCCAATGAATTTGGAAAGAAAAGAAATTTTGGCATAAACCTTATATCTTGCTGATCAGGCAAAGATACCAATAAGTAACCTTTTCTACTAGTAGATGGATGAATCCCCCACCGGTCATCACCCTGGCCACATAAGGACCTTGTGCTGGACCGCCACCCGGCCTCTTACGCGTTCATGGACTGCCACCCAGCCACTTACACTTTGATAGACCGTACCCCGGCCTGTCGCTTATGCCGACTCAATTAGATGGGCTTACTTCCCGAACGTTGGGTAAGTAATCAATTCATTTGTTTTCTCAAATCAGCAACCACGTTGCGAATGTAAAATGCACCACAGAGCTGGATCCCCCAGGTTTTGAGCGAGTATTTAAATCCCCTTTAAAAGGAAGATCTTAAATATAAAAATGAGTTTTGGGATCCGCTCTAACTTTTAAAAATCATTTTGAAGACTCGAAAACACTTTAAAGAGTGTTTGGAGTAATGCTGATTTAATGAAGTAAATCAGTCCCAATATATTAGAAAATATCTGAATATTATTATTTAAATAATATTCTCATAAAGATAATCCTTATAAAAATAATCGAAGTAGAAGTTTTAAAACTCTTACTTGAATGAAAATTAAATAATCAAAGATATACTTATACAAAAGTACTATCTTTATTTGAATAATCGAAAATAAGTTTGATTATCGAAACATTATTCTTTAATAAAATAAAGAATATTATTAAATAATAAGCGGAGTCATAATACCTCGAATGAATATTATAAATAATATTCATTAAATAAAATAAACGGAGCCATACATCCTCAAATGACTATCCAATTAATAATCATTAAATAATATAAACTGAGTCATAAGCCCTCGAATGAATATTCGAAATAATATTCAATAATAAAATAAAGGAGTCATAAGTCCTCGGATGAATATTCGAAATAATATTCAATAATAAAATAAAGTTAAAGTTATCGAATAAACCTTATTCGATTAATAGTTTTGAAAACTATAACCATATATATATAAATATATATATATATATTATACTCGGGAACATCGACTCCCGGTTTAGAAATATGTTCACCTTTTGATCCCCTATACTAAGGGTAAATTCAAATACCGCTTATCTCTAGCATAGGTATTATGCAACTATAAGCATTTTAACCAACAGATATATAATCCAAGAATATGAAACAGGCATGCATATATACCATATCACATGCTACAATATATCGCAAGAACTTGCTAATAACAAATATGCATTTATCGCAAGATCATGCATATACACATATACATCACAACAACTGTATAACGGGTAGAAAACTTGCCTGAGCGACTGGGGGTTACGAATGGCTCGGGACGAGTCTGGTAACCTATAAACAACAAGTAAGTTGGAATTAAACCAAAGTCACTTGTAAATCTATACATTAACCAACTTAGACTCTAACGCTCGCTTTGCGCTTACTAATTCTCTTAAGTCACTCGAGTACCCTCGGCTCCACCATTTTTAAATAATTTAACCATTACGAGTTTTAAGGCGATTCCTTTGCGGGTGTCTTACCAACTGCCTATTACACCTTACATAAATGTTTCATACTTCAATTAGTCCTTTAAGGTCTTTAACCTATGTTTCAAAGTAAGGCGAGGGGTAAAGGTTCGTTCGCGAAACGTCGTTACTTAAAACGGCCGTTTCTCCTAAACCGTTCATCGGAATCGAACGACTACATATCAAAACGAAGCTCGTAACATGAGCTATCTAAACATGGCAATGGTGAACATCTAGAAGGGGGCTCTCGGGTCCTAATGTTATGAGCAAAAGCAGTCTAAAGTAAATCGGACATTACGACGACTATGCTTACGTGATTTCTCAATTTTAAACCATTCAAAAACAATCACAATTCAACCTCAATCCATTCATACAACCAAAGTCCATCCTTATCACATCATAACAACCCCAATCAATTCAATATTAACATTTATACTTATGCCTAAGTTTGAATTTAACTATACTTAAGTTCTTTTAACCAAAATAACAAGATTCACCATTCCATTTCACTACCACTCCAACCCACACTCTAAACCACAAGCATTAAGCTACTACATCACCATAATAATCAAAATCATCTTATAATACAATGGAATCTAGGGTTTGGAGATGATATACCTTCCTTGAAGTGGTGGGAGTAGCTAGGAAGCCTTAAGAAGCCTTGAGGAGTCTTAGGAAAGCTTGGATCTTAAAGGAAAAACAAGAAAATCAAGTTAAAATTCTTGAAGTCACTATTCATTGTCTTCTTCATTGATTTATTGAAGAAGATTGAGAATGAATGGGGTGCTTAAACTCATGATATAGCCATAACTATGCATAAGGATGATTAGGGAATTATCTTACCAATTTAGGAAGCCTTGATCTTGAGTTTTGAATTTCTTCTTCCTTTGCAATAGTAAAAGCCGAGAGCAATGAAGAAATAATGCCTTGGTTTTTTTTTGTTTTGATGAAGAATGAATTATTTGGCTTGGTTGGTTGTAGTTTTGTTTTTGTTTTGGTAAATTACCTATTTGCCCCTGATTTTGTGTGGTTAATAATCCACCACATTTCCTTCCTTCCCATGTCATGCTTATGTCATGCTCATTATGTCATCCTCCCCTCCTTGTCCTCTTCACATTGGTTGGGTGACATCATCCTCTCTAATCCCTTTGATTAACTTCCTAATTGTTTGCCTAATGACCGCTGATCTGTTATACGGTTCGCTTAACTTTCGTTTTCGTTTATCGTTTGAGGGATCATACCCGGGATCTTATTACTTAGGTTCCCTTAACCTTTCTCAATATATTATATTCCTTTTATGATCCTCTCTTATAATCCTTTAATTTAAATCCTTTTTATCCTGTTACCTTATACTCAATTCTTTCCGTATCTAGTGGATTTCCGGGAAAAATCAAAGTGTTCGGAATTGGATTCTGACGATCTTTACATACACTTATATACCACATAGAGTACTAATAATATCTCATAATATCCATACCAGAACCCCTACATAGTGTGGCATGAAAAGTTTTCTCATTCAGCATAATCTGCAAGATCACTATTCATAAGGGTTTCAAAAATTTCCAAAAATTGGGGTTATTACATCAAGTTTCTTGTTAAGCAATGATTAGAATTGGATATTCACTTTTTATTTTAAACATCAAGATTAGGTTGCTGATCAGTCATGCACTAACCCTGAGCAAGGCACACAGCTCTACTCTATATACAGGATCCAAGGCATACATTGGCCTAATACGACCACGAATCTGGTCTGACCACAAATCTGGTCCACATTTAGAAAACAATAATAACAACATAATGAATAATGTAAATTAATAAACAGGATCATAAATAACATTTGTCTCAAAGCATAGGGTGATTCGTAAACACCATAAAGGTATAACAAGGTATGTATAAAAATTGGCCTCCATCCTGTAAAAGAAACAAATAATAGAAGAACCAGGGTTTAATGGTTACAAGGATTAATCTTTTGATGTATACGATATGAATGTTTTTATGTTAAAAAATCCATTCCGGTAATCAGTGTATAGTATGTATATATTTGAGTAGTATCGTATATCTGTGGTTCGTATCTAGGAATTCAACAATCGATGGTTTACAAAGAATAAGGCTTATGGCTCAAAGACCAATAAGAAGAATCAGGGTTTAGGGTTAAGTACTTCAAAGTACTTGCAATATAAAAAATGAACTATTTGGAATACTAAGCAACATATTTCAAGAAAGGTTCAGAACATTTGCCTTATCTCAATCCATTATTACTTCACTTGCACATGTCTATCGATTCTTAATCAGTAACCACTTGCTTTCCTTTTCTACGTCTCGCTTCCTCTGTTAGAAATTATAAGTATCTATCAATACTTATTATATTCTTCAAAAGCTTCCATCTACCTTTCGTTTCACCCAAATCCGACTTACGGGTTGAAAGTTAAGACGAAAACCATCAAACAATATATACATAAGCATATTACACATCAATCAGATCACATATAACATATAGCAAGTAAGATATTCGAATAAAATAACTTTTCAAATAATATTCAGGATTAAAATGATTTTCCTGGTATTTAATACGAATTTAAAAAAAATTCGGACATAAAACAGGTCAAATAATCAATTTATAAATTATTAACAAGGTTCGGATACCCGAATCTGACTTTAAAATCATTTAATAATTACTATCGAGCCTTGAACATAATTTAGAATAATATTTTAAAACTCGAAACTATTTTTCAAAATTTTTAAATCAAAAAAAACAATTAAATATAATTAAATAATTAATCAAAATTAATTAATAACTAATTAAATTAATTAACCAATTGATATTTAAATTAATTGACCAATTAATATTTAAAATAATTGATCAATTAAATAATTAATTATTAATTAAAATTAATTAAATAATTAATTCAGATTTATTTTTGAATTAAAAATAATTTTCAGAATAAAAAATAATGATTTTTGGAATTTTTAAATATTAAAAACGAATTTTTGAAATTAAATTAAATAATAAATATGATATTTGCGAATTTTTAAAATAAAAATACTATTTATATAAGTTTTTAAAACTACAGGGACTGATTTATAAGATTTTGCAAACTATGAGGGTAAAATGACAATTCTACCATTTTCCTCATCCCTTCTGCCGTCTCCGACGGCGGCCATGGCCCGAAGTTTTTCCGGCCACTGCCAAAATGACCCAGAAACACACAAAAATCTCAGGAAATGCTCTTTGATGATCAAGAAGCTAAACTCTGTAAATAATTCGTGAAAACAATTGTTGTATCGTTCGGAATATCAATCAGAATTTTCCGATGCCGCCACGCGGCCTTTTCCGGCGACCCCTCTTCGGCTACCCTTTGTTCATCACCCTCATACCAATCGATTGCTTGTTAAACGATCTATCTACTGGTACTATTTATTTTAACCCAGAATCAACATATTCAAAACCCCTAAAATTCAATTAAGAACATTCATACTATATTTAAACCCTAATTTCAATTATCAATAATCAAACATGAATTTTTATATGTTATTGAACTCCAAATTCAACATATGATATACCAAAATGACCAGAATCAAATTATCTGCAAAAATGCAAGCATCAAATCACACAAACAACCTCAAAATCAAAAATTCATAATTGAACCCAAATTAATTCGAATTTAAATAAAAATATAGAAAAATATCTATGATTTCAGCAGTAAAACAAGTTGTAGAATCTAAAAGTACTCTTCACAAGCTTCGTTTTGGTTACTCACACGCTTGATTTCGAGTTCGATAACGCCTTCGTTTTTAGGTTTAATCTTGAAGAACACTATGAATATATGAGTTTTTCTCTATAAATTATATAATTTTACTATTTGTTTATGATTATCTGTACAAAAAATAATACGATAAGGGCTATTTATATTTACGGAATATTGGTACCCCGTTGGATCTTATAGGATATAAAAATAGAATACTTAATCAATACGTATTAATACTACTAATAAAATTCGGTACCGGTTTTTGGATAATTATCAAAACCAGGCTTTTTGTAAATATGTTCTTGGTCTCGGCGCTTTGGTTACACCAATTACGAGAAGATAATATAATAATTTAATCAAAACATCCTGTTTCTCAAAATACGGGTTTTATCGATTTATCGAAGCTAATATTGTATCGTAAAATCTGCGTCGGGAACTGCATGGGTAAAATCGTACTCCAGATCGAAAAAGTTAAAACATGGAAAATGCTCAGAATAATGAAATTAGGTTAGAAATGAGTGTTCCCGAAACTTCCGGGTTGCAAAAACGTAAAAAACTATTGAAGTTGGATAATTCCTGATTATACAAAATAATTTATAATTACTCGGAAAAATAATTTATTAAATTCGTAAATCATTTATAAAATCATATAACAACATTAAATTAATAGAAAAATATCAAAAATTATATATACTTTATTTTGGACATAAAAAAATTAAAATACTCAAATTTGAACACATATAAACATCCAAACATATATACCAATTAACAGATAATTCACCAAAATTCACATAGTAAACACATAATAATTATTTAATGATAAAAATAATTACACGATATATCCCGGATATTACAATGAAGCTTGTTCTTCTTTCTTTGACAAACTTTTGTATCTTCTATTTTTCTCTTTGCTTGTAGAATTAAGGCCAACTTCCTTAGCTAACTGAGCCACCATCTCATAAGACAGTTCTATGTACTTGGATGGAAGAGTGTCAGGAATAGGTTAATCATCAATGATAATGACCACCTCTGCAGGAGATTTATCAAGATTTGCAAAAGCTGTTAAAGGTAATCCTGATTTTTCTTTGTTAGTATAAGGAGTTGCATCCTAACCAGTCTCCCTCTTTTCCTTGGAATAGAGACACTAGTTCGTACTGGGTCATCCTTACTAATATCAGTACTTGCAACTGGCTTGATATTAAGATTTGAAGCCAAAGTAGCCTAATCATCATCAAAATTAAATTCTAATTCTGCAACCTCAAAGCTCTCAATTTTTTCTTTGAGAAAGTTCATGTCCTTGCCTTGTGGACTAATTTTTTTTTGGACCACTCACCTTCCTTTCTCCACCATGTGTCTCCTGAGTTTTAGGTGTGAAGTGAACAAACCTTGAACGTGATTGTCTCACAGACACATCAGTTCTAGCTACATATTTTGCTTTTACAACTGATTATTTTTCAGAAGATTCAGAGGCATTTGAGTGTTTAGTGGGCTTTTTTAGTAAAGAAATGTTTGGGTCAGGAACATGATTGGATGTCTCATGTTCAATGACATCAGGAATTATATCAAGAGCAGCATCATGATTTGCTGCCCTGTATTGAGTATGCGTTGTCCTCTGAAGGAAACGTTTGACCTCAACAGATATCACAATGGTGTGTATGGTATTTGGACAAAAATAAATGAAGATTAATTGAAAGAATCTAGTATATCCTATCACTCCTGATTTATGATTTATCAGACACTCTTGCAATCAGGAATTCTAAAATTATGCTACCATAGTCTAGTACCACACCACCATACATTAATGCATAACCAATTTGCAAGGAAATCAACGGTAAGACATCAAAATTTGTTACCTTATTCAGAAAACATCTATTGATGCATTCAAAGTAGAATTTCCATTCATTCTTGAGCTTAGTTTTGAATAAAACTCTCATCTTGGTGAATTCACCATTGTACTCCAATTTCCTGATGTACTGAAATAATATTATAGTAGATGGATTATCAGAAGATCTATCACCAATTGCTGGTAAATGAAGGGCTGCTTATATCACTTCAACTGTGATTTCAAACTGAAGTTCCCCATTCTTGAAGAAGATAGTTCCTCTTCCTTTATGTACTTTAGTTTTATCATACACATGCATAACATCTTTGTACCAAACTGATGCGGGTTAGGTTAGAGCATAACCGATAGCACCTTGAGAAAGGAAGTCTTGAAGCTTGTAAGTCCGAACAGATGATATTATGATCAAGAGGATCTTTAAAGTTATTGGTACCAAATTCATGATCATGAAGAATATAGGGCTTGTTGTAAGACTTTGATGTGCGTGAAGAAGAATGGATATTTACCATTTTTATGAAATTACGATTTTGAGTTTGAATTTGCAGAAATAAAGAAAAGATAGTTACTTGTAAAACTGAAGAGAGAACATGATTAGTTTTTGTAAAAACGGATCAGTTTTAGACACAATTAGAGACAAACTCGACATGTGGCAAATCCCGATTGATGGCAAATTCTGATTTATGAGAAAAATCAGTAGAGTTGTTGTTCCTGTCATAGAAATAGCACTTTGGTTTTCATAATAAATAGGAATTTTAGAGTAAGATAAACCATAATTCAGTAATTGATTTCTCGTCCAAAGTATCTAAGCACAACAACTTCCTAAAGTAATGTACTCAGCTTCAGCAATGGAGGTAGAGATTGACTTTTATTTCTTGTTTTTCCATAAAAAAAGTCTTCCACCTAAATAGTGACATCCACCGGATGTGCTTATCCTCTAAATAACAGATTAGATTAGAATATGAGTCTCTTGCATACCACAAACCAAGAGATCGCCTTTCAAGTATCTCGGGATTTTTTTACAGCAATCAAGTGAGGTTCTCTGTGCTTTGTTAGAAATATTGCACATAAACAAGTTCCATACATAATATCTGGCCTACTTGTAGCTAGATATAGTAAAGAACCAATCATACCTCGGTAAGCTGTTACATCAACTTTAGTACCTTAATCATGATCTATCTTTGTTGTTATAGCCATAAGAGTTGTTGCAGTTGCACTTTCTCTTGCATGTCAAATCTTTTCATCAAATTCTTTATGTATTTAGACTGATTAATAAATGTGCCCCTCAGTCTGACTTGCAATCCTTAAAAGTAACTCATTTCTCCCATCATGCTCATTTGATACTTAGATGTTACATTAACCTCGGTACCTTAATCATGATCTATCTTTGTTGTTATAGCCAAAAGAGTTGTTGCAGTTGCACTTTCTCTTCCATGTCAAATCTTTTCATCAAATTCTTTGTGTATTTGGACTGATTAATGAATGTGCCTTCCTCAGTATGGCTTGTAATCCTAAAAAGTAACTCATTTCTCCCATCATGCTCATCTGATACTTGGATTGCATAAGCTTAGAAAATTTCTAGCAAAATTTATTGTTAGTAGATCCAAAAATGATATGATCAGCCTATATCTGAGAAGATTGAAGAAAAATTGAGAAACAATGAGGGAAGTACAGCTAAAGTTGAGAAAATAAGGAGATTTTTCAAGGAAGGTTGATGGCCTCACTGCAAGATTATCTAGAGTTGAAGAATCTGTGGCCAAGATATTGGAAGGCCAAGACAAAAAAACTCAACTACTTCAACAGCTGGTGGCTGCTCAAACTTCAACCCCCGCTCTACTTGATGATAACAAAAAGGGTGAGAAGGATGTGCATATACAAGTCAGTAAAGTGATAGTGCCAAATATTGCTATCTCAAAGCCACAAGTTAGGAAAGAATTAGATATCATTGGTCTAATCAACCTAGCAATAGCTGAGTTGAAGCTGAAAGAATAAAGGAAAAGAATAGATCAATGAATCTCAGAGGTATTTGGCTCAACTGCTACTCAAGATAAATCTGTGAAGCACTCCACACAGTTAAATCCAATTATCATGAATAAAATGATTCTAGGGAAAAGAGAAAAGGGTGAACCTTCAATGAAAAATGAACTCAAGAACTTTGTGGTGCTAAAGCCTAAACCAACAAGTGTCAGAATTTCAACAAAGCACCCATTATTGATTGACTATTCTCCATGTAGACCTGATGAAGAAAAGCTGATGGTTGCATCTATTGCAAGCTTCAAAACAATCAAGGATACCATCTTAAGATCAAGAATAGCCATAATTTACTAATATGGAAAGATGCTATGTGTAATGACTGGGCACCCTCAGTTTGGGGAAGCTAAAGATGAGGAATAGCAAAGGCTAAGAGCTCAGAAAAGGAAGAAGCAGGAAATTAAATGAGTTTAAAGAAAATTGGAGATGCCTGCAACTTCAACTGGAACTGAGAAATCATTGTCTGAAGAAAAGCAAGAACCAAAGAAGTCAGGAAAAAGGGTGAAGGTTAGAGCCAAGAGAAAAATCATTGAAGATGCAGAATTGGAGAATGAACCAACTCAATCTACCACTTTAAATCAACCAGCTGTGCCCATTGTAGAGCAAGTTGAATTTAAGGTTTATTCATATGTCAACTTACATGATGAGCCAACTGTACCTGAGGATGAACTAATAGACTGGGACAGTTTACCCATTTCTGAACTGAACATACCTCTGCCAACCCAAAAGAAAACCCCAGGAAGAAAAACAAAAGGAATCAAGTCTAACCCACCTAAATTCAAAGCCATCTCCAAGGCTAAGCTTACAGTCAACAAGGAGGATCAACTCTTTATATGTAACATCAAAGAATTTTCTGACATCAATCATTACCTGGATGAACTAGATGAAGTAAGGGCAATTGATGCTTCCTACAAGCTACCATAAAGGTTGGTGTTCATATATAAGGGAGGCAAGGAGATCACATGGCCTCTCTACAGAATTTTCAATAAAGGCTACAATGTCCTAGTGAAGGTGTTCTCTGCAATGAAGAAAGATTTTGGATTCACCAAAGTGGCCAAATCAGAAGTACTCAGCAAGATCAGTTAAACCATACAAAGTTGGAGAGATCCAAATGCACTACCTAGAGTTTTGACTATCCCATACACTGGTGATAAAGGGCATTTGAGACCTTATTTGAGACCTTATTGTAATGAGAAGCTGGGAAAGAGGACAAAGGATTCAAGGAAAAAGAAATGATTAGCTAAGTCTAGAGGAGCACCTTGAATATGGCATATAAATATTCTTTACCTTCTTTTTTCAATTTTCAATTGAAGTATTTTGCAATTTATCTACTACTTATTGTATTATTTTTAATAGGGTGTTTTCTTATCATCAGTTAACCTGAATTTATGCCTATAATTCTAGTAGACATAAATTGGGGGAGATTGTTAGGAGTATGTCGAGGACTTGATGATAACTTACTAAAACACTCTAAGAAGATAAGTTAAATGAGTTTATAACTATCAACGGATAATCATAGTTATATATCCGTTGTTGGAGTAGCTTATAGTCAAATAAGTTTGTAACACATTTCTGTATATCATAAACAACTTGAGGTTTGGAACTTATGGTAAATTTTAAGTCATGTTGACTACTAGCAAGATATATAAAATAGGTTGGCCAATTGTAAATAGAAGATACCTTGTAATTTTGTATAAGTGAAAGGGTATCAACTGCTAAGGAATTCATCATCAACGAATAAACTTAAAGCTTCAACGGATGACTTGAGACACCTTCAACGGATAAGTTGATCAAATGATATTTGCTAAAGCTTCAACAAATGCCCATATGAAAGCATCAACGGATGACACTATTACATCATCAACGGATAACCAAATTGTAGTGTCAAAGAATGATGGTAAAACTTTAATGGATATCCAATTCAAATAGCAGTTGAAAGTGACTTGATAGTCACATGGGTTGATTATATACAAAAGGAACGTGGCAGCCCAGATTTAGGTTTTAGAAGAAAATGAAGTATTTCCATTTCCATGCAAAACAGGGACGTTCAAAGATGCAGTATCTAGTTGGATTGTATTGGATAGAGAAATGAAGAAACTTGTGATTGGACCTAGCTATTAGGTTTTATATATTGTCTTATTTCACATGTAACTTTGTAATATATAAACCAAGTGTAGCAAGTAGTTTATTTATTGAATCACTTCAACAAGAAAGAACAAGAGAGCATAATAAGTTATATCCTCTGTAGAATACTCTCAAGTTCAAGTTTGTAAACACTTGTAAGCAGCTGTGTGCTATTAGCATCACGAGGTTATCTTCTCAATATATATATCTCTGGTGGAAAAATCAATCCATCAGAAAGTTTTTAAACACGTATTTATTTAATTTGTGTTCTTGAATACTATTATTGTTTATCCGCACTCAAGCATATTCAAACACAATTATATATTTTTACAAGAATTATTCAAAGTTTTAGAAAAGAAACTAGAATTCCATTCAACCCCCCCTTCTATAACTATTTTGTTATATTGTTAGGGAATAACAGTGTAATAAAAACAAATAATGTAACAGAAAATTTAATGATTGATAAAATTTAAACAAAATAATTGTTCAGCATTTTCTTTTAAACTCTTTGTCAATTATTTTTTACATGAATGATCGATAGCATAGATAATTGAAAATTGTAGAAAAATATTATACAAAACAAACAATCCAAATATTTTTAGAGGAATACAAATTTAGACGAAAATTTTATCTTTTTCTATATAACAAACTTTCAATGCACGTTATTTCTTTTTATTTCTTATTTTTTCCTCAATTTTATTTCAATTTTCTTCTGTAATGACTTTCATACATATATTCAACCATTTTTTGAATTTATTTTGGGTTTGCATTCAGATTTTTCACTTGTATTCAACTTTTCTTTTTCAAGTGAAAATGTTGAATGGACTTTGTATTTTTCTTTTGATTACAACCTCTATTATATTGTAATAAGATGTATATGATGACGAAAAAGCGAGTGGAAGTTCAACATCTCCGGTTTTTAGTTGGAAAGATGAAGAGATTGTATAAAGTGATCGTCTATTTAACAACTCAACTAATAAAAATTTCTCAAGATAATACTTATTTAAATCCAAACTCCATTAAAATCCGATAAAACTTTATAACTTCTCAAAAATACAATAAAGTTACAATTCTTGAATTAAAATACAACTAAATTACAACCATGCCAACAAACTCTCAGAGAAATCTAAGAAAGGCCAAACTACTCAAAGTTCTATAACTCGCACCCTTCCCATAAGTAGCCCGCCTAAGTAAGAATACATGCCGGAGGAATACAAAGAGAACAAATGACCGGCAGTGAGCGAAAGGCTCATATACGGATATAAAATAAAGCATAACTGAACAAAGATTAAAAGATGACGAGGCTAAGAACACAACTGAATATCTGAATGAAGCACAATAATAATAGTGAATGAGATATATAAAAAAATGAATAATCAACTCACAAAAGAAAACTAAATGCTTACCACCCAAAACGTATCATACTCTTACACATATCCTTATCAATTTTAAATAATAATCACAAATAATATAATCGAAAGAATAATGATAAAATGAAATCATACCCTTACACATACTCTTACACATATTCTCACACTTACAAAATAATACACAAAATAGCTTACATACGAACATGAGAGATAATCTTACACTTACAGATATCCTACATTTTCGGTAATCCAGAAATATGTAGTCATCAAAACTTATAGGGGCTTGCACAGCACAAAACAAATGCTACCCAATATCTTACAGGGGCTTGCACGACAATAAGCACATGCTACCCAAAAGGCCAAATCATACACATACTAGCCATAACTATACGTGTCCCACAACTTCGGCGACACGCCCATACAATTTAAGTACACCGCATAGGAGGTGTCAAGCACGAGATTATCCACTCGCGATGGATGTCTTACAAACTCCCAAGTCATACACATAACATAAATAACTCAAAATAAATACTCAAAGATCACACACTCAAATATCTTACATTTCCAAAATCATATATAAATTTATCAAATAACCTCAAAAAAAAGTATAACCCAACATCACGAAACAAAATAACATAACAAACAACTATTTATTGATAAGCTCAAATCTGATCAGTTTCAAAGAATGTCAAATTACTGCATAAAGATGAAGTTAACTGAAAAAGTACGAAACACAAAAGTCGTAGAAAATTCCGAGACCTTTCCAGAATGGTAAGGCTCGTCAAAAACGAACAAGTAACGAATTCAAAAAACAAATAAATACGGACTGCAGAACAGAATCAGCCCCTCATTACAATTATATTTTGATGTTTAAGACATTAAAATCACAGAATTTAGCAACAGAATGTAAATGCAAATTGTAGATATCGAAAAGAGCTTTTCAGAATGGTATTGCTCATAATATTTGAACAAATATTCAATTTATAATGAATTTATGAAGTTAGGCTGAATAAACAGAAATTTCAGCAATAGATTACACAAACAACAGGTTTTGACATAATTACAAGCAGAATTTCAGAAAATACAAAGAACAAAAAACGAAGATAATCAAATTAGCTTTCCAACGAGAATAAAATCACAATCATACGATGAACAGCGAATCGGATGCGAATTTAACAAGATTCGGAATATGCAATATACATACATGAATTCGAATACGAAAAGAAAGAATACAAGAAAGATATCCGTACCTCGAGATCTTAGTAACCGAGAATGAAAATCAATAAATTTAGAACCCCAAATCACAAGAACCCTAATCCCTTAAACTCCAAATCCATAATCTCCAATTTGACTTTGTTGTTCATCTATTTCTCCTTGTCTTGCCTTCTATTTTCCTCCTTTTCTATCTATTTTACTCTCTCCTCTTCTCTCCATCTCTTTCTCTCTTCTCCTCTTTTCATAAAACGTAAGTAATCTCTTTTTGTTCTCCCTGTTGTTTTTTTTCAAACCCTAACTCTTTCTTCCTCCTTTCTTTGTTTTTATTAAAACCCTCACTTTTTTTTATAATAGCCTTACTATTTTTTTTAAACCAATACCCTTAAAACAATAATTTGAATATAAGAATAAAAATAAACTTATAAAAATTATTTTAACTACAGCACACTGACATTAATAAATAATTAAATCAAATAATTCAACTAAAAATAATTATAAAAAATCGGGATGTTACATTCTTCCCACCTTACAAAAATTTCGTCCTCGAAAATTAAGTGACACGTCTTGTTAGATATATTTGATAATGTCATGGCTAATATGTTTTATGTTTAGCTTTCAGATCTTACGTGAACAGGATAAATCAGTACTTAACTGTTGATCAGTACTTATACTGGAAGTCAGGACTTAAGGATATCAGTACTTATATTATCAGGAGATAATCATCAGAAGATAGATATCATAACTTAAGTGCTGAAGGACAATCAGATAAGAACAGTAGCTGATTAAAGGAAAGAAGATCGAGATAAACATAAGAAGAGATATGCATGAAGAAAGAATTCCGTGAAGAATGGAATACTTGGAAGAAAAGATATCTGATTGATATATTTTAGGAAGCAGAATTATATTCCATATCAATTAGCGATTATCTTGTAACTGTGTAGTATATAAATACAGGCATAGGGTTTACACTATAAGTGTTATCATTATCGAAGTTATTATTCTTTATAACCCTAGCAGCTCTCGTGATATTTGTTCATCACTGAGAGGTAACAGTTCCATACTGTAACAGAGTTTATTATTTCAATAAAGTTTGTTTTCTGTTACTTAAGTTCTTAAAGTTCGATTTGAGTGTACTATACACTGTATTCACCCCCTCTACAGTGTGTGTGTGACCTAACAATTGGTATCAGAGCCTATCTGTTAACTTACATACAGTTAAAGATCCAAACACAATCATGTCGGACACAGAAACTCCAACTAAGTCTACCACAACTGAGGAACCACCAAAGACACTAATTCAGAGTCGGTATGAGACCATCAGAGTCCCCATACTGAGACCATCTGAATATCCCATATGGAAGGTAAGGATGACCATGTTCCTGGAAGCAACAGATCCAGAATACCTGGATAGAATTAAGGAAGGTCCTCACAAACCAACCAAACTCGCTGTTGCAGTTGCAGGTGAAGCAGCAATGACCGTACCAAAGGAGAAGAGTGATTATACTGATGAAGACATAGCATCAATTGCTAAGGATGCTAAGGTACGACACTTACTGCATAGTGCCATTGATAATGTAATGTCAAACAGGGTAATCAACTGCAAGACTGCTAAGGAGATATGGGATGCTCTGGAAACAAGGTGTCAGAGAATTGACACAATTAAGAAGAACATGAAGACAATACTCACTCAAGAGTATGAACACTTTGACTCAAAGACTAATGAGTCATTGAATGATTTATATGATAGATTTGTCAAACTTTTGAATGATTTGTCATTGGTTGATAAAGAGTATGATCTTGAAGATTCAAACCTTAAGTTCCTGTTAGCTCTTCCTGAATGCTGGGATTTGAAGGCAACGACAATAAGAGACAACTACAATCTTGATGAAACAACTCTTGACGAAATCTATGGAATGCTCAAGACTCATGAGCTGGAGATGGAACAAAGAAGCAAGAGGAAAGGAGGAAAGTCAAGGACAGTCGCTCTTAAGGCCGAAGAAGAATTCCCCAAGGCAGCTTCCTCAAAGAAAGACAAGGGTAAAGCTCTTTTCATAAAGTCTGATACTGAGTCATCAAGTTCTGAGAGTGATGATGACTCAGATTCTGAAAGCTTGCCTGAGACCGATACTGATGAGGAGATGATGAAGCTGTGTGCTCTTATGGTAAAAGGAATCACCAAGATTGCATACAGGAAGTTCAGGAAGGGAAAGAAGTTTTCCAGAAAAAGCATAAGTTCTGATAAGAAGAATTTCAGAAGATCTGAAGGCAGAGGAGGAAAGTCTGACAGAGGAGATTACACCAATGTTAAATGCTATAACTGTGGTGAGAAAGGCCACATATCTCCTGACTGTAAGAAGGTAAAGGGTGACAGAGGCAAGGCTCTTGTCACAAAGCAAAAAAGTTGGACAGACACTTCAGACTCTGAAAGTGAGGAGAACTATGCATTGATGGCCAATGCTGATAAAGAAAGTGCTGAGAGCAGTTCTGAAGCTGCTGAAACAAAGGGCAACAGGAAAAATATTCTAGTTCTGGACAGTGGATGTTCAGGTCATATGACTGGAAATAAGGCCCTGCTATCAGACTTTGTGGAGAAAGCTGGCCCAAGTGTTTCTTATGGAGATGGCAACATTGGAAAAACATTGGGATATGGAAATATCAATCTTGGGAATGTCATCATTAAAGAAGTAGCTCTGGTCTCAGGACTTAAACACAACCTACTGAGTATAAGTCAAATCTGTGACAGAGGTTATCATGTTGATTTCTTTGAAGAACACTGTGAAGTTGTGAGTAAATCTAAAGGCAAAGTTGTTCTGAAAGGATACAGACGTGGTAACATTTATGAAGCTAAGCTTTCAACAAGTACTGATGGCTCTGCAATCTGTCTGTTAAGTAGAGCATCAATTGAAGAAAGCTGGAATTGGCATAAGAAACTATCTCATTTAAATTTCAACAATATAAATGAACTGGTCAAGAAAGATCTTGTGAGAGGATTGCCAAACACAGTATTTGCTCCTGATGGTCTTTGTGATTCATGTCAGAAAGCCAAACAAAGAAAATCTTCATTCAAGAGCAAGACTGAATCATCAATTCTTGAGCCTTATCATCTTATACATGTTGATCTATTTGGTCCAGTAAATGTCATGTCTATTGCAAAGAAGAAGTATGCGTTGGTCATAGTGGATGAGTTCACCAGATACACATGGGTGTATTTCTTGCACACAAAAAGTGAAACTGCATCTATCTTGATTGATCATGTCAAACAGCTGGATAAAATGGTCACAGATTCTGTGAAAATTTTAAGGAGTGATAATGGCACTGAATTCAAGAATTTGATAATGGAAGAGTTCTGCAAAAGCCATGGAATAAAGCAGGAATTTTCTGCTCCTGGAACTCCACAGCAAAATGGAGTTGTTGAAAGGAAGAATAGAACTCTCGTTGAAGCTGCACGTATAATGCTTGAAGAAGCAAAGCTTCCAACCTATTTCTGGGCTGAAGCTGTGCAGACTGCTTATTTTACTCAAAATGCAACACTCATTAACAAGCATGGAAAAACACCATATGAGATGGTGAAGAAAAAGAAGCCAAATCTGAAATATTTTCATGTATTTGGATGCAAGTGTTTTGTTCTCAAGACTCATCCTGAACAGCTATCAAAGTTTGATCTAAAAGCTGATGAAGGAATCTTTGTTGGATATCCACTTTCCACAAAAGCCTTCAGAGTCTATAATTTGAGAACAAAAGTGGTCATGGAATCTATCAATGTCTCTTTTGATGACAAGAAGATCACTGGTCTTAAAGATTTCATTGACCATGATCAGCTGAGATTTGAAAATGAAGACTCATATTCTGATACTGAAAATCCTGACAGTCTAAGTCCTGATACTGCAAACTCTGATGGATTAAACTCTGATGTTATTGAAACTGTGGTGACTACGTTAAATGAAGATGCTCCTATGCAGGGGGAGCATACTCAAAATCCTACCACATCTCAAGAAACATTCGAACATGCATCTGGCTCTTCAAGTTCTGATTCATCAAGTTCTGATAAGCCAGGTTCTGATAATAGTGAAAATCTAAATACTGAAGAATCCAACTCAGAAAGCATAGTTTCAGGGGGAGCATCAGAAAATGAAAATGAAGATAGCATGGATCATGGGGGAGCATCTAGTTCTAGAGAAAACCTTCCATCTGCAAGGAAGTGGACAAAATCACATACACCTGATTTGATAATTGGAAATCCTGATGCAGGTGTCAGAACTAGAACAGGTACTTCAAATGAGTGTCTTTACAATTCTTTTCTCTCTCAGACTGAGCCAAAGAAAGTGGAAGAAGCTCTTCAAGATGCTGATTGGGTGCAAGCAATGCAGGAAGAGTTGAATGAATTTGAAAGAAACAAAGTCTGGACCCTAGTACCAAGACCAAAGAATAGATCTGTTGTTGGTACAAAGTGGGTATTCAGAAACAAAACTGACAGTGATGGCATAATTACAAGGAATAAGGCAAGGCTAGTTGCAAAAGGATATTCTCAACAGGAGGGAATTGATTATGATGAAACATTTGCACCAGTTGCTAGGTTAGAAGCCATAAGGATATTTTTGGCTTATGCTGCTCACAAAAAGTTTACTGTCTTTCAAATGGATGTGAAAAGTACTTTTCTCAATGGAGAATTGGAGGAAGAGGTATATGTTGAACAACCTCCAAGTTTTATAGATACCAAACATCCAGATTATGTCTACAGACTTGACAAAGCACTTTATGGACTTAAGCAAGCTTCTAGAGCATGGTATGAGACTTTAGCTCAGTTTCTTCTGGAAAGTGGATTCAACAGAGGGACAATAGACAAAACACTGTTCTACCTCAACCATGGAAAGGACTTACTTCTGATCCAGATTTATGTTGATGATATCATTTTTGGATCTACAAATTACAAACTTTGCAAGAAGTTTGCCAAGCTTATGCAGTCAAGATATCAGATGAGTATGATGGGGGAACTTAGCTATTTTCTGGGCCTTCAAGTCAAGCAGAATGAGGAAGGCACTTTTATTTGTCAAACCAAGTACACCAGAAACTTGCTAAAGAAATTTGGAATGCAAGATTGTTCAAGTGCATCCACTCCAATGGCCACTGTAACAAAACTGGATAAGGATACCGATAAATCAGTAGATATTACTGACTATAGAGGTATGATTGGCTCTCTACTCTATCTAACTGCTAGTAGACCTGATATCATGTATGCTACCTGTCTTTGTGCAAGATTTCAAGCAGATCCAAGAGAACCTCACTTAACAGCTGTAAAAAGAATCTTTAAGTATCTTAAAGGAACAGCTGCTCTGGGATTATGGTATCCTAGAGAATCAGATTTTAAACTAATAGGTTACTCAGATGCAGATTTTGCAGGTTGCAAAATTGACAGGAAAAGCACAAGTGGAAGCTGCCAATTTCTTGGAGGCAGATTGGTTTCTTGGTACAGCAAGAAACAAAAGTCAATTTCCACATCAACTGCAGAAGCAGAGTATATTGCTGCAGGAAGCTGTTGTGCACAGATTCTTTGGATGAAGAATCAGTTACTGGATTATGGGTTAACATATTTCAAAATCCCTATTTACTGTGATAATCAAAGTGCTATTGCTATGACAGGTAATCCAGTTCAACACTCAATGATAAAGCACATCAGCATCAGGTACCACTTCATCAGGGAACATGTGGATGAAGGTACAGTGGAATTGCATTTTGTTCCCACAGATCAACAGTTGGCAGATATCTTCACAAAACCATTATGTGAAGCTACTTTTATAAGATTGGTAAATGAACATGGAATGGTTTCAGGTTCCTTCTCTAAATCTGCTTAGACTTGTTCTGTGTTATCAGACTTTATGCTCAGTATTTATAGAATTCATCTCATTGTGTATTCTGTGCTTAATTGATAAATGTCTTTAAGTACTGACTGTTGTCTGATATATGTTTCTAAACTCTGATAAGTGATATGTCTGTTCTAGTACCTATTCAATCCTATGAGGATAACTGTGCTAGATACTGACCTAGTAGTCTTCAATAAACAAATGATTCCATGGAAGAAGTAATTATTTCAGTGGAAATCTTATGACACTAGCAAATTCTGATAACTGAGCTTAGTTAAGTTCACTTTGTATATCTTATTACTAAGTCACAAATTAGAATAATGCTACTCATCTGTTAAGTTCTGATACTAGTAAAACTGCTGAATGTACTAAGTGCTGATAGACCTCTCTTATCAAAAGCAAAAGCAAAAAGATCAAAGATTAAAATCAGGTACTCCTTTGAGATCTAGAGTAAAAATGTGGAAGGGACGACCCAAGTGCATTGCTGGTATTAAGTAAATATGCATCAGAAAAGCAAAATATTTTCTTGGTGACTTTTCACACTCTATGATTACTGGAGAAATACTCTGAAAATAGCATAAATTCTGATAAACAGTCGTGACTCACTTACACTGAGAAGCCACTGTAAAATAGAATTTCAAAAGATGCATAAAATTAGCACAAAATAGTTGAGGTGGACTCAAGCATAAACTCATTCTTCAGTCGGTTTCAGGACAATGACAGATCTTTAGCAAAATTTTAGTTATGCCTTATTTCTAAGATGTACTGCAGTGAATCAGACTTTACTTTTTGTTTGTTTTTAGCTTAATGCACACACTAATCACTCCATCTGAATGATGAAAATTTCTGTGGTGGTCTATGTTATTTTAGATAAAATAGTCAATGTGTCATTATTGCACAAATTCTGAGGACAAGTTCTAAGTTACACATTCTAATGATTAAGTACTGACGTCCATAACTCAGAACTTGTATGAGTATTTACTAAGATAGGCATTCCTTTTTCGAGTTAAGAAATTATGTTCTGATGACTGTTAAGTTCTGGTATAGGTCTAAGTTCTGATTTCTCAGTCTAATCCTTTACTTGGCTTATCTTTGAATAAAATTTGATAACAGTCTCAGTTTGTACTCGAATATGTTGAAGTGGAAGATTAATAGTCACTGTGATTAGGATTAATGGTATTTGTACTTGAACAGACCACTGTTTCTTGTGTTTTGTGCGGTCTAGACCATGCTTCCTCTTTCCAATGACTGTTATTCTTTTTCAAGGTCTAGGGAGACGAGGTAGAATTAATTCTACCTGTCAGTATTAAATATCATTGCGTCTCTTGGCATTCTCTTGCCTATATAAGCAACCACTTCACATCAGTCCTTCCATCACATTCTTCTCACACACTTATCCTCCTTCTTCTATCAAAAACACAATGGTTCGATACAACATGTTTTTGAACAACCAAACCTTCACAATGGAGCTAAGTTGTGCCGATTGGCAGCAGGAGTGGCATGTAACAGCCATTCCTGAGGAGATCTGGGATTCTGTCCCACAGGAGGTGCTGACTCACCTTCTATTCTTCTATATGGATTACCATCGCCATCTGGAGCGATTGGAGGAGGAAAGGCGGGAAGCTATCCGTCAGCAAGAGCGAATCATACGACTCGCCATCTTGTTCGTCGAAGATAGGAAGAGGAAGATGACTTAATCTCCTCTTCTTCCTGTTCTTCTTCATCATCAGCTTTGTCAGGCTTCTTAGCTAGGACTAAAGCTGTTGACGTTAGGATTAGAAGCTTAGGGAAAATCTTGTATAAGTATTGATGTCATTTCCATTTCATAAATGTATTGACTTGATATATTAATGAAAATTGTTTTTACTTCAAGATTTTGTCTCTGAGTTATTTTATCTTGTGTTGATAAATCCTGATTGATATTCTGATGACCATTTAAATTGTGCTTTTATTTAAGTTTTGATTCTCTGTCAGCACTTATTCATCGAAATTATCTCGGTCATTTTTAACATGATTTATTTTCAGAATATTAATGTTGCAGTGATAAATAATTCAATCAGTGCTAACGGGTTAAATTTTGAATTAAAATTGTTTCCCTTGATAAATGGAACAGTTTTTCCTTGAAACTCGGAAAATGGGTAAGTAATGATTATTGTTTTCTCGAGCCCAGTAACTATCCGTTATTACTGCATGTCTGACAGGTGTCCACCGGTAATATTTTTTTTGTATAAGTACAGCAGAGAGAAGATTTCTTTAATCTTTTTAATTTCTTCATCTTTTATCTCTCTTCTTCCTTTTACTCTCCTTCACTTTACTATTTCCGTTGTTTTCATACAGATATTATATCAAACACCTATCAGGCATACTTAATTCTCAATTTTTTCACATGGCACCAAAGGATTTAATCATTGATGGAGCAAAGTTTGTTCCAAACAAATATGCTGCAATTCTTGATCATGCTGAAGCTCCATTTGAATTGCACTTTGTGCAAGATCTTCTTGCACATAGTGAGGTTGGGTACGCATTAACACAGCCTGAAGTCTTTTCGAGTCAACAAGTTCTGACGTTTTAGCGGACTGGGCACTTTGATGATGATGGTAAACATGGCACTCCCGGTATTGTTTTTGAAGTGGGTGATTCATCTTATGTAGTCACTCCTGGTACAATACGCAAAGCTCTATATCTCCCAGAAAATTGTACTTTTTCAACTCCAGAGGAATCAGCACTTAGGAGTTAATGGCTGATTTGGGATATGAAAAGAGTTTGGCAAAGCTTGGGCAGTTAAAAAGGGCTAATATCAGAAGAGAATGGAGTTTCTTCTTTGACTGCATCACCAAAGCTTTTGGGAACAAATGTTCGAATTTTGATGTTATCCCAATTCTGAGTCAGCACATAGGGTATGCTATTATCCATCAAACTCATTTTGATTTTGCAACTGGAATAATTGGTTTTATTGGGGATAGGATGACAAAGGATCGAGATGTTG
The DNA here is from genome assembly GCF_009905375.1 of Apium graveolens. Taxonomy (NCBI): domain Eukaryota; kingdom Viridiplantae; phylum Streptophyta; class Magnoliopsida; order Apiales; family Apiaceae; genus Apium; species Apium graveolens. The sequence goes on along the minus strand of NC_133656.1, from coordinate 71,825,348 downwards.
TTTATTTTGCTAGATTCTGTCAACTTATTTACACTTACTGTACTGATGAACCTCAGTTAGTCAGCACTCAAACCCCACCTTTTAAGGTTGCAAAAAGGTACTTTAACGACCTGATAAATGCTGACACAAAGAAATCAATGGTGCGACAATTACACACTTATCCTCCTTCTTCTATCAAAAACACAATGGTTCGATACAACATGTTTTTGAACAACCAAACCTTCACTATGGACCTGCTGATGAAGCAGGTCCTTCAGGACATACTCCTCCACCGACTCTTCCTAAGTCTGAACTGATAAAGGAGTTTGTTATCAGGGATGCACCAGTACCTTGGAGTGAAACTCCTGCAGGTCAGGAGTGGACTAAGGAATGGAACTCAGTTTCATGTGTTCCAAATGCTTTACATCTTGCTGAGCACTTGACTAAAGCTGATGAAATGTTAAATTCTGATGATTTTAAAACCCAGCTTAGAGTCACTGCATTGAGTACTAAACATCTACAAGGTCTTCATTCCAATACTCATGCAGAGCTACACAAGATTCAGGAGAACTTTATCAAACAGGAACAAGTTTGGAAAATTGATAAGAAAAAGTTCTTCCAACCTACCATTGACAGGGTTGCTTATATTGAGAAAACTCAAGAGAAGCAACAAGCTCAGATTGATCAAATTCTGACAAATCAAGCTTCTCAGCAATCGCAATTTACTGAAATCCAGACCTCAGTGGAACTACTTATCTCTCTTTTATTACCTGCTGATGCCAAAAAGGGGGAGAAGGTAATTAAGTCCAAATGCAAAACCAACAAGACACTGCAAGGAAAGGATGATAGAAAAGATGACCAAGGAACCTCTGGAATGGGTAGTGGTCATAGTCAAGGTAGAAGGTTTACATCAAGACAAGCTAGTCACAGAACAAGTTCTGATACTGGGAAAAGAATAAGTTCTGCTGCTGGTAAAAGGATAAGTTCTGATGAACTTCTAGATCTTGATGAGGAAATGTCAAGACAGTTATTTCTTCAAGAAAATCCAGGGATGGACTTGGAAAGTTTAAAGGAAGAAGAAGCCAGACTTAAATCAGAGAAAGTCACATCTAAATCTGAAGCTTCTGGTAAAAAGTTACTTCCAAAACCTAAAGGAATTGTGATCAAAGAAAGGATACATACTGAAGCAACTTTGGCTAGATCACAACCACAGATAGATCCAAGATCCAAGGTTAAAGAAAAGGTTGGTGAACCTATCAAGCCTTATGTACCTCCTGAGGAAGAAGAAATTACTGATGGAAAAGATGATCTTGCTCTGACTACAAGAAAAGTTCTTAAAACAACCTCTGACATGGCTCAAGTTGTTCAGAGTCAAGAAATTGTAAGTTCTGATATTCAGAAGAAGCAAGTAACCTCTGACAGTGCTCAAGTTAACTTGATATCAGAAAATAGATCTAAAACACTCCTACCAGGATTCACTAAAGCAAAACAGACTCAATCTTTGAAGACTACTACAAGTGGTTTTGAAGCAAGAGTAGTTAGTGGAAAGGAAGCTAGAGATAAAACTGGATTGGGAAGTGCTGATGAAAGAAGAGTACACAACACTACCAATGATCCAACTTCCTTGAGTGAACCAGGTATTGGAGCAACTCCTGAGAGATTGAATCAACTGGAATCTGTACAGATGGTTTACCATACCTACTTGAAAGAATACATCATGTTGTATTTCATGACAGATGGTAGGGTTTATCATATAAGACAAAATGCCATTCCTTTGAAGTATTTTGAAGAATTGGAGCATGTAATTTTCTTACTTCAAGTGGATGACAGAATAACAGAGACTGCTGCAAACTACTTAAAAGAACAGATTCAGAGACAGAAAAGGCTTTATTCTGTTAAGTCTGACAGCATATATGTTCCAAAGTACAGAGATCACAATGGTGATATTGTTGATATGAAGCCTAATACTGCACAGATCAGAACGTATCTTGGTATTAAGGGACTTGAATTCAATCTTGAATCTGACAAAGCTTATGTCATAAGACTAGATCAGGAGTTAAGAAAAGCAAAGATTAATGATCTCAGAGCTGCAATCTTTCAAACTGGTGAAGATACTGCAGAGCTTAAAGGTGTTAAAAGGAGAATGATTGATGAACTAAGATATACTGAGAAATATTTGTTGAAGAACTATCTCAGAACAACTCCTGACATCAGAGAGATCAGAAAATGAAGAAGCCAAGTCGAAGATCTACAACTGCTTAAATTATGATATTTATATAGATTGAAGCTGTTATCAGAAGTTGAAATTGGTAAAAAAACTTTAAGGACTGTAAGTTGTAGTTATCTAGTCTATTTCTCATGCATTTGTACTTAATGTTTTTGACATCATCAAATATCTGTTAAACTTGTATATTTTGTTAATTTACAAGTTGGGGGAGATTGTTAGATATATTTGATAATGTCATGGCTAATATGTTTTATGTTTAGCTTTCAGATCTTACGTGAACAAGATAAATCAGTACTTAACTGTTGATCAGTACTTATACTGGAAGTCAGGACTTAAGGATATCAGTACTTATATTATCAGATCAATATTTGACAACTATACCCAGCTCCAGGCCAACCTTAATAGCCGAATTAGAGATAATCATCAGAAGATAGATATCAGAACTTAAGTGCTGAAGGACAATCAGATAAGGACAGTAGCTGATTAAAGAAAAGAAGATTGAGATAAACATAAGAAGAGATATGCATGAAGAAGGAATTCCGTGAAGAATGGAATACTTGGAAGAAAAGATATCTGATTGATATATTTTAGGAAGCAGAATTATATTCCATATCAATTAGCGATTATCTTGTAACTGTGTAGTATATAAACACAGACATAGGGTTTACACTATAAGTGTTATCATTATCGAAGTTATTATTCTTTATAACCCTAGCAGCTCTCGTGATATTTGTTCATCACTGAGAGGTAACAGTTCCATACTGTAACAGAGTTTATTATTTCAATATAGTTTGTTTTCTGTTACTTAAGTTCTTAAAGTTCGATTTGAGTGTACTATACACTGTATTCACCCCCTCTACAGTGTGTGTGTGACCTAACACGTCTCTTTTTTAAAAAAGCGGATATAGACAGGCAACAAAGGAACACGAAGCGAATAATATTCTTAACTAACGATCCATTCTAAAGTCTACCCACACTCACAGGTCGAGCCCAAAGGAAACTCTAAGGCTATAAGTCTATCTTACAACTACCCACAATTCATACATCGAGTCTAAAGGCAAGTCTACAGAATTTGAAAACACTAGCTCTGATGCCAACTTTAAAAACTCAACTAATAAAAATTTCTCAAGATAATACTTATTTAAATCCAAACTCCATTAAAATCCGATAAAACTTTACAACTTCTCAAAAATACAATAAAGTTACAATTCTTGAATTAAAATACATCTAAATTACAACTATGCCAACAAACTCTCAGAGAAATCTAAGAAAGGCCAAACTACTCAAAGTTCTATAACTCGCACCCTTCCCATAAGTAGCCCGGCTAAGTAAGAATACCTGCCGGAGGAATACAAAGAGAACAAAGCACCGGCAGTGAGCAAAAGGCTCATATACGGATATAAAATAAAACATAACTGAACAAAGATTAAAAGATGACGAGGCTAAGAACACAATTGAATATCTGAATGAAGCACAATAATAATAGTGAATGAGATGTATAAAAAAATGAATAATCAACTCACAAAACAAAACTAAATGCTTACCACCCAAAACTTATCATATTCTTACACATATCCTTATCAATTTTACATAATAATCACAAATAATATAATCGAAAGAATAATGATAAATGAAATCATACCCTTACACATACTCTTACATATATTCTCACACTTACAAAATAATACACAAAATAGCTTACATACGAACATGAGAGATAATCTTACACTTACAGGATGTCCTACATTTTCGGTAATCCAGAAATATGTAGTCATCAAAACTTACAGGGGCTTGCACAGCACAAAACAAATGCTACCCAATATCTTACAGGGGCTTGCACGACAATAAGCACATGCTACCCAAAAGGCCAAATCATATACATACTAGCCATAGCTATACGTGTCCCACAAATTCGGCGACACGCCCATACAATTTAAGTACACCGCATAGGAGGTGCCAAGCACGAGATTATCCACTCGCGACGGATGTCTTACAAACTCCCAATTCATACAAATAACATAAATAACTCAAAATAAATACTCAAAGATCACACACTCAAATATCTTACATCTCCAAAATTATATATAAATTTATCAAATAACCTCAAAAAAACTATAACCCAACATCACGAAACAAAATAACATAACAAACCACTAATTATTGATAAGCTCAAATCTGATCAGTTTCAAAGAATGTCAAATTACTACATAAAGATGAAGTTAACTGAAAAGTATGAAACACGAAAGTCGTAGAAAATTCCGAGACCTTTCCAGAATGGTAAGGCTCGTCAAAAACGAACAAGTAACGAATTCAGAAAACAAATAATTGCGGACTGCAGAACAGAATCAACCCCTGATTATAATTATATTTTGATGTTTAAGATATCAAAATCACAGAATTTAGCAGCAAAATGTAAACGCAAATTGTAGATATCGAAACGATCTTTTCAGAATGGTATTGCTCATAATATTTGAACAAATATTCAATTTATAATGAATTTATGAAGTTAGGCTGAACAAACAGAAATTCCAGCAATAGATTACACAAACAACAGGTTTTGACATATTTATAAGCAGAATTTCAGAAAATACAAAGAACGAAAAACGAAGATAATCAAATTAGCTTTCCAACGAGAATAAAATCACAATCATACGATGAACAGCGAATCGGATGTGAATTTAACAAGATTAAGAATATGCAATATACATACACGAATTCGAATACGAAAAGAAAGAATACAAGAAAGATATCCGTACCTCGAGATCTTAGTATCCGAGAATGAAAATCAATAAATTTAGAACCCCAAATCACAAGAACCCTAATCCCTTAAACTCCAAATCCATAATCTCCGATTTGATTTTGTTGTTCATCTATTTCTCCTTGTCTTGCCTTCTCTTTTCCTCCTTTTCTATCTATTTTACTCTCTCCTCTTTTCTCCATCTCTTTCTCTTTTCTCCTCTTTTCATAAAACGTAAGTAATCTCTTTTTGTTCTCCGTGTTATTTTTTTTTTCAAACCCTAACTCTTTCTTCCTCCTTTTTTTTTATTAAAACCCTCACTCTTTTTTTATAATAGCCTCACTATTTTTTTTAAACCAATACCCGTAAAACAATATTTTGAATATAAGAATAAAAATAAACTTATAAAAACTATTTTAACTACAGCACACTGACATTAATAAATAATTAAATCAAATAATTCAACTAAAAATAATTATAAAAAATCAGGATGTTACAGTCTATGTGTATTTTTGTATATAGGAGATTAACACAATTGAATTGGTGTATTCAATAACATAGAACAAATCATTTGAAAATGGTTGATTTTTCAACTTAATTATAAAAAAGGAATCACTATTTTACATGTATATAACATTAGCCTTTAATATCCCATCATTTTTTTATCCAATCGCAATAAAAAAGTTTTAATGATTTGTAACCTAAACATTTTTATTTGAAACTGCTCCTACATTTATTCAAAATAAAATTTTAAGCAAAGCCCATTCCTCTCATGTGAATGCTAAACATAACACTCGCACATAAATTTATAATATTAAAATAAAGTTTAAATTGAATATATATAAATAATGTGCTTACCATATTAAAATAATAATTTTAACATTAATAATATAATTATAAAAGTTATATAAGCTAATTTGTTCATGAGAAATTTTTAATGGTGCATTTCTGTTTTTGGTCTTTTCAAGTGGTGTCGTTTCTTGTTTATTTTGAATACTTTTTGAAGTTTCAAACTAATTTTCTTTTAAATATTTTAAGTGATAAATTTTTTAATTATAATAGATTATTACAATATTGAAAATGTGAAAACTTTGATATTTAAACGACTAAGGAAGTTATTTACTTTAATTTTAATGACTATGCAATATTTGGTTAATGGAATGAAATGGTATACATGAAACTTATAGTATAAGGGTAACACTCGTAAGTTAGAAATTAAAAAGGAACCATTTAAAAAGTTCAAATTTTAAAAAGGTACCATTGAAAATCTTACCTTTTTAATTTAAGTAAGTCACACAGACACTACATATTATAAATTGGAAATTGAGAGGTTCACTAAAAGAAGATAAGGATAAATATAACTGTACAAATACAATCGGGGACAAATTCGACTACTTTCTGTTGAATTAAGGGCATAGATAAATTCAACCGTATGCGGTCATAAATTCAACCAATTTTGGTCGAATTTGATATTTGAAAATGGCGGAAATTTTTTCGCACTTTTAAAAAATTTAAGTGAAAAAGTAGAGGAAACTTTTCGCACTTTGAAAAGTTATATTTTAATAAAAATCGGTTGTATTTATCTAATATTACAATATTCGGTTGTATTTAAGATTTTTTAGAATTTAAATTGTTTAAAGTAATTTAATTGTTCGTTAATATTTTGAAAAATAAAACTTAATTATAAAAATTAATATAGACCACCTAATCTTGTACTAACTGGGCAAAATTAAAAGCCCAATTTAAAAGCTTAAAAAGCTAGAAGCTTAAACCCTACAATTCATTCTTATATATCCCTTTCCGCCTACTAATGACCTCGATTTCATAGTCCTAATCACTCCAATTCCTAAGCTTCTATTTTGCGCTCCAATCTCCTTTCGAGTACCAATCCCTTCTCATATTTCTCAATATATATATATATATCTTGTTCACACTCTTTAATAATTTTGACTAATTTTGATTTTTGATTCTATTCTCTTTCTTGAATATAGTCAAGTCAGCGGCAGCAGACCCATCTTCTCAAATCATCGGAAAAGGAACATAGTAATCTTGCCGTCAAGAAGCCTCTGATGAACACTTAAAGAATGATGAGCAGTTTAAAATTGGTCAAGAAGAAGGACAATACGAATCACCGTCAACTTGCCGAAAAGTTTGTTGTTTTCCCTGAAATTTCTTTCGTAAAGAAAGATCCATTTTTAATGGATTGTATTGTTTCTTTTTGAATTTTCTATTGCAAAATGATATCTTTTGTTGTTATTTAAATTGTCTTGGTGTGAACCTGTGTTCATTTATTGTTATCAATATGGCTTATATCAAAGTAAATATGTTCCTTATTATAATTAGAAATTAAGCAACAGTAGTTTCTACTTTTTTAAATTATTTGCCTTTAAATTTGACAGAATCCAGTTAAATTTTAAACTAATTTTTGTCATATATAAAAAAATAATTACGGTTGAATTTTGTATTTAGGCAGGATTTCAAATTTTTTTTCTAAACAATTCGGCGGAATTTTTAGCAATAAATTCAACCAATTTACTAAATATGACTCGATCATTTTTGACAGGTCAAAAAATGGTTATATTTTGCTGTTTTCTTGTAGTGATAAATTATGTTGCCTTCCGTTTACATGTCTTTATACTTTTGTACTAAGTTTGGATATTACAGGCCAAAATTTAAAGCCTACGAATTACTCGATCTGAGTTCAACATATAAGTAAAAACACCCAAACATTTAGAAAGGTTCAAAAGCCCAACCTAAAATACTTTAAAACCCTAATTTTGTGGTTATAAAAAGAAGACAATACGGGGCAAGATATTACACTTTTACATACAAACATATAAAGGATACATTCCACATCTCTTACTGTGGCGGAACCGCCACCCCGTTTTTATATTACTTTGCAAGTTGACATTTAATATTAAAATTTTATGTTTTGACATCTAAAAAAGGATACAGCAATTTTGGGCACAAAAATCGGTATGACTAGTTCAGTTATCATCATGAATAATTCAGGAGACGACAATGATATCGAATCAGACGATGTTGACGATTCTGAACACTACCGACATGTATATATTTCACTACATTTGATATATTTGTTTATTAACTGTGAATGAATTTGTTACTTTCTCTATGTAAATCATAAATTTTATGTCGTTGTATTTCTCCGTTTCACTACATTCATTTAATTGGTATTTGTAGAATTCTTTCATTTTTTATCGATATATTTTTTGTTTGATATACAAATTTTTTATTATCATGTGGAATCGTTTTATTAGTTTCTTTTCTATAATCAAAAGAGATTAATTAAAAATTAAAAAATATTTTCAAAATTAAATAGAATTTCACTTTCCTTGACATTTTTATTAAAAAGCATACCGTTTTTTCTAAAAACAAATTCTTCACCTTTAATTGCAGGAATCTAGATTGCAGGGATGACATGTCATATAATATTATATCATATATGGATCATCATTTATAATTAAGTTATGTATAACAATTATAACATAATTCATGTGTTACTTTCTCTCAGCACGCACTTTACTCCAAGGGATTGTTTATTGTACATCATGATGCTTATGCGCCTATCCAAATTGATGCTCACATCCTGGTTTTTCACCAAAAACTATTTTTATTTATATTAGAATTATTTGATATGCATATGATACTGTAGCTTTTTTTATGGAGTTTCTCAATAACTTTATGCTTACAACCCTTTTAATTTTTATGTCAGAGGAAAATATTAATATCAAAACAGTAAATCAAAATCTGTTGTTGATTAAGTATAGCGTTAAGATAAATATTTATTTTAAGTGCTAATTTAATTTGGACCATACTAGTATAATTTCTTTAATCCAATTGTATTCTTTGCATTCGTGCTTTATGTTTTACTAGCTTATGACGCGTGTATTGGTTAATATTTATATATTTTCATCTTTATTTTATATATTTTTATTAAAATTCTATATAAATAGTTAAATACTAAATGATGATTATATAATAATAATTTTATTGTGTATAATTTTAAGTTAAGTTCAAATACTATAAATATTATATGATTGATAAGATCTTATTCGTAAATAATAATGCAAAATGTTTGTTGTTGGTGAGATTCGAACTTGAAAACTTATATGTATCTTTATAAATTTTAATATAAATGTTTGTTGTTAACGAGATTCGAACCTGAGAACTTACATGTATCTTTATAAATAATAATATAAATATTTTTTGTTGACACGAGTCTTCGTTAATATTTATATATATTCATTTCTATTTTATGTATTTTTTATTAAAATTATATATTAATAACTAAATACTAAATAATGATTATATAATTATAATTCATTATGTATAATTTCAAGTTAAGTTTAAATAGAATAAATAGTATATTATTGATGAGACCTTATTCATAAATAATAATGTAAATATTTTTCGTTGGTGAAATTCGAACCTGAAAATTATATGTATCTTAATAAATATTAATATAAATATTTGTTATTAATGGGATTCAAAGCTGAGAACTTATATGTATCTTTATAATTAATTTTTTAAAAGCTCCCCCTTATTAGACATATATTTTCGATTGTGTATTTTCTTGACAGGCCATGCTTCCTGAAGCTAGGATTGTGTATTGCTCTGCTACTAGTGCTTCAAAGGCACAAAAACTTGGCTACGCCTAGTCTTTGGGGACCTGGAACTAGAGGTCGCCACACGAGCAGGCCGAGTGTGTCGTGCCAAGATTCTGGCGGGCTGGTTCATTAAATACTGAACTCATGAACGGCACGGTCCGTGCCGAGCTGGGCCGAATATACGAAATAATAACCCGTGAACAGCTCTTCAATTAGGCAAGTTTGCAGTTCAACAACACGTGGGGAGTCGTTCCGTGCCGAACGAGCCGAATTAGGCGAGTTTGTTTTTTTTAAATGATGTCATATGTTGTGCTGTCTGTGACTCTGCAAGCCTGTGATTCTCAAACTGTAATCATGAATCATGATTATGCAAATTCAAATATTTCGTATATTTTATTATTTATATTTATAAATGTGAGAATTTGAAGGTGCACCAGAAACAGAATGTATGTGGGGACTGACCGGGGTGCACAAAATGAAAATCTTAATTCAAGTTCCATCTCTATTTTTTTCTTTTCAAAATTATGTTCATATTTTTCTGAATATGAAAAACTATGTAAAAAAGGAAAAGAGGACGGTACTTCTAAATTTTATTAATTTAAAAAAAAATATTACAATTGATTTAAGATGACTCCGCCCTAAAAAATTGGAACAAATCGTGTTTACATTTTAAATAAATACAAATTAGAAAAAAATCTAAAACTACAAAATACAAAATAAAATACAAAATACAAAATCCCTTAGTTCAGGAAGGCTGACCGAACGTGTCGTTCCAAGTTGTTCAAGCATGCATGGTTCTTTCACATTTCTTAAAATATTCAATTCATTCATTACTTCATCTTTTTATTCCTGCCCTATCATTATTAAAATCTCTACTTGTATTCCATTAAATATTAAACTAAACAAAGTTTTAAATCTCTAAAAGTTTAGCCATCACACACCTAATATTTTAAGGCATTCAGGCGGGCCGAGCCGGTCCATACCGTTGACAAGTTGACGTGTCAGTCACGGGCCGGTTCCGGTTCACAGAAACTGAATTAGCGCTTGACTCATTTTAATATACGGTTTGTGCCGAATTTTGAACCGACATTATACCAGTTTTTGGTGAGTTGATTCACGATCGTGCCGAGCCAAACCACTCATTTGACCAGCTCTACCAGGAACCTCTTTCATGGGCTTATGTGATTATCTAGGTACATATTAACATTTCAGTTCTTTTGCACAAGATATATATTAAATTTTCTTCTTCTTCTTCTAGTATGCCTCCCTCACAATTTTTTTTTAATTTTTTCTTTTAAATTCTCGGACTAACTTTTTCCTGTCCACTATTGTCCTGGCATGTAGTCGCTTTTTAGTTGTTTACATGTTGTCTTGTAAGAGCTCCTAGACTTTGTATATCTGTATTAGTATTTTTTAAAAAAATTAATAAAGAGTGTCTCTGTAATATCTCATATTTTTAGAATTATTATAAATATTATTTGAATATATATATGTGCTTTTATGATTTAGAAGGAATAAAATAGTGGATATTTTATTTATGTTTGACAAGTTGGTGTTATTAAATTGTAATGTGCTAATTGTTAAGTGTTATATCGATCCTTGTTAAATTCTAAAAATATTTACTTAAATATATTATTTTCAAAAGTTATTTGAAAGTTAATCTTATTGATATCGGTAAATTAAAATTGATTTGTAATATCCGCGAAATATCGTGCAATTATTTTTTTACCAATAAATCATTATTATGTAATTAGTATGTGAATTTTGGTGAATTATCTGGTAATTGGAATTGATGTTTGGATGTTTATATGTGATAAAATTTGAGTATTTTAATTTTTATATGTCCAAAATAAAGTACAAATAATTTTGGTATTTTTCTGGTAATTTATAGGTTGTTTGATGATTTTATAAAGGATTTATAGATTTAATAAATTATGTTTCCTAGTAATTATAAATTATTTTATAAAGCCGGGAATCGTCCAACTTCAACCGTTTATACGTTTTTACAACCCGAAACTCGTCCGAAAACTCCATTCTAACCCAATCTGGTAATTCCGAACATTTTCGATCCGGAGTACGGTTTGACCCGTACGAGTCCTGGCGCAAAATTTTCGATACGATAATCATTTCCGTAAATCAATAAAACCCGTATTCTCGAGAGACGAGATATTTTTATATTATTTTCTCATATGGTGTTTTATAAGAAGCCTGATTTTGATAATTATCCAAATCTGATACTATTTGTATCATTTTATAGTTACTTAGCCGCTAAGTAATCTATTTTCGGATCCGATATGATCCAATGGGATACGTGTTACGTGTTTAAAATGTATTTATATGAATCGATCCGTAATTTGTACGCGTGTTTATTAGCGCCTTTATGGAAGTACTTATTTTATCTTGTTTTGTGTGTGCTTACATGCATTAATTGTGTCTTCGGGATATTCGGTTAATTTAGGAAGCGTTTCTATTTTTAAAAATTAACGAACCGGGACCAACCGGGAAGTCAAAGCCCACAAAATTCGTGTTTTTATTTTTATAGAATCATAAATATTCCAAATACCCAATATTTTTTTTATAAATTTTATATTTAATCGTTTTTAAAGTCATTCCTCATAAATTATTAATTTCGGGCTTTTATTTTAAAATGCGAGATCGAGTCACCGATTTGTGATTTATCGGGATTAATTATGCGAGTATAAATAACTTTCATGTTTATCTATATATTTATAAAAAAAAATATATATATACATATATATATAGATAAATAATAAATAAACAGATAAGGACGGTTTCTTTTTCTCTTTCATTTTATCTAATTAGAAGAGTTCGAGAATTCAGTTTTCAAAGAATCAATTGTTTCATTCATTCAAGCCATCTGTTCTCGATGATCTTTATACCAAATTAAAGCCTGTAAAAAGCCGGTCATTTGGACACCAAGAACGCGTTATAAGGGTCAGTAATTCTATCAAACCCATTCGTCGGAATGGACGAGAATTGGGGCTTTTAATTTCTTTAGTCGTTTGCTGTTATGGTGGATTTAATAATCTTGCTGAGATCCTATGTAGTCTATTTACGTATTAAACTTTGTAATTCGATTACAAGAAGGGCATGGTTAAATTTGACTTAAAAATTCTTATTTTATTTTCAAATTTCTGAGTTTCTTGCTAACTGTTTGTTGTTTAATATGATTGTATGAGATTGTAGAGTCTAAGAGGTTTGATTTCATGTATATTTTGTATATGTTTGGTTATGTTTTGACCAAGATCGAACTTTACTTTTTTTTCAAATCGATGTTTTGTGCCTGTTGTTGAATTTGGGTTGTTATGATTAATGTGAATAAATAATATGAATCGTAAGCTTCATTTTCATATATACTGTTAGATATATTTGAGATGTCATGTCTAATATGATTTGTGTTTAGTTTTCAGAACTTAACAATAGGACAAATCAGGACTTACTGAAATCAGGACTTACTGGAAGTCAGAACTTAAGGCCATATCAGAACTTAAGTGCGGGAAGACTTTCATATAAGGAAGGAAGCTGATTTGAAGTAGAAGATCGAGACTAAAACAAAAGAAGATGTGCATGGAAAGAGTTATAAGACTGGAAGACTTGTAGAAGATATGTGATTGATATATTTTAGGAGACATAATTATATTCCATATCAATTAGAAGTTATCTTGTAATTGTGTACTATATAAATACAGACTTAGGGTTTACACTATATGTGTTATCATTATCAAGGAGATTATATATTGTAACCTAGCAGCTCTTAGTGATATTTGTTCATCACTGAGAGAGAACAACAGTTCATATTGTAACAAAGTTTATTGAATATATTTGATCTTTGTTACATACTTGTGTTAAATCGATTTGATTGTATAAATACTGTATTCAACCCCCTTCTCCAGTGTTGTGTGACCTAACAAGTGGTATCAGAGTTTTTCTGTTAATACACATATAGTAAAGATCCAAACAATCATGTCTGAAGAAGCACAAACCACAACTAAGCCCACCAAAACTCAAGAAACTCAAAACACTCAAACCCACAGTCGATATGAGACTATTAGGGTTCCCATACTAAGACCTTCTGAGTATCCCATATGGAAAGTGAAGATGGCTATGTTTCTGGAAGCTATAGATCCAGAATACCTTGACAGAATTAATGAAGGACCACATAAGCCTACCAAGCTCTCTGTTGTAGTTGCTGATCAACCATCAAAGACCATACCAAAGGAGAAAGGTGAGTACACAGCTGAAGACATCTCATCTATTGCCAAGGATGCAAGGGTAAGGCATTTGATGCATAGTTCCATTGATAATGTCATGTCAAACAGGGTAATTAATTACAAAACTGCAAAAGTGATATGGGATGCTTTGGAAATAAGATGCCAGGGAACTGATGCAATCAAGAAGAACAGGAGGACTATACTCACTCAAGAGTATGAGCACTTTGACTCAAAAGCTGATGAGTCATTAACTGACTTATATGACAGGTTTGTCAAACTCTTGAATGATCTGTCACTGGTGGACAAGGAATATGATCTTGAAGATTCAAATATAAAATTCCTTTTAGCTCTTCCTGAAAATTAGGATTTAAAGTCTACTACCATAAGGGACAACTATGACCTTACTGAAACTACTCTTGATGAAATTTATGGTATGCTCAAGACTTATGAACTTGAGATTGATCAAAGGACCAAGAGGCATGGAAGAAAGTCAAGGACAGTTGCTCTTAAAGCTGAGGAAGAATCTCCTAAAGTGGCTGCCTCAAAAAGGGGCAAAGAAAAGGCTCTCATCATAAAGTCTGATTCAGAGTCATCATATTCTGATGATGATGATTCAGAAACTGAAAGTTTACCTGAAATGGATGCTGATGCAGAGATGATGCAACTGCGTGCTCTTATGGTTAAGGGTATCACAAAGATAGCCTACAGGAAATTCAGAAAAGGCAAGAAGTTTTCCAGGAAAAGTGAAAGTTCTGATAAGAAAGGGTTCAGAAAGTCTGAAGGCAAAGGAGGAAAGTCTAACAGAGGAGACAGCTCAAGTGTCAAATGCTACAATTATGGTGAAAAAGGACACATATCTCCTGACTGCAAGAAAGGAAAAAGTGACAAAGGCAAGGCACTTGTCACAAAGAAGAAAAGCCGGACAGACACTTCAGATTCTGAACATGAGGTGAACTATGCCCTGATGGCAAATACTGATAGCAGTCCTGAAACTGCTGAATTGAAGGTACCTCAAACAACTTATGCCTTTCATACTGATGATATTACTGAGTTGAGATTATATCTTAAAACCATGTTCATTAGTTATAGAGATCAGACTTTAACATGTGAAAGATTAACATATAATAATCTTGCTTATCAAAAGAGAAATGATTATTTAGAAAAGGAGTTAGTTTTTCTTCATCAAACTAAGAAAGAAAAAGATAATGATTTATATATTAGAGATGAAGTGTTAAAATTGAATGAATTTCTAAAAGCTGACTTAGAAAAGGAAAGAGAGATTATCAGAACTTGGACTAACTCTGGCAGAACAACTCAGAATTTATTAAGCAGTGGAAACTGGAAAAAGGGCTTATGTTATGGAGATGATAAAAGTGAAAAAGGAACTGATCAAATTGAGCCAATTGTTGTTAAACAGACTATTAAGCCAAAGGTAAATCCTATTAAGTTTGTAGCAAAAACTGTAAATTCTGATTCTGAAAAGATGAAAGAGTCTAGAACAGAAGTCAAAGAAAAGTCAACTTCTGACAAATTAAAACAGGATAAACCAGCTGAAGTTAACATAGGCTTAATGACAAAGAAGCAGCTTAAGCATAAGCTGAAAGAGATTAGAAATGTGAACAAGGTAAAGGAAGCTAAAAAAAATAGGAATGTAAAGGAAAGTATGAATAAAAGTAATAATTATATGCCTGTTCCTAATGCTCCTAGAAAGAAATGTTATAACTGTGGAAACTCTAACCATCTTGCTTCTTTTTGCAAGAAAAATAAAAATATAAACTATTTACCTCCTAAATCAGAAGTTAAGAGTCCGTCTGTTAGGTTTAAAGCACAAAATCCTTGTTTTCATTATGGTAGTTTATGGAATTACATTTATACTTGTAAGGAATATCATAGTCTGTACTATGATTATTATCAAATAAAACCTTCTTTGAAGAAAGTTACTTTAATTCCTTCTAGTGTAAAGTCTGATGCAAAGTCATATAAACTCTAATGAACAGCAAGTTAGCATAAACTCTGAAATTAATTCCGCTGTAAATGCTAACAAACTTAAAAAGGCCGAAGGATCCAAGCAAGTCTGGGTCCTTAAAACTAACCAATAGTGGTCTTTGTGATTGCAGGGGAACAGGAAAAATATCCTAGTGCTGGACAGTGGATGTTCAGGACATATGACTAGAAATAAAGACCTGCTATCAGACTTTGTGGAGAAAGCTGGCCCAGGAGTATCTTATGGAGATGGCAACATGAGAAAAACTCTGGGATATGGCAATATCAATCTAGGGAATGTCATCATTGAAACAGTAGCTCTTGTCTCAGGACTTAAACATAATCTGCTAAGTGTGAGTCAAATCTGTGACAGAGATTATCATGTGGATTTTTTTGAAGAACACTGTGAAGTTTTAAGTAATTCTACAGGAAAAGTGGTTCTGAAAGATTACAGGCATGGTAACATTTATGAAGCCAGACTTTCAACAAGTTCTGATGGTTCCGTAATTTATCTGTTAAATAGAGCATCAATTGAAGAAAGTTGGAATTGGCACAAGAAACTCTCTCATTTAAATTTCAACAACATAAATGAGCTAGTAAAGAAAGATCTTGTGAGAGGACTACCTAAATCAGTATTTGCTCCTGATGGCCTTTGTGATTCATGTCAAAAGGAAAAACAAAGAAAATCTTCATTCAAAAGCAAAACTGAATCCTCAATTTTTGAGCCTTATCACCTACTCTATGTTGATCTATTTGGTCCAGTCAATGTCATGTCTATTGCAAAGAAAAAATATGCTATGGTTATAGTGGATGAGTTCACAAGGTACACTTGGGTGTATTTCTTGCACAAGAAGAATGAAACTGCATCTACTCTAACTGATCATGTCAGAAAGCTGGATAAATTGGTCAAAGATTATGTCAAAATTATAAGAAGTGATAATGGCACTGAGTTCAAGAATTCAATCATGGAAGAGTTCTGCAAAGAGCATGGAATCAAACAGGAATTTTCAGCACCTGGAACTCCACAGCAAAATGGAGTTGTAGCAAGAAAGAACATGACTCTTATAGAAGCTGCACGAACTATGCTCGATGAAGCAAAGCTACCAACCTACTTTTGGGCTAAAGCTGTGTAGACTGCTTGTTTTACACAGAATGCTACACTCATAAACAAGCATGGAAAAACACCATATGAGATGGTGAAGAAAAAGAAGCCAAATCTGAAATACTTTTATGTATTTGGTTGTAAGTGTTTTGTTCTCAAGACTCATCCTGAACAGCTGTCAAAATTTGATCTAAAAGCTGATGAAGGAATTTTTGTTGGATATCCACTTTCCACAAAAGCCTTCAGAGTCTACAATTTAAGAACAAGGGTTGTCATGAAATCTATCAATGTATCTTTTGATGATAAGAAGATTACTGGACTTGAAGATTTCAATGATCATGATCAGCTGAGATTTGAAAATGAAGATTTAAATTCTGATTCTGTAAATTCTGATGACTTAAACTCTGATCCTGTAAGTTCTGACGGGTTAAGTTCTGATGTCATTGAAACTATGGTAACAACTCTAAAGGAAAATGCACCTGTCCAGGGGGAGCAAGCTGAAGATCCTACCATGACTCAAGACTCTCAAGAAGTATCAGAACCTGTCACTGGCTCTTCAAGTTTTGGTTCATCAAGTTCTGATGAGCCAAATTCTGATAATTCTGGAAACTCTGATTCTTCAAATCCTGAAGGATCTAACTCAAATTCTAAAGTTTCAGAGAGCATAACTACAGGGGGAGCATCAGAAAATGCTGATGGAGACAGCATGGATCATGGGGGAGAATCCAGTTTTAGAAATTAACTTCCATCTGCAAGGAAGTGGACCAAATCACATACACCTGACTTAATATTTAGAGATCCTGAAGCGGATGTCAGAACTAGAACTGCAACATCAAATGAATGTCTCTATCATTCTTTTCAATCTCAGACTGAATCAAAGAAAGTGGAAGAAGCTCTTCAAGATGCTGATTGGGTGCAAACAATACAGGAAGAGTTAAATAAATTTGAAAGAAATAAAGTCTGGACCCTAGTGCCAAGACCAAAGAACAGATCCATTTTTGGCACAAAATGGGTGTTCAGAAATAAAACTGACAGTGATGGCATAATTACAAGGAACAAAGCAAGGCTGGTTGCTAAAGGCTACTCTCAATAGGAGGGTATTGATTATGATGAAACATTTACACCAGTTGCTAGATTGGAAGCCATAAAAAATATTTTTGGTTTATGTTGCTCATAAAAAGTTTAAAGTCATTCAAATGGATGTGAAAAGTGCTTTTCTCAATGGAGAATTGGAAGAAGAGGTATATGTTGAACAACCTCCAAGCTTTGCAGATTCAAAATTTCTAAATCATGTCTAGAGGCTTGACAAAGCACTTTATGGCCTTAAGCAAGCTCCTAGAGCATGGTATGAGACTTTAGCTCAATTCCTTCTGGAAAGTGGATTTCACAGAGGTACAATTGATAAAATACTGTTCTACCTCAACCATGGAAATGACTTACTTTTGGTACAGATATATTTTGATGATATCATATTTGGTTCTACAAATGCCAAACTCTGTGAAAGGTTTGCAAAGCTAATGCAGTCAAGATATCAAATGAGTATGATGGGAGAACTTAGTTATTTTCTGGGACATCAAGTCAAGCAAAATGAAGTAGGTACTTTTATCAATCAATCCAAGTACACCAGAAATTTACTGAAGAAATTTAGAATGCAAGACTGTTCAACTGCATCCACTCCCATGGCCACTGCAACCAAGTTAGATAAAGATACTGGTTCATTAGTAGATATTACTAACTACAGAGGTATTGTAACACCCCCAAATCCGGGGTCGGGGATCCGGGTTGTCACGAGTTCCACTTCCCTTAACAACACCCAATCTTATTAAACAATCAACTCCTCTTTACTGTGACCCCACAATATACACACACACACCACAAGTTATAGTCTCAGAGATGAATACTCAAAAAATAACACAAGTCGTTTTATTCCACAATTATATGTCAATACACCTTAAAAAGGTTTCTGAATAGATTTACATTTCTTTGCCATTATTACAATTGATAAAGATACATAAGTCTGGTACATCAAAAGTTGAAAACCTAGCCTATTGGTAGTTCCTACCTCAGCTACAGCGACATCAACGCCTATAGGAAACTGCGGAACGTTTCCTAATCGCTTGCGAATCGGGAGCTTGGTCCTGTTCATCTTTTCTATCTGTTATTGTGTGATGAAATAAGAAAGCAAGGGTGAGCAGCAAGCCCACCAAAATAATATGTATAATGATTAACAATATATGAGCCTTCTCATAGTACTCATGAAAGTCTTGGTCAAAAGAAATGAACCAAGTTGATATCTTAATGCGATGAAGTCGCAAAATATTCAGTATATATATACATATATACTTTTCAAAATATTGGAAGTCCTCTTCCATGCATAATATACACAGAGTTCCAGTTTATAACTGTATAAAAATATCATTACAAGGTGATCTCATATATCTACCCTTGTCTCAACGTTTTTCTGAAAATCTTTGATATGCATAAGATAATCATTTACTAGATATAAGTTTAAAAGATGAAGTTACAAGATACTCCAATATACTTATATCTTTTCCAAATACTACTTGAACTACCACCGTTCAAGTTATAATTAGTTTCAAAAGTTCATCACACTGATGAGACTACAAGATAAGACTTGAATAGATTCAATCTTTGAAATATTTTGAAGGAAATGAAGTTATGATAAACTTCATTAAGTCCCGATATATATATACACCTATATATATACATACGTTTCCTGAAAACCTCTGTCATGTAAAGTATGAACAGAATTGCAATATCCAATAAATTTGGAAAGGAAAGAATTTTGGCATAAACCTGATATCTTGCTGATTAGGCAAAGATACCAATAAGTAACCTTTTCTACTAGTAGATGGACGAATTCCCCACTGGTCATCACCCTGGTCGCAATACGACCTTATGCTGGACTGCCACTCAGCCACTTATGCATTTGATGGACTCCCACTGAGCCACTTACACTATCATGGACGCCCACTGAGCCCATGTTGCTTATGCCGACTCGATAGATGGACTTACTTCCCGAACGTTGGGTAAGTAATCAATTCATTTGTTTTCTCAAAACAGCAACCACGTTGCGAATGTAAAATGCACCATAGAGCTGGATCCCCCAGGTTTTGAGCGAGTATTTAAATCCCCTTTGAAAGGAAGATCTTAAATATAAAAAAAATGAGTTTTGGGTTCCACTCTAACTTTAAAAATCATTTTGAAGACTCGAAAACATTTTTAAGAATGTTTGGAGTACTGCTGATTTATTAAAATAAATCAGTCCCGATATATTAGAAAATATCTGAATCTTATTAAATAATATTCCCATAAAGAATAATCTTTATAAAAATAATTGAAGTAGAAGTTTTAAAACTTATACTTGAAATGGATATTAAATAACCAAAGATATACTTATATGAAAGTACTATCTTTATTTGAATAACCGAAAATAAGTTTGATTATTGACACCTTATTCTTTAATAAAATAAAGAATATATTTCAGTAATAAGCGGAGTCATAATACCTCGAATGAATATTATAAATAATATTCATTAAATAAAATAAAGGAGTCATACATCCTCAAATGAATATTCAAATAATATTCAATAAAGAATATAAAGGAGTCATAAGTCCACGGATGAATATTCGAAATAATATTCAATAATAAAATAAAGGAGTCATAAGTCCTCGGATGAATATTCGAAATAATATTCAATAATAAAATAAAGTTAAAGTTATCGAATAAATCTTAGTCGATTAATAGTTTTGAAAACTATAACCATATATATATAAATATATATATAAAATCTACTCGGGATCCTCGACTCCCGGTTTTAGAAAATGTTTTCACCTTTGGGTCCCTATACTAAGGGTATATGCAAATTACTGCTATTCTCTAGCATAGGTATTATCAACTGAACCAATAGATATATTTGGCAAGAATACGAAACAGGCATGTATATATATACCATATCAGCATGCTTCAATATATCGCAACATTTGCTAATTAACCAACATGCATCTATCGCAAGATAATGCATATACATATATACATCACAACAACAGTATAACGGATAGAAAACTTGCCTGAGCGACTGGGGGTTTGAATGGCTCGGGACGAGTCTGGTAACCTATAAGCAACAAGTAAGTTGGAATTAAACCAAAGTCACTTGTAAATCTATACTTTAACTAACTTAGACTCTAATGCTTCTTTTGCGCTTACTGATTCTCTTAAGTCACTCGAGTACCCTCGGCTCCACCATTTTTAATAATTTAACCATTACGAGTTTTAAGGCGATTCCATCGCGAGTGTCTTACCAACTGCCTATTACACCTTACATAAATGTTTCATACTTCAATTAGTCCTTTAAGGTCTTTAACCTATGTTTCAAAGTAAGGCGAGGGGTAAGGGTTCGTTCGCGAAACGTCATTACTTAAAACGGCCGTTTCTCCTAAACCGTTCATCGGAATCGAACGAACTACATATCAAAACGAAGCTCGTAACATGAGCTATCTAAACATGGCAATGGTCATAATCTAGCAGGGGGTTCTCGGGTCCTAATGTTATGCACAAAAACAGTCTAAAGAAAATCAGACGTTACGACGGCTATGTTTACGCGATTTCCCAATTTTAAACCATTCAAAACCAACCACAATTCAACCTCAAATCAAACACACAACCAACATCCATCCAAAACACATCATAACAGCCCCAACAAATCCACATTAACCATTTATACTTATTCCCCACATGAACTAAAAGCTTTACTTAGGTTCTTTAACTAATTATAAGATTTACAACTCCAACAATACCACAAAACCAACTAATCTCTACAACTCAACCAAACTTCAAACAATCAAGCATCATGCTTCACATATACTATATCAATCATATTCAATCGTAATTACTCAAAACTAAAGCTAGGGTTTGTAGTTTATACATTCCTTGGAGAGTGGAGAATCAAGAGAATGGCTTGGAATCACCCTTAAAGTCCTTATCCAAGCTTAATCTAAACAAAACTTCAAGAACACAAATTTTAGTTCTGGAAAAACACTATTCACCATCTTCTTTCATGATTTATAGAAAAAGATTGGCTTGGAATTAGAAGCTTAAACTTATAGGAAGTATGTAACTATCCATGGGGAAGCTTAGATAATTACCTTGCTAAATAGTAAGTGGTGGAGCTTGGATCTTCATTTTTTAAGAAAAGGGCCGAGAGCATGAAGAAGAAGAAGAGAGATTTTTGTGTTTTGCCTTGTTTTGCTTTTGGTTGGTTCATTTTTGTTGTTTGTTTTAGTAAATTACCTAGTTGCCCTTGATTTTGTGTGGTTAAAAAGTCACCACATCTCCTTCCCCTTATGTCATGCTTATGTCACATTGCTATGTCATCATCCCTTCTAATCTCTTTGATTAGCTTCTAATTGTTTGCCTAATGACCGCTGATCTGTTATACGGTTCGCTTAACTTTCGTTTTCGTTTATCATTTGAGGGATCATACCCGGGATCTTATTACTTAGGTTCTCTTAACCTTTCTCAATATATTGTATTCCTTTTATGATCCTCTCTTATAATCCTTTAATTTAAATCCTTTTTATCATGTTACCTTATACTCAATTCTTTCTGTATCTAGTGGATTTTCGGGAAAAATCAAAGTGTTCGGAATTGGATTCTGACGATCTTTACATACACTTATATACCATATAGAGTGCCAATAAAATCTCAGAATATCCATAAAAGAACCCCTACCTAGTGTGGCATGAAAAGTTTTCTCATTCAGAAAAAACACTATTCATAAGGGTTTCAAAAATTTATTACAGTCTCCCCTCCTTAAAAGGATTCCGTCCCGGAATCAGATAAGAATGAATAGGGATACTTTTTTAACATTGCACTTTCTAAC
This sequence comes from Apium graveolens, assembly GCF_009905375.1. Lineage (NCBI taxonomy): Eukaryota > Viridiplantae > Streptophyta > Magnoliopsida > Apiales > Apiaceae > Apium > Apium graveolens. Next base: position 71,802,557 of record NC_133656.1, on the reverse strand, counting down.
TCTCGAGTAAATTTTCCACATTGTGGTTCTTCCATCAAACTCTGACTAGTTTGATAACCCTTCTCCTAAGCACTTGTTCCTTTTCGATCTATAACCCTTTCTGGTTGCTCCCTATAGGTTATGTCTGGTCGCATGCCTATGCGCTCATATGCCCCTATTTATCTGGCATCCGAATTACACTTCCTTAACATTGATACGTGAAACATGTTATGACTTGCTACATGTTCGGGGGTAGGGCTAGCTCATATGCTAACTTCTCAAACGTCTTAATATATCCAAGGGTCCAACAAATTATAGAATTAGCTTTCCTTTCTTTCCGAACCTCATCAATCCTTTCCAAGGGTTTCCAAGGGAATACCTATAACATTACTAGGCCCTCTATTTCATACTCTTTGCCCTTTTTGAGTCAAATCAGCATACCTCGTATGTCCATCTGGGGTTACCACCAGCCGTCCTCTGATTAGATCTATTATATCCCTGGTCCTTTGGACTACTGCGGGTCCGAGCATCTTGCGCTTTACAACTTCATCCTAACATAAGGGAGATCGACATTGTCTTCCCTCAAGGATCTCATAAGGCGACATCTCGATAATGACATATGATCTATTATCGTAAGATAACTTAATCCGCGTTAAGTGATCATTCCAAATTCTTTCAAGTCTATTGCACAGACTCTCATTATAGCTTTTAGCATTAGAGCTTTTGCTTCTCAATACCCATTCTTTTCCAGTTCGTAATCGCTACTACCTTCCGTTCCTAATATTATACTGGTTATACTTTTGCTCGTTAGCGTTTTATAACCTTTTAATAACCATTCCAACCTTAGTATCACGAATGTGTTTCCATTCCGAATACTACCACAACTTTATTACTCCTTTTTCAGCTGTTTCTATTTTCGAAAGCTTAATCCTTCATATAGAAGTAAAAGAATTTATTGAGAGATCACTATGATCATGAACACTTGTTATATCGCATAGTTAGTACAGAAGGTGGCCAGCCTTTAGTACTTGACAAGCAATTAAACAATAGATGGTATCCTACTAGGCTTCTATCACACAGATAGATAGTCATTTGGCAATACCTCCCCTTTTTGGAAGGGTTGTTCTTCTCAGCTTACATGAAATGAAAAGAAGAGAAAAGAAAGAATTGAAGAGAATTGTATATATGAAAAAAAATATACTGCCACAAAATATCTGGCTTGGAACCTACCTCTGAACTATAGAGGTTTGTCATAGGAGAACAAAACATATACGTATTTATATCAGCATCAAGTATTATAGCATCGTATTTCCCATGCCTAAATATTTCTATTCCGTCCATCATTCTATGAACCCATGCTCTTCCTCGAGCTTATACACAATCACCTTTGAAACTCCCTCGATATCGAAAATCGAACCTGGGATCTCATTCTAGACATCATCGTTACTAGAATTCTATGCTTGCACCGCAACCTTCCTCGTATAATAATACGACTCTCTATCGATAAGAAAGAATAAATATTCACTAGGTAGATACTCTACTTAATTAGTCTATCAATGATAACTTATACACTACCACGACCCGATTAGTGGTACTCAATCTCAACAACCATTCAAATACAACTCTCACGGTTGTAACAAGCTCATTTCTCGCAGAATCATTGTTGCATTACTATGGTCCACTACTGACCTACTATCGTCATTCACGTTCCATGAAATCTTAATATCTAACCATACGGAGTCCATACATGTCGTATCAAATCCTTCTAAGGAGGTAACATAATCACCATTCCTGATTCATGAAGAACACTCCTGATCCTGACATACATACATGACATGAAGCAGATAAAATTGCAGAAGAGTTTCAATCAAAACAACGATAGCAGGTTAATACCATTCTAAATCATATGCCTTAAATAGAAGACTTAACTCAAAGGTTCGTCTAGTCCTTTTTGAAACATGGTCCTGGCTTATCTCAAGATAGGACCTTCTAAGATAGATAGCCCGTTCATGGCGATTACACGAATTAAACCTTTACCAACTACTATTACGGTTGGGTATTGCACAGTCATCAGAAGGAATATCAATCTTCCAAACCATAATACAACCTTCACAGTTTTAACCATCATCACTGTATTCTTTTGGCACAAGCGCCTATAATTATCCTCTTACCTTTAAAGTGTCGGCCACCTCTTTGGCCTTTCCTGAAGTAAAATTTCCTTACAGTCAATGTCATTTTAACCACCTCCAAATAAATTTTCTACCTTATTTCAATCACAGCTTATGTGAAAATACTTTTCTTTAATATCTGATGAGTAAAAAAAAATCACCATTTTTCCATAAGTTATTGCCTCAGTCTTTAGAGGCTAATCACTGTCAAGTCTGACTCTCAATCATACTTAGAACATCTTTTATCTTAAGTCCTAATTGCCCTGAACAATTTCGACCATTACTGGTTCGATCCATACTTTCTCGTGGTTTAACACGTGCCCCACTTGGCATTATTATAATTATGTCATATTTCCTTTATCCACATTTCTATTCTTGAGAATTTTGAATATTACCTTTCTCCTTGTAAAACCTCTAAGGTTATCCTTGAATCGTTCCTCCTGTATTCCCTAGATACAGGGCATATCAAAATACCATTTACTAATACTAAAACCATTGTCTATATACTTCTGAAAAATTTCTCCACTGATCCTTAAAGGTCATTATTACCTTAATCCTTTCCAAATCATACTGTCAAAACTCATACTGTCCCTATTAAGGGTGAAATGCCAACCTTTATGCATTCCCCTAGGATTCATTTTAAGTTACCAATGTTCTATTCTTAATTCCACCTTTAAAAGGTACCTGCATCCTTCCATGGATAAATCAAGTCATATATCCCTGATAAGGGTGTCTTATTCAATCATTCCCACCTCGATAGTATATGCCTAATTTCACAATAACATCTGTATACAAAATGAAGTTAATCAAAATGGCCTCCAAAAGATAACAACGGTTATCCGCTTTTCTTGCCTAATCTGGTAACGATAACAAGGATGTTCTGGAAGATATTGGTCGTGTTCAATGTGAACTTCTTCTTAATAATTCCTTATTTACTTTTGTTGTTTATCTCAACAGTCACCTCAATGTTGGGATATTTTTCATATCTGGCGTCTCCCTTTCTGGGTATCATGCCACCGGTCTTACACTTCACCTTCTTGAAGGTCACTTCCTTCATCCAATTTTCTTAATTTCTTACTTTCTTGTCTCCTCAGTCTATCCGCGTCTCATTATTTATCCTTCGAATTATCTCAAGGTTTCCTCGAATCTTCCCAACTTACAGGGGATAAAATATATGTATCTCTTATGCCCTCAACCATCAATTTTAACTCATGGTGAATCACCCTCATCCTGACGATTACATACTCTTCTATTTCTATTTCTACGAGTCTTTAGGGTTTCCTCATACCCAACTCCCTTATCATTCCTCAAACTCTATTGCCGTTATATTCCTTTCCACTTCAATTTCTTTTTTATTTTCCTTTCTCTTATCATTATTACATGAACCAACACAACATAAGCATTGATTTCAAACATCCCGTCATTCTGGAGTCGTGTCCTCAGAACGAATCTTGACAACTTTTACATCTTAGATTCATAATTCATCATACTCGTCTGCCTTTGTTCTGGCTCTAAAGCTTTTACACTATCTCCTTATCTTTGGGAATTACTTTCCCGAAAACAATTGACTGAACTTAAATCAGTTTATTATAATCTCTTGCTCCGTGCCTTCCTTGGTCTTTCACCAGCGGGTGGTCTCTCTCTTAGGAGGGTAAGTGACAAAAACAGTCTTTTGTGGTTCGTCAATCATTCAGAATCTCAAATGATTCCTCTATTTCCTTTAGCCAGGCTCTTGCCTCGACTAGGTCAACCTGTTCCTTGGAACTCTGAGAGCTTAGAGACTTAAAGGTCCTGAAAGAATTTCCTATCGCATTGTTTCCTCAAGGTGGTGGTTGGGGATAATAGTCTAAGTTCTGTCTAGACAGGTCCATAAATTGCCGTATAGGAGTACCGTCTCGGGTCTCCTTTCCTTACTCGACTTTCTGTTTCCTTAGTATGAAATGTTTCAACCTTCTCCCATAATCGGGGTTATCTTATACATTAAAAACATTGTTTTCCACTCTATTATGTTATGGGTTCTTTCTTTCTTGATGGCAACCTCCCTGACTATCACATTCTGGGTTTGCCCTAAATCCTATTCCTCAAACTATGGCTCTCATCTAAGTTCTCATCCTTAAGCTCTTAAACTTTCGGAACCCAAATTCTATAGGAATACCTCATTATTCCCTTATCATCTTTCTCGGTATTAATCTCATATTTATTTGTTGGCTCTCTGCCTTCATTCATCACCTTTTTCTGGCACAATATGCTCTTTTCCAATAATTCTGTCTCTATTGCAATCTCAAACAGCTTTTCGGTACCGGCTCCGGTTACCTTCACTACTATTTCCATTCTCTCAAAATCTCTTATCAATTCTCCCAAAGACATTATCATCTTGAGTCTCTCCTTTTTACTAAGGGCATCAGCCACCACATTGGCTTTCCCCGAATGATAAAGAATCTCATAATCGTAATCCTTGATTAGCTCTAACCACCTCATTTGGCACATGTTGAGCTCTTTTCTGCGTGAAAATGTACTAGAGCACTTATGGCTTAGGTAATTCTCGCACTTCTCTCCATACAAGTAGTGCCTCCAATCTTTAGGGCAAAACTATTGCAATGAGCCCAAGCTCATAGGTGGGGATATCGAATTTTATATTCCCTTAATTATCTTGACGCGTACGCGATTACCTTGCTGTGCTGTATAAGAAGCACCCTAATTCCTTATGCGAAGCGTCAGTACAATTCACAAAATCTCCTTTTTCATCCGGCAACGCCAACATATGGGTCGCCACCAACCTTTGCTTTAGTTGTTAAAATCTTTTCTCGTATTTCTCTGTCCATTCAAACTTCTTCGTCTTACGAGTAAGCCGCTTCAAAGGGGCTACTATCTTTACAAACTTGAACGAACCTCCGGTAGTGACCGGCCAATCCTACCTCTGGTAGTTTCCCTAACCATGGTCATCAATTCCTCAATGGTCCTTTATTCATTCTTGTTAGGATCTTCCACGAGATCCTCCTCAGCAACAATCCCATCTAGGACAACATCCTCAACAATTACCTCCTCAATATGAACATCATTCGGTCCTGCGTTAGGACGCTCTATCGGATCCACAATCCGATCTCCAATTAGTAATAAAACATCATCGCGCTGTCACTTCTCAACCTCAGGGTTCGGAGTCCCGCTACCATATACGATAACGAACTACGCTACTATCACGATATTTATAAGGGTTCTCATAAGGGTTTTAACTGTCAGTACTACGTTAGGTAGTCCGACTATGAACTTGGCAAGAGTTCTTATTATCTTAGTGAACTTATTATCTTAACGTCACATCATCTCTGAGGTTTATAACGCTTAGCTCTGATACCATTTCTGTAACACCCCCAAATCCGGGGTCGGGGATCTGGGTTGTCACGAGTTCCACTTCCCTTAACAACACCCAATCTTATTAAACAATCAACTCCTCTTTACTGTGACCCCACAATATACACACACACACCACAAGTTATAGTCTCAGAGATGAATACTCAAAAAATAACACAAGTCGTTTTATTCCACAATTATATGTCAATACACCTTAAAAAGGTTTCTGAATAGATTTACATTTCTTTGCCATTATTACAATTGATAAAGATACATAAGTCTGGTACATCAAAAGTTGAAAGCCTAGCCTATTGGTAGTTCCTACCTCAGCTACAGCGACATCAACGCCTATAGGAAACTGCGGAACATTTCCTAATCGCTTGCGAATCGGGAGCTTGGTCCTGTTCATCTTTTCTATCTGTTGTTGTGTGATGAAAGAAGAAAGCAAGGGTGAGCAGCAAGCCCACCAAAATAATATGTATAATGATTAACAATATATGAGCCTTCTCATAGTACTCATGAAAGTCTTGGTCAAAAGAAATGAACCAAGTTGATATCTTAATGCGATGAAGTCGCAAAATATTCAGTATATATATATACATATATACTTTTCAAAATATTGGAAGTCCTCTTCCATGCATAATATACACAGAGTTCCAGTTTATAACTGTATAAAAATATCGTTGCAAGGTGATCTCATATATCTACCCTTGTCTCAACGTTTTTCTGAAAATCTTTGATATGCATAAGATAATCATTTACTAGATATAAGTTTAAAAGATGAAGTTACAAGATACTCCAATATACTTATATCTTTTCCAAATACTACTTGAACTACCACCGTTCAAGTTATAATTAGTTTCAAAAGTTCATCACACTGATGAGACTACAAGATAAGACTTGAATAGATTCAATCTTTGAAATATTTTGAAGGAAATGAAGTTATGATAAACTTCATTAAGTCCCGATATATATATACACCTATATATATACATACGTTTCCTGAAAACCTCTGTCATGTAAAGTATGAACAGAATTGCAATATCCAATAAATTTGGAAAGGAAAGAATTTTGGCATAAACCTGATATCTTGCTGATCAGGCAAAGATACCAATAAGTAACCTTTTCTACTAGTAGATGGACGAATTCCCCACTGGTCATCACCCTGGTCACAATAGGACCTTATGCTGGACTGCCACTCAGCCACTTATGCATTTGATGGACTCCCACTGAGCCACTTACACTATCATGGACGCCCACTGAGCCCATGTTGCTTATGCCGACTCGATAGATGGACTTACTTCCCGAACGTTGGGTAAGTAATCAATTCATTTGTTTTCTCAAAACAGCAACCACGTTGCGAATGTAAAATGCACCATAGAGCTGGATCCCCCAGGTTTTGAGCGAGTATTTAAATCCCCTTTGAAAGGAAGATCTTAAATATAAAAAAAATGAGTTTTGGGATCCACTCTAACTTTAAAAATCATTTTGAAGACTCGAAAATATTTTTAAGAATGTTTGGAGTACTGCTGATTTATTAAAATAAATCAGTCCCGATATATTAGAAAATATCTGAATATTATTAAATAATATTCCCATAAAGAATAATCTTTATAAAAATAATTGAAGTAGAAGTTTTAAAACTTATACTTGAAATGGATATTAAATAACCAAAGATATACTTATATGAAAGTACTATCTTTATTTGAATAACCGAAAATAAGTTTGATTATTGACACCTTATTCTTTAATAAAATAAAGAATATATTTCAGTAATAAGCGGAGTCATAATACCTTGAATGAATATTATAAATAATATTCATTAAATAAAATAAAGGAGTCATACATCCTCAAATGAATATTCAAATAACATTCAATAAATAATATAAAGGAGTCATAAGTCCTCGGATGAATATTCGAAATAATATTCAATAATAAAATAAAGGAGTCATAAGTCCTCGGATGAATATTCGAAATAATATTCAATAATAAAATAAAGTTAAAGTTATCGAATAAATCTTATTCGATTAATAGTTTTGAAAACTATAACCATATATATATATAAATAAATATATATATATAATCTACTCGGGATCCTCGACTCCCGGTTTTAGAAAATGTTTTCACCTTTGGGTCCCTATACTAAGGGTATATGCAAATTACTGCTATTCTCTAGCATAGGTATTATCAACTGAACCAACAGATATATTTGGCAAGAATACGAAACAGGCATGTATATATATACCATATCAGCATGCTTCAATATATCGCAACATTTGCTAATTAACCAACATGCATCTATCGCAAGATAATGCATATACATATATACATCACAACAACAGTATAACAGATAGAAAACTTGCCTGATCGACTGGGGGTTTGAATGGCTCGGGACGAGTCTGGTAACCTATAAGCAACAAGTAAGTTGGAATTAAACCAAAGTCACTTGTAAATCTATACTTTAACTAACTTAGACTCTAATGCTTCTTTTGCGCTTACTGATTCTCTTAAGTCACTCAAGTACCCTCGGCTCCACCATTTTTAATAATTTAACCATTATGAGTTTTAAGGAGATTCATTCGCGAGTGTCTTACCAACTGCCTATTACACCTTACATAAATGTTTCATACTTCAATTAGTCCTTTAAGGTCTTTAACCTATGTTTCAAAGTAAGGCGAGGGGTAAGGGTTCGTTCGCGAAACGTCGTTACTTAAAATGGCCGTTTCTCCTAAATCGTTCATCGGAATCGAACGAACTACATATCAAAACGAAGCTCGTAACATGAGCTATCTAAACATGGCAATGGTCATAATCTAGCAGGGGGTTCTCGGGTCCTAATGTTATGCACAAAAACAGTCTAAAGAAAATCGGACGTTACGACGGCTATGTTTACGCGATTTCCCAATTTTAAACCATTCAAAACTAACCACAATTCAACCTCAAATCAAACACACAACCAACATCCATCCAAACCACATCATAACAGCCCCAACAAATCCACATTAACCATTTATACTTATTCCCCACATGAACTAAAAGCTTTACTTAGGTTCTTTAACTAATTATCAAGATTTACAACTCCAACAATACCACAAAACCAACTAATCTCTACAACTCAACCAAACTTCAAACAATCAAGCATCATGCTTCACATATACTATATCAATCATATTCAATCCTAATTACTCAAAACTAAAGCTAGGGTTTGTAGTTTATACCTTCCTTGGAGAGTGGAGAATCAAGAGAATGGCTTGGAATCACCCTTAAAGTCCTTATCCAAGCTTAATCTAAACAAAACTTCAAGAACACAAATTTTAGTTCTTGAAAAACACTATTCACCATCTTCTTTCATGATTTATAGAAAAAGATTGGCTTGGAATTAGAAGCTTAAACTTATAGGAAGTATGTAACTATCCATGGGGAAGCTTAGATAATTACCTTGCTAAATAGTAAGTGGTGGAGCTTGGATCTTCATTTTTTAAGAAAAGGGCCGAGAGCATGAAGAAGAAGAAGAGAGATTTTTGTGTTTTGCCTTGTTTTGCTTTTGGTTGGTTGATTTTTGTTGTTTGTTTTAGTAAATTACCTAGTTGCCCTTGATTTTGTGTGGTTAAAAAGTCACCACATCTCCTTCCCCTTATGTCATGCTTATGTCACATTGCTATGTCATCATCCCTTCTAATCTCTTTGATTAGCTTCTAATTGTTTGCCTAATGACCGCTGATCTGTTATACGGTTCGCTTAACTTTCGTTTTCGTTTATCATTTGAGGGATCATACCCGGGATCTTATTACTTAGGTTCTCTTAACCTTTCTCAATATATTGTATTCCTTTTATGATCCTCTCTTATAATCCTTTAATTTAAATACTTTTTATCATGTTACCTTATACTCAATTCTTTCCGTATCTAGTGGATTTCCGGGAAAAATCAAAGTGTTCGGAATTGGATTCTGACGATCTTTACATACACTTATATACCATATAGAGTGCCAATAAAATCTCAGAATATCCATAAAAGAACCCCTACCTAGTGTGGCATGAAAAGTTTTCTCATTCAGCAAAAACACTATTCATAAGGGTTTCAAAAATTTTCCAAAAATTGGGGTTATTACAGGTATGATTGGCTCTTTACTCTATTTAACTACAAGTAGACTTGATATCATGTATGCTACCTGTCTTTGTGCAAGTTTTCAGGCTGATCCAAGAGAACCTCATCTAATAGCTGTGAAAAGAATTTTCAAGTACCTCAAGGGTACAACTGATCTAGGATTGTGGTATCCTAGAGAATCATATTTTAAGCTAACATGTTACTCAGATTCAGATTTTGCAGGATACAAAATAGACAGGAAAAGCACTAGTGGAAACTGCTAATTTCTTAGAGGCAGATTGGTTTCTTGGTTTAGAAAGAAACATAAATCAATTTCCACATCAACTGCAGAAGCAGAATATATTGCTCCAAGAAGCTGTTGTGCATAGATTCTTTGGATGAAGAATCAGTTACTGGACTATAGGTTAGAATTTTCTAAAATGCCTATTTATTATGATAATCAAAGTGCTATTACTATGATAGGTAATCCAGTTCAACACTCAATGACAAAGCACATCAGCATTAGGTACCATTTCATAAGGGAACATGTGATGGAAGGTATAGTGGAATTTGGTACCATTTCATTAGGTACCATTTTATAAGCAGATCAGCATTAGGTACCATTTCATTAGGTACCATTTCATAAGCAGATCAGCATTAGGTACCATTTCATTAGGTACCATTTCATAAGCAGATATCTTCACAAAACCACTATGTGAAGCTACTTCTACAAGACTAGTAAATGAACTTGGAATGGTTTCAGGTTCTTTCTCTAAATCTACTTAGTTTTTGTTCTCATGCATCAGAATTTATGATCAGTGTTTACAGATTGTCTTATCTTCATGTAATATGTGCTTAAATTAAAATACATTACATGCTGATTGTTATCTGATATGGATCTATATACTCTGATAGTGATTTGAATGTTCTGTGACTATTCAATCCAATGAGTATTACTATATTAGATGTTGACCTAATAGTCTTTAACTAACTATAAATCCCATATTTGAATTAGTTGTTTATGTGGAAATTCATTAACACAAGTAAATTCTGATTTTGAGCTTAGTCAAATTTACTTTGTGTATGTTATTACTAAGTCACAAACTAGATTCTTGCTTCTTATGTGTCAAATTCTGATGTCAGTAAATCTTAAGGATGAACCACATGCTTAATAAGCTTTACTTATCAAAAGAAAAGAAAAGAAAAGAAAATTGAAGTCATGTACTCCTTTGAGATCTAGAGTAAATATGTGGAAGGGAAGACCCAAGTGCATTGCTGGTATTAAGTTATATGCATTAGAAAAGCAAATAAATTTTTCTTGGTGACTTTTCACATTCTCTGATTACTGGAGAAATACACTGATAATAGCATAAATTCTATAGCAGTTATGACTCACTTACACTGAGAAACCACTGTGAAAAAGAATGGAAAAAGATGCATAAAATGAGCACAAACAGTTGAGGTGGATTCTTGCACAAATTTGTTCTATAGTAGACTTTATTATTAATGACAGATTTTAAGCACTTTTCTTAGTTATGCCTTATTTCTAAGATGTACTGAAGTTTATCAGACTTTAATCTTTATCTGATATCTTGCTCATGCACACATTTCACTCCATATGAATGATGAAAATTACTGTGGTGATTAAGTTTTTTTTGATAAACAGTTAAGTGTCATTTGTATAAATTCTGAGGACAAGTTCTGATGGAAGTTCTGATGATTAAACTCTGAAGAAACAAGTCAATATTTGTATAAAGAATCACAGATACAAACATTCACTTTTTGAGTATATAAGCCATGTTCTGATGACCGTTAAAATATGATAACAGTCAAGTTCTGATATTAAATCCTGATGGACACTCTGATACTTACGTGGCATTATTTATAAACTTGACTTATTTGTGGTAAATACTGTGACGGTTATATTTTATCAGAATATAATTAGGTGAAATAAAAGCAATCATAATCATTAAGTAAGTGGGAAGCGTGTTTTCCTTGAAACACTGCATGTGCACATTTATTACTGCTTAATACCCATGCCCACTAATAATGTTTTGACTAATGATATGCTGCCAGGTGTCTAAAGTCTGTTCTGCTTCAATCATAACAGTTGTCAAAAGGAGAGTATAAATATGGGAGTTAAAAGATTTTATAATCTTTTACCTAGTTTTCTTTCTCTAATCTCTCTTATTCTCTCTCTCTCTAATATTCTCTGAAGCTTTTTCTTACATGACTTTTATCAAACACCTTGTGCACACTCTATTTTCTCACTCAAAAGACATAGTTTTCAATGGAGCTAAGTTTGTTCCTAACAACTATTCAGCTATTCTCTCTAAAGATGAAGCTCCATCAGAACTTCACTTCATTCAAGACTTTTTGTCTCGAAGTGAAATAGGCTATGCTTTGACACAACCTGAAGCTATCTCAAGGACTCAAGTGCTGGAGTTCTAGAGGTCAGGAGTTTATGATGATGGTGGTGCCAATAGGTCCCCAAGTACCGTACTTACAACAGGGGAGGATGCCCATGTGGTGACTTTGGCGACAGTTCGACAAGCACTCCATCTGCCAGAAAATGGCATTTTTTCCACAGTTGAGGAGCCAGCTCTTCAATAGCTAATGGCAAATCTGGGCTATGAGAAAACTTTGGCAAAGCTTGGACAACTAAAGAGACCCCACATCAGGAGGGAGTGGAGTTTCTTCTTTGATTGCATCACAAGAACCTTTGCAAACAAGTGTTCAAACTTTGATGCAATTCCTATCCTCAGTCAGCAAATTGGGTATGTTCTGAATACTCAATCTCATTTTGATTATGCTACTGCTGTACTAGGATTCATAGGGGATAGGATAACAGAAGATATAAATACTGTATATTTTTCTAGATTCTGTCAACTTATTTATAGCTTTTGTAACTCTGATGTACCCCAATTAGAAAGTAAGTTAATTTCACCATTTAAACTTGCTAAGAGAGCATTTACTGACTTATTATCTACTGATAATAAGAAAACTATTTTGAGACCCCTCCAAATCCCACATTCTGTCAAACAGTTTTACGTAAATTCTGATCCAGCCACATATTCTACCATATATCCTAATGTCCAACAAACCCAACCTTCATCAGCACCAACAACCACCTCTCAACCTCAACCAACTCAACCTACCATCAGAACTTACTTCCAACCATCAGCTCAATCCTCACAACAACAACCATCAGCACATACCATCAGACCTTCATCTTCCAAGCCAAAAAGGGTAAAGTCTGTTCCTCAACCTCCACAAAAGAGGAGAAAGATGATTCTCAGGGATGAATCTGATAGTGAAGATGAATAAGTACAGGTTCATGCATCAGAACCTATGAATGTTGAAGCTGAAACTGTGGTTTTTCAGAAAGAAACAGCAGCTGATGAGTCAACCCATCAGATAAATGCTGAAGGTCAAAGTTCTGATACTTTGAAGAGAAAGAGAACTGTAAGTTCTGATGATAAAGCAACTCCTTCACTAGTAAGAAGATTGAATAAAATGAGAGCTAAGAGGCACATGGCTAAGCCTCCATCTGAGGATACTACTGAAGCTGAGGAAGGGGATCAGAAATCTTTGATCTTATCAGAACCTATTGTAATTGAAGCTCTTCCATCCCCTACTCAAGCTCAAGATACGCTGACACCTCCTGTCTCTCCTATTCCTGAAAAAGCTTCAGATAATGTTGAAGAACAAGACATAATTTTTGAAATAGATATTCACAATCTGAATATACCATCTGTACTTTATCTGGAAGCTCCATCAGCAGCTCAGCCATCAACAGTCAACTCTCCAATCTTAAATGCTGAGACACCGACAACACCTATTCTGGAGATAAATTCTGATGCTCAGAATTTAGATGAAGTTGTTCTAGAATCTCCAGTTGCATCACACACTCTAGTGCTGTCAGAACATAATGAGTCTACTTCAAGTTCTGAAGACAGTGTCTCTGTTGACACTCCAGCTCCCACTCTAGGAAAGGAGGCACTTATTGAGAAATTTATTGAGCAAGCTGCACCTATTCCTTGGGAAGATACTCACAGAGGTGTGGAGTGGATCAAGAAGTGGAATGAAACTGATTTCATTCCAAGCTCCAAAGTACTGACAGACCATATTAGTAAAGCTGATGAGTTGCTCTCAAATTATGATTTCAAGACACAACTCAAAGCCACAGCTCTGTCTACCAAACATCATCAAGGTCTACATTCTGCTACTCAAGAAAAGGTTGACAAACTTCTAGAAAAAAGCTAAAAAGCTGGATATGGAGACCAAGCTTGATAAAAAGAGGTTTATCAGACCTATTTCTGAAAAGGTTGAAGCCATTGAGAAGATTCAAGAGAAGCAATAGGCCCAAATTGCCGAGGTTCTACAAAATCAAGCCTCTCATAAAGCTCAATTGGATGAGATCCAATCTTCAGTTGAACTTCTACTCTCTCTCTCCTACTACCTGATGATGCCAAAAAGGGGGAGAAGATAGTTAAGTCCAAATACTCTTATGATCAAATACTGAAGAAGAAATATGATGAAGCTGATGACCAGGGAAATCCTAGCAAGGGTAGAGGTCAAGTTCAAAGTAAAGGGTAGAGTAGCAAGGTTTCTTCAAGGAAACTAATTACTGATGCAAGCAAATCTTCTATTCAAAAGAAGACAAGTTCTTAAGCTGCTCAAACTCAAAATTTGATAGCAAGTGCTGATAATCAAAATCTGATATCAAGTTCTAATGAGCAAAGTCTGATGACAAAGCCTGATGTTCTGATTCAAGGTGGAAGTCAAGACTCTCAAAAGTTTATGCAAACTCTGAAGCTCAAGGGGAAGCAGACTACAGTCAACTACAAAGATCCCAAGATTCAGACACTTGATGAGAAAATTTCTAGAAGATTATTTCTGAAACATAATCCTGGAATGGATTTAGAAAATCTCAAGGAGGAAGAAGCTAGATTTAAAGCTGAAAAGAAAATCTAAAGCCAAAAACTTCTGTTGCAAAGAAACCTCCAAGGCCTAAGGAAAAAGGCATTGTGATCAAGGAAAAATCACATACTGAGGCATCAAAGCCCAAAACAAGATCACAATCTGAGATTGATCCCAAAGACAAAGGGAAGGGAAAAGTTGAGGAACCAACCAAGCCACTGGAGATGAAAATTCCTCAAATCCTGATAAAATCAGTGTGCAAAATGGTTCAAGTTACTGATGACACTCTTGCTGAAGATGAAGATGTTCAAACTCTGAAAAGAAGGAAGATTTCTGAAGAATCAAAGACAACCTCTGACAGAGCTCAAGTTGTTCAGAGTGAAGAACTACAAGCTACAACAACAACAACAAGTTTTGATAGAGTTATCAAAATATCAACCTCTAACAGTGCTCAAGTTGATTTAGACAAGATGGAAGTATCTGATAAAAAGAAACTTCTGTGGAAAAATGTCAAACCATCAGATCCAAAGAAATGCCAATTGTTGTCTACTTTCATGACTATTGGGTTAAATGCTAGAGAACCAAGAGACATGGATGGGCTAGGTTCTGATGAAGCTAAGATCAAGACAGGAGTTGAAGTTGCTACTAGAGATCCATTTATATTGACTGACAGACCTCTTGAAGATGTTACACAGAAACACCTTGATAAGGTTATCTTTGTTCAAGTGGTACAGGATGCTCATGACAAGCACAATGTCAAGGAAAATCTGATTCTATTTCTTGAAGATGGAAGGACATATCAAATGTCAGAATCAGATGTATTAAACAAATCACTGAAAGAACTTCAATTCTTTCATTACCTTTTAGAGGTAAAGTTTGATATTACCAGGAGATGGTCAAATTTCATATTGAAGACCATAAGAGATAAAGCTAGAATTTCTGGTTCAAGAGTTACAGAATTCATTCCTAGTATTGTTGAAGATGATGGAAGTGAAACTCCAATAAATAAGGATTCTGCTAAGCTTGAAGTGTTACTGAATGAGAAATGTCTGTGCTACAATAAAGATTCTTCTCATCCTAGGGTAATAAGACTGAATGATGGCTTAGAAAGAAACCATATCTCTTCTTTAAGGACTACAATCTACCAGATTGGGAGTCGAGATGAAGAGATGAAGAAAGTTAAAGCTATAATGTCTCAAGTCCTGAGGAGTAAAGAAGGAAAGCTGGTATCAAGCTTTGTCAAGAATCATTATGGATTCAGATTGACTCGGTGAGATTGGTAAAAGCTACAAGGACTGTAAGTTGTAGTTAGTTATCTAGTTAAACTCTTATTGTATTTGTACTTAAAATGTTTTTGACATCATCAAATCTATTAACTTGTATATTTTGCATAATTTACAAGTTGGGGGAGATTGTTAGATATATTTGAGATGTCATGTCTAATATGATTTGTGTTTAGTTTTCAGAATTTAACAACAGGACAAATCAGGACTTACTGAAATCAGGACTTACTGGAAGTCAGAACTTAATATCAGAATTTAAGGTCATATCAGAACTTAAGTGTGGGAAGACTTTCATATAAGGTGTTAGGTCACACACACACACTGTAGAGGGGGTGAATACAGTGTATAGTACACTCAAATCGAACTTTAAGAACTTAAGTAACAGAAAAACAAACTTTATTGAAACAATAAACTCTGTTACAGTATGGAACTGTTACCTCTCAGTGATGAACAAATATCACGAGAGCTGCTATGGTTACAATGAATAATCTTTTCTAATAATGATAACACTTATAGTGTAAACCCTATGTCTGTGTTTATATACTATACAGTTACAAGATCATCGCTAATTGATATGGAATATAATTCTGCTTCCTAAAATATATCAATCAGATATCTTTTCTTCCAAGTATTCCATTCTTCACGGAATTCCTTCTTCATGCATATCTCTTCTTATGTTTATCTCGATCTTCTTTCCTTTAATCAGCTACTGTCATTATCTGATTGTCCTTCAGCACTTAAGTTCTGATATCTATCTTCTGATGATTATCTCCTGATAATATAAGTACTGATATCCTTAAGTCCTGACTTCCAGTATAAGTACTGATCAACAGTTAAGTACTGATTTATCCTGTTCACGTAAGATCTGAAAGCTAAACATAAAACATATTAGCCATGACATTATCAAATATATCTAACAATCTCCCCCAACTTGTAAATTAACAAAATATACAAGTTTAACAGATATTTGATGATGTCAAAAACATTAAGTACAAATGCATGAGAAATAGACTAGATAACTACAACTTATAGTCCTTAAAGTTTTTACCAATTTCAGCTTCTAATAACAACTTCAATCTGTATAAATATCAGAATTTAAGCAGTTGTAGATCTTCGACTTGGCTTCTTCATTTTCTGATCTCTCTGATGTCAGGAGTTGTTCTGAGATAGTTCTTCAACAAACATTTCTCAGCATATCTTAGTTCATCAATCATTCTCCTTTTAACACCTTTAAGCTCTGCAGTATCTTCACCAGTTTGAAAGATTGCAGCTCTGAGATCATTAATCTTTGCTTTTCTCAACTCCTGATCTAGTCTTATGACATAAGCTTTGTCAGACTCAAGATTGAATTCAAGTCCCTTAATACCAAGATACGTTCTGATCTGTGCAGTATTAGGCTTCATATCAACAATATGACCATTGTGATCTCTGTACTTTGGAACATATATGCTGTCAGACTTAACAGAATAAAGCCTTTTCTGTCTCTGAATCTGTTCTTTTAAGTAGTTTGCAGCAGTCTCTGTTATTCTGTCATCCACTTGAAGTAAGAAAAGTACATGCTCCAATTCTTCAAAATACTTCAAAGGAATGGCATTTTGTCTTATATGATAAACCCTACCATCTGTCATGAAATACAACATGATGTATTCTTTCAAGTAGGTATGGTAAACCATCTGTACAGATTCCAGTTGATTCAATCTCTCAGGAGTTGCTCCAATACCTGGTTCACTCAAGGAAGTTGGATCATTGGTAGTGTTGTGTACTCTTCTTTCATCAGCACTTACCAATCCAGTTTTATCTCTAGCTTCCTTTCCAGTAACTACTCTTGCTTCAAAATCACTTGCAGTAGTCTTCAAAGATTGAGTCTGTTTTGCTTTAGTGAATCCTGGTAGGAGTGTCTTTGATCTATTTTCTGATATCAAGTTAACTTGAGCTCTGTCAGAGGTTACTTGCTTCTTCTGAATATCAGAACTTACAATTTCTTGACTCTGAACAACTTGAGCCATGTCAGAGGTTGTTTTAAGAACTTTTCTTGAAGTCAGAGCAAGATCATCTTTTTCTTCAGCAATTTCTTCTTTCTTAGGAGGTACATAAGCCTTGATAGGTTCACCAACCTTTTCTTTACCCTTGGATCTTGGATCTATCTGTGGTTGTGATCTAGCCAATATTGCTTCAGTATGTGTCCTTTCTTTGATCACAATGCCTTTAGGTTTTGGAAGTGACTTTTTACCAGAAGCTTCAGATTTAGATGTGACTTTCTCTTATTTAAGTCTGGCTTCTTCTTCCTTTAAACTTTCCAAGTCCATTCCTGGATTTTCTTGAAGAAATAACTGTCTTGACATTTCCTCATCAAGATCTAGAAGTTCATCAAAACTTATCCTTTTACCAGCAGCAGAACTTATTCTTTTCCCAGTATCAGAACTTGTTCTGTGACTAGCTTGTCTTGATGTAAACCTTCTACCTTGACTATGACCACTACCCATTCCAGAGTTTCCTTGGTCATCTTTTCCATCATCCTTTCCTTGCAGTGTCTTGTTGGTTTTGCATTTGGACTTAATTACCTTCTCCCCCTTTTTGGCATCAGCAGGTAATAAAAGAGAGATAAGTAGTTCCACTGAGGTCTGGATTTCAGTAAGTTGCGATTGCTGAGAAGCTTGATTTGTCATAATTTGATCAATCTGAGCTTGTTGTTTCTCTTGAGTTTTCTCAATATAAGCAATCCTGTCAATGGTAGGTTGAAAGAACTTTTTCTTATCAATTTTCCAAACTTGTTCCTGTTTGATAAAGTTCTCCTGAATCTTGTGTAGCTCTGCATGAGTAGTTGAATGAAGACCTTGTAGATGTTTAGTACTCAATGCAGTGACTCTAAGCTGGGTTTTAAAATCATCAGAATTTAACATCTCATCAGCTTTAGTCAAGTGCTCAGCAAGATGTAAAGCATTTGGAACACATGAAACTGAGTTCCATTCCTTAGTCCACTCCTGACCTGCAGGAGTTTCATTCCAAGGCACTGGTGCATCCCTGATAATAAACTCCTTTACCAGTTCAGACTTAGGAAGAGTCGGTGGAGGAGTATGTCCTGAAGGACCTGCTTCATCAGCAGGTCCATAGTGAAGGTTTGGTTCTTCAAAAACATGTTGTATCGAACCATTGTGTTTTTGATAGAAGAAGGAGGATAAGTGTGTGAGAAGAATGTGATGGAAAGACTGATGTGAAGTGGTTGCTTATATAGGCAAGAGAATGCCAAGAGACGCAAAGATATTTAATGCTGACAGGTAGAATTAATTCTACCTCGTCTCCCTAGACTTTGAAAAAGAATAATAGTCATTGGAAAGAGGAATCATGGTCTAGACCGCACAAGACACAAGAAACAGTGGACTGTTCAAGGACAAATACCATTAATCCTAATCATAGTGACTATTAATCTTCCACTTCAACATATTCTAGTTCGAACTGAGACTGTTATCAAATTTTATTCACAGATAAGCCAAGTAAAGGATTAGACTGAGAAATCAGAACTTAGACCTATACCAGAACTTAACAGTCATCAGAACATAATTTCTTAACTCGAAAAAGGAATGCCCATCTTAGTAAATACTCATACAAGTTCTGAGTTATGGACGTCAGAACTTAATCATCAGAACGTGTAACTTAGAACTTGTCCTCAGAATTTGTGCAATAATGACACTATGACTGTTTATCTAAAATAACATAGACCACCACAGAAATTTTCATCATTCAGATGGAGTGATTAGTGTGTGCATTAAGCTAAAAACAGACAAAGAGTAAAGTCTGATTCACTTCAGTACATCTTAGAAATAAGGCATAACTAAAATTTTGCTAAAGATCTGTCATTGTCCTGAAACCTACTGATGAATGAGTTCATGCTTGAGTCCATCTCAACTATTTTGTGCTAATTTTATGCATCTTTTGCAATTCTATTTTACAATGGCTTCTCAGTGTAAGTGAGTCACGACTGTTTATCAGAATTTATGCTATTTTCAGAGTATTTCTCCAGTAATCATAGAGTGTGAAAAGTCACCAAGAATATATTTTGCTTTTCTAATGCATATTTACTTAATACCAGCAATGCACTTGGGTCGTCCCTTCCATATTTTTACTCTAGATCTCAAAGGAGTACCTGATTTTATTCTTTGATCTTTTTGCTTTTTTTTTGATAAGAGAGATTCATCAGCACTTAGTAC
Source organism: Apium graveolens (assembly GCF_009905375.1). NCBI lineage: Eukaryota > Viridiplantae > Streptophyta > Magnoliopsida > Apiales > Apiaceae > Apium > Apium graveolens. The sequence continues at coordinate 71,782,570 of NC_133656.1, read as the reverse complement.
ATTCAGCAGTTTTACTAATATCAGAACTGAACAGATGAGTAGCATTATTCTAATTTGTGACTTAGTAATAAGATATACAAAGTAAACTTAACTAAGCTCAATTATCAGAATTTGCTAGTGTCATAAGATTTCCACTGAAATAATTACTTCTTCCATGGAATCATTTGTTTATTGAAGACTACTAGGTCAGTATCTAGCACAGTTATCCTCATAGGATTGAATAGGTACTAGAACAAACATATCTCTTATCATAGTTTAGAAACATATATCAGACAACAGTCAGTACTTAAAGACATTTATCAATTAAGCACAGAATATACAATGAGATTAATTCTGTAAATACTGAGCATAAAGTCTGATAATACAGAACAAGTCTAAGCAGATTTAGAGAAAGAACCTGAAACCATTCCAAGTTCATTTACCAATCTTGTAAAAGTAGCTTCACATAATGGTTTTGTGAAGATATCTGCCAATTGTTGATCTGTGGGAACAAAATGCAATTCCACTGTACCTTCATCCACATGTTCCCTGATGAAGTGGTACCTGATGCTGTTGTGCTTTGTCATTGAGTGTTGAACTGGATTACCTGTCATAGCAATAGCACTTTGATTATCATAGTAAATAGGGATTTTGAAATATGTTAACCCATAATCCAGTAACTGATTCTTCATCCAAAGAATCTGTGCACAACAGCTTCCTGCAGCAATATACTATGCTTCTGCAGTTGATGTGGAAATTGACTTTTGTTTCTTGCTGTACCAAGAAACCAATCTGCCTCCAAGAAATTGGCAGCTTCCACTTTCTTTGGCTCAGTCTGAGAGAGAAAAGAATTGTAAAGACACTCATTTGAAGTACCTGTTCTAGTTCTGACACCTGCATCAGGATTTCCAATTATCAAATAAGGTGAATGTGATTTTGTCCACTTCCTTGCAGATGGAAGGTTTTCTCTAGAACTGGATGCTCCCCCATGATCCATGCTATCTTCATTTTCATTTTCTGATGCTCCCCCTGAAACTATGCTCTCTGAGTTGGATTCTTCAGTATTTAGATTTTCAGCACTATCAGAACTTGGCTTATCAAAACTTGACGAATCAGAACTTGAAGAGCCAGATGCATGTTCGGATGTTTCTTGAGATGTGGTAGGATCTTGAGTATGCTCCCCCTGCATAGGTGCATCTTCCTTTAACGTAGTCACCACAGTTTCAATAACATCAGAGTTTAATCCATCAGAGTTTGCAGTATCAGGACTTAGACTGTCAGGATTTTCAGTATCAGAATATGAGTCTTCATTTTCAAATCTCAGCTGATCATGGTCAATGAAATCTTTAAGACCAGTGATCTTCTTGTCATCAAAAGAGACATTGATAGATTCCATGACCACTTTTGTTCTCAAATTATAGACTCTGAAGGCTTTTGTGGAAAGTGGATATCCAACAAAGATTCCTTCATCAGCTTTTAGATCAAACTTTGATAGCTGTTCAGGATGAGTCTTGAGAACAAAACACTTGCATCCAAATACATGAAAATATTTCAGATTTGGCTTCTTTTTCTTCACCATCTCATATGGTATTTTTCCATGCTTGTTAATGAGTGTTGCATTTTGAGTAAAACAAGCAGTCTGCACAGCTTCAGCCCAGAAATAGGTTGGAAGCTTTGCTTCTTCAAGCATTGTACGTGCAGCTTCAATGAGAGTTCTATTCTTCCTTTCAACAACTCCATTTTGCTGTGGAGTTCCAGGAGCAGAAAATTCCTGCTTTATTCCATGGCTTTTGCAGAACTCTTCCATTATCAAATTCTTGAACTCAGTGCCATTATCACTCCTTAAAATTTTCACAGAATCTTTGACCATTTTATCCAGCTGTTTGACATGATCAATCAAGATAGATGCAATTTCACTTTTTGTGTGCAGCAAAAACACCCATGTGTATCTGGTGAACTCATCCACTATGACCAACGCATACTTCTTCTTTGCAATAGACATGACATTTACTGGACCAAATAGATCAACATGTATAAGATGATAAGGCTCAAGAATTGATGATTCAGTCTTGCTCTTGAATGAAGATTTTCTTTGTTTGGCTTTCTGACATGAATCACAAAGACCATCAGGAGCAAATACTGTGTTTAGCAATCCTCTCACAAGATCTTTCTTGACCAGTTTATTTATATTGTTGAAATTTAAATGAGAGAGTTTCTTATGCCAATTCCAGCTTTCTTTAATTGATGCTCTACTTAACAGACAGATTGCAGAGCCATCAGTACTTGTTGAAAGCTTAGCTTCATAAATGTTACCACGTCTGTATCCTTTCAGAACAACTTTGCCTTTAGATTTACTCACAATTTCACAATGTTCTTCAAAGAAATCAACATGATAACCTCTGTCACAGATTTGACTTATACTCAGTAGGTTGTGTTTAAGTCCTGAGACCAGAGCTACTTGTTTAATTATGACATTTCCAAGATTGATATTGCCATATCCCAATGTTTTTCCAATGTTGCCTTCTCCATAAGAAACACTTGGGCCAGCTTTCTCCACAAAGTCTGATAGCAGGGCCTTATTTCCAGTCACATGTCCTGAACATCCACTGTCCAGAACTAGAATATTTTTCCTGTTGCCCTGCAATCACAAAGACCACTAATTATTAGTTTTAAGGACCCAGACTTTCTTGGATCCTTAGGCCTTATTAAGTTTGTTAACATTTGCAGCGGATTTAGCATCAGAGTTTATGTTAACATTTTTCTTATCATAACTTACACTATCAGACTTTGAATCAGAATTTACACTAGAAGGAATAATGGAAACTTTCTTCAAAGAAGGTTTTATTTGATAATAATCATAGTACAAACTCTGATATTCCTTACAAGTATAAATGGAATGCCATAAACTACCACAATGAAAACAAGGATTTTATGGTTTGTATCTAACAGACTGACTCTTAACTCCTGATTTTGAAGGTAAGGAGTTAATATTCTTATTCTTCCTGCAAAAAGAAGCCAGATGGTTAGAACTTCCACAGTTATGACATGTTTTCCTAGGAGCATCAGGAACAGGTTTATAATCATTGCTTTTATTCACACCTTCCTTTCCATTCCTATTTTTCCTAGGTGATTTTACCTTGTTTGCATTCTTGACATCTTTCAGCTTATGCTTAAGCTGCTTCTTTGTCATTAAGCGTATGTTCACTTCAGCTGTATTTTCCTGTTTTAGTTTGTCAGAAGTTAATTCCTCTTTAACTTCTGATTTCTCATTTTCAGACTTTACAGTTACAAACTTAACAGGTTTAAACTTTGGCTTTTGCTTAACAACAGGCTTAATTTCTTCAGTTTCTTTATCATTCTTATCTTCTCCATAACCTAAGCCCTCTTTCCAGTTTCCACTACTTAGCAAATTTTGAGTTGTTTTGCCAGAGTTAGTCCAAGTCCTGATAATCTCTCTTTCCTTTTCAAACTCAGTTTTTAGAGATTCATTTAATTTTAGTACTTCATTCCTAACATAAAAAGCATCATCTCTATCCTTCTGAGTTTGATGGAACATGACTAACTCTTTTTCTAAGAAATCATTCCTTTTCTTAAATGCAAGATTTTCAGAAGTTAATCTTTCACATGTTAAATTTTGGTCTCTATAGCTAACAAACATGGTTTTAAGATATCTTCTCAACTCATTAATATCATCAGTATGAAAAGCATAAGTAGTCTGAGGTACCTTTGTTTCAGCAGCTTCAGAACTGCTCTCAGCACTTTCTTTATCAGCATTTGCCATCAATGCATAGTTCTCCTCACTTTCAGAGTCTGAGGTGTCTGTCCAGCTTTTCTGCTTTGTGACAAGAGCCTTGCCTCTGTCACCCTTTACCTTCTTGCAGTCAGGAGATATGTGGCCTTTCTCACCACAGTTATAGCATTTAACATTGGTGTAATCTCCTCTGTCAGACTTTCCTCCTCTGCCTTCAGATCTTCTGAAATTCTTCTTATCAGAACTTATGCTTTTCCTGGAAAACTTCTTTCCCTTCCTGAACTTCCTGTATGCAATCTTTGTGATTCCTTTCACCATAAGAGCACACAGCTTCATCATCTCCTCATCAGCATCAGTCTCAGGCAAGCTTTCAGAATCTGAGTCATCATCACTCTCAGAACTTGATGACTCAGTATCAGACTTTATGAAAAGAGCTTTACCCTTGTCTTTCTTTGAGGAAGCTGCTTTGGGGAATTCTTCTTCAGCCTTAAGAGCAACTGTCCTTGACTTTCCTCCTTTCCTCTTGCTTCTTTGTTCCATCTCCAGCTCATGAGTCTTGAGCATTCCATAGATTTCGTCAAGAGTTGTTTTATCAAGATTGTAGTTGTCTCTTATTGTCGTTGCCTTCAAATCCCAGCATTCAGGAAGAGCTAACAGGAACTTAAGGTTTGAATCTTCAAGATCATACTCTTTATCAACCAATGACAAATCATTCAAAAGTTTGACAAATCTATCATATAAATCATTCAATGACTCATTAGTCTTTGAGTCAAAGTGTTCATACTCTTGAGTGAGTATTGTCTTCCTGTTCTTCTTAATTGTGTCAGTTCCCTGACACCTTGTTTCCAGAGCATCCCATATCTCCTTAGCAGTCTTGCAGTTGATTACCCTGTTTGACATTACATTATCAATGGCACTATGCAGTAAGTGTCGTACCTTAGCATCCTTAGCAATTGATGCTATGTCCTCAGCAGTATAATCACTCCTCTCCTTTGGTACGGTCTTTGCTGCTTCACCTGCAACTGCAACAGCGAGTTTGGTTGGTTTGCGAGGACCATCCTTGATTCTATCCAGGTATTCTGGATCTGTTGCTTTCAGGAACATGGTCATCCTTACCTTCCATATGGGATATTCAGATGGTCTCAGTATGGGGACTCTGATGGTCTCATACCGACTCTGAATTTGTGTCTTTGGTGGTTCCTCAGTTGTGGTAGGCTTAGTTGGAGTTTCTGTGTCCGACATGATTGTGTTTGGGTCTTTAACTGTATGTAAGTTAACAGATAGGCTCTGATACCAATTGTTAGGTCACACACACACACTGTAGAGGGGGTGAATACAGTGTATAGTACACTCAAATCGAACTTTAAGAACTTAAGTAACAGAAAAACAAACTTTATTGAAACAATAAACTCTGTTACAGTATGGAACTGTTACCTCTCAGTGATAAACAAATATCACGAGAGCTGTTAGGGTTACAATGAATAATCTTTTCTAATAATGATAAGACTTATAGTGTAAACCCTATGTCTGTGTTTATATACTACACAGTTACAAGATAATCGCTAATTGATATGGAATATAATTCTGCTTCCTAAAATATATCAATCAGATATCTTTTCTTCCAAGTATTCCATTCTTCACGGAATTCCTTCTTCATGCATATCTCTTCTTATGTTTATCTCGATCTTCTTTCCTTTAATCAGCTACTGTCCTTATCTGATTGTCCTTCAGCACTTAAGTTCTGATATCTATCTTCTGATGATTATCTCCTGATAATATAAGTACTGATATCCTTAAGTCCTGACTTCCAGTATAAGTACTGATCAACAGTTAAGTACTGATTTATCCTGTTCACGTAAGATCTGAAAGCTAAACATAAAACATATTAGCCATGACATTATCAAATATATCTAACATAAGGAAGGTGAAAGGAATATGTCCTAAGTCCAATCAGGTATTAGGATTTAGGAATAACTCTTTATGTAATCTGTTTTGATTTCATTGATATTAATAAAAGACTTGTTTTATTTTTATTACGGGCTTTATCTATTTAAGTGTTTAAATAAGATATACCATAGTTTAGAGTAAAGCTTTTTATGGATTATGATGAGATCATAATAGTGAGACCTAAAAAGATGATAGCTCTAAACTTAAATTGTTCCTGATCATAGGATTACTAACTGGTAATTAATAATCCGCAAAGATCGGTACATACTATGCTTGCTTCATTATGAAGGATGTCTGTTCTCATAGACATTTGTGTGGTGACACTATAGCTAGTATGTAGGTGCTTATTATGGAATAAGTTCACTGAACATGACTCGCCCAGCTGAACAACTGATGGAGTTCACTCACGTGTCAGCAGATGTTCGCTTAGTGATAGTTGTACAAGTATCCTTAGACTTGAGGTCATCATAGTCATCTTGTGTACACTGAACTATGTTTTGGTTTAGTTCTTAGTCTCCAGGGACAATTATTAGGGCTCTTCTGGGTATAGGAATTTGTACACGAAGATAGTGTATGATCAATAAAGGATCTACCCCTTCCAGTGAAGGAGGCGAATGTTCAAGGCTGATCCACTTATGCTAGTTCAGGAATCTCTGGCCAGAGTAAATGAAATTAGAAAGGAGTTTCTAATTTGCATAGAACTACGCATAGTAAATGGTAAGCAAAGTGATTGAATTAGATAGGCTTGACACGAGATCCATGCCTTGTATTTAATCGGGACATTGTAGGGTAGAAGGAGTTTATTGTACGGTAACTATTCACTGACAGGTTCTTGGTATTCTAAGCAGTAAATTCATATTATCCGGATAGTCGCGATATGTTGAGAAGCATCACTCACGATGTAGAATAAATGTGATTAATTAATTAATCATATTTAATAAATTAGAGAATTTATATAAATAATGATAATATAGTTTTATTATTATTTATTTCTACTACCGGCTTAATATTGAACCTCACACCATAAAAAGAGAATGATTTAATGGTGGAGGAATTAATTAATAATGGCTAATAATTATTTATTTATAAAATAAATAATTAATTGGCAAATTTAATAATTGATTAAATGAGATTTAACTGATTATAAATTAATTAAGAAAAGTTCTTAATATTATTAATTAAGGATTTAATTTTTGGAAATTAAATCAAGAGAGAGAATTATTTCTAAAGTGTTTAGAAAAAGGATTAATAATTAAAAGGTGTTTTAATTATTAATGAGAATAATAAATGGGATAATAATAATAATATTTATGGGAAAATTTCAGCTGAAAATTTTGCCTATAAATACACTATTATAGACCCTAATTTTATTCGAACCCACATCAAACCCGAAAACCCAAAAAGTTTGGAAAACCCATTCTCTCCACCTCCTTCCTCCTCCTTAACATCGTTTTCTTGGTGGATACCGGTGGAGTGCTTCACACTTGAGGAGCAACTGCTAAAGATCTCTGATCGTTGTCTCCGAATTATTTCAAAAGGTTAGATTCGATCCCTCAAATTTTTATTCACAATTTATATGCTTTTATTTGGATTTTGTATGTGTAAAAGTGTTTTGCCATGACCCCGCTGCGTTAAAAATCCAACAATGGTATCAGAGCATAGATTGCATGCATATAGATCTGTGGTAAAATTTTCAGAATTTTATGTGCTTGTATGAATTAATTATGATTTTTACAAGTTATATTATGGATTAATTTTGTCTAATGAGAAATCGTTTCTCAGAATAATTTTGAATGTTGATCTGGGTTCTACAAGTGTTGTAGATCGTCTGGGTATTTTTTTCATAATTTTATGATGTATAGTTTTTTTATTATGAAATTTTGAAGTTGTTGCAATTAAAATTCGTAATTAAATAATCATATATATATATAAATTGTAAGTTTGTATATGTATATGGCTGCAAATATATCTGTATAGTCTGCTTTGTTTGTGTTGAATGCACGGGTAAAGTACAGAAACAGTCAGGTACGGCTGCTGCACGGAGTTCGAGAAAGAAAGAAAACGGCGACTGCTGAAAAACAAAAAAAAAATAAATAGGGGTGTAACGCATTCCGGGAATGCGTTACACACCTGTGGCGCATTCACGGAATGCGTTACACCCTTAAATGGCTTAAAAGGGGTGTAACGCATCACCGGAATGCGTTACAGGGCTTGTAACGCGTTCCTGTAATGCGTTACAGCCTGTCTGTTGATTTTAAAATTGATTTTCTGGGAGTTTCGTAACTCCGTTTTAGGCGTGCAATATACCGTTGGATTCGTTTTTTCGAGACGGATCTAATGGAGTGATCAATTTTAGTTTATATAAAAGTTTTGAACTGTTTATATTTCCATGAAGTGTTTTAAAGCTGTTTTTGATCGTTTGAATTGATTTCAAATGCTTCATGTGATACATAGAGATGTATAATGCTTAGAATAATATGCTAGATGATATAACATGCCTACCTTGATCTTTATTCATGTTGATATATGTGATATATGCTTAGTTTATCATGCGATGATAGATTTAGGTGAACTTAAATAAACATAAGGCGTTTGTTAGACAACCTAGTATAGTGAAATTGTTTCATAACCTTAAGAACAATATTATCAATACAATCATGAGATTCTTGTGTTTGTGAAACACATAATTGAATATGAATTTTCGATATGAGAGAAAGGATGATTCTGTCAACAACAGATTTCTATCTGTAAGAAAGGGTTATTAAGTGACGTCTCTTGACAATGCTCCACCCGATCTGGGAATTGTCTGATTATTGATTATTGATTTGAAATATTTAATTTAAAAGGAAGAATCTCTTTATAATATGATTATGATTGTAATGTAATATAATCCCTCTAAAATTAAATAATATCAAGTAGAATTGGCCAATGATACAACGGGCTTGTGTCGGTCATAGCCTTCCAACATGGTAGAAAGTAGTTCTTATTTTTGAATCATTGTCGGTTCGTGCTACAGCCGAGGACTTTGATTTCGAAATAAGAAATACTTGTCTATTACATAGAGATGTGTACATTGAATAAGAATCTAAAGGTCGGTACGTGCTACAGCCATGGGCCTTTGGGGACTGATTCAACTGTACGGAATGTTGGGTTAGACTTTACTTAGAATATTGAGTTTGTCGTACTACAGCCGAGACTCAATTATTCAAGAGGCTAAAGTTTGATTAGGGAATAACATGAGATGTAATTGACAAGAGTTGTCTGCCTATTGAACATTACATGGCGGTTCGTGCTACAGCCGGGGTCGTGTAATGGAATGTAGGATCCCTATTCCCACTAGCATTATGAATGCTTAATTTTTCACGTAGGGGGTTGAATAAATTAGGAAAACTAGTGGGAGCCACTTATGAATAAAGACCCGATTCATATAGTGTTTTGAAATGAAATCGAATATTTGCTAAGTGTTGTTATGTGTTTATCATTTACAGATTTACAATATACATTATGTCTTCTGCACTATCACTCAGGAGCATACTAGATGCTCACAAATTGACTGGTCCTAATTATGCTGACTGGCTTCGAAACTTGAGAATTGTTCTCAGGATTGAGAAGCTGGAATACGTGATTGACTCACCTAAGCCTACTGAACCTGCTAGTGATGCACATAATGATGAACACGTTGTGTATCGTAAATGGATAGATGATGCAAATGTTGCTCAATGCATCATGCTAGCTTCCATGAACATTGAGCTACAGAAGTAACATGAGTATATGGATGCTCACACTATCCTCATGCATCTACAAGAGTTGTATGATGTGGCGGGGAGGACAGCTCGATATGAGATATTGAAGGAGTTGTTCGGTTGTAGGATGTCTGAGGGATCATCTGTGAATGACCATGTACTTAAGATGATCAATTTGATTGAACGTCTTGGACAACTTGGTTTTGCCATGGATGGGGAGCTGAGCCAAGACTTGGTCTTGCAATCGCTTCCGAGTTCGTTCTCGCAGTTTGTTGTGAACTTTCACATGAATAAGTTGGATGTTAGCCTGCCTGAACTCCACAACATGTTGAAGACTGCGGAATCGAATTTTCCCCCTAAGAAGAGTTCTGTTATTCTAATTGGTGAAGGTTCCAATCCTAAGAAAAGGAAGAGGAACCCTTCCAAGAAGAAGAAAGTAGGTGAGAAAACGCCGGTTCCACCAAAAGCTGAAGACCCCAAGAGCAAAGTTGTTTGCTTTCACTGTAACAAGGTGGGGCACTGGAAGAGGAACTGCAAGGTTTACCTTGCAGAATTGAAGAAGAAGAAGGGTAGTGAGACTACCGCTTCTGATTCAGGTATGTTCATGATAGAAGTGAATATGTCATTTCTACTTGGGTATTAGATACCGCCTGTGGTTCTCATATCTGCAATTTGTTGCAGGGACCAAGGAGAAGTAGGACTCTTGAGGAAGAGGAGGTGATTCTACTGATGGAAATGGAGCAAGAGTTACTGCTGAATATATAGAATCATTTCATTTACATATGCCTACGGGCAAGACTATTGTTTTAAATAATTGTTATTTTGTTCCCTCGATTGTGAGGAATATTATTCCCATGTTAGACTTGACTGGATTTTCATTTATTATTGAGAATAATGAATGTTCTATTCTTAGAGATAATATTATTTATGGACGTGGTACTTTAAATAATGGTCGGAATATATGTGACATAATTTACTTCAGATTGAACAAACTAATAAAAGAAAAGGGATGATGAAAATCTCCCTTCATAGTGGCACTGCAGTCTCCATTTAGTAGACATGGAGAGATGACTGCAAATTTGCTAGGAATGGTACACACAGATGTATGTGGACCAATGTCTAAGCAAGCCATGGGTGGATTTTCATACTTCATTACTTTCATAGATGATAGATCTAGATTCAGATATGTGTTTGATGAAACACAAGTCTGAGGCCTTTGAAAAGTTCAAAGAATATAAGTATGAAGTGGAGAAATAACCAAACATAGTATTATAACTCTTCGATCAGATCGAGGTGGTGAATACTTTAATGGAGTGTTTCTAGATTATCTCTAAGTAAATGGTATAGTCTCCCACTGGACTCCTCCAGATTGGTATCTGAAAGGAGAAATCGAACTTTGTTAGACATAGTTCGGTCCATGATGAGCTATGCAAATCTTCCAGTATTCCTATGGGGTTATGCATTGGAAACCTCAGCATATTAACTGAATAAGGTGCTTTCCAAAATCTGTTCCTCAAACTTCGTATGAGATATGGAAAGTAAGGAAACCGAGTCTTAAACACGTTAAGATTTGGGGATGTCCAGCTTATGTCAAGAAAGTTGACCCAGATAAGCTGGAATATCGATCCATAAAATGTAGTTTTATGGGATATCCTAAAGAGACTTTAGGGTATTACTTTTGCACCGATCATCGGGTGTTTGTCTCCTAACATGCTACCTTCTTGGAAAAGGAGTTTATCCTTGAAGGAAACAGTGGGAGCAAAATTGAACTTGATGAAGTTCAAGAAGCACAAACTACTACGGATCAAGTGGAAACACCTGTTCTGACTGAACAACCTTTTGTGGAACAGCCCATTCATAGAACAGGGAGAGTGTCTCGCCAACCTGAGAGGTAATATGGCCTTGTCATTAAGAATGACAATGAGTTGTCGATCATTGATGATGACGACCCTGTGACCTATAATGAGGCTATGAGTAGTGTTGACTCAGAGAAATGGCATAGTGCCATGAAATCCAGAATGGAATCTATGTATACGGTATACAAGAGATAGATTATAGCAGATGGCCAGGTGGAGACCTTTAAGGCCAGGCTTGTGGCAAAAGGATTCAAACAAAGGCAATGGATTGACTTTGATGAAACCTTTTACCTGTAGCCCTGTTAAAATCAGTTCGGATTTTGTTTGCGATTGCTGCTTACTGCGACTATGAAATCTGGCAGATGGCCAGATAGTTTTCTTTCCAAGGGAAATGAAAACCTAGTGTGTAGGCTGCTGCGAATCATATGTGGTTTAAAGCAAGCTTCTCGAAAGATGGAACATTCATTTTGATGAGACAATCAAAGAGTTTGATTTTATCAAAAAAATGTAGATGAACCATGCGTCTACAAAAGGGTTAGTGGGAGCGCGGTAACATTTCTTGTATTGTATTGAATTATAGTTGACACACATAACAACATAGAAGACCCACTCACAAAGCTACTTTTTGAAAGTCACTTTGATCGTCATAAAGATGAGATGGGTATTAGATACCAGAGTGATTAGCTTTAGTACAAGTGGGAGATTGAAAGGAATATGTCCTAAGTCCAATCAGGTATTAGGATTTAGGAATAACTCTTTATGTAATCTGTTTTGATTTCATTGATATTAATAAAAGACTTGTTTTGTTTTTATTACGGGCTTTATCTATTTAAGTGTTTAAATAAGATATGCCAGAGTTTAGAGTAAAGCTTTTTATGGATTATGATGAGATGATAATAGTGAGACCTAAAAAGATGATACCTCTAAACTTAAATTGTTCCTGATCATAGGATTACTAACTGGTAATTAATAATCCGCAAAGATCGATACATACTATGCTTGCTTCATTATGAAGGATGTCTGTTCTCATAGACATTTGTGTGGTGACACTATAGCTAGTATGTAGGTGCTTATTATGGAATAAGTTCACTGAACATGACTCGCCCAGCTGAACAACTGATGGAGTTCACTCACGTGTCAGCAGTTGTTCTCTTAGTGATAGTTGTACAAGTATCCTTAGACTTGAGGTCATCATAGTCATCTTGTGTACACTGAACTATGTTTTGGTTTAGTTCTTAGTCTCCAGGGACAATTATTAGGGCTCTTCTGGGTATAGGAATTTGTACACGAAGATAGTGTATGATCAATAAAGGATCTACCCCTTCTAGTGAAGGAGGCGAATGTTCAAGGCTGATCCACTTATGCTAGTTCAGGAATCTCTGGCCAGAGTAAATGAAATTAGAAAGGAGTTTCTAATTTGCATAGAACTACGCATAGTAAATGGTACGCAAAGTGATTGAATTAGATAGGCTTGACACGAGATCCATGCCTTGTATTTAATCGGGACATTGTAGGGTAGAAGGAGTTTATTGTACGGTAACTATTCACTGACAGGTTCTTGGTATTCTAAGTAGTGAATTCATATTATCCGGATAGTCGCGATATGTTGAGAAGCATCACTCACGATGTAGAATAAATGTGATTAATTAATTAATCATATTTAATAAATTAGAGAATTTATATAAATAATGATAAAATAGTTTTATTATTATTTATTTCTACTACCGGCTTAATATTGAACCTCACACCATAAAAAGAGAATGATTTAATGGTGGAGGAATTAATTAATAATGGCTAATAATTATGTATTTATAAAATAAATAATTAATTGGCAAATTTAATAATTGATTAAATGAGATTTAACTGATTATAAATTAATTAAGAAAAGTTCTTAATATTATTAATTAAGGATTTAATTTTTGGAAATTAAATCAAGAGAGAGAATTATTTCTAAAGTGTTTAGAAAAAGGATTAATAATTAAAAGGTGTTTTAATTATTAATGAAAATAATAAATGGGATAATAATAATAATATTTATGGGAAAATTTCAGCTGAAAATTTTGCCTATAAATACACTATTATAGACCCTAATTTTATTCGAACCCACATCAAACCCGAAAACCCAAAAAGTTTGGAAAACCCATTCTCTCCACCTCCTTCCTCCTCCTTAACATCGTTTTCTTGGTGGATACCGGTAGAGTGCTTCACACTTGAGGAGCAACTGCTAAAGATCTCTGATCGTTGTCTCCGAATTATTTTAAAAGGTTAGATTCGATCCCTCGAATTTTTATTCACGATTTATATGCTTTTATTTGGATTTTGTATGTGTAAAAGTGTTTTGCCATGACCCCGCTGCGTTAAAAATCCAACAGAAGGAAGCTAATTTACAGTAGAAGATCGAGACAAAAACAAAAGAAGATGTGCATGGAAAGAGTTAGAAGACTGGAAGACTTGTAGAAGATATCTGATTGATATATTTTAGGAGATAGAATTATATTCCATATCAACTAGAAGTTATCTTGTAACTGTGTACTATATAAACACAGACTTAGAGTTTACACTATATGTGTTATCATTATCGAGAAGATTATCCATTGTAACCTAGCAGCTCTTAGTGATATTTGTTCATCACTGAGAGAGAGCAACAGTTCATATTGTAACAGAGTTTATTGAATATATTTGATCTTTGTTACAAACTTGTGTTAAATCGCTTTGATTGTATAAACACTGTATTCAACCCCCTTCTATAGTGTTGTGTGACCTAACATATACTATGCTGAAATTGGTGTTGAATCGGAAGAAGTTGTTGTTGGCCGGAAATCCGAGCTCGTTACCGGCTTTAATGGTGATGGTAGCCGGATTTTAGGTGTCGGTTGTTGTTTGATGTTGTGGATGGCTTAACTAAACTAGGGAATCGATGGTGAGACTGCTGGGTGGAGGAACCGAACCAAAGGGAGCCGTTTTGGTTCCCGATCGAAGCTGCCAGAATCGAGAAGAATCACCGGATTCTGGGCTTCTTTCCCAGTTTCCGGTGAGTTCTTCACCGACCCGTTTACCTGACCGTTGACCCGGTTTCATAATCCGGGTTTATTTCCCCATACCCCCATTTTAATTCCTGAAAACTATTTGTGGAGTTTTCTGTTTATAAAAAAAATAATCAAAATTCTTTATTTTATTTTCAAAATCATTTCGTTTAATCTCAAAAACCATTTAATTATTATTGTGTATTCTAAAAATTATTTACTTAATTATTTTAAATTTCAAAACTTATTTTCTTCTATTATTTTCAAAAAAAATCCAATTTTATTTGATTATTTATAATTTGTTTTAGTTAATTATTTATGGATTTAATTAATTGATTAATTCACTTAATCAATTAATTATATATATAAATAGTTAAATAAAATGTAAATTATATATAATTAATTCAAATAATACCTAAAAATTGTTTTTAAGATTTTAAAGATTATATTTTGGTATTTAAGAATCAATTAATAATATTATTAATTGATTTATTCCTCATTATTCGTATTTTATTCGTAGAAAATAAACCGTTCGTCCGATTAATACGAAACGAACGCGTCTAGACTCAGAAAAACATTACGCTTTCATTAAAACTACTTTTGAGACCCAAATCCTTTTGTTTTGAAAGGTCGCTTATTTTACGAATCATTCTGAGTCGATTTTCGATCGATAAATCATAGTTTTGACCCAATTTGAGTTTTAAACACACCGAGTTGAACCTTTTAGCGAACCGAGTCATGTGTGATATGAATTATGTGATACGTGAATTATATGATTATGTTCTATTTGAATTACATGCGTACGTGGGTCAAGAGTCTGGTGTTTGACTGTCTTCTTTATGTGCGGGCTATCATATGGGTAGAGATTAGGGTTTTGACGCGCAGTTCGTCGAGTAATTATCGTTTAGACGATTAAAATGTTATTTTCTAATTATACATACGAGTCATTCAAGACGATCAGGACCAGATGAAATGGATGAAAACTAGAGTTGAATAGTATGGAATATTGGGTTACAGCACTATATGAGCAGCAGGCCAATGGATTAGTAGAATAAATACAGTGATGTTTTGAGACAGAATGTCAGAATGAGGGATTGTGTTATTGCGAGTGTGACTAATTTCTAAAAACCCAAAGGAAAGTATCCCTATCATTAATTATTGTTCAAGTGATATTTATTTTAAATCTTCTTATGCAAGTACTGTTTTCCCTATTCTCAGTTCAGAATAGATAAATGTTTTACATATCGCTGAATTAAAATGCGTATCATGCAAGTACCCTCTGTTATTCTATATTCAGAGTAGTTAAATTTTTGTACTTATCAAATTACTGGATTTATAAATGTTTTGGATTTTGAGAAAGATGACGTTGTTTTGGGTTTTCGGCCCAAGTAAATGGGCGAATAAAATTTATAAGGGTGTCGAGTATTATGACCCCTCTCAATAAAATGTTTTAAGATTGGATGATCACAAATTGCGTAAGAGGCTGTGGCTACAGTCCAACGGAGATTTAGGTATCATACAGGATATAATACCTTTAGGCTGATATGTGCCTTGGGTGCCCCATTTGTTTAGTTGGATATGCTTCGGCATACCAGTGTTGCTCCGCGGCTGATCACCAGCGGAAACACACCATCATTCGAGGATTCCAATCTAAATTATTATATTGCTTTTAATAATCTTATAAGGAATGGTTTATTAAGTGTTTTGGTTTTGCATAAAAGGTGAAATGCATTTTTGATTTAGTTTCTACTTGATGTGGATACTTAGTTTGTTGTTAAATATCAAGGGTGGTATTGGTACAGATGATTGGTGTTGACTTTAGTATGGGATGTTGTGAGCATCAAAGTTCGTAGTGATATCTAATTTGATATGACAACAAAATGAGTATTAACATCAATAGTTCGGTTTTGAATAAAGTTAATGACTCAATCCATAATCATTGTTTCATGTTGATGCTGTTTACGATATTTCCATAAACACTGTTTTACGAGTTTTATTCTCGTCAAGATTAAAAGTATCGCTGAAGCATTTCACGCGAAAATATCGAAAAGAGTTTTGAATACAGTGAGAAACAATTATCCAATTCTTTAACAATTTTTTTTTGTTTCAGCAATTATGATTTTAAAATGTTCTACACTATGGCAGATGTCAGTTTTATATCAAAATGGCCCTATAAATATTATAATGATCTGATGAGCATTTCTTCCGCTCATACTTTCCTGTTTTCAAATTTAACCTCCAGTGAGGAATAATTTGCGCTATTTAGCCGCGTAATTCGAGGAAGCAATGAAGAAGCTTTTGGAAAGGGGTTGGTCCAGGGTTTGCGGATTGGTGTAAGTTCTGTAATATAAAGTTGTTTATATTATATTATATTATATTATATTATATTATATTTGTGTTATTTTGTAGTTGGGCCTAGTATACTTCTTTTCGAAGATATACTAGCGGGTTAGTTTTGAATTATAATTGTTGAAAAGAGTTTTAAAAGAAAGTGAAAAATTTATTGGTGGAATTTGTAATTCTTGTTTCTAGAACTGTAACCTTAAAAAGATCTTGGATTAGTTTGGGGTCATAGATGCTAAATATCTTTCACTGGCATTTGCATTTTGATTTAATAGGTTGATTTGGACTGAGGTTTCATAATGACGACCAAATCCTCTGACCCCGGATTTGGGGGCGTTACAGGTTGGTATTAGAGTTGAGGTTTTAGTTAACTAGAAACGAGAGTGTATAGGAGTGTGTATAGCTATGTGAGGACGCTTGAGCTCATATCGAGTTCCTGTTGGACTGTTGGATATAGTACCAACGAGTAAGCTAAGATTGGCACATTCGTTTGAGATGGTTGTGTTGAGCTGGATAGAACTCCTGTCAGCTGCGAATATCTATTGTGGAATCTTCCGAGACTACGATTCGATGATGATGGAGATTATCGATATCCTTGGAACATGAAGAAGTATCTACAATTGGACGACGAGTCAACAGGAGAGTTTAAATAGAAGATAAGTATTAAGACCTTGGAAATATCTTCTCTTTCTATAATTCCTTTTGACATCTCTCAAAAAGAAGTAATTGTTTGAGGATATATTCCTTAACCACTCATTTTCAATCATATTTGTGTTTTAAATATTCCAGAGACTATCATGAAGCCTATTTTTTAGGTTTTGATAGCTCTGCCAAGTTATGATAATTTAACTTCCACTTTTCTTATATGGTGGATAGTTTATTGGTGATGTGACACCGCTTGCTCATTTGGTGTCAGAATTTTATTCTCTGGATTTCATTTCCTTCAGAAATACCATCTGAAATCTTTTCAGTTTTATTCATTTGAGTTTGAATTCCTTTTATATTCTTTCATTCTGACTGAGATGAACAACCATATCTATAGGGGACGCAAGGTATACCTGTCTGTGTGATAGGAGTTGGATGGGACGCCATCACTTGTGTGTGTTGTGACTACAAGAAGGTCAACAACCTTTAGTAGTGTCTTGATTTGGACATGCAATACCAAGTTCGTTTGGTCATATTAATCTCTCAGTTTTTCTTTTATTTCAATAATACTTTTTCACAAATTCAGATTCTGGTCCTGATATGACACGAAATTCTCTTCTCTTTGGAATTCATGATTTTATCATCTCAAATATTCGAAGGTATGCCAATCAAGTTGGGCTGAGCTAGCTTGGACAAAGAAAAGTAGGGCTATGTGATGGGATTACGAATAGCAACAGTGGAATGCAATGCGATTAGAATATCAGTGGCGTATAACGAAGTCAATTTGTTTCTTTATTTATCTCTCTATATCTCTTTCTTTTTCTTTCTCTTTCTCTTTCTCTCTATTCTTTTTCTCTCGATCTTTAAAAGTGATTCTATTGAGAAACTGGTCAAATGACATATGGATGGAACAATGGTGCAAAGTGAAGCTTTTGTGATGAATATGTTATACAAGCAATCCAAGATTTTATTTGGAATTTTGAGAAAAGTTATGTATGCAAGATTGTAAAGTTGGCCAGAAGATCCTTGGTGCTCTCTTCTGCTGATTCTGAGGACGAAATACTTATAAGGGGGTAGATTGTAATATCTCGTATTTTTAGAATTATTATAAATATTATTTGAATATATATATATATATGTGTGTGCTTTTATGATTTAGAAAGAATAAAATGGTGGATATCTTATTTATGTTTGATGAGTTGGTGTTATTAAATGGTAATGTGCCAATTGTTAAGTATTATATCGATCCTTGTTAAATTTTAAAAATATTTACTTAAATGTATTAATTTTAAAAGTTATTTGAAAGCTGATCTTATTGATATCGATAAATTGAAGTTTTTTTGTAATATCCACAAAATATCGTGTTAGGTCACACACAATGTAGAAGGGGGTTGAATACAGTGTCTAGCACAATCAAATCGAATTAAGAACACAAGTATGAAACACAGAATAATCTTATTAATAAAACAGTATTACAATGGAACCGTCCTCTCTCAGTGATGAATAAATATCATGAGAGCTGCTAGGGTTACAATGAATAATATTCTCGATTAAGATAACACATATAGTGTAAACCCTATGATGTGTTTATATAGACACACAGTTACAAGATAATCTTCTAATTGATATCGAACACAAGTCTGCATCCTAAAATATATCAACTAGTTATCTTTTCTTCCAAGTATTCTATTCTTCATAGAATTCTTCTTCATGCATATCTCTTCTTATTTTAGTCTCGATCTTCTTTCCTTCCAATCAGCTGTCTTCCTTATCTGAAAGTCTCCTTAAGTCCTGATAGTATCTCCTGATAAATATCTTCTGATAACTTAAGTTCTGAGAACTTAAGTTCTGATATCTTAAGTCCTGACTTCAGTATAAGTACTGATTTCCAGTTAAGTCCTGATTTGTCCTGTTAGTTAAGATCTGAAAACTAAACACAAATCATCATTAGACATGACATCACAAATATATCTAACAATCTCCCCCAACTTGTAAATTAGTATAATATTCAAGTTTAACATATATTTGATGATGTCAAAAACATTAAGTACAAATGCATGAAAATTTGACTAGATAACTACAACTTACAGTCCTTACAGCTTTACCATCCTTAAAGTCTGATATCAACTTCAGTCTATATATCCTTGAATTTAACAGTTGCAGTTCTTGACTTGGCTTCAGTGTGTGATCTCTCTAATGTCAGGATTTGTTCTAAAATAATTCCTTAACAGACTTCTCTCAGCATATTCAAGTTCATTCTTCATCCTCCTTTTTGCATCTATAAGTTCAACTGTATCTTCACCTGTTTGGAAGATAGCATCCCTGAGATCATTTATTTTTGCTTTCCTTATATCCTGATCTAGTCTGATGATATAGGCTTTATCAGACTCTAGATTGAATTCAAGACCTTTAATACCAAGAAATGTAGTGATAATTTTGGCGGTATTAGGCTTCATTTCAACAATATCGCCATTGTGATCTTTGTATTTAGGAAAGTATGGCCTGTCAGACTTTACAGAGTAAAGTTTCTTCTGCCTTTAAATATCAGATTTTAAATAACTGGCAGCACCATTTGTTGATCTGTTTTTCACTTGAAGTAGAAATAGAATATGTTGCAATTCTTCAAAATACTTCAAACGAATAGCATTCTGTCTAATCTGGAATACCCTCCCATCTGTCATAAAATATAACATGATATATTCTTTCAATACAGAGTGGTAAACCATTTGTACAGACTCCAATTGATTCAATCTTTTAGGAGTTGTTCCTACTCCTGGTTCACTTAAGGAAGTTGGATCATTGGTAGTATTGTTTACTCTCTTCTCTTTAGAATTACCTAATCCTGATTTGTCTCTTGCTTCCTTTCCTCTAATAACTCTTGCATCAAAACCACTTGATGTAATCTTCACAAGTTGAGTAGATTGTTGAGCTTTGGTAAAACTAGGTAGTAACATCCTTAAAGGTTTAACATGAGCAATGTCAGAGGTTTCCTTTTCTTTATCTTCTGATATCAAGTCAATTTGAGCTATGTCAGAGGTTGCTTGCTTCACTGTAATATCAAATTTTACTAAGTCCTGATTTTGAACAACATGAGCTATGTCAGAGGTTGTTTGAATATTATTTTTCTTCAAAAACAGACTAGTATCTTCATCAGATTTTGTTTCCAGATCCATGATTGGCATATATACCATTACAGGTTCATCAATTTTTGCTTTTCCCTTGAATCTAGGATCTACCTCCACTTATGATTTGGCTTTGGTTGCCTCAGAATTTGTCTTCTCCTTAATCACAATTCCCCTAGACTTTGGAAGTTTCTTTTGAACAATAAAAGCTTTAGACTTGGATTTGACATTTTCTGCTTTAAGTCTGGCTTCTTCTTCCTTTAGACTTTCAAAGTCCATTCCTGGATTTTCTTTGAGAAATAGTCTTTATGAAAGTTCTTCATCCAGCTTCTGTAACTTAGGGTCTTGATAGTAAACTGTTGTTTTCTTCCCCATAAGCTTCAATATCTACATAAACTTCTGTGATTCTTGACTTTCACCCTGTATAGGAACATCAGGCTTTGTCAGAACTTGTTTACCAGAACTTATTCCTCTATCAGCATCAGAGCTTGATCTCTGTGTAGAAGTTTCAGCTTTCCTAGATGAAGAATGTAATATCCGGGATATATCGTGTAATTATTTTTGCTATTATATAATTATTATGTGTGTTCAGTATCTATTCTGTGAGCTAATTATTAAGTGTTATCTGTACTTGAATATTCAAAAATAATATTAATTGAGTATTTTAATTTTTATATGTCCAAAATAAAATATAGATAATTGTCATATCTTCCTAATTATTTTTATGTTGGTTTATGGATTTATAAGAATCATATGAAATTTCTAAAATCTTTTTCCGGGTAATTAAAATCTATTTTATAAAAACGGGAACCAACCGACGTCACCCGTTGTTACGTTTTGGAACCCGAAACTCTTTCGAGAACTCCTTCCTAACCTAATTGTAATATTCCGAGCATATTCCATGTTTCGACTTTTTCGATCCGGCGTACGGTTTGTCCTGCGCGGGTCCCAGCGCAACATTTTCGATACAATATTCATTTCGGTAAATCAATAAAACCCGTTTTTTCGATAAACGGGAGCTTTTTATTAAACTATCACAATTATCACTTCGTAATACGTGTAACCAGGCGCTGAGACCAAGACCGCAGTACAAATTGTACTGATTTGGATAATTATCCCGAAAACCGATACCGTTTGGATCAGTTTTTACAAATAAACGTACCGTTTTATATCTGGAATGATCCAACGGGATACTAATTTTCCGTAATTATAAATAGCCTTTTACCGTAATTTATTTCGTATCAAAATCATTTGCAGACAGATAATTATATAATTTTCAGAGAAAAACCCTAATTTCCTAAAACTGTTCTAAGAATCAAACAAGCATTTGGAGGTGTTATTGAATTCAGTTTGGAAAGCTCGAGTAACCAATATGAAGGTCTTGAAGAGCTCTACCAGATTCTGTAATCCATACACCTGCAGAAATCAAGGTTATTTTTCTAAAAAATTATTTATTTTCGAATTTATTTTATTAAAAATATGAATTTTTGTTCGGATCATTGTTTGTATGATTTGATGATTGCATGTTGTAGAGCTTGTTTTCCTGATGATTTTCATATGTCATACGTCTGATTTGGAGTTCAATAACATGTTCAAATTTGAGTTTGATTTTCGAATTTTAAAATTAGGGTTTATAACCCGTATGAATGTTCTTAATTGAAATTTGGGGGTTTCTTATTCTGTGATAGATTGATGTTGTGTTATAGTGGGTTGTGTTCTCTGTGAAATTTGCAATCTAGTCATATAAGTTTCATGAACCAACGAGGTCTGTAGAGAAGGGAGTTGTGTTTTGAAGTTTTCCGATGTTCGCCGGAAATTGCAAAACTTCACGGCCAAATTCCGGCCAACTCAGGGATGATTAGAATGATTTGTTGGTATGATTGAGTTCCTGGTGATATATAGATGTGATCTAGAGGTGTTGGTGGGGTGAGGACGCCGGGAACGTGTTCTCCGGCCACCTCTGTGTTTTCCGGCGACTAGACTGCAAAATTGCAGTTTGGTCCCTGCAGTTTTGAAAACGATGCAGTTTGGTCCCTGTAGTTTCCAGACTTTGCAAAAATTGGATTTCTGTTTTAAAAATGTTTAAAAATCATATTTCCTATTTATTTTTATTATAAAAATTCATTTTTAATTTCTAAAAATTCTAAAAAATTATTATTTTAATTCTGAAAATTATTTTTAATTCACAAATAAATCTAAATTAATTCACAAATAAATCTAATTGATTAATTGGTCAATTAATTCGAAAATTAATTGATTAATTAATTTAATTAATTATTAACTGATTTTAATTAATTATTTAATTAGATTTAATTATTTAAAAATAATTTAAAAATTTTGAAAAATAGTTTCGAGCTTTAAAATATTATTCTAAATTATTTCCAAGGCTCGATAATTATTCTAAAATTATTTCGGAGCCAGAATTGGCCAACCGAACCCTGTTTATTAACCCGAAATTGATCCAACGACCCGTTTTAATTCCGAAAAATGTTTTAAAAATCATTTTAAATACTAGAAAGCCTATTTTTGACCCGAGACTTCTTTATAAATAATATATCATTGATTACGTGATGTATTATGTGCTATATGTGACATGTTAATTGACTATCGGTCTATATATTCGGTGTTTACTTGATTATTGCATAACTTTCAATCCGTTAATCGGATTTGGGTAAAACGAAGGGTAGATAGAAGTATGTGTTGAATAGAACTCTATGAGTTGATCATTGACAAATGCTTATGATATGTAAGCAGAAGAGGCAAGGCATAGGAAAGGGAAACAGAGAATTAAGGAGTGAGACGCTTGAGATTGGAAACAAGTGCAGTGTAGTAAGCTAATATCAGGCAAGTGTTCTGAACTTTCTCGAGATATTGTAGTATTTGCTAGTCATGTTGATATTGCAAGTGCTTTGAAGCACTGAAACCTAAACTCTAATTCCAGTTATTGTTCTTGAGCCATAAACCTTATTCTTTCTAGACCATTGATTGTTGTATACCCAAACACGAACCTCAAGTATACGATACTATTCCACAAATACATGCAAACAAAATCCCAAACACTGAACTGAATTACTTGTACATTCAATCATTGTATCCTATGCATTGAAAGCCTAAATCTTTGAAACCCTGAAATGTTGATTTCTTTATTATCCAATTCTTTCATTACCCAGCATCCAAACTTTTAAATTGCCTTATTGATCCTTACAAGGATTGAAACCTTTTCATTGTTAAACATTTATTGTTGTTAATGATTTCGGTTATTGTTTATTATTTCATATTCTGTTATTATGTTAGAATTAGATTGGTTTTTATAAAATTGTGGACCAGATTCGTGGTCAGACCATATAATGGTCAAGTTAGGCCAATGTGTGCCTTGGATCCAGTAGTTAGAGCAATGCTGTGTGCCTTGCTCGGGGTTAGTGCGTGACTGATCAGCAACCTAACCTTGATTTTTAAATTAAAAGTATAATATCCAATTCTAAATCATAATCCATTATTCACTTGATATCATAATCATATTCACCTGATGATCATTATTCTTAGTTTTGTCATTGTGACTTGCTGAGCTAGTTAGCTCATTGGTGCGATGTTGTTTATATTCTTTCCAATTAAAAAGGAACCAGTTGATAGCAAGGATCCCCAGTCCAGCGCGAGAGCTAGGGGTTCAGGTTGAGAAAGCTGAGCTAGTAGGCTTCTTTTGGGATAATTTAAGTTTGTAAAAGTTTGTAATAATGTTTAATACTTAGTTTGAGTTTGAAATAGTTGGGATTTGAACGGTTTGTAATATATTAGTGTGTTTGGCTTGTGTGCATACTTTAACCTGTTGCGGTCCGTGGTGGTTGGTAAGTAGGGTCACTGCACATATTATTATTATCTTTATTATTGTTATAAGTAGGTTATAATTAAGGTGTGTGTGTGGACCCCAAACTTCTGACCCGGGTTTGGAGGGCGCCACAGGTTTGGTATCAGAGCTACAGGTTATAAGTCACTGACACAAGCCTAGGTTGACGGGAATGGGTAGAGGGATAGGATTAGAAGTAAGGTATAGGATGATAGAACGTCGAGAGGTTGAGTGTTATGGTATAACCGGTATTAGTATAGTTTGCGTCGTGGTACAAGATTCTTATATTACGATATGATTTCAGATAGCAGAGATGGATGACTCTTTTATTCCTGTATGAGGCTCTTCTATTGGAGCGTGATTCCTTGTTGGCTCAGATTAGAGAGTTACAGCATATCATCAGGACTACAGATATTGATCGTGGTGTGAGGGAGCTTCGAGAGGAGATTCATGTGACACGGAGGGTTCTTGAGGCTAGGCTACATGGAGCTACACTACTTGGCAGAGGCCCTGATGCACTGCTGGGCTGGGCTACTGAGGTGATGGAGGACTTTGAGAGGCTGGCAGGACCAGAGTTTCCTTGGAACTGAGTTAGAGATTCTGAGATGGAGATGCTGAGCAGTGTTATTATGGTTATGTAGTATGTACAGTAGTGTGTAGTGTGTATCAGTAGACTCTTGAGTTGTATTTATAGACTAGCGATGCTGACTAGTGAGTAGGTTGTTGTACCCTTTTTGCTTTTACTTTCGAAGCGTCTTTACGCTTATACTACCTAAAACTTTTGATCTATATATCAGTACCTTTTCCTTTCCAACACTGTCATTTACTTTATTGCACCTGTTTTACTTTACCTTATCTATTGCACCAATATACCCTGTGATACCATGTACCCTGTTTTCTATAACTGTTTATATTCTGTAAAGAAGCATGCAATTTACTTAGTTACAACTGTTTTCAAAAAGAAATATTCCTATTTTACAAAACTTTTCTTTTATACAAAGATTTGATTCAAAAGCTAAATAAATTGATTGATTCTTTACAGAAAATGCCTCCCAAAAGAAATACCCGCACCAACACCCAGAATGAAGAAACCAACAAAAACAATAACAACCAAGATGATACAAACCAGAATGTGAACCCAGGACCCATGGACCCAGCAATAGCCCAGATTCTTCAAATCTTGGCCCAACAAACAGTTCACCTGGCACAACAACAGCAGAGACAGACCAATCCCCAGGTAACTTTCAAAACTTTTCAGGCAGTAGACCCACCATAATTCAAGGGTTCCTTAGAACCAATTGAAGCAAATGTGTGGTTAAAGGAAATAGAGAAGGCATTTGCCTTGGTAAAAGTGAAAGAGGAGCAGAAGGTTGAATTTGTAAGTTACTATCTAAAGAATGAGGCCACCTATTGGTGGGAGATGGTGAAGACATTGGAAAGCATAGATGTTATTACTTGGGAAAGGTTTAAGGAATTGTTTTTAGAAAAGTATTTTTCTCAGTTTGTTCAGGATCAAATGGAGCTGAAGTTTTTAGAATTAAAGCAAGGGAACATGTCGGTAACAGATTATGAGGGGAAGTTTGAGGAATTGTCAAGGTATGTGTCGTCGTATGTTGATACTGATAGAAAGAAAGCTAAGAGATTCCAGCAAGGCTTGAAGCCATGGATCAGAGGGAAGGTAGCTATTTTTGAATTGGATACCTATGCCGCGGTTGTACAGAAAGCTATGATCGCAGAGACAGAGAGTGAGATGTTCCAGAAAGAAAAGGAAAGCAAAAAAAGGAAAGTTGAGGGAAGTGAGGATCAGTCACAAACAGGGAAGTTTCCAAATTTTAAGAAGGGCAAGTTTCAGCCAGGGAGAAATTTTAATTTCAGGAGACAAAATGCAGGAGACGGAGGCCAGGGCAATCGTCCAGCTAATGTGAATCAGCCGAATCAGTTGAGATTAACTTTTCCAAATTGTCAAGTATGTGGAAAGAAGCATGGGGAAGTTTGTAACA
This sequence comes from Apium graveolens, assembly GCF_009905375.1. Classification (NCBI taxonomy): domain Eukaryota; kingdom Viridiplantae; phylum Streptophyta; class Magnoliopsida; order Apiales; family Apiaceae; genus Apium; species Apium graveolens. The sequence goes on along the minus strand of NC_133656.1, from coordinate 71,756,320 downwards.
AGTTGAATGTGGTATGTTTTAAATGCAACCAGAAAGGGCACTACTCGAGGGAGTGCCGAAATCAGCCAGCAAGAGAGCCAGCAAATAAGGATCAGCCTATCCGAAATCCAGCAGTGAAGGTTCCAGCCATTGGATTTACATGCTTTAAATGTGGGAAGCCAGGACATATAGCCAGGGATTGCAAGACACCAGCCCCAGTCAGTAATACATTAAGGATTATGGGATCTACCCCAACAGTGAATGAGACTCCGAGGGCTAGAGTTTTTGACATGTCGGTGAAGGATGCGATCCAGGATACAGATGTCGTGGCAGGTACGCTTAATGTGAATTCTTTATATGCCAAAGTGTTAATAGATTCGGGAGCAACTCGATCGTTTGTTTCACAAGATTTTGTTAGCAAGTTAAATTATCCAGTTGGGTATTTAAATGAAATAATGACTGTGGAATTAGCAAATCAAGAACGTGTAACTGTTAACCAAGTTTATCAGAATTGTGAGATTGAGATTTTTGGTAGTAAGTTTTGTGTAGATTTGATACCGTTTAAGTTAGGAGAATTTGACATTATATTAGGGATGGATTGGTTATCTAAGCATGATGCTCAGATAGATTGTCGAAATAAGAAAGTAATGGTAAAAATGCCAGACAAAAGGATAGTAACGTTCAAGGGACAAAAACAAGTAAAGAAGTTCTTAACGATGATTCAAGCCAAGAAGTTACTACGGCAAGGATGTGAGCATTTCGTAGCATACGTGATTGACAGATTTCAGGAGCCAGCAAAACTTGAAAATATTCCAGTAGTGAATGAATTCCCAGACGTATTTCCCGACGAGTTACCAGGACTTCCTCCAGATAGAGAAATTGAATTTGCAATCGACTTAGCACCTTAAACCGAACCAGTATCCAAGGCCCCGTATAGAATGGCGCCCGTTGAGATGAAAGAGTTAGCAAAGCAATTACAAGAGCTGTTAGAGAAAGGAGTAATCAGACCCAGCGTATCCCCGTGGGGTGCACCGGTATTATTTGTCAAGAAGAAGGATGGAAGCATGAGATTGTGCATCGACTATAGGGAGCTCAACAAGTTGACAATCAAGAATAAGTATCCGTTACCCAGAGATGATGATTTGTTTGACCAATTGAAGGGAGCCAAGTATTTCTCCAAAATCGATTTAAGATCGGGATATCATCAACTGAGGATCAAACCAGAAGATATACCAAAGACAGCTTTCAGAACAAGGTATGGACATTACGAGTTTTTAGTGATGTCTTTTGGATTGACCAACGCCCCAGCAGCGTTTATAGACCTGATGAACAGAATTTTCAAGGAATATTTGGACAAGTTCGTTATAGTATTTATAGATGATATTTTGATCTATTCAAAGACGGAGGAGGATCATGCGGAACATTTAAGGACAGCTTTGGAGATTTTAAGGAAAAAGAAGTTATATGCTAAATTGTCGAAGTGTGAGTTTTGGCTACAGGAAGTTCGGTTCTTAGGACACATAGTCAGTAATGAAGGGATCAAAGTGGACCCGACAAAGATCGAGGCAATTACGAATTGGGAAAGACCGAGAACACCCTCTGAGGTAAGAAGTTTCTTGGGATTGGCAGGATATTATCGACGATTCGTTCAGAATTTCTCAAGAATTGCAACACCATTGACAAAGCTTACACGAAAGAATGAAAAGTTTATATGGAATGACAAGTACGAAGAAAGTTTTCAGGAGTTGAAGCGGAGATTAATCACAGCACCTGTTTTGTCACTTCCAGACGATCAAGGGAATTTCGTAATTTATAGCGATGCTTCTTACAAAGGATTAAGATGTGTTCTTATGCAGCATGACAAGGTGATTGCGTATGCGTCAAGGCAATTGAAACCACACGAACAGAAGTAACCTACTCATGATTTGGAGTTAGCAGCCATAGTATTTGCTTTGAAGATTTGGAGACATTATTTGTATGGAAAAAAATGTGAGATTTTCACGGATAATAAAAGTTTGAAATATATATTTACCCAGAAGGAACTTAATATGAGACAAAGGAGATGGTTAGAATTGATCAAGGATTATGATTGCTCGATTAATTATCATCCCCGTAAGGCGAACGTTGTAGCAGATGCGTTAAGTCGGAAGGAAAGGTTAAATGTGTTATCCGTACCTGAAGAGATATATAAATAATTTCAAAAATTGGAATTGGAGATTAGAATTTGCAAGCCTGAGGAAGCAAAAGTGTACGGTATGATTTTCCAATCGGAGTTATTGGAGAAAATAAAGAAATGCCAGAAAGAGGTAATGGATCAAGATATAAATAGTTTGGTAGGTGAGGAATTATGCACGCAACAAGATGATCAAGGTATTCTTAGGTTTTCTTCATGAATTTGGATTCCACCAGTAACGGAGCTGAAAAATGAAATTTTACAAGAGGCACATAGTTCAAGATATTCCATCCATCCAGGGAGTACCAAAATGTACATAGATTTAAAGAAGAATTATTGGTGGCCAGATATGAAGAGGGAAAGTGCGGAATGGGTTAGCAAATGTTATACCTATCAGAGAGTTAAAGCTGAGCATCAGAGACCAAGCGGATTGCTACAGCCATTGGAGATTCCAGAATAGAAGTGGGAACATATTACCATGGATTTCATAGTTGGATTACCAAGGACAAGGACTAATCATGATGCCATTTGGGTTATAATAGATAGACTTACCAAGTCAGCTCATTTTCTGCCTATAAATGAAAGATTTTCGCTCGACAAGTTAGTTCATATGTACTTGAAAGAGATCGTAGTTCGTCGTGGAGTTCCAGTGTCTATCGTATCTGATAGAGATCCAAGATTTAATTCAAAATTTTGGAAGAGTTTTCAAGAATGTTTGGGAACAAGATTGAATATGAGTACGGCCTATCACCCCCAAACGGATGGCCAAAGTGAAAGAACGATCCAGACAATCGAGGACATGCTACGTGTTTGTGCTATTGATTTCAAAGGAAGTTGGGATGAGCATTTACCCCTGGTAGAGTTTGCCTATAACAACAGTTATCACGCCAGTATTGGGATGCCACCTTATGAAGCCCTTTATGGATGCAAATGTAGATCTCCAGTATATTGGGACGAAGTAGGAGAACGCAAAATACTCGGACCTGAATTGGTGCAGCAGACAAAGGAAGTTGTTGAAATTATCCAGAAAAGATTAATAGCCGCACAAGATCATCAGAGGAAATATACAGACCAGTCAAGAAAAGACATGGAATTTAAAGAAGGAAGCTTGGTATTATTGAAAGTATCACCGTGGAAAGGACTAACGAGGTTTGGGAAGAAAGGGAAGTTAAACCCAAGATATGTCAGACCTTTTGAAATCCTAAAGCGTATTGGCAAGGTAGCTTACGAGTTGGCGTTACCTCCGCACATGGAGCACATTCACAATATTTTTCACATATCAATGCTTAAGAAATATAATCCAGACTCCAGGCATGTAATAGAATATGAGCCAATAGAACTTCAAGCAGATTTATCATATGTAGAGAGTCCGATAGAGATTCTAGAGGAAAGAGAGAAAGTATTGAGAAATAAAGTGGTAAAGTTAGTAAGAGTATTGTGGAGAAACCCAAAGGTTGAAGAGTCAACCTGGGAGTTAGAAAGTGATATGAGAGAAAAGTACCCTCATTTGTTTTCTTAGAGATTCTGAGGATAGAATCCTTTTAAGGGGGGAAGGATGTAATATCTGGGATATATCGTGTAATTATTTTTGCTATTATATAATTATTATGTGTGTTCAGTATCTATTATGTGAGCTAATTGTTAAGTGTTATCTGTACTTGAATATTCAAAAATAATATTAATTGAGTATTTTAATTTTTATATGTCCAAAATAAAATATAGATAATTGTCATATCTTCCTAATTATTTTTATGTTGGTTTATGGATTTATAAGAATCATATGAAATTTCTAAAATCTTTTTCCGGGTAATTAAAATCTATTTTATAAAAACGGGAACCAACCGACATCACCCGTTGTTATGTTTTTGGAACCCGAAACTCTTTCGAGAACTCCTTCCTAACCTAATTGTAATATTCCGAGCATATTCCATGTTTCGACTTTTTCGATCCGGCGTACAGTTCGTCCTGCGCGGGTCCCGGCACAACATTTTCGATACAATATTCATTTCGGTAAATCAATAAAACCCGTATTTTCGATAAACGGGAGCATTTTATTAAACTATCACAATTATCACTTCGTAATACGTGTAACCAGGCGCTGAAACCAAGACCGCGGTATAAATTGTACTGATTTGGATAATTATCCCGAAAACCGATACCGTTTGGATCAGTTTTACAAATAAACATACCGTTTTATATCCGGAATGATCCAACAGGATACTAATTTTCCGTAATTATAAATAGCCTTTTACCGTAATTTATTTCGTATCAAAATCATTTGCAGACAGATAATTATATAATTTTCAGAGAAAAACCCTAATTTCCTAAAACTGTTCTAAGAATCAAACAAGCATTTGGAGGTGTTATTGAATTCAGTTTGGAAAGCTCGAGTAACCAATCTGAAGGTCTTGAAGAGCTCTACCAGATTCTGTAATCCATACACCTGCCGAAATCAAGGTTATTTTTCTAAAAAATTATTTATTTTCGAATTTATTTTATTAAAAATATGAATTTTTGTTCGGATGATTGTTTGTATGATTTGATGATTGCATGTTATAGAGCTTATTTTCCTGATGATTTTCATATGTCATACGTCTGATTTGGAGTTCAATAGCATGTTGAGTTTGATTTTCGAATTTTAAAATTTGGGTTTATAACCCGTATGAATGTTCTTAATTGAAATTTGGGGGTTTCTTATTCTGTGATAGATTGATGTTGTGTTATAGTGGGTTGTGTTCTCTGTGACATTTGCAATCTAGTCGTATAAGTTTCATGAACCAACGAGGTCTGTAGAGAAGGGAGTTGTGTTTTGAAGTTTTCCGATGTTCGCCGGAAATTACAAAACTTCACGGCCAAATTCCGGCCAACTCAGGGATGATTAGAATGATTTGTTGGTATGATTGAGTTCCTGGTGATATATAGATGTGATCTGGAGGTGTTGGTGGGGTGAGGACGCCGGGAACGTGTTCTCCGGCCACCTCTGTGTTTTCCGGTGACTAGACTGCAAAATTGCAGTTTGGTCCCTGCAGTTTTGAAAACGATGTAGTTTGGTCCCTGTAGTTTCCAGACTTTGCAAAAATTGGATTTCTGTTTTAAAAATGTTTAAAAATCATATTTCCTATTTATTTTTATTATAAAAATTCATTTTTAATTTCTGAAAATTCTAAAAAATTATTATTTTAATTCTGAAAATTATTTTTAATTCACAAATAAATCTAAATTAATTAGTTAATTAATTTCAGTTAATTTCTAATTGATTAATTGGTCAATTAATTCGAAAATTAATTGATTAATTAATTTAATTAATTATTAATTGATTTTAATTAATTATTTAATTAGATTTAATTATTTAAAAATGATTTAAAAATTCTGAAAAATAGTTTCGAGCTTTAAAATATTATTCTAAATTATTTCCAAGGCTCGATAATTATTCTAAAATTATTTCGGAGCCAGAATTGGCCAACCGAACCCTGTTTATTAACCCGAAATTGATCCAACGACCCGTTTTAATTCTGAAAAATGTTTTAAAAATCATTTTAAATACCAGAAAGCCTATTTATGACCCGAGACTTCTTTATAAATAATATATCATTGATTACGTGATGTATTATGTGCTATATATGACTTGTTAATTGACTATCGTTCTATATATTCGGTGTTTACTTGATTATTGCATAACTTTCAATCCGTTAATCGGATTTGGGTAAAACGAAGGGTAGATAGAAGTATGTGTTGAATAGAACTCTATGAGTTGATCATTGACAAATGCTTATGATATGTAAGCAGACGAGGCAAGGCGTAGGAAAGGGAAACAGAGAATTAAGGAGTAAGACGCTTGAGATTGGAAACGAGTGCAGTGTAGTAAGCTAATATCAGGCAAGTGTTCTGAACTTTCTCGAGATATTGTAGTATTTGCTAGTCATGTTGATATTGCAAGTGCTTTGAAGCACTGAAACCTAAACTCTGATTTCAGTTATTGTTCTTGAGCCATAAACCTTATTCTTTCTAGACCATTGATTGTTGTATACCCAAACACGAACCTCAAGTATACGATATTATTCCACAAATACATGCAAACAAAATCCCAAACACTGAACTGAATTACTTGTACATTCAATCATTGTATCCTATGCATTGAAAGCCTAATCTTTGAAACCCTGAAATGTTGATTCCTTTGTTATCCAATTCTTTCATTACCCAGCATCCAAGCTTTTAAATTGCCTTATTGATCCTTACAAGGATTGAAACCTTTTTATTGTTAAACATTTATTGTTGTTAATGATTTCGGTTATTGTTTATTATTGCATATTCTGTTATTACGTTATAATTGGATTGGTTTTTATAAAATTGTGGACCAGATTCGTGGTCAGACCATATAATGGTCAAGTTAGGCCAATGTGTGCCTTGGATACAGTAGTTAGAGCAATGCTGTGTGCCTTGCTCGGGGTTATTGCGTGACTGATCAGCAGCCTAACCTTGGTTTTTAAATTAAAAGTATAATATCCAATTCTAAATCATAATCCATTATTCACTTGATATCATAATCATATTCACCTGATGATCATTATTCTCAGTTTTGTCATTGTGACTTGCTGAGCTAGTTAGCTCATTGGTGCGATGTTGTTTATATTCTTTCCAGTTAAAAAGGAACCAGTTGGTAGCAAGGATCCCCAGTCCAGCGCGAGAGCTAGGGGTTCAGGTTGAGAAAGTTGAGCTAGTAGGCTTCTTTTGGGATAATTTAAGTTTGTAAAAGTTTGTAATAATGTTTAATACTTAGTTTGAGTTTGAAATAGTTGGGATTTGAACGGTTTGTAATATATAAGTGTGTTTGGCTTGTGTGCATACTTTAACCTGTTGCGGTCCGTGGTGGTTGGTAAGTAGGGTCACTGCATATATTATTATTATCTTTATTATTGTTATAAGCAGGTTATAATTAAGGTGTGTGTGTGGACCCCAAACTTCTGACCCGGGTTTGGGGGGCGCCACAAAGAACCTTGACCTTGACCATGACCTCTACCCTTCTCAGAGTTTCCCTGGTCATCATTTCCATCATCCTTACCCTTCAGTGGTTGAATATATTTCCATTTGGACTTAATCACTTTCTCCCCCTTTTTGGCATCAGCAGGTAGAAGAAGAGAGACAAGCAATTCCACTGAGGATTGGATCTCATTGAGTTGAATTTGCTGAGAAGCTTGATTCTTTAGAATTTCAGAAATCTGATCTTGTTGCTTCTCCCGAGTCTTTTTAATATACTGAATTCGGTCAAAGGTTGGCTTAAAAAATCTGTTCTTTTCCAATTTTACATTCATATCTTGCTGGATCGGTGATTCTTGAATTTTGTTCACCTTGTCATGAGTTATTGAGTGTTGACCTTGAAGGTGCCTGCTGTGCCTTGAAATCATCATTTATCAGCATTTCATCAGCTTTGGCCAGGTGCTCAGCAAGTATGTTCTGAGTTGGAACAAAATCAACTGTGTTCCACTCCTTAGTCCACTCCTTTCCTCGAGGAGTTTCACTCCAAGGTACTGGTGTATCCTCTCTAACAAACTTCTTGATTAGATCAGCTTTGGATAGAGCTTGTTGAGGTGCATGTCCAGATGGACCAGCTGCATCAGCATCTATATTTGTAGCAGCTTCACCAATAATTTCAGCATTGTCAGCATCAGAACTTACAGAGCCTGCAGTATCAGCATCCTCTGATAGAATAACAGTATGTGAGGCTATAGAGGTTTCAATATCATCCTCTAAATTCTGATCTGTAACTAAGTTCTGATCAACATCCAAATTTTGATGCCCACCTAATATCTGATCTTCAGCATCTAGATTCAGAATTGGTGTTGCTGGAATATCTGCATTCAAATCAGTATCTAGAAGTGGTGTTGTTGGTGGAATAACTTGAGTGGGTGGAGCTTCCAATTACAGAACATCAGGTACAACCAAGTTGTGAAAATCTATTTCATCACTTGTACCTGGATCTTTAACATGTATTGGATCATTAATAGGAGACACAGGAGGTGTAGGCACTTTCTCTGAAATATCCTCTTATTCTTGAATAGGAGACTTGTGAGCTGATTCAGCAGTGTGAAGTAATTCAATTACTATAGGTTCTGTTGGGATCAGAGATTCCTGACCCCCTTCCTTTACTGCTGCTTCCAGGATTTCTTCAGAGTGTGATGATTCACTTACAGCCCTCCTGGCTCTTTTCTTTTTAAGTATCTTTGCTGAAGTAGAGACTTTGGGAGCTTCATCATCAGAATTTAGCTTTCTAAGCCGTTTGAGGGGCCTAGAACTCCCAGTTTCAGTATCTTTCTGAGAAGAGATCTTCTCAGCTTCTACAACAACAGGTTCTGATATTGGAACTTGTTCCTCAGTATCTGACTTATCTCTCAGAATAATTCTCCTTCTCTTCTGCTGAGACTGAGGCACAGACTGTGTCCTCTTGGGTTTTGAAAATGAAGGCTTCACTGGATGTGCTGAAGGTTGTGGTTGTGTTTGAGGTTGGTGAGAGATGGTATGTTCTGATGGTTGTTGTGTTGGTTATGATGAGTTGGTGGGTTGGACATCAGGATAGATAGATGTATAGGTTTCTGGATCAGCATTTACCAAGACTTGTTTTACTGATTGAGGGATCTGTAAAGGTCTCATCGCCTTTTTCTTGATATCAGAATTTAACAGCTCATTAAAGGCTCTTTTGCAAGTTTAAAGGGTAATATATGGTCACTGAACAATTGGGGTTCATCAGCACAACAGTAACTATATATAAGCTGAGAGAATCTAGAAAAATATACTACATTCCTATCTTCTGTCATCCTATGTAACACCCCCAAATCCGGGGTCGGGGATCCGGGTTGTCACGAGTTCCATTTCCCTTAATAACACCCAATCTTAATAAATAATCAACTACTTTGTACTGTGACCCCACAATAAACACACACACCACAAGTTATAGTCTTAGAGATGAACACTCAAAAATAACACAAGTCCTTATATTCCACAATTATAAACCGTTACACCTTAAAAAGGTTCTGAATAAATTTACATATTCCTTGCCATTATTACAATTCATATTATACATAAGTCTGGTTCATCAATAGTTGAAAACCTAGCCTATTGGTAGCTCTTACCTCAGCTACGGCGGCATCAACGCTTCCAGAAGACTACAGAACGTTTTCTAACCGCTTGCGAATCGGGAGCATGGTCCTGTTCATCTTTTCTATCTGTTGTTGTGTGATGAAAGAAGAAAGCAAGGGTGAGCAGCAAGCCCACCAAAATAATATGTATAATGATTAACAATATATGAGCCTTCTCATAGTACTCATGAAAGTCTTGGTCAAAAGAAATGAACCAAGTTTGATATCTTAATGCGATGAAGTCGTAAAATATTCAGTATATATACATATATACTTTTCAAAATCTTGGAAGTCCTCTTCCATGCATAATATACACAGAGTTCCAGTTTATAACTGTATAAAAATATCGTTGCAAGGTGATCTCATATATCTACCCTTGTCTCAACATTTTTCTGAAAATCTTTGATATGTATAAGATAATCATTAACTAGATATAAGTTGAAAATATGAAGTTACAAGATACCCCAATATACTTATATCTTTTCCAAATATTACTTGAACTACCACCGTTCAAGTTATAATCAGTTCAAAAGTTTATCACATAGATGAGACTACAAGATAAGATTTGAATAGATTCAATCTTTGAATATCATTATAAATAATGAAGTTACGAGATACTTCATTAAATCCCGATATATATATACACCTATATATATACATTTCATACACTCCTTGAAAACCTCTGTTATGAAAATTATAAACAGAGTTGCAATATCCAATGAATTTGGAAAGGGGAAAACCTTGGCATAAACCTGATATCTTGCTGATCAGGCAAAGATACCAATAAGTAACCTTTTCTACTAGTAGATGGACGAATTCCCCACTGGTCATCACCCTGACCGTAATAGGACCTTATGCTGGACTGCCACTCAGCCACTTACGCATTTGATGGACTCCCACTGAGCCACTTACACTTTCATGGACGCCCACTGAGCCCATGTTGCTTATGCCGACTCAAATAGATGAACTTACTTCCCAAACGATGGGCAAGTAATCAAGATGTTTACTCAAAACAGCAACCTCGTTGCGAATGTAAAATACACCACTGAGCCGGATCCCCAAGTTTTGAACGAGTATTTAAATCCCCTTTAAAAGGAAGATCTTAAATATAAAAATGAGTTTTGGGATCCGCTCTAACTTTTAAAAATCATTTTGAAGACTCGAAAACACTTTAAAGAGTGTTTGGAGTAATGCTGATTTAATGAAATAAATCAGTCCCAATATATTAGAAAATATCTGAATATTATTATTTAAATAATATTCCCATAAAGAATAATCTTTATAAAAATAATTGAAGTAGAAGTTTTAAAACTTATACTTGAAATGAGTATTAAATAACCAAAGATATACTTATACGAAAGTACTATCTTTATTTGAATAATCAAAGATAAGTTTGATTATCGACACCTTATTCTTTAATAAAATAAAGAATATATCTCAGCAAATAATCGGAGTCATAGAACCTCAAATGAATATTCGAATAATATTCATTAAATAATATAAACTGAGTCATAAGCCCTCGAATGAATATTCAAATAATATTCAATAAATAATATAAAAGAGTCATAAGCCCTCGAATGAATATTCAAATAATATTCAAATAATAAAATAAAAGGAGTCATAAGTCCTCGAATGAATATTCAAAATAATATTCATTTAATAAAATAAAGAAGTCATAAGCCCTCGAATGAATATTAAAAATAATATTCATTTAATAAAATAAAGAAGTCATAAGCCCTCGAATGAATATTCGTAATAATATTCATTTAATAAAATAAAGGAGTCATAAGCCCTCAAATGAATATTCGTAATAATATTCATTAAATAAAATAAAGTTATCGAATATACCTTATTCGATTAATAGTTTTAAAAACTATATCAATATATATATATATATATAAATATATATTATCCTCGGGAGTCTCGCCTCCCGGTTTTAGAAAAAGTTCACCTTTTGATCCCCTATACTAAGGGTATACGCAAATACCGCTTATCTCTAGCATAGGTATTATGCAACGAATAAGCATTTGAACCAAAAGATATATAAATCAAGAATACGAAACAGGCATGCATATATACCATATCACATGCTACAATATATCGCAAGAATTTGCTAATAACAAATATGCATTTATCACAAGATCATGTATATACGCATATACATCACAACAACAGTATAACAGGTAGAAAACTTGCCTGAGCGACTGGGGGTTACAAATGGCTCGGGACGAGTCTGGTAACCTATAAACAACATATAAGTTGGAATTAAACCGAAGTCACATGTAAATCTATACTTTAACCAAATTAGACTCTAATGCTCGCTTTGCGCTTACTGATTCTCTTAAGTCGCTCGAGTACCCTCGGCTCCACCATTTTTAATAAATTAACCATTACGATTTTTAAGGCGATTCCTTCGCGAATATCTTACCAACTGCCTATTACACTTTACATATTTGTTTCATACTCCAATTAGTCCTTTAAGGTCTTTAACCTATGTTTCAAAGTAAGGCGAGGGGTAATGTTTCGTTCGCGAAACGTCGTTACTTAAAACGGCCGTTTCTCCTAAACCGTACATCGGAATCAAACGAACCACATATCAAAATGAAGATCGTAATCTAAACATGGAAATGGTCAAAACCTAGCAAGGAGTTCTCGGGTCCTAATGTTATGAATAAAAGCAGTCTAAAGTAAATCGGACATTACGACGGCTATGTTTACGCGATTTCCAAATTTTTTACCATTCCAAATCATATCAATCCAACTACCAATCAATAACAACTCAAGATACACATCAATACTACTTATTTCAGTCATAATAAGCTCAAGGATCTCAATCCAAGCATATATTATAACATCTCCAAATTCAACTAAACTACTTAACAATTAAGCTCGAATCATGATTATCATTCAAATTACTACTCATCCATCCAAAACATCTCCAAACTTCAACATTCAAACTTATTACTAAAGGGTGTGAAGATTTATACCTTTCTCGGAGGGTGGAAAGTTACTACGAAGCCTTATGGACCCTCCTACAAGCTTGATCTTTCCAAAGAAATCAAGAACACAAAGTTAGGCTTTGAAGTTTCTAAAAGTCTGATTTAAAGAACTGTAAAAATGAGGGTCTTACCATGCTTATTTGGAAGATACTTGTGAACAAGAGTTGTAGGACATCTCAATACCTTTCCAACGAGCTATAGAAAACAATATTTTAGTGAGTATTGAAGGAGATATGGCAGTTTGAAGTTGCTGGGTTTGTTTTAGCCGAGAGCTTTCTTCTTGAAATGGGAAAGTCAACTTTCAATTTGTATTTGTGTTATGATATTTGTTGGTTGGTTGGTTCCTTTTATCTTGGAATTAAATTAAATTTTTACCATGGTGAAAAATGTGTGGCTCACAATCAACCAACCAATCCTTCCCACTTGTCATGCTTAGGTCATCAAGCTTAGGTAATCTTGTTACACTTGTCTTCTTCTTGTTGGTTTGATGACATCATCATCCCTAACCTCCTTGATTAACTCCTAATTGCTTTCCTAATGACCGCTGATCTGTTATACGGTTCGCTTAACTTTCGTTCTCGTTTATCGTTTGAGGAATCATATCCGGGATCTTATCACTTGGGTTCCCCTAAACCTTCCTCAATATTTTATATTCCTTTTTATGATCCCCTCTTAAAATCCTTGAATTTAAATCCTATTTATCTTGTTACCTTATACTCACTTCTTTCTGTATCTGGTGGATTTCCGGGAAAAATCAAAGTGTTCGGAATTGGATTCTGACGATCTTTACATACACTTATATACCATATAGAGTACTAATAAAATCTCAGAATATCAATAACAGAACCCCTACATAGTGTGGCATGAAAAGTTTTCTTATTCAGCATAATCAGCAAAATCACTATTCATAAGGGTTTTAAAAATTCCAAAAATTGGGGTTTTTACAGTCTCCCCTCCTTAAAAGGATTCCGTCCCGGAATCAGATAGAAAATGAATAGGGATACTTTCTTAGCATTACACTTTCTAACTCTCAAGTAAATTTTCCCACATTGTGGTTCTTCCATCAAACTCTGAATAGTTTGATAACCCTTCTCCTAAGCACTTGTTCCTTTTTCAATCTATAACCCTTCCTGGTTGCTCCATATATGTTACCTCTGGTTGCATGTCTATGCGCTCATATGCCCCTATTTATCTGGCATCCGAATTACACTTCCTTAACATTGATACATAAAACACGTTATGACTTGCTACATGTTCTGGGGTAAGGCTAGCTCATATGCTAACTTCCCAATACTTCTTAATATATCCAAGGGTCCGACAAATTGTGGACTTAGCTTTCCTTTCTTTTCGAATCTCATCAATCCTTTCCAAGGGTTTCCAAGGGGATACCTTTAACAACACTAGGTCCCCTACTTCTTATTCTTTGTCCTTTCGTGTCAAATCAACATACTTCTTATGTCCATCTTAGGTTACTACCAGCTGTCCTCTGATTAGATCTATTATATCCTTGGTCCTTTGGACTACTGCGGGTCCGAGCATCTTGCGCTCTACAACTTCATCCTAACATAAGGGAGATCGACATTGTCTTCCCTCAAGGATCTCATAAGGCGACAACTCGATAATGACATAAGATCTATTGTCGTAAGAAAACTCAATCCGTGTTAAGTGATCATTCCAATTTCTTTCAAGTCTATTGCACAGACTCTCATTATAGCTTTTAGCATTAGAGCTTTTGCTTCTCAATACCCATTCTTTTCCAGTTCGTAATCGCTACTACCTTTCGTTCCTAATATTATACTGGTTATACTTTTGCTCGTTAGCATTCTATAACCTTTTAATAACCTCGTCAACTTAGTATCACGAATGTGTTTCCATTCCGCATACAACAAAAACTTTACTACTCCTTTTTCAGCTGCTTCTATCTTCGAAAGCTTAGTCCTTCATATAGAAGTAAAAGAATTTATTGAGAGATCACTCTGATCATGAACACTTGTTACATTGCATAGTTAGTACAGAAGGTGGCCAGCCTTTAGTACTTGACAAGCAATTAAACAATATATGGTATCCTACTCGGCTTCTATCACACAGATAGATAGTCATTCGGCAATACCTCCCCTTCTGGAAAGGTTGTTCTTATCAACTTATATGAAATGAAAAGAAGAGAAAAGAACGAATTGAAGAGAATTGTATATGTGAAAAAAAAATATACTGCCACCAAATATCTGGCTTGGAACCTACCTCTGAACTATAGAGGTTTGATATAGGAGAACAAAACATATGTGTATTTATATCAACATCAATTATTATAGCATCGCATTTTACATGCTTAAATATTTACTATTCCATCCATCATTCTATGGACCCATGCTCTTGCTCGAGCTTATACACAATCACCTTTGAAACTCCCTCGACATCGAAAATCGAATCTGGGTTTTCATTCTAGACATCACCGTTACTAGAATTCTATGCTTGTACTGCAACCTTCCTCGTATAGTAATACGACTCTCTATTGATAAGAAGGAATAAGTATTCAATAGGTAGATAATCGACTTAATTAGTCTATCAATGATAACTTATACATCACCACAACCCGATTAGTGGTACTTAATCTCAACATCCATTCCAATACAACTCTTACGGTTGTAATTAATTGGCTCATTACCCGCAGAATCATTCCTGCACTACTAGGGTCCATCGTTGACCTATTGTAGTCATTTATTTTCCATGAAGTCTTAATAGCTAACCATACGGAGTCCATACATCTCGTATCGAATTCTTCTAAGGAGGTAACATGATCACCGTTCATGATTCATGAAGAACACTCCTGAACTTGACGTACATATGACATGAAGCAGATAAAATTGCAGAAGAGTTTCAATGAAAGCAACGATAGCAGGTTAATACCATTATTAACCATATGTCTTTATTAGGAGACATGAAGCTCAAAGGTTCATTTAGTCCTTTCGTAATATGGTCCTGGCTTATCTTAAGATATGACCCTCTAAGATAGATAGCCCGCTCACGGTGATTACAAAAATTAATCTTTACCCAACTACTATCAGGGTTGAGTATCGCACAATCATCAGAAGGAATGTCAATCTTCCACACCATAATACAACCTTCACAGCCTTAACCATTATCACTATATTCCTCTGGCACGAGCGCCTATAATTGTCCTCTTACACTTAAAGTGTCGGCCACCTCTTTGGCCTTTCTTGATAGTAATATTTCCTTACAATCAATGTCATTTTAACCACCTTCACTAAATTTTCTACCTCATTTCCAATCACTGCTTGTGTGAAGATGTTTTCCTTAAAATCTGATGAGTAAAAAAAATATCACCATTTTTCCATAAGTTATTGCCTCAGTCTTTAGAGGTTAATCACTGTCACGACTGACTCTCAATCATACTTAGAACATCTTTTATCCTAGGCCTTAATTGCCCTGAACAATTTCGACCTTTACTGGTTCGATCCATACTTTCTCGTGGTTTAACACGTGCCCCACTTGGCATCATTATAATTATGTCATATTTCCTTTATCAACATTTTTATTCTTCAGAATTTTGAATATTACCTTTCTCCTTGTAAAACCTCTAAGGTTATCCTCGAATCGTTCCTCCTGTATTCCCTAGATACAGGGCATATCAAGATACCATTTATTAATACCAGAATCATTGTCTATATACTTCTGAAAAATTTCTCCACTGATTCTTAAAGGTTGTTATTACCTTAATCCTTTCCAATTCATACTGTCAAAACTCACACTATCCCTATTAAGGGTGAAATTCCAACCTTTATGCATTCCCCGAGGATTCATTTTAAGTTACCGATGTTCTATCCTTAATTCCACCTTTAAAAGGTACATGCATCCTTCCATGGATAAATCAAGTCATATATCCCTGATAAGGGTATCTTATTCAATCATTCCCACCTCGATAGTATATGCCTAATTTCACAATAACATCTGTATTCAAAATGAGGTCAATCAATACGGCCTCTAAAAGATAAGAATGGTTATCTGCTTTTCTTGCCTGATTCAGTAATGATAACAGGGATGTTCTAGAAGATGTTTGTCGTGTTCAACGTGAACCTTTTAGTTCTAACTACTCATTTACCTCTTTTATTTATCTCAACAGTCATCTCAATATTGGGATATCTTTCATACCTGGCGTCTCCCTTTCTGGGTATCATGCCCCCGGTCTTACACTTCACATTCTTGAAGGTCACTTCCTTCATCCAATTTTCCTAATTTCTTACTTTCTTGTCTCCTCAGTCCATCCGTGTTTCCTTATTAATCAATCGATCTATCTCAAATTTTCATCGAATACTGTCAACTTCAAGGGAATTAACTTTACATATCGCTTACGCCTTCAAACCTTGAATTTATCTCATGATCAGTCACCATCGCGCTGATGATGACACACTTCTCTATATTTATTGCAAGGGTTTCTAGGGTTTCCCATACCTAACTCCTTTATCACTTCTCAACTCTATTTCCTTTATATCCCTTTATACTCCTTCCCTTTTCAGTCTTTTAT
Organism: Apium graveolens; assembly: GCF_009905375.1. Classification (NCBI taxonomy): domain Eukaryota; kingdom Viridiplantae; phylum Streptophyta; class Magnoliopsida; order Apiales; family Apiaceae; genus Apium; species Apium graveolens. The sequence goes on along the minus strand of NC_133656.1, from coordinate 71,739,499 downwards.
TTTTGTTTCCATTACAACCATTACATGAACCAACACAACATAAGCATTGATTTCAAACATCCCGTCATTCTGGATTCGTGTCCTCAGAACGAATCTTGACAACTTTTACAACTTAGATTCATAATTCATCATACTCGTCCGCTTTTGTTCTGGCTCTAAAGCTTTTACACTACCTCCATAACCTTGGGAAGAACATTCCCGAAAACAATTGTCTGAACTTTAATCAGTTTATTATAACCTCTGGCTCCGTGCCTTTCTTGGCCTTTCACCAACGGGTGGCCTCTCTCTTACGGGGGTAAGTGACAAAAACAGTCTTTTGTGCTTCGTCAATCATTTAGAATCTCAAATAATTCCTATATTTCCTTTAGCCAGGCTCTTGCCTCGACTGGGTCAAACTGTTCCTTGGAACTCTGAGAGCTTAGCGACTTAAAGGTCATGAAAGGATTTCCTACCGCATTGTTTCCTCAAGGTGGTGGTTGGGAATAAAAGTATAAGTTCTGTTTAGACAGGTCCATGAATTTCCATATAGGAGTACCGTCTTGGGTCTCCTTATCTTGCTCGACTTCTATTTTCTCAGTATGAAATGTTTCATCCTTCTCCCATACTTGGGGTTATCTTATACGTTAAAATCCTCATTTTCCACTTCATTATGTTATAGGTTCCTTCTATCTTGATGGCGTCCTCCCTGACTATCACATTCAGGGTTTGCCCTAAATCTTATTCCTTGAACTATGACTTTCATCTAGGATCTCATCTTTAAGCTCTTAAACATTTGGAACCCAAATTCTATAGGAATACCTCATTATTCCCTTATCATGTTTCTCGGTATTAATCTCATATCTATTTGTTGGCTCTCTGCCTTCATTCATCACTTTTTCTGGCACAATATGTTCTTTTCCAATAATTTGGTCTGTCTTACAATCTCAAACAGCTTTTCGGTACCGGCTCCGGTTACCTTCACTTCTATTTCCATTTTCTCAAAATCTCTTATAAACTCTCTCAAAGACATTATCATCTTGAGTCTCTCCTTTTTACTAAGGGCATCATCCACCACATTGGCTTTCCCCGAATGATAAAGAATCTCATAATCGTAATCCTTGATTAGCTCTAACCACCTCATTTGGCGCATGTTGAGCTCTTTCTGCGTGAAAATGCACTAGAGCACTTATGGCTTGTGTAAATCTCGTACTTCTCTCCATACAAGTAGTGCCTCCAATATTTAGGGCAAAACTATTGCCACGAGCCCAAGCTCATGGGTGGGGATATCGAATTTTATATTCCCTTAATTGTCTTGATGCGTACGTGATTACCTTGTTGTGTTGTATAAGAAGCACCCTAATTCCTTATGCGAAGCGACACTGAACATCACAAAATCTCCTTTTCCATCCGGCAACGCCATCATAGGGGTCGTCACCAATCTTTGCTTCAGTTCTTGAAAGTTGTTCTCGTATTTCTCTGTCCATTCAAACTTCTCAGTCTTACGAGTAAGCCGCGTTAAAGGGGGCTACTATCTTTACAAACTTGAACGAACCTCCGATAGTGACCGACCAATTCTACCTCTGGTAGTCGACCTAACCATGGTCATCAATTCATCAGTGGTCCTTTATTCATTCTTGTCAGGATCCTCCATGGGATCCTCCTCAGCAACTATCCCTTCTAGGACAACATCCTCAACATGAACATCATCCGATCCCGCGTTAGGACGCTCTATCGGATCCATAATCTGATCTCCAATAAGTAATAAAACATCATCGTGTTGTTGCTCCTCAACCTCAGGGTTCGGAGTCCCGCTACCATATACGATAACGAACTACGCTTCTATCACAATATTTATAAGGGTTCCCATAAGGGTTTTAACTGTCAGTACTACGTTAGGTAGCCTGACTAGGAACTTGGCAAGAGTTCTTATTATCTTAACGTCACATCATCTCTGAGGTTTATAACGCTTAGCTCTGATACCACTTCTGTAACACCCCCAAATCCGGGGTCGGGGATCCGGGTTGTCACGAGTTCCATTTCCCTTAATAACACCTAATCTTAATAAATAATCAACTACTCTGTACTGTGACCCCACAATAAACACACACACCACAAGTTATAGTCTCAGAGATGAACACTCAAAAATAACACAAGTGCTTATATTCCACAATTATAAACCGTTACACCTTAAAAAGGTTCTGAATAAATTTACATATTCCTTGCCATTATTACAATTCATATTATACATAAGTCTGGTTCATCAATAGTTGAAAACCTAGCCTATTGGTAGCTCCTACCTCAGCTACGGCGGCATCAACGCTTCCAGAAGACTGCGGAACGTTTTCTAACCGCTTGCGAATCGGGAGCTTGGTCCTGTTCATCTTTTCTATCTGTTGTTGTGTGATGAAAGAAGAAAGCAAAGGTGAGCAGCAAGCCCACCAAAATAATATGTATAATGATTAACAATATATGAGCCTTCTCATAGTACTCATGAAAGTCTTTGTCAAAAGAAATGAACCAAGTTTGATATCTTAATGCGATGAAGTCGCAAAATATTCAGTATATATACATATAAACTTTTCAAAATCTTGGAAGTCCTCTTCCATGCATAATATACACAGAGTTCCAGTTTATAACTGTATAAAAATATCGTTGCAAGGTGATCTCATATATCTACCCTTGTCTCAACGTTTTTCTGAAAATCTTTGATATGCATAAGATAATCATTAAATAGATATAAGTTAAAAATATGAAGTTACAAGATACCCCAATATACTTATATCTTTTCCAAATATTACTTGAACTACCACCATTCAAGTTATAATCAGTTCAAAAGTTCATCACATAGATGAGACTACAAGACAAGATTTGAATAGATTCAATCTTTGAATATCATTATAAATAATGAAGTTACGAGATACTTCATTAAATCCCGATATATATATACACCTATATATATACATTTCATACACTCCTTGAAAACCTCTGTTATGAAAATTATAAACAGAGTTGCAATATCCAATGAATTTGGAAAGGAGAAAACCTTGGCATAAACCTGATATCTTGCTGATCAGGCAAAGATACCAATAAGTAACCTTTTCTACTAGTAGATGGACGAATTCCCCACTGGTCATCACCCTGGCCGCAATAGGACCTTATGCTGGACTGCCACTCAGCCACTTACGCATTTGATGGACTCCCACTGAGCCACTTACACTTTTATGGACGCCCACTGAGCCCATGTTGCTTATGCCGACTCAAATAGATGAACTTACTTCCCAAACGATGGGCAAGTAATCAAGATGTTTTCTCAAAACAGCAACCTCGTTGCGAATGTAAAATACACCACTGAGCCGGATCCCTCAAGTTTTGAACGAGTATTTAAATCCCCTTTAAAAGGAAGATCTTAAATATAAAAATGAGTTTTGGGATCCGCTCTAACTTTTAAAAATCATTTTGAAGACTCGAAAACACTTTAAAGAGTGTTTGGAGTAATGCTGATTTAATGAAATAAATCAGTCCCAATATATTAGAAAATATCTGAATATTATTATTTAAATAATATTCCCATAAAGAATAATCTTTATAAAAATAATTGAAGTAGAAGTTTTAAAACTTATACTTGAAATGAGTATTAAATAACCAAAGATATACTTATACGAAAGTACTATCTTTATTTGAATAATCAAAGATAAGTTTGATTATCGACACCTTATTCTTTAATAAAATAAAGAATATATCTCAGCAAATAATCGGAGTCATAGATCCTCAAATGAATATTCAAATAATATTCATTAAATAATATAAACTGAATCATAAGCCCTCGAATGAATATTCAAATAATATTCAATAAATAATATAAAAGAGTCATAAGCTCTCGAATGAATATTCAAATAATATTCAAATAATAAAATAAAAGGAGTCATAAGTCCTCGAATAAATATTCAAAATAATATTCATTTAATAAAATAAAGAAGTCATAAGCCCTCGAATGAATATTCAAAATAATATTCATTTAATAAAATAAAGAAGTCATAAGCCCTCGAATGAATATTCGTAATAATATTCATTTAATAAAATAAAGGAGTCATAAGCCCTCAAATGAATATTCGTAATAATATTCATTAAATAAAATAAAGTTATCGAATAAACCTTATTCGATTAATAGTTTTAAAAACTATATCAATATATATATATATATAAATATATATTATCCTCGGGAGTGTCGCCTCCCGGTTTTAAAAAACGTTCACCTTTTGATCCCCTATACTAAGGGTATACGCAAATACCGCTTATCTCTAGCATAGGTATTATGCAACGAATAAGCATTTGAACCAAAAGATATATAAATCAAGAATACGAAAGAGGCATGCATATATACCATATCACATGCTACAATATATCGCAAGAATTTGCTAATAACAAATATGCATTTATCACAAGATCATGCATATACACATATACATCACAACAACAGTATAACGGGTAGAAAACTTGCCTGAGCGACTGGGGGTTACAAATGGCTCGGGACGAGTATGGTAACCTATAAACAACATATAAGTTGGAATTAAACCGAAGTCACTTGTAAATCTATATTTTAACCAAATTAGACTCTAATGCTCGCTTTGCGCTTACTGATTCTCTTAAGTCGCTCGAGTACCCTCGGCTCCACCATTTTTAATAAATTAACCATTACGAGTTTTAAGGCGATTCCTTCAACTGCCTATTACACTTTACATATTTGTTTCATACTCCAATTAGTCTTTTAAGGTCTTTAACCTATGTTTCAAAGTAAGGCGAGGGGTAATGTTTCGTTCGCGAAACATTGTTACTTAAAACGGCCGTTTCTCCTAAACCGTACATCGGAAGCTCGTAACATGAAATATCTAAACATGGAAATGGTCAAAACCTAGCAGGGAGTTCTCGGGTCCTAATGTTATGAATAAAAGCAGTCTAAAGTAAATCGGACATTACGACGACTATGTTTACGCGATTTCCAAATTTTTTACCATTCCAAATCATATCCATCCAACTACCAATCAACAACTCAAGATACACATCAATACTACTTATTTCAGTCATAATAAGCTTAAGGATCTCAATCCAAGCATATATTATAACATCTCCAAATTCAACTAAACTACTTAACACAGCTCGAATCATGCTTATCATTCAAATTACTACTCATCCATCCAAAACATCTCCAAACTTCAACATTCAAACTTATTACTAAAGGGTGTGAAGATTTATACCTTTCTTGGAGGGTGGAAAGTTACTAGGAAGCCTTATGGAGCCTCCTACAAGCTTGATCTTTCCAAAGAAATCAAGAACACAAAGTTAGGCTTTGAAGTTTCTAAAAGTCCGATTTAAAGAACTGTAAAAATGAGGGCCTTACCATGCTTATTTGGAAGATACTTGTGAACAAGAGTTGTAGGACATCTCAATACCTTTCTAACGAGCTATAAAAAACAACATTTGAGTGAGTATTGAAGGAGATATGGCAGTTTGAAGTTGCTGGGTTTGTTTTAGCCGAGAGCTTTCTTCTTGAAATGGGAAAGTCAACTTTCAATTTGTATTTGTGTTATGATATTTGTTGGTTGGTTGCTTCCTTTTGTCTTGGAATTAAATTAAATTTTTACCATGGTGAAAAATGTGTGGCTCACAATCAACCAACCAATCCTTCCCACTTGTCATGCTTAGGTCATCAAGCTTAGGTCATCTTGTTACACTTGTCTTCTTGTTGTTGGTTTGATGACATCATCATCCCTAACCTCCTTGATTAACTCCTAATTGCTTGCCTAATGACCGCTGATCTGTTATACGGTTCGCTTAACTTTCGTTCTCGTTTATCGTTTGAGGAATCATTTCCGGGATCTTATCACTTGGGTTCCCCTAAACCTTCCTCAATATTTTATATTACTTTTTATGATCCCCTCTTAAAATCCTTGAATTTAAATCCTATTTATCATGTTACCTTATACTCACTTCTTTCTGTATCAGGTGGATTTCCGGGAAAAATCAAAATGTTCGGAATTAGATTCTGACGATCTTTACATACACTTATATACCATATAGAGTACTAATAAAATCTCAGAATATCAATAACAGAACCCCTACATAGTGTGGCATGAAAAGTTTTCTTATTCAGCATAATCAGCAAAATCACTATTCATAAGGGTTTCAAAAATTCCAAAAATTGGGGTTATTACATCCTATCCCCTATAAAACCTAGCACAACACTTGTAAAATCAAAATGAGTTTGATTCATAAGGGCATACCCGATTTGCTGACTCATGATGGGAATAACATCAAAGTTGGAGCATTTATTAGCAAATGCCTTGGTGATACAATCAAAGAAAAAGCTCCATTCCATTCAGATATGTGATCTTTTCAATTGACCTAGCTTTCCCAAGCTTTGCTCATAGCCCAGACTGGCCATAAGCTATTGTAAAACAGGATCCTCTACTGTTGAGAATGTACAATCTTCAGGTACGTGGAGAGCTTTACGAACAGTTGATTTGGTGACCACATACTCTATATCTCCTGATGTGAAAATTATGCTTGGAGAACCAGCATCACCACCATCATCATATAAGCCAGTTCTCCAGAATGTCAACACTTGTTTGCCAGAAATAGATTGGGGTTCAGTCAGAGCATACCCAATCTCACTATTAGATAAGAAATCTTGTACAAAGTGCAGATCTGATGGAGCTTCAGCCTTATTCAAGATTGCAGAATAGTTATTTGGTACGAACTTGGCTCCATCAACAATTAAATCCTTGGGCGCCATCAGAAATAAGTGAGAAATAAGTGTGCCTGAAAGGTGTTTGATGAAATATTTGTATAGAAAACCGTCAGAAAATGTGAGAGAATAAGAAAAAGAGAGAGATTAATAGAAATATGAATAAAAGATTTGAAAATCTTTTATCTCTTTTACTTAGACAACCCACGTGACAACAGTTAATGAGAAGTGGAACAGACCTTACACCTGTCAGTCATGTAGTAGTTAAGACAAAAGTTAATGGGCACGGTAAATAAGTAATGATTACTTTGCACGTTCAGTTTTTCAAAAAGAAACTGTTCCCACTAAATAAATGATTATTACTGCTTTATCTCACATAGTCCAATATTCTGAAAAAAATATAACCGTTGAAGTATTGACTTAAAAGTAAACCAAGTAAATAAATACTGTCACGTCAGCATCAGAACTTGATTATTATCAGAATTTAAAAGTCATCAGAATATGGCTTCTTAACTCAAAAGGTGAATGTTTATTTCTGTAATTCTTCACACAAATATTGATATGGTTATAACAGAACTTAATCATCAGAACTTCCATCAGAACTTGTCCTCAGAATTTATGCAACTGACACTTAAGCTGTTCATCTAAAACAACATTGATCACCACAGTAATTTTCATCATTCATATGGAGTCTAAGTGTGTGCATTAAGCTAAATATCAGACAAAGAGTAAAGTCTGATTCACTTCAATACATCTTAGAAATAAGGCATAACTAAGAACTTTGCTTAAAATCTGTCATTAGTCTAAAGTCTACTCTAGAAAGAGTTCATGCATGAGTCCACCTCAACTGTTTTGTGCTCATTTTATGCATCTTTTGAAATTCCTTTTTACAGTGACTTCTCAGTGTAAGTGAGTCACGATTGCTTATCAGAATTTATGCTATTATCAGAGTATTTCTCCAGTAATCAGAGAATGTGAAAAGTTACCAAGAAAATTTTATTTTGCTTTTCTAATGCATATTACTTAATACCAGCAATGCATTTGGGTCTTCCCTTCCACATATATTTTTCTCAAGATCTCAAAGGAGTACCTGATTTTTATTTCTTTTTCTTTTCTTTTTCTTTTGATAAGTGAGACTTATCAACACTTAGTACACCCATAAGCTTTACCAACATCAGAACTTAACAGATAAGAAGCACCATTCTAGTTTTTGACTTAGTAATAAGATACACCAAGTAAACCTAACTAAGCTCAATATCAGAATTTGCTTGTGTCAAAAGATTTCCACATAAACAATTACTTCAAACATGGGATATTTAGTATATTAGAGATTACTAGGTCAGTATCTAGCACAGTTATCCTCATTGGATTGAATAGTCACAGAAATATTCATATCACTATCAAAGTTTAGAAATTCACATCAGACAACAATCAACACTTAGGTAAATTTCAATTTAAGCAAAGATTACGTAAAGAGTGTAATATATGTAAATAATGATCATAAAGTCTAATGTATCAGAACATAAACTAAACAGATTTAGAGAAAGAACCTGAAACCATTCCAAGTTCATTTACCAAACTTGTAAAAGTAGCTTTACATAGTGGTTTTGTGAAGATATCTGCTAGTTGTTGATCTGTTGGAATAAAATGCAATTCCACTGTACCTTCCATCACATGTTCCCTTATGAAATGGTACCTTATGCTGATGTGCTTTGTCATTGAGTGTTGAACTGGATTACCTGTCACAGAAATAACACTTTGATTATCACAGTAAATAGGGATTTTAGAAAATTCTAACCCATAATCCAGTAACTGATTCTTCATCCAAAGAATCTGTACACAACAGTTTCCTGCAGCAATGTATTCTGCCTTTGTAGTTGATGTGGAAATTGACTTTTGTTTCTTGCTAAACCAAGAAACTAATCTGCCTCCAAGAAATTGGCAGCTACCACTTGTGCTCTTCCTGTCAATTGCATCCTGCAAAATCTGCATCTGAGTAACCTATTAGCTTAAAGTCCGATTTTCTAGGATACCACAATCTCAGATCAGTTGTACCCTTAAGGTACTTGAAAATTCTTTTCATAGTTGTTAAGTGAGGTTCTCTTGGATCCGCTTGAAATCTTGCACAAAGACAAGTAACATACATGATATCAGGTCTACTTGCAGTTAGATAGAGTAGTGAGACAATCATACCTCTGTAATCAGTAATATCTACTGATATACCAGTATCCTTATCCAATTTTGTTGCAGTGGCCATAAGAGTGGATGCACTTGAACAGTCTTGTATTCCAAATTTCTTCAACAAATTTCCGGTGTACTTAGATTGACAAATAAAAGTTCCTTCTTCATTCTTCTTGACTTGAAGGCCCAAAAAATAGCTAAGTTCTCCCATCATACTCATTTGATATCTTGACTGCATTAGCTTGGCAAACCTTTTACACAGTCTGTCATTTGTAGAACCAAAAATGATATTATTAACATATATCTGCACCAAAAGTAAGTCCTTTCCATGGTTGAGATAGAATAAAGTTTTGTCAATTGTCCCTCTGTTAAATCCACTTTCCAGAAGAAACTGAGCTAATGTCTCATACCATTCTCTTGGAGCTTGCTTAAGGCTATAAAGTGCTTTATCAAGTCTGTAGACATGATGAGGAAATTTTGAATCTACAAAACCTGGAGGTTGTTCAACATATACTTCTTCTTCCAATTCTCCAATAAGAAAAGTACTTTTCACATCCATTTGAAAGACTTTAAACTTTTTGTGAGCAGCATAAGCCAAAAATATCCTTATGGCTTCTAATCTAGCAACTGGTGCAAATGTTTCATCGTAATCAATTCCCTCATGTTGAGAGTATCATTTTGCAACCAGCCTTGATTTATTCCTTGTAATTATGCCATCACTATTAGTTTTGTTTCTGAACACCCATTTTATGCCAACAACAGATCTGTTCTTTGGTCTTGGCACTAGGGTCCAGAATTTATTTCTTTCAAATTCATTTAACTCTTCCTGCATTGCTTGCACCCAATCAGCATCTTGAAGAGCTTCTTCCACTTTCTTTGGTTCAGTCTGAGAAAGAAAAGAGTGATAGAGACATTCATTTGATTTCGTTGTTCTAGTTCTTATACCTACTTTAGGATCTCCAATAATCAAGTTAGGTTTATGTGCTTTAGTCCACTTCCTTGCAGATGGAAGATTATCTCTAGAACTGGATGCTCCCCCATGATCCATGCTGTCTCCATCAACATATTCTGATGCTCCCCCTGAAATTATGCTCTCTGATTTAGATCCTTCAGAATTTGAGTTTCCAGAATTATCAGAACTTGCCCATCAGAACTTGATAAATCAGAACTTGAAGAGCCTGTTCTAGGTTCTGATGCTTCTTGAGATGTGGTTGTAACTTCAATATGCCCCCCTGCACAGGTGCATTTTCCTTTGGCCTAGTTACCACAGTTTCAATAACATCAGAGTTTGCAGTATCAGGATTTAGACTGTCAGGATTTCAAACTTCATTCTCAAATCTCAGCTGATCATGATCATTGCAATCTTCAACGACCTGTAATCTTCTTATCATCAAAAGTGACATTGATAGATTCCATGACAACCCTTGTTCTTAAATTGTAGACTCTGAAGGCTTTTGTGGAAAGTGGATATCCAACAAAAATTCCTTCATTAGCTTTTAGATCAAATTTGGATAGCTGTTCAGGATGAGTTTTAAGAATAAAACACTTGCATCCAAATACATGAAAATACTTCAGATTTGGCTTCTTTTTCTTTACTATCTCATATGGTGTCTTTCCATGCTTGTTGATAAGTGTTGCATTCTGAGTAAAATAAGCAGTCTACACACCTTCAGCCCAAAAATAGGTTGGTAACTTTGCTTCATCAAGCATAGTTCATGCAGCTTCAATAAGAGTTCTATTCTTTCTTTCAATAACTCCATTTTGTTGTGGAGTTCCAGGAGCATAAAATTACTGGTTTATTCCATGGTCTTTGCAGAACTCTTCCATAATCAAATTCTTGAACTCAGTGTCATTATCACTTCTTATGATTTTCACAAAGTCTTTAACCAATTTATCCAGTTGTTTGACATAATCAATCAAGATAGATGCAGTTTCACTTTTTGTGTGCAAGAAATACACACATGTGTATCTGGTGAACTCATCAACTATGACCATAGCATATTTCTTCTTTGCAATAGACATGACATTCACTGGACCAAATAGATCAACATGTAGTAGGTCATAAGGCTCAAGAATTGAAGATTCAGTCTTGCTCTTGAATGAAGATTTTCTTTGTTTTGCCTTTTGACATGAATCACAAAGGCCATCAGGAGCAAATACTGATTTTGACAGTCCTCTCACAAGATCTTTCTTGACAAGTTCATTTATATTGTTAAAATTTAAATGAGAGAGTTTCTTGTACCAATCCCAGCTTTCTTCAGTTGATGCTCTGCTTAACAGACAGATTGCACAACCATCAGAACTTGTTGAAAGCTTTGCTTCATAAATGTTACCATGCCTGTTTCCCTTTAGAACAACTTTGCCTGTAGATTTGCTTACAACTTCACAGTGTTCTTCAAAGAAATCCAAATGATAACCTCTGTCACAGATTTGACTAACACTCGGCAGATTGTGTTTAAGTCCTGAGACTACAGCTACTTTTTCAGTGATGACATTCCCAAGATTGATATTGCCATATCTCAGTGCTTTTCCCATGTTGCCATCTCCATAAGAAACACCTGGGCCAGCTTTCTCCACAAAGTCTGATAGCAGGGCTTTATTTCCAGTCATATGTCCTGAACATCCACTGTCCAGAACTAGGATGTTTTTCCTGTTGCCCTACAATCACAAAGACCATTAATGATTAGTTTTAAGGACCCAGACTTTCTTGGATCCTTTGGCCTTATTAAGTTTGTTAACATTTGCAGCGGATTTAACATCAGAGTTTATGTTAACATTTTTCTTATCCGAATTTACAGTATCAGACTTTGTATCAGAACTTACACTAGAAGGAATAATGCTAACTTTCTTTAAAGAAGGTTTTATTTGATAATAATCATAGTACAAACTATGATATTTCTTACAAGTATAAATTGAATGCCATAAACTACTACAATGAAAACAGGGATTTTGTGGCCTATATCTAACAGACTGACTCTTAACTCCTGATTTTGAAGGTAAGGAGTTTATGTTTTTATTCTTCCTGCAAAAAGAAGCCAGATGGTTAGAATTTCCACAGTTATAATATTTCTTTCTAGGAGCATTAGGAACAGGCTTGTCACACCCCCAACTTAACCAACAAAATAAATATAACTAATACAATATTTAAAAGAAAGTAAACATAACCCAATCCAAGATCTTACAGTTTAGGGTTTGGAACAGCCCAACACTACCATCTATTACAACTGATTTTAATATCGAGTCCTCACAAAAAACTATCTCTTATTCTACCTGAGCTCGAACATACGCATCAGCGTCACAGGTCTTACGTGCTATCTGCATGAATCTAACCATAGCTGCTAGCTGTAATATCAGGATAAAGCAAGGAGTGAGCCAAATGCTCAACAAGTGCTAAACAATATGATAAAAATATAAATCGAGATATATATTAAAGAATGACAATGTGAAGACATAACCAATAATAACAAGAGATAAAACTTTGGGTGATGGCATCATTTGCTTGTATCAAAACATTTTCAAAATCATATCTTAATCAAAATCATTTTATGACGCTACGGATTATAGCTGGTGATCAGCCGCGGAGTAATCCCGAACCTCGCTGGGTTCTAAAACGTTAATGGGATCCCTAGGCAACTTTTAAGCCTACAATATAAGTGTGGAAAGGACTCGCGTCTCAGTCCAGATCCACTATTCAAAGAAAACATTTATCCCCCTTTGGGACTGAAAATCCACATTTTAATCATTTTAAAAATTGATGTCGATTTATAACAAAATCTCTTTAAACAGTATTCATTTTTATCAAAGGATTATAGATCAACTTGAAACACTGGAAATACGATATTAAATCTCAGGGCCATGATCCACTAGACTTTACTCTATTAGGGTAACTAAAAGGTTTCCATATACAAAAGCTTGGACAAGGAAATTTAGCAAGGCTATTGGATATTATGAAGGGGTAATGCCAAACTAGGCTTAAAGCAATGGTTTTCCGACAAGGTACAAGTGCTAGAACATCAAGAAGATAAGCTTCATGAATACTAAGGGTGTTAAGGTATGAAGAAATGATCTTTAGCTCAAGGTACATCAGGATTGTTAAACTTTAGGGTAATAAAGAGGGGTATCAATCAATTACGGATAACTTTGATGAATATCTGGCTTTTAGGTATCAAGGTAAAGTTCTATAGGGGTTCAAGCATCAGAGGGTGAGATATCAGTACTTTAGGAATCAGTAGCATGTTAATCAAGAGGATCAATCAAGTATTATAACAACTCTTTATGGCATTCCAATTACTTTGATATACTATCATAATAAGATTTTTGATCTACTTGCAATACGTACTTGAGGGTTCATGGTATTTCTATATAATTCAAAGATAAACTTAAGAAACGCTTGGTTCAAGTATATCAAAATGACTCAGGATAATCGCGTCAATATATATGATCTATTTGCAGTGAATACGAAAGACAGGTTGAATCACTTGCCTTGAGAAAGGCTGGTCTGGTCTGGCTGGTAGGAGCAACTGGAAGCTTCACTCGACCTTTATGGCAAGTTTACCCTCGTCTCTAGATCCTACACAATTAATAATAACCTCATTATATTATATTCTCACCAACTCAACCTATTTACAACACAAATGGCACTTAGGCCTATATGCACGCAATTTATATTCACCTTATAGATATAATTGTACACATAGCCACATATACTCACATATCATATTTTAATAGCAAATAAAACCACATACACCATAATGCAACACTAGGCTTGGATGATCTCGACTCACAACTTAAGTCACTTAGTCGCTATACTTAGACAAAGTCTCCAAATTTCGGCTTTCTAACTCGATGTGCCTTTACTAAACTATCCAAAACCTATTGACCCTCACTTGGGCCTTTTATTCTACTGGCTTTATACTATCTTGCAACTATAGTGGTCAACCTAGATCTTACTCATAAGTGGTCTAAAACTATATGATAAGTGGAAGTGCTCACTGGAGTAAATTTCAGAATGACATCTATGGTTTCTTAAGTGCATTAGATACCCTTAAACTACAAGTTTACCTCCAAAACTTTTACACTAGACTCTTCTGACCATAAGGCATCTCCCAAACTTGATGTGGCTCAAGGGTCTAGCTTGGGCCTCCTTGGGCCTAAGCTCAAAGTCCATGGTTCCCCTGTTTTTCTGGGCAGAAAACGCCCTGATTTGAATTAACTTGTGACACATGGTTCTAACTCATATTTTGTGAACTATGGATGGAAAAACTTCTCTGACACTCCCTATAACTAAGACCCTAAAGGACCTAATGAGGGCCTACCCATGACATGGTCAAAACTTCCTATTTCTAAGTTGCAACAAAACTGTCCCCTGCTGGACAGATTTTGTGATTTCACTTGTGCACCTAACCAAACGACTTATAAACCTCCAACCAACACCTAAAACCTTTTATATACTCCTAATACTAGCTTCTGGTGGCTTGGGCCTCAAAGTGCACAACAATGACATGGTCAAAACTCACTCTAAACCTCAGGGTACTAAACTGATTTTCTGCAGAAACTAAGACTCTCCTTTCTCCAAGGTTTCTACTTGACAAACTCAACCACCAACAACCCAAATACCCAAATCATGACTTAACTATGGTAATCCACTGAACTAACTCCCTTACACTCAAAATAATCTTAGTGGAGATCATCCTTACCTAAGGTGCAACATAGCAAAATAAAGGAAATCACATTACACAATTTACAAGTCATCGAGTTTTTGAAAATAACAAGTTATGTATTTTTATAAAATATATATACAAATTATTACCACATATCAAGGAACACTAATAAAGATTAATACCTTATCCCTACTGAAATTAAATCTTACTAACAAAATCTTTCCAAATGATCAAAATCTTCCAACATTCCAAGAGAAATCTACATGCATGCATGACTTTGGGTTTTACAAACGAAAACAACATATTTTCTAAATATATTCTACCATGAAATCGACATGCAAGCCTAGCATAAGCTATATCTAGATGATCACTTAGCATGCAAAGGGTTTCATCAAGTTTTCACTATAAAATTCATTCCATTACCACAAAACATACAAGAATTGAACAAGGCAACAAGACACCACTAAGAACCATTCATTCGGCTCTCTTATGGTCATGGCCGAATGAAATGGAAGTGAAATGGCCATTAAAAACAAGAGCTTCACTCTCTTGACTTGGCATTTCACCATTTCTTGTAGTTCCCTCAATAATACAACCTTAAATCCATGAGAATCAAGATTGTATTTTGAGTTCTAATTAAACTAAGACATGCAAGATTAAAACTCAAACTTTTCACTCTAAACTTTTTGAAATATATATGAACAACATGTAGGGAGTAAGATTACTTGAATATAAGATGAATGTTTGAGTGAAAGAATGAAGAAAAGAAGGGGATGGGGGGCCTCGGCTATGGAGATTGCCAAGAGGGAGGAGGAGCCGAGAGGAGAGGGAGAGAGAGTGAGGTGAGGGTGGAGTGTGGAGTGGGGTGAATGATCACAACACTTTGTATTTTGGTTTTTATGATTTTGATTGATTAAAATAAGTGAGTGGAAATGAGAATTGTCAAGAATAACCTTCCAACATACTTAGGTCATTTTGCATGCAAGGACAAAGAAGTAATTTGGCTAGTAAAATAAGGTTAGTGGGGTTGGAATTGTCTTTTTAGCCCTTTAAGTTTAATAGAAGAGAATTTGCATGCACGGGTAACCATGTAATTTGATAATTAATAAGCAACTAATTTTTAAAGATTTATTTTTATATAATAAAATAAAAGTTCAAAAATTATAAAATTTATACCATAAAATAATTTAGATTTTTAGAGATTTTATAAAATCACTTTCAAAATTTGTGAACAAAATATCTTTTAAAAGAAAATTTCTCCAAGGCTTAGAATATTCCTTACAAATCAAAATAAAGGAAATAAATAAACTTTTGCTTTGAAAAAAAATCATATACTACACATAAAATTTTTATAATGCAGAAATTCTCACTAACACAAACGTGCAATCATTGAATCATATTTACTTTCGGCTTTAATATTATACCTAAACCACAAATAATATTACACGAAAATGCCGGTCGTAACAAGGCTTATAATCATTGCTTTTATTCACACCTTCCTTTTCATTCCTATTTTTCCTAGGTGGCTTTACCTTGTTTACATTCTTAACATCTTTCAGCTTATGCTTAAGCTGTTTCTTTGTCATCAAGCCTATGTTAACTTCAGTTGGTCTATCCTGTTTTGGTTTATCAGAAGTTAATTTCTCTTTAACTTCTGATTTTATCAATATCAGACTTTACAGCTACAAACTTAACAGGATTTACCTTTGGCTTTTGTTTAACAACTATAGGCTCAATTTCTACAGTTCCTTTATTATTCTTATCATCTCCATAACCTAAGCCCTCTTTCCAGTTTCCACTATTTAACAAATTCTGAGTTGTTCTTCCAGAGTTAGTCCAAGTCCTAATAATCTCTCTTTCATTTTATAACTCAGTTTTTAGAGATTGATTCAATTTTAACACTTCATCTCTAACATAAAAAGCATCATCTCTTTCTTTCTGAGTTTGATGGAACATAACTAACTCCTTTTCTAAATAGTCATTCCTTTTCTTAAAAGCCAAATTTTCAGAAGTTAACCTTTCACATGTTAAAGTTTGATCTCTATAACTAATGAACATGGTTTTAAGATATCTTCTCAACTCAGTAATATCATCAGTATGAAAAGCATAAGTTGTTTGAGGTACCTTTAACTCAGCAGCTTCAGAACTGCTATCAGCATTTGCCATCAAAGCATAGTTCACCTCACTTTCAGAATCTGAAGTGTCTGTCCAACTTTTCTTCTTTGTGACAAGTTCCTTGCCTTTGTCACATTTTCCTTTCTTGCAGTCAGAAGACATGTGGCCTTTCTCACCACAATTGTAGCATTTAACATTTGAGTAATCTCCTCTGTCAGACTTTCCAGCTTTGCCTTCAGATTTTCTGAATCCCTTCCTATCAGAACTTCCACTTTTCCTTGAAAACTTCTTTCCCCTTCTGAATTTCCTGTAAGCTATCTTTGTGATGCCCTTCACCATAAGAGCACACAATCTCATCATCTCTTCATCAGCATCCATTTCAGATAGATTTTCAGTTTCTGAATCCTCATCACTATCAGAACTTGATGACTCAGTATCAGACTTTGTGATGAGAGCCTTTCCTTTGCCTTTCTTTGAGACATCCACTTTAGGGGATTCATCCTCAGCCTTAAGAGCAACTGTCCTTGACTTTCTCCCATGCCTCTTGCTTCTTTGATCCATCTCAAGTTTATGAGTTTTGAGCATACCATAAATTTCATCAAGAGTAGTTTCATCAAGAGCATATTTGTCTCTTATAGTAGTTGCCTTCAAGTCCCAACTTTCAGGAAGAGCTAAAAGAAATTTAAGATTAGTATCTTCAAGATCATATTCCTTATCCACCAGTGACAGATCATTCAAGAGTTTGACAAATCTGTCATATAAATCAGTTAATAACTCATCAGGTTTTGAGTCAAAGTGCTCATACTCTTGAGTGAGTATAGTCCTCATGTTCTTCTTAATTGAATCAGTTCCCTGACATCTTGTCTCCAAGGCATCCCATATCTCCTTTGCAGTCTTGCAGTTAATTACCCTGTTTGACATGACATTATCAATGGCACTATGCAGCAAATGTCTTACCTTTGCATCCTTTGCAATAGATGAGATATCTTCAGCTGTATATTCATTTTTCTCCTTTGGTACAGTCTATGCTGGCTGATCTACAACTACAACAGAGAGCTTGGTTGGCTTATGTGGTCCTTCATTAATTCTGTCAAGGTATTTTGGATTTGTAGCTTCCAGAAACATAGACATCCTCACCTTCCATATGCGATACTCAGAAGGTTTCAGTATGGGAACCCTAATAGTCTCATATCGATTATGGATTTGAGTCTTTGGAGTTTCTTCAGTTTTGGTGGGCTTGGTCGGAGTTTGTTCTTTTTCAGACATGATTGTTTTGGATCTTTTCTGTATATGTGTTAAGAGATTGCTCTGATACCACTTGTTAGGTCACACACACTGTAGAAGGGGGTTGAATACAATGTCTAGCACAATCAAATCGAATTAAGATTACAAGTATGAAACACAAAATAATCTTATTAATAAAACAGTATTACAATGGAACCGTCCTTTCTTAGTGATGAACAAATATCACGAGAGCTGCTAGGGTTACAATGAATAATATTCTCGATTAAGATAACACATATAGTGTAAACCCTATGCTGTGTTTATATAGACACACAGTTACAAGATAATCTTCTAATTGATATCGAACACAAGTCTGCATCCTAAAATATATCAACTAGTTATCTTTTCTTCCAAGTGTTCTATTCTTCATAGAATTCTTCTTCATGCATATCTCTTCTTGTTTTAGTCTCGATGTTCTTTCCTTCCAATCAGCCGCCTTCCTTATCTGAAAGTCTCCTTAAGTCCTGATATTATCTCCTGATAAATATCTTCTGATAACTTAAGTTCTGACAACTTATGTTCTGATATCTTAAGTCCTGACTTCAGTATAAGTATTGATTTCCAGTTAAGTCCTGATTTGTCCTGTTAGTTAAGATCTGAAAACTAAACACAAATCATCATTAGACATGACATCACAAATATATCTAACATATCGTGCAATTATTTTTTTACCAATAAATGAGTATTTTGTAATTAGTATATGAATTTTCGTGAATTATCTGGTAATTGGAATTGATGTTTGGATGTTTATATGTGATAAAATTTGAGTATTTTAATTTTTATATGTCCAAAATAAAGTATAAATAATTTTGGTATTTTTCTGGTAATTTATAGGTTGTTAGATGATTTTATAAAGGATTTATAGATTTAATAAATTATGTTTCCTAGTAATTATAAATTATTTTATAAAGTCGGGAATCATCCAACCTCAACCGTTTTTACGTTTTTACAACCCGAAACTCTTCCGAAAACTATTTTCTAACCTAATCTTGTAATTCCGAACATTTTCCGTGCTTTGACTTTTTCAATCCGGAGTACGGTTTGACCCGTACGAGTCCCGGCGCAAAATTTTCGATATGATAATCATTTCGGTAAATCAATAAAACCCATATTCTCGAGAGACGGGATATTTTTACATTATTTTCTCATATGGTGTTTTATAAGAAGCCCGGTTTTGATAATTATCCAAATCTGATACTATTTATATCATTTTATAGTTACATAGCGGCTAAGTAATCTATTTTTGGATCCGATATGATCCAATGGGATACGTGTTACGTGTTTAAAATGTATTTATATGAATCGATCCGTAATTTGTACGCGTATTTATTAGCGCCTTTATCGAGGTACTTATTTTATCTTGTTTTGTGTGTGTTTACATGTATTAATTGTGTCTTCGGGATATTCTGTTAATTTAGGAAGCGTTTCTGTTTTTAAAAATTAACGGGCCGGGACCCACCGGGACGTCAAAGCCCACAAAATTTGTGTTTTTATTTTTATAGAATCATACGTATTCCAAATACCCAATATTTTTTTATAAATTTTATATTTAATCATTTTTAAAGTCATTCCACATAAATTATTAATTTTGAGTTTTTATTTTAAAATGCGAGATCGAGTCACCGATTTGTGATTTATCGGGATTAATTATGCGAGTATAAATAACTTTCATGTTTATCTATATATTTATAAATATATATATATAGATAAATAATAAATAAATAGATAAGGAAGGTTTCTTTTTCTCTTTCATTTTATCTGATTATAAGAGTTCGAGAATTCAGTTTTCAAAGAATCAATTGATTCATTCATTCAAGCCATATGTTCTCGATGATCTTTATACCATATTAAAGCCTGTAAAAAGCCGGTCATTTGGACACCAAGAACGCTTTATAAGGGTCAGTAATTCGATCAAACCCATTCGTCGGAATTGACGAGAATTGGGGCTTTTAATTTCTTCGATCGTTTGCTGTTATGGTGGATTTAATAATCTTGTTGAGATCCTATGTAGTCTATTTACGTATTAAACTTTGTAATTCGATTACAAGAAGGGCATGGTTAAATTCGACTTATAAATTCTTATTTTATTTTTAAATTTATGAGTTGCTTGCTAATTGTTTGTTGTTTAAGATGATTGTATGAGATTGTAGAGTCTAAAAGCTTTGATTTCATGTATATTTTGTATATGTTTGGTTCTCTTTTCACCAAGATCCAACTTTACTTTTTTTCGAATCGATGTTTTGTGCTTGTTATTGAATCTGGGTTGTTATGATTACTGTGAATAGATAATATGAATCATAAGCTTCATTTTCATATATACTACGCTAAAATTGGTGTTGAATCGGAAGAAGTTGTTGTTGGCCGAAAATTCGAGCTCGTCACTGTCTTTAATGGTGATGGTAGCCGGATTTTAGGTGTCGGTTGTTGTTTAATGTTGTGGATGGCTTAACTAAACTAGAGGATCGATGGTGAGACTGTTGGGTGGAAGAACCGAACCAAAGGGAGCCGTTTTGGTTCCCGATCGAAGCTGCCGAAATCGGGAAGAATCGCCGGATTCTAGGCTTCTTTCCCAGTTTCTAGTGAGTTCTTCACCGACCCGTTTACCCGACCGTTGACCCGGTTTCATAACCCGGGTTTAATTCCCCTTACCCCCATTTTAATTCCTGAAAACTATTTGTGGAGTTTTCAGTTTATAAAAAAAATCAAAATTCTTTATTTTATTTTCAAAATCTTTCGTTTAATCTCAAAAACCATTTAATTATTATTGTAAATTCTAAAAATTATTTACTTAATTATTTTAAATTCCAAAAATTATTTTCTTCTATTATTTTCAAAAAGAATCCAATTTGATTTGATTATTTATAATTTGTTTTAGTTAATTATTTATGGATTTAATTAATTGATTAATTCACTTAATCAATTAATTTTATTTATAAATAGTTAAATAAAATGTAAATTATTTATAATTAATTTAAATAATTCCTAAAAATTGTTTTTAAGCTTTTAAAGATTATATTTTGGTATTTAAGAATCAATTAATATTATTATTAATTGATTTATTCCTAATTATTCATATTTTATTCATAGAAAATAAACTGTTCGTCCGATTAATACGAAACGAACGTGTCTAGACTCAGAAAAACATTATGCTTTCATTAAAACTACTTTCAAGACCCAAATCCTTTTGTTTTGAAAGGTCGCTTATTTTACGAATCATTCTGAGTCGATTTTTGATCGATAAATCATAGTTTTGACCCAATTTGAGTTTTAAACATACTGAGTTGAACCTTTTGGCGAACCGAGTCATGTGTGATATGAATTATGTGATACGTGAATTATATGATTATGTGATATATGAATTACATGCGTATGTGGGTCAAGAGTCTGGTGTTTGACTGTCTTCTTTATATGCGGGCTATCGTATGGGTAGACATTAGGGTTTTGACGCGCAGTTCGTCGAGTAATTATCGTTTAGACGATTAAAATATTATTTTCTAATTATAGATATGAGTCTTTCAAGACTATCAGGACCAGATGGAATGGATGAAGACTAGAGTTGAATAGTATGGAATATTGGGTTACAACACTGCATGAGTAGCAGGCCAATGGATTAGTAGAATAAAGACGGTGATGGTTTGAGACATAATGTCAGAATGAGGGATTGTATTATTCCGAGTGTGACTAACTGCTAAAAACCCAAAGGAAAGTATCCCTATCATCACTTATTGCTCAAGTGATATTTATTTTAAATCTTCTTATGCAAGTATTGCTTTCCCTATTCTTAGTTCGGAATAGATAAATATTTTACATATCGCTGAATTAAAATGTTTATCATGCAAGTACCCTCTGTTATTCTATGTTCAGAATAGTTAAATGTTTTTACTTATCAAATTACTGGATTTATAAATGTTTTGGATTTTGAGAAAGATGATGTTCTTTTGGGTTTTCGGCCCAAGTAAATGGCCGAATAAAATTTATAAGGGTGTCGAGTATTATGACCCCTCTCAATAAAATGTTTTAATATTGGATGATCACAAATTATGTAAGAGGCCGTGGTGGCGGTCCAACAGAGATTTAGGTATTATATTGGATAAAATACCTTTAGGCCGATATGTGCCTTGGGTGCCCCATTTATTTAGTTGGATATTCTTCGGCATATCGGTGTTGCTCTGCGGCTGATCACCGGCGGTAACACACCATCGTTCGAGGATTCCAATCAAAATTATTATATTGCTTTTGATAATCTTATAAGGAATAGTTTATCAAGTGTTTTGGTTTTGAATAAAAGGTGAAATGCAGTTTTGATTCAGTTTCTACTTGATGTGGATACTTAGTTTGTTGTTAAATATCAAGGGTAGTATTAGTACAGATGATTGGTGTTGACTTCAGTATGGGATATTGTGAGCATCAAAGTTCGTAGTGATATCTAATTTGATATGACAACAAAATGAGTATTAACATCAAGAGTTCGGTTTTGAATAAAGTTTATGACTCAATCTATAATCATTGTTTCATGTTGATGTTGTTTACGATATTTTCGTAAACACTGTTTTACGAGTTTTATTCTCATCAAGATTAAAAGTATCGCTAAAGCATTTCGCTCGAAAATATCGAAATGAGTTTTGAATAGAGTGAGAAACAATTATCCAATTCTTCAACTTTTTTTTTCAGCAATTATGATTTTAAAATGTTCTGCACTATGTCAGATGTCAGTTTTATATCAAAACGGGCCTATATAAGCTATAATAATCTTGCTGAGCATTTCTTTCGCTCATACTTGCCTGTTTTCAAATTTAACCTCCAGTGAGGATTAACTTGCGCTGTTTAGCCGTGTAATTCGAGGAAGCAGCGAAGAAGCATTTGGAAAATGGTTGGTCCAGGGTTTGCGGATTAGTGTAAATTCTGTAATATAAAGTTGTTTATATTATATTATATTATATTTGTGTTATTTTATAGTTTGGCCTAGTATACTTCTGAAGGATTTTTTAGAGTGAAATTACCGATATGCCCTCATCTTATTATATGAAGACCCACTATTTGCGCGTTTCTCCCCCCCACTGTTGTCGTGTTGGGGTGTTCAACATCTTCTTATATCGAAACGTGGCGCTGGCTGCATATAAAGGTTATAGTTGCGCTTTATCCACAACTAACTGCTTTTGGAGTAACTGGTAAGCGCTTGATCCTAACAAGTGGTATCAGAGCAGGTCACAGGTTCGGTTCCCACTGTCCCGCATATTTATGAGATTTATGCCAAAGGCATGCTGCGCAACCCTGGTATCAGACGGGACAACCATTTCTCAGACGAAGACTTGGTAGTGCTGGCAGATGCTGGGGAGATTGTTGGGGTGTCCAGCATCTCCTTATTTCAAAATGGGGCACAGGCTGCTACACTATAAAGGTTATAGTTATGACTTCTCCAGAAGTAGCTGCTTTTGGAGTAACTGGTAAGCGCTAGATCCTAAAATGGCGCTCTACCCCTGCTGTCCTACTAAAAAATTGCTCTTCTACTGTGTTCTACACGTTCTCGATCGTTTACTACAGGTACGGTCGATTTGAGCTACAGGTATGGTGATTTTCAGCTACAGAACCAGTTGTGTACCATGCTGTTGACTTATTTTTGGCCGAGACAAGTCGCTTGTTCTTCTTGGCCCTCCGATTGGTTGCAGCTGTCCAATTTGTGCACGTGTACGGCAGGGATATCGACCTCTTCTTCTTTTTGTTGTCGACTCTCCTCTCCTATTTTTTCTTCTGGGTTTGATGTTTGTTACTCCTTTCATTAGTTTTGGCTTCGGTTTTCTACGCATGCCTTTATTATGGTGAGAGGTTTGTTTCATTTAATCTAGTTGATCTGATTGATAAAGGATGAAGCATTCCTTTTTGGTTTGTGTTTTTTGTGTTTTGATTGTTCAGTGTAGTTGTTGTTTTTTATGTTTTGATTGGATGTTGTTGATTGTGTTTTTCTTTTTGTTTTATGTTTTTTGTGTTTTGATTGTTCGGTGTAGTTGCTGTTTTTTGTGTTTGATTGACTGTTGTTGGCTTTGTTTTTATGTGTGTTTATCTGTTCACATTTTTTATTGGCTGTGTTTTCTGTGTGTTTATCCTTTTCAGTGTAGTTGCTGTTTATATTAATTAGTTTTTTATTGATATTTTTTTAATGTTTTGATTGTTCAGTGTAGTTGCTATTTTTTGTGTTTTGATTGGCTGTTGTTGGTTGTATTTTCTGTGTGTTTATCTGTTCATATTGTTTATTGGCTGTGTTTTCTGTATGTTTATCCTTTTCAGTGTAGTTGCTATTTATATTGTTTAGTGTTGATTGATAAATCTTGAAGGTTTCCTTTTTGGTTTGTGTTTGTTGGCTCTGTGCTCAATGTTAATTCTGTTCGCATTGAATTCTTGGGTGTTCTCTTACATAGTTGGCTAGCCATTTGTTTTGGACAAACGTTCTCTTGTTTGGCTGTCTGTGAATGGTTAATAGTCTTTTGTTCGGGGTGGACATTCTATGCATTCTCTTGGTTGACTCTATATTGCCTGCCAATTATGTTCACATTGATTTTTTGTGCGTTCTCTGGAATTGTTGGCTAGCCATTTTTTTGGACATGTATTTTGTTGGTGGGATGTGTGTTGGATGTAAATTATCTTTGCATTATTTGGCGTATTTTATTTTGTCTCCTTCGTGGTTGTTTTAATTTTTCGTGTGTTTTTTATGTTGGGTTGGTGGTTTGGTGTGTTTGTTCGGTGAATGTGGTTTGGTGAATATATTGTAGGCTAAATTATGTTCGCATTATTTTTCTAGGTTTCGGTTGGTGGTTTGGTGTGTTTGGTCGGTGAATGTGATTTGGTGAATATGTTGTAGGCTGAATTTTATTCACATTATTTTTCTAGGTTTCCGGTGGTTTCTGGTGACATTGTTGTATTTTTATTGGTATGTCTTCGCGCTGTGCTCTTGGTATTTTGTGTCGTTAATTTACGGCGTGTTTGGGAATTCAGGGTCACAGCTTAAAAGGTGATATGTGCGTGGTGTGGGTGAATTATGTTGATGCATTAGTGGCTTTGTAAAGTTGCTCTTTTCTTATGCTAGGTTCGGTTGGTGTGGCTGTTGCTGCTCTCATGGAGGATTTATGTGCATCGCCTTTAGGGATGCAGCGTCGCAACTTCAAAGGTAATAAATTGGTTGTTGTTTTTCTTAGTATTTAATGCCATTACAGTTTGTACTTGGTTGTTACCATTGTTGTTCTTTATATTTTGTGATGATGTTGTTAGTGATTTACTACTGCTAGGTTATGCGGCTCAGCAAGCATCAGTGGGGCCTGGGATTGAGGAGCTTGTTTTAAAAGGTAATGTTTATGTGCTGTGAATATATAATGTTGTTACATTATTATTATTGTTTTTACTTGTTTATTGCTATTATTGTTGTTCATCTTTTGTGATGATGTTGTTATTGATTTACTGATGGCAGGTTATGCGGCTTAGCAGGCATCAATGGGGCTTGGGATTGAGCAACCCGGCTTAAAAGGTAATGTGTGTGTGTTGTGAATATATAATGTTGTTACATTATCGTGTAGGCATGTGGTTCCCTTTTATAGAACTGTATTTTTATGTATTTTCTTGCGATCCAGGATGTGGACGGACCTGTCTTTCGGTAGGAAATACCCTGGATAATTATTTTAGGTCAGCAAAGAGGCATGGTGGTGGTTGTGTGTGTCGTGAGGAAAATTTACTGTCTGTGTTTTTGTCTCCTGGTAAATTACTGCTTCTCCTGTTACTCATTGATGGTTGCTCTATATTCTTTTGGTGCTCTAATTTTTATTTTGCATGTTTCCTGTTAATTTGTTAAAAGGTTGTGTTGTTCATTGTCAGGAAAGCCTGCTGAAGGGCAACAGCCCGTGGATGAGGGGCAAAAATCGCTGCTAGATTATTGTTCAGGTGATAGAAACCTTGTTCCCGGTTAAAGGAACAGTTGCACTCCGCCCGGTATGCGTGCTTCTTTTGGTATTATTTTTGTTTGCTTAGTTGACGACCTTGCTTTCTGCTGCTTAAATTAATAATTGAATTCTTCATGTGTTCGGCGAACCTTGCTCTCCGATGTTTAAATTTATGATTAAATTCTTCAGTTTTCCAGGCCAAGCTTCCTTCAAAGGAACCGCACACCGATAGGGGGATGAAGCCAAGATAATTTTCGGGTTTTCATGTCAGTATTCCTTAAAAACAACCACTCTAAGGTTATTACACAGCTGATGGGAACAATGTTTCCGTTAAAAGGCACTGCATGTATGATGACTCATATATTTGTATTATTAAAGTGTAATTATCAAATAAATGAAATATGATATGATTCTGTCAACTGGGTGTTGTATTTAATATTGGTTATATGTGTTTCTGTGGTATACGAGGATTATTTATGAGATTAATTGTTGAGCCATATTATTTTGTTTTTACTTTTAAAAGTAATTTTATGGAGGATTTATTTTCATAAATATTGGAATTATCTCTAAAATTATTTTTATGGCTTTATAATTTCAATAATTATTTATAGAAATTTATAAAATTTAGAAAATAACATTTCATCAATTATTTATCCATAAATGATTTTCTGATTGTATTTTAGTGTAAATTTAATATTAAATTGCAGAAGGTTTCAAAAATTATGAAACTCATATTTTCTCAAGTTTTGAATATTTCGAGAATTTTAAAATTATTTCTGAAATTGTTTGGATTATATTCACCCGCACGTTTGTTCGTTAAATCATAAACTGCGGGTATGTTGTGCGATTCAAAAATGATTTAAAAATTATGAAAATTTTATATTATTAGTTTTTAATTATTCTGAGAATGCTAAAACTATTCTGGTAATTTTTTGGGTTATTTCTACTCGTAAGTATGCTCATTAAATTGCTAATTGCGGAGTAAATTCTGTCTACCGGAATAAATAAATGAAAAACAAAAGCGCAGATAATGATAATTGGGTATACCCTTATCTCTTCAATCTCTCTGATCTCTCATATCTCTCTCACATCTCTCTCAATCTCTCTCGCGTCTCAATATCTCTCACTTTGTCTCTCCAGTCTCGGCGCTCCCTCCTCTCTTTCACGGTCCCAGTCAAAAGCCCGAGCATCCAAGTCGGTTCAAAGTCAGCCAATAATAGTTGATAAAGCGTACTAAAGCAAGTACCCCTGAACAAATCTTTTACGATTCAGTAATAGATGTATAACTGAAGAATTAAATTGTGTAGTGGAACCAAACGTTTTAAGTTACGTATCCCCTGTATTTTAAAATGTTTGATTAAATTATGTTTTGGGGAAAAGTAACTTCTGAAAATGCCTATATCTAGATTGTGATTAATATGGAAACGGTTTTGGAAAGTGTGTTGTGATAGAATTGTTTAAAAAGAGATAGGTAAAAGTGGTTTTGAAAACCAGATAAAACAGATCAGATATTGGATGGTTGCGTTAGAGGCCCTTAACAGCCCAACGTGGTAACATAAGTGGCTAAGTCGGTTGTGTGCCCTGTTTGAACTGCTTAGTCCAGAGTGACAGAAAGCTAGCTAGTCTCTGAGTTCCGGAACATGTTTGCGGTAGGATAGACTGATCAGCTGTCCCTAGGATTCGTCCTATATATATATATACATATATCCGATTGTGGTTTTGTGGTTCTTGTAACAGAACAAATGTTTTTGTGATTCCTATAATGGAACAATGGATTTAAAAATGAAAATAGCATGCTAAAATTGGACTATGATATTTGCACAGCAAACGAATGATGTTATATTTTACAGAGCATGCTAGTTGTTGATATCCAGTTTCACCGATTTACACCGGCTTTACTTATTTTATGAATGATTTACGATTTCTGTTCTTGTGATTGTTTAATATAAAATATTTTAATTATTATTCATATTTTGGTACTGCTGAGCAATTGATTGCTCACTCTTGCAAACTGTTTTATACATATATCGCAGATACATAAGAGACCCTTCTGTCGTAGTCAAGGCCAGATTCCAGTTTCTCTCGTATCAGGCTCCTCTGAGAGAGTTGTGTCAGACCAGATGTGGTCTATTGAGTTGCTGTAATGAATTAGTTGTGTTAGGTTTGTTCAAATAAGTTAGTTTGTAATAGTTATGTAACCTAAGTCATACTTGAACCTGGAAAAGATCTTGATAAGGGGTCGTGTTTATGTTGAAATAAAAGTACGTTTGGTTATGTTATATTTTGGTTGTGGTTGTTTGTAACATCAACTCTTGACCCCAGGGTTGAGGCCATCACAACATGTCTCGCGTTGGTACGCGTGTTGCCTCTTCGGTTTTTTGGGTTGTTTGGTTGATGGCTTACTGACCGGTAAAAAATTTTCAGTCCGTGATATGGGCTTGGACAGTTTGTGTGATGGCACAGGACACCATGGTCAGGGAGAAAAGATTATCGATAAGGGCAAGAAACCGCTCCAGGATTACTGTACATCTCAGGGGAACAATGTTCCCGCTAAAAAAAGTGGCGTGTCTTCGGTTTGTAGGTGTCTTCCTTTCGGTATTTTTTTGGGTTGATTAGTTGATCATTTGCTTAATTTGCTAAAAGGTTATGTTGTTCATTATCAGGGAACCCTGCTCAGGGACAACAGCCCGTGGATGAGGGGCGTAAATCGCTTCTAGATTATTGCTCGAGTGATGAGAACCGTGTTCCCGGTCTAGGGCACAGTTCCACTCCACCCGGTATGCGTGTTTTTTTGGTATTATTTTTGTTTGCTTGGTTGGAGACCTTGCTTTCTCCTATTAAAATTAATAATTGAATTCTTCGTATGTTCGGCGACCCTTGCTCTCCGTTGTTTAAATTTATGAATAAATTCTTCAGGTTTTCGGGCCAAGCTTCCTTCAAAGGAACCACCCATCGATACGGGAAGGATCCACGATAATTTTCGGATTTTCGTGCCAGCCTTCCTTCCAAACAACCACCCCACGGTTATTGCACGACTGATAGGAACACTGTTCCCGTTAGAAGGCACTGCATGTCTCGCGTTGGTACGTGTCTTGCCTCTTGGGTTTTTTTAGGTTGCTTGGTTGATGGGAAAAAAAATTCAGCCTGTGATATGGGTTTGTACAGTTTGTGTGCTGGCACAGGCAACCATGGTCCGGGAGGAAAGACTGCCGATAAGGGGAAGAAACTGCTCCAGGATTATTGTAAAGCCCAGGGGAACAATGTTCTCGGTAAAAAAAGTGGCGTGTCTCCGATTGGTAGGTGTTTTCATTTTGGCATTTTTTTGGTTGGTTGGTTGATCATTTGCTAACCAATATGGTTTTGTTAGGCTGTGATGTTAACCTGGATAGCTCGTGTAAGGGCCGGGTTCATGAGGCTGTTGATAAGGGGAAGAAACCGCTCCGTAATTATTTTGCAGCTCATGGGGGCGGTGTTCCCGGTGAAAGGCGTGGGATGCTTCCAATTGGTGTGTTCCTTCATCCTGGGAATTTTTTGGGTTTGTTCCTAGATTATTTGCTAACCAATATTTTTCTGCGAGGCTTTGATATGAATTTGGACAGGTTGTGTGGGTTTCGGGGTGGTGAGACCCCGATCAAACCTAATGTGGCGGCTGCAGCTCACGATATATGTGGATTTTTGTTTTTTTTGGTCGGTTAGGTTATGGTATACCTTTTTACGAGGTAAAAATTCTTAAACTGTTGTTGACTCTTGTGTAGAGTTTTCCTACATTGCTGATTTTGAGGCTGATCAGAATGATGGTGATTTGGGAGGTGGTAGGTTAATTTTAGTATAAATGATTTGCACGAGAATTTGGTGGTCGTGGTGTTACCTTTACGAATTATTGCTTTTTTGGTTGGCTTGCAGAATCCGGTGAAGAGTTTGATGGTAAAAATTATGAGGAGTCTCCTGTGGCTCATCATGATGATGGCTCCGGTGGTGGTAAATTTATTTATGCGCTATTATTTTCACGGGGGATTAGTTCTTATCTCTTTGTTTTGTTGTTGTGATAATTTTTTTGTTGGTTGTGTTGGTTTACAGAATCCGATGAGGAATTTATTGATTGAAATTTGGAGAGGACGTTTGCTGCTCATCGTGATATTGTGAAGTTGTAATGGCATTTCTTCTTGGAATATCTGTTGGTGGGGTAATTATTTGGTTTTCTTTTTTAGGCTTGTCCATGTTATGTATTTCATATAATATAGTGCAGCTGTTGGGGAATATGCAAGCTTTGGATATCCTGATGTTCAGTGTGAGCATTGTGAGGCTTGGATGTGGAAAGAAGAGCGGGTCAATAGGTCGCCTAATTTTCTCATTTTTTTGTGCCAAAGGTCAGATCAAACTCCCGAAAGAGAAGCTAACCCCTGCATTCCTTTTGCAATTGCATAATGAAAGTGGGCAAGAAAATCATGTTGGGCCTTCTGATGAGGTGGTTGGGATTATGGTTGGTGAAATGGATGAAACTGATGGATCTCGTGATATTATAATTGACTCTCATGTCAGAGGCTTGGAGAGGATATCTGATATTCATCCAAAGTTAATGGATTGGCAATAGCCCCTGCTATTCCCTCATGGTTGTGATGGTTTTCATAAAAAAAATACCGTTTGGCAAAGTGGACGGTGTATCAGGGAAAAAATGACAGATGATCACAATGAAGGAATATTATTCATATAGGTTCCAGGTGCGCACGAATCAAGGTAGGTTCATACTTTATTATTTGGGGGAGTTTGCTATTTAGTGTTAGGAGTTATTAATGTTGTTTGTCTGCTATTGGTGATGTTTTGTGTTGCAGCTATGACCCCGCGTATTGGTGGCCGTCTTTACCAACAATACATTGTCGATGCTTTTTCAACAATTGATCAGGCACATCTGTGGTGGTTTCGTACTAATCAGACTACTTTGTGGACTGAATTATACAATAATATACAAAAATCAGTTACACGTGGTAACTCTGAGTCATCCAATATGGGCAAAGGATTTATTCTTCCCGCCGGATTTGTGGGATCACAGAGGTATATGCAGCAGGACTTTCAGGATTCCCTTGTTGTTTGTCGTGATATAGGTCATCCCGATATTTTTTTTACAACGACTACAAATCCATTATGGGATGAGGTTATTCAGATGATGAAACTGTTGCCCCAGTGCTCTGTGCAGAACTCGCCTGAAGTAATGGCGCGTGTTTTCAGGTTAAAACTTGACCAGCTGATTGATGATGCTAAGAAAAATAATTTTTTTGGGATGTGTCTTGGAGGTAAAGTTTTGGATCAGCTTTTGGCACCAATTTCTGGTGTTATTTCTCTAGCTCTGTCGTTTATTTTTTGTTCTTTTTGCAGTGATGTATTTGGTGGAGTTTCAGAAAAGGGGCTTGTCGCATGTGCATATGCTGATATGGTTGGATTCTGCCTCAAAAGATGATCTACAGGAAAATGTTGATAAATATGTTTCGGTGGAGATTCCTGATCCAGATATGGATCCAGTTTGCTATGTTGCGGTCAGAGAATTTATGATGCACGGTCCACGTGTGAAAGATTGGCCAAAATCTCCGTGTATGAAATAGTATAAGTGCATGAGACATTTTCCAAAAAGGTCAGCCTAAGTTTTATTGTATTTTACTATACTACGGTTGGTTATAATTCCTTGCCTAACCATTTTATTCTGCAGGTATTGTCATTCGACAAAGTTTGACCAGTCAGGGTTACCCATCTATAGGTGAAGGGAGACAAAAATAACAATGAAGAGAGGGGGGCTGTTTCGGATAACCAATGGGTTGTTCCTTACAACCGTGATCTTTTGGCCAAGATAGAGATACTTAACAAAATTCAACAAATACAAAGAAGCTGGAGAGGCCCAAGTGTAGTACCAAGTATCTTTTCCTTACACTGGAAGTAGAGTGCACTTGAGAACATATTGGTTGATGGAGTTCAAGGATGAAATAAATACTGGAAGATTTTTCAGACTCGAAGACCATCTAAAACTATCAAGCAATGAGAATCTCAAGGAAATGCAAGAGATTCCGGATCTATCTAATGAAGATGAATCTGAGTTCTACAGACAACTCCAACTCCAGATAGAAGAAAAAAATGAGAAGCTGGGAAAGAAGACTAGACACTCAAGTAAAAAGGATTAATTTTCTCAGTCTAAAGGAGCACCTTGAACAAGGCTTGTGAGATTTCTGTTTCTTTTATCAACTTTCAATAAAACTGTAGCACTTATCATTTTTATCTACCATTGAATGACTATCTTGTATAAGGTGTTTTGTTATCGTCAAGTCCTCCTAAAATTAATGCCTACAATTCTAGTAGACATAAATTGGGGGAGATTTTTAGGAATATGTTGTAGGCTTAATGATATTTCACCAAAACACCTTAGTAGATTTAATTAAGTGAGTTTGTAACTTTCAACGGATACTCTTACTCTGTCATCCGTTGAAAGAGTAGCTTATTTTTAAATAAGTATTTGTAGCACATTCCTATATATTTTAATTTCTTAGAGAATTAGAAGTTATAGGATATTTTAAGTCATGTTGACTACTATAATGATATGCAAAATAGGTTAGCTAATTGTAAATATTAGATGCCTTATAATTTTGCATAAATGAAATTGTGTTAACTGCTGTGGAAATACTTTCAACAGATAATTATACAAGGCTTTGACGGATGACCCAAGTCTCAATCAATGGATGATCCAATAGAGTCTCGACGGATAATCTTCAGAGTCTCGACGGATAATCTACAGAGTGTAACGACCGAGAATTTTGCGTCGTAATTAAGAAAGTAAAGTATGTGTTATGTGATGAGATATGTGATTAAGTGGTGATTATTTGTCTTATCTGTATACTAGAGTTAAGGAGCGTGGATAAAAACGTTCCAATTTAAAGAGTCAGCTTAGAAGTCAAGCTGTGGTTTCGGGCCGTCAGGTAGAACGGAACCCGTCCTAAAATGGAAATTAAATAATATAAAATGTGAATTATATGTGAAGTAAATGAATGAAGTATTTCGTCTTAAGAGACGTGTTGATTGACAAAGGTAATGAGAAGCGTATTCGAAACGCTGAGCGTCGGGCCGTCAGGCTGAACGTGACCCGGTACGCGTAAAAAGGGAATAAAGATTAAAGAGGGATAGATTCTATGATCAGACCCGAGTCGTTTTGTGACTATATGCGTGTGATTGCTAGACTGTGTGCATGATTATATGTTCTGTAATAATTTCTGTGAATTTTAAAGGAATTATGTGATTTACATAAGGGTTTATTTAACCTTTGTGCATTTTTATAAAATCATCTGAGATAGATAAAAACATGGGATTTGTTCTGTTATCTTCGTAGAGGTCTTAGAGACTTTTTAAAAATGATAAGTGAATTTAATTATGGGTCTTTGCATTTTTAAATTAATTTTTATGTGGAAAAGGTATTTATTAAAGCAAGTTTGCGAAATTCATATAAAATCAATCGCTCGCTCAAATTCTTATTATGAGTAATGGATGAAAAGCTAATTTCGAGACCTACGCGTTAAAAATGTCATTTTCAATAATTCTTGACTTTCTGAGAGAGAAATATTTTTATTTTGAATTTTGTTACATTTGAGTAAAAAGAGAAACAAAATGCAAATTAGAAAGGGGGTTAGTAGATTACTATTTTACTCTTATTTGGTGGAGTATAAAACACTCCTTTCTTCCCCCCCCCCCCCCCATTTTCTTCTTCTTGCCATGCACTCACTCTTTTCTCTCCTCTTTTTCTTTCACTCTCTCTCTCTCACTCGAACAACTCTCTCTTGGCTCTCTCATCAATTTCTCTCGGTATCCTTCCATTTTCCTTGATCAAACTCATCAATTATCCTTAATTCTTCATGATAAACACTTATGTGTAGGTAGAAGTATGTGCATGTGTGTATTGGTGCTTGCATACCGAAGTGTGTGTGTTTTGGGTTCGATTTCAAGCCAAGAACCAAGGGCTTGCTTGATTAGTTCATGTTCTGTGATTAACATGCTGAAATTAGATTGCATGTGGTGTTGTTGCATTGGTTTTGGTTAAGAAATCGGGGGCTCATGGTTGGACACCCTCGAATGAGGGCACCACCGTGAAGCCACCGCCACCGGTGATGAACTCCGGTTAACCGGTGGTGAGTTGTGATGTGAAAACTGAACTCTACACAAAATACACTTTAATTTTAGTAGATGCATGTGGTGCTTTTCTATATAACCGAATGGGTTTATGTTCTTAAAGTGATCAAGTTGGTTTTTGACCATGAAATCAATAGTGGATAGTTGTTAATAAAAAGGTTGAAATTTATAAACTTGAAATGATGCATGCATGTTAAGATTTCTTGAAAATTTGGAAAAGGGTTTTTGGCTTCTTTGATAAAAATCGAGTGGGTGTTTGATTAAATGATTCCTTTGATTGTAAATGAATGTGTGCATATGATTGTGTTTAGAAAAATCAAAAATTGAGGTTGCATGTGAATCTTTGCTCCGGGTTTTATGGACTTTTGCTTCGGCTTTTGTTAATAAAGAAGAGGGAATCAGTTTTTGCGGGTTAATCTTGTTGAATACTAAGTTTATGTGGCTTAAACGTGATTGCATGTTAGTTTTAAAAAGGATCAAGATGTGCATATCCTTGTTTGGTTCTTGGATTGTGAATTTTGAATTTTTGCCGAATAGAAAATGGGTTTAAAAGAGATTGATTTGTGATTAAGTGAATGCATGCATGATGATTGAATAATTTGATTAAAGTTGAGTCATTAGGTGATGTTTGGCTTTGTGCTTCGGAAATCTTGATGAGAATGAGTTAAATGACTAAGTTAAGGTTTAAATCAAGTCGAAAATGTGATATAAGACTTTGCATGTCAAGATTGATCTTTGCATGTGTGTTTTCTTGATAAACCCGAATGGGTCTTAGGCTTAAAAAGAGAATTGAGTTGATTTTTGCTAAAAATCTTAGTGACTAATGAGAACTTGCTTGCATGACCATGATTGAGTGGTGTTTATGTTCGAAATTTGTTAATAAAGAAAATGGTGCTAGTTTAAATGTTGGATCATGTTAGAACTAAAGTTGCATGGTGTGATTTTTGAGAAATTTGATTGTATATGTATAATTATGGTTCGGATTTCTATGATTAAAAGAAAGGAGAGTGGTTCTTTAAAGGTTGTCAATTGAGATACGTGTTTATATGAATTAAAGTGAGTATTTGATTGATTTTATGGTGGTATTTGCAATTAGGCCGAATAGGCCATATGAACTTAAGGTCAAAACTTGGTTTTTGATAATCAAATATGAAATGATTGGATGCGTATATGTGAATATCTATGGATTGTTTAGTTGATTGTATTATGTGGTTCGAATTTAAGAAAAAAAAGGGAATGAAGTCGATTGATATAAGTGATAGTATGCACGTAAATGTTTGGTTGTAAATGGGTCTAGTACTCGTAAAAGAGTCGTGTTAGTTTGATTTGAGAAATAGCCTAGGTCAAGCGAGTATGCTTTGATTGCTAGGTATATAAGGATATGAAAACTATGAGACAGAATTGTGCTATGTGCTACGTGCTGTGTGCTTATTTGTATAAGCTATATTCGTATGTTCGAGAATATAATCGGGTTATCGTATAGAGTGATCGTTCCGGGAACGAGAGTTGGGAATCTCATTAAGATTTTGGTTTTTATTGTAGATACGGAGCGTGAGGGCATTCGGGCTAGAAAGGGAAATGTATACTAGGTGGCAATAGTTCAACCCTCAGGAAAGCAATTTCAGGCAAGTAACTCTGATTACTTGTGTAAATGATTATAAAGGAAATGTTGTTCATACCATGTAGAGTATTGAACTGTTAAAGTATGAAACCCTTGCTTTATGAAACCCTGATATTGATTTGAAGTACCCTTTATTCTTGATAACCTGTTATTGATAATCCTATTGATTTCACCCGTTGATAATCTGCCTTTCTGTTCAAGTTTCCTATAATGCCATGATCATATTGAACCTTTAATTATCTTGGTTAACTCTGTTTAATGATACCCTGTTTCTCTTGATCGCCCTAATGATCCCTAAGTTATTTCTGATCCTTCAAATTTAGTACCTTATTAACCTTGATACAGAATTCTTGAGAATTGTTCCTTGCATATCTTTGATTCACTCCCTGAACTTTGTTTCTTTAAAAATCTGAATTAAGAATGAGTTTCGACTTGAAAGAGTCCGAATGATTATAAAGCCTTGGTAATGATAAAATGGATTTTAGAAAACCTATTGTTTTCCAACTCAAGGTTTTCCAAATGAATTCCTGATGGATTGGATTGAGACGTAAGAGGCTAGTGGGACTAGTCCAGTCATGGTAAGAGGCTAGTGGGACTAGTCCAATTTAAGGCTGAAATAATGCCGAATGGTACCTTAAAGACTGGAATGGAGGTCGATACGGGCTGATCACCCGTATATAATGAAATGGAAAGATAAGTGATCCAATCAAGGGTTCTAAATGATTATTTAAGAAAAGGAACTGAAACTTTTATTCAGTAAATTGATTTTTGGAAATGAAAATGGTTTATACTATTTTAAAAAGAGTTGATTATGTTATTGTGGAGCTTAGAGCTCAGAACCCTGATTCCTGAAATTGTTGATCATATGAATGATTCTATATCTTGAAATACTGTTGCTTTCCTCTACCGAAAGATCTATTTTGATCCTATAATGATTTGTGTTGAATGTCGGCTTTCATCCTGTTTCGAGCCTTGTTTCTTGAAAGCCCAGCTATTCTTCAGATACCTTTCCTTATCTCAAAGAAAGCAAAAAAAAAAATATGAATATACGGAAATCTGCCACCTAGTTTAGCTAAAATAGAATGCCCTAGTTTGTTCAAAGCATATTGAGAATTGTTATTGTAGAACTGCTATTTAGTTACTTGCTGAGTTTTATACTCATTGTTTTGTCCTAATCTAACCATGGCAGTTAAGCAAGAAGATGGCCAGGCTTAGGCGCACTGCTCGTAAGAGCGTACCTGGTGGTCCCTATCGTGTTGAGGGCTTCCAGTTGCCAGAGCAGGTAGTACAGGTTATGAGTGAGCTCGCGCCTAGTAAAGAGGTGTTTAAAGATACAATGGGTTATCTGTCGGTTCCCAGCCGGAATCGATATTGATTATTTAATAATATTTTGGGTTTGTAAGTTATATTCGGTGATTGGTAGTTGTAATCTTGTCTCATACTTTATCCTGTTGATCCTGTTATTAGTTAATCGGGGTTTATGCATATTTAATTAGTAGATTAGAGGTGTGTGAGTCCTCATTTCCTAACCCCAAGATTGAGGTCGTCACAAGTTGGTATCAGAGCTACAGGATCTAGTCCCTGAGACAAGTTAGGTTTAAAAAAAAGGGGTATTTTGGGAATATATCTATATCGCGAGAGAGTTCGACTCATGTAGAGTTGAGTTAGACTATTAGGTATAGTCTAAGGAAAGTGTCTGATTGGTAAAGCAGAAACTAGAGTTAGGGTGTGAGTTAGCTGGAAGCTTTATTTGACCCTAACATTGTTTCTTGGTTGTTGTTTTATGTTTTCTCTCAGGATCCTAGTAGTGGTAGTGATTCAGACTCAGAGATTAGCTTGACTGGTACCCCTGTGGATCCTATTCCACCCTCTCTAGAGGAGCCTGTATATGTTAGTTCAGACCCAGAGGAGGACCCTTCTGAGAGTAGTGAGATCCCCATGCAGATTTCACCCTTGAGGCTTGATTCAGAGACCCCTGCCCCTGAGCCAGAGTCGGAGATGCCTAAGACGGTTCCTGTCAGTGTTGGTGGCAAGTTAGCCCAGGACCGAGACTTTGTGTACTCCCGCATTCCTGAGTTAGGAGCTTTGGTGGATAGACTAGCCAGGGAGTCTAGGCAGAGTGCTTCTGTTATGGATGATGAGTGGCGAGTTCGAGTGAAGATGGTGGAGCAGGTTGCCAGGAGGAGATTGGATGAGGGACCATCCACTAGTGATGCTGATGTTGAGGCCCGGAGGCTGCATAAGATCATTCGCTGGATGTTGGTTGTGTTGAGAGAGATCCTAGATGATTAGACGGGACTGTTGGTTGGGCCCGTAGATTGTTGTTGTTGTTTTCAGCGCCGGTAGGCTTTGGGATACTTGGTCAGATGTCGGGATCCCTTTTTCATTTACC
Source organism: Apium graveolens (assembly GCF_009905375.1). Classification (NCBI taxonomy): domain Eukaryota; kingdom Viridiplantae; phylum Streptophyta; class Magnoliopsida; order Apiales; family Apiaceae; genus Apium; species Apium graveolens. The sequence goes on along the minus strand of NC_133656.1, from coordinate 71,701,449 downwards.
TTGTTGTATCTCAGACCAGTGTAGTAGTAGTAGTAGTTGGAAGTTAGGGGTAGATAGGGGGATGTTTTCCAGTTTTTCCTCTGTTTAACCCTGCTATTTATTGTACCTTGTTTCAGAACCTTAAAATCCAGAATATTTCCTATGTAACCCTTGATTTAAATAAATCTATTATCTTGCTTTCCTTTGTGCACCTTGTTTATCTTATAAACTATTCTCAATGCCATGTTTTAAATACAACCATGTTTTTCGTACAACCATGTCTAAAGATCGTAAAACCCTATTCCGTGCCATGATAAAACAACACTGATATGAGAATTATGTAGTAATAGGATTGTATGTGAAAATTGGGTAAAACTTAAAACCCACAAAAGAGATTTCATAAAAATTGTTGTTATATGTATGCCATGCTATCGTATTGCTAAATAATTGCTCAATCAGGTTTGTAAGAAATGGCCAACTCACCAGATCACCAAGAAGAAGAAATTCCCACCCAAGACCCAGAAATAAACCCAGAAACCACTTTGATGAGCAGACTTGCTCAGCTTTTGCAACAACCTGTGGCCCCAAAAGTTGGAAATTTTAAGCACTTTCAATCTGTTCACCCTCCAGAGTTCTTAGGTTTTCCAGATCCGATTAAAGCACAGTCGTGGTTGAGAGAGATGGAAAAAGCCTTTGAGCTAGCCGAAGTTAAGGACGATAAGAAAGCTCAGTACGCAAGTTATTACTTGAGGGATGAAGCAAGTTTCTGGTGGGAGTCTTCTAAGGCGTTGTTGGAAGGCAAAGACTTATCTTGGGAGAAGTTTACTGAGATGTTTTTGGAAAAATATTTGCCAAGTTATATGCAAGATCAGTTGGAGATGAAATTTTTGGATCTTAGACAGGAGGAAATGTCGGTAGCAGAATATGAGGTGAAGTTTTTGGAGTTGGCAAGGTTCGTGCCAGAGTACGTGAATACTGAAGCAAAGAAGGCTAAGAGGTTCCAGCAGGGACTTAAGCCATGGATTAGGAGTCAAATAGAAATGTTGGAGATCAAGAACTATGCTGCCTTGGTTCAAAAGGCAATGATAGTGGAAGGTGAGCGGGAAGCTGCTCGAAGAGAAAATGAAGGAAGAAAGAGGAAGTTTGAAAGCTCTGAGCAAGAGCAAGGAGGTTCAAAGTTCAGAGGAAAGTTTGGAAAGAATGGTGGAGGTCAGAACAAAAAGTTTTAGAAGTTTAGACCCGGGAATGGAGCTCAGAAGAACCGTTTCCAGAAAGCTGGACAACCGGGAAATGATAGCAGGCCCCAGATGCAAGAATGCAGGAACTGTGGAAAGAAACACCCGGGGAGGTGTAATAAGCAGGATATAACATGTTTTAAGTGCAACCAGAAGGGGCATTATTCTTCGGAATGTTCAAATGAAATAAGGAAGCCTGATTTGGCTTGTTTCAAGTGTGGTAAGGTAGGCCATATGGCTAGTAATTGCAAGGAGCCTGTGCAGAAGGCTAATGTTCTCAGAATTGCTGGACCGCCGTCTCTCCCAGCACCATCATCTCAACCCAGAGCTAGGACCTTTAACATGTCAATGAAAGATGCGGTGCAAGATGTGGATGTGGTAGCAAGTATGCTTGTCTTAAACTCAGTAGAAGTAAAAGTTTTGATGGATTCTGGAGCAACCAGATCTTTTATTTCTGAAAGCATTCTTGATAAGTTAAATTGTGTTGCATACCCTCTAGAGCCTAATTTGATTATAGAGGTAGCAAATCAAGAGAAAGTTGTTGTTAATAAGATTTATCCCGATTGTGATGTGTCTATAGAAGGTCGGCATTTTTTTGCTGACTTAATTCCTTTTAAGTTAGGAAAATTTGAGGTTATTCTAGGAATGGATTGGTTGTCAAATCATGAGGCGCAAATAGAGTGTAAAAGTAAGAAAGTGAAGTTAAAAACCAAGGATGGTAAGGAAGTGATATTTAAAGGAAAGAGGCAAGAGAAGAAATTTCTAACGGTTATTGAGGCGAGAAGATTAATATGTCAAGGATGCGAAGTTTATTTGGCTCATGTCGTGGACGTGGAGAAAGAATCTGTAAGGATCGACGATATTCCGGTAGTAAGAGATTTTCTGGGCGTGTTTCCTGATGAATTGCCTTGACTACCTCCAGACAGAGAGATCAAGTTTACGATTGAATTGGCTCCTGGTACGGAACCAGTGTCGAAAGCTCCCTATCGTATGGCGCCGGTTGAAATGAAAGAATTGGCAGCCCAGTTGCAAGAATTGTTGGACAAAGGAGTAATCCGACCGAGTGTATCCCCATGGGGCGCACCGGTGTTGTTTGTAAAGAAGAAAGATGGAAGTATGCGATTATGTATCGATTACCGTGAACTGAATAAGTTGACGATCAAGAATAAGTACCCTCTACCGCGGATCGATGACTTGTTTGACCAATTGAAAGGAGCTTCGTGTTTCTCAAAGATTGATTTAAGATCTGGGTATCATCAACTAAAGATCAAAGCGGGAGATATACCCAAGACAACGTTCCGAACAAGATACGGACATTATGAGTTTTTGGTGATGGCATTTGGCTTGACGAATGCGCCAGCTGCATTTATGGATCTTATGAACAGAGTGTTCAAGCAGTATTTGGACAAGTTCGTGATTGTGTTTATTGACGATATACTTATTTATTCCAAAACGGAGGAAGATCATAAGGAGCAATTGAGGATTTCCTTGGAAATTCTGAGAAAAGAGAAGCTGTATGCAAAGTTTTCAAAGTGTGAATTTTGGCTAAAAGAAGTGCAATTTCTTGGTCATGTAGTTAATAAAGAAGGAATTAAAGTGGACCCAGCTAAGATAGAAGCTGTAATGAATTGGGAAAGACCCAAGACTCCGACGGAAGTCAGAAGTTTTCTGGGATTAGCCGGATACTATAGAAGATTTGTGCAAGATTTCTCAAAGATTGCCGTTCCATTGACAAAATTGACGAGAAAGAATGAGAAGTTCGTTTGGACAGAAAAGTGTGAGGAAAGTTTTCAAGAGTTAAAGAAGAGATTGGTAACCGCCCCTGTGTTGGTATTACCAGATGATAAAGGTGAATTTGTGATATTCAGTGATGCTTCCTATAAAGGACTTGGATGCGTGTTAATGCAACACGGGAAGGTGATAGCATACGCGTCAAGGCAACTCAAACCGCACGAGCAAAAGTATCCAACGCACGATTTGGAATTGGCAGCAATAGTGTTTGCCGTTAAGATTTGGAGGCATTATTTGTACGGGGAAAAGTGTGAGATTTATACGGACCATAAGAGCTTAAAATATATCTTTACTCAGAAAGAACTGAATATGTGACAAAGAAGGTGGTTGGAATTGATCAAATATTATGATTGTGCGATAAACTATCATCCTGGAAAGGCAACTGTGGTAGCCGATGCTTTAAGTCGAAAGGAAAAGTTGAATATGTTAACGTCATCAGAAGAATTAATCAAGGACTTTGAAAAGATGGAAATAGTGGTGCAGACTCCAGAATGTGGAGGTGAAGCCATTTATGCAATGCTATTTCAACCTGAAATTTTGGAAAAGATTAGATGCTGTCAAGAGCAAGTGATGAATCGGGAAAGGAATAAGTTGACGGGAGAAGAAATTAAAGCTCAAAAGGATGGAAAAGGGATATACCGTGTTAACTCACGTATTTGGATACCTGATGTTGTGGAACTAAAGCACGAGATTTTGCAAGAAGCGCATAACTCGAGATTTTCAATTCACCCTGGAAGTATGAAGATGTACCGGGATTTGAAAGAAAATTTTTGGTGGCCAAACATGAAAAAGGAAATTGCGGAATGGATAAGAAAATGTTATACGTGCCAAAAAGTTAAAGCGGAACATCAAAGGCCAAGTGGACTGCTTCAGCCACTGGACATACCTGAATGGAAATGGGAACATATCGCAATTGATTTCGTGGTAGGATTACCTAAAACCAAGTCTAATCATGATGCGATTTGAGTGGTAATTGATCGACTGACAAAGTCAGCACATTTCTTGCCGATAAACGAAAGGTTTTCATTAGAGAAGCTGGTCAAAATGTATCTGGATGAAATCGTGATGCGTCATGGAGTTCCTGTATCTATCGTGTCTGATAGAGATCCAAGGTTTAATTCGAGATTTTGGCGACAATTCCACGATCATTTGGGAACGAAATTGAAAATGAGTACGGCATATCATCCGCAGACAGACGGACAAAGTGAAAGGACAATTCAGACAATTGAGGACATGTTGCGAACCTGCGTAATAGATTTCAAAGGAAATTGGGACGATCATTTGCCCTTAGTTGAGTTTTCCTACAACAACAGTTATCACGCAAGTATTGGCATGCCGCCTTATGAAGCGTTGTCCCCTACTTATTGGGACGAAGTTGGTGAGCGCAAGTTAATTGGCCCCGAGCTAGTACAGCAAACGAAGGAAAAAGTTGAAATGATACGAAAGAGATTAATTGCAGCTCAAGACCGACAGGCAAAGTACGCGAATCAAGAGCGGAAAGATGTGCAATTCAAAACTGGAGACAAGGTCTTGTTGAAGATATCTCCTTGGAAAGGTTTAACTCGATTTGGAAAGAAAGGAAAGCTAAGTCCAAGGTACATTGGACCATTTGAAGTATTGCGACAAGTTGGGAAAGTGGCGTATGAATTTGCGCTACCGCCGCAAATGCAACATCTGCACAATGTATTTCATGTATCTCTCCTGAAGAAGTATAATGCTGATGCGAGCCATGTGATCGAGTTGGAACCGGTAGAAATCCAACCAGATTTGTCCTATGTGGAACAACCAGTGCGAATTTTGGATCGAAAAGAAAGGACACTTAGAAATAAAGTTGTACCTCTAGTTAGAGTGTTGTGGAGAAATCCACTAGTCGAGGAATCGACCTGGGAATTAGAAAGCGAAATGAAAGAAAAGTATCCCCATCTATTTGCTTAGATTAGATTCTGGGGACAGAATCCTTTTAAGGAGGGTAGATTGTAACGACCGAGAATTTTGCGTCGTAATTAAGAAAGTAAAGTATGTGTTATGTGATGAGATTATGTGATTAAGTGGTGATTATTTGTCTTATCTGTATACTAGAGTTAAGGAGCGTGGATAAAAACGTTCCAATTTAAAGAGTCAGCTTAGAAGTCAAGCTGTGGTTTCGGGCCGTCAGGTAGAACGGAACCCGTCCTAAAATGGAAATTAAATAATATAAAATGTGAATTATATGTGAAGTAAATGAATGAAGTAATTCGTCTTAAGAGACGTGTTGATTGACAAAGGTAATGAGAAGCGTATTCGAAATGCTGAGCGTCGGGCCGTCAGGCTGAACGTGACCCGGTACGCGTAAAAAGGGAATAAAGATTAAAGAGGGATAGATTCTATGATCAGACCTGAGTCGTTTTGTGACTATATGCGTGTGATTGCTAGACTGTGTGCATGATTATATGTTCTGTGATAATTTCTGTGAATTTTAAAGGAATTATGTGATTTACATAAGGGTTTATTTAACCTTCGTGCATTTCTATAATATCATCTGAGATAGATAAAAACATGGGATTTGTTCTGTTATCTTCGTAGAGGTCTTAGAGACTTTTTAAAAATGATAAGTGAATTTAATTGTGGGTCTTTGCATTTTTAAATTGATTTTTATGTGGAAAAGGTATTTATTAAAGCAAGTTTGCGAAATTCATATAAAATCAATCGCTCGCTCAAATTCTTATTATGAGTAATGGATGAAAAGCTAATTTCGAGACCTACGCGTTAAAAATGTCATTTTCAATAATTCTTGATTTTCTGAGAGAGAAATATTTTTATTTTGAATTTTGTTACATTTGAGTAAAAAGAGAAACAAAATGCAATTTAGAAAGGGGGTTAGTAGATTACTGTTTTACCCTTATTTGGTGGAGTATAAAACACTCCTTTCTTCCCCCCCATTTTCTTCTTCTTGCCGTGCACTCACTCTTTTCTCTCCTCTTTTTCTTTCACTCTCTCTCTCTCACTCGAACAACTCTCTCTCGGCTCTCTCATCAATTTCTCTCGGTATCCTTCCATTTTCCTTGATCAAACTCATCAATTATCCTTAATTCTTCATGATAAACACTTATGTGTAGGTAGAAGTATGTGCATGTGTGTATTGGTGCTTGCATGCCGAAGTGTGTGTGTTTTGGGTTCGGTTTCAAGCCAAGAACCGAGGGTTTGCTTGATTAGTTCATGTTCTGTGATTAACGTGCTGAAATTACATTGCATGTGGTGTTGTTGCATTGGTTTTGGTTAAGAAATCGGGGGCTCATGGTTGGACACCCTCAAATGAGAGCACCACCGTGAAGCCACCGCCACCGGTGATGAACTCCGGTGAACCGGTGGTGAGTTGTGATGTGAAAACTGAACTCTACACAAAATACACTTTAATTTTAGTAGATGCATGTGGTGCTTTTCTATATAACCGAATGGGTTTATGTTCTTAAAGTGATCAAGTTGGTTTTTGACCATGAAATTAATAGTGGATAGTTGTTAATAAAAAGGTTGAAATTTATAAACTTGAAATGATGCATGCATGTTAAGATTTCTTGAAAATTTGGAAAAGGGTTTTTGGCTTCTTTGATAAAAATCGAGTGGGTGTTTGATTAAATGATTCCTTTGATTGTAAATGAATGTGTGCATATGATTGTGTTTAGAAAAATCAAAAATTGAGGTTGCATGTGAATCTTTGCTTCGGGTTTTGTGGACTTTTGCTTCGGCTTTTGTTAATAAAGAAGAGGGAATCGGTTTTTGCGGGTTAATCTTGTTGAATACTAAGTTTATGTGGCTTAAACGTGATTGCATGTTAGTTTTAAAAAGGATCAAGATGTGCATGTCCTTGTTTGGTTCTTGGATTGTGAATTTTGAATTTTTGCCGAATAGAAAATGGGTTTAAAAGAGATTGATTTGTGATTAAGTGAATGCATGCATGATGATTGAATAATTTGATTAAATTTGAGTCATTAGGTGATGTTTGGCTTTGTGCTTCGGAAATCTTGATGAGAATGAGTTAAATGACTAAGTTAAGGTTTAAATCAAGTCGAAAATGTGATATAAGACTTTGCATGTCAAGATTGATCTTTGCATGTGTGTTTTCTTGATAAACCCGAATGGGTCTTAGGCTTAAAAAGAGAATTGAGTTGATTTTTGCCAAAAATCTTAGTGACTAATGAGAACTTGCTTGCATAACCATGATTGAGTGGTGTTTATGTTCGAAATTTGTTAATAAAGAAAATGGTGCTAGTTTAAATGTTGGATCATGCTAGAACTAAAGTTGTATGGTGTGATTTTTGAGAAATTTGATTGTATATGTATAATTATGGTTCGGATTTCTATGATTAAAAGAAAGGAGAGTGGTTCTTTAAAGGTTGTTAATTGAGATACGTGTTTATGTGAATTAAAGTGAGTATTTGATTGATTTTATGGTGGTATTTGCAATTAGGCCGAATAGGCCATATGAACTTAAGGTCAAAACTTGGTTTTTGATAATCAAATATGAAATGATTGGATGCGTATATGTGAATATCTATGGATTGTTTAGTTGATTGTATTATGTGGTTCGAATTTAAGAAAAAAAAAGGGAATGAAGTCGATTGATATAAGTGATAGTATGCACGTAAATGTTTGGTTGTAAATGGGTCTAGTACTCGTAAAAGAGTCGTGTTAGTTTGATTTGAGAAATAGCCTAGGTCAAGCGAGTATGCTTTGATTTCTAGGTATATAAGGATATGAAAACTATGAGACAGAATTGTGCTATGTGCTACGTGCTGTGTGCTTATTTGTATAAGCTATATTCGTATGTTCGAGAATATAATCGAGTTATCGTATAGAGTGATCGTTCCGGGAACGAGAGTTGGGAATCTCATTAAGATTTTGGTTTTTATTGTAGATTCGGAGCGTGAGGGCATTCGGGCTAGGAAAGGGAAAAGTATACTAGGTGGCAGTAGTTCAACCCTCAGGAAAGCAATTTCAGGCAAGTAACTCTGATTACTTGTGTAAATGATTATAAAGGAAATGTTGTTCATACCATGTAGAGTATTGAACTGTTAAAGTATGAAACCCTTGCTTTATGAAACCCTGATATTGATTTGAAGTACTCTTTGTTCTTGATAACCTGTTATTGATAATCCTATTGATTTCACCCGTTGATAATATGCCTTTCTGTTCAAGTTTCCTATAATGCCATGATCATATTGAACCTTTAATTATCTTGGTTAACTCTGTTTAATGATACCCTGTTTCTCTTGATCGCCCTAATGATCCCTAAGTTATTTCTGATCCTTCAAATTTAGTACCTTATTAACCTTGATACAGAATTCTTGAGAATTGTTCCTTGCGTATCTCTGATTCACTCCCTGAACTTTGTTTCTTTAAAAATCTGAATTAAGAATGAGTTTCGACTTGAAAGAGTCCGAATGATTTCAAAGGCTTGGTAATGATAAAATGAATTTTAGAAAACCTATTGTTTTCCAACTCAAGGTTTTCCAAATGAATTCCTGATGGATTGGATTGAGACGTAAGAGGCTAGTGGGACTAGTCCAGTCATAGTAAGAGGCTAGTGGGACTAGTCCAATTTAAGGCTGAAATTATGCCGAATGGTACCTTAAAGACCGGAATGGAGGTCGAAACGGGCAGATCACCCGTATATAATGAAATGGAAAGATAAGTGATCCAATCCAGGGTTCTAAATGATTATTTAAGAAAAGGAACTGAAACTTTTATTCAGTAAATTGATTTTTGGAAATGAAAATGGTTTATACTGTTTTGAAAAGAGTTGATTATGTTATTGTGGAGCTTAGAGCTCAGAACCCTGATTCCTGAAATTGTTGATCATATGAATGATTCTATATCTTGAAATACTGTTGCTTTCCTCTACCGAAAGATCTATTTTGATCCTATAATGATTTGTGTTGAATGTCGGCTTTCATCCTATTTCGAGCCTTGTTTCTTGAAAGCCCAGCTATTCTTCAGATACCTTTCCTTATCTCAAAGAAAGCAAAAAAAAAATGAATATACGGAAATCTGCCACCTAGTTTAGCTAAAATAGAATGCCCTAGTTTGTTTAAAGCATATTGAGAATTGTTATTGTAGAACTGCTATTTAGTTACTTGCTGAGTTTTATACTCATTGTTTTGTCTTAATCTAACCATGGCAGTTAAGCAAGAAGATGGCCAGGCTTAGGCGCACTGCTCGTAAGAGCGTACCTGGTGGTCCCTACCGTGTTGAGGGCTTCCAGTTGCCAGAGCAGGTAGTACAGGTTATGAGTGAGCTCGCGCCTAGTAAAGAGGTGTTTAAAGATACAATGGGTTATCTGTCGGTTCCCAGCCGGAATCGATATTGATTATTTAATAATATTTTGGGTTTGTAAGTTATATTCGGTGATTGGTAGTTGTAATCTTGTCTTATACTTTATCCTGTTGATCCTGTTAGTAGTTAATCGGGGTTTATGCATATTTAATTAGTAGATTAGAGGTGTGTGAGTCCTCATTTCCTAACCCCGAGATTGAGGTCGTCATCTGTCTCGACGGATAACAAATTCAAATAGGAGTTGAAAGTGACTTGACAGTCACATGGGTTGATTGTATACAAAAGGAACGTGGCAACCTATTTGCAGGTTTATGAGAACAAAGAAGCATTTCCATTTCCATGCCTACTTGAAGAAATACAAAGATGCTGGATAGAGAGATGAAAAAACATGTGATTATACCTAAATGTTTTGTTTTATATGTTTGTCTTTTAACATATGTAACTTGGTGATATATAAACCTAGAGTAGCTAGTATAAAAATAATTGATTGAACTGAGAAATAGAAAGAGCAACATCTGTTAGGAATTTTTATGTTCTCTCTTTAGAAATTTACTTGTAAGCAGCTATGTGCATTCTTGCATCACAGAGTTCTCAATCAATATATATCTCTAGTGGAAAAATCAATCCACCATGAGTTTTTAAATCTTTGTGTTTAATTACTTTGTGTTTTGAATATATTTATATTTCATTATGCACACTTGCATATTCAAATACTGATATATTTTGGCAAAGAATTTTCTCAGTTTCAAAAAGAAACCTAGAATTACATTCAACCCCCCACTGTAATTATATAGTTAGATTGTTTGGGAATAACAAAAGAAAAGATTGTAAGTTCTTTTATCGAAGTTTATATAATACTTTCTCTATGCTAGCTGGCATGAGGACTTGGATGTAGTGTAACACCCCCAAATCCAAGGTTGTGAATTCGGGTCGTTACGATCACTTATTAATTAAATAATTCTCTTTTCACAATATTACTCGACCTTTTATTCAAACTCACATACACACAGGTTATACGCTTGGAAACAGTAGCAAATAAATCATCTCCACTTATCTACCTGACGAGGCTAGCGCACAAAAAGCCTACAGAACTCACGAGCTTTCCTTGCCCGCCTACGGACAGCAGTCCTGGTCTGATCCATGCTGGTAGTCTGTTGTGATATGATATATAAAAGCAAGGGTGAGCATTATAGCTCAGCAAGGTATAAATCCCCATAATTAAGTATGTAAGGATAAATAAAACCAATAATTATACTTTGTATCTCCAAAGCGTTCTGAAAGTTTATATGCTTGTCAAATTTATAATATTCCCAAAATCAACTACAATAATATATCCACTGAATACTTGTATCCATCTCTTTCTCAAAATCATTTTATACTCGTACTCATTTTATTTCAAAATCTTAAGATGTTACTCGAACCAAGATTCTCAAATGGGTGTGATATATATACATCAACATCCCAATTTAAAACTCAGCCTTATGGGCAGATTTCTCAAATGGATTTGATATATATTCATCAATATCCTTGTTTTAAACTCAGCCTTATCGGCTCTCTGTTGTATATTTCACAACAGTTTTTCCAAAATGGAAGAAAGGGACTATACTGGAATAAACCACGTATCGGTGATCAGCCGAATACGAAATTTTCTCTACTAGTAGAAGGAATACAAACCTAGACGCCTTTGGGCTCATCAAGACACTACACGGTGGTTGCCCATTGCCGTGCAAGTCCGAAAGTCAATGGTCACATAGACCATATAACCGTACAATGCGCCACTCCGCGCTTGCATAATGTGCCACTCCGCGCCTGGTCACTGCCTGATACCACTCCGTACCGGGCAGGCCGCATTCCAGTCCCAAAACAATTATATCTTTTGCTCAAAATCCTTTTTCGAAGGAATAGGTCGTTAAAAGTTGACCTTTAAATAAGATGATTTATTCATCACTTTTAACTCAATGGATCTTTGGGAGTTGTCGGATTTTTGAATTTAAAATCATTTTCAAATCCCTATCTGTAGTAGGGTGACACGTATATTACTCACTTGTTCTTTATTGAACGAGGAAGCAAAACTCTTATGCTTCAAGACTAAGTTCCCTAAGGTTTTGATACGTTTCAAATGATTAATCTCTTTCAAGAGTTTTGAATAATTTAGAAAGTACCTTTGGGAATTATGTCTATTTTTAAATAAGTTTTTAGAAGTCCGAAGATATTAAATATCTAAGGTCTCATAATTATATAAGAGGGATTTAATGAATTGATAAAATTTTAAGTACAAAGTATTTATAATTAAGGTTCAATGAATTAATAAAAACCTTAAATACAAAATATTTTATGACTAAGGTCCAACGAATGGAGACACCTTAATCAAATAATCAAAACATGATTTGGTATCCTATAATTGCTCTTTGAATAGTTAAATCTTTATTAAATAACGTGAAATTATTTATAAACTATTCAGTATATTTTTAAATACTTTCTGGATATTTAATAATCCCTTAAATATCGCTTTATAAAATAATCAATCAAGTAAGGGTGTCCCTTAAATGAATAAACCAATATTTCTCGAAGTTTAAGTCAAAATCTCAATCGTTCGCTTGATATATATATTACGCGAACGTACTTTGTTTATCGAAATAGAAATCTTTCGCGCCCGGCTCTTTTCGGAATTAAATCGTTATTAAAATATCTTCAACTCCCATTATCATATATTATATTTGAAATACGTTTCAACTTCTCATACTCGTGTAAAACGAAATTTGTTTTCGTAAACAATCGCATAATTCGTATGCATTGATATCATAGACAAGCATATATATATTTGAACTGTAAATCATGGCATCAATATCACAACAGTATATATATAGCATGAATAGTATGAGATAGGGTTTCGAAAACTTGCCTCGAGTAATCGAAGTGGTATGGTATCTGGTGTTTGGTTGGCGATCTATAAACAAGAACCAACGGTCTAAGTTAGTACGCGATTAACGTCTCGCTTTTATTAAGCAACTTTCGCAACTACTCAAGTATAACGAATCTCCGATCGTCACATTCTCAACACTTATATTCTCACTTTATAACATGGTCGAGTTTTGAAATCGATCGTTCGCTTTAGAAAGTCCATTTCGAGTTTTAAGCTCGAACGTGAGAAAACGTGCGTCAAAACTAGGTTTTTATGCGTTTCTCGCTTGCGCTCGCTTTACCAAAATATTTTTATAAAATCTAAAAATTAATATTTTCTCAAAATGCTTTTTGGACAGTCTTCTCTACTATCATATCCATTTTTCATAATTTTTCCAGAATCTCGAAATTATTTTAAGTCCTTCAAAATCACCATGCAAGTGGACTTAAGTACAGTTGGCTAATCGCAGAAATGTTTTACACTAAAACGACCATAACTCCTAAACCGTAAATCTCCTCATGATGATCTACACATGTATAGAAACTAAAAAAACAAGATCTATCTGCTCATGGCCAGTGGTTTTCAAATTTTAACAATTTTCATGGCCGAATGTCCTGCAGAAAACAGATCAAGTGCAAGAATGCCCAAACTCAATTTCTACTGCTTGATCTTAACACAATCACTACCTATAACCATCATAAACACAAGTACTTCTCAAGATCCACCCACATGAACCTTATATGCTCTATATAGTACCACATACATGGATTACAACTCAACATCTCAAGTCTTTAGCAAGAACATAATCAATACAAACTCAAACAAACACAATCCTTTAGATCTTAACACTACAACAAACATAACTCTTAAATTCAACCATAAAACCTTAAAAGGTTGAAAGTTATACCTTCTTGGATACTAGGAAGGTTAGTGCTAGGATGATTGAGGCTTGGTTTGCTTAGAAAACACTTAGAAGGGCTAGATCCTTAAGAAACATAACAAAGAAACAAGTTAAAATTTCGGAGTTACCTTTCAGCACCTCATTCAAACATTTTTATAAAATTGACAAAAAATAAGTTGAGGCTGAAATTTGGTACGAAGCTTACCCATGATATAGAAAAGCTATGGTAAAAATTTCATGATATTTGAATGAGTATATTTTGAGTTATGAATTTTTCTTTCTCCCTTGCTCAGAAAATCCGAACTGCTGGAATGAAAAATGGGAGAGCTTTAAGTGAGGGAAAAGTGGTTGTTTTCTTTTGTGGCTAAAGTGTGGGAGTGTATAATGAATATATGCGATGTATGCAGCAGATTTGACAATAATTTGGCAAAGGTATGGGTTGGTTTGATTGTGTGGTGAAGTGAGAAAAGGGAGAAGTATGGCTTGTGTACTTGTTGTCTCCCATCACTATTCAACACTATTCCACTAACTATTCTAGTTAGCTTCTAATCATCTAGTTACACTCCTAACTACTAGTTAGGACTTGGTTATGCATGGCCAACTTGCATGTGATTTAATTTCTCATTCGTTTATTTATCGTAAATGCAATCGTCGTTCCATTCCGATAGTTTCCACGTATAACGACTTGTTTCGTAGCGATTTCTTTTATCGCTTATAATCCTATAACCAATTCCATTCCTTCTCTTGATCATAGAAATACCTTGATATATTATTTATTTCACGTAGTATTCCCGGTTCTACGCCATTCTTTACGGATACGAAAACACGTAGTATAATTGTGAATCTTCGAATTCCGTCGGCTTTTACATTCACTTATTTTCCTCGATAAACAAGAATATGATCTCGGATTCTCAAAATTCCACTATTCATTTAATGATGATCCCCATACGTATTACTTAATTAGCTCAAGTTACTATTCACAGAAGTTTTAAAATATTACAAAAATCAGGGTTCTTACAGTCTCCCCCCCTTAAAAGGATTCCGTCCCGGAATCAACTCACAAATAGATGGGGGTACCTTTCTCGCAGGTGGCTCTCTAATTCCCAAGTCGACTCCTCGACCTTGGGATGTCTCAATAAGAATCTGAATAGCTTGACACTCTTGTCCCTGAGTACTTGCTCCTTTCAACCAATGATTTCAACTGGTTGCTCAATGTAGGACGGATCTAGTACTTACTCATGTTTCACTATATTCTTGGTATCCGTATTATACTTTCTCAACATTGGCACATGAAAAACACTATGAACCTGTTCAAGGTTTAGAGGTAAAGCCAATTCGTATGCCACGGTTCTATTTGTCACAAAATCTCAAAGGACCCATATATCGGGAACTCGACTTCCCTTTCTTTCCAAATCTCATCAGTCCTTCCCATGGTGACACTTTCAAAAATACCTGGTCACCCACTTCATACTCTCTGTCTTTTCGTGCTAAGTCGGCATATTTACGTTGTCGGTCTTGGGCTGCCGCTAAGCATCCTCTGATCAACTCAACTATGTCCCTCGTTCTTTACACCAAGTCGGGACCTAGTAACTTTCTTTCACCAACTTCATCCCAGTACAAGGGTGAATGGCACCTCCGACCATACAGCGCCTCATGTGGGGGCATTTCTATACTCACATGATAACTATGATTATAGGCAAACTCTATCAAAGATAGGTGTTCATCTCAATAACCTTAAAAATCAATTACAAAATTTCTCAACATGTACTCCAATGTCTGAATGATTCACTCACTTTGTCCATCGGTTTGGGGATGGTATGCAATACTCACATTCAGTTTGGTTCATAAGCATTCCTGAAAGCTCCTCAAAAAAATCTGGAGTTGAATCGGGGATCTCTGTCAGATACGATAGCTACAGAGACTCCATGTCTTATCACAATTTCCTTGATGTATAGCTCTGCTAATCTATCCACCATGTAGGTTTTCTTGATTGGAAGAAAGTATGCTGACTTGGTCAGTCGATATATAATTACTCATATTGCATCACGGTTAGCCTTAGCTCGGGGAAATCCTACCACAGAATCCATGGCTATTTGTTCCCACTTTCACATCGGAATTCCTAAGGGTTGTAGGAGTCCCCTCGGTCGCTGATGTTCCACCTTCACTCTTTAACAGGTCAAACACTTACTGACCCAATTGGCCACGTCTCTTTTCATGTTGGGTCATCAATAATATTCCTTTGGATCTCGGTACATCTTGGTACCTCCAGGATGAATTGAATATCTAGAATTATGTCCTTCGCGTAAAATTTCATCTTTTAATTCTCGAACATTCGGAATCCAAATCCGGTTCGCATACCTCATAATTCCCTTCTCATCTTTCTCACATTTGACTTCTTCTCAGTCAAAGATTCTCGCTCTTCATTCGTCTTCTCTTCCTGATAATGTCCCATCTTTTCTAACAATTCCGGTTCTAATTTGATCTCAAATAGTCCATCAGTCCCTTTACCAGTGACTTCACCTCTATCTCCATCTCCTCGAGTTCTCTCACTAGTTCCTCCGGCGTTGTCAACATCTTGAGTCTCTCTTTACTACTAAGGGCATCGGCCACCACATTGGCCTTCCCTGGGTGATATAAAATCTCACCGACATAGTCTTTCATTAACTCTAACCATCTCCTCTGTCTCCTGTTGAGTTCTTTATGAGTAAATATATACTTAAGGCTCTTATGGTCAGTGTAGATCTCACAATTTTCTCTGTATGGATATTGTCTCCAATTTTTCAAAGCAAAACTATTACTGCTAATTCTAATTCATGAGTAGGGTATCTTACTTCATATTCCTTCAGCTGCCGTGAGGCATAAGCAACCATTTTCCCATGCCACATGAGCATGCATCATAATCCTTTATGTGACGCATCACTATAGATCACAAAATCACCCTTTCCATCGGGCAATGCCAGCACGAGGGCTGATACCAAACTTCTTTTCAATTCCTGAAAACTTTCCTCACATTTTTCATTCCACACAACCTTTTCCATTTTGCAAGTAGGCCTAATCAAAGGTCCTGATATCTTAGCAAAATCCCGTACGAACCTCTCATAAAACTGGTTAATTCCCAAAAAGTTCCTACTTCCGTAGGTGTGGTTATTCTTTCTCATTGGAATACTGCCTCAACATTGGTAGGGTCAACTAACAGTCCTTCACTGCTCATCAATTGTCCTAAGATCTGAACTTCATTTTGCCAGAATTTGTACCTTGAGAATTTGGCAAACAACTTTTCTCTTCTCAATGCTTCTACCACTATCCTCAGATATTCCGCATGTTCTTCTTCCGTTTTAGAATAGACTAAAATATTATCAATAAAAAAATAATGACGCACACGTCCAAATACTTTTTAAACACTCGATTCACAAAGTCCATGAAAGCCCGAACGACGTCACCAAGAACTCATAATGTCCATACCTCGTGCGAAATACGATATTTATCCCCTATTTTAATCTTCAGTTGGTGATATCCCATTCTTAGATCGATTTTCAAAAAGTGTACCACTCCTTCAAGTTGGTCAAACGAATCGTCAATTCTAGAGAGAGGGTATCTGTTCTTAATAGTCAGCTTATTCAGTTCCCTATACTCTGTGCACAATCGCATACTACCATCCTTCTTTTCGACAAACAACATTGGTGTGCCTCATGGTGACACATTAGGTCTCATCATTCCTTTATTCAACAGTTCTTGCAACTGTGAAGTCAATTCTTTCATTTCAACCGGGGCTAGCCTATATGGGGCTTTTTGAAACTGATGTCGTTCCTGATGCTAATTCGATAGCGAACTCTATCTCTCGGTCATGTGATAATCCTGAAAGGTCTTTCGAAAACACATCCTCAAACTCGTGAACAACTGGTATGTCATGTACATCGGGGCTTCTCTCTTGGTACCCGCCACGTATGCTAAATACGCTTTGCTATATTTCCTCAATAATTGCTTCGCTTGAGCAATATTCAAAAATTTCCGGGTCTGACGCTGACCCTTAATCACAATTTCCTTGCCGTTAGGCATTCAGATTTTAACTTTTTATCCTTTATAATCAATCTGAGCACCATTGCTCGACAACCAATCCATTTTTAAGACCACACCAAATTCTCTCATCCTGAAAGGAATTAAGTCCAACTTAAAGTCTTTCCCTCCTAGTTCCCACTTGCAGATTAGATGAATCTCATTAATTGGAACAACCTCTCGATTCATTATTTCTATTCGCAATAATTCTCGCGTTGGAATCACATTAAGTTTTAACTTGGCCAAAAATCTCGCGATAAAAAAATACTTAGTTACTTTCGAATTAAACAGAATATTTGCAGTAACCAAGTTGAGTAAAAGGTTACCTGCTATCACGCCCTAGCTGGGTTGGGGCAGTTGCTAGAATAATGTCCTGGTTGGTTACAATTAAAGCATCTCAGTAGCTCTTTTCCTAAATTACATACCCCGGGATGTTTCTCCCCACATGACTTATGATCTGGTAGGGGTGACCAAAACTGGTTATGAAATGTAGTCCTATATTGACCACCTCCCTGGGTGATACTCTTGCTTACCGGTTCGCTAAACCCGGTACCCACTACGGGTTGGGACACCGCTCCCCTCTCAGTCCTAATCGGAAAGTTCTGTTTATCGCTCTGCCGCCTTGGCTTCCAAACTCCTCTTCTTGCTCTCTTCCTCTTTTTGACTTTGCTCACTCTCTGCCTCTACAATCGAGGCCTTTTTGCACATAGTCTGTTATCTCAAGTAATGACACTCGGTCTTGAATCCATTGTTTCAGCCCTTGCTGAAATCTCCTTGCCTTTTTCTCTTTCGTGTTCACAAACTCCGGCATGAATCTCGACAGTTCAATAAATTTGGCTTTGTACACATCCACTGACATCTTATCTTACTTAATCTCTAGAAACTTCAACTCCATCTGAACCTCCATAAACCTAGGAAATACTTTTCCCCATGTGATAATCACATCAGTCTCCAGGGTTCCTTTAGGTTCCCACTAATAATTTGCTTCTCCTTTTAACACATAACTGGTGAACACAGTCTTTTGTGTCTCTTCTATGGGCACTATCTCAAAACTCTTTTCCATTTCTTTCAGCCAAGCTCTGGCCTTAACAGGTTAGCAGTCCCTTGAAATTTCTAGGGGTTTTAACAACTTAAAGGCCTTAAAGACATTAGTAACTGGAACATGATCAACATGGGTTGAGGGTGACAATTTAAATTCTCTCGAAGAAGATTCATAATTTGGTCCATGGGGTTTCCGCTCTGGCCTTCCCCTCATTAGTATCCATAGTTTCTTCTTCATTGTAATCCTCTAAGCCGAACTCATTATATTCGACTTCCTCGTGTTCTTGGTTATTTTGGTTTACCAATTCAGCAGGGTTTGCTCTAGTTTCCCAATATGTCGGGGTGGCATCATTATGCTAATATAAAAGATCACCAGTATAACATTATTCGCGTCTCTACTCATTATGTTAAAGTCGCTTAATAACTCTCTTTGTCACCAATACATTCTTCATTCCTCGTTAGTTACTCGCAACGTTGTGCCCACGCACCTGATTTGATGCGTTAACAAAAGACGACATCATGTCAATAATATACACGTAGCTCCTAGTGACATCCCACTCTTGGAATTCTGCGTTAGACTTATTGGTCTTCTCCTCCAGTAGTTCGAAGCTTGTTGCGTTGATTGCGGGAGCATGAAACTTTTCAGAAATTATTCTGTCGATTCTCGCTTTCCGTGCCGAACCATAATGGCTTAACGGACGAAATGAATTCGTATTATCGCATAGCTTTCTCATCTTGGGACACGCTAAAATCTTCCTTATAGGACATAGATTCCTCAATGGTATAACGAATACCCTTCTTGGTAGAATCGCTATTCGTCATGTATTGAACCCTTATTATCGGAACAATACTTTCAACCAATTCAGTTAACGTAATAACCTTAATAGTAAAAGAATTAAGCATCTTGATTCTTGCC
The DNA here is from genome assembly GCF_009905375.1 of Apium graveolens. Lineage (NCBI taxonomy): Eukaryota > Viridiplantae > Streptophyta > Magnoliopsida > Apiales > Apiaceae > Apium > Apium graveolens. Next base: position 71,682,322 of record NC_133656.1, on the reverse strand, counting down.
TAATATGTCTCCTCAAGGACACTCTATAAAGAGCTATGAGTGGCAAGATTCGGGTTTTCCAATCAACCCATGGTATTGGGGTATCGTTTTTATCCCGCTTTCTCCGAAGACTTAGCTCCACTTCTATATCAACATTATAAAAATCATGTACAATTTTCTCCTTTCCTCATTCTGTCGATCTTAAACGATTCCATCAATTTCCGTATAACACTTCACATAAACACTTCAACATAACTCCTGGTAGTCTATTAACAAACTCTATCGGCATAACCAATGGACTCTCTTGTGCATATAACTCTTAACACTCTTTTCTCTGAGTGCTACAACTCATTCTCTTCCCTTAATGCTGACTTTTCAATCGACTGTTAATAACTCAACCAATGCCTCAACTCTTAAGGCTAAGGTCCCCTTGGGTACTACCGTCGCGACTACTCCATAGTAATCCAACTACGAACTCGATGAGAGTTCTTGTTAACTTTTAGATCCTCAGTCTACCCATTTTACTCTTACTGTTTCCAAGACTTATAACCTTTGGCTCTGATACCATTTCTGTAACACCCCCAAATCCAAGGTTGTGAATTCGGGTCCTTACGATCACTTATTAATTAAATAATTCTCTTTTCACAATATTACTCGACCTTTTATTCAAACTCACATACACACAGGTTATACGCTTGGAAACAGTAGCAAATAAATCATCTCCACTTATCTACCTGACGAGGCTAGCGCACAAAAAGCCTACAGAACTCACGAGCTTTCCTTACCCGCCTACGGACAGCAGTCCTGGTCTGATCCATGCTGGTAGTCTGTTGTGATATGATATATAAAAGCAAGGGTGAGCATTATAGCTCAGCAAGGTATAAATCCCCATAATTAAGTATGTAAGGATAAATAAAACCAATAATTATACTTTGTATCTCCAAAGCGTTCTGAAAGTTTATATGCTTGTCAAATTTATAATATTCTCAAAATCAACTACAATAATATATCCACTGAATACTTGTATCCATCTCTTTCTCAAAATCATTTTATACTCGTACTCATTTTATTTCAAAATCTTAAGATGTTACTCGAACCAAGATTCTCAAATGGGTGTGATATATATACATCAACATCCCAATTTAAAACTCAGCCTTATGGGCAGATTTCTCAAATGGATTTGATATATATTCATCAATATCCTTGTTTTAAACTCAGCCTTATCGGCTCTCTGTTGTATATTTCACAACAGTTTTTCCAAAATGGAAGAAAGGGACTATACTGAAATAAACCACGTATCGGTGATCAGCCGAATACGAAATTTTCTCTACTAGTAGAAGGAATACAAACCTAGCCGCCTTTGGGCTCATCAAGACACTACACGGTGGTTGCCCATTGCCGTGCAAGTCCGAAAGTCAATGGTCACATAGACCATATAACCGTACAATGCGCCACTCCGCGCTTGCATAATGTGCCACTCCACGCCTGGTCACTGCCTGATACCACTCCGTACCGGGCAGGCCACATTCCAGTCCCAAAACAATTATATCTTTTGCTCAAAATCCTTTTTCGAAGGAATAGGTCGTTAAAAGTTGACCTTTAAATAAGATGATTTATTCATCACTTTTAACTCAATTGATCTTTGGGAGTTGTCGGATTTTTGAATTTAAAATCATTTTCAAATCCCTATCTGTAGTAGGGTGACACGTATATTACTCACTTGTTCTTTATTGAACGAGGAAGCAAAACTCTTATGCTTCAAGACTAAGTTCCCTAAGGTTTTGATACGTTTCAAATGATTAATCTCTTTCAAGAGTTTTGAATAATTTAGAAAGTACCTTTGGGAATTATGTCTATTTTTAAATAAGTTTTTAGAAGTCCGAAGATATTAAATATCTAAGGTCTCATAATTATATAAGAGGGATTTAATGAATTGATAAAATTTTAAGTACAAAGTATTTATAATTAAGGTTCAATGAATTAATAAAAACCTTAAATACAAAATATTTTATGACTAAGGTCCAACGAATGGAGACACCTTAATCAAATAATCAAAACATGATTTGGTATCCTATAATTGCTCTTTGAATAGTTAAATCTTTATTAAATAACGTGAAATTATTTATAAACTATTCAGTATATTTTTAAATACTTTCTGGATATTTAATAATCCCTTAAATATCGCTTTATAAAATAATCAATCAAGTAAGGGTGTCCCTTAAATGAATAAACCAATATTTCTCGAAGTTTAAGTCAAAATCTCAATCGTTCGCTTGATATATATATTACGCGAACGTACTTTGTTTATCGAAATAGAAATCTTTCGCGCCCGGCTCTTTTCGGAATACATTTCAACTTCTCATACTCGTGTAAAACGAAATTTGTTTTCGTAAACAATCGCATAATTCGTATGCATTGATATCATAGACAAGCATATATATATTTGAACTGTAAATCATGGCATCAATATCACAACAGTATATATATAGCATGGATAGTATGAGATAGGGTTTCGAAAACTTGCCTCGAGTAATCGAAGTGGTATGATATCTGGTGTTTGGTTGGCGATCTATAAACAAGAACCAACGGTCTAAGTTAGTACGCGATTAACGTCTCGCTTTTATTAAGCAACTTTCGCAACTACTCAAGTATAACTAATCTCCGATCGTCACATTCTCAACACTTATATTCTCACTTTATAACATGGTCGAGTTTTGAAATCGATCGTTCGCTTTAGAAAGTCCATTTCGAGTTTTAAGCTCGAACGTGAGAAAACGCGCGTCAAAACTAGGTTTTTATGCGTTTCTCGCTTGCGCTCGCTTTACCAAAATATTTTTATAAAATCTAAAAATTAATATTTTCTCAAAATTATTTTTGGACAGTCTTCTCTACTATCATATCCATTTTTCATAATTTTTCCAGAATCTCGAAATTATTTTAAGTCCTTCAAAATCACCATGCAAGTGGACTTAAGTGCAGTTGGCTAATCGCAGAAATGTTTTACACTAAAACGACCATAACTCCTAAACCGTAAATCTCCTCATGATGATCTACACATGTATAGAAACTAAAAAAACAAGATCTATCTGCTCATGGCCAGTGGTTTTCAAATTTTAACAATTTTCATGGCCGAATGTCCTGCAGAAAACAGATCAAGTGCAAGAATGCCCAAACTCAATTTCTACTGCTTGATCTTAACACAATCACTACCTATAACCATCATAAACACAAGTACTTCTCAAGATCCACCCACATGAACCTTATATGCTCTATATAGTACCACATACATGGATTACAACTCAACATCTCAAGTCTTTAGCAAGAACATAATCAATACAAACTCAAACAAACACAATCCTTTGGATCTTAACACTACAACAAACATAACTCTTAAATTCAACCATAAAACCTTAAAAGGTTGAAAGTTATACCTTCTTGGATACTAGGAAGGTTAGTTCTAGGATTATTGAGGCTTGGTTTGCTTAGAAAACACTTAGAAGGGCTAGATCCTTAAGAAACATAACAAAGAAACAAGTTAAAATTTCGGAGTTACCTTTCAGCACCTCATTCAAACATTTTTATAAAATTGAAAAAAAATAAGTTGAGGCTGAAATTTCGTACGAAGCTTACCCATGATATAGAAAAGCTATGGTAAAAATTTCATGATATTTGAATGAGTATATTTTGAGTTATGAATTTTTCTTTCTCCCTTGCTCAGAAAATCCGAACTGCTGGAATGAAAAATGGGAGAGCTTTAAGTGAGGGAAAAGTGGTTGTTTTCTTTTGTGGCTAAAGTGTGGGAGTGTATAATGAATATATGGGATGTATGCAGCAGATTTGACAATAATTTGGCAAAGGTATGGGTTGGTTTGATTGTGTGGTGAAGTGAGAAAAGGGAGAAGTATGGCTTGTGTACTTGTTGTCTCCCATCACTATTCAACACTATTCCACTAACTATTCTAGTTAGCTTCTAATCATCTAGTTACACTCCTAACTACTAGTTAGGACTTGGTTATGCATGGCCAACTTGCATGGGATTTAATTTCTCATTCGTTTATTTATCGTAAATGCAATCGTCGTTCCATTCCGATAGTTTCCACGTATAACGACTTGTTTCGTAGCGATTTCTTTTATCGCTTATAATCCTATAACCAATTCCATTCCTTCTCTTGATCATAGAAATACCTTGATATATTATTTATTTCACGTAGTATTCCCGGTTCTACGCCATTCTTTACGGATACGAAAACACGTAGTATAATTGTGAATCTTCGAATTCCGTCGGCTTTTACATTCACTTATTTTCCTCGATAAACAAGAATATGATCTCGGATTCTCAAAATTCCACTATTCATTTAATGATGATCCCCATACGTATTACTTAATTAGCTCAAGTTACTATTCACAGAAGTTTTAAAATATTACAAAAATCAGGGTTCTTACATGTAGGCCATAGACTAGGATTAAGGGCCGAACTAAGTGAAAACTCTTGGTGTTCTGCATTGTTCATTTTCCATATTACTGCATTTACATTTCAGTAATTTATATTCTGCATGGTTAATTGAGACTGTCTCATTTTCTGTCTCATTAATAAAGGGTCTGTCCCATTTATGAAAGAGAATGTCCCATTTGTCTTAATAATTAGAATATCATATATAGATTGTGCCTTTGAATTTTATTTGGTATCAGAGCAGGTGCTTTTAATTCTTTATTTAGTGTTTATTTTTCTAGCGATCCATGGCTCAGTCAGATAGGTATTCGAATAATTATCCGCCATTGCTTCATAATGCTAAAAATTATAACGACTGGAAATTCTGCATGAAAATCTTCCTCCAGCATGATGCTTTTGAATGTGATGCTGTTGAAAATGGCTATACGGTCCCAATGAAAGATGGAAAGCCTAAATCTCTCAAGGAACTCTTTCCTGAAGAAGTCAATTCTATAAATTATAATTGCTGGAGCTATGAATACACTTCTCAATGGAATGGTGGCTACTGAGTTACGTAAATTATCATCTTGTACTACGGCTAAACAAATCTGGGATACTATCAAAGTCAGCCATGAAGGTACATCTAAGGTACGTGAAATCAAATTTAGTATGCTAATGAGTGATTATGAAGGTTTTAGGTTGGAAAGAGATGAAGTGTCAAAGATACTCAGGGAAGGTTCTTGACCTTGATGATTCTATATCTCTTATAGAAAGGACTATTCCGCAATCCGAAATCAATCGGAAAGTTCTCAGGGCTTTGCCAAAGAAATTTGCTCCTAAGGTCATCATACTGCAGGATTTTACTCTTATTTCTACTATGGACACTCTTACACTCTTCAGTGAATTGGAAGAATTTGAGAATCAGCTATGTAGATACGATGAAGAAGATGATGTTCCTTGGAAAAAGACAATGGCACTTAATGTCGATGCAGATGAATATCCTGATGATTCCAATGAGGAAAACGCACTCCTGACCAAGAAGTTCCATAAATTTCTTGCTAAAAAGAATGCATAAGAGACCTATAAATTCTCAGTTTTCGAAGAAAAATTTCAAGTCCAATCCCAGCAAAGAAAACAAGACTAATTCAAGCAAGGATACATACTTTGAATGTGGAAAAAAGGGGCACTTCAAAAAGGACTGCTATAAGCTCAAAAATAAGAAGAAAGCATTTCTTACATGGAGTGATGTTGATTCTGATGTGGAGATTGACTCAGATAATGAAGTTGCTCAACTATGCTTTGTTGGACTCGAAGACAGCTCCAATGATAATGATGAGGTACAAAATGTTCAATATAATATAAATTTAAATATATCTTCAACGATACTAACCTTGCAGGCTTAAAATAGAAATTTAAAAGAAAAGAATGCTTATTTGAAATAAACATTGAGTGAAGTTCTCAGTGAAATGGATGATCCTATGAAAGATGAAGTATTGGCTGCTGAAAACTGATCTTTAGTTGAAAATATATCTAAGCTAACTGAAGAAAATGAGTATCTCAAGAATGAGATTGAAATGAAAAACGTCTGTCTTGAAGCTTTGAAGAAAGAGTCAGCCTCTATTGATCCAGAAACTATCAAAAGAGACGGTGCTCCTGACCCTTTGGTTCCTGAACTAAATCAGAAAGTTGCAAATCTAGAAAAGGATCTAGCAAAATGTTTCATGGTGAAGGAACTATGAATGCTTTACTTGCAGAACAAAAATCTTCTCTTGATAAAAGAGGATTAAGATGCGAATCAATCAAGAAAAGAGCATTTCAAAGTAGTTACAAGAGGACTCAAATGAAGTACAAGATGCCATATGAGAAATGTCGATATTTTGGAAAACCTTGCACACTACTTCTAAAGCAAGATTATGTGGTATCAAGGGCAAGTTTTCTAACTAATCTTATAGATCATCTTCTAGGTATAAATCTGCTCATTCATCTATTAATATTGTTCAGATGTGGATTAAGAAATTAGATAGACATTTATATAAGATATGCGATACTAACCAACAAGGACCCAAGGTTAAGTGGGTACCTAACAGATGAAGCAATTTTTGCAGGTATGCTTGAAAGTCCATGTTCCTCGTAACAAATGGATTATCGATAGTGGATGTTCTCGCCATATGACCGGTGATAAATCCAAGTTTCTCTCACTCGAAGCTAAAGAGGGAGGTCTAGTTACACTTGGTGACTTTAACACGTTCATATCATTGGTAAAAGCACCATTGATAATGACAGATTTGCTATTGCTAATGTTTATTTAGTTGATGGTTTGAAATATTATTTGATTAGTGTAAGTCAACTTACTGATGTTGGTCATAAGGTTAATTTTGATAAAAATATATGTTATATTGGTACTAAAGCTAACGAGTTTGCATTAGTTGCCAAATGAAAGGGAAATATATTTGTCTTAGATTTTGATGAACAACATGAAGAAATATGTCTTGCTTCTGTTCAAGAATAACAAAATCTCTGGCATACACGTCTTGGTCATGTACACATGGACTTTCTTCGGAAGATATCATCTCATGGTCTTGTATGAGGTCTACCAAAGCTTAAGTACAAGAAGGTGGAACCTTGCACGGCATGTCATCTTGGTAAATATGTGAAAACTTCCTTTATTTCTAAGAATAAAGTATCAACTACTGATCCTTTGCAGTTACTTCATCTTGATCTTTTTGATCATGAACACTATGTAAGTCTTGGTGGTAAGAATTATGCATTTGTTATAGTTGATGATTATTCTCGTTTTACTTGGGTATTATTTTTACGTACTAAAGATGAAACATTTATTGAGTTTAAAGATCTCATTTCTAATCTTGAAACCAAGTATTCTTTTAAGCTCAAAATAATATATAGCGATCACGGAGGTGAATTCAAGAAAGACTTCATAACTTTTTGTAAATCAAGAGGGATTACACATGAATTTTTAGCTCTTCATACTCCTCAACAGAACAGAGTAGTTGAATGTAAAAATAGGACTCTATAGGAAACAACTAGAACTCTATTTCATGAGAGTAAGCTACCACGGAATTTTGGGCTGAAGCGGTAGACACTTCCTGTTATATTTTAAATAGAGTGCTTATTTGTCCTATATTTCTTAAAACTCCTTATGAATTTCTTAAGAAAAAGACTCCTAACATCAGTTATTTTTGAGTTTTTGGTTCAAAATATTTTATTTTAAAAACTCAGAATAACCGAGGTAAGTTCGATCCAAGATCGACATAAGGAATTTTCTTATTAGGGTATCAACTACAAGCAAGGATTATCTTGTTTATAATTTAATCAAGCACAAAGTAGAAGAATATAAAAATATTGCCTTTAATGAATCTACTCGTAATATCTCTCAAATTGAAGAAGATGCTGCTGATCTACCGTCTCATTCTTAAATGAGATGGCCTCTTTCTCAAAAGAGTCAGTCTCCTTCAGACAAATCAAGAAGTTAAGATTCTCCTAGTTCGTCTCGGTCTAATGCTGATTCAACAGATTCTCCTTAGGATTCAGATAATTCTTCTAGTTCCCCAAGGACTCTTGACAACCACACAAGTGATTTCACTGCCTCTTCATTGGATAAATCTTCACAAGCGGAAATGAGACAACCTCATTTGAATGAGACAACCCCTATTCATTTCCAAGCAGACAATTCTAATGAAGAAGAAATGAGTAATATTCTTCTTTTAAAGTCTTCCAGAAGTGTGAATAATCATCCTCCAGATAATCTTATCACATATTTAGATCAAAGAATCTCAACTAGAAGCAACCTTCATAATTTCTGTGCTTTTTATGCTTTTGTTGCTGAGTTCGAACCCAAGAATGCTCAAGAAGCTGTTAGATATAAATAATGGTCAGTTGCAATGCAGGATGAACTGAATCAGTTCGAATGTTGTGATGTTTGGGAACTCGTCCCATCTCCTAAGGATACTAAAGTCATTGGTACCCGTTGGGTTTTCAAAAACAAAAAGGATGAAGATGGAAACATTATTCAAAACAAAGCTCGATTGGTCGCAGAGGGATACAATCAACCAGAAGGAATCGATTACGAAGAGACTTATTCTCTAGTAGCTCGATTAGAAGCAATTCACATTCTCATAGATTTTGTAGCTCACAAGAAGTTCAAGCTTTATCAAATGGATGTCAAGAGCGCCTTTCTAAATGGATATCTCAAGGAATAAGTATATGTCAAGAAGCCTCTGAGTTTTGTTCATGAAAAGTATCCTAACTATGTTTACAGGCTTAAGAAATTTATTTATGGATTGAGACAGTCCCCTCGGTGTTGGTATGAGCCTCTCAATCAGTTTCTTTTAAACAATGGTTTCCCTCGTGGTACACTCGATCCAGCTCTCTTTATTTTTCATAAACGTGGTCATTTTCTATTAGTTCAAGTTTATATAGATGATATTGTATTTGGATCTGCTAATAAATCTTTGTGTAAGTGGTTTTCTGATTGCATGCATAAGGAATTTGATATGAGTTTAATGATTGAACTACAATACTTTCTAGGGTTGCAAATTAATCAGTCCGCTGCAGGAATTTTTATTCACAAAGGAAAATACATTAAAGATCTCCTCAAAAGATTTGCTCTTGAGCATGTTACTTCAAAGGCTACACCAATGTGTACTTCAGTTAAGCCCATTAAAGATGAACAAGGTACACCTGTAGATGTCACTAAATTTTGAAGTATGATCGGATCACTTTTGTATGTAACTGCCTTTCGACCAGACATTATGTATAGTGTATGCTTGTGTGCTTATTTTCAGTCTCAACCTAAAAAATCCCATTTGAATGTCGTTAAACGTATTTTTAAATATTTGAAAGGTATGAGTTACTTGGGTTTATTTTATCCAAGCTCCCCCTCTTTTGACTTAATTGGCTTTTCAGATGCTGACTATCCAGGGTCACATGTTGATAGAAAAATTACAAGTGGTGCTTGTGAATTTTTAGGAGATTGTTTGGTTGCATGGCATAGTTAAAAGCAGACATCAGTATCTCTTTCTATTGCAGAAGGAGAACACATAGCAGATGGTAGTTGTTGTGCTCAGATCTTGTGGATGCAACAAACTTTGCAGGATTTGGGTATTTTTTACACAAATATTCTTATTTATTGTGATAATACGTCTGCAATTAATTTCTCTAAAAACCCTTTCATGCATTCTCGTACTAAGCATATTGATGTTCATCACCATTTTCCAACGAGATAATATTTCTAAGGATAATATTGAGCTTATTTATATATCTACTAAGAAACATCATGCAGATATTTTTATTAAACCCTTGGCTAATGATCATTTTTTTTAATGCATCGTGAATTAGGTATGTGTTCCTTGTGATTTTTATGTGATTTTATTATCTATATTAATTACATGTATTGCTGTTTACTTGTTATATTTTTTATTTTCTTTTATTTTCTTTCTTTTCATTTTTGTTCGGGAGTGTATTTGTTTGCGTGTTTTATTCTTTTTATTATTTTTGCGTGTATTACCGCGTTGCATGCAAAGATATTGTGCATATCTCTTGATCTGACTTATCATTGCTAGACTCCTCGTTTCTCGTGTATGAGTTTTGTTATTCCCAAACAATACAACAAGAATTACAGAAGGGGGGGTTGAATGTAATTCTGATTTCTTTTATTGATTTTAAAACTGTTCTTACTTAATAATATAACTGTGCAGATTTTTCTATGTTGCGGAATGATAAAGATATGAAAATTAAACACAAAGCAATAAAACTCAAGGCTTTAAAACTTTCTGGTGGATTTGAACTTATCCACCAGAGATATATATATATATATATATTAAGATGAGAACTCTGTGATTTTTGAATAACACACAACTGCTTACAAGTGAACTTTCTAGTCAATATAAACGCTATTAGTTTTCAAAAAAAAAGATCTTTGAAAAACGACCGTATCTATGAACCATCAAGGATTACGAGAATCACAATATAATTACAAATTTAAAATCCTACAAATTCAAATCCAAGTACGAAACTTCAAGTGTAAAGGACGTATAAGAAAGGATTTACCCCGCGAACTGCTTACGAAGATTTATTACGAAAACGAATAAGCGACCAAACAAATACGTAAGCGAACGAATAAGCAAACCAAGGCCATGAAAATTCCATGCAAATATAATGCAAATAAATTATCAATTAATTAATGAAGCTAGCTAATTAAATTAAAAGCTAGTACAAAACAACTTTCCCTAAAATAAGGATTCGTATTTTTTTTAATCATGATATAGCTTGACAATTGATGTGCAAGCTAGGCCTAGACTTGGAAAAAGAAAGGCTTGTTCTATACACTTTAGGATATAGCTTCATACAATTTCCACCACATTTCCAAGACGCAAGCCAAGCAATTCTCTCTCTCTCTAAAAACACAATGCTGATTTTCAAGAACACCATGGAAAGAAAACTTCATTCTCATGTTCTACTCATTCAAAAATCACCAAATTTTACCAAACATGTTTCATATCACGGGTAAGTCACACACCAAATTTCATTCCCATACATTGAGTTTTCAATTTTAAAACAATGTTTGAAGTTGAGGGTAAATAGTAACTCCGAAAATCACTAACTTGTTTTCTTGATATTTCATAAAAGTTTAAGGCTCCTAAAGCTAGACCAAGGCTTCATCAAGGATCTTAGGACTTTATTAAGTATTAACAAGCTTCAATGAAGATATAAAAATTCATCCAAACTTTGTTTAGGTTTTAAGTTTCAAGAAAAGTAAGGATCTTGGATATAAGTATGGTTTTGATGATTGATTTGATATTATCTTGATGTTTAGTTAATTAGTTATAAGGTTGATGATTGTTGCATCAAGAACATGATGTTCTTGAGAGGAGTTAGTGTTGAGATGATTATTTGATGATTGTTGATGGTGGTATAATGATTTAAGACATAAACGAAACTCGAATCGTAATCGTAACCTCGTTAAAACGAACAAAACTCAACTTAAGTTTCTGCAGAAGTTCCTGAATATATAAACTGTAGTTTTTTTAAAAAGTAACACTTTATTATGATAGAAAATATTATAAGGTTCGTTCAGGCGCTTGAATCTCTTGATTCCGATTTACGGATAAAAAGTTATGACTGTTTTAGTAAAAGGGATTTACGTGACAAAACTGCTACAAATTATGAATTTTGTAAATATAAATGATCGATTTAAAAATATTTATAAATCATGAAATTTTTGCAGAGAGTAAGAAATAGCGGTTATTAACTTCCATAAAAATTTCAGGTAAAAATATTGAATTGTAAATTTTATAAAAATTTGGAGTCGAGGTCGCGCGGAGTAAAAACACCCAACGCAACCCACTGTTAGGAAACTGCCACTTCGGGATTTTCACCCCTATTACCAAAAAACCATTTTAAAATAATATATTCTAAATTTTTTCTAGATCGTTCACACGAAAACAGTGCATCAATTGAGTTAACGGTTTGAGAGATATCAACATTTTAGTGAAAGCGGTTTGAATTGTAAAACTCCATAGTTGACCGAACTTTTAAAATACTTTTCACCTTATTAAATTCATTTTATCAAAATGAAACTTTTACGATAAATATTAAAAGAACTCAAGAAGCTCCTCGAGGTGGTTTCATATTAAAATATTAATTTTATGATTTATTAAAAATGATAGAGTGAGAGTCGCGTAATAGTAACATTAGGTAAAGTCAACTCTAGAAGACTACTTTGACCGTCCGTTTCGACCAAGGAATGATACTTATTTCGAGTCGGTCGGATATTGAAAATTATGAAGTACTGTAATTATTAGAAATATAAGTCGGTGATTGGATTAAGAATACTGATTAAGATTATGATATTTGTTGATTAGAAAACCCGGAACGAGAGGAAGTCGGAAAATGTATCTTGGACTTCAGGCAAGTTTTCAAACCCTACCTTTTTGAAACTGTTGTGTTGTGTTCGTTTTCAAATAATGTCGATATATACATGATGCTATATTTACGATGTTTTAAGAATTATGCTATATAATATCATACGATATGATAATGAATTTGGTATATGAATATTACCGAATTTCAATCGATAATGCTAGAGAGTAGCCTTGTATATATGAGGAGTATATTTTAGATCGAGGATCGGTCAGTATGATTTGATGAAAACCTGGAAATTTTCCGGAAGTCTTTTATTTAAGAATATTAACGCTACAGTAGAGCGTGAAATATAAGTTATAAGACTGAGAGTCGGTCAGTTTTTATAATGTATAAACCCCGGAATTATCCCGGAGATATTTTGGGATGATTAAAAGTCCGTAGCTATTTTATTCCAAGGGAATCGATGTCCTCTTGCGAAATATTAAATTATCTCGAATTTTATTTAAAAATCTGTATTCCCTCAACTCTATTTAATTACCCGAGCAATGAATATTATTTCAGGTATTCATTCAAAAAGGGAGAAGTATTCTCCAACATTTATTTTATTTTAAACCAATTTTTTTAAAATATTAAAAATTAGTATAATTACTTAAACTTAAATTAGTTGAAGAATATTATTTCAAATATTCTTTTAAAGAAGAACTATTCGAGGTTTAATTATTCAATAATTATTATTTAATTATTCAATATTTATTAAATGATTTAATATTATTTAAAAATCACAAAACCTAATTTAAAATATTTTCTGAGTTTCAGAAATTCATATTAATATTTTCAGATCGTCAAAGAATATTATCTCGACGTATTTTAAATATTTTGAATATAGTTTCAAAATAAACTCCCACTTATCTATCTATCTGTTGACAATGGTCAACTCACATTATCTTAGTACTTTCTCCGAAAATTCTCAGAAGTACATAGATATATGTACATATGAGATGAGCTGTACCTATCACCATGCAAAATGCTTGGAGAACTTCGGTGTGATTCGAGTTCTTGAGATATGATAGGATTTCTTTAAAGGACAAGGGAGGGGTAGACTCTAGTACTATGTGTACTAGGGAGACTAACAAAGGTACCGCAGGCAAAGGTACACTGTGTACTCAGGAACTTGTGAAGTATGTGTATACCCAAAATGGGACACGTAGCCCGAATGCGGCAATGGTGATAATCGGGATACGAAGGTGTCGTCCTTCTACTAGTAGAAAAGGTTACTATTTTTCGTATTACGACTGATCATCGTATGCGGTGGCTCCGGTGAATGTCCTATATTCTTCCAATTGGAATTGAGATGCAATACCGTAACCCAAGCCTAGGTGATGGGGTTACCGTAAGGTATTTGTAGACTAATAAGTCAATCAAAGAATTTTTTTGAAAAGAGGTGTGTATCACCAAGAAAACTACTTCGAATAAATATGTATCCTTATACGGATTAATATAATTTCCTTTAACAATCTTTTCATACTATTGATTATTATGGCTGAGCATTATTGCTCACTCTTGCTTTCTTTTAAATGTCACAACACAACAGATTACCAGTATGTCGGCGTGGGACTTAGTCACTTGAAATCGTGGGGAGAATCCCTTACAGCTTTGTCTCAGGTGGACCAGAGTATCCAGATAGGTATAAGATTTTAATAGTAATTATTGTAACTTCATGTAGAGGTTACGAATAATTATTTAAGATCCTGTAAAGTACATTTGAGTGTAATAAAAAAGGATTACATTTTGTACATCATTTCTAAGGCTATAACTTTTATGTGTGTATGCGTGAGATTGGGGTCTGTTGGATTATTGAATCAATACAGGTTATACAGGAGTGAAGGATGGCGTGATGACCCAGATTCCTGACCCCGAATTTGGGGGCGTTAATAGAAATGGTATTAGAGCCAGGTTATAGTACTTAGAGACGAGAGTGTTAGGAATCTGTCGAGATGCGAGATTGCGTAAGAGCTCATATAGAGTTCATCATGGGACTACCGGATGTAGCCCCAATGTGTAGGTTAGGATAAAGTGTATATTTGAGGTATTAAAGTATGACTAATAGGACCATTGGAGATTATCCGTATGATGAGAAGAAAAATTGGAATCATATTTGATTTGGCAAGTGTGTGGATGTCGAACTCGGAGATGAGACTCCAGGGCATTTGGGATAAAGACGGTATTACCAACACCATATGATGATTGGATAACACAAGCCTGGTTACTTGTAGTTCCCCATAAGTTACCCATGAGGGGGCATCACAGGTGAAAACCATGAAGTCTAATTATTAGTATACAATTGAGGTTATTGACCCAAACTAGTTGAAGGTGTCATTTTACCAATGAGGATTTGAATATCGTATTAATATCGTAGAAATAGTGCCCAATATACCCTTAAGGATTTTATTTCTATTAAGGAAGATTTGAATGTAATATAAGAGTGTTATGATATTATTAGTGCACTTAACATGTAAGGTTATGATGGTTTAGCTCAGAGATCGAGAGCATTGAGAATTGATGGCATGTCTATAATTGAATGGCGTAAGATTACAACGAGTGATAGTTCGATCTTAGAACCTTTTAAAAGGATAGACCAGTGAGTCTAGAGCAGAATTCTTCGGCAGAAATGATGTCAGAAACTACGTATATATACTCGTAGACCTCTAATATATTCGGTAATATATGTTCACTTACACACACATGCCACCGAACTTATGGACTGCATTGAGATCCCTAAAAGATCTCGTTGATCTGTTTCTAGGGAGAACTGGCCACTTGTAGTTAGTAACGGATGCGTGTAGCAGGCCCCTATAATCTTAAAAGATGCTTTTGGAATATTTCTGAGTAAGGTCTTCAAGGTAAAACACCTGAATGACAGATATACATGCGAAAGTCAAGTTAGTAAGTGATTTTAAACTGATTTGAAAGAGACACTAGCTGAAATAAGGAATTACAAAGACGAAGAGGTGGTATCATCCTCAGACGAATAATAACGAGACTTAGGATAATCTGTGAAATATTTTGGCACCTACTCATTGTCACGCTACTCCCTCCAAACTGTTGATCATTCATATTGCCTTGATAAGTCATATCAGGCAATCCTTTTAGTTCCCGACTTTAAACTTCTGATGTGACCATCTTGAGTAGTCTTTCTCCGTATCAGGACGTGTTCAATTTTTTTAGTTGAGCAATGAACTTTCATTCATAGATTATGATCTTCTTATTCGGCTCAGAGCTATGTATACTTTAGTTCAATTATCCAAGGAATTTTTAATAAATTTTCCTCAATTCATCGACAAATATTCATAATGAATATCTTCATTTGATTTTTCTTTCATACTTACTCTTCTCAGTCGAGATTGTAAAATATTTTACAAATGGTTAAAATCTTTGATGATCTAATATCCATATATTCCTTGGGAATCCTTTTCTTCTAATCGGGATAAAATTGTATATTGAACTTTAAAATCATAGTAAGGGTATTAATTTGATATTGGTATTCTGAATTCAATTTTATTTGAGAATCTAATAAAGTATGTGAATGAGGGCACCTCTGAGTATACCATTTTATTGGCAAGAAATATTTGATGAGAGGCTATCGATTATTCCGATGCCAAGACCACTCGATTCAGAGTTATAATTGTCTTTATCGGCCAAAATTTGAAGACTCTTTATTTAAAAATCGTCATCCGGGTAGCCACAAATTTCTTAGTGGTTACGATGTTGAGATTTTGTTTACAAACAAACTGAAATATGCGTAGTTGCATATGTTCTCATGAATGACTAGTTAATTGTCCTAACTAGTCGAAATTTTAATTAATACGACGAAAGCCTATCTAATCGTCCTAGCTAGTTGCTATGGGCCAAACCAATTGTGCTGGCCATTTTCTTAGCTGGATGATAATATTGCTTGATATGGACTAGTTATTATTTTGCTAGTTCCACTCCCAATCAGATTTTTATTATTCCATAGTGTATTATATATGCAAAATTTAATTGATGATGAAATTTGCAAAGAATGATTTAATTGAGACCTAACTAGGTCGCCCACTCAAATGATAATTCATATTTAGTTTTATCAAATATTTTGTTCATGAAATATTCTATTCTCTTGTTTATATAAAGAATATCCAATTAATATCATAAAGTGATTAAAGAACAATATACTTCCTTATTTGTTAATTATTGGATATAATTCCTTCTTTCAAAATAGCATCACTTTGAAATCCCAATGGTTAACCTTTTGAGAATGTTATTCAGAATTTCATTCATTACTCGAAAAGAAAAGTATTCTTTTAATGTGGAAATCTTACAAGTATTGTTAGTATGATGTTATTATCCAACAATTATTTCTTTCAAGGGATATTCTCTATAATATCATAATATAAAATTCTAAGGACATGGAAGGATAATCCTTGCTGTATTCTTCCTTCCAAGTTATAAATTTTTTGAGTGTTGCGACTCTTTTATTCAGAGCTCATTATTTCTTCAGATATTAGATTTTGAAATCTTGTTAAGATTGTCTAAATTGCATCGATATCATGAAAATCATTTTCCAACGTTGATTTCCTTCCAAACAAAGGGAGGTATAGTTGAGAACCAATTATTGTATTATGAGATTGAAGACTCAGTGCTAAGATGGTGCAATCGGAGCATCGTGATGTGTAAGTTATTTTAAAAAGGAAATACCATGTTTAGTTATTATCATAAAATTCTTTAACATGGTTATAGAAGGACGATAATATAGATACAACGTGATTAGTAAGGTACGCTTCTATGAAACAATATCGAGATAGGTACTAATAAATTCGGGAAAGACCAAGCATGTATGAATTCAAGGAATATGATTTTGAAAAAGTGAATGTAAGATTAGTAACAACCTCGTGTTAGCAATACCTGATGATTAAAAAAAAGAAGGATTTTGTGTGAAGTATAATGATATGACTATACGGCTTAAGGACCGTGATATAAGGTGTTCTAATAATGATCTAGGATAATTGCAATAAGGTTCGCACTAAAAGGGACAAAGAGTTTACTTATGAGGAAATTTTGGATTTTTTTATCTCTCTTACACTGAACACGAGATAGAGGCTATGGGTCAACTTGATCAAGGGCTATGATTGAGAAACCTATTATCATCAAGGAAAGGCCAATGTGGTGGCCGACACTTTAAGTTGGAAAAGATATCTTGAGGATGACAACTCTCAGAATAACTGATGACAAGGATCGCATAAAGAGAACCCTTTATTACTTAACAAGAAGACTTAAAGATGCCTAAAAACGTAAAAGGATATTAGTCATGACCGAATATGAAAGGGATGTCATTGATTAGGCAAGTACTCGAAATGGTTGAAAGTGAAAACGGAAAGGCGAGGTTTAAAATTTTGGCGATTGCGGCCTGTAAATGACCCGAATGGGAGTAAGAATTTATTATAATAAATTCTGGAGGAGGATTATCAGGAACCAAGTAAGTCGTCATGCTATTTTAGGATTTTGAGTAATAGGTTAAATAAGACCACTTATTTTATTATTCAAAGGATAGATCTCCGCTCTAAAAAATTGTTATGAGCGCGGAAGAGATAATTGGTGATAGAGAGACCCCGTGATATTGCGCCACGCAAGGACCCAAGAATTAATTTCACAATTGGATTATTTCCCAAGTTATTTTGTGAGAAAGGACGAACAGAGGCATGACTTAAAGTTCTTAAATAGACAAGTAGGATGGGAGGACTATCCAGACCATTGAAGATACGTTTGTCGACTTGCCTTTTATTTGGAACAGTTAGGAGAATCGCCTATCATTGATGGAAAATGCATACAGATGTACTTACCATACGAAAAATAGATGCCGATATCCCTTACAAAGGACAACGTGGAAGAACGAAGGATGTTATGGTTAGAGCTGACTGAAGGCAAAGAAGATCGTACACGCCCTTTATAAGGCCACTAGTAGCAGTTACCAATAAACGCGAGTACGTCTAAGGAGCTAGAGAGAATAACTAGTAGGACCCAGAAGATATCATAGTACTATAGATATTAATACGCGGAATGATTAAAAAAGTCTGATCGATAGCGGAAGCTGAGCGTTCCATGATTCTAAAACGTATCAATCGATTGCGTATGAAATGGTGCTTCCTTCAAGATGGCAACAGGACCCGACGTGCCTTACGTTACTATAAGAAGAAATGTTAAATCTGATACTAAACATGTAAAAGGATACGAGCGTGTAAAAATGCAACGGGAACTTCTTACATAAAATAATAGACAGAGATGATGCGCCAAAATGGGAAAAGGTTAAGGAACGAAAATCTAGCACTAGTAGGAGTGATGAAGTGGGGAACGAATAAGTTGAAGGATGATTCCAAACACTAGAAGATGCGCTAATCATCCATATTATCAATTTTAAGGGAAATGAAGTGACCCATGGATGTTAATCGAGTTACCGACAATAACAAGTTATCATGCGGGCATTGGAACGACTACAAAGCTTTGTACGGAAGAAAGAATCATTCTCCCTTAGGTTGGGAAGAAGTTGGTAAGCAGAGGATACTTGGACCATAGTTGAGTGAACAGACCAAAGAAATTCCTAGAACTTATCAAAACTCGGCTAGTAGCAGCCCAGGATAAACAATAACGATATACGGACCAGAACTATAAAGTCAGAAAGTACGAAACAATGGACCAAGTATTGTTGAAAGTACCTCCCGGAAGGGAGTGATGAGATTCTAAAGGGAAAGAAATGTTGAACCCAAGGTTTATTGGACCAGTTGAAATCATTAAAGGACTAAGAAAGTTGGCTTATAAATTAGCACCATCGTCGAACGGTTGCCAAGTTTATAACGAGTACAACGAATCGAAGTTAGGAAATTTAACCATCAATGCCAAACATATGATTGAAAATGAGCTAATAAACTTACAGCCAGACTTAGTATGACGGCCTCAACCCCGGGGTCAGGAGTTGACGTCACTAAACATAATTACCAAAAATATAAACAACAGAATTATTATTAAAATATACTAACTTGACCCCAAACCAAGTTCCGATCCAGGTTCAAGTATAATTCAGGTTCTCACTATTACAAACTCTTTATTCAACATCTAAAACACACTTACTTTATTCAGTAACTCTTCAGACCTCATGGCCTGATACAAACTACCTCAGAGGAGCCGGGTCCAGTAGGGGCGGGAACATGGGTCGGTCTGACTGATCTTCTAGGCATCTACGAAATATACATAACAGTTTGCAAGGGTGAGCATAATCGCTTAGCGGTACCAAGATATGAATAACAAAGTAAAACAATAATGTAACAATAATGGGAATAGAGTTATAATCATGGTATCAACATTTCATAATGAAAATCAGAGATAACTGGATATCACTAACTAGCAGGCTTTATTAAAACAACATAGTAGTGTGCTGTGTAAATACCAGAGTCCAATTTTAGCATGCTAATCATTTTTATAAAACCGCTGTATCAACTATTTATGCTCTTATATAAATCACAAATCCCAATCAGATATATAGCGGATATGTGAAGACAGCTGATCAGGCTATCAACACCAGACAGCTCTAACTGCCATCCCATTTACCTGTTCCAGAACTCAGAGACTAGCTAGGTCTCTGACCTATTGGACTAATCGATTTTATAGTGCGCGCAACCGAATTAGCCTCTTACGCCACCTCAATAGGCCTACTCTGGCCTCAATGTATCCCATATATGACCGTTTTATCCAGTTTTCAAAACACTTGTACCTATCTCATTTCCAAAATCATTTATTTAACCAGCACACATATAAAATCCATTCCACAAATCATTCCATTCGAGATAGGTACCTTTCGAAGTTACTTTTCCCCAAAACAATTTGAAAATAGTGATTTATAACTACAGGGGATACGTAACTTAAAACGTTTATGTTCCATTACGAGAATAAAACATTTAGCTATTCATATGCACTGAACCATAAAAGAATGGTCAGGGTTACTTGCCTTGCAACGCTTTACAAAACCCTAAGTAGCTTTCACGCTGACTTTGATCCTGGGAAAACTTGACTGGCATCTACAAATACAGAGTACCCTAATTAGTTATACCGACATGCTTGATATCCTCAAATCCTAATATCCAATCTGATAACCTGACTCGTATAATCATTATACACATAATCACGTAATCACGTAGTCGGAACACTATTAGCGGTAACACGTATAATATAAATACGTACGTTTACATATATATATATATATATATATTTTTAGAAAATTTTGGCGGCAACTTCTTTGTTAATAAGACTACCCGTCGATTACAATCGACGTCAACAATCAGAACAATCCGAAATATTGCTTTATTATTTTATATAACATACATCTCACCATTCACAATTAATTATTTAAGTCTGAAAATATTTTATTTAATTATTTTATTTATTTATAAAATTTAGGACTCAGAACATCGTCATCACCGTCCACCGTCTGCTCATAACGAGTCATCGCGGTAAGGCGGCAAAATTTCCGGGGTACCCGATAATTCGGATTCCAACAAAAAATTTCACTGATTTTTTTTAAAATTGTTTTTACCGCACGGATATCTTATTTCACAAAATCAATCAACAAAATCCCTGCAAGAACACAATTAATTCATATTAAAACCAACTGCACAATACTTAAGCCCATAATTAGAGCGCACTATTAAACCCAACTGCCAGGCCCAATAATAGGCCCAACAGAAGGCCCAAATAGTCAAGCCCGAACTTCAAGCCCAACAACACAGAAAGTCCAACACCATGAACACAGCCGCACCACCACTGCACAGCCAACACTTCCCATCGCACACATGCACATCACAGACACACGCGCACGTCACAAACACACACACACACATTACAAACACACACACACACATCACAAAAACAGAAGCACATACAGAATCACACAATACACACACATAATCACCTACCGCCGCCACCAAACCGGAGAACCGACGGCGATAACGGCCAGAAAAAGAGAAGAACCGGCGAGGAAATAAATGAAATAGGCGGCATAGGAATTACCGAGAGGAGGTAGCAAGCGGGGGAGGAAGAGTACGAGGAACAGAGAGATAGAGATTACGAGAGAGAGAATAATGAGATTAGAGAGAGAATGAGAGAATAGAGAGTAGAGAGACTCCAAGAAGACAGTGAACAACCGGGGGGGTTATTTCTTTTTTTTATTATTTGTTAACAGATGTTGCAACATGAGGCATAACACGTGTCTCCGGTTAATAAGAAACTGACACGTAATACTTAAGATAGATACGGAGACTCTGAAGCTCGATTTTGTCCTGAAACTCAAATTTAACGGACAAAGGTGCACGAAAAATAATCCCAGAAAATTATGAAAATAATCTTAAAATGTCATAAATATCCCGAAGTTTATACAACATAAGTTTCATAATTTTTAAAACACTATTTAAGGTGCAATTTGTACCCTCTTTTAACAAATAACGAAACGACGCGCGGGTGAAACGATTCCCGAAAATTTCCAAAATAATTTTAAAATTCTCAGAATACTATAAACTTCATAAAATATGAGTTTCGTAATTTTTGAAGATTTCCATAATTAAGTATGGATTTTACAACCAAACATACTCAGAAAATCATTTAAAAATAAATAATTAATAGAATATTGATTTCTCAATTTTATAAAGTCCTAAAAATAATTATTAAAATTATAAAATTATAAAACCAACTTTATAAATAATCCAAGTATTTATGGAATTAAAACTATAATGAAATCACTTTTACAAACGAAATAAAATCATACCACTTACTAATAAGTCACACAATTCAATCCCACATATCCACAAGTCATACATAATTAAATAACAATCAGTAACTGCTGCCAAAACCAGTACCAAACTTTATTTAATTATTCAAATCATTATTACACGTTTAAATGAAAAGAGAAATACACGAGTCGTTATATCCTTTCCCCCTTAAAAAGATTCTGTCCCCAGAATCTGACTTAGCTAAACAAATAAGGATATTTATCAAGCATGTCTGACTCTAATTCTAAAGTAGACTCTTCTACTCGAGGATTTCTCCATAAAACTTTTACTATAGGAATCGACTTATTCCTAAGGACTCATTCCTTACGGTCTAGGATTTGGACTGGTTGCTCCACATAGGACAAATCTGGTTAAAGTTCAATCGGTTCATATCCTATGACTTGATTCAAATTAGGGACATAGGGTTTTAACATAGACACGTGGAATACATTATGAATGTACTGCCATTGCGGTGGTAATGCTATCTCATAAGCAACCTTTCCTACTTTCTTCAGAACCTCAAAGGGTCCTATAAATCTAGGACTAAGTTTACCTTTCTGACCAAATCGTACTAACCCTTTCCAAGGTGATACCTTTAGTAACACTAGAGCTCCTATCTCGAAGTCCATATATTTCCTATGTAAATCTGCATACTTTCTCTGTCTATCTTGGGCTGCTTCCAACCTTTTCCGGATCAATACTATGGCATCTCTGGTTTGCTGAACCAACTCCGGACCTAACACTTTCTTTTCTCCTACCTCATCCCAATACAACGGTGATCTGCACTTACGTCCATACAAGGCTTCGTAAGGCGGCATCCCAATACTGGCATGATAACTGTTATTATACGAGAACTCAATCAAAGGTAGGTGCTCATCCCAATTACCTTTAAAATCCAGAACACAGACTCTCAACATATCCTCTATGGTCTGAATCGTTCTTTCACTCCGGCCGTCCGTCTGGGGATGATAAGCGGTGCTCATATTCAACTTTGTTCCTAGGCATTCTTGGAATTTAGTCCAGAACTTGGAATTAAATCTTGGATCTCGATCTGACACTATAGAAACAGGCACTCCATGTTTGGTAACTATCTCATCCAAGTATAGCTTAACTAACATTTCCAATGAATATCTTTCATTGATCGGAAGGAATGCGCTGACTTAGTCAACCTATGAATGATTACCCAAATAGCATCATGATTCGCTCTCGTCCTTGGCAATCCTACTACAAAATCCATAGCAATCTCCTCCCATTTCCACTGGGGAATCTCCAAAGGTTATAACAATCCACTCGGTTGTTGATGCTCTGCTTTCACCATTTGACACACATGACATCTACTTACCCAATTGGCAATATCCTTCTTCATTTCTGGCCACCAAAAATTTTTCTTCAGATCCTGGTACATCTTGGTACTACCAGGGTGGATAGAAAACCTAGAGTTATGTACTTCCTGCAATACTTCGTTCTTCAACTCCGTTACATTAGGAATCCAAACTCTAGACGAAAATCTATATAAACCTTGACTATCTTTTTGAGTACACAACTCTTCTCCTGTCAAAGTATCCAACTCTTGTTCCATAACTCCTTCCTGACATCTTTTGATCTTTTTCATCAATGCTGGCTGGAAAGTAACTTCATATAGTTACTCCTGACTTTCGTTAAGTACTCGAACTTCAATTTCCATTCTTTCCAAGTCTCGTGCCAATTCCTCCGCAATCTTAGCCATATTCAGCCTTTCCTTCCTACTCAAGGTATCAGCCACTACATTGGCTTTACCTGGATGATAATTAATCGAACAATCATAATTCTTAATCAACTCCAACCACCTTCTCTGTCTCATGTTCAGATCTTTCTGCGTGAATATATACTTCAGGCTCTTATGATCTGTGTAAATATCACATTTCTCGCCATACAAGTAGTGACGCCATAACTTTAAAGCAAATACTATAGCCGCCAATTCAAAGTCATGAACTGGATATTTCTGCTCGTGGGGCTTTAACTGTCTGGAGGCATAAACAATCATTTTGTCATGCTGCATCAACACACATCCCAATCCTTTCAAAGAAGCATCACTATAGATTACAAAGTTTCCCGTCTCATCTGGCAATGCTAACACTGGAGCCGTCACTAGTCTTCGTTTTAACTCCTGGAAACTCTCTTCACACTTTACCGTTCAAACGAACTTCTCATTCTTCCTGGTCAACTTAGTTAGTGGGGATGCAATCTTCGAGAAATCTTTTACAAACCGTCGATAATATCCTGCTAATCCAAAAAAACTCCTTATCTCCGTTGGTGTCTTCGGTTGCTCCCACTTTGATACGGCTTCGATCTTTACCGGATCTACTTTGATACGTTCCTTACTCACTACATGTCCAAGAAACTGTACTTCCATAAGCCAAAACTCATACTTAGAAAACTTCGCATACAATTGCTTTTCTCTTAATTTCTGAAGGGCAATCTGCAGATGCACTGCGTGATCTTCTGGATTCTTCGAATATATAAGGATGTCATCAATAAATACAAGAACAAACTTATCCAAATACTCCTTGTATACCCTATTCATCAAATCCATAAAAACTGTTGGCGCATTCGTCAATCCAAACGACATCACTAAAAACTCGTAATGGCCATACCTTGTTCTGAATGCAGTATTGGGGATATCTTTAGGCTTTATTTTTAGTTGGTGGTAGCCAGATCTTAAGTCAATCTTTGAGAAGTAACATGCTCCCTTAAGTTGATCAAACAAATCATCGATTCGTGGAAAAGGATACTTGTTCTTTATTGTCAACTTGTTCAGCTCTCTATAATCAATGCAAAATCTCATGCTTCCATCCTTTTTCTTCACAAATAGCACTGGAGCACCCCACGGGGAAACACTAGGTCGAATAACTCCCTTGTCCAATAATTCCTGAAGTTGCTTAGCCAATTCTTTCATTTCCATCGGGGCCATCCTGTATAGAGCCTTAGAAACTGGTTCAGCTCCAGGTATCAAATCAATGGAAAACTCTATCTCTCGATCAGGTGGCAATCCTGGTAACTCTTCTGGGAAAACGTCAGGGAATTCTCTTACTATAGGGATCTCATCCAAGATAGGGGTCTCTTTCTTCGTATCCACCACATGAGCCAAGTACACCTCACATCCTTGCCGCGTCAATCTTTTTGCTTGCATCACTGAAAGGAACTTCCTATCTTGTCTCTGTCCTTGGTAGCTGATCCTTTTATTATATGGGGTGTACATAGAAACTCTTTTTTTCTTACAATCTATATTCACCTTATGTAAAGATAACCAATCCATGCCTAAAATAACATCAAAGTCTCCCAACTCGAAGGGTATTAAGTCAACAGGGAACATATACCCTGAAATCTCTTGGGAACAACTAGGACAAAATTGTTTTACAAGTAATTTATCTTTATTAGCCACTTCTATGGTTAGGGGTTCGTCTAGGTCTTCTAACATCAATTGCATTTTATTCACACAATTCACAGATAAAAGATTTGGACGCTCCCAAATCAAACAAAACGTTAACAGGTACGGAATTAAGAGTAAGCATACCTGCAACCACATCGGAATCATGAACTGGAGACTTCTGGGTCATCTTAAAAGTCCTAGCTCTAGCAGTACTGGTTGCTGGTCCTTGGGACACACTCCTTCCGACATTACCTTGAGTCACTGACTTGCAATTCCTAGCTATGTGTCCCACTTTGCCGCAATTAAAACAAGTAACTCCTTGAATTTCAGACTTACACTCTGTGGAATAGTGACCTTTCTGTCCACACTTAAAACAATTAATGTTCTCCCGGCACTGTCCACTGTGCCTCTTCCCACATGTCTTACACTCAACCACTGGCTTGCTCATCCTCGTCGGGGCAGAGTTAACTGAAGTAGTGCCGGGTTTAGCTTGGGAAAAGTTCTGCCTTTTAAACTTCTTATTCTTATTTTTGCCAAACCAACGCTGGAACTTTCGACTTGCCATTCCCGATTCTGACTTAGCGGGTCCATTTTCAAATTTCCTCTTCTTCTCACCCTGCTCCTTTGCAGCTAACTTCTGATCACTCTCTATCACTAGGGCAGCCTGAACTACCGAAGTATAAGTCTTGAGTTGTAAGGCTACAACTCCACTCTTTATTTCTAGCTTCAACCCTTGCTGAAACCGCTTCGCTCTTTGAGCTTCTGAACTCACATATTCCGGTGCTATACAGGCCAACTCCGTAAACTTCGCTTTATATTCCCTGACACTCCTATCTCCTTGTTTCAGTTCCAAAAATTCCATCTCCATTTGATTCTGGAGACAGCCGGAAAGTATTTTTCCAAAAACAATTCTGTAAATCTGGCCCAGGGAACTGGACCTTCACCTTCTAGGGCTCGCGTAGATTCCCATCAATAATTCGAATCATTCCTCAGAAAATAACTAGCATAATCAGTTTTTAAATCCTCACTCACCTTGGTGAGCGCAAACGCCTTTTCCATTTCCTTTAACCATATCCTGGCAGCAACAGGATCTACTTCTCCTTTAAACTCTGGGGGCTTCACTGCTTGAAAAGACTTAAAACTAACACCCTGATTTGCCCCTCTCATCTCATGCTGTTGTTGAATTTGTAGTTGCTGCTGTTGGATTTGCTGTTGTTGTTGCTGTATGAGCTGCTGTTGTTGTTGTTGTTGCAATTGTTGCTGCTGCTGCTGGAATTGTTGTTGCTGTTGGGCCAGCTGTACAGTCTGCTGACGCAACAAGTTCATCAAGCCACTCATGGAAGGATCCCCAGCAGATCCGTTATTGGGCTGAGAATTTCTCTTTGGTGGCATCTCCTGAAACATAACAGTCATATATAAAAAAAATGAATTGCTCCAGCAATTTATATTTATGCATCAGGAGAGCGTTGCCACAAAGACAATATTCTCATCCCCAGTTTAATTGGATCCGTCCTGAGTGAATGATTATAGTCTAAAAATGCCAGTAACAGAAACAACAATAATAATTAGAACAATAATAGCAATGCACAATATATAAAAACTGAACAATAAGATAAAGCAACTGAAATACAGTAACCAACAGAATCGATCTAGTATAACTGGAAATCCAACTGAAAAGAACCATCCGAATACACACCAAAATTGGTTGTCATAGCAGCCTCGCCTACTACAAACTATCATAACATAATGTACATATACAAAGTAAACAACTACAAAACTCCTAGAGGTCAACTCTGAGCTCCGCATCCCTCTGCTGCAACTCTGTCTAGCCACTACCACTGCCACCAAAGGAACCTAGCTCAAACACTAGCCAGTTTACTAGGTCCTGATACTGCACAGCTCTGAACTCTGAACTAATGAAATGGTCAACAGATCTAGCCCTCTCTACAGCCATCTGGGTCAATGCTCGCACACGGGCTCGCACCTCAGAGGAAGGGGCAGAAATACCCTGAAATGGTGTAATAGGTACCTGGTCCAACTGAGCCGCAAACTCCGGACTCTGATCTCTAATAAAGGAAGTATTCACCGCCCTATGGACATGGTAAGGGATCGGTGAAGAAGTACCACGAGGGGCCACAGGAGGTACTGGAGGTCTTATCATGGAAGAACTGGGACCGCAGCCGAGAGGGAAATCCCTGACAGTAGACACAGACCTACGTACCTAACGGGGATGAGGACCAGATCCAGGGATGTCTCGAGGCACAAAGGAAGGGACCGGTGGAGGAGGCATAGGAGTCTCCTCAATAACAGCATCAGGGGGTCTCTCAGAATCTGAGCTATCCGAATCAGAGGGATTCTCCCGAGATGGAGAACTCGAAATCGCAATAGGCCATTGCCAACATAATAAATATACAGGCAAGACACAACCAGGTCAAGGCAATTCTATCAAAACATTTAATAGATGCCAGGGTAACGCCATCGGAACCGTCGACTGACTCTAATGGTTTGCTCCTCTAAATGAGTTGCTGACTCACACCTACAGACCTACACTATCACCTACTCGACAAACTCCCTAACCTGAATCAGGGACTTGAACCTGTAGCTCTGATACCAACTGTGACGGCCTCAACCCTGGGGTCAGGAGTTGACGTCACTAAACACAATTACCAAAAATATAAACAACATAATTATTATTAAAATATATTAACTTGACCCCAAACCAAGATCCGATCCAGGTTCAAGTATAATTCAGGTTCTCACTATTACAAACTCTTTATTCAACATCTAACACACACTAACTTTATTCAGTAATTCTTCAGACCTCATGGCCTGATACAAACTACCTCAGAGGAGCAGGGTCCAGTAGGGGCGGGAACATGGGTCAGCCTGACTGATCTTCTAGGCATCTGCGAAATATACATAACAGTTTGCAAGGGTGAGCATAATCGCTCAGCAGTACCAATATATGAATAACAGAGTAAAACAGTAATGTAACAATAATGGGAACAGAGTTATAATCATGGTATCGACATTTCATAATGAAAATCAGAGATAACTGGATATCACTAACTAGCAGGCTTTATTAAAACAACATAGTAGTGTGTTGTGTAAATACCAGAGTCCAATTTTAGCATGCTAATCATTTTTATAAAACCGCTGTATCAACTATTTATGCTCTTATATAAATCACAAATCCCAATCAGATACATAGCGGATATGTGAAGACAGCTGATCATGCTATCAACACCAGACGGCTCTAACTGCCATCCCATTTACCTGTTCCGGAACTCAAAGACTAGCTAGGTCTCTGACCTGTTGGACTAATCGGTTTTATAGTGCGTGCAACCGAATTAGCCTCTTACGCCACCTCAATAGGCCTACTCTGGCCTCAATGTATCCCATTTCTGACCGTTTTATCCAGTTTTCAAAACACTTGTACCTATCTCATTTCCAAAATTATTTATTTAACCAGCACACATATAAAATCCATTCCGCAAATCATTCCATTCGAGATAGGTACCTTTCGAAGTTACTTTTCCCCAAAACAATTTGAAAACGGTGATTTATAACTACATGGGATACGTAACTTAAAACGTTTCTGTTCTATTACGAGAATAAAACATTTAGCTATTCATATGCAATGAACCATAAAAGAATGGTCAGGGGTACTTGCCTTGCAACGCTTTACAAAACCCTAAGTAGCTTTCACGCTGACTTTGATCCTGGGAAAACTCGACTGGGATCTACAAATACAGAGTACCCTAATTAGTTATACCGACATGCTTGATATCCTCAAATCCTAATTATCCAATCCGATAACCCGACTCGTATAATCATTATACACATAATCACATAATCGCGTAGTCGGAACACTATTAGGGGTAACACGTATAATATAAATACGTACGTTTACACATATATTTTTTTTAGAAAATTTTGGCGGCAACTTCTTTGTTAATAAGATTACTCATCGATTATAATCGACATCAATAATCACAACAATCCGAAATATTGCTCCATTATTTTATACAACATACATCTCACCATTCACAATTAATTATTTAAGTCTGAAAATATTTTATGTAATTATTTTATTTATTTATAAAATTTAGGACTCAGAACATCGTCATCACCGTCCACCGTCCGCTCGTAACGAGTCATCGCGGTACGGCGGCAAAATTTCCGGGGTACCCGAGAATTCTGATTCCAACCAAAAATTTCACCGATTTTTTTTTAAAATTGTTTTTACTGCACGGATATTTTATTTCACAAAATCAGTCAACAAAATCCCTGCAAGAACACAATTAATTCATATTAAAACCAACTGCACAATACTTAAGCCCGTAATTAGAGCCCATTATTAAACCCAACTAACAGGCCCAATAATAGGCCCAACAGAAGGCCCAAATAGTCAAGCCCGAACTTCAAGCCCAACAACACAGAAAGTTCAACACCATGAACACAGCCGCACCACCACTGCACATCCAACACTTCCCATCACACACACGCACATCACAGACACACGCGCACGTCACAAACATACACACACACATTACAAACACACGCACACATCACAAACACAGAAGCACACACAGAATCACATAATACACACACATAATCACCTACCGTCGCCACCAAACGGGAGAACCGGTGGCGACAGCGGCCAGAAAAAGAGAAGAACCGGCGAGGAAATAAAAGAAACAGGCGGCATAGGAATTACCGAGAGGAGGTAGCAAGCGGGGGAGGAAGAGTACGAGGAACAGAGAGATAGAGATTACGAGAGAGAGGATAATGAAATTAGAGAGAGAATGAGAGAATAGAGAGTAGAGCGACTCGAAGAAGACAGTGAACAACCGGGGGGGTTGTTTCTTTTTTTTTATTTGTTAACAGATGTTGCAACATGAGGCAAAACACGTGTCCCCGGTTAATAAGAAACTGACACGTAATACTTAAGATAGATACGGAGACTCTGAAGCTCGATTTTGTCCTGAAACTCAAATTTAACGGACAAAGGTGCACGAAAAATAATCCCACAAATTATGAAAATAATCTTAAAATGTCATAAATATCCCGAAGTTTATACAACATAAGTTTCGTAATTTTTAAAACACTATTTAAGGTGCACTTTGTACTCGCTTTTAACAAATAACGAAACAACGCACGGGTGAAACTATTCCCGAAAATTTCCAAAATAATTTTAAAATTCTCAAAATATTATAAACTTCATAAAATATGAGTTTCGTAATTTTTGAAGATTTCCATAATTAAGTATGGATTTTACAACCAAACATACTCAGAAAATCATTTAAAAATAAATAATTAATAGAATATTGATTTCTCAATTTTATAAAGTCCTCAAAATAATTATTAAAATTATAAAATTATAAAACCAACTTTATAAATAATCCAAGTATTTATGGAATTAAAACTATAATAAAATCACTTTTACAAACGAAATAAAATCATACCACTTACTAATAAGTCACACAATTCAATCCCATATATCCACAGGTCATACATAATTAAATAACAATCAGTAACTGCTGCCAAAACCAGTACCCAACTTTATTTAATTATTCAAATCTTTATTACATGTTTAAATGAAAAGAGAAATACACGAGTCGTTATACTTAGCGTATCTTGAGTAACGTGATCTTGAGTAACGTGTAGAGGTCATAGGTCTACAAGAACGAGTACCCGAAAATATATTTAAAGTACGAGTGGAAAGTTTATGAAGAGATCCAATACTGCGAAGTCAACGTGAGAACTCGAGGTGGTCATGTGAGAAGCGTATCCCCGCCTATTTCTAAACTGATTATGGGACGGAATCCTTTTAAGGGGGAAAACTGTAAGAACCCAAAATTTTGACATCGGTAAAAGACCTTTATGAATAGTAACCTTGCGGTTTAATAAAATCTTTTACGATCACACTATATACGAGTTTTTAATTTAAGATTCTGAGTTGATATTGTGATTATACTTACCAAATGAGTGTATGTAAACGCTATTAGTTTTTGAAGAAATCGAATTTTGAAAAACGACCATATCTATGAACCATCAGGGATTACGAGAATCACAATATAATTACAAAGTTAAAATCCTAAAAATTCAAATCCAAGTACGATACTTCAAAGTGTAAAGGACGTATAAGAAAGGATTTTCTCACGCGAACCGCTTACGAAGATTTATTACGAAAATGAATAAACGGCCTAGCAAATACGTAAGAGAACGAATAAACAAACCAAGGCGATGCAAATTCCATGAAAATATAATGCAAATAAATAAGTAATTAATTAATGAAGCTAGCTAATTAAATTAAAAGCTAGTACAAAATACCTTTCCCTAAAATAAGGATTCTTGTTTTTTTAATCATGACATAGCTTGACAATTGGTGTGCAAGCTAGGCCTAGACTTGGAAAAAAGGCTTTTTCTATACACTTTAGGAATAGACAAAATGCATAAAATTTCCACCACATTTCCAAGAAGCAAGCCAAGCAATTCTCTCTCTCTCGCCCCCAAAAACACAATGCTGATTTTCAAGAATACCATGGAAAAAAAATTCATATCTCATGTTCTACTCATTCAAAAATCACCAAATTTTTACCAAACCTCTTTAATATCATGGGTAAGTCACGCATCAAATTTCATGCCCATACATGAAGTTTTCAATTTTATAAAAATATTTGAAGTTGAGGGTGAATAGTAACTCCGAAAATCACTAACTTGTTTTCTTAATTTTTCATGAAAGTTTAAGGCTCCTAAAGCTAGACCAAGGCTTCATCAAGGATCTTAGGACTTTATTAAGTATTAAAAAGCTTCAATAAAGATATAAAAATTCATCCAAACTTTGTTTAAGTTTTAAATTTCAAGAAAAGTAAGGATCTTGGATATAACTATGGTTTTGATGATTGATTTGATATTATCTTGATGTTTCGTTAATTAGTTTTAAGGTTGATGATTGATGCCTAAATAACATGATGTTCTTGATAGGAGTTAGTGTTGAGATGATGATTTGATGATTGTTGTGGTGGTATAATAATTTAAGACATAAACGAAACTCGAATCGTAATCGTAACCTCATTAAACCGAACAAAACTCAACTTAAGTTTCTGCAGAAGTTCCCGATTGTATAAACTATATTTTTTAAAAAAGTAACACTTGATTATGATAGAAAATGTTATAAAGATCGTTTAGGCGCTTGAATTGCTTGATTCCTATTTACGGATCAAAAGTTATGACCGTTTTAGTAAAAGGGATTTACGCGACAAAACTGCTACAAACTACGAACTTTGTAAATATAAATGATTGACTCAAAAAAATTTAAAAATCATAAGTTCTTACAGAGAGTAAGAACTATAGTTTATTAACTTCCATTAAAATTTCAAGTAAAAAAATTGATTTTCCAATTTTATAAAAATGTCGGAGTCGAGGTCACGCGGAGTAAAAACACCCAACGCAACCCACTGATAGGAAACTGCCACTTCGGGATTTTTACCCCTGTTACAAGAAAACCAGTTTAAAATTATGTGTTTGAATTTTTTTCTAGATTGTGCATGCAAAAATGGTGTATCAATTGAGTTAACGGTTTGAGAGATATTAACGTTTTAGTGAAAGCGGTTTGAATAGTAAAACTCCGTAGTTGATCGAACTTTTAAAATGCTTTTCACCTAATTAAATTCATTTTATCAAAATAAAACTTTTATGATAAATATTAAAAGAAGTCAAGAAGCTCCTCGAGGTGGTTTCGTATTAAAATATTAATTTTACGATTTATTAAAAATGATAGAGTGAGAGTCGCGTAATAGTAACATTCGGTAAAGTCAACTCTAAAAGACTACTTTGATCGTCCGTTTTGACCAAGGATTGATACTTATTTCGAGTCGGCCGGATATTGAAAATTATGAAGTATTGTAAATATTAGAAATATAAGTCGGTGATGGGATTAGGAATACTGATTAAGATTATGATATTTGTTGATTAGAGAACCCGGAACGAGAGGAAGTCGGAAAATGTATCTTGGACTCCAGGCAAGTTTTCAAACCCTACCTTTTTGAAACTGTTGTGTTGTGTTTGTTTTCAAATGATGTCGATATATACATGATGCTATATTTACGATGTGTTGCGAATTATGTTATATAATATCATACGATATGATAATGATTTTGGTATATGAATATTACCGAATTTCAATCGATAACACTAAAGAGTAGCCTTGTATATATGATGAGTATATTTTAGACCGAGGATCGGTCAGTATAATTTGATAAAAACCCGAAAATATTCCGGAGGTGTTTTATTTAAGAATATTAATGCTACAGTAGAGCGTGATGTATAAGTTGTAAGACCGAGAGTCGGTCAGTTTTTATAAAGTATAAACCCCGAAGATATTTTGGGATGATTAAAAGTCCGTAGCTATTTTATTCCAAGGGACTCGATGTCCTCTTGAAAAATATTAAAGTACCTCAAATTTTATTTAAAAATGATTTCTAAAGATTGTATTCCCTCAACTTTATTTAATTACCCGAGCAATGAATATTATTTCAGGTATTCATTTAAAAAGGGAGAAGTATTCTCCAACGTTTATTTCATTTTAAAACCAATTTTTATATATAGTTTAAAGATTAATATAATTACTTAAACTTAAATTAGTTGAGAAATATTATTTCAAATATCTTTTAAAGAAGAACTATTCGAGGTTTAATTATTCAATAATTATTATTTAATTATTCAATATTTATTAAATGATTTAATATCATTTAAAAATCATAAAACCTAATTTAAAATATTTTATGAGTTTCAGAAATTCATATTAATATTTTCAGATCGTCAAAAAATATTATCTCGACGTATTTTAAATATTTTGAAAATAGTTTCAAAAGAAACTCCCACTCATTTATCTATCTGTTGAAAACGGTCAACTCACATTATCTTAGTACTTCCTCCGAAAATTCTCGGAAGTACATATATATATATACATATGAGATGAGCTGTACCTATCACCAAGCAAAATGCTTGGAGAGCTTCGATGTGATTCAAGTTCTTGAGATATGATAAGATTTCTTAAAAGGACAAGGGAGGGGTAGACTCTAGTACTATGTATACTAGGGAGACTATCAAAGGTACCGCAGGCGAAGGTACTCTGTGTACTCAGGAACTTGTGAAGTATGTGTATACCCAAAGTGGGACACATAGCCCTAATGCAGTAAGGGTGATAATCGGGATACGAAGGTTTCGTCCTTCTACTAGTAGAAAAGGTTACTATTTTCCGTATTACGACTGATCATCGTATGCGGTGGCTCCAATGAATGTCCTATATTTTTCCAATTGGAATTTGTAATACCGTAACCCAAGCCTAGGTGTTGGGTTTACCATTAAGGTATTTGCAGACTAATAAGTCAGTCAAAGAATTGTTTTGAAAAGAGGTGTGTATCACCATGAAAACTACTTTGAATAAATACGTATCCTTGTACGAATTAATATAATTTCCTTTAACAGTCTTTTCATACTGTTGATTATTATGGCTGAGTATTATTGCTCAATCTTGCTTTCTTTTAAATGTCAGAATACAACAGATTACCAGTATACTGGCGTGAGACTTAGTCACTTGATATCGTGGAGAGAATCCCGTACAGCTTTGTCTCAGGTGGACCAGAGTATCCAGATAGGTATAAGATGTTAGTAGTAATTATTGTAACTTCATTTAGAGGTTACGAATAATTGTTTAAGATCCTATAAAGTACATTTGAGTGATAAAAGAAGATTACATTTTGTAAATCGTTTTTAAGGCTATAATTTGTGTGTGTATGTGTGTGTGCATGAGATTGGGGTCTGTTGGATTATTGAATCAATACAGGTTACACATGAGTGAAGGATAGCGTGACGACCTAGATTCCTGACCCCAGATTTAGGGGCGTTACAACTACACTCTCGATGGATGTTCAGTGGTCATCCTTCGGGACTATAAAGTTCATCCGTCGGTACTGTTGTAGAACAACCATCGAGAGCTACAAAAATATCAAGTTAAATCTACTAAGGTGTTTTGTTCAACTTATCATCAAGTTCACAACATATTCCTAACAATCTCCCCCAATTTATGTCTACTAGAATTGTAGTCATAAATTAAGAAAAACTTGATGATAACAAAACACCCTAAATGTACAGATTGAATTATGGTAGATAAAATTGGTGATTGCTACAGTTTCTTTGAAAATTGAACAAAGTAAAGTTTACAAAGAGTTCTCACAAACATTTTCAAGGTGCTCCTCTAGTCTGAGCAGATGTGATCTATTTCCTTGATTGTTTTGATTTCTTCCCAAGCTTCCTGTTGTTTTCTTCTATTTGATTTTGGAGTTGTCTATGAAATTCAAGATTTTCAGCATTTGATAGATCTAGCTTTTCTTGCATTTCTAATAGAGTCTCATTGCTTGAGATGCTCAATTGGTCATCCAGTCTGAAGAATCTCCTAACACCTTTTTCATCCATGAATTCCATCAGCCAGTAAGGCCTCAAGTGCACTCTGTTTCCTGTGAAGGGAATTGATAGAGTCCTTGGGAGTGCATCTGAGGCTTTTCTGCTCCTTAGTTCTTCTATCTTCTTTAGAATCATTCTCTTAGCAGTCACATTAAATCCAAAATTTTTCTTGAAAGATTAGAAGATCTTTATCAAAATAGAATAGCTCTCTTGAAGAATCCTATGAAGGGGCCATATGATCTCTTTCCCACCCTTGTATTTGAACACCAGTCTTTCTGGGAGATTTCTGTGAGCATCAATTTCTCTTACTTCTTCTAGCTCATCCATGTAGAGGTTTATATCTGAAAATTCCTTGATGTCACTGATATATAGAAGATCTCCCTTGTTGACAGTTAGTTGACTTTTGGTTAAGGTTTTGGTTTTGAGTCTCACAGGATTGACCTTCTTGATTGCTCTTATCTTTGTCCTCTTTAACTTGTTGAGGATTGGTAAATTGAGCTCAAGAAGAGGCAAGCTATCCCAATCTACTAGCTCATCTTTGGGAACTATTGGTTCACCATGAAAATTCCTTGTAGGATCCACCATAAATTCATCCTGCACCACTGAGGGTTTGGATGTTTGAGCTGTAGATGTAGACTGGTTGGAAATGTAATCTTCCATCTCATCATCATTGAAGTCCAATCTTCTTTTGACCCTGATTTTGTATCTTTGCTTCTTTGTTTGTTGAGGTTCCTTGTGCATTTTCTGGTCTTGAGCTTCAGCTATCATAGGTTTTTTCTTAGAAATCTCAGTTGTGATTTTCACAGCTTGGAGCTTGGCTACTATAGCAGCTTGCTTTTTCTTCTGTTTGAGCTTTTTAGCATCCAGAGCAGCTTGCTTCTTTTCTTATTTAATTCTCTCCTTTTTCTTCATTTTTAGCTTCTACAAACTGAGGGTGTCCAGCCACCACACAGATTTCTTTCCCATTCCTCTAGATCTTAGCTATTCTTCTATTTAGTACAGAGTCAGTTGGAAACTTGAAAAATGCAATGGACCTTGCCAATAGCTTCTTTTTATCTGGCCTTGGAGTCTTATAGGATAGGTCTAGTGGATTTTTGTCTGAATTCTTTAGATAGTTTTTCTTAGGTTTGAAAATCACACTGGCCTTTGGAGATTTGATTGATAAGGGTTGACCTCTTTCCAAGTTCCCTAGGCTCATTTCATTTGCAGAAATTTGTCTCAATTGAGAAAAGTGAGAAAAAACCTTGTCTTTCTTCTCAATTGGACCAAACTTCTTATGGATTTCTTCATCAATATGCTTCCATTTATCATCCATTTCTTTCTCAAATGCTGCTATATCAATCTTTCTCATTTTGTCATTTGATTCCAGCTTTACTGCTGCTAGATTGATTAGATCAATGCTATCCATAGCCGGTGTCTTAGTAAAAGCAATTGCTGGCACAATCACTTTACTGACTTGTATGTTGAGCACTCTCTCCCCCTCACTTGTTAACTTCCCCTGACTAACTGGGATGATAGAGTCTTTCTCCCCCTTTTTGTTACCATCAAGTTGAGTAGAGGTAGGGAGTTGTGCAGCCACCAACTAATGGAGCATATTAGTTTGAGCTTCCTGATTTTCAAGTATCTTGGCCACTGACTTCTCCACATTTAACAGTCTAGAGTCCATGGCCTCAACCTTTCTGTTTAAATCAGCTTCCTTCCTTAGCTTTTGAGCTATATTAGTCATTGTGGTTCTTGCAAGCCTAGCTATCACCCTTGCTACAAAGTCTTGTTTGACTTCAGAAATTTCTTGCTTTATTGCATCCATATTCTAACTTTGTTGGAGAGCGTGAATCTTGTGCAACTGTAGAGATTCCAGGTGTGCCTTGAGTAACCTTTTGGTGCTGGCACTTGTGGATGCTTGAATAGCTGTTTAGGTGTCATGAATAAGCTTGAATAAGGTGGATTGAAGATGTGAATATGAGCATTCCTTGGTTAGCATCCATGATGGAGTGTCTGCATCTCCCCTTATGTTCATGCTATCATCCTCATCATCCTCACCATCTTCCCTAAATAATTCTTCAGCCAATTCAAAGTCACTACCAGTTATGGAAGGCATATCAGTTTAGCATCTTTCTCCCTTTACATTGAAGCAGTAGTATGAACCAGGTTCAATATTCTCTCAGCATCCTCATTGCCCTGTCCAGCTAGAATTTGGTAAGCTGGAACAGGATGAGTAAATGTCTCAGCATCCAAAGAGATATAATCTATGACAGCTTGATATTCTTGCTGAAATAGTCTCTCCTTTTCTGCATTACTGACATTCATTGACTCACTAGCAATGGTTTCCATCCTTATATCTCCTGTACCTGCTTTCCTCTCAATTTCATATATTCTTGCATCAAGGGCTCCCCTTGGCTCACCACCCGCACACCCTCACCTTCACCTACTAAGGTGGAACTCCCCTCACTCACTTTTGCCAGGCTGGAATAAATAGTCTGCATATTGTCTCTCTTTTCCTCTCTTTTTCCTGAGAACAACTCAGCCTCTCACTCTGTTCAATCTCTTCCCTCAATCCTAGGAGTGATTGTATAACTACTAGCTCATCTACACTTGTGACAATTGTTGAAAATTCAGCTTGTGTAGTGAGTACCGACGGATGAGGAACATCCATTGGGGTAGTAGTTAGGATAGCCGACGGATGACTGCTGTTAGGCACATCCGTCGGGATACAATCACTAGCCGATGGATGAACAATATCCATCGGAATAGAGGAAATGAGAGATTTTGGAGTAGAAACTATTATGGACTCTGTGCATATTGATGATAATTTAGGCATAAAAGTCTTAATAGTTCCTGAAAGAATTGGCAAGTGAGCCAACAGATCATCTAGAAGGTGATGCTCACTTGCTTGGAGTTTTGGCTCCTCCATGAGAGTTAAAGATGGAGAATCAGGAATTGATGTATGAATCATATTTACATCTAGTGAATGGGTGAGTTTGGTGCTTCTATTGTTAAAGATTTTGGCTGTAACTCCACATTTATTGGAAACACATCAAACTGACTTTGAGAAGGTGCATGTACTGAGTCTTTGACTGCAGTAGGCACTGTGTGTGCACCCTGTGTATCCCCAATGTGTTTAGATTTCTTCTTTCTGACATATGTTTGGGGTGAGCTTGTGTCCCTTACCCTTTTGGCCTGTGCTCTTGGCTGGGAGCTTTGTTCAATAGTTACATCCTTTTGGGAGGATGCAACTAGCAATGAGCTAATTTCCTTATTAAGCACCACAGTTTGTTGGGAAAATATGGTGTGGCTAGGTTTGGGTACACTCACCTCACCATCCTTATTCTTAGGGCTTGTTTGATGTTCACCATGTCCCTCACCAATCTCACCACCCTTCACACTCCCCTCTTTGTTTTTGGTGGATTTTGAAACTGACATCTTTTGAGAGACACCAGAGTGTAGTGTCTTTGATTTGGATTGTGAGGTTTTGGATTTTGTGGCTTGGATAGGCATTTGTTGTGTCATTGACACAGATGCCATAGCCACAGTCAATGGCAAAGAAACTTGAGAGGTAGAAGGAGTAGGAACAAAAGTATTTACCTCACTTACCTGAGGGCCCTCCATGATAGGCAAATAAACAAGAGGCACCTCCTTGTGGTGATTGGATCTGTTTAAATCTGCAATTATTCTTCTTTCTTGAACCTAACAATCCAGTTTATTGGTTGGGTCCTCAATCACAAGGTCCTCATAAATATGGTTAGCAATAATCATAAAGAATCTAGCCTAATAAACATTTCTAGATCCTCTTTTTAATCTCCCCTAACTTGTAGCCTAACTCAAACATGATCGCATCACTAAAATTATAGTAATTATCAGTAAGTAGCATGTAGAGCATGTTAAACATGGTAGTATTGATAGAATCAAAGTTGCTTATTTTACCAGAAAACACATTGGTAACTACATCACACAGAAAACTCCACTCTTCGTAAGACCTAGCATCCTAATTTCACTTAATTTAGTGGTAGAAATGCATAGCCAATAGAATTAAGCAAGTTAACTAAGTCAACATATGTGTGTGGTTTAGTAGTAGTATTTTCAGGAATTTTAAAGCATGCTTGGATAGTATCACTGTTAATACAAAATTCCATACCTTTAATGGAGAGAGTTATAGTTTTGTCAGTTGCCTGATACACAGCAGTGGTCCACATCTCTCCCACAACTTCACAGTAGATAGTGGGTGATTCTAGAATGGCATTGTTAATCTTGCATCCCTTCACAAAATCCATCATTTTGTGATAATCTTCAGAAGCTGGAATCTCTTTGTTCACAAGACCCACGAAGTTGTTCTTCTCATAAATGAATCCTGACTGAGACATGATCTTGACTACTGGTGTCATTGTTAAGCAAGGAAAGTTGCATAAAGAAATAGGGTTTTGCTTTCAGAAAGAAGAGAGCATTTAATTGCAATAAAGAAAGATAAAAGCTAAAATAAACTTGAAGTTAGGCTATTATGTATTCGCGAATAAAATGGGGTAAAAATTAAAGGTCAAAATTAAAGACCCAATGAAAATTGCCCAAAATAGCCGTTTAAAAGTAAAATAAACTGACAAAATTCTTTCAATTATCCATCGTGATATACTTACAGACTGTAAGTAAATCCGATGGATAATGTTCAGAATTTTAACGGCTTGATGTAGACAATTCGACGGATGGGAATAAAGTAATTATTCGTGGGGTTTAAAATAATCAAGAAAATTACTTGATTTTTACCAAGCTATTCTATTTCGACGGATGATCAAACTTGATGGATAATAGACATCTGTCGAGATGAAGATTTTGACTTAGATAAATTTTCATCCATAACAAAAGAATCAATTAAGTTTCAGGCTGCATTTCAACATGCAAAATTATCAAAAATGATTTAAGAATAATTAAGCATACATAACTCACTTACCAACCTAGTGAAGGTGGATTCATCAAGTGGCTTGGTAAAGATATCAGCAAGTTGCTTCTCACTTGGAACGAAATGAAGTTCCACAGTACCTTTCATTACATGTTCCCTAATGAAATGGTACTTGATGTTTATGCTCTTTGTTCTTGAATGTTGTACTGGATTTTCAGTAATGGCAATAACACTTGTGTTATCACAGAAAATAGGAATCTGATTCACCTGTAGACCATAGTGCAACAGTTGATTTTTCGTCCATAAAATTTGTGCACAGCAACTACCAGCAGCAATATATTTAGCTTCAGTTGTAGAGGTAGAAACTGAATTTTGCTTTTTACTGAACCAGGATACCAGCTTATTTTCTAGAAATTGACAGGTTCCTGTTGTAATTTTTCTATCAATTTTACAACCTGCATAATCTGTATCTGAATAACCAGTTAGATCAAAACCAGAATCTCTAGGGTACCAAATGCCATATTTTGGTGTTCCCTTGAGATATCTGAAGATTCTCTTTATAGCTATTGATTGAGATTCTCTAGGATCGGCCTAAAATCTAGCATAGAGACAAGTAGCAAACATTATATCTGGCCTACTAGCTGTTAAGTAAAAAAGTGTTCCAACCATGCCTCTATAGCTTGAAATATCCACAGACTTTTCAGTAGTGTTTAATTCAAGTTTAGTTGCAGTGGTCATGGGAGTTTTTGCAGATGTGCAATCTATTAGATCAAACTTCTTTAAAAGATAATAAATATATTTGGTTTGACTAATGAATATTCCATCACTAACTTGCTTAACTAGTAAACCAAAAAAGTAAGTTAGTTCTCCCATCATGCTCATTTCATACTTACTTTGCATCAATTTGGAAAACTTTTTGCAAAGTTTTTCATCTGTAGAGCCAAATATAATATCATCTATAAAAATTTGGACAAGAATGCTAGATGTGGCGCCCTCCAAACTCGGGTCAGAAGTTTGGGGTCCACAATATATACACAATATATATACCAGTATACGAAATATTATTTGCAATGACCCTACTTTACATAACAATGGATCGCAACAAGTTAAAGTATGAAAACAAGCCAAAACCTTAACTTTTATTACAACGTACCAAATCCTAACTAAATTACCTTACAACTGATAATGAAATTATTCTTACAATCTTACTATCTCACTACCGTAGCAAGCTCCCGCTAGCTCGATCCAACTCAATCAGGAATCCTAGATCGTACATTAAACTGGGAAACCTCGCTATCAACCGTATCCTTCTTAACTATAGAATACATAAAAAGATTTACAAGAGTGAGCTAACTAGCTCAGCAAGTCACAATAACAATAACTGACGTTAATCAATGATCAAACGAGATGATTCAGAGGAATCAAGTTTCTTGTTAAACAATCATTAGAATTGGATATTCATTTTAAATTTTAAAACCAAGGTTAGGCTGCTGATCAGTCACGCACTAACCCCGAGCAAGGCACACAGCTCTGCTCTCTATAAACTAGATCCAAGGCACACATTGGCCTAATTCGACCACGAATCTGGTCTGACCATGAATCTGGTCCACATAAAGAAAACTATCCAATTCTAAAGCAATTTAATATGAATAACAATATAACTTAATAAAACAAGATCATAATCAACAGTGATGAAACATTTGTATAAAGGCATGATGCATTTCATGAGTATCACAAGGGTGTATCAAAGTATATATAAGAAATGGCCTTCAGCCTGTAGGAGAATCGGGTATTAGATGAACAATGATCTTACAAGGTTTAGTTCTTTGATGTCACAAGGTATGGTAGAGTATAAAAGTTTCTATATGTTTAAACAATTATGTTCCAGTGTTTGGTACATGATGGGTATATATTTGTAGTATCGTATTTGTGTGGTTTAGTATCTGGTAAACCAACAAGAAATGGTTCACAAAGAATAAGGCTTACGGCTCAAAGATCAAATGATATGGCTCAAGTTCAAGGTTGAAGGATTCAAAGTACTTATAATATAAAACATAGCTATTTTGAACACTTAACAATATGTCACGAGAGAGTTTAGAAATATTTGCATATAACTTGAAAAAGGTTTAGAAGTACTTGCCTTACAGGACTTTACAACTATTACTGATCAACTCTGAGCCGACTCTGCCGCTCAGGCTTTAACGTCCAACTACTAGATCACATTGGATTCGACTTCGACACTCAGGTTTTTCTGTTGAAACTCTACTGAGCTCATCGACTGACCACTAGGTTATCTTTAGTCCAATGTCCACTTTCGGTTTCCCGACTAGAACCTACAGGGTCGAAATACTATATGTTAGACACCCAGTTAT
The DNA here is from genome assembly GCF_009905375.1 of Apium graveolens. Lineage (NCBI taxonomy): Eukaryota > Viridiplantae > Streptophyta > Magnoliopsida > Apiales > Apiaceae > Apium > Apium graveolens. The sequence continues at coordinate 71,639,055 of NC_133656.1, read as the reverse complement.
GCTTGACATTTCCTCGCTAACAACCTACCCATACGATAGTATATTCCAACTCGTAATTATTCATATTATAGTAACACAGACAACAATTAGGGTTCACGTTCTCGAAATCGGTTCAGTGTTCGTTTTCAGAAAATACGTATACTTGTCATTTTACGAAATTAGGGTTACTCAGATTTGGACTGAACATTTACCACAACATACAATCAAGTTCGTATAAAGTATAAGTATATATATATTCACTCGATGTCCCGATAATTACCAGATACGCTCCTGCATTTTCATAGTTGATTTCCTGGAAATCGGGCAGCGTCTCCTTTGTTTATCGGACTACCCGTCGAAACATCAATCGATGTCACAACCACAAAGGTCACAACAATAACAACTACAATAATTCACCAATCCATTCTAAAATTCCCAATCACTGATATAATTCAATAATCACAACCAATTCAACCATCCCAATAAAATATTTACTAATTAACTAATTCGATCTAGAATAAAAACACAACACGAATTTTATTTATTTTTAAAAAATATTAGGACTCAGAATCGTGTCATCACATTCCACCATCGGCTCGCAGGCTCATCGCCGACGGCAGTAAAATTTACGGGTACCCGATAAAGTCGGGTTTCCGTCACAAATTTCACTGATAATTATTAATTTCTCGCACAAAATTATTATTATTTATCACGGATGTTACTCAATTATTTACTGCAAAATAAAAATTCAAATAAGAAGTAATCAAATAAGGCAACATGAACACAATACACGCGCAACAGGGGCAACAATACACGCGCATAACAAATGAATATATACGCGTGGTCGTCTCGCCGGACGGAGCCGGCGACAACCGGAAAACAGGAAAATCAGGCAGCAAAACAGGGAAGCACAGCAAGCATGCAAGACACAATCAAGTATAGACATATACATACGATTTACTCATATGTATATGCAGATTAAAAACGAACCACACAGTTGTCACCTTGCTGTAAAGCTGAACGGTGGCAACGGGGCGGTAACAGGGCGGTGGCGATCAACCACCGGAACCGAGAACAATACAGGGAAAATAAAGATAAACGGGAGAGAAAGGAATTGGGGAGAGAAGAATAAATGAGAGAACGAGAGAGCAGATGCTAATAGCACCATAAGAGAAAGGGAGGAACCAAGTTGAGGCCGAGAAGGAAGAAACTACAAGGCCGGTTTATTTATTTATTATTTTTTTTATTCAGCTATTTTATTTTCCACCAATGCAGTGATGCCAGAATTCACCAGGGCTGTAAAATTGAGACACGTATCATGCCCCTTCCTGAAAGTCCGTTTTTGACTCAAAATTTAGAATTTAACGAATCAATTTGTATTTAAAACAAGTCCCGAAAATTACGAAAATAGTTTTAAAATGTTCCAAATATATCGAAGTAAATAAAAACGTAACATTCGAAATTTTAAAACAATTTCTAAAATGCATTGTATACCCGCTTTTATCAATTAAAGGAATCGACACGCGGGTAAAATTAATCCCAAAAATTCCCAACATAATTTTAAAATTCTCGGAATATTCCAAAATTAAATAAATATGAGTTTCATAATTTATAAAGAATTCTGGAATTAAATACATATTTTACGAATAAATGCAATCAGAAAATCATACAGGGCTAAATAATTGATGAAATATTGATTTTTAAATTTTGTAAAATCCCAAAAACAATTATTGTAATTATAGAAACATAAAAACAATTTTAGAGACAATTCACATATTTATACAAATAAGTTTGCATTAAATCCACTCTTAAAAGTAAAAACAACTCAGTACAATTCCATAATTAATTACGAGGACAACCCGACACACTATAAATCACACATACATAATAATAAAACAACACCGAGCTGACAAATACTATACACATAATTTATTTATTTAATAATTCTACAATTACACATTTAAATAATATAAAAATACACGAGTCGTTATATCTTTCCCCCTTAAAAAGATTCTGTCCTCAGAATCTGATCTAACTAAATAAGTGAGGATATTTGTCAAGCATATCTGACTCTAATTTCCAAGTAGACTCTTCTACTCGAGGATTTCAAACTTACTTACTATAGATATATCCTCATTTCCAAGGACTCGCCTTTAACGATCAAGAATTTGGATCGATCACTATATGCAGAACAAACTTGGACAAGAGCCCATTGGCTCATAATCAATCACTTATTTTAAATCAGATACTTATCGCTTTAATATTGACAAGCAAAATACATTATATGTACACACTTGTGTGACGGTAACATCAACTCAAGAACAACTTTATCTATATTTATCAATACCTCGAATGGTTCACTAAATTTAGGACTTAACTTGTCCCTTCTACTCAGACTTATCCAGTCTCTTTCAAGATGAAACTTTTACTAACACTATTGGTCCTATTTCTATTTTCATACTCTCTCTCGATACAAATCCGCCTTCTTTTTTTGTCTACTCCGAGCTGCTTCAATCAATATCACTACGCCCTTTGGTGTACTGAATCAACTTAGAATTTGACAACTTCCTTTCTCCCATTTTATCTCAATAAAGTAGGGACCTACACTTGCGTCCACATAAGGCTTGGTAAAGTGGCATTCTAAAGCTGACATTGATGGTAAATGATCATCCCAGTTTTCCTTAAAACTCAACCTCTCAACATATCTTATTTTTCCTGAATCGCTTCCTCACTTTGACCCTTCGTTTAAGGATAATAGGCGGTGCTCAATTTCAATTTAGTTTCCAGACATTTAAACATCTCCGATTCGTTTCTATCAGTTAAGGCTGAAAAGCAATCTCATATATTCACTTATTATCACCTTTAGGTATTTGAACTTTATATTCCACTCTTTCCAATTCATTTACATCCAATCCTTTCTTTCTACACAAGGCATATATTATTATATGGCTTTGTTTAGGTAGTTGTTAATGGATTAATTAGAATCTTTTATTAACCTCGGTCAAAATTTCATACTTGAAAACTCAACTTATAGTTGTTTTCCTTCTAATCTTTGGAGAAAAATCCTTGGGCATTCCACACAGACTTTCTTATTCTTTAAATAGCTGAGGATGTTATCATTAGATACAGTTCGCGTATCTGAGTACTTCTTATATACCATGTTCCTTAATTCCTTATAGACAACTGATATACTTATCATTTCACATAATATCTCCAGAGCTTGCAATGCTCACAACTCATTTTATTCGTAATCTCTGATATGTTCTCAGGTCGGATTTTAAGTTAATCCCCAAAATATAACACACTTCTTGAATTAGGTCTCCTAAGTAATTAATTCTTTACAGGGTCACTTATTCTTATTTATTGTTTTGTCAAACTCTCGATAATCAGTACATAATCTCATAATTTCATTCCTTTTCTCCATCAACATCACTGGTACACTTTATGATTCGCTTCTTGTAAAACCACTCGTTGGTCTCCCTTGTCCACTAGGCCTCCGATACATCGCCTTAATTCTTTGACATGTCCAACACTTCCTAATCCATTTTGAAATTTCCTTCTTATACCAGGTTATCACTATTTTTCTTTGAATTTTTGTATATCTTGGTATTTCTTCAATAAATTAAATACTTTATGTTGTGAATTTCATGTAGGATCTCATTTCTCAATTCCTTTTACTTGTAGCATCCAAGTGCTGGAAGAAAAACTGAGGATATCATGATCGTTCTTCTGAGTGCATAAATTTCCACTTGCTAACTGTTTTACATCGTGATCCACTATCTTTTCTTGACATCTCTTTATCTTTTCTTAACAACTCCGACTGAAAGGTTATACTACCCATCCTTGTTTCCTTTGGATTATATATCTGACTTCCAACTCCAACTTCTGAAATTCCATAGTAATTCTTTTCAGTGCAGTCTCTATGTTTATTTTCTCCTTTTTGCTTATCGCTTGCCACTACATTTGCTTTTCCTTGTGAATACATACTTCAAACTCTTATGGTCCGTATAGATCTTACACCTTTCTCCATACATATCATGTTTCCCAATATTTCAAAGCAAATATTATTACTGCTAGTCCCAAATTATGAGTAGGATACTTCTGCTCATAAGGTTTCGGTTATTTGGATGCATATACAATCACTTTATTGTGTTGCATCAATACACATCCTATTTCCTTATGAGAAGTATTACTATAAACTACCAAGTCTCCTTGATACTTTTAAAGTGATAAAACAGGTGATGTAACCATTCTCTCCTTTAACTCCGTAAAACTTTCTTCACCCTTCTCCATTTCATATAAACTTCTTGCTTTTCCTGGTTAGCTTCGTCAAAGGTATTGTAAATTTCAAGAAATCTTGAACAAATTTCCGATAATAACCGGTCAATAATAAAACTTCTTACTTTTATTTGTGCCTTTGGTCTTTCTTTATTCATAGCAACTTTAATTTCTATTGGATCCTCTTTGGTCTCCTCCTCACTGACTATTTATGCTAAGAATTATACTTCCTGTCGTTAAAGCTCTCACCTTGTAAACTTTACATACAACTTTTTTTTTCTCCGACTCCCCAGTTGTCATTAAATTCTTCGCATGGTCCTCCGTTGACTTTAAGTAACCCAAATACAGCTCATCCAGATATTCCTTAAGGATTCCATCCATTAAGTTTAAATATTACTGGTATATTGGTTAATCCAAATGACATTACTAGAATTTTATAGCAATAGTACTTAGTTCGGAAAATTATCCTTGATATGTCCAAAGGTTCAATCTCCAATCGGTAACACCCAAATCTTAAATCAATTTTAGAAAATACTTTGCTTCTTCCATCTGATCAAACAAATCATTAGTTCGAGATAACAAATACTTACTCTTGATAGTAAACATGTTGAGCTTTCGCTAGTCGACGTATAAACTCATACTTCCATCATTGGTACTTACTTATTTAACAATTACACGTTCTTGACTTGCTAGTCCTTTAGTCATAATCTTATTACTTCAACAGGGTAATTCATCTTATCAACAAAACCTTGAGAAATAACAATCATGTTGCTCCCACCTTTTTCAACACTTTAACGCATAAGGTATCCACGATAATCATTCACGTCATCACATCTGTATTCTAAATAACATATTTCACAGGAAAATTGCAACCTCTCATTCTGGGAGATGTATTCCTTATTGGAGTAGATTCTCTTGACTCTTAGTGCATCCCTGACTGGGGCTAGTGATTTGTAATCCTCTCCATATGCCCTTGTTTCCTTTCCATGCATGAGAGGTAGATGGAACCTTTCCCGCTTGGTTCATAATACATTGATTGTTGTTTGAAAAACTCTTGCAAAGAATGACAATACAACAAAACAACTAGAAGGATTCACAATTTAACAAAATTGGAGTTGAAAAGAAAGAAGAAGTAATGATTTGAATATGAATGAAACAACCACATTGATACTTAAGATGGCCAGTCTTTCGTACCATATGGCATACAGCACTTGATTAGGTGGCGTCCCACCCGACTCTTTGTCATTCCTGACAAAGCGTCTCACCATAATACTGCTCATCCCAATCAGAGAGTAAACTTGAGGGAAAGAATTAAATTTGAAAAGAATGCAACATCCTCCTTTTTCTTATCACCATACGGATTTATTAATGAAAGAAGTTCATACATATTCAAGAATCAAAAAGAATATACATTGTAGTATTGGAGACAATAATGATACCATTGGTCACCATCCACATTTCACTTGTATTCATCTTTCAAGCTTGTTCGATCATATCCCGATTGTGTCATATAACAACTTTAGAAATTATACTGAAATGCCTTCACAAATTAGGCACTATGGTAAATTCTTACTTGTTAAATCTTGCATCTGTAACATCGCATCTACACGTATAATATTTTAACAGTTCGATTATAATGGCGTTCTTACCAGATAACCTCGAGTTTCCTCTTTTTAATTTAGAATAACCACTAATCATACGGCATAATGATCCTTTTGTTAATAATATTCTTCCTTTAGAAAAGTCTGGAAATCTTCCCAACCTTCTTCGGTCATGCCCAAGCTCCTTTTAAATCAATAGATTCTTTAAACTTTAATGGTCTCTGCAACTAGATGAATAGCTTTGCCGTACTACGGTTCTGTTGTTAATCTCATCAAACAAGATTCACATTCTGCTGTTAGGATTAATCAAAACTGCCTCGTAATAGCGGGTCCATTTGGCCCTCGGAATCAACCATACTAATTTCTGGAACACGTACTTTCTAAGTAATCTGGTCTTATAACAAACAAGAAACTCAAGTAGTGACTTGACAACCAATTTTTAAAACTTATTTTATTCAAAAAGGCTTTTAGAAATTTTGTAAGGGAAAATCTTTTTCGAAAACTTGTTTAAAAATTTTGAAAATCGTACATCTGGTTGTCATTACTATATGAGTTGGTTGTTGTCCTTCCTACCTATAACAAGGTACCAAATTAAATAAATGATCACAAAAAGGTCCATTCACTTCAATCTACATTCTCTCCTTTATTGGTTCCATTTATCTTCCTAAACCGACGAAAACTTCAGTTGTTGTTGCATGTTATCTTATTCGTGGCTTCACATCAAAGCTTCCATACCATTATCTAACTTCAAGAGAGTTCCAGATCCATACTCTTCTCTAATTCTCTTTCAAAACTCATCTAATCCCTTCCACAAGCTAGTCATAGGTGGCCTAGTCACTAATGGCTTCTTTTAACCTGGTAGCAGCTATCCTCCGGAACATTTGAATCTTCTTCCTAAACTTCTTCTCACCTTTATTTATATCTCAAGTACTCACCATTTACTGTAACTCCCAAATCCATCCTCGTAGGTACAATTGCTTCATAGGACAAGTTTTAAACTGAGGGTATAGAACAGGGTGTAGGGTAAACTGAAGAAATACACTCCCAGCTGAATGTCCGGTAAAACAAGAATAAATATATGGAGATTCTTAAATAGGTAGTCTCATATCAAGAGGTAGTAAAATAGCGTAGAATAGCTTGAAGGGTGCAGCTGTTATAATAGAAGGTAATACCATTAATACTGATGGAAGAACAAGGTGCGAATTGAAAATGACGATCCTCAAACGGAAGACTCCGAATGATCAGATGATACCGGGAAAACAGGATCTGCCATTGCCATTATCTGGAAATCACGTCGCAAGCTAAGAATCTAAAATCGTAACACGAATCGTGTCGAAAACCTATTATACAGTTGCACTCAACCTCGCAACGTCTTATCTTTCTATTTCATATTCCTAATCCTAACCCTCTACCCAATCCCTACAATCTAGGCTTATTTCAGTGACTTATAATATGTAGCTCTGATACCAACCTGTGGCGCCCTCCAAATCCGGGTCAGAAGTTTGGGGTCCACAACACATACACAATATATAAACCGGTATATGGAATATTATTTACAATGACCCTGCTTTACATAACCACGGATCGTAACAAGTTAAAGTATGAAAACAAGCCACAACCTTAACTTTTATTACAACGTACCAAATCCCAACTAATTTACCTTACAACTGATAATGAAATTATTCTTACAATCTTACTATCTCACTACCGTAGCAAGCTCCTGCTAGATCGATCGAACTCAATCGGGAATCCTAGCTCGTGTAATGAACTGGGAAACCTCGCTACCAACCGTATCCTTCTTAACTATAGAATACATAAAAAGATTTACAAGAGTGAGCTAACTAGCTCAGCAAGTCACTATAACAATAACTGACATTAATCAATGATCAAACGAGATGATTCAGAGGAATCAAGTTTCTTGTTAAATAATCATTAGAATTGGAGATTCATTTTAAATTTTAAAACCAAGGTTAGGTTGTTGATCAGTCATGCACTAACCCCGAGCAAGGCACATGGCTCTGCTCTCTATAAACTGGATCCAAGGCACACATTGGCCTAATTCGACCACGAATCTTGTCTGACCACAAATCTGGTCCACATAAAGAAAACTATCCAATTCTAAAGTAATTCAATATGAATAACAATATAACTTAATAAAACAAGATCATAATCAACAGTGATGAAACATTTTATAAAGGCATGATGCATATCATGAGTATTACAAGGGTGTATCAAAGTATGTATAAGAAATGGCCTTCAGCCTGTAGGAGAATCGGGTATTAGATGAACAATGATCTTACAAGGTTTAGTTCTTTGATGTCACAAGGTATGGTGGAGTATAAAAGTTTCTGTATGTTTAAAAAATTATGTTCTAGTGTTTGGTATATGATGGGTATATATTTGTGGAGTAGTATCATATTTGTGTGGTTTAATATCTGGTAAACCAATAAGAAATGGTTCACAAAGAATAAGGCTTACGGCTCAAAGATCAAATGATGTGGCTCAGGTTCAAGGCTGAAGGATTCAAATACTTATAATATAAAACAGAGCTATTTTGAATACTTAACAATAGGTCATGAGAGAGTTTAGAAATATTTGCATTATATCTCGAAAAAGGTTTAGAAGTACTTGCCTTATAGGACTTCACAACTATTACTGATCAACTCTGAGCTGACTCTGCCACTCAGGCTTTAACGTCTAACCACTAGATCACATTGGATTCGACTTTGACATTCAGGTTTTTCTGTTGAAACTCTACTGAGCTCGTCGACTAACCACTAGGTTATCTTTAGTCCAAAGTCCACTTTCGGTTTCCCGACTAGAACCTACAAGGTCGAAATACTATATGTTAGACACCCAGTTATGCTTGACATATCCTCGCTAACAACCTACCCATACGATAGCATATTCCGACTCGTAATTATTCATATTATAGTAATACAGACAACAATTAGGGTTCATGTTCTCGAAATCGGTTCAGTGTTCGTTTTCAGAAAATATGTATACTCGTCATTTTACGAAATTAGGGTTACTGAGTTTTGGACAGAACATTTACCATAAAATACAATCAAGTTCGTATAAAGTATAAGTATATATATATTCACTCGACATCCCGATAATTACCGGATACGCTCCCGCATTTTCATAGTTGATTTCCCGGAAATCGGGTAACGTCTCCTTTGTTTATCGGACTACCCGTCGAAACATCAATCGACATCACAAACACAAAGTTCACAACAATAACAACTACAATAATTCACCAATCCATTCTAAAATTCCCAATCACCGAAACAATTCAATAATCACAACCATTTCAACCATCCCGATACAATATTTACTAATTAACTAATTCGATCCAGAATAAAAACACAAGACGAATTTTATTTATTTTTAAAAAATATTAGGACTCAAAATCGTGTCATTACAGTCCACCGTCGGCTCGCAGGCTCATCGCCGACGACGGTAAAATTTACGGGTACCCGATAAAGTCGGGTTTCCGTCACAAATTTCACCGATAATTATTAATTTCTCGCATAAAATTATTATTATTTATGACGGATGTTACTAAATTATTTACTACAAAATAAAAAATCAAATCAGAAGTAATCAAATAAGGCAACAGGAACACAATACACGCGCAACAGGGGCAACAATACACGCCCGTAACAAATGAATATATACGCGCGGTCGCCTCGCTGGACAGAGCCAGCGGCAACCGGAAAACAGGAAAATCAAGCAGCAAAATAGGAAAGCACATCAAGCATGCAACACACAATCAAGTATACACATATACATATGATTTACATATATGTATATGCATATTAAAAACGAACCACACAGTAGTCACCTTGTCGTAAAGCTGAACGGTGGTAACGGGGCGGTAACAGGGCGGCGGCGATCAACCACCAGACCCGAGAACAATACGGGGAAAGGAAAGATAAACGGGAGAGAAAGGAATTGGGGAGAGAAGAATAAATGAGAGAACGAGAGAGCAGATGCTACTAGCACCATAAGAGAAAGGGAGGAACCGAGTTGAGGCCGAGAAGGAAGAAACTACAGGGCCGGTTTATTTATTTATTATTTTTTTTATTCTGCTATTTTCTTTTCCATCAATGCAGTGATGCCACAATTCACCAGGGCTATAAAATTGAGACATGTATCCTGCCCCTTCCTCAAAGTCCGTTTTAGACTCAAAATTTAGAATTTAATGAATCAAGTTTTATTTAAAACAAATCCTCGAAAATTACGAAAATAGTTTTAAAATGTTACAAATATCTCGAAGTAGATAAAAACGTAACTTTCGAAATTTTAAAACAATTTCTAAAACGCACTTTATACCCGCTTTTATCAATTAAACGAATCGACGCGCGAGTGAAATTAATCCCGAAAATTCCCAAAATAATTTTAAAATTCTCGGAATATTCCAAACTTAAAAAAATTTGAGTTTCATAATTTATAAAGAATTCTGGAATTAAATACAGATTTTACGAATAAATGCAATCAGAAAATCATACAGGGCTAAATAATTTATGAAATATTGATTTTTAAATTTTATAAAATCCCAAAAACAATTATTGTAATTATAAAAACATAAAAACAATTTTAGAGACAATTCACGTATTTATACAAATAAGTTTGCATTAAATCCACTCTTAAAAGTAAAAACAACTCGGTACAATTCCATAATTAATTACGAGGACAACCCGACACACTATAAATCATACATACATAATAATAAAACAACACCGAGTTGACAAATACTATACACATAATTCATTTATTTAATAATTCCACAATTACACATTTAAATAATATAAAAATACACGAGTCGTTATACTAGAGCCATTAACAATTCTAAAGAATAAAGTTTTGTCAACGGTACCTCTTGTGAAATGATTTTCTAAGAGAAATTTTGACAGAGTATCATACCAGGCTCTAAGTGCTTTCTTCAATCCATATAGTGCTTTCAATAGATAGTAGACATATTCTGGAAAATTTGGATCTTCAAAATAAGGAGGTTGACTAACATAGACTTCCTCCTCCAAATCTCCATTCATAGAGGCACTTTTGACATCCATTTGATAGACTTTGAAATTGGCATGGGCTGCTAAGAAAATTCTGATGGGTTCAAGTCTTGCAACAGGAGAAAAAGTTACATCAAAATCTATTCCTTCTTTTTGACAATAGCCCTTAGCAACCAATCTAGCTTTATTCCTGACAACTATGCCATTTTCAGATTATCTCAACATCACTGTCATCAAAGATTATCTCAACATTGTCAAATTTGAGGCTATCATGGAAACCTTCATCTTTTAGTCCTTCAATCTTCTTATCATCAAACACAACATGTATAGATTCCATAACAATGTTTGTTCTAAGATTGTAGACTCTATATGCTTTTCCAATAGCATATCCACCAAAAATTCCTTCATCTGCTTTAGCATCAAATGTTCCATGTTGTTCAGTTTGATTCCTTAGAGTGTAGCATTTGCATCCAAAGACATAAAGAAAATTTAGAGTTGGCTTCCTATTTTTGAACAATTGGTAGGGTGTCATGCATTTTGCTTGATTGATCAAAGAAATATTCTGAGTGTAGCATGCAGTATTCACAACTTCAGCCCAAAAATATGTTGGTAACTTTGATTCTTCTAACATTGTCCTTGCAGCTTCAATAAGAGATCTGTTTTTCCTTTCTACCACTCTATTTTGTTATGAAGTTCTAGTTGCAAAATATTCATGCATAATCCCATTCTCTTCACAAAATAATCTCATTACAGAATTCTTGAACTCAGTTCCAATGTCACTCCTGATTCTTTTTACTTTGAAATCAGGATGATTGTTGACTTGCCTTATGTGATTGATGATGATTTCACTAGCTTCATCTTTGGATTTTAGAAAATATGTCCAAGAGAACTTTGATAAATCATCTATAATTACTAGGCAATATCTTTTCCTTGAGATGGACAACACATTGACTGGTCCAAAAAAATCCATGTGCAATAGTTGCAAAGGTTCTTCAATTGTTGAATCAAGCTTCTTTTTGAATGATGCTTTAATTTTCTTTCCTTTCCGGCAGGCATCATACAAACCATCCTTTGAAAACTCCACTTGAGGAATACCTCTAACCAATTCTTTCTTCACTAGCTCATTTATGGTCTTGAAGTTTAGATGGGACAACTTCTTGTGCCATAGCCAACTTTCATCATGACTTGCTTTACTGAGAAGACAAGTTACAGATTCTGCATTTGTTGAGTTGAAGTCAGCTAGATATACATTACCATTTCTCACTCCAGTGAGAACCACTTTATTGCTCTTCTTGTTAGTCATAATACAGGCTTCTGCATTAAAAGTAATTGAGTTACCCGTATCACAAAGCTGGCTAATACTCAACAGATTGTGCTTGAGACCATCCACTAGGGCGACTTCCTCAATGATGACATTATCCTTTGAAATCAAGCCATATCCCATAGCATAACCCTTGTTGTCATCTCCAAAATTGATACTTGGGCCAACTCTTTCTTTGAACTCAATGAGCAGGGTAAAATCTCCAGTCATGTGCCTTGAGAAACCACTATCTAGATACCACATATTCTTTTTGTTTCCCTACACACATGAAGATCAAATCAAGTTAATTTTGGTACCCAAGTTTCCTTAGGTCCTGCCTTGTTAACCTTTTTCTTTAGTTTGTTAGGTTTGACCTCATTTGACTTGGGTGTTTCAGATTCATCCTTTGTCATTTGAGTTGGACCTTTGAAACAATTCACTGAAGCATAATTGTCATGCACATTTTTATTAACATGAAAAGGCATGATATGTGCAAACATGTTATTCCAGTGCAAACATGTTATTCCAGTAAGGCATGCTAAATGGCATTCAAGGCATACTAAATGCAGCATAATAAGGATTATGTGCAAATGGCATATTAGCAAATTGTGTATTTAAATTCTGTGTAGGCAAAACATTAACAGGCATTACAAGCATGTTAGGAAATGAAGGTGGTGTAGATATAGGAGCAGTTATAGCAAGTTTTCTATTAACAGAAAAATGATTAACACTACCACACTTAAAACAAATTTTTCTCGGTGCATATTTATCAGGTGTGTAGTTGTTATGTTTGTTAATTTCTACTTTTCCATTTTTATTGTTTTTCCTTTTTAACTCTGCTTTCACTTTAATTTTCTCCAATCTGCCATTCAATTGCTTGATACACATATGACCTACATTGACTCTTTTGTTCTTATTCACTTGACTTGTTTCTCCTAGAACAAAGTTCTTAGAAACTGATCCATACTTTTCATTCAACTTAGCTAGTTTAGCTTTTCTAACTGGTTTACTTATACTCAACGGATGTGGCTCATTGTCTCTCGACGGATAATTTTCATCATCCATCGAATCCACATTAGTTAAAAGTCCTTCCACCAGATTGGAATCAAGCTTCTCCTTGTTCTTTTTCCAGGCTGCATCACAGAAAGATTATATACCTTGAACTTTAGTGATTTGAGCATGGACATCTCTAGATGATTTCCATGCCTTAATCACTTCCTTTTCTCGTTCAAGTTGCTTTCTTAAAATTTCCTCTTTCTTTAAGGATTCGGTTAGTTCATCCTTAGCAATCTTTCATTCTATTTTCAATTTTTCAAACTCAACAAATTGAGTCTCTAGCACATTGTTTCTTTCACTTAAGAACACATTGTTCTCTTTAATTTTATTATTTTCTTTAATGAGAGACTTGAGTGTAATACGCAAGCGATATAACTCAATAGACATGTCATTTATGGCATCATTACACTCGGCTTTAGATAAATGATCTAGGTTGGTAGTGATTACCTGATTTCTTGATGAACTTATCTCTGTTTCATCTGATTTGGCCATAAGTGCTAGATTGACATAGCTTGTATCTTCATCCTCTTACAATCCATCTGCAACCCAGTTATTTTCTTATATAATGAAAGCCCTTTCCTTTTGCTTGAGCTACTCAAAGTATTTCTGCTTATAATCAACAGCCTTAAACTTCTTTTTACCAAAATCAGGCTTTTTACACTCACTAGCAAAATGACCTGCCAAGCCACACTTGAAATATTTGAATTTAGACTTATCAACCATGTTTCCGTTTGACTTGGCTTCTCCAAAATTCTTCTTGGATTCGAGCTTGGCAAATCTCCTGGATAGAAAAGCAAGATGCCCATCAGTGTCATCCATATCATCTTCACTAAGCTGGTCTTCATGTTCAGCTACTAGTCTGTTTCCTTTGCCTTCACAAACTCTAGGGTTTTGTGCATAATCAACAACTTCTACCTTTATCTCCTTTTCCTTTTCTTGCTCAGCAACCAATGCAATAGATCATCCCTTCTTTCTTCCTTTCTCCATCTTCTTATCTTGCTCTATTTCAAGGTCATAGGTTTTTAGGATACCATACAGTCTATATAAGGTGAACTCCTCGTAATCTTGAGAATTTCTCAATGAGACTGTCATAGGCTTCCATTCCTTTGGTAGAGATCTAAGAAATTTGAGGTTTGAGTATTTTGTTTGATAGACCCTTCCATACAGTTTTAGAGCATTCAGTAGTTTTTGGAATCTACTGAAAATGGCATTAAGTGACTCACCTTCTTCACTGTGGAAATGCTCATATTGTTGAATCAAGGGTTGAATCTTGTTCTCCCTTACTTTCTCAGTTCCATCACGTATGACTTGAATTGTATCCCAGACATCCTTAGCAGTTTTACAGTTTATGATGTTGTCAAACATATCACTGTCAACACCATTAAACAGAATGTTCATGGCCTTTTTATCCTTTTGAACTTGTTCTTTATCTGGATCAGACCATTCTGCTTGAGGTTTTAGGACTGATGCTTCATTTCTTGTAGCAGCTCTCATAGGGACATATGGACCTTTTTCAATGAAGTCCACATATGCTTCATCTTGAGATAGGAGATACAGGTGCATCTTCACCTTCCAATGGTGATAGTTGTCTTTGTACAGAAATGGAATCTTTACTCCAACATCTTTTCTATTCATCTTGTTGATTGTGGTGATCTTTAAACTTTTTGTTCTTCAAGAGCTTGCTCTAATACCAATTGTTCCCAAACAATGCAACAAGAATTACAGAAAGGGGGTTGAATGCAATTCTGGTTTCTTTTATTGATTTTAAAACTGTTCTTACTTAATAATATAACTGTGCAGAGTTTTCTATGTTACAGAATGATAAAGATATGAAAATCAAACACAAAGCAATAAAACTCAAGGCTTTATAACTTTCTGGTGGATTTGAACTTATCCACCAGAGATATATATATTAAGATGAGAACTCTATGATGCTTGAATAGAACACAACTGCTTACAAGTGAACTTGCAGAATTACAAAGAGATGCTTAACAGATACAACCTTTTTCTGTCTCTCTGAAAATAATGATTACTTAGTTATTTTTTCTACTTGCTACGATTGGTTTATATACTACCAAGTTACATGATGAAAAGACAAACAAATAAAACAAAAGTTATTTCTAGTCTAATTTCATGCTACTTCATTACATTATCCAGCATCTTTGAATATCTTCATAATTGCATGAAAATGATAATGCTTCTTTGTTCTCTAAATCCTGCAATTAGGCTACCATATACCATTTGCAAACACCCGACGCATGTGACTGTGTTGTCACTATCAAATGCTCTTTTGACTATGGTTATCTGTCGGTGTTAGGTCACACACACACTGTAGAGGGGGTGAATACAGTGTATAGTATAATCAAATAGAACTTTAATAACTCAAGTAATAGAAAACAAACTTTATTGAAATAATAAACTCTGTTACAATATGGAACTGTTACCTCTCAGTGATGAACAAATATTGTTATGACCGGCATTTTATGTAATAATATTTGTGAATTTGGTATAATATTAAGTCAAATGAAAATATATTCAATGATTGTACGTTTGTGTGAGTGAAAATTTCTGCATTATAAATTTGCTTTGGGTAGTATATGATTTTTCAAAGCAAGAGTTTATTTAATTTCTTTATTTTTGATTTATAAGGAATATTCTAAGCTTTGGAAAAATCTTCTTTTAAAAGGCATTTTGATCACAAATTTTGAAAATGATTTTATAAAGTCTCTAAAAATACAAGTTATTTTATGGTATAAATTTTATAATTTTTGAACTTGTATTTTATTTTATAAAAATAAATCTTTACAAATTTTATTTGTTATAATTATCAAATTACATGAATAACCTTGCATGCAAACTCTCTTTCTATTCTCTCAAAGGGCAAATAAGACTTTTCCAACCCCACTAACTCATTTGATTATTACCAAATTACTACCTTAGCCTTGCATGCAAAATGGCCTAACTTTAGCCAAGGGACATTTTTGTAAGTTCTCACTTCCACTCATTACTTGTCAACCAAATAGCATAAAACAAACAAATCAAAGTGGAGAGAAGTCATTCATCATTTCACACTCCAACACACCACAAAAATTTCTCTCTTCCCCTCCCTCCCTTTTGCTCTCGGCCGAACCCCATTTCCCCCACTCCCTTCCATTTTTCATTCCATTTCTCATCTTCCCTAGTGTAATTCTTTCACCTACATTTATTTTATATACTTCCCAAGAGTTTTGTGATTTGGAAGATGAAGTTTCATGGTTGCATGTGTAGTTTTGTGTGATCTCCAAAGAGAAACTCTTGATTCTTGTGAATTCAAGAGCTCTCTATGAGATATATTATGTATATGTTCTAACTAAGTGTTTTATGGAGATATCATGCTTTAAAATCCTTTGCATGCTACTGAAATCTCATTATAAATTTATGTTTAGCCATGCATGCTAGTTTTAAGACATTAAAATGATGATCAACCATGTTTTGCATGCTATTCTTTTCGAAATCATGTTGTTATCTATAAAATTCGAAATAGATGTGCTTAAATAGATTGTTTCCATGATGAATTTCTTATTAATACTTAAAAGGAGTTATATTTCATAATTATTAAGGATAAGTATTAGGTGCAAGTCGATTTTGCAAGCATTTACAACTTTATGCCTAGCCGAAATCTTGTTATGTGCTTTCCATGAGTTGCATGTTATATATTTAGTTGCATGTTGTTGTTTTTAGGCATGGATGATCTCACCCAATGTTATTTTGAGAATAAAGGAGTTAGTTCAGTAGATTACCATGTATAAGTCTTGGTTTAAGTATTGAGTTTTTGTTAGTTGAGTTGTCAAGTCAAAACCTTGGAAAAATGAGAGTTATAGTTTCTGCAGAAAAATCAGTTTAATACCCTGAGGTTTAGAGTGAGTTTTGACCATGTCATTGATGTGCACTTTGAGGCCCAAGCTACCAGAAGTTAGTATGGGGAGTATATAATAGGTTTTAGGAGTTGGTTGGAGGTTTGCATGTCATTTGGTTAGGTGCACAAGTAGAATAACAAAATCTGTCCAGCAGGGGACAGTTTTGTTGCAACTTAGAAATAGGGAGATTTGGCCATGTCATGGGTAGGCCCTCATTAGGCCCAATTGGGCCTTAGTTAGAGGGTATGTCAGAGAAGTTTTTCCAACCATAGTTCATAGGATATGAGCTAGAACCATGTGTCACAAGTTAATTCAAGTCAGGGCATTTTCTGCCCAGAAAAACAGGGGAACCTTGGACTTTTAGCTTAGGCCCAAGAAGACCTAAGCCAGGCCTTTGAGCCACATCAAGCTTGTGAGATGCCCTTAGGTCAGGAGAGTCTTGTGTAAAAATTTTGAAGAAAAACTTGTAGTTTAAGAGTGTCTAATGCACTCAAGAAACCTTAGTTACCATTCTGAAATTTGCACCAGTGAGCACTTTCACTTATCACATAGTTTTAGAACACTTAGAAGTGAGTATTAGGTCAACCACCATAGTTGTAAGATAGTATAAGGTCAGTAGAGAAAAAGGCACAAGTGAGGGTCAATAGGTTTTGGATAATTTAGGAAAGGCACATTGAGTTAGGAAGCCCAAATTTGAAGACTTTGTTTAGTTAGCGACCAAGTGACTTAAGTGGTGAGTCGAGATCATCCAAGCCTAGTATGGCATTATGGTGTATATGATGTTATTTGGTATTAATATACGATATGTGATTATGTGGCTACGTGTGTACATTTGAAAATATAATGGTGGATATGAATTAAGTGCGTATAGGCCTAAGTGCCATCCATGTTTAATTTCGGGTTGTAAATAGGTTAAGATGGTAAGAATATATTATAATGAGGATTATTATTATTTATGTAGGATCTCGAGACGAGGGAAAACTTGCCATAAAATTCGAGTGAAGCTCCACTTGTTGCTCCTACCAGTCAGACCAGACCAGTCTATCTCAAGGCAAGTGATTCAACTTGACCTTCGTATTTACTGTAAACAGTTCATATATATATCGATGCAATTATCCTGAGTCATTTTGATATATTTAAATCAAGCGTATCTTTTGTTTATCTTTGAGTTACATAGAGATGCCATGAACCCTCGAGTACGTATTGCAAGTAGTTCAAAAGTCTTTCATGATAGTTTAATGCCATGATAAATAGAGATTTGTTATACTACCTTATTGATCCTTTTGATTATCATGCTATTGATCCCTGAGAAATCTTGATATTGCACCCTGATGCTTTGATTCAACTCTTGAAATAACCTCGATAGAAACTTTATCTTGATACCTAAAAGCCAATCATTTCTTAAATTCATTCATGATTGTTTGATAACCCTATCCTTACCCTAAAAGCTTGATACCCTGTTATATCTTGAGCTGATGATCACTTTCTTTATATTTTAACACCTCTATCCTATTGGAACCAGTGATGCTTATCTTCTTGATGTTCTAATACCTATACCTTGTCTACAACCATTGCTTTAAGCCTAGTTTGGCATTACTCTTTCATATTATCCAATAGCCTTGCTCAATTTCCTTGTCAAAGTTCTTGTTTATGGAAACCTCTCAATTACCCTAATATAGTAAAGTCTAGTGGATCATGGCCCTGAGGTTTAGTGTCATATTTCCAGTGTTTCAAGTTGATCTATAATCCCTTGATAAAAATGATTACAGTCGAAAGAGATTTTGTCATAAATCGGCATCAGTTTTTAAAATGATTAAAATGTGGATTTTTCAGTCCCAAAGGGGGATAAATGTTTTCTTTGAATGGTGGATCTGGACTGAGACGCGAGTCCTTTCCACACTTATATTAGGCTTAAAAGTTGCCTAGGGATTCCCAATAATGTTTTAGAACCCAGCGAGGTTCGGGATTACTTCGCGGCTGATCACCGGCTGTAATCCGTAGCGTCATAAAATGATTTTGATTAAGAATGATTTTTTAAAATTTGTTTTGATGCAAGCAAAATGATGCCAACTCACATAAGTTTTATCTCTCGTTATCATTGATTATGTCTTTCCATTGTCATTCCTAAAGGTATATCTCGATTTATGTTTTGCGTTGTACTATTAGCACTTGTTGAGCTTTTGGCTCACTTCTTGCTTTACCCTTATATTACAGCTAGCAGCTATGGTTAGATTCAAGCAGACTGCCCGTAAGACCTGTGATGCTGATGCTTATGTTCGAGCTCAGGTAGAATAAGTAATAATAGTTGTGTGAGGACTCGGTATTTGTAATCAGATGTAATAGTTGGTAGTGTTGGGCTGTTCCAAACCCTAAACTGTAAGATCTTGGATTTTGGTTGTGTAATCTTCATTAAAAAGATGTAATAGCTATATTTATTTCGCTATTTAAGTTGGGGGTGTGACAGGTTTTGGTATCAGAGCTACGGTTTAGAGTCCCTGGACAGCCCAAATAGGTTATAGGATTTGTGTGTAGGTTATAGATATTATGCGAGAGAGTAGGTTAAGTAAATTATTATTAATACTCCTCTTATTGGTTGTCAGCAAAGGGCGCATTCCTCGTCATCCTCTGGGTCGGACGACACTATTGCTTTCTCCGTGTATGCTGAGTTGAGGCGCGAGTTCGACATGCTTCAGGGCAAGTATGACCGACTGATAGACCGACTGAAGAACGTGTATCCGAACAGCCGAAACTACGAAGGGAAGCCCAAGGAGCAGATGATTGCGAGACTTGAGACCTTGGTTCAGTACGTCAACACTAAGCTTGAGGAGATGCCAGCACACCGGGACCGTACCAGCCAGTATGTCATTCAGATGGTGGCGGATGAGCTCCAGAGCATTGTGAAGACGCTTCGAGAGGAAAAGACTACCAAGCCCCGTTCAGATGGAGTGGAGCCTTAGTTCTTTCCATTTACCTTTCATGTTGTTGTACTATCAGACTCTATGGAATCCCCAGTTGTTTCCGTCTTTCCTTTAAATAAGCCTGTTATTCCTAGAATCAGACTATGTCCCAATCCTATGTACTGTGACCTTTAAAAATTTCAATAATTATGTGCTATTGTTCCATTTGCTCTCAACTTTTATTTTATGTTTTTATCATCATATCTGCTTAATTTGGAAACTTGACCCCATATGTAAATGAGAATGCCATGCGATACCCTCGAATCATTTTATCATTCATATTTGTTATGACACAACTCTTATTTCAGGATCATGCCTCCCAAAAAGAAGAACCCAACAACCACCTTCACCACAGACCCAAATATTCTTCGACTACTGGAAACCTTGCAACAATAAACCAATGTTATAGCTCAACAACAACTAACCCTTCAACAACGAATTGAAAACCAAGATAACCGTGAGCCACACCAACCACCTGAACCACCAGTACCACCTAGACAAATTGTCACTTTCAAAGCTTTTTAGAATTTGAATCCACCTGTATTTCATGATACCACTGATCCAGTGATAGCAAACACCTGGATCAAGGAGATGGAAAGGGCTTTTGAGTTGGTACAGTTAGGAGACGATCAGAAGACGCCGTATGCCACTTACTTCTTGAAGAGAGAAGTCATCTATTGGTGGGAATCAGTAAAAGCTATGGAAGTCACTCAGCAGGTTTCTTGGGAGAGATTTAAAAAGTTATTTCTGGACAAGTATTACCCTAAGTACATGCAGAATCAGATGGAGCTAAAATTTCTTGAGTTGAAGCAAGGGAACATGACTGTATTGGAGTATGAGAAGAAGTTCACTGAGTTGTCAAGGTTTGTGACAAAGTATACCAGCACTGAGGAGGAAAAAGCAAAGAAATTTCAGCAAGGATTGGAGCCTTGGATCAGAGATAGGGTGGCTATGTTTGAGCTTGAAACTTATGCGGGAGTAGTACAGAAAGCTGCTCTGATTGAGAATAATGGGATGTAGTCAAGGAAAGAGAGGGATAACAAGAAGAGGAAGGTTCCATTTTATGGAGAAAAGTCTGAAGCTGGAAGTTCGCAAGATCGGAATGTAAAGAGGATTGGTTTCCAGAAGGGCGGAAATTTTCAAAGGAAGGGAAATTTGGGCAAAAGGCAAGAATCAAAAGGGAACAATCAGGCAAGCCAAGGGCAAGTTAGAGAAAACAGGTTCCAGAGGCCAGAATGCAAGCACTGTGGAAGAAGGCACCCCGGAGTATACAATAAGCTGAGTATGACCTGTTATAGGTGCAATCAGAAGGGACATTTGGCAAACGAGTGCAAGATGCCGAAGCCAGGAGTTACGTGTTACAAGTGTGAGAAGACTGGACACATGGCTAGGGAGTGTAAGGCAACAGGACCAGTCAGAGCTCTGATGAACGTGGCAAGTACCAGTGCAAGCGTGCCAGCTGAGGTATTGGCGTTACCTCCACCACCCGCACCAACCCCACAAGCAACAGCAAGGACATTTGATCTAAAGATGAAAGATGCTGTTCAGAATTCTGAGGTGATAGCAGGTACACTTTTACTCAATAATGTCAAAGCTAAAGTATTGATTGATTCGGGAGCAACAAGATCTTTCATATCAGAATCTTTTGTTGATAAGCTCCAATGTGATAAAACGGTTATGAGTGAGGTAGTAAATGTGGTAATTGCGAACCAAGAGAAGATTCCTGTGAATCAATTTTGTCCAAAATGTGAGATTGATATTTCGGGATATAAGTTCTCAGCCGACTTGATACTCTTCAAGCTGGGAGAGTTTGATATAATTTTAGGAATGGATTGGTTAGGAGAGAATAGCGCTCAGATAAATTGTAAGACCAAGAGAGTGTATTTAAAGACGAAGAGTGGAGAGAAGGTAGTATTTAAGGGGCAGAGGCAAGGGCAACTATTTCTTACAATTATTCAGGCTAAGAAGTTACTTAGAAAAGGTTGTGAGTCGTTCCTAGCATATGTAGTGGATTCAGAGAGAGGCAGCCCCAGCATGGAAGATATTCCTGTAGTTAATGAGTTCCCCGATGTGTTTCCCGACGAACTACCAGGCTTACCACCAGATCGACAAATTGAGTTCGAGATCAACCTTGCTCCAGGCACGGAACCAGTTTCAAAGGCTCCGTATAGGATGGCACCAGCAGAAATGAAAGAGTTGGCGAGCCAGCTACAAGAATTATTGGATAAGGGAGTGATACGACCAAGTACGTCGCCATGGGGAGCACCTTTTCTCTTTGTGAAGAAGAAAGATGGGAGTATGCGTCTATGCATAGATTACCGGGAGTTGAATAAAGTAACGATCAAGAACCGCTACCCGCTACCAAGGATAGATGACCTTTTTGATCAGTTAAAGGGAGCAAAATGCTTTTCGAAGATTGATTTGAGATCGGGATACCATCAATTAAAGATCAAGGAAGAAGATATTCCCAAGACCGCATTTAGGACCAGATATGGGCATTATGAATTCCTAGTAATGCCGTTTGGATTGACCAACGCTCCGGCCGCATTTATGGATCTGATGAATCGAGTATTTAAGAAGTATTTGGATAAATTTGTCGTGGTATTTATTGATGACATCCTTATTTATTCTAAGTCGGAAGAAGAACATATGCAGCACCTCTGGATAGCATTGGAGATACTCCGACAAGAGAAGTTGTATGCCAAGTTTACCAAATGTGAGTTTTGGTTAAAGGAAGTTCAATTTTTGGGGCATGTTATTGGAAATGAGGGAGTTAAAGTGGATCCGGCGAAGATTGAGGCAGTTATGAGTTGGGAGAGGCCAAAGACTCCTACGGAAGTGCGAAGTTTTCTAGGATTGGCCGGATACTATAGAAGATTCGTCAAGGATTTCTCGAAGATCGCCACGCCATTGACCAAGTTAACCAGAAAGAATCAAAAGTTTGAATGGAGTGCAGAATGTGAAAATAGCTTTCAAGAGTTAAAACAGAAGTTGGTAACAGCTCCGGTGTTGGTACTTCCAGATGATCAAGGGAATTTTGTAATATTCAGCGACGCTTCACATAAGGGTTTGGGTTGTGTGTTGATGCAACATAGTAAGGTAATAGCATATGCGTCAAGACAGTTGAAGCCGCACGAGTTAAAGTATCCGACGCATGACTTGGAACTAGCCGCCATAGTGTTCGCACTCAAGATTTGGAGACACTATCTCTATGGAGAGAAGTGTGAAATCTACACGGATCACAAGAGTTTAAAGTACATTTTTACTCAGAAAGAGCTCAATATGAGGGAGAGGAGATGGCTGGAATTGATCAAGGACTATGACTGTTTGATAAATTACCATCCTGGAAAGGCGAACGTAGTGGCCGATGCGCTGAGTCGGAAGGAGAAATTGAATATGATGATAACATCAAAAGAGTTATCCGAAGAAATCGAAAATTTTGAATTGGAACTTTGTGCTTATGGGAAAGTCAAAGAAGTTTGTCGTGCAATGACCTTTCAGCCAACACTAATGGAAAAGATAAAGAAGTGTCAAGAGGAAGTAATGGAAAAAGAGAAAAATCAGTTATCTGGAGAAGAGATTAATACTAAAAGGGATGAGCAAGGAATACTAAGGTTTTCATCCAGAATATGGATTCCTCATGTACCTGAATTAAAGAATAAGATCCTCCATGAAGCCCACCATTCGAAATTTTCAATCCACCCGGGAAGCACCAAGATGTATCAAGACTTAAAGAAGAACTTTTGGTGGCCAAATATGAAGCGAGACATGGCAGAATGGGTTGCGAAGTGCTATACTTGTCAGAAAGTAAAGGCAGAACATCAACGACCAAGCGGATTAATTCAGCCCCTGAAGATTCCAGAATGGAAATGGGAAAATATCGCTATGGACTTTATAGTAGGACTACCGCGAACAAAATCCGGACATGACGCAATATGGGTTATAATTTATCGTCTTACGAAGTCGGCGCATTTCCTTCCAATAAATGAGAAGTCGTCACTGGACAAGTTGGTTCATCTGTATGTGCACGAAATCGTATTAAGGCATGGAGTACCCGTATCAATAGTTTCAGACAGAGATCCCCGATTTAACTCAAGATTCTGGAAGCAATTCCAGGAATGTCTTGGCACGAAGTTGAATATGAGCACGGCGTATCACCCGCAGACTGATGGTCAGAGCGAAAGGACGATTCAAACAATCGAAGACATGTTGCGCAGTTGTGCAATCGATTTTGCAGGAAGTTGGGACGACCACCTGCCATTGATTGAATTCTCATATAACAACAGCTATCATTCCAGTATCGGCATGCCACCATATGAAGCTTTGTACGGGCGAAAATGTAGATCACCAACAAGTTGGGATGAAGTAGGAGAAGGAAGAATTCTCGGCTCAGAATTGGTACAACAGTTGCATGACTCAGTCAAGTTAATTCAGAAAAGGTTGCTTGCTGCTCAAGATAGACAGAGGAAGTATGCGGATCCAGCGCGTAAGGATGTTCAATTCCAAATTGGCGAAGCTGTGTTGCTAAAGGTGTCACCTAGGAAAGGGTTGATGAGATATGGCAAGAAAGGAAAGTTAGCACCTAGATACATAGGTCCTTTTGAGATTTTGAGTCAAGTAGGAAAGGTGGCCTACGAGTTGGCCTTACCACCTCAGTATCGGCATGTGCATAACGTGTTCCATGTGTCGTTACTTAAGAAATATAATCCTGACACTAGCCATGTGATAGAATATGAACCCGTAGAAATTCAGGCAGACCTGTCATTTGTGGAGCAACCGGTTAAAATACTCGACTGGCAAGTAAAGAGTCTTAGAAATAAGTCAGTAAAGTTAGTAAAAGTACTTTGGAAGAACCCTAAGGTCGAAGAGTCGACTTGGGAGTTAGAGTCTGATATGCGTTCCCGGTATCCTCATCTGTTCTCTTAGATTCTGGGGACAGAATCCCTTAAGGGGGAGAGGATGTTACGACCGGCATTTTATGTAATAATATTTGTGAATTTGGTATAATATTAAGTCAAATGAAAATATATTCAATGATTGTACGTTTGTGTGAGTGAAAATTTCTGCATTATAAATTTGCTTTGGGTAGTATATGATTTTTCAAAGCAAGAGTTTATTTAGTTTCTTTATTTTTGATTTATAAGGAATATTCTAAGCTTTGGAAAAATCTTCTTTTAAAAGGCATTTTGATCACAAATTTTGAAAATGATTTTATAAAGTCTCTAAAAATACAAGTTATTTTATGGTATAAATTTTATAATTTTTGAACTTGTATTTTATTTTATAAAAATAAATCTTTACAAATTTTATTTGTTATAA
Source organism: Apium graveolens (assembly GCF_009905375.1). Classification (NCBI taxonomy): domain Eukaryota; kingdom Viridiplantae; phylum Streptophyta; class Magnoliopsida; order Apiales; family Apiaceae; genus Apium; species Apium graveolens. The sequence goes on along the minus strand of NC_133656.1, from coordinate 71,613,645 downwards.
TTATCAAATTACATGAATAACCTTGCATGCAAACTCTCTTTCTATTCTCTCAAAGGGCAAATAAGACTTTTCCAACCCCACTAACTCATTTGATTATTACCAAATTACTACCTTAGCCTTGCATGCAAAATGGCCTAACTTTAGCCAAGGGACATTTTTGTAAGTTCTCACTTCCACTCATTACTTGTCAACCAAATAGCATAAAACAAACAAATCAAAGTGGAGAGAAGTCATTCATCATTTCACACTCCAACACACCACAAAAATTTCTCTCTTCCCCTCCCTCCCTTTTGCTCTCGGCCGAACCCCATTTCCCCCACTCCCTTCCATTTTTCATTCCATTTCTCATCTTCCCTAGTGTAATTCTTTCACCTACATTTATTTTATATACTTCCCAAGAGTTTTGTGATTTGGAAGATGAAGTTTCATGGTTGCATGTGTAGTTTTGTGTGATCTCCAAAGAGAAACTCTTGATTCTTGTGAATTCAAGAGCTCTCTATGAGATATAATATGTATATGTGCTAACTAAGTGTTTTATAGAGATATCATGCTTTAAAATCCTTTGCATGCTACTGAAATCTCATTATAAATTTATGTTTAGCCATGCATGCTAGTTTTAAGACATTAAAATGATGATCAACCATGTTTTGCATGCTATTCTTTTCGAAATCATGTTGTTATCTATAAAATTCGAAATAGATGTGCTTAAATAGATTGTTTCCATGATGAATTTCTTATTAATACTTAAAAGGAGTTATATTTCATAATTATTAAGGATAAGTATTAGGTGCAAGTCGATTTTGCAAGCATTTACAACTTTATGCCTAGCCGAAATCTTGTTATGTGCTTTCCATGAGTTGCATGTTATATATTTAGTTGCATGTTGTTGTTTTTAGGCATGGATGATCTCACCCAATGTTATTTTGAGAATAAAGGAGTTAGTTCAGTAGATTACCATGTATAAGTCTTGGTTTAAGTATTGAGTTTTTGTTAGTTGAGTTGTCAAGTCAAAACCTTGGAAAAATGAGAGTTATAGTTTCTGCAGAAAAATCAGTTTAATACCCTGAGGTTTAGAGTGAGTTTTGACCATGTCATTGATGTGCACTTTGAGGCCCAAGCTACCAGAAGTTAGTATGGGGAGTATATAATAGGTTTTAGGAGTTGGTTGGAGGTTTGCATGTCATTTGGTTAGGTGCACAAGTAGAATAACAAAATCTGTCCAGCAGGGGACAGTTTTGTTGCAACTTAGAAATAGGGAGATTTGGCCATGTCATGGGTAGGCCCTCATTAGGCCCAATTGGGCCTTAGTTAGAGGGTATGTCAGAGAAGTTTTTCCAACCATAGTTCATAGGATATGAGCTAGAACCATGTGTCACAAGTTAATTCAAGTCAGGGCATTTTCTGCCAAGAAAAACAGGGGAACCTTGGACTTTTAGCTTAGGCCCAAGAAGGCCCAAGCCAGGCCTTTGAGACACATCAAGCTTGTGAGATGCCCTTAGGTCAGGAGAGTCTTGTGTAAAAATTTTGAAGAAAAACTTGTAGTTTAAGAGTGTCTAATGCACTCAAGAAACCTTAGTTACCATTCTGAAATTTGCACCAGTGAGCACTTTCACTTATCACATAGTTTTAGAACACTTAGAAGTGAGTATTAGGTCAACCACCATAGTTGTAAGATAGTATAAGGTCAGTAGAGAAAAAGGCACAAGTGAGGGTCAATAGGTTTTGGATAATTTAGGAAAGACACATTGAGTTAGGAAGCCCAAATTTGAAGACTTTGTTTAGTTAGCGACCAAGTGACTTAAGTGGTGAGTCGAGATCATCCAAGCCTAGTATGGCATTATGGTGTATATGATGTTATTTGGTATTAATATACGATATGTGATTATGTGGCTACGTGTGTACATTTGAAAATATAATGGTGGATATGAATTAAGTGCGTATAGGCCTAAGTGCCATCCATGTTTAATTTCGGGTTGTAAATAGGTTAAGATGGTAAGAATATATTATAATGAGGATTATTATTATTTATGTAGGATCTCGAGACGAGGGAAAACTTGCCATAAAAGTCGAGTGAAGCTCCAGTTGTTGCTCCTACCAGTCAGACCAGACCAGTCTATCTCAAGGCATTCAACTTGACCTTCGTATTTACTGTAAACAGTTCATATATATATCGATGCAATTATCCTGAGTCATTTTGATATATTTAAATCAAGCGTATCTTTTGTTTATCTTTGAGTTACATAGAGATGCCATGAACCCTCGAGTACGTATTGCAAGTAGTTCAAAAGTCTTTCATGATAGTTTAATGCCATGATAAAATAGAGATTTGTTATACTACCTTATTGATCCTTTTGATTATCATGCTATTGATCCCTGAGAAATCTTGATATTGCACCCTGATGCTTTGATTCAACTCTTGAAATAACCTCGATAGAAACTTTATCTTGATACCTAAAAGCCAATCATTTCTTAAATTCATTCATGATTGTTTGATAACCCTATCCTTACCCTAAAAGCTTGATACCCTGTTATATCTTGAGTTGATGATCACTTTCTTTATATTTTAACACCTCTATCCTATTGGAACCAGTGATGCTTATCTTCTTGATGTTCTAATACCTATACCTTGTCTACAACCATTGCTTTAAGCCTAGTTTGGCATTACTCTTTCATATTATCCAATAGCCTTGCTCAATTTCCTTGTCAAAGTTCTTGTTTATGGAAACCTCTCAATTACCCTAATATAGTAAAGTCTAGTGGATCATGGCCCTGAGATTTAGTGTCATATTTCCAGTGTTTCAAGTTGATCTATAATCCCTTGATAAAAATGATTACAGTCGAAAGAGATTTTGTCATAAATCGGCATCAGTTTTTAAAATGATTAAAATGTGGATTTTTCAGTCCCAAAGGGGGATAAATGTTTTCTTTGAATGGTGGATCTGGACTGAGACGCGAGTCCTTTCCACACTTATATTAGGCTTAAAAGTTGCCTAGAGATTCCCAATAATGTTTTAGAACCCAGCGAGGTTCGGGATTACTTCGCGGCTGATCACCGGCTGTAATCCGTAGCGTCATAAAATGATTTTGATTAAGAATGATTTTTTAAAATTTGTTTTGATGCAAGCAAAATGATGCCAACTCACATAAGTTTTATCTCTCGTTATCATTGATTATGTCTTTCCATTGTCATTCCTAAAGGTATATCTCGATTTATGTTTTGCGTTGTACTATTAGCACTTGTTGAGCTTTTGGCTCACTTCTTGCTTTACCCTTATATTACAGCTAGCAGCTATGGTTAGATTCAAGCAGACTGCCCGTAAGACCTGTGATGCTGATGCTTATGTTCGAGCTCAGGTAGAATAAGTAATAATAGTTGTGTAAGGACTCGGTATTTGTAATCAGATGTAATAGTTGGTAGTGTTGGGCTGTTCCAAACCCTAAACTGTAAGATCTTGGATTTTGGTTGTGTAATCTTCATTAAAAAGATGTAATAGCTATATTTATTTTGCTATTTAAGTTGGGGGTGTGACAAATATCACGTGAGCTGCTAGGGTTACAATGAATAATCTTTTCGAATATGATAACACTTATAGTGTAAACCCTATGTCTGTGTTTATAAACTACACAGTTACAAGATAATCACTAATTGATATGGAATATAATTCTGCTTCCTAAAATATATCAATCAGATATCTTTTCTTCCAAGTATTCTATTCTTCATAGAATTCCTTCTTCATGCATATCTCTTTTTATGTTTATCTCGATCTTCTTTCCTTTAAACAACTGTTATCCTTATCTGAACGTCCTTCAGTACTTAAGTTCTGATATCCATCTTCTGATGATTATCTCCTGATAATATGAGTACTGATATCCTTAAGTCCTGACTTCCAGTAAGTACTGATTTATCCTGTTTAAGTAAGATCTGAAAACTAAACATAAATCATATTAGCCATGACATTATCAAATATATCTAACAATCTCCCCAAACTTGTAAATTAGCATAATATACAAGTTTAACAGATATTTGATGATGTCAAAAACATTAAGTACAAATGCATGAGAATTAGACTAGATAACTACAACTTACAGTCCTTAAAGCTTTACCAGTCTTTAACTTCTGATAACAACTTCAGTCTGTATTCATATCAGAATTTAAGCAGTTGTAGATCTTGACCTGGCTTCATCTTCTGATCTCTCTGATGTCAGGAGTTGTTCTGAGATAGTTCTTCAACAAACATCTCTCAGCATATCTGAGTTCATCAATCATCCTCCTTTTAGCATCTTTAAGTTCTGCAGTGTCTTCACCAATTTGAAAGATTGCAGCCCTGAGATCATTAATTCTAGCTTTTCTTATATCCTGATCCAGTCTGATCAAATATGCCTTGTTAGACTCAAGATTGAATTCCACAGCCCTGTAACCCAGAAAGGTAGTTATAATCTTGGCAGTGTTGGGCTTCATTTGAACTATATCACCCTTGTGATCTCTGTACTTTGGAAGATATGTGCTGTCAGACTTAATAGAATAAAGCCTTTTCTGTCTTTGAATCTGATTCTTCAAATAGTTTGCAGCACTTTCTATTATTTTGTCATTCACTTGAAGTAAGAATAATACATGCTCCAGTTCTTCAAAATACTTCAATGGAATGGCATTTTCCCTTATATGATAAACCCTACCATCTGTCATGAAGTACAACAAGATGTGTTCTTTCAAGTAGGTATGTTAAACCATTTGTACAGATTCTAGTTGATTCAATCTCTCAGGAGTTGCTCCAATACCCGGTTCACTTAAGGAAGTTGGATCATTGGTAGTGTTTTGTATTCTTCTTTCATCAGCACTTCCCAATCCAGTTTTATCTCTTGCTTCCTTTCCAGTAACCACTCTTGCTTCAAAACCACTTGCAGCAGTCTTCAAAGGTTGAGTCTGTTTTGCTTTAGTGAATCCTGGTAGGAGTGTCTTTGATTTATCTTCTGATATCAAGTTAACTTGAGCTATGTCAGAGGTTACTTGCTTCTTAGAAATATCAGAACTTACTATCTCTTGACTATGAACAACTTAAGCCATGTCAGAGGTTGTCTTAAAAACTTTTCTTGAAGTCAGAGCAAGATCTGCATCTTCATCAGTAATTTCTTCATTCACAGGAGGCACATAAACCTTGATAGGTTCACCAACTTTTTCTTTACCCTTGGACCTTGGATCTATCTGCGGTTGTGATTTAGCCATGGTTGCTTCAGTATTTGTCCTTTCTTTTATCACAATGCCTTTGAGTTTTGGAAGTTTCTTTTTACCAGAAGCTTCATATTTAGACTTGACTTTTTCTGATTTAAGTCTGGCTTCTTCTTCCATTAAACTCTCCAAGTCCATTCCTGGATTTTCTTGAAGAAATAACTGTCTTGACATTTCTTCATCAAGATCTAAAAGTTCATCAGAACTTATCCTTTTACCAGTAGCAGAAGTGATTCTTTTTCCAGTATCAGAACTTGTCTTGTGACTTGTGATTTCAGCTCTTCTTGATGAGAAACCTCTACCTTGACTATGACCTCTACCTATTCCAGAGTTTCCATGGTCATCTTTTTCATCATCCTTCCCCTTCAGTGTCTTATCAGTTTTGCATTTGGACTTAATTACTTTCTCCTCCTTTTTGGCATCAGCAGGTAAGAGAAGAGAGACAAGCAATTCCACTGAGGCTTGGATTTCATTAAGTTGAGATTGCTGAGAAGCTTGATTTTTCAGAATATCATCAATCTGAGCTTGTTGTTTCTCTTGAGTCTTCTCAATATAAGCAACTCTGTCAAAGTAGGATGGAAGAATTTTTCTTATCAATCTTCTGAATTTGTTCTTGCTTTATTAATTCTTCCTGAATCTTATGTATCTCTGCATGAGTAGTTGAATGAAGTCCTTGTAGATTTTTAGTACTCAATGCAGTGACTCTAAGCTGTGTTTTGAAATCATCAGTAATTAACATCTCATCAGCTTTAGTCAAGTGCTCAGCATGATTCTTTGCAGATGGAACACAGGTAACTGAGTTCCATTCCTTAGTCCACTCCTATCCTGCAGGAGTTTCACTCCAAGGCACTGGTGCTTCTCTAATGACAAACTTCTTATTTAGTTCAGATTTAAGAACAGTTTATTGAGGTGCATGTCCTGAAGGACCTGCTTCATCAGCATCTGCATTTGGAGCAGCATCACCAGTATCTCCAGCATTGGCAGCATCAGAACTTTCAGAATCAGCATCTTCTGATAAAACAATAGTATGAGAAGCAATTGAAGCTTCGGCATCATCCTCAAAGTGCTGATCTGGATCCAAGTTCTGATCAACAGTCATATCCTGATGCTCACCTTTATTCTGATCATCATCATCTAGATGTAGAGAAGGTGTAGTAGATAATTCTGGAGTTTGAGCAGCATCAGTAACAGGTGTTGTTGATGGATTAGTTATTGTTGGAGCTTCTAAGTAAAGTACCTCAGGCACAACCAGGTTCTGAATATCAATTTCAGCACTTGTGCCTGGATCAACAGGAGATACAGTCTTGTGAACAGGAGACACATATGGTGTGTTAGCCTTATCAGGAGCAGCTTCCTGAGTTGGAGTTAATGGAGAAGAAGTGGCTTTAGCAGATTCTGGTTCTTGTGAGATCAGAGATTCCTGATCTCCTTCCTTAGCTGCTGCTTCCTCATCATCTGAAACTGGCCTTTTTGCTCTCTGTTTCTTGTATCTCTTTGAAGATGGGGATTCCTTGGGAGGTTCAGTAGAAGTCATTCTTCTAAGCCTTTTGAGAAGCTTAGATCCCCCAATTCCAGAATCCTTCTGAGAAGGAACTTTCTCAGCTTCTTTTACAACAGAGTCTGATGTAGAAACCTGTTCCTCACTATCAGACTCATCTCTCAAAACAATCCTCCTTCTCTTCTGAGGTGTTTAAGGAACAGTCTTTGTCCTCTTGGGCTTGGAAGATGAAGGCTTCACAGTAGGTCCTGAGATGAAGGTTGGGCTGTCTGTGAAGTTGAGAGATATGATTTGAGATATGTTCTGAGGGTAGGTTGAGTAGTATGAGTGGTATGTTCTGATGGTTGCTGTGGTGTTTGGGAGGTGGTGGTTGGTTGGACATCAGAATAAACAGATCTATAGGTTTCAGGATCAGCATTTACCAAGATCTGTTTTACAGACTGAGGAATATGTAAAGGTCTAACCACCCTTTTCTTAAGATCAGCATTTACCAAGTCATTAGAGGCTCGTTTTGCAATTTTAAATGGTGGAGTTAAGGTACTGGCAGGTTGGGGTTCATCAGCACAACAGAAACTATATATAAGCTGACAGAATCTAGCAAAGTAAACTACATTCCTATCCTCTGTCATCCTATCCCCAATAAACCTATCAAGCATTTGCAAAATCGAAATGAGTTTGGTTAATGATAGCATACCGATATGCTGACTCATTATAGGAATGACATCAAAGTTGGAACACTTTTTCCCAAAAGCTTTAGTGATGCAGTCGAAGAAGAAGCTCCATTCCTTTCTGATATGAGCCCGTTTCAACTGCCAGCTTAGCCACACTCTGCTCATACCCCAAAACTGGCCATTAACTCTAAAAGAGCTGATTCCTCTGGGGTTGAAAAAAGTACATCCTTCTGTAATGTAGGGCCTTGCGAATGTACCAGGAGTTACCATATGTGTAGAATCATCCACTTCGAAAACCATACTAGGAGTACCATTGTGTCCACCATTATCAAAGTGCCCAGTCCGCCAAAACGTCAGAACTTGTTGGCTCGAAAGGTTGAAGGC